>NC_054479.1:62215767-63610767 GCF_017639515.1 Carcharodon carcharias
CCACCCAATACACACAGACAGACACTGCACAATTGAACCAGCTCCACGCAAACACACTGCACAATCCAACCCCCTCCCACACACACACTGCACGATACAACCCCCCCCACACACACACACACACACACACACACACACACACACACACACACACAAACACTGCTCAATCAACACCCCCACCCCCACACACACACTGCTCAATCTGACCCCACGCCCCCACGCACACACTACACAATCCACCCCCCCCCACACACACACTGCACGATCCAATACCCCCCCGACACACACACACACACACACACACACACACACACACACACTGCACAATCCAACCCCCCCCCCCCCCCACACACACACACACACTCTCTGCACAATCCAAACCCCCTTCCACACACAGACTGCACAATTCAATACCCACCCCCCTGGCCCCCACACACACACTCTGCACAATCCAACCCCCCCCAGATACACACGCTGCTCAATCCAAACCCACCAACACACACACACAATCCAACCTCCACCCCACACATGCACTGCAAAATCGAACTCCCCCCACAAACACAGGGCAGAATACAAACCACCCCACCAGACACAAATACAGACACTGCACAATCCAACCCCCACCACACACACACAGCACAGTGCAACGTTCCCCCCAACACACACACACACACACACACACACACACACACACACACACACACATTGCACAATCCAAGCACCCCCACACCCACTGCACAATCCAACACCCCCCCCATACACAGGCACTGCACAATCGAACCCCCCTTAACCACACACACACTCTGCACTATCCAACTCCCCCTCCACATACTTACACTCAGATTGCATAATGCAACCCCCCCACGCCATGCATGCGCACACGCACACACACACGGCACAATCCAATGCCCCCCCCCACACACACACTGCACAATCCAACCCCTCACACACACAAACTGCATAATCTAACATGCCCCCCCGACACATACACACACACACGGCACAATCCAGCCCCCTCCACAAAACACACACACACACACACACTGCACAATCCAACCCCCTCCCAACACACACACTGCACAATACAACACCCCCCGCACTCTCACACACACACTGCACAATCAACACACCCACCCACACACACACACTGCACAATCCAACCCCACGCCCACATTCACACACTGCAAAATCCAATTCCCCCTACTCACACACACACACTGCACAATCCAACCCCTCACACACACAAACTGCATAATCTAACATGCCCCCCCGACACATACACACACACACGGCACAATCCAGCCCCCTCCACAAAACACACACACACACACACACTGCACAATCCAACCCCCTCCCAACACACACACTGCACAATACAACACCCCCCGCACTCTCACACACACACTGCACAATCCAACCCCACGCCCACATTCACACACTGCAAAATCCAATTCCCCCTACTCACACACACATACTGCACAATCCAAGCCCCCCACACACACTACACCATTCAACACCCCCCACACACACACGCTGCACATTCCAAACCCCTCCCATGCACACACACACTGCACCATCCAAAACCCCCCGCCCCACAAACACACATACTCTCTACATAATCCAGCACCCCCCCCCACACACACACACACTGCACAATCCAACCCCACCCCTACACAGAGACACACATATACTGCACAATCCAACACACCCCACTGCACAAACACACACACACACTGCACAATCCACCCCCCCACCACACACACACTGCACAATCCAAACCCCTGACACACACACACACTGCTCAATCCAAACCCACCAACACACACACGCACACGCACTGCTCAATCCACAATCCAAACACCAGCCCACACATACACTGCACAATCGAACACCCCCCACACACACACTGCACAATTCAACCCTCCCCCGCACTCTCTCTTCGTCTCTCTCCCTCTCTCTCTCTCACACACACATACTGCACAATACAACCCTGCCTACACACACACAAACACGCACACACTGCACAAACCAACCCCTCCCCCCACACGCACACACACAAACGTGCACACACACACTGCACAATCCACCGCTCTCACACACACACACTGCACAATCCAACACCACCCCGACACACACACACTCTCTGCACAATCCAAACCCCCCAGACACACACACAGCTCATTCCAAACCCACCGACACACACACACACACACACACACACACACACACACACACACACACACACACACACACACACACACACACACACACACACACACACACACACACAGCATAATCCAACCCCCCACACTCACACACACTCATACTGCAAAATCCAACTCCACCCCAGACACACAGGCGCACACACACTGCACAATCCACCCCCCCCACACTCTCACACACACACTGCACAATCCAACTCTCCCCCTCACACACTCTCTCACTCACACACACACACACACACACACACACACTTCACAACCCAACCGCCCCATACACACACTACCCAAACCAATACCCCCACATGCTCACTCTCACTCTCTCTCTCTCTCTCTCTCACACACACACACACACAGACACACACACACACACACACAGACACACACACTGCACAATCCGACCCCACTTCCACACTGCAAACACAGCACAATCCAACCCTCCTGCCCACACACAAACACACACCGACACTGCAAAATCCAACCAGCCACCCCCACACACGCCCAGCACAATCCAACCTCCCCCCACACACATACTGCACAATCCAACCCCCTACCCCACACACACACACACACACACACACACACACACACTGCACAATCCAACCCCCCTCCCCCCACACACATACTCTGCACAAACCAACTCCCTCACCACACACACACACTGCACATCCAACCCACGCCCCCCACCCACACACACACACTCAAACTGCACAACCCAACACCCCCACACACACACTGCACAATCCAACTCCCCCCACACACACACTGCACAATCCAACCCTGCCCCACACACCCACACACACACACTGCACAATCCAACCCCGCCCCACACACCCACACACACACACACGCGCACACACACACTGCACAATCCAAGCCACCCCCCCACACACACACTGCACAATCCAACCCTCCCCCACACACACTCAAACTGCACAATCCAACCCCCCCCCAACAAACACACTGCACAATCCAACCAACCCCCCCACACACAAATACACTGCACCATCCAAACCGCCCCACACACACACACTCTGCACAATCCAGCTCCCCACACACACACTGCACAATTCAACCCCCCCGCTCACACACTGCACAATCCAACCCCCCCCCCACACACTCACGCACAATGCTAAATCCAACCCCCCCTCCACACACACACTGCACAATCCAACCCCCCCCCTCACACACACAATGCAAAATCCAAATCTCTCTCTCTCTCTCTCTCACACACACACACACACACACACACACACACACACACACACATTCTGCAGAATCCAACCCCTCCCGCACACACTTATACACACACACACTGCACAATCCAAAGCCACCCCCCCCATACACACACACTGCACAATCCAGCCATCCCACACACACACACACACACACACACACGCAAACTGCACAATCCAACCATCCTTCGCGCGCACGCACACACACACTGCACAATCCAACCTCACCCCCCACCTCACGCACACACAGCGCACAATCCAACCCCCCACACACACACACACACACACACACTCTGCACAATCCAACCTCCCCCCACAGCCACACACACACACTCTGTACAATCCAAACCCCATACACAGACACACACTGCACAATCCCACCCCACCCCCCACACACAGAGACACACACACTCTGCACAATGCAACCCATCCCACCCCACACACACCCACACAGTGCACAGTCCAACCCTCCCCCCACCTTCACACACACACTGCACAATCCAACCGCCCCCCCCCCCCCGCACACGTACATACACACACACACACACATTCTCAGACTGCACATTCCAACCACCCACCCCACACACTATACAATCCAACCCCACCCTGCCAAACACATACACACACACACTCCGCACAATCCATTGCCCCCACACACACACTGCACACCCAACCCACCCCCACACACACGCACACACTGCCCAATCTAACCCCCCCCGCAAATGCACACTGCACAAACCAACACCCCCACACGCACACACACTGCACAATCCAAACCCCGCAACACACTCTCACACACTGCACATCCAACCCCCGCCCCCCCCCACACACACACACTCAAACTGCACAACCCAACACCCCCACACACACACTGCACAATCCAACTCCCCCCACATACACACTGCACAATCCAACCCACCCCACACACCCACACACGCACACACACACAGCACAATCCACCCCCCTGACACACATGCACTGCACCATCCAAACCCCACACAAACACACTGCACAAACCAACCCTCCCACACTCACACTCTCTCACTCTCTCTCACACACACACACACACACACACACACACACACACACACACACACTTCACAACCCAACCGCCCCATACACACACTACCCAAACCAATACCCCCACATGCTCACTCTCACTCTCTCTCTCTCTCTCTCTCTCACACACACACACACACAGACACACACACAGACACACACACACACACACACACAGACACACACACTGCACAATCCGACCCCACTTCCACACTGCAAACACAGCACAATCCAACCCTCCTGCCCACACACAAACACACACCGACACTGCAAAATCCAACCAGCCACCCCCACACACGCCCAGCACAATCCAACCTCCCCCCACACACATACTGCACAATCCAACCCCCTACCCCACACACACACACACACACACACACACACTGCACAATCCAACCCCCCTCCCCCCACACACATACTCTGCACAAACCAACTCCCTCACCACACACACACACTGCACATCCAACCCACGCCCCCCACCCACACACACACACTCAAACTGCACAACCCAACACCCCCACACACACACTGCACAATCCAACTCCCCCCACACACACACTGCACAATCCAACCCTGCCCCACACACCCACACACACACACTGCACAATCCAACCCCGCCCCACACACCCACACACACACACACGCGCACACACACACTGCACAATCCAAGCCACCCCCCCACACACACACTGCACAATCCAACCCTCCCCCACACACACTCAAACTGCACAATCCAACCCCCCCCCCAACAAACACACTGCACAATCCAACCAACCCCCCCACACACAAATACACTGCACCATCCAAACCGCCCCACACACACACACTCTGCACAATCCAGCTCCCCACACACACACTGCACAATTCAACCCCCCCGCTCACACACTGCACAATCCAACCCCCCCCCCACACACTCACGCACAATGCTAAATCCAACCCCCCCTCCACACACACACTGCACAATCCAACCCCCCCCCTCACACACACAATGCAAAATCCAAATCTCTCTCTCTCTCTCTCTCACACACACACACACACACACACACACACACACACAAACACACACACACATTCTGCAGAATCCAACCCCTCCCGCACACACTTATACACACACACACTGCACAATCCAAAGCCACCCCCCCCATACACACACACTGCACAATCCAGCCATCCCACACACACACACACACACACACACACACACACACACACGCAAACTGCACAATCCAACCATCCTTCGCGCGCACGCACACACACACTGCACAATCCAACCTCACCCCCCACCTCACGCACACACAGCGCACAATCCAACCCCCCACACACACACACACACACACACACTCTGCACAATCCAACCTCCCCCCACAGCCACACACATACACTCTGTACAATCCAAACCCCATACACAGACACACACTGCACAATCCCACCCCACCCCCCACACACAGAGACACACACACTCTGCACAATGCAACCCATCCCACCCCACACACACCCACACAGTGCACAGTCCAACCCTCCCCCCACCTTCACACACACACTGCACAATCCAACCGCCCCCCCCCCCCCCGCACACGTACATACACACACACACACACATTCTCAGACTGCACATTCCAACCACCCACCCCACACACTATACAATCCAACCCCACCCTGCCAAACACATACACACACACACTCCGCACAATCCATTGCCCCCACACACACACTGCACACCCAACCCACCCCCACACACACGCACACACTGCCCAATCTAACCCCCCCCGCAAATGCACACTGCACAAACCAACACCCCCACACGCACACACACTGCACAATCCAAACCCCGCAACACACTCTCACACACTGCACATCCAACCCCCGCCCCCCCCACACACACACACTCAAACTGCACAACCCAACACCCCCACACACACACTGCACAATCCAACTCCCCCCACATACACACTGCACAATCCAACCCACCCCACACACCCACACACGCACACACACACAGCACAATCCACCCCCCTGACACACATGCACTGCACCATCCAAACCCCACACAAACACACTGCACAAACCAACCCTCCCACACTCACACTCTCTCACTCTCTCTCTCACACACACACACACACACACACACACACACACACACACACACACACACACACACACACACATTCTGCAGAATGCAACCCCTCCCGCACACAGTTATACACACACACACCACACACTGCACAATCCAAACCCGCCCCCCCCATACACACACACTGCACAATACAGCCATCCCACACACACACACACACATACGCAAACTGCACAATCCAACCATCCTGCGCGCGCACGCACACACACACTGCACAATCCAACCCACCCCACACACCCACACACGCACACACACACAGCACAATCCACCCCCCTGACACACATGCACTGCACCATCCAAACCCCACACAAACACACTGCACAAACCAACCCTCCCACACTCACACTCTCTCACTCTCTCTCACACACACACACACACACACACACACACACACACACACACACACACACACATTCTGCAGAATCCAACCCCTCCCGCACACACTTATACACACACACACCACACACTGCACAATCCAAACCCGCCCCCCCCATACACACACACTGCACAATCCAGCCATCCCACACACACACACACACATACGCAAACTGCACAATCCAACCATCCTGCGCGCGCACGCACACACACACTGCACAATCCAACCTCACCCCCCACCTCACGCACACACAGCGCACAATCCAACCCCCCCCCACACACACACACACACACTCTGCACAATCCAACCTCCCCCCACAGCCACACACACACACTCTGTACAATCCAAACCCCATACACAGACACACACTGCACAATCCCACCCCACCCCCCACACACAGACACACACACTCTGCACAATGCAACCCACCCCACCCCACACACACCCACGTACAGTGCACAGTCCAACCCTCCCCCCACCTTCACACACACACTGCACAATCCAACCGCCCCCCCCCACACGTACTTACACACACACACATTCTCTCTCACACTGCACATTCCAACCACCCACCCCACACACTATACAATCCAACCCCACCCTGCCAAACACATACACATACACAGTCCGCACAATCCATTGCCCCCACACACACTGCACACCCAACCCACCCCCACACACACGTAACACTGCCAAATCCAACACCCCCCCCCCCCCCCCGCAAATGCACACTGCACAAACCAACACCCCCACACGTGCACACACACACTGCACAATCCAACCTCCCCAAACACACACACGCACTGCACAATCCAACCGCACCCCACACTCTCTCACACACACTGCACAATCCAACTCTCCCCCCCCACACACACACTGCACAATCCAAACCCCGCAACACACTCTCACACACTGCACATCCAACCCCCGCCCCCCCCACACACACACACTCAAACTGCACAACCCAACACCCCCACACACACACTGCACAATCCAACTCCCCCCACATACACACTGCACAATCCAACCCACCCCACACACCCACACACGCACACACACACAGCACAATCCACCCCCCTGACACACATGCACTGCACCATCCAAACCCCACACAAACACACTGCACAAACCAACCCTCCCACACTCTCACTCTCTCACTCTCTCACACACACACACACACACACACACACACACACACACACACACACACACACACAGCACAATCCAACCCCCCCCCACACTCTCACACACTCACACTGCACAATCCAACCCCACCCCAGACACACATGCGCACACACACACTGCACAATCCAACCCCTCCACACACTCTCACACACACACTGCACAATACAACTCTCCCCCCCCCCCCCCCCCAACACACACACACTGCACAATCCAACCCCCCCCAGACACACACACAATGCTCATTCCAAACCCACCGACACACACACACACACTCTGCACAATCCAGCCCTCCCAGTCACACACACACACACACACACACACACACTGCACAATCCAACCCCACCCCTAAACACAGACACACACACACTGCACAATCCAACCCCTTCCCCCTGCACACACACACACGCACACGCGCACACACACTGCACATTCCAACCTCCCTTGCGCACACACTGCACAGTTCAACCCCCCGCTCTCTCTCTCTCGCTCTCTCTCTCACTCTCTCTCTCTCTCTCTCTCTCTCTCTCACACACACACACACACACACACACACACACACACATACACATACTGCACAATCCAACCCCACCTACACACACACAAACACGCACATAATGCACAATCCAACCCCTCCCCACGCACACACACCAACACACACACACTGCACAATCCACAATCCATCCACCAGCCCACACATACACTGCACAATCGAAATCCTCCCACACACACACTGCACAATTCAATTCCCCTACTCTCTCTTTCTCTCTCTCACACACACACGCACACACTGCACAATCCAACCCTTCCCCCAACACACACACACACACACTGCACAATCCACACCGCCCCACCACACACAGACTGCACAATCCAACACCCCCACCTAACACACACACACACACACACACACACACACACACACACACACACACACACTCTGCACAATCCAACCCCCCCCCAGACACACACACACTGCTCATTCCAAACCCACCGACACACACACACTCTCTGCACAATCCAGCCCCCGCCCCAGACACACACACACTGCACAATCCAACCCCACCCCTACACACAGACACACACATACTGCACAATCCAGCATCCCCCCTACACACGCACACGCGCACACACACTGCACATCCCAAACTCCCCTACGCACACACTGTACAATTCAACCCCCCCCGCTCTCTCTCTCACTCTCTCTCACTCTCGCACACACGCACATACTGCACAATCCAACCCCTCCCCACGCACACAGACGCACACACACTGCACAATCCACCCCCCCACACACAGACTGCACAATCCAACACCCCCCCGACACACACACTCACAGAACAATCCACCACCACCCCCCCCAGACACACACACACTGCTCATTCCACACACACACACACACACACACACACACACACGCACAAAGTGCCCAATCCAACCCCCCCACAAACACACACTGCACAAACCAACCCCCCCACACTCACTCTCTCACACACACATACACACACACTCTGCACAATCCACCCCTCCGACACATGCACTGCACCATCCAAACCCCACACAAACACACCACAACCCAACCCCCCACACGCACACACAACCCAAACCAACCCCCCCACACACTCACTCTCACTCTCTCACACACACAGCACAATCCAAACTCCCCCGACACACACATACTCTGCACAATCCATCCCCCCCGCACTCTCACACACTCACACTGCACAATCCAACCCCACCCCAGACACACATGCGCACACACACACTGCACAATCCAACTCTCCCCCCCCCACACACACACACTGCACAATCCAAACCCCCCCAACCACAAACACACAGACTGCACAATCCAACCCCCCGCAACACTCTCTCACACACACACACACACACACACACACACACACACACACACACACACACACACACACACACACACACACACACACACTCTGCACATCCAACCCTCGCCCCCGCCCCCCACACACTCAAACTGCACAACCCAACACCCCCACACACACACTGCACAATCCAACTCCCCCCACACACACACTGCACAATCCAACCCCCCACCTACACACAATCACACACACTGCACAATCCAACTTCCCCCCCCACACACACACACAAACGCTCTGCACAATCCAATCTCCCCCCCCCACAGCCACGCACACAAACTCTGTACAATCCAAACCCCATACACAGACACACACTGCATAATCCCACCCCACCCCCCACACACAGAGACACACACACTCTGCACAATGCAACCCAACCCACCCCACACACACCCACATACAGTGCACAGTCCAATCCCCCCCACATACACACACAGTGCACAGTCCAACCCCTCCACACACACACTGCACATTCCAACCGCCCCCCCCCACACATACACACACACACACACACACGCTCTGCACAATCCATCTTCCCCCCCCCACACATACACACGCACACACACGCTCTGCACAATCCAACCTCCCCCCCACAGCCACACACACAAACTCTGTAAAATCCAAACCCCATACACAGACACACACTGCACAATCCCACCCCACCCCCCACACACAGAGACACACACACTCTGCATAATGCAACCCAACCCACACCACCCCATACACACCCACATACAGTGCACAGTCCAACACCACCCCCCCACATACACATACAGTGCACAATCCAACCCCTCCACACATACACACTGCACATTCCAACCACCCCTCCCACACATACACACACACACACACAATCACACACACTCACACACACACACTGTACAATCCACCCCCCCCGATACACATGCACTGCACAAGCCAACCCCCCCACACTCTCTCTCTCACACACACACACACACACACACACACACACTTCACAACCCAACCCCCCTCATACACACACTACCCAAACCAATACCCCTACATGCTCACTCTCACTCTCTCTCTCTCACTCACACACACACACACACACACACACACACACACACACACACACACACACACACACACACACACACACACAGCACAATCCAACCCCCCACACTCACACACACTCCAACGCCACCCCAGACACACAGGCGCACACACACTGCACAATCCAACCGCCCCCCACCCCACACTCTCACACACACACTGCACAATCCAACTCTCCCACCCCCCCCCCCCACACACACACACACACACACACACACACACACACACACACACACTGCACATCCAACCCACGCCCCCCCCACACACACACTCAAACTGCACAACCCAACACCCCCACACACACATTGCACAATCCAACTCCCCCCACACACACACTGCACAATCCAACCCCGCCCCACACACACACACACACACACACACACACACACACACTGCACAATCCAACCCCCCACACACACACACACTCTGCACAATCCAACTTCCCCTCACACACACGCACACACTCGCTCTGCACAATCCAACCTCCCCCCACAGCCACACACACAAACTCTGTACAATCCAAACCCCATACACAGACACACACTGCACAATCCCACCCCACCCCCCACACACAGAGACACACACACTCTGCATAATGCAACCCAACCCACCCCACCCCACACACACCCACATACAGTGCACAGTCCAACAACCGCCCACATACACATACAGTGCACAATCCACCCCCCCGACACACATGCACTGCACAAACCAACCCCCCCACACTCTCTCTCTCACACACACACACACACACACACACACACACACTTCACAACCCAACCCCCCCCATACACACACTACCCAAACCAATACCCCCACATGCTCACTCTCACTCTCTCTCTCTCACACACACACACACACACACACACACACACACACACACACACACACACACACACACAGCACAATCCAACCCCCCACACTCACACGCACTCATACTGCAAAATTCAACGCCACCCCAGACACACAGGCGCACACACACTGCACAATCCAACCCCCCCCCCCACACTCTCACACACACACTGCACAATCCAACTCTCCCCCCCACACACACACACTGCACAATCCAAACCGCCCCAACCACAAACAAACAGACTGCACAATCCAACACCCCGCAACACTCACACACAAACACACACACACACACTGCACATCCAACCCACGCCCCCCCCACACACACACACTCAAATTGCACAACCCAACACCCCCACACACACACTGCACAATCCAACTCCCCCCACACACACACTGCACAATCCAACCCCGCCCCACACACCCACACACACACACGCACGCACACACACACTGCACAATCCAACCCCGCCCCACACACCCACACACACACACGCACACACACACACTGCACAATCCAAGCCACCCCCCCACACACACACTGCACAATCCAACCCTCCCCCACACACACTCAAACTGCACAATCCAACCCCCCCCCCCCAACACACACACTGCACAATCCAACCACCCCCCCCACACACAAACACACTGCACCATCCAAACCGCCCCACACACACACACTCTGCACAATCCAGCTCCCCACACACACACTGCACAATTCAAACCCCCCGCTCACACACTGCACAATCCAACCCCCCCCACACACTCACGCACAATGCTAAATCCAACCCCCCCCTCCACACACACACACTGCACAATCCAACCCCCCCCGACACACACACACACACACTGCAAAATCCAAATCTCTCTCTCTCTCTCTCACACACACACACACACACACACACACACACACACACACACACACACACACACACACACACACACACACACACACTGCACAATCCAAACCCGCCACCCCCTCATACACACACACTGCACAATCCAGCCATCCCACACACACACACACACACACACACACACACACACACAAACTGCACAATCCAACCATCCTGCGCGCGCACGCAGACACACACTGCACAATCCAACCTCACCCCCCACCTCACGCACACACAGCGCACAATCCAACCCCCACCCCACACACACACACACACACACTCTGCACAATCCAACCTCCCCCCACAGCCACACACACACACTCTGTACAATCCAAACCCCATACACAGACACACACTGCACAATCCCACCCCACCCCCCACACACAGAGACACACACACTCTGCACAATGCAACCCACCCCACCCCACACACACCCACATACAGTGCACAGTCCAACCCTCCCCCCACCTTCACACACATCACTGCACAATCCATTGCCCCCACACACACACTGCACACCCAACCCACCCCCACACACATGCACATACTGCCCAATCCAACCCCCCCCGCAAATGCACACTGCACAAACCAACACCTCCACACGCACACACACACTGCACAATCCAACCTCCCCAAACACACACACACACTGCACCATCCAACTCCCCCCCCCACACACACTGCACAATCCAAACCCCCACCGCGCACACACACACACGCACGCGTGCAAAAACTGCCCAATCCAACCCCCCCACAAATACACACTGCACAAACCAACCCCCCACACTCCTCTCTCTCACACACACACACACACACACACACAGCACAATCCACCCCCTGACACACATGCACTGCACCATCCAAACCCCACACAAACACACTGCACATACCAACCCCCCCACACACTCACTCTCACTCTCACACACACACACACACACACAGCACAATCCAACCCCCCCCCCCACACACACACACACACACACACACACAGCACAATCCATCCCCCCCGCCCTCACACACACTTACACTGCACAATCCAACCTCTCCACACTCACACACTCACTCTGCACAATCCAAACCCCACACACAGACACACACACGCTGCACATTACAACCCCCTCCCACACACACACACAATATCCAACCCCCACTACCACAAACACACGGACTGCACAATCCAATCACCCCAACACACACTCTCTCTCTCACACACACACACACACACACACACACACAGCACAACCCAACCCCCCCCACACGTACACACTACCCAAACCAACCCTCCCACACTCACACTCTCCCTCACTCTCACACACACACACACTGCACAACCCAACACCCCCCCCCAAACACACACACGCACACACTACCCAAACCAACCCCCCCCCCAAACACACACACACACACACACACACACACACACACACACACACAGCACAATCCAACCCCCCCCCCCACACTCTCACACACTCACACTGCACAATCCAACCCCCCCCCACACTCTCACACACACACCTCACAATCCAACTCTTCCCCCCCCACACACACTGCACAATCCAACCCCCTGCAACACACACTCACATACACACACTGCACATCCAACCCCTGCCCCCCCCACACACACACTCAAATTGCACAACCCAACACCCCCACACACACACTGCACAATCCAACCCACCCCACACACCCACACACACACACCCACACACCACACAATCCAAGCCCCCCCCACACACACACTGCACGATCCAACCCCCCCCCACACAGACACACACTGCACAATCCACTCCCCCCACACACACACACTGAACAATCCAGCCCCCCCCACACACAAACACACTGCACAATCCAAACTGCCCCACACATACACACTCTGCACAATCCAGCTCCCCACACGCACACTGCATAATCCAACCCCCCCGCTCACACACTGCACAGTCCAACCCCCCTCCCCCACATACTCACGCACAATGCATAATCCAACCCCCTGCCACACACGCACTGCAATATCCAACTCTCTCTCTCTCACACACACATACACACACACACTACTCAATCCAACAGCCCCTCCGCCACACTCACACACAGACTGCACAATCCAACCCCTCCCAACGCACACTGCACAATCTAACCACCCCCACACTCACACGTACACTGCACAATCCAACCCCCCCGCCCCTCACACACATACTCACACATACACTGCACAATCCAACCCCCCCGCCCCTCACACACACACACACATACACACACTGCACATTCCAAACCACCCCCCCCCCCCCCCACCCCCACCCCACACGTACACTGACACTGCACAATCCAACACCACAAATTGACCTCCTGGAGCCGATATTTGTCACAATCGTGGTTTATGGCTTCCAGCAATAAATTAACCTATTAAATACTTTAGTGAATAATAAAATTACTTGTTTTGTGTCATGACTGTCCATCTTAGCCATGGGCAGGTGCACCGTAAAAAGTTACCAACAAAATCTACAGGAGGATAGAAATAAAATTCAATTTGCGCAAGATGGCAGCACGAAGGAGATTCTGAACTGTCCAGACAGGTAGAGGTTCTTGATGCATAAAAGGAAATTCTTTTAAAAATCAGTTATTGGTGATACTTCTGTGTTGAAGGACATCTTTTCAACTGGAATAGTGATGACAGACCGCCCCACCAATCTATATATTAACACAATCAACTCCTTTTACATTTTACATTGCTGAATGTGAAGTCATGAATGTGAATGTAAAGTGTCATGTTAAAATGACTTGCATCAAGTTTTCCCAGGGCTCTCTGATAAAGTGAACATTGATGTGATTTTTGATATGGAAGCTTTTACTTTTCCTTAACCTACCTGTGGAATACTTCACTGCATTTGACTGGGATTAGGCTCATTGACTCCTATTAGGAATACAGGCACTTCATCGGGTGTAACTCTCCAATGTCCGCCTGCTGATGAGAGCTGCAGAATACAGGTATTTTTCCTTGGCCTTTGCTGTTTATCAGCCTGTTTATGCTGGTATCGTACTAGCAAGCTGCCTGTGGTGCAATATTTCTGCCATCAGGATATCAGCAGTAAATGGTCCCCGATTTGAGTCCTTGTCTAGTCATAGGTTCAGCTGCCGTATTCAGTGAATGAGGCTCGATTTGATTATTGTTCCAGGTCACTGGACAAAACTGGCATGGTGGCTTCTTGCTCTACCCAAACCACAATCCTGTGAATCCATTGCGGGTGTCCCTAGGCCTCTCATCTTTTTTTGGCAGTCTCAGTCAGTTCGAGACCTCATTACTCTAGTTACTTGTCCGTTTCCTCAGCCTCAGTGCCCTCCAGTAATTGCAAACCAGTATCTCACTGTGTAAACGTTGAACCCCCCAGTGTGAGAGCTCCCTGCTGCACTGTCCAAGCGGACAAAGGATATCAAAGTAGTGGCTAACAACACGCACCAAGCCATGCCACTGCAGCAACTGGTCCTATTCACTTTATTTCATGAAGCCCCTGGGTAGTCTCTGTAGACCCCAGTTTGAAAATCAATGATTTGGGCAAACAGAAGTTCACAGGTTCATAG
The DNA here is from genome assembly GCF_017639515.1 of Carcharodon carcharias. Classification (NCBI taxonomy): domain Eukaryota; kingdom Metazoa; phylum Chordata; class Chondrichthyes; order Lamniformes; family Lamnidae; genus Carcharodon; species Carcharodon carcharias. The sequence continues at coordinate 62,232,257 of NC_054479.1, forward strand.
CAAATGCCCTATTGTGTTGTTTTGTGTGTGTGTGTGTGTGAGTTGTTTTGGGGAGGCTGATTCCACTCTGCTTCAACTAGTGACATGGAATATTTTCTGTTCACTTGAACAGACAGATAAGCCTCGGTTTAAGATCTTGTGAAAGACGCTACTTGCTACATTGCAGCATTCTCTTGGTACTGGGTGGATTGTCAACCATGATTGTGTTCAAATTCTGGAATAGAGATTGATATAAGTGGCTGGAAATATTTTCTAAAAAATGCTTAAAAAGACCTCAACTGAATACACTCACGCTTCAGCAGTGGCAGATTTGTGATAGTAAGGAACAATGAAGAGGGAAGGAAGTGGTTGGCACTGTACACACCACTTTCAATATAATGCAAGGGAAAGGTGCAGAAGCCCATCTCGGGCTCAGTCCTTTCTGGAAACCTACCTGCAATTCGTCCAGAACTGATTCTATTCATTCACTGCTTGAATGTCACTGGCTAGGACAGTATTTATTGCCCAGCCATAACTACCCTTGAGAAGGTGGTGGTGAGCCGCCTTCCTGAACCACTACAGTCCATGTGGTATAGTGCTGTTGGGAGGGGGTTCCAGAATTGCTTTGTATACACCTGAAGCTTTGTTCTGAACAGCGTATTTAGCCAAAAAAATGTGGTACAGAAACCCTTATTGCTCTCATATTCAATAACTACACTAATACTCTTCCACTGAAATTCACATGTTAAAATGCGTACACAAGGGTGGATTGCAAGGGATTCAGTTTTAATCTTGAGTTTGACTGTGACATTTGCCTCTCAACTGAAGCAATAGGTTGGCATAAGAAATCCAATTTAAATGACATTTATATGTAGTGTTTCACAATTATTTCAACAAACAAAAATAAATATCTTCCTTTTCCTGTCTAATGTATTGTTCTGGAGTGAGAGGGGATTGTGTGAAAGTTTTTTTTGTTTTTAATTCCTTTTATGATTATTATAGCTTCTGGCCTGCTGACTAAAGACTGACTTAGTAATCTGCCAGGGAATGTATCAGTCCAAAATGACTCCCTGCCTCCCACCAGCCAAGCCACCTTCTGACTTTGGAGCAATATCACTGTATGACTTTTGGATAGCTTAGGATAATGTAGACAAAATCTTTGAATAATTTAAGCAGTTAACTGGATGGTGACCTAATAGAGGCCTTTCAAGTTATGAAGAGATTTGGTAGAGTAGCTGTATAGGTGATGTTTTCACATTCGGGTGCAGTGGGACTGTAGGCTCTCTCTGGATGGATGAGTGTGAAAAAGCATAAAGGCCTCTGTCTTGCGGCCTTATTGCTGTCATGGAGGAACCTATTTGAGTTCAAATACACTGCAGTAGCATCATCCACCCATAACCTGTTGCTTTGGTTCGGAATTGAGACCCTGGACGTAAGGGATGGAGACAATGAGAACTTTTTGTGATCTCAAAGCTGCATCCTTGTTCATTGTGACATAGAATCTACAGCATAGAAACAGGCCAGCTGATTGGCTGGTGCTGGTGTTTATTATCCACATGATCATCTAATCCTATCAACATAGCCTTCTACCTGTTTCTCTTTCATTTACTTATCTAGCTTCCCTTGAAATCCATCTGGCATTGGCCTCAAGTACTCCTTGTGATAGCAAGTTTCATATTCAAATCACTCTAGGTTAAGACGTTTTGATCACTTCCACAAGTGGAAACATCTTTACGCCTGCTCTATCAAACCCTTTTATTATTTAAAGACCTCGGTTGCAGTGGTTCTCAAACTCGGGTCCACAGACAGACCCATGGAGACTTTCCAGGGTCTGCAAAATATTGTGAAATGTGAACTGGGAGGCATGCAAGGATTGACAGTCTGCAGTGTGAAGCAGGCACACACTGATATAAGTAAATAAATTGCTGTTTTCTTAAAAGTATTATTAAAATAATCACATGCAACATGAGTATTATATAATATCACCATTTGGATAGAGTGCTATGATTACTGAACGATTTGAAAAAGGATCCTTTAATCAAAAAAGTTTGAGAACCACTGCTCTAAGGTCACCTCTCAGCCTTCCCTCTTCTCGAGAAAAGAGCCCTAGTCTGATCAACCTTTGCTGGTAGTTATAACCTTTCAATTCTATTAATTCATTTTGCACCTTCTTTAGAACCTCTATATCCTATAACTGTGCAGAGTATTAAGCATGGTTCAACCAAATTTAACACAACTCCTTTACTTTTCATCTCTATTCCTCATGAAATGAACCCCAGTGCATGGTTGCATTTTTCGTCTGATCTTGTTAACCTGCATTGTTACTTTTAATGATCTATAAATCTGCATCCTCTCATTACTTTTGCTCCTCTGTTCCTTCTAGGTGCTTAGGCCCTGTCTTAGGGACAGGGAATGAGAGCATGATACAATGATAGATGGCATTGTAAGCAGTGTAGATGGAAGCATAAAATTACAGAGATTTTAATAGATTAAGGGAAAATTCCACACACACACACACACACACACCCCCCCCCCCCCCCCAATCGGGGGGGTGGGGGGGAAGTGTGGGCGTGCACACCTCCGATTGGGCACTGGCCATTTTACGTGGGTGGGTCAATTAAGGTGCGCCCAGCGTGACGTCTACCAGGAAGCGCTATGCGGGAGATTTCCCAGCCCCGCAAACCCCGATTTCTGTAGAAGTGTCCCAGAACTTCCGATTTCATGTATGTTACACAAACTCTCTCTTCCATCCCTGCCCCCTTTCCGATCCCCCCTTTTTCCAATAATTTATATTTTTAAAATTTTTATTTTTTAAATATATTTTTCTTTTCCCACCTATTTTTAAATTTATTTCAATCTATCATTTTATATCCACCTTTCAGCCCATTTCAATCCCTTCCCACCAACCCCCGCCCACCCGCCCGCCCGCCCGCCAGCCAGCCATCCCCACTAGGGCCATCTGCCACTTGCTCGTCCTGCTTTCTACCCTTAATGTCCCCATTAGCACATTCCTTAGATAATATCACCACCATCAACACCCCTTTGTCCTTTTGTTTATGACATCTTTGGCAATCTCTTTTTTGCCTCCACCTTTCGCTGGTCCCCTATCCAGCTCTACCTGTCCCACTCCCCTCAACCAGCTTATATTTCACCACATTTCTATATTTCTTCAGTTCTGATGAAGAGTCATTCGGACTTGAAACATTAACTGTATTCTTCTCTGCAGATGCTGTCTGACCTGCTGAGTTTTTCCAGCTATTTTTGGTTTTTTTTACACAAACTAGGGTTGTATTCCCTGGAATTTGGATGATTAAGGGGTGATTTAATTGAAATTTTCAAGACATTAAGGGAAACTGATAGAATCTATTCCTGCTGGTTGGGGTGTCTAGGACTAAGGGGCATAGTCTAAAAATTATACATGGAACCTTCAGAAGTGAAGTTAGGAAACACTTTTCACATAAAGGGTAGTAGAAGTTTGGATCTCTGTTCCACAAAAATCAAGTGATGAGATTCATAGGTTTCTATATCAACCATATATTATTTCTTATGCAAGAAAATGGGGAGTTTATGTCTGATCTGAGACCTATCTCATTGAATGGCATGGGGAATAGACTCAAGGGGCTAAATGGCCGTCTCCTGTTCCTATGCTCTTACCTTTGCAGAGGGGTTGGTTTTGGGGGATACCTGGAAATACCAGGAAATGGGGAAGATCCTGCTGCATTCAATGGCAGGACCTCAATGTAATTTTCTTTACTCTATTTCCTGCCTGGCAGCCAGCCAGACTGATGGACTGCCCAGCTGCTGAATATGTAGAAAGCCTGCAATAGAAGCCACAGCTGAGGACCATTAGGGTAGTCTGAGGCAATTGAGAAACTTTGCAGCTGAATGGGGGAGAGTTAAATCACCAATAAACATGCAAGGATGGGCTTGGCTGATGACAGTAGAAGATTTGCTTGAGTGACCAGGGAAATCATTCCTCTGGGCCCACGAGCAGTGCTATGAAAAAAAGATACCTGTTGGATCTGCCTCCCTAAGCTTCTGGGTTTCCTGAACCCTGGGAAACTCGGCTAGCCAGTGTTGAATTTAAATTTCTGCCAAAAATCAGAAATGGAGCCTCATTTAAATATTATAATGATCGACCTGCCTTTCCACAGTGTGTCACTTGGACTCTGCCAAATCTACTGTGGTTAAAACTAACGTTCGCTGTGGATTTTATTCACTTTATGCATTTTGTTGATTTACCCACCCTGCCTATCCTCTCCAGCCCATTTTCCTACCAAACTATAGCAACTTGCATTTATCTAATTTAAAATTATTTTTCCATTTACTCTCTCATTCTGCAAGTAATTAACATGATTTTTTTTTTGTCACGGTCTTCATCAGAATCAATGACACCCCCTAATTTAGCATCATCCACACATTTTGGAATTGCACTTCTGATTCATGGCCGAAATCATTTATGTAAATTGTCAACAGCGCTAGTCCCAGCATTGATCCTTGATGTCCTCCATTTCCCACCTTCCACCTCAAACCCCTATTCTCTCCTGTTTTGTAGCCAGTTTGCTATCCATTCTGCTATTTCTCCTCTGATTCCACATGTTCTAACCTTAGTAACATATTGACTTCATGGTAGCTTAATGAAAGCTTTTTTCAAAAATATAGATATATTACAGCCATTAACTGTTCCATTACCTTTTATCTGCTCTTTTTGTTAGTTCAAATAATTCAACATGGTTCGTCACGAATGACCTCCACTTTTGAAATACATACTTTCTCCTCCTCGTTATTTTGTTTTGGTTTCATGATCTTTTTCTATTCAATCTTTGAGTAAGGATTGCATTATCTTTTCTACCACTGATAACTGGTCTATAGTTACCTGGACTTATTTTATCTCGCATTTTAAATACAAGAATAACATTCACGGCCTTCTAGTCCTCTGGCACTGTTTCCTTTTCGAATGAATTGTTAATATGTTCATATTTCCTCTGCATTCCCTTATCCTTTCTCCTTTTAGTATGTCTGGATGCAGTGCATTCAACCAGGGATAGGGATTTTATCCTCTTAGTTTGAATAGTTTATCAATTATCTCTCTCTACTGCCCCCATCCTTTGTATCTTAAATGTATTTTTTTTTTATCTCCTCTAATGTTGAGTCCACTATGTTAGTCTCCCTGTTAAATACTGAAGCAGTGTAATTTACAATATTTCTGCCATTTAGCTGTCATTATGAATGAGTTTGTGATTCCCTATTGCTATCCTGATTTTCCTTTAGTTGTTTGAATTTGTAGAATACTTCACTATTCATTTTTATATTTCTTTAAAGTTTAATTTGTAGCTCCTCTTTGCCTTTTTAATTATTTTTGACTTCCTCCCCAACCTCTTCCTATTCCCTTACATTATCCTCTTCTTTGTTGTCTCAGTATTTAGTGTTTGCCCTTTTGTTTAGTGTCAAGTTTACCATCATCTCCTTTTATTCATCCATGGTGTTCCATTATTGGCTAGTTTGTTCTTGTTTTTTCAGCAGTGTATATTTCTCCTGAACTCTATCACTTTTTCAAACTGCTGTTCGATCTCTCTGCTTATCAATCTTAGTTTTTTTATTATTCCCTTAAAATGATCTTTATTTTTGTCTATTGCTTTGGCCTTTGTCTTTCTCATTCTCAAAGGCTTATGTCTTTCTCATTCTTTAGCTTGAATTTTCTACCATAACTGAGAACACTCACTTCTCCCTGTCTCATCCAGCTATTGGTCATTGAAATTGGCAAGTAATCAAGAGTTGCTAAATTATTGAACACTGCTGATTGTTCTCTCTTCTACCAATGAATTCAGCATTCACTAGCATTCGGATCAACTGGCACTATAGTATTTAACTGATTGCTTGATCTGGCTTGCAGCATTCTCATGAACCTCCCTGTGTGCCAATCGTCAGAGCTGTCACAGACAGTGACAGCTAGTCAAAGCCTCATCTGTAGAGGTGAGTGCCATAGGAGGAATACATGCCCCTCTAGTGATCTTGTCGCGATTCTCCATGTTCAATAGGCTGTAGATTCATAGAACTATACAGCATCAGAGGAGACCATTCAACCCATGACACCTACACCAATGCCAGTTCCCTGAGCTAACCGCTAGCTCCAATGTCCTGCCTTTTTCACCAATCCCTTTGAATGTGATTTTTTTTTTTTGCAAAAATATACTTTATTCATAAATCTTCAAAAACATTTTGAACCATTTCAAATCACCATTACAAAAATACAAACAGGTTCAACTTTTACAACATGAAACACAAGGTGTATCAGAAAAAACAATGAATATTTCAATCATTGGCAGACATACATTTTAATCTGTACAGCCTAAGGGGCTCTTTACAGTTCCCAGCCCCCCAGTGCACTGTGGCAGAAAGGTCTCAGGCAGCGACCCTTCCCCATTGCGCCTTTGCGGTGGCTGACCCAAGCTTAACTATGTCCCTCAGCACGTAGTCCTGGACCTTGGAAAGTGCCAGTCTGCAACACTCGGTCGGGGACAACTCTTTGCGCTGGAAAACCAACAAGTTTCGGGCAGACCAAAGAGCATCTTTCACCGAGTTGATGATCCTCCAGCTGCAGTTGATGTTTGTCTCGGTGTGTATCCCTGGGAACAGCCCGTAGAGCACAGAGTCCTCTGTCACAGAACTGCTCGGGATGAACCTCGACAGCAACCACTGCATCTCTCTCCAGACCTTCTTTGCAAAGACACAATCTACAAGGAGGTGAACAACGGTCTCTTCCCCACCACAGCCACCTCGAGGGCAACGTGCAGAGGGGGTGAGACTCCTGGCGTGTAGGAAGGATCTTACAGGGAGGGCCTTTCTCACCACCAGCCAAGCTACATCTTGGTGTTTGTTGGAAAGTTCTGGTGATGAGGCATTCTGCCAAATGACTTTGTCAGTCTGCTCAGGGAACCATCCCACAGGATCCACCCTCTCCTTTTCCCTCAGGGCCTTTAAGACGTTACGTGCCGACCACTGCCTGACGGACTTGTGGTCGCAGGTGTTTCCCTGCATAAATTTTCCCACGAGGGACAGGTGGTACGGCACAGTCCAACTACTTGGAGCGTTCCGCGGCAGCATGGCTAGACCCATCCTTCGCAACACCGGGGACAGGTAGAACCTCAGCATGTAGTGACACTTGGTGTTTGCGTACTGAGGGTCTAGGCACCGCTTGATGCAGCCGCACACAAAGGTGGCCATCAGTATGAGGGCGATGTTGGGCACGTTTTTTCCCTCTTTATCTAGAGGCTTGTACATCGTGTCCCTGCGGACACAATCCATTTTCGACCTCCAGATAAAGCGGAAGATAGCTCGGGTGATCGCCACCACACAGGAGTGTGGAATGGGCCAGACCTGCGCCACGTACAGCAACAGCGAGAGTGCCTCAAACCTGATGACCAGGTTCTTACCCGCAATGGAGAGGGAGCGTTGCTCCCACAAGCCCAGTTTCCTTTTCACCATAGACACTCGCTCCTTCCAGTTTCTAACGTGTGCCCTGGTCCCTCCGAACCATATCCCCAGCACCTTCAGGCCATCAGCCCTGACAGTGAAGGGGACAAAGGATCTGTCAGCCCATTTCCCAAAGAAGATGGCCTCGCTCTTCCCACGATTTACCTTGGCTCCCAAGGCCAGTTCGAAACGGTCGCAGATGTGGATAAGTCTGTGCACTGACAGCGGATCCGAGCAGAAGACGGCGACATCTTCCATGTAAAGGGAGACTTTGATCTGAATGCCTCCACTACCTGGAATCGTCACTCCTCTTATGCCCGGATCCTTCCTGATGGACTCAGCAAAGGGTTCTATGCAACACACGAAAAGAACAGGCGAGAGGGGGCAGCCCTGCCTGACTCCAGATTTAATAGGAAAGCTATCTGATTCCCACCCATTGATTGAGACTGCACTACTGATGTTAGTGTAGAGCAGTTGGATCCAATTGCGAATTCCCTCCCCAAACCCCATTTTGGAGAGCACATCCACCATATAGGTGTGTGATATTCTGTTAAAGGCCTTCTCCTGATCCAGGCTGATGAGGCAGGTATCCACATCCCTGTCCTGTACATAGGCAATCGTATCCCTGAGCAGCACGAGGCTGTCAGAGATCTTCCTGCCCGGCACAGTGCAGGTCTGGTCAGGGTGGATCACCAATTCCAGAGCGGATTTGACCCGATTGGCGATGACCAGGTGTATCTACGCTGCACTCCATCTGCAGGGTTGCTGAAGACGTCGTGCAGCTTGGCATCCTTTACTGTTTCCATCAGGGATCTGGACGTAGCGTCCAATCTGCTGTCAGCCCTGCCGGATCGTCCAGCCGCATCGATGATGCAGTTGAAGTCACCGCCCAGAATGACCGGTCTGGAGGTCGCCAGCAGCAGTGGGAGCTGCTGATAAACCTCCAGCCGCTCAGCCCCTTGTGACGGGGCGTAGACGTTAATTAAACGGAGTGGAGCATTCTTGTACATTACGTCTGCTACGAGGAGGCGCCCGCCCACCACCTCCTTAACCTGGGAGACGGTGAAGCTGCCTCCCCGCAGCAGAATACCCAGGCTGGAGGAACGAGAGTCGTTTCCTCCCGACCAGATCGATGGCCCATGGGACCACCATCGTGACCATTGCCTGTAGGAGCTGAGGTGCGGTATCGCACACTCCTGCAGAAACAACAGGTCAGCTTTGACCTTGGCAAGGTAGTCCAAGGTCGCAAAACATCGCGTAGTAGATTTAATGCTACGCACATTTATGGATACAATCTTCACACCCATTTTAAAGCAGTTAGTCACTTACCAAACCTGTTGTCTCTGAGAGTTCCTTCATGCCTGTGGTGTGCTCAAATTGCTTCACTTGGGATGGGCTGAGGAAAGCGTCCTGAACCTCCCCATTGGCGGTGTTCTGCTTGGGTGGCATCTGGGGGTCCGTGCAGAGAGCGGGGTTTGAAATGTCCTCTGTTGGAGAAGCTTCTCCAATCCTCTCCCCCTCTGGGGCGTTGCTGCTCCCGGCTTCCCGGAGCTGGGGTGCGCTGAGCGCCTCACTGCTCCCAGATTCCTGGGGTTGTGGTGCACTGGCCTCTTTGGGTTGTGGGCCAAGTTGGGGTGCGCTGGTCTCGTCATTGTCTCCAATGTTCTGGAGCTTGGGTGTCTCGTCCTCCAACTCCCTAGCGTTTTGCCGCTTCTTCTGTTGGCGCCGCCCTGGCACTTCTTCGTCTGAAGAGCTGCTGCTCTTGTTATCCGTGTCGGATAGGAGACGCCTCTTGACTCTTGTCTGGGAAGTGGCTTGGTTTCTTTTTAGCCCCTTCTTCCTTTTGGCTCTCTTCACCAGCTGCCACTCCCCCTGCTGCTATCCCACTGCTGCCTCCTCCTCCTCCATTGATTCACTCTCCTGAGGAGTGGGAGGATCAGGGGGCAGTGCTGTTGATTGGCTGTCTGTTGCCCCGATCTTTTCCTCCACCTTGTCTCTCTCTGTGTCCTCCTTTGTCCCGTTGTTCTCCCTGGGGGCCTTGGTGGTTGGAGTGACACGAGGCATTTCTTCTGCTTCCCCCTCGTTGGCTTTAGCTGCCTGTGCATAAGTACGGCAACGTTTGGGGCAGGTCTTGTAGAGGTGATTTGCCTCGCCACACAGGTTGCAGCACTTAGCCTGTTTACAATCTTTTGTCTGGTGCCCTTTTTGCAGTTCTTGCAGAGGACGGCGCTGCAGTTGGCCGCCACATGACCAGACTTGCCGCATGAGTGACAAAGTTTGGGTTGCCCAGCGTAGACAAGGTACCCACGGCTTCCCCCAGTAGCGAATCTGGAAGGGGGGTGGAAAACGGCTCCCTTACCGTCTGTCTTGAGCGTTACCTTAACCTGGCGTTTACATGTCCAGATCCCCAAATTATCTTTAACTTCAGTGCAGCTCCCAACCTTATCGAAGTACCTGGTAAGGAAGGTGAGCACGTCAGTGACAGTGACGTAGGGGTTGTACAGATGCACAGTCGCAACCCGTTCACGATGCAACGGTAGAGCAAAGAGCGGCTCCGCCGTCAGGATCTTCATTTCTGGCAGGTCTTTCTTTTCCTCAAACACCTTCAGGAGTTTGACACAAGCTGCCACGTGCTTGAAGGTCACATCAAAGAAACCAGTGCTGGGGAAATCCTGTAGGCAGTAGATCTCTGCAGCCTCGAAACCACACAGCTTGAATAGGATCCTCTTGGTGAAGAAGGTCCTATCCATTGCTGCTCCTTGCTCGCTGCCCTTCACCATGACTCGGATGGTGTTAGGTACCCCATGGTAAGGGGTTTGACTGGTTATAGCCATTTGAATGTGATCTTTTTTCAAATATCTGCATTTATCTACTTCAAATGAAATAATAGCTTTTTAATTCTAATTCCACCACTGTTTCCACATCCTAACAACTTCCTTTTAAGTGAAAAAAACTCTCCCTTTGTTCTTTAGTGATGATAAACTAATTCTTTTAGTTACCCACCCACCATGTAGAAATAAGTTTTAAAAAAAAAGGAAAAAGCTATCAGAATCCCTCATAATTTTGAGCACTTATAATTAATCTCTTCCTAGACTTGAAGATTCTTAATTTTAACTCACAAGGGACATTGGGTTTTAATTATATCAGATTAATAAATCTCTCGTTTACCCAGCCCATATTCCAAAATTAGGGCATCTCAATCTAGGCATAATATCCTAACCGCAGCCTAACAATTTGCATAGGCTTATCATTATCTCATTGCTTCTGTATTTCCTGCGCCATTAATAAAACCTAGCAATCATACGCATTGTTTTTTTTATTCATTAACGGGATGTGAGTTTCGCTGGCTGGGCCAGCATTTATTGTCCACCCCTGGTTGCCCTTGAGAAGATGGTGGTGAGCTGCCTTTTTGAACCACTGCAGTCCATGTGGTGTAGGCATACCCACAGTGGTGTAGGCATACCCACAGTGCTGTTAGGAAGGGAGTTCCAGGATTTTGACCCAGCGACAGTGAAGGAATGGTGATGTATTTCCAAGTCCAGATGGTGAGTTACTTGGAGGGGAACCTCCAGGTGGTGGTGTTCCCATCTATCTGCTGCATTTGTCCTTCTAGGTGGTAGTGGTCATGGGTTTGGAAGGTGTTGCCTAAGGAGCCTTGGTGAATTCCTGCAGTGCATCTTGTAGACGGTACACACTGCTGCTACTGTGCATTGGTGGTGGAGGGAGTGAATATTTGTGGATGTGGTGCCAATCAAGCGGACTGCTTTGTGTTGGATAGTGTCCAGCTTCTTCAGCGTTGTAGGAACTGCACTCATCTAGGCAAGTGAGGAGTATTCCATCACACTCCTAACTTGTACCTTGTAGATGGCGGACAGGCTTTGGGTAGACAGGAGGCAGGTTACTCGTCGCACAATTCCTAGCCTCTGACCTGCTCTTGTAGCCACAGTATTTATATGGCTAGTCCGGTTCAGTTTCTGGTCAATGGTAACCCCCAGGATGCTGATAGTGGGGGATTTAGCGATGGTAATGCCATTGAACATCAAGGGACGATGGTTGGATTCTCCCTTGTTGGAGATGGTCATTGTCTGACACTTGTGTGGTACAAATGTTACTTGCCACTTGTCAGCCTAAGCTGGATATTGTCCAGGTCTTGCTGCATTTGGACATGGACTGTTTCAGTATCTGAGGAATCGCGAATGGTGCTGAACATTATGCAATTAACAGCAACCATCCCCACTTCTGACCTTATGATGGTAGGAAGTCATTGATGAAGCAGCTGAAGATGGTTGGGCCGAGGAACAACCTGAGGACCTCCTGCAGTGATGTCCTGGAGCTGAGATGATTGACCTCCAACAACCACAACTATCTTCCTTTGTGCTAGGTATGACTCCAACCAGTTGAGAGTTTTCCCCCTGATTCCCATTGACTCCGGTTTTGCTAGGGATCCTTGATGCCACACACGGTCAAATGCTGCCTTGATGTCAAGGGCAGTCACTCTAACCTCACCTCGGGAGTTCAGCTCTTTTGTCGATGTTTGAACCAAGGCTGTAATGAGGTCAGGAGCTGAGTGGCCCTGGTGGAACCCAAACTGGGCAAGAGTGAGGAGGTTATTGTTAAGCAAGTGCCGCTTGATAGCACTGTTGATGACCCCTTCCATCACTTTACTGATGATGGAGAGTAGACTGATGGGGCAGTAATTGGCCAGGTTTGATTTGTCCTGCTTTTTGTGTACAGGACATACCTGGGTAATTTTCCACATAGCTGGATAGATGCCAGTGTTGTAGCTGTACTGGAACAGCTTGACGAGGGGCACAGCGAGTTCTAGAGTACAAGTCTTCAGTACTATTGCCGAAAGATTGTCAGGGCCCATAGCCTTTGCAGTATCCAGTGCCTTCAGCCGTTTCTTGATATCACGTAGAGCGAATCGAATTGGCTGAAGACTGGCATCTATGATGCTGGGAACCTCCGAGATGGATCATCCACTCGGCACTTCTGGCTGAAGATTGTTGCGAGTGCTTCAGCTTTATCTTTTGCACTGATGTGCTGGGCTCCTCCATCATTGAGGATAGGGATATTTGTGGAGCCACCTACTCCAGTGAGTTGTTTAATTGTCCACCACCATTCATGACTGGAAATGGCAGGACTGCAGAGCTTAGATCTGATCCGTTGGCTGTGTGATTGCTTAGCACTGTTTATCACTTGCTGCTTATGCTGTTTGGCACACAAGTAGTCCCGTGTTATTGATTCACCAGGTTGACACCTCATTTTTAGGTATGCCTGGCACTGCTCCTGACATTCCCTCCTGCACTCTTCATTGAACCAAGTTTGATTCCCTGGCTTGATGGCAATGGTACAGTGGGGGATATGCCAGGCCATGAGGTTACAGATAGTGTTCGAGTACAATTTTGCTGCTGATGATGGCCCACAGCGCCTCATGGATGCCCAGTCTTGAGTTGCTAGATCTGTTTGAAATCTATCCCATTTAGCACGGTGGTAGAGCCACACAACATGATGGAGGGTATCCTCAATGTGCTGGCGGGACTTTGTCTCCACAATGACAGTGTGGTGGTCACTCCTACCGATACTGTCATGGACAGAAGTATCTGCGGTAGGCAGGTTGATGAGGATGAGGTCAAATATGTTTTTCCCTCTAGTTGGTTCCCTCCCTACCTGCCGCAGACCCAGTCTAGCAGCTATGTCCTTTTGGACTCAGCCAGCTCGGTCAGTAGTGGTACTACCAAGACACTCTTGGTTATGGACGTTGAAGCCCACCACCCAGACTATGTTCTGCGCTCTTGCCACCCTCAGTGCTTCCTTCATGTGTGTTCAACACAGAGGAGCACTGATTCATCAGCTGAGGGGGTGCAGTTCGTGGTAATCAGCAGGAGGTTTCCTTGCTCATGTTTGACCTAATGCCATGAGACTTCATGGGGTCCGGGTCGATGTTGAGGGCAACTCACTCCCTACTGTATACCACTGTGCCACCACCTCTGCTGAGTCTGTCTTGCTGGTGGGACAGGACATACCCAGGGATAGGGATGGTGATGTTGGGGTCTTGGACATTCATTATCCCTGTGCTGGCATCAACACTGCAGAGACAGGATGGCGAGAGATAAGTACAGAACCGTTGAGATCTCCCTGTGTCAATTATGAACGAGGGAGAAATTCCAGCCACTGGGTTGAACTTTGGCTTAGTTTAATTTTGCAGTCACAATGATTGGCCAAGCTTAAGTGGATTGTGTCATGTTTTTGAGCCAGTGTCCCTTGATTAGTGACTTTAAATGTATCTCCCCTCCCCAGGCCCTGCATTTCACCCCCTTCCCCCGGCCCTATATTCTCCCTCACACCGCTCCCCAGGCCCTGCATTCTCTCCCCCACCCATTGGCCTTGTCTTCTGTCCCCACCACTGCCTCTCCAGGCCCTGCATTTCCCTAACAAAAACATTACCTGGAAAAACTCAGCAGGTCTGGCAGCATCGGCGGAGAAGAAAAGAGTTGACGTTTCGAGTCCTCGTGACCCTTCAACAGAACTGAGTGAATATTAGGAGAGGGGTGAAATATAAGCTGGTTTAAGATGGAGGAGTGGGGGGTTGGGGTGTGGTTGTAGGGACAAGCAATCAGTGATAGGAGCAGATAATCAAAAGATATCACAGAAAGAAGAACAAAGAGGTGTTGAAGGTGGTGATATTATCTAAATGAATGTGCTAATTAAGAATGGATGGCAAGACACACAAGGTACAGCTCTAGTGTGGTTGATCATCAATGACTTCCTTCCATCATAAGGTCAGAAGTGGGGATAATTGCATAATGTTCAGCACCATTCGCGTTTCCTCAGATACTGAAGCAGTCCATGTCCCCAGGCCCTGTATTCTCCACCCGCTCCCCAGGCCCTGTGTTCTCCCCCCGCCCCCCAGGCCCTGTGTTCTCCCCTGCGTCCCCTTCCCTAGACCTTGTGTTCTCTCCCCGCCACTGCCTCTCCAGGCCCTGCATTTCCCTACTCCCCACGTCTTGTACACTGTCACCACACACCCCACACCCCCCACCCCCAACCACCCTGTATTCTGCCCCCCACTGCTCACAAGGCCTTCTATCCTCTCCCCCCACCCACTAAACCTTGTATTCTCCCTCCACCACTGCCTCCTCAGGCCCTCTATTCCTGCCAGTCTTCCCAGGCCCTGTATTCCTTTTCCCTCCCCTTCCCAAACCCTCTATTTCTTTCCCCTCCCTAGGCCTTGTATTCGTTTACCCTCTCCAGGCCATGTATTCCTTTCCTCTGTTCTTGAAGATTGATGCTGATCCAGTTAGTGGCTAAAAAAACTGAAAACCTGAATTGAAAAAAACATGCTGTAAATATACAGCATTTGAAGTAACCTTTCAGTTCTGACTCTTTTTCACAAGATAAACCCAGTCAATCAGAATTTTCATGAACCTCAAAGTGAGATGTCAATGCAGGGGAATGAACTTTTGTCAACTTATTGTCAGTATGAAGTCCTCAATGATCAGCACAACCAGGTGCAGAGTAAAACTGCCTCTGTTCTGCTCAGCCTCATAACAGCACCACTATGATGTTTCCCTTGGCCATATCGATTAGCGAGATTGGGATTCACCACCCCTATTCGTGGACGTTTCCTGGATGTCTCATAATATGACGACCTATTTCCAACTGCCCCATCCTGAAACCCTGCCATTCATTGTTCAACAAGCTCTGTGTCTTGGCTTCTGCTTTATCAACTGGCTTGGATCCTATTAATACTATGGATGAAACTGGGTTTGAACCCAGGTGATGAGGGCGAAAGGCTAGGGTTCAATCCACTACACCACTCTGTTCCCTGACTTTTGATAACATTATTAAAGTGGCAACATCCAAAAAAAATCTCTAAAAGAACAATGTATGACAGGTACTGGGGATCAAAAATAAAAACAGAAAATGGTAGAAATAATCGACAGCATCTGTGGAGAGAGAAATAGAGTTAATACTTCAGCTCAGTGACCCTTCCTCAGAACTGAGTTAACTTGATTTCTCTCCATAGTTGCTACCAGACCTGCTGTGTTTTCCCAGCGTTGCCTGCTCAGATATTTTTAATTTGATATATAAAACATCTCAATAAAATTAACATCAACAAAATAGCTTTTAACAAGTTTCCTCTGTACAAGAAACATAAGGTTAGCAATGTGATGATAGCTCCTACATCATTAAGGTACTGGGTTTTCAAACTTCAAAGTTGGGCCAAAATCCTGGAACTCCCTCCCTAATGGCACTGTGGATGCACACATACCACATGGACTGTAGCGGTTCAAGAATGCAGTTCACCACCACCTTGTCGAGGGCAATTAGAGATGGCCAATAAATGCTGGCCCAGCCAGCAATGCCCACATCCCGTGAATGAATAAATAAAAGCATCCGGAAAATCTATCAAATAGAAAAGTTGCTTTGCTCTTTCAATAGTTAAATAACCCTGTTTAAAGCTGGCAGTTTGTTAAAAATGTCTCACCCTTGTTTTAATGGTCCTTTGCATGTCTGACTTTATTGCTTAACAAGTTACCATGTGAAGGGGGATGGTATGAAATTCATGGGATCATAGCAACCTGGATTAAAAATTGGTTAGAGGGGAAAGAACAGAGTGGTTGGAAGTGAAGAAAGGTATTCCATAGGCAAAATTTTCCCTTTGGTGTGTGGGGGCGGGCGTGGTGACGTTGAGTGAGCGCCCGCCATTAATTAACGGGCCCCTTGAGGCACCAATCGACGTCGATTTTTCAGCACCCGTGCAATCTTTGGGTCGGCACACAGGCACAACAGGCAGATGTGTAGGATACATTTGTATTAACCACGCCCATGGGTGGGATAAGAGGGATTACTGGGCTCACGAGTGTGCACTGTCAAGTATTTATTTATGAAAGTTTTTGAAACTTGCCTGTGTGGTCTGCAGTACTTCAAAACGCATACCACCTGCTTTTTCTGGACTCTTAACCTTCAGGTCAGCACTCTGCAGTGAGGAATCTTCTCTGGGTCTGCCGGTTTCAGGAAGCTGCCTTCCCTTAGTCTGGGAATGGGAGCTGAGCTGTCCACTGGAGGCACCTCCTCTGAGGAGGAAGGGAGGGCTAGAAGGAGAAGGACACCAGGAGTGTACATTCAGCCCCCAGGGGGGCCACCTTTGGGAGGACAGGTGCAGGCACAAGGGGTGCAGGACCAAGAGGTAGTCCAAGGCGGAAGTGGCCGCAGAAGATGCCACAATCCTGCTGCCAGGGTATACAGGCAGCAAAGCAACTACCTCAGTATGTCTGAGGTGCAGTGCCGAAGGAGGTTCCGTCTCTCAAGGGAGACAGTCAACTCTGTTAGATGATAGTGCCTGAGATCTCCGCTAACTGTATGGGTGGACACCCCATGCCAGTGGCTCTGAAGGTCACAGTTGCCCTCAACTTCGATGCCTCTGGCTCCTTCCAGGGGTTGGTGGATAATCTTTGCGGTGTCTCCCAATCAGCTGTCCACACTTGTGTCAAGCAGTTTACTGATGCTCTGTTCAGGCCTGCATTGACCTCCATCCAGTACCGTTGGGACCAGGCAAGCCAGATACACCTAGCCAGAGCCATTGCTGGCTTCCCCCGCGTCCAGGATGCAATAGACTGCACACATGTGGCCATCAAGGCACCAGCGGGTGAACCCGGTGCCTTCGTCAACAGGAAGGGCTTCCATTCCATGAACGTGCAGATAGTGTGTGATCACAGGATGCTGATTTTATAAGTCTGTGCAAGATACCCAGGCAGCTCCCACAACACCTACATCCTCAGACACTCTCAGATGCCGGGGCTCTTCAGTGCTCCAGCCCGGCTGGATGGATGACTGCTGGATGACAAGGGCTATCCCCCTCCGAAGGTGGCGCATGACACCTCTCCGCCATCCAAGAACAGAAGCTGAGCAGCGGAACAATAGGAGCCACGGCACCACAAGGGCTGTGGTGGAGAGAACCATCGATCTTCTCAAGATGTGCTTCCGATGCCTGGACCGCTCAGGGGGCGCGCTTCAATACTCCCCTGGATTGTTTGTTGGCGATAGTGGCTGCATGCTGCGCTTTCCACAATCTTGCGCTGGAAAGGGGGGACGCAGTGGATGATGAAGACGTCAACACATTGGCTGTGGCTGCGCACAATGAGTCCAGCAGTGAGTCCAAGGATAATCATGCGCAAGGAAATGCTGAGACGGTAGACGTTGACCCGGGCATACTCCAGGGAGGCAGGGACGCCTGAGAGGCTTTAATCCAATGAACCTTCAGCTAGCCCACCATAGATGGTCCACCAGGACAAGCCTGGGCTGTAGGTTCGATACTCGACACCTAAGTGCAAAATCTGCCAGGTTAGGAACAGTCAGTCACTAAGGCCTTGTGGATAAAGCTGAATGTCCAACAAAGCACTCGTTACAGTTTTGGAAACCATACGCATGCAGAAGAAAAGAGGCACCCTCAGCCATGGTGACATATCTGAATTTAATATGTCAAGCAAATCAACTTATTCCAAAAAAAAAGAGAATAGTGTTACAAAACAAAGCAGATCGTAAGGACCTCATCTCGGGCCAACACAAAAACACCAGTGAAAAACCGTGGTGTGCCTAATGTGCCTTATGTTTTCGTTTCCAGTGCTACGTCTTGGTGCTGACCCCTCGCTGGGAGTAGCACCTGAGACAGCCTGCTAAATCGGCAGTCCTGTTGGCTTGATGACCTTGGCGGCTGTCCTCTGGCCCATGGAGCATGTTGCTGGGTCCGCCTGGGAGGGAGTTGCTAGTTCTACAGCTGACATCTCCCCAGTCGTCGCAGCCTCACTGGATGATACAGTCACTGGGAGAGGGGTGGAGGAGCTGTCGCCCTCATCTGGAGCGCTCCGAGAGGAGCCCACAGAGACAGCAGGCAGCTGCCACGCCGACGTAAGGTTGCTTTGGAACTCCCTGCTCACCATGGAAAGATGGGCAGCAAGCTGGGAAACTTGGTGCCCATACCATCTCCCACACTGGCACTGACCAGCTGAAGTCTATACTGATGTGAGGGCTTGCAGGTCTGAGTGCAACCCCAGGAAGCCCTGATGGGTCTCCTGGAGTAGCCTCTCCTCAAGAGTCGTCACTCTTTCCATGGAGGACGCATTGTGCTCAGAAATGGGCTCATTGCTTCTGTGATCGTCCGCGTAGACTCCTCCACCACGGAGACCAGCCAAGCATAGCCTCATGTATCTCCTCCAGATGCTCCCGCACACCTGGGTGCATTTCCTGCACCTGCTGTGTTGCGGACGACTCCAGAGGCACATCATCAGACACCGACTGAGCATGTGCCTGGTCCCCTGCAGTCCTCGGATTGCTGGCGTCCTGGGCACTCTCTGTTTCTGCCAGCTCCAGCAACTGTGAAGTGCCCTCACTGCTGTGCCCCAAGACACTAGCCGATGTTTGAATTACCACCAAGGTGCTAGTATCTGCTCTGGTGCCTGCCTCGCAGGAATGGTGTGATGTTGTTGAGACTTCAGGCCCCTCAGGTGTGAGAGGGGCCCTCTGCTGCTTCGTTTCCCAGCCCTGCTCCGATGAAGCTGAAAGGAAGAACAAGGACAGTAGATCCATTAACGTGGAGACAAGTGCATTCCTGCCCCCCGGATCATTATGCGCTCAACCTTCCATAAGCAATGGTCAAGCCATGTTACGAAATTAAATCAATTAACATTCAGCAGTGCTATGGCTCAATACTGAACAATACTGACCTCACTGTTGGGCATACATACCTGGCCATGGCACTCCAGCCGTACCGACACCAGTGGACCTGGGCGCATGGCGCCTCTCCAGATCCAGGGTCTCCTGCTTGAAGTGGCTAAGAATGGCGATTTGCGCCTGGCTGCCGCCAGTCCTCGCACACTCTGCTGAGTTATGAGAATTCTTCTCCTGAAAATGAGAGACGAGCATTGATTAGTGAAAATTACACATGGACTCTCTTTGCGCACGGCCCACCCCAACCAGAGTGGGACATATCAGGGCTCCAGAGCCTCCTCACCACGCTGTTGCTGAACACTCACACAAAGATGCTAGGCCTGCTCCCCACACCGCCCCCGCCCCTCCGGACACAGGCTGCCTACATCACATTAAGCACCACACGGTATATCCTTCCAGAGCAAGGAGGCGCAAGCACACGGAGCGCAGAGCGCAGCAGATGGTTCATTGCCACGCCACCTTGAAGTTTGAGGAGGTAGCAAGGCAGTCATCCAAGAAACGAAGGGCAAACTGGCCCCCAGCCCTGGCCTGCCTCACTTCCCTACCCTCCAGCCTCGCCTGCTCCACTGGCCTTCTCCCGGACTGGCCTGCTCACCAGAAGCCCTCTAATGAGCCCTTCCATTTGCCCTTGTGAGCAGTTTTGCAATGGCTGACAGATCGCCATTGGACCCTGCTGCCGTCGAGAGTCACGTATTACGCTGGACGGGCCTTAATTGGCCTGCCCAGCGTAAAATGGCAGAGTGGACCTGATTGTGGGCAGTGATCGGGCCCGTGCCCACTCCTGCCCAGCCCCCCTGCCAAGCAGAAAATTCAGCCCCATGTGGTTCAATTTGAGCCCATGTCTATCCACTGTGTATTTGAATATAGGCTTCGAGGAAATCATGTTGAAGTTTTACATTATACTAAAATAGAAGGTTCTGTCCATTGTTCAGATAATAAGCAGCAGAGAGATATTAATAAGATGGAAGAGTAGGCTAAGAATTAGCAAATGGAATTCAATGTCAGTAAGTCTGTGGTGATGCATTTTGTTTTAAAACAAATAACAGCAGTAATTATACTCTGAAGGGAAATAGGTACGGTGTTGTGCAAGAGCAGAGAGACTAAGGTGCAGGCTTACAGAGCATGAAAGGCAACATTTCAAGTTGATATGACTGTTTTTTAAAAAAAACCTCACCAGATTCTAGATTTTATTACAAGAATGTAAAAACCAAGAGATGATGATGAGCCTATATAAACCGTTAATAATACTTCAGTGTACAATGTGCCATACCGAGCTGAACAGTATCAGAAGCATACTGAGGCTTTATAGAGGATGCAGCACAGATTCACTAGGTTGTTGTCTGGTATGTCAAGATAAAAGTACAGCGAAAGGCTTCAAAAAAATTGGAACCTTTTTGTTGGAACAATGCAGATTTGGGTTTTCATCAGTTGTTCATGGGATGAGTGTCATTGGCAAGGTCAATGTTTTATGTTCATCCCTAATTGTCCTTGAGAAAATGGTGATTTAATGGAAGTGTTTAAAATTTTGACAAGAAATGACGGTGTCTATAGACAAGTAGTTGAGGGGTAATAGAAGATTATATGTAAGAGATATGGAAGGCAGGAGAAATTCCTTTACACTTGGAGTTGAGAAACTGGAATTTACTCAGAGGGTGAGAGGTTAAGGCAGAAACTTTCAACATTCAAGATTAGGCAGGTGGATGAAGGTAAGACGACAAAGGGAATAGAGCGATTCGCGCTATACTTGCTCATGTGGAGGGTAAACCTCGGCACAGACTGGTTGGGCAGGATGGCTTGTTTCCATGTTGTGACTTCTGTATATTTCTATAACCTTGTATTATTGGGTAGGATTGTTGGGTTATGGTCTCCACTCTAACCCATTGAAATCTATCTGTACTAGGATTGTTCAGCTTTTATGAAAATTACATAATATGGAACAAATAGGGCTGGATTCTCCCTCAACTGTTTGCAATGTGATAATTTTGTGTAATGTTTTGAAATCATGGGCTCAGAATATTTGATGACATTAATTCTCTAATTTAAAACCTGACTACTGAACAAATCAAACTTTGTTTTTCTCTCTGTAGGGAATCTGGCGTATTCCTGTGGATGAAATTGACCGCCCTGGCAGCTTTGCCTCACATATGAACCGTTCGATTGTTATCTTACTTGACGTTCTATCACAGCTGAAGGACCATAATACACTGCTGAGAGTATCTTCCATGCTTCAAAGGACACCTGACCAGGGAAAGTAAGTGTGCCCTTCAGAGCTTCTGAATCAACAGCTGCTTGCATCCTGGGGTCCTGTAACTGACATTGATTTCAGAAACGCTTAATAATCCAGGTCCTTGAGCACAGATACTAATCATTCTGTACTGCATTCAGACCTTATTTTGGAATAGAGAAATTCTTATTCATTCTGTAATGAGTTGTGTTCTGTGATGTGCAGAAGAGTTGAATAGATTACAATGTTTTCAGCCATTTAATATATTTGGACTGTTAAAAATATGACAATGCTGCTGACCTTTGTTTTGCGCTGGATGAATTTGTTCAATATGATTGTTAACCATACTGCCATCAGGGCTTGCCTGCCAACACCTAACTAGTCATATAATATATTTCAGTTGTAGAAAATAAAATACTATAGGAAAGTGATAAGACCATTGAACAGTACAGCCCAGTTCACAAACAAGAAATACACTGAGCTTTTGTTTTTGGAGCCACGGGCGATGGCCTCTGTTGCCTGTTGGTAAGTTGTGTGACACATTGCCTTCCTCAAATAGGCCACCCTGCAGCTCGAGATCTGGTTAGTGGAGCAGGAGAAGTATCACAAGTTCTAGACTAATATCAAGGTGAGCCAGTGTTGTTACAGTAAAACTGATATAGACATTAGGGCTATTATAATTATCATCAAGTGGCAATTTTGTTTGCTTTTGCTAAATGTACATTAATTCAGTTTGCATTAGCTCTGCCTATATAGCCTTCTTAAGAACCTCATCAACTATAGGAACGTGCCCATTTTCAGAAAGGATACTGCCTTTGTATATTGAACATTTCGCTCTGTTGGCATTGAGAAATATGAATCAATGCCTAGTTATTATTTGAGGAAGGTTATACATAGATAAACCTAAAATGAAAACAAATGCTGGAAATACTCAGCATTACAGAGAGAGAAACACTGGGAAAAGTTAGAGATGTTCTGAGGAACAAAGGGACCTTGGTGTGTGTGTCCATAGATCTCTGAAGGCGGAGGGGCATTTTAGTGGGGTGGTGCAAAAGGCATTTGGGACACTTGCCTTTATGAATTGAGGCATAGATTACAAAAATAGGGAGATCATGTTGGAATTGTATAGAACCTTGGTGAGGCCACAGCTGGAGTACTGTGTGCAGTTCTGGTTGCCACATTATAGGAAGGATATGGAGGAGGTGCAGAGGAGATTCACCAGGATGTTGCCTGGGATGAAACATTTAAGTTATGAAGAGAGGTTGGATAGACTTGGATTGTTTACGTTGGAGCAGGGAAGACTGAGGGGCGACCTGATCGAGGTGTACAAGATTATGAGGGGCATAGACAAGGTGGTTGGGGAACAGTTGTTCCCCTTAGTTGAAGGGTCAGACATGAGGGGACACAAGTTCAAGGTGAGGGGCAGGATGTTTAGGGGGGATGTGAAGAGAAACTATTTTACCCAGAGGGTGGTGATGGTCTGGAATGCACTGCCTGGGAGGGTGGTGGAGGCAGGTTGCCTCACATCCTTTAAAAAGTACCTGGATGAGCACTTGGCACATTCAAGGCTATGAGCCAAGTGCTGGTAAATGGGATTAAGTAGGTAGGTCAGGTGTTTCTCACATGTCAGTGCAGACTCGATGGGCTGAAAGGCCTCTTCTGCATTCTGTGATATAATAAGCTTTGAGCAAGTGGTGTGTGGGACAGGGATTAAAGGAAGGTCTGTGACAGGGTGGAAGATGGAAGCGATTGAATGACTGAAGAATTAGTCTTGCATGGCCAAAGAGAATGGAGATGGGGCAAGAAAATAAATGAAAGATCTGCCCAGATCAGGCATGCTACTGTCTGAAGGTGAAAGTAAGAGAAAAACCGAAATATGCAAAGAAAAGGGAACAAAATAGGGACACAGAGTTTACAGTTTGATATTGTTGAGCTCAACTTTCTAGTTTAAAATCCTGTTGACCACTCTATTTACCCTTTTCGCTAGAGCATTGGTCCCAGATCGGTTCAGGTGGAGACTGTCCCAACGGTACGGATTCCTCCTGTTCCAATACTGATGCCAGTGCCCCACGAAATGGAACCCCTCTTTCCCACACCACTCCTTTAGCCACGTGTTTACTTCCCTTATTCTCGCGTCCCTATGCCAATTTGCACGTGGCTTGGGTAGTAATCCGTAGATTATGACCCTTGAGGACCTGTTCTTTAATTTAGTTCCTAGTTCCTGATGATACCCAAACAGGTCCTCTTTCGTAGTCTTACCTATGTTATTTGTCCCGATAAACCCTTTTAAAAGGAGCTGCATTAATATTTGGCTAGAATTGAAATTGGAGTTAGATGGACAAACATAGGGTTCGAAGCTTGAATATTATATGCAATATGAAGAGTCATGTTATTCTGGCCATTGTCAGCTTATTGGGAGGAATGGTCTTGCTCTGATTTTAAGGTTATGTTCCCCTATCTTAGGTTGCCATGTGAGCGGGAAATGATTCCCTATCCAGGGGCCAAATGACCTAAACTCTGCTCCTATTTCTTATACTTCACCTACCCTATCAATTACTTTCAAAATCCTGAAAACCAGAATTAAATCACCCGTTAACCTCCTTTACTCCAGGAAAAGCAAGTTTATGTAATCTCTCGTCATAATCGAACCTTTGGAGCCCTGGTGACGTTCTGGTGAACCTGTGCTGCACTCCTCCAAAGACTAATATATCCTTTCCAAGGCCTGTTGCCCAGAACTGTACATAGTGCACCAGATGTCATCATTTGATGACTTTGTATAGCTTTAGCTAAATTTCCTCCCCCCATATTCTAGCCCTCTGGTTGTAAAGGCTAAAATTTTATTAGGTTTTTTAATATTATATTTGTACCTGACTGTTACATCTTGTACATGGATCCTGAAATGTCTTTGGTCCTCCACTGTTTATAACTTTTTACCGTTTGTTAAACATTCAGATCGATCTTTTTTGGATCAAAATGGATGACCTCTTGCATGCCTGCATTTAAATCCATCTGCCATAGTTTCACCCACACACTTAACATTACAAAGAAACATTCATAAATTATGTCCTGACTACAATGTTTACTATACCACCAACTTATAGTGTCATCGGCAAATTTGGATACATCACTATTTATTAATGATTAGATAACATAATACAGATACTAAACAGATGAGGCTTCAGCACAGATTGTTGTGTGACACCACTAGTCGTTTCCTTCCAATTTGAATATGTACTCATTATCCTTATTCCCTGTCTTCTACTGCCTTAATCAATCTCCTAATCAGGTCAACAATTTGCCTTCAATTTTTTTAGCTTTAATCTTGTGTGGAATCCTATTGGATGCCCCAAATGAAAGAAAGGCCAACATTTATATAGTGCTTTTCATGGATTTCTCACAATGTGTTATTGCCAATTAAGCACTTTTGAAGTGTAGTCACTGTTGTAGGAAATGCAGAACCAATTTGCGCATAGCAAGCTCGTTCAATTTTTTTTGTATTCATTTACAGGATGTGGGCATCGCAGGCTAGGCTAGCATTTATTGCCCATGAGAAGGTAGTGGTGAGCTGCCATCTTGAAACGCTGCAGTCCATGTGGTGTAGCTACACCCACAGTGCTGTTAGGGAGGGAGTTCCAGGATTGTGATAATGATCAGATCATTTTAATCTGTTTGTGTGATGTTGATTGAAGGATAAATATTGGCCAGAATACCAGGACTAACTCCCCTGCTGTTCAAAATAGTGCTATGGGAATCAGGGAGGGCAGAAGGGACCTTGTTTTAATGTCTCATCTGAAAACTTCGCATCCAAAAGTGCAGTACTTCCTCACTACTGCACCAAGTGACAGCCTTGATTTTTGTGCTCAAAAAGCTGGAAAGGGACTTGAACCAGGTACCTTGTGATTTAGAGGTGAAAGTGTTACCAACTGAGCCACGGCTAACATTGAGTCTGTATAAATGACATCCACAGGCATTCCCATGTCTGCCGCTTTAAAAAATTCCATGAGGTTCAATCGACATTTTGTATCCTTTATAAACCTTGCATCAGCTCAAATTTCTTTAATCGCTCTTTCACTGTCTTTAATTATAGATTCCAAAACTTCCTTGCAAAAGTTGTTCAGCTAATGGGTCTAAAATTATCTGTTTTTGTTTCTCTCACCTTTCTTAAATAATGGATCCACATTTGCACTTTCCTATTCTAAAGGAACAATTCCTGAATCAAGACAGATTTGAAGATTGTGGCTAAAGCACCTGTAATTTTCCTCACTAACTTCCTTTAAAACCCTGGAATGGAAACCATTAGGTCCTCAGGATTTGTTGGTCTTTACTGCCATTATTTTTCTAATGCCACTTTCTTGCTTACATTAAGTTTAGTGAGTTCCGGCCTTTGATCCGTTATTAATTTTTCTGGCATGTCAGGTACATCTCTTTCTCTACTCTGAGGCCTAACACAAAGTAATTACTCAGCAAGTCTGCCATTTCCTTATTTTCATTTGCAATATTACCATATCTGATTTTCAGGGGCCCACATTGCCCTTGATTACCCTAATATATTTGTAAAAATCTTTTGTGTTAATCTTGATATTCTTCACAATTTTCTTTTGTATTCTGTTTTGCTGCTCTTGCTACCTTTTTTGTCTTCCTTTTATACTCTATACCTTTCCCAGTCCCCTGGATATATACTATTCTTTGCAGTTTTATATGCTCTTTCCTTCAGTTTTATATTATCTCTCACCTCTTTTGCTGACCATGGCGGTTTTCTTTCATAGGCTGAGCTTTTGCCTCTTAGAGCTATGCACTGGTGGTTTTTAAGCAGAATTATTTTTTGAACACTTTCTACTGTTCATCTGTGGTTTTTCCTGATAACAGTTTTGACCAGTTTGCTGTCGTCAATCTCCCCTTCAAATCGTTAAAGTTAGCCTTTCTGGAATCACAGTAACTATGTTAATTTCTCCTTTTCAAACCTAACATTGAATTCAATCATGTTATAATGATTATTAAATCAAGGGCAGACAGGTGGCAACTGCAAGTTAATGTGAAGATGTGTGAAGTGGAGGGAGGAGGGGGGGGGCGGTGGGGGAGGGAATGGGAGTATACACTCAATGAAAAATAATAGTATTAACAAATCCCAAAATTACAGGTTGATTAAGCATTAACAAAGCCAGCATAGAGTCTGAGAGTGAAGAAGTAATGATAAAGTTGTACAAGACAATCATTAGTCTATGCTAAGAGTGCTTTGTGCAATACTGAAAAAAACTTCAGAAAGTGCAGTATAGATTCATCAACATGATACCAGAATTATGAAGAGAGACAGAGGAGGCTCACAGGAGCCTTAATGGAAGTTTTTGGAACTATGTAAGTTTTTAAGTATTGATAGAAACATAAAAAATAGGAGCAGGAGTAGGTCATTCGGTCCTTCGCGCCTGCTCCGCCATTCAATATGATCATGACTGATCCTCTATCCCAACGCCATACTTCCACTCTCTCCCCATACCTCTTGACTCCTTTAGAGTCCAGAAATCTATTTCCTCAAATATACTCAATGACTTGGCCTCCACAGCTTTCTGTGGTAGAGTATTCCACAGGTTCACCACCCTCTGAGTAAAGAAATTTCTCCTCATCTCAGTATATATGGCTTACCTTGTATCCTGAGACTGTGACCCCTTGTTATAGCACACCGCCCCCCCCTCCCAAAGCCAGTGGACACACCATCCCTGCAAAAACAGAATTACCTGGAAAAACTCAGCAGGTCTGGCAGCATCGGTGGAGAAGAAAAGAGTTGACGTTTCGAGTCCTCATGACCCTTCGACAGAACTAGGCGAATCCCAGGAAGGGGTGAAATATAAAACAAAAACAGAATTACCTGGAAAAACTCAGCAGGTCTGGCAGCATCGGCGGAGAAGAAAAGAGTTGACGTTTCAAGTCCTCATGACCCTTCGACAGAACACTCAAGGTATAGCTCTAGTGGGGGTGGGGGGAGCATGTGGGGGAGTGCCCTTCCATCCATTCTTAATTAGCACATTCGTTTAGATAATATCACCAACTTCGACACCTATGTGTTCTTTTGTTTTGCTGTCTGTGACATCTTTTGATGATCTGCTTCTATCACTGCTTTTGCCTACAACCACACCACCCCCTCCACTTCTCTCCCCCCACCCAACCGCACCCCCCACCACCTTAAACCAGTTTATATTTCACCCCTTCCTGGGATTCGCCTAGTTCTGTCGAAGGGTCAACTCGAAACGTCAACTCTTTTCTTCTCCGCCGATGCTGCTAGACCTGCTGAGTTTTTCCAGGTAATTCTGTTTTTGTTTTGGATTTCCAGCATCCGCAGTTTTTTGTTTTTTGTTTTTATCACACCATCCCTGCATCCAGTCTGTCCAGCCCTGTCAGAAATTTATACATTTCAATGAGATCCCCTCTCATTCTTCTAAACTCCATTGAATACAGGCCTAACTGGCCTGACCTCTCTCCATACAACAATCCTGCCGTTCCAGCAATCAGCCTGGTGAACATTCACTGCACTCCCTCTATGGCAAGTATAACCTTTCTTAAGTAAGGAGACCAAAGCTGCACACACTACTCCAGATGTGGTCTCACCATGGTCCTGTACAGCTGCAATAAGATATCCTTGCTCCTGTACTCAAGTCCTCTCACAATGAAGAGGCCAACATACCATTTGCCGCCTTAACTGCTTGCTGCACCTGCATGTTTGCTTTCAGTGATTGGTGTACAAGGACACCCAGGTCCCTTTGTACATCAACATTTCCCAATCTATCATCATTTAAGTCATACTCTGCCATTCTGTTTTTCCTACTGAAGTTCACATTTACTATGTTATACTGCATCTGCCATGTATTTGCCCACTCACTCAACCTATCTAAATTGCCTTGAAGCCTCATAACAGCCTCCTCCGTTGATCATATTCCCACCAAGTTTCGTGTTGTCAGCAAACTTGGAAATATTACATTTGGTTCCCTCATCCAAATCATTGATATATATTGTGAATAGCTAGGGCCCAAGCACTGAGCCCTACATACCCCACTGGTCACTGCCTGTCATTCCGAAAAAGATCTGTTTATTCCTACTCTGTTTCCTGTCTGCTAACCAATTCTCAATCCATGCCAATATATTACCCCCAATCCCATGTGCTTTAATTTTACACTCTAACCTCTTACGTGGGACCTTGTCAAAAGCTTTCTGAAAATCCAAATACACCACGTCTACTGGTTCTCCCGTATCTATTCTGACAGTTACATCCTCAAAAAAAAACTCCAGTAGGCTTGTCAAACATAATTTCCCTTTCATAAATCTGTGTTGACTTTGGCTAATCCTGTTGATATTTTCTAAGTGCCCTGTTATCAGATCCTTTATAATAGACTCTAGCATTTTCCCTACTACTGATGTTAGGCTAACCGGCCTGTAATTTGCTGCTTTCTCCCTTCCCCCTTTTTTATATAGTGGGGTTACATTTGCCATCCTCCAATCTGCTGGGACTGTTCCAGAATCAACAGAATTTTGGAAGATGTCAACCAACGCATCCACTATTTTCATTCTTTCGTACCCTGAGGTGTAGATTATCAGGCCCTGGGGATTTATTGACTTTCAGTCCCATTAATTTCTCCAGCGCTATTGTTTTAGTAATACTAATTTCCTTCAATAATTCCTCCTCACTAGACCCTTGGTTCCCTGGCATTTCCGGGAAGTTATTTGTGTTTTCCTCCATGAAGACAGAACGAAAGTAATTGTTTAATTGCTCTACCACTTCCTTGTTCTTTATTATAAATTCTCTTGTTTCGGACTGTAAGGGACCTACATTTGTATTCACTAATCTTTTTCTTTTTACATACATATAGAAGCTTCTACTGTCTGCTTTTAGGTTCCTTGCAAGTTTACTCTCATACTCTTGTTTTTCCCCTCTTATTCAATCTCTTGGTCCTCCTTTGCTGAATTCTAAGCTGATCGAAATGCTCAGACTTGCTACTTTTTCTAGCAATGTTATATGACCCCTGTGTAAATGAAGAAGAGAGGGTGAGAAGGACTCACCTGTTTAATTTTTTCATGGATTAGAGAATTTAGGGCAAATATCTAGAGCGTTGTTAGAACATGGAAGCTTTTCCACAGTGAATGGTTGAGATGGAAGCCATTTCATCTTTTAAGAGTGAATCGAATAAATATTTTATGTAAAAGAAGATACTAGCAAACAGGCAGCACAGTTATAATGGGCCAAATAGCCTCCGTTTAAGCTGTAAACTTCTTTGGGGCTATAATCTAGAGTGAAGTTGGTCTTCCTGTTTTATTTCAGTTGGTTAGAAGTGCAACATCAGGTCATTGTAGCAGTTGTCTCTACGCAACTCATCTCTGTTCCACATGGTATTGAAGACTTAGTTGTGGCATCTAAACATTTATTCTAATAGTGCTCATAGTGATACTACTTCAACATCTTGTTGGCCTGTTGTCAAAACTCACTCCAAATATGTAGGTAGCAGAAACCCCCTGGTTATTTTCATTGCAGGAAACTTGCATATCTTTTCTTAAAAGTTTGTTTAAGATTATCATATATCTGAACAGCTATCAGGTTAGATTGAAAACCAATTCAGATCACATTAATTAGGGCAATATTCTTTCAACAGTATAATTAAATTGCATTATTTCTGTTTAGCTATTTAACTACTTGCTACCGAAGACTTCAAGAAGGCAACAGGACGTCCACCAATCTTTAATTTCCATTTTTCACGTTACTTTATATATGGAAGAATAATGTTATCAAAGCTGCCATCAGAAATTCATAATTTTATGTAAATTCAGCAGCATGTCAGGAACTTCAATACTTGCAGTAAACATTCAGGAGCCACAGGCAGTAATCAGATTATAATGTGGAGAATTAAAAGAAAATATCAGCTCTCCAATCAGATAGCTGTTAGGTTGGACTGACTCATGTTTTCCATCGTTCTCTGGAATATGATGACCTTATATTAGGAATCAATTCATATCCTCAGTCATTTCCATCTTTGCTTTTGGTTTTCAAGTTGCTGCTTTTTTTCCTTCTGCTTCAGTTATCTTATTGAGTTAACATGTTACTTTATATTTACACTTATTTAACTTTAAAAGACTTCTTCTCTTTCAAGTAAACTTTGTTGCTCCTCTTTTCCACTTTACCTGCCCCCTCTGGATTTTTTGTTTACATCTTGAATTTTTCTTGATGTAAACTCGACTCTGAATTCTGAGGTGAAACTCTTACAGCCTTTAAAATCAAAGGATTTTGAAGGAACAGAGCTTGTCAAAGATCTTCACCAAGATGATATTTTCTTTTCCTATAATCCAAATTATCATCAATAACAATGTCTATTCATTTAGTACCTTTAACATATTAACATTTTCTATTATGAAATAAAATTTGACACAAAGCCATATCAGGAGATATTAGTGCAGATGATTGAAAGCTTGGTCAAAGAGGTAGGTTTTAAGGAACGTCTTAGAAGCGAGAGAGGGAGGGAAATTTTAGAGTTTAGAGCTGAAGGCATGACCACCACCAGTAGAGCAAAGAAAATCACGGATCAAGGCCAGAATTGGAGGAGCGCAGAGATCCTGAAGGATTGTAAAGAGGAGGTAACAGAGTTGAAGAAGGGTGAGACCATGGATAGAT
Source organism: Carcharodon carcharias (assembly GCF_017639515.1). Classification (NCBI taxonomy): domain Eukaryota; kingdom Metazoa; phylum Chordata; class Chondrichthyes; order Lamniformes; family Lamnidae; genus Carcharodon; species Carcharodon carcharias. The sequence goes on from NC_054479.1 coordinate 62,263,306, forward strand.
TTGAAAACAAGGCTGAAAATTTTAAAATGAAAGTTTTGCTGGACTGTTAACTGATGTAGGTCAGTGAGCATAGGGGCGATGGGTGAGCAGGGCTTGGTGCAAGTTATCATGCAGGCAGCAGGTCAGGCAGCATCTGGATAGAGATAGAGTTAATAGGGTGAATTTTAATCCCCAAAAATAGTTCGGTTGGGGTTGGATCAGATGTTAAAATTTTAACAAATTGAAATCCAGCTCTAACCCCACCCAGCTCCCATAAAAAGATCCAGAGCATGATGGAAATTCCAGGTTTTCCATCTGAAACCCCTATCCCTATTGCCCATGTAACCAGCCCATATTAATTTCCTTACAAATATATGTCCAATCCCTTCAGCAACAAGTTATGGACTGACCCTTCTGCTATGGATAACAAAATTGGGCTGGAGATGCATCATTGATCAAGGAATTCATGTTCATGTATCACAAGATTGTATTATTTGAGGAAGTCTCTTCAGCCCACTTATTCTCATCCTTTCAGAATACAGACAATGCTATCTTCCTAGTCCAGCATCAAGTTATATCTTAAGAAAATCTAGTGTCCTGACCCCAAGTGTTGATCAGCCTTTGTGTAAAGAAATACTTCCTGATGTCTGCCTTATGTTTGCCCTCGTCTTGCTGCTTCTGCATATTTGAAACTATCAGATGTTCAGTTCCTTGACACCTGGCTCATGTGCCTGCTGGTAAAAGCCTGTTACTACCTCAATGTGTTAGCATGGGAATCTTTACCAAGGGCAGAATTCTACCCTTGGCATGTGGGATTGGTGGGGGCAGTCGGGAAGCTGACCGCCGCCCGCGATTGGCAGTGCTCTGCGATTTTATGTGGGTGGGCCAGTTAAGGCCTGGAATGTGCGTGAAGGGGTGGGTTCCTGGAGGAGGCGGTAGCGAGGAGAGAAACCCTTGTCCCCAAGAACGGGAGGAGGAGGCACCCCCACCTTACCAAAAAGGCCTGGGAGGAGGTGGCATCCAGGGTCAGCAGCCACGAAGTGGTGAGGCGCACATGGATCCAGTGCCGGAAGTGCTTCAATGATCCGCTGCGATCGGGAAGGGTGAGTACCGCGTTGGCATGGGTCACTTTGCAGAGCAGCTAAGAGCTGCCCATCCCCCCATGGACTTCAGAGGTGTTACAGCGTGAGTGGCAAATGTCACTGAGGCAGGATCTGGCCAAGGAGGGTGAGCTGTGGTTGCTTGGACTGAGTGCCTTGTGGCTCCAGGGTTACGAATCACCTGTGCCCTGCGAAGTGTTCCTCAGGTGGGGTTGGCCAGGCTGCAATGGCGCTGCAAGTAGAGGGTGGAGTAATCAATGCTGCTCTGTCCTTTCAGAAGACAACGTCCCAAAACAATGCAGAGAGGTTGCGGACTGGTGGGGGACCCCCATACCACCTCATCCTCTCGTGATACGAGCAGGAGGCCCTGGAGCTGGAGAAGTATCATGCACCTCGGTCAAGCGGCCGCAGTGAGGTTGGAGTGCCAGAGGATGGTAAGAGTGTAGTGCACTGAGGTGAGAATGTCAGTTACTGCAACCATTCCAGTGTAGTCTCTATATTGATGTGAACCTGGAAACTGCAATCCCCATTGATAATGGAAATACGAGGCCACCATGCTGCAAATCTCTGTCTCATCAGGGTGCCAGGCATGCAAAGTAACAGTGACGACTTCAACTAATGACATGCCCTTGTTCTTCCTTTTAGGCTCACCAGCAGTTCTTCATGAGGAGCCTGAAGGCCCACCCCTGTCCCCTGAAGACCACCATGCACACCGCGCACCTGCGTCACACCCTCTGTCAAGCAGGCACCAGCGCAGATACCAGCATCCCGGTGGGCATAACGTCGCCGTGTAGTCTAGCGGTGCACATTGGTGAGGGCGTTTCACACTCGCTTCAGGTGCTGACAGAGGCAGAGTTTGCCCAGGACGTCGGCAGTCGGAGGATTGCTGGGGACCAGGAACATGCTCAGTCGGTGGCTGATGCTGGGCCTCTGGAGTCGTCCTTGAGGCTGCAGATGCTGGATGTCCAGCAGGGTGTGCGGGAGGATCTGCGGAGATACATGAGGGATTGCGTGCCATGGTGTCCGTTGTGGAGGAGCCTCTGTGGAGCATAAGCACTGCGTTGACCCTCATGGCTGAGTGCAGTACTTCCTCTGTGGAGAGAGTGGTGACTGTCATGGAGAGGCTCCTCCAGGGACTCAATCAGGGATTCCTGGGGAAGCGCTTGGACCTGCAAGCCCTCACAGCGGCAATGATCTCAGCTGGTCAGTGTCAGCGTGGGAGATGGATTGAGCACCCAGAATCCCAGCTAAGTGTCCGTCCATCAATGGTGAGCAGGGAGGTCCAGAGCGACCTCACATTGGCGCATGAGCTTCCTGTCGTTTCTGCGGGCTCCTCTCAGGGCACTCCGAATGATGGCAGTAGCTCCTCTGCCCCTCTGGCAGTGACCGTGATGTCCGATGAGGCTGCAGCGACTGGGGAGGTGCCAGCTGTGGCACTGGCCTCTCCCTCCCAGGCAGGGCCAGCACAGGCTCCACAGGCCAGAGGATGCCCGCCAAGGTCATCAAGGTCAACAAGACAGTGGAGTGAACAGGCTGCCTCCAATGCCGGTGCCAGCGAGGGGGGAGCACCTAGACGTAGCACCCGCAAGCGAAAACTTAAAGCACCTTAAGCACAACACGGGCTTATCACGGATGATATTTGGTTCCCCCATTTTTCTTATTTTTAACAGTGCGATGGAAAACACCGGCTCTTATTTTCTGCGACTTTTAACAATGACATGTTATTTTGTGCAACTGGCCTTTGTATAATTCATTTGCTTTGTAGATACAGGGTAGGCCATGATGTTATGATGGACATATGTCTCCTGAAACTTTATTGCAAAGGCACATAGTTAATGTTGTTCACCAAGGAGCTGGTCCTGTCAGGGATCGAGTATGGAGCTTGTAGCACTGGTATTTGGTGGTGGTGGTTCTTATTTGGTAGGCTAGCTGAAGGAACGTTGGATCAAAGCGTCCCAGGTGTCCCTGCCTCCCTGTAGGTTACCCGGGTCAGCGTCTATGCCCTCAGCGTTCTCCTGACCGAGCTTGTCCTCGGACTCACGACTGGACTCATCATCTGTTGCCTTTGTAGCTGCGTCAAGATCATCTTTCTCCACTGCGTCATCCCTTTCCAGTGCCAGATTGTGGAGAGTGCAACATGCAACCACCATCGGTGACACATGATTTGGGGGGTATTGCAGTGCGCCCCCTGAATGGTCCAGGTATCGGAAGCGCATCTTGAGAAGACCTATGGTTCTCTCTACCACTGCCCTTGTGGAGGCGTAGCTCCTGTTGTACCACTGCTCGGCCCCTGTCCTTGGGTGGTGGAGAGGCATCATGAGCTACCTTTTGAGGGACTAGCCCTTGTCACCCAGCAGCCATTCATCCAGTCGGGCTAGAGCACTGAAGAGCCTTGGGACCTGGGAGTGTCTCAGGATGTAAACGTCATGCGAGCTGCCAGGGTACCTGGCACAGACTTACAGAATCTGTATCCTGTGGTCACACACTATCTGCATGTTCATGAAGTGGAATCCCTTCCAGTTGACGAAGGCACTTGGCTCACTCACTGGCACCTTGATGGCCACATGTGTGCAGTCGATTGCACCCTGGACGCGGGGGAACCCAGCAATCGCTGCGAAGCCTCTGGCTAGCTCTGCTTGGCTGGCCTCGTCTGTACGGTAATGAATGAAAGCCAATGCATACCTGAACACAGCTTCTGTCATTAATTTGATGCAACTGTAGACAGCTGATTGGGACATTCCACAAAGATCCCTCACTGAACCCTGGAAAGAGCTGGAGGTATTGAAGTTGAGGGCCACTGTGACCTTCAGCACCACTGGCATGGGGTGTCCACCCACACAGTTGGAGCTGATCTCAGGGCCGATCCTCTGACAGATAGAGGTCACTGTCTCTCTTGAGAGACCTAGCCTCTGTCGGCGTTGTACTTCAGACATATTGAGGCAGCTGCATCGCCTGTAAACCCTGGCAGCAGAATATTGGTGTCTTCTGTGGCCCCTTCCGCTTTGGACTTGCTGTTGACCCTACGCCCCTCCTCCCACGGATCGCTCCCCTGGAAGGTGAATAGGGACACCTGGCCGCCTCCTCCTTCTGCCCCTTTCTTCCTCCTCAGAGGAGGTGCCTCCAGCAGAGACCACAATCCCCATTCCCAGGGTAAGGGAAGGCTGTCTGATATCTGGAAGGCGATTGCTGTGAATCCTCTGAGGGCCTGGAAAAAAAACAGTTGAGTCCTGAGCTGAAGCCTCTAAAAATCTGAATGCAGCTCTGAAGCGAGATGAAGCTGTCCTGTTCACATTTGCATTCAGCAGCAAGTACTATCCTAAACTCCACAGTAAACACTTTGATAAGGCCACTGACCCCTCTTATCCCACCCGTGGATGGGGTTTTGCAAATTGTGGCTTGCCCACCTGCCTGTTTTGCTCAAGCGACTGCCTAAAAATCACATGGGCTACGTAAAGTTGGAGACAATTGGTGTGTCAAGGGCCTTAACTCGCCACTTAATTAATGGCGGGTGTGTATCCATCTCCATCGCGCAGCTGCCAGGCAAAATATTGCGAGAGTGCGCATTGATGTTAGCACACTCAGCCAACGTCAACGCGCTTTATTTAATGCTCGGGCACGTGCCCACCCACCTGCCAAGCTAAAAATTCTACCCCGAGTTGGTAGAGATGCTATCCAATCTCCAACAAGAAAAGGTCCAGGCACACTCTGTTAACCTTAAATGGCACAACATTCCCAAGTCCCCCAATATCAATATCCTGGGCAGTCACTACTGAAAAGAAGCTTAACCCACTCAGCTATATCAATACTGTAACTACAAGAGCAGAGTATGTACTCTCCAGAGAGTGGCTTACTTCCTGACTCTTCAGTGTTGCTCCAGCATCTAGAAGGCCAAAGCAAGATTGTAATGGAGAGCTAATGTTGATGTATCGGCTCTAAATTCTTCTGAAAGTAATATTTTTGAAGTCTAATTTTCACATTTTTTAGTGTTTCATTTGCCCTATTCCACAGGCTTTTCTGAATAACACTGTTGACCTGCCATCTTCCTCTCTAACTCATCCTGGGTTTTTCATTCAACAACACAATTGTGGTAGTTCCCAGAACCAGTTACCTGTAGTTCCAAAGATCACTTCTAGAACCCTGGCTCTTCACTTCCACTGAGCCATTTTTTCAAAAAAATTGCTGTTGTTGTTTCAGGGATCGTGTCTTTCCAGTGTTTGTCACATTATTCACTTTGGAGTAAAATGAAGCTGGCACAGAACTTCCTTAACATAATCTTATGATGCTTCTTCCTTGAAGAGCAAGACATCAAGCCTACAAGACAAACAGTAAAAATGGCTATCCTGAACTACCAGTCATAACTTTTCATTCATTCTATAAATATTTCAAATTGTGCATCTTTGCTGAAAATGTGTGTGTATTTAAAGTAAGACATAGTTGTTGATCAGAAGGACCAGGAGTAGGCTGGGCTAACTGCCCATGGCCCCATTGTTACCACAATCATCAACCAGGGGGATTGTTAGTGGAAGATTCTGCTAGACATTTTGTTGAATACTGTTCGTTCAGTTGAGAAAATCTGTCTCTACAGTACAGATTATCGCTGAAACAATGTCCAAATGCATGAGAACACAGTTGACTCTCATGACAACAGAACAAGGCCTGGGTCATCAGCTTCTGAAATCCTATTGGCTCTATATCCTTAACTTCATACTGATACATCACTTACGTGGTTCTCAACCATTTCATTACTTGCTATATTTTCCAAAAATATACTTAAAATGTATAAAGGTACATTACAATATGATTCAATTATGCCAGTACATAAAATGCACGACTAATCAATTTGGTTAAATGCAGAACATTGCACTCACTCCACTTACAATGCAGATAGCATCTACAATTACGTTGCATTTAAACTTTTTCTAATAGAGGGTTTTTTTTTAACTGGCAAGTATTCATAGCACTTTCAGTGAATATTCTTCACAAATATTTCACTCACACGCTCTCTCTACTACCTGATTTTCTTCCATGTCTCTGACCTTTCAGTGGAGAAGTCACTATGTTATATTTCAGAAATAGTAGTAGTGTGTGTTCAGCTATTTTCTTCAATTGTGGCACCCTTATACAGTGAATGTTTTGATCTTTACAATTTAAAAATTGATAAATGTGAAGTGCAGAATTGCTCTTCGCTGCAAAGATAAAATAAATGTAACAACAGGGCTTAAGGACTCCTTTGACCAACTAGGTGTAAACATTAATTGCCATTGACACTGCTGTTTATATCTATGCAGTAAATGTAACCTCTAATTCTGTACTATTTTTAAAATTCTGAAGTTTTATAAGTGTACTTTACTGAAAGCTAAGGTTGTTGCTGAGAGATGTATATTTCAGTGTTGTAAAATTAACCTTTCAGTTAGTACTCCTTGCATGTTTGGAATGTTAGTGCCATGGTCATAAGAAGTGTCAGTCTTGTATTGTATCATATTGACAAGGGCAACCTTGATGTTGTTTGATGAATGCTGGCTCTCCAACACCTCCAGCTACCTTACTGGACTGCAACCCCAACACTGAACATCATGCCGTTGTTTCTTGGACGATCGTTGACCTCAGCACCTCTGAAGCTCTACCCCCATAGCCTCTAACCGCATACTATTCCTGCTCCGCACAGCTAACTTTTGCCTCCTTCCCAAGATTCATGAACCTTGTTTTGGTAGAGCCGTCATTTTAGTTTGTTCTTTTTAATCCCAACTGTATTTTTCCCTTCCTTGTCAAGTCTTTTCTGCCTTACATCCGTGACTTTTCACCTTCCTCTACTTTAACAGATTCCAGTTTCCTGGCTCTAATTGTCACCTTTTCACCATGGGAGACCTGCCTACACCGCCAGTCCTCATCAGGATGGCCTTAGGCCCCTCTGCTTTTTCTGTGAATGGAGGCTCAACCAGTCCCTGTCCTCCACCACCTTCCCGTGTCTGGCTGAACTTATTCTCACATTGAATAGCTTCTCCTTTCCCTCTTTGCATTTCCTCCAAATAAAAGATGTTGGATTGGAGCCCATTTGGCCCCTCGTTGTGCTTGGCATTTTGTGGAATACATGGGACATTCTTTGTTCCAGTATTACTCGGGCTCCCTTCTTCACCTCTCTTTCAGGTATGTTGATGATGTTAGTCCCGCTTCCTGCTCTCACTGAAAGCTGGAAAATTTAATCAGTTTTGCTTCCAATTTCCATCCCTTCCTTGTCTTCACATGCTCCATTTCTAACTCTTCCCTTCTCTTCCTTAACATCTCTACTTCCATTCCTGGGGATAGGATGTCAGGTGAAACAGAGATTTACTTTTACTTATGTCAATTTAGTATTTTGTGTTCACTGTTCACAATGTGGTCGTCTCTAACCAAATACACTGGGTGATTTTCTGGCTGAATATCCCCGTTCATTCTGCATATGTGACTTTGAGTTGCTGGTTGCTTTGCATTTTAATTCTTCATAACGCTCACACACTGACCTCTCTGTTTTCGGCCTCATACACTGTTTCAATGGCACTCAATGGAAGCTAGAGGAACAACACTCATCTTTTGATTAAGCACTTTATAACCTTCCGGGATTGATAATGATTTCAATATCTTCAGATCATAACCTCTGTTCCTTTTCTTTTTCAGAAAATAGGTTTTGCTAATGGCTTTTCTGTTGCCATTTACATCTCTCTAGACTCAGCTTTTGTCTTTGATTGGACGTCCAATCCCTCTACATCTCCATCCCCCACCAGGATGGTCTGAGGGCCCTTAGCTTCTTCCTCGAACAGAGGCCCGAACAATCCCCATCCACCACTACTCTCCTCCGTCTGGCTGAACTTGTTCTCACACTGAACAATTTCTCCTTCAACTCCTCTCACTTCCTCCACATAAAAGGTACCCACATGGGCTCCAGCTATGCCTGTCTCTTTATGAGGTACGTGGAACATTCCTTGTTCCAGTCCTACTCCAGCCCCCTTCCACAACTCTTTCTCCGGTACATCAATGATTACTTCGGTGCTGCTTCATGCTCTCGTCGGGACTTGGAAAAATTTATTAATTTTGCTTCCAATCTCCACCCCTCCATCATTTTCACTGACACTTCCCTTCCTTTCCTTGACATTTCTGTCCCAATCTCTGATGATCGACTGTCCACCAATATCCATTACAAGCCTACCGGCTCCCACAGATACCTCGACTACAGTTCCTCACACCCCGCTTCCTGTAAGGACTCCATCCCATTCTCTCAGTTCCTTCGCCTCTGTCGCATCTGTTCCGATGATGCTACATTCAAAAACAGTTCCTCTGACATGTCCTCCTTCTTCCTTAACCGAGGTTTTCCACCCACTGTGGTTGACAGGGCCCTCAACCGTGTCCGGCCCATCTCCTGTGCATCCGCCCTCACGCCTTCTCCTCCCTCCCAGAAACATGATAGGGTCCCCCTTGTCCTCACTTATCACCCCACCAGCCTCCGCATTCAAAGGATCATCCTCCGCCATTTCCGCCAACTCCAGCATGATGCCACCACCAAACGCATCTTCCCTTCACCTCACCCTGTCGGCATTCCGTAGGGATCGTTCCCTCCAGGACACCCTGGTCCACTCCTCCATCACCCCCAACTCCTCAACCCCCAGCTATGGCACTTCCCCATGCCCACGCAAAAGATGTAACAACTGACCCTTCACTTCCTCTCTCCTCACCGTCCAAGGGCCCAAACAGTCCTTTCAAATAAAGCAGCATTTCACTTGCATTTCCCCCAACTTAGTCTACTGTATTCGTTGCTCCCACTGTGGTCTCCTCTACATTGGAGAGACCAAACGTAAACTGGGCGACCGCTTTGCAGAATACCTGCGGTCTGTCCGCAAGAATGACCCAAACCTCCCTGTCGCTTGCCATTTTAACACTCCACCCTGCTCTCTTGCCCACATGTCTGTCCTTGACTTGCTGCATTGTTCCAGTGCAGCCCAACACAAACTGGAGGAACAGCACCTCATCTTCCGACTAGGCACTTTACAGCCTTCCGGACTGAATATTGAATTCAACAACTTTAGGTCTTGAACTCCCTCCTCCATCCCCACCCCCTTTCTGTTTCTTCCCCCTTCCTTTTTTTTCCCAATAATTTATATAGATTTTTCTTTTTCCACCTATTTCCATTATTTTTAAATCTTTTATGCTCCCCCCACCCCCACTAGAGCTGTACCTTGAGCGCCCTACCATCCATTCTTAATCAGCACATTCGTTTAGATAATATCACCAACTTCAACACCTCTGTGTTCTTTTGTCTGTGACATCTTTTGATGATCTGCTCCTATCACTGCTTGCTTGTCCCTACAATCACACCACCCCTCTTTACTTTCCTCCCCCCACCCAACAGCTCCCCCACCCACCCACGTTAAACCAGCTTATATTTCACCCCTCACCTTGGATTCACCTAGTTCTGTTGAAGGGTCATGAGGACTCGAAACTTCAACTCTTTTCTTCTCCGCTGATGCTGCCAGACCTGCTGAGTTTTTCCAAGTAATTCTGTTTTTGTTTTGGATTTCCAGCATTTGCAGTTTTTTGTTTTTATTTTTGTTTTTATCACCTTTTGTCTCCTTATTTGTCTCATTGCCATTTCCATTCCATTACATCATCATCCTTTTTGTCATTCTAATCTTTTGCCTTCCACCTATCACTGACCTTTCCTTCTGCTTTTTCTCCTTCTCTTTCCTTTCTTATTTGGACATGGGATGTGAGAGTTGCTGGCAATGCCATCTGTAGTTGCCCATCTTTAGTTGTGCATCTCTGCCTCTGCACTTGTTTAAAAACTGTTACATCTGTAACTTTTTCCAGTTTTAACGAAAGTTGACCTGACACGTTAACTCTGTCTCTCCGCAGATACTGCTTGACCTATTGTGTATATCTAGCAGTTTTTATTTTTGTTTATATCATTATGGATTCATCTTGGCAGACATCTGTGGTATTAGTAATGGCGCAGTAATAGTACATAATAGAAACTATCTGACCTCTGGTGCTGACACAAATTCGGTGCAAAATGCATTAGTATGTTCTTGTTCAGCATCAACCCCACAATACAGAATTAAACCCAGGCAGAGTCAATGATGCCAGCATGGTCATGTGACTCTTTCTCTGCAACATACAAAAGAGCCACCCCTGGACTGGTGCATCTGTTTTTTCCATCCATTGTCAGCAGTCAGCATATACTTTGCTGTCCATTTGTGCTTTTCTCAAAACAATTTTTTGCATCGTTTACAGTTTCCAAGTTTTCTTGTTACCTGGGCACCATCCTGGCATTGCAGTTAAGGCAGGTGATCAAAGAGGCTGGGGAATATGCCATGGATTCTTGATGCATAAGTTGAAATAGGATGCTTATTCATGTATTGACTCATCTCATAACGAATCATGTAGACTTATCTTGTTTATGGAATGAGTAATATATTCAACTAAGTGGGAGGTATCCTGCTTATACTGCATGTGCAGTTAAATAATTGATCAACTCTTCTGCATTTGGGAAGTAAGGATGAGCTAATCAGTCTGCAGGAGGACCTGTTTAATTGGCTGGCCACTCTCGATTCTTTAGTGCAATGCAGGTGGTTTGATGTTACTGGTCTATTTCTGACACTGGTTCACATGATAGCTTGTCTTTCTGGATCTTCACACCTGATGGAACTCAAACTGTAGCCTTGTTTCCTTTAGAGGGGAGTAAGGAGGATTCCATTATGTGATTGTGCTGATTGTGAGGGTCTCCTCGACTGAGCCTGGCTGCAATCAGCACTGAACATACAAACACAATGGGATGACAGTGTTAGAATATAGATAGAAAGTGATTGGCACACTTAAAAATGATAGATTCTGAGGATAAAGAAATAGTGGGATTACTGAACAATTACATCATCCCCGCCCTTTCTCTGGTGAGAAGGGAAACTTCATGTTTTCAGGAAAGAGGACGGGAGAGTTGGGTAGTATGCAAGTGGAAATAGATATGACCATAAGTGACTTCTCTTCTTACCCGTAAGCTTGATCTTTTGGTTTTGTCTTTGGGTGCCAGCCTTGAGCTGTTGGAATGCTGCCGCCTTGATTTGCAGCCTTAGGTTGTTCTGCCAGAAAATGGAGACTGCTCTCTTTTGTTCCAGTAGGTCATGTGATGTCTTGGTTTTAGGTGAATGTTCATCACCAGTTGAACAACTTGTTGATTTGTCCAGCAGGCATTGGCCTTCTGTATGAATTGAGTGATACAGACACCACTTCAATGTTTGACTCGAACAATGATGTAATATCGGAGGTGCAAATGCTTTGATCATGATGCCGCCATGTGGATTCGCATTTGTCTTTTTGGCAGAAGAGGGTGTTTGTTATAATGAGGCCATGTTGAGCACAATTTGTCAGCAGGAGGACAGCATTTGTATTGGCTTCGCCCATTCTGTTTTTCCCAATGGCTTCTCTCCAACAAACGCTAGTATCCTCCTTAAAGCCAGCTCCACAAGCGTTCAGGCAAAACTCCTACAAAATCAACTTCGATCGAGTGAACACTGTGTCCGGATAGCTGAAAACTCGCACCAAGTCCTATTTTCTCAACTCTCAAATGGCCAGTGTTCCAGATGGAAAACATTTCAAAGACACTCTGAAGCTCTTGGAGTGCGGTAACATTGACATTAATGACTGGGAGGAGCGTGCTACCAATTGATCAAAATGGCGACTGCTTGTCCATCAAGCTGCAACATGCTTTGAGTCAAAACGCCTTAATGATGAGGCAAAGCAACGGCAGAGAAGGAAAGAAAAGGAAGCAAATCCTGCACTCCTCTCGGGATGTCCTGCTCAATTTATCCAAAGATCAGCGGATTGAGAATCGGCCTATTCAGTCACATGAAGAACCATGGCAGAAACTCACGACGCTGACGTATCCTCACATCGATGGACAGCCATTGACAAAATGGCTTATGTGTTCCAGAACTAAAGTACCTACCCAAGATAACTTGCTTTACTTAGGGGTTGAAACTTTGGTAAAATCAGGAGTGATTCCTGGCTGATGAAAGGTCACAGGTTGAAATGCTAACCCTGTTTCTCTCTCCACAGACGCTGTCAGACCTGCTGAGTGTTTCCAACACTTTCTGTTTCTATTTCAGATTTCCAACACCTGCAGTATTTTGTTTTTTCTATTTGTGATTCCTGTGGATTAGACATGGGTAACATAATCTGATTACTTGTAGAAAGATTGAGTGCTCCTAACAACTATAGCCCAGTACATTTAATAGCTACATGGAAAATATTTATAACAATTTTGAGAGATTGGGCAGTTGAACATTTGAAAAACAGTTACTTGTTCAAGGCGAGTTGGCATGAATGCAGATGATACCAAAGCAATGAACAAAGCAAATAATGATGAACAATGTAAGCAAATTTAGTAAGATTTTAGGTAGCTGGGTCAACAGGTGGCCAGTGCAATTAAATGAGATTAAGTATATAAGAATGAATGTGCAAGCAAGAAATTCAGAGGACACATTCTGTTACATGAAATAGTTATAATTAGTGCTGATCAGAGAGAAATTGGGATTATTGTGAAGAAATCAGTGAAAGTTGTATCTTAATCATTTACAAAAACAAATAAAACATCAAGTAGAAATTGTGGTTCTGGATTTTTGCTCATGTTCCTATCAAATGGAATTATATTATTACACAAAATTATTTGTGAAATGTATTTGTCAGTCAAAATCTGCTTTAACAGGCTTAATTTATCAGGACAGCCCCATGCTGGAACATAAATCAGAATGATGGACCTTGGATTTATATAGCGTTTTGTATAACCTCAGGACATCTGAAACATTTTGCAGCTAGAGAAGTGCTTTTTTTGAAGTGCCACTGTTGTAATATAGGAAACGTGGCAGCAATTTTACATACAGAAAGTTCCCACAAGCAGCTATCTAATAAATGACCAATCCGTCGAGCAATGTTTGAGGGATAATTAATGACCAGGAGATTGGGAGACCCCCCTCCCCGCTCTTTTGAATAGCACTGTAACATCATCTATGCCCATGTGAGAGGGTCAGCAGAGCCTTGATTTAATGTCTCAGTTGAAAGGTGGACATATCCAATAGTCCAACACTTCCTTGGTGTCAGCCTAGATTATGAGTTTTGAGTCTCTGAAGTGGGATTTGAAATCCCACAACCTTCTGATTCAGAGGTGGGAATGCTAACACTAAGCTGATAATTGTAAAAAGTCAGACAAAAGCTAGATGGACCTCGATAATAGGGCTTGTGAAAATACCTTCCAGAAAGTTAAATACCTATATTTTTTAAGCTTTGCATCATGGTAATTTTGTGGTGAGGGGGCAGGCTACACCCAAGTAGGTTTGACCCATAGCTTCACTGCCCAGCCTATCATCATGAAAGGTTCAGGACCGTCTCCCATTGCCAGAAAGCTTTTGCGATGATAATATGCAAAATTATCTGGAGTATCTCTTTTTAAAGTTTATGTTGGCCTAAAGTAGGGGTTAGCCTCACACCTTCTTTATTTAACATTCCTACATGAATATAGGTTTTATAAAATAAGCTTGAGGCTCTAACCCTACCTATTGTTCTGTACATTTCACCTTACTGTGGAATTAAACAGTTTATGGCTTGAACTACAATTCATCTCGCCTAGTGTTGGCCATCTTTCAAAGATACCTGAAATACACAAATATTCAGTCCAGATTTTCTACCTATTCAGGGCTTCACAAGCCATGTTTGCTAGGTCATTTCAGAGGGCACTTAACAGTCAACCAAATTGCTATGGATTTGAACATAAAACCATTGGAAGTTAGGAGCAGGAGTAGATCATATGGCCTTCAAGCCTTCTGCACCATTCACCGTGATCATGGCTGACCTGATTCTCTGAGAGATCAAAAGTCAATGATGGAGCTTCTGCAACCCTATAGGGTAGAGAATTCTAAAATCTCTCAACCCTTTGAGTGAAGAAATTTCTCCTCATCTCGATCCTAAATGATTAGCCCCTTATCCTGAGACTGTGCCCCCGTGTTTTAGATTCCCTGACCATGGGAAACAACCTCTGTATCTACCTGTCAAGCCCCTTCAGAATCTTGTATGTTTCAATGAGATCCGCTCTCATTCTTCTAGACTCCAAAGAGTACAGGCCCAATTTACTCAACCTCTCATCCTAGGAGAACCCTTGCATCTCAGAAACCAATAGTGAACCTTCATCGCATTCCCTCCACGGCCAAAATATCTTTCCTTGGATTATGGAAACCAAAACTGCGCACACTATTTTGGTGTGGTCTCCAGATGCGGACTACCAAAACCCTGTAAAATTGTAGCAATACCTCTTTATTTTTGTACTCCAATCCCTTTGCAATAAAGGCCAACATGCTATTTGCTTCCTAATTGCTTGCTCTACTTGCATACTAATTTGTGTTCCTTACATGAGTACATCACTTCTCTGAAAATAAACATTTAGAAGTTCTTTGCTTTCTAAAAAAATATTGTTTTATTACTAAAGTGAATAACTACGTACTTCTCCATATTATCCTCCATCTGCCATCTTGTTGCCCACTCACTTAACCTGTGTCTCTTTTCAGCCTCTTTGTGTCCTCTTCATAGCTTACATTTCCACCTAGCTTCGTATCATCAGCAAACATAGACAAAGAGATCAAGAGTAACGTGTCTAAGTCATTGATATAGATTGTAAATAGCTGAGGCCCCAGCACTGATCCTTGCAACACTCCACTAGTCACAGCCCGTCACCTTGAAAATAACCATATATTCCTACTTTCTGCTTCCAGTCCTTTGACCAATCCTCCATCTATGCTAAAATCTTAAACCAAACTCTGAGTCCCGATCTTATCTATTAACCTTCATGTGGCACCTTACTGAATGCCTTTTGAAAATGCAAGTATAAAGGATCCACTGGTTCCCTTTATATACTCTACTAGTTAAATCCTCAAAAAAACTCCAATAAATTTGTCAAATGTGATTTCACTTTCGTAAAAACACATTGACTCTGATCATACTATGATTTTCTAAGTGCATTGTTCAGACTTAGTAATAGCTTCCAACATTTTCCCAATTAATGATGTCAGGCTAATTGACCTGTAGTTCTGTTTTCTTTCTCCTTTCTTGAATAGCAATGTCCACTCCAATGGGACTGTTCTAGAATCTAGAGAATTTTGAAAAATCATCACCAGTGCCTCCATTATCTCTGCAGTTACCTCTTTTTGAATCCTAGGATGTAGGCTATCAGGTCCTGAATTTCTGTTGGCTTTTAGTTACTTACTTTTCTTGAATATCTTTCACTGTTGATATTGGATTACTTTGAGTTGCTTAGCCTTAAGATCCATTGATTGCTTTCTCTTTCTGGTTTGGAATTTGTATCTTTTGTTGTGAAGACAAATGCAAAATATTTGTTCAATGTCTGCCATTTCCTCATTCCCCATGATAATTTCTCATGTCTCTGCCTTGAAGAGACCAGTGTTTACTTTATCTCCTTTTTATATACATAAAAAAACAAACTCTAATAACTTTTACCTTCCCGGTTAGTTCATTCTCATTCTATTTCTTTCCCTTTTTTATCAACCTTTTGGCCACCCTTGCTTGCTGTTTTCTACATCTTTCCCAATCCTCAGCTTACTATCATTCTTTCCATTATTATAAGCCTCTTCTTTTAATTTAATACTGTCCTTAACTTCCATAATAAGCCATGGATGGATTACTCTTGGTGAACTTTTATTATTTTAATGAAATGTATTTTTGTTGAACATATTGAATCATTTCTTTAAATTTTTCCCCCTGTTTATTTATTGCCACACCTTTCAGTCTATTTACCCAATCAACTTGTTTGGCTATGCAGGGGTAACCTGTAATGGCTGCTAGGTTATGTCTGTATTTTGAAGACTGAAAAACATTGTACGTTAATGTGCTGACTTGGCATTAATGTGTTTTTTTTTATACTTGTTAAGCAGCAATAAATAGAAACTATTCAAATTTTACTGGATTCACACGTGATATTTCACACGAATGAAGCTGGTGTAAAAGCAAAGGGAGCATAGTTTGAGGGATAAACAAAACAAGATATTGCTTACAGAACTAGTCACAGGGAAGTTTTGATGAGCAGTGTAGCTCAAGTATAACATTCAAGCATGTTTCGAAACATAGGAGCAGATTTAGTAAGACAGCACATGCCAAAAGTTTTGAGGGCATTTGACAGCTTTCTTTGTGTCACTGCTATCTGATAGGCTACAATTTAGCGGTATCCACACTATTTGGACTTCAATGATCAACAGAGTGCAAGGGGACTATTTGAAGGGGATATGATCTCAGATCTGAGTCAGTTCCTGAAATTGGATCTGCACCCATGGCGCAAAATTATTTTGGGCAGGATTTTACGTCCCGCAGGCGGGCCTGATTGGGTGTAAAACAGCGCGCGATGCCGTCGGGCGAGCATCTAGACATCATTGCGCCTTCATGTGATATTTCGGTCGGCAGGCATGCGCTGATAATTAAGAGGCCTATTAAGACCATTAATCAATTAGTTTAAAGCTGTTTTTTGCTTACAGTTGGTGGGCGGGTGAACCAGCCAGGCGGCCTTTGGATCAAAAAGAAATTGTGACATAATTTTTGTTACGTTTATGTTCACGTGAGTGAGTCCTATGTGGTGACATGTTTTTCACATTTTCAGGATCTTTATTTTTGATTTTAACATTCTTTGGCTTCCTGAGGCAGTTCCCTGCCTTCAGGGAGCTTTCAGTGCGCGCTCCCCTGCGCACGCGCAGACTTTTACATTGGTACTCCTCCCACCCCACCCCGGCAGTGCTGATCTTCTCGCTGGCTGGCTGTTAATTGGCCAGCCAGTATGAAATCGCAGTCGGGGACCAATCATGGGCAGTGGACCATTTCCCCGCTGGTCGCACCTGCCCAAAAAACCCTGCCCTTTGTTTCTCTGCGCGTCTGCTTATATTAAGTAAAAGAGAAAATGGTCACTTTCTAACACATTGGAGCAAATGGAAGTTCTAATTTCTCTACTGACCTGGAGAGATTGAAAACCTCAGCTGTAAATGGATTTTGCACCAGTTCTGTTGCCTTAATGTAATGTTTCTGAACTCTCACTGATTTGTTAAGTTTCACTATTTGATTCAACAGTTTACCTTGGTAGCTATTCCAACCCTAGAAGAATCAGCCTATTGTGCTGATGTGGCATTGGTTCTTCCTATGACAGATACCCCTGTGACATTTGTACAAGGCTGTAAATGCAGTCCCAGTTTGTGTGTTGGTGATGAGCTGTTTAGCAGCTAGATTGGGATTATTTAAGTTTATCTCACTAAATAAATTTGAACTGGAAATTAGAGAAGAGACTTTCATCTCTGGGATTTTGGCTTGAATTCATTACCCCAACCAACTGGATGAAAGGACAGTGTGCCAGTCCAGTACCTTCAGCTATTTTATCTCAGCAAATGTTCTGTATTGCTGTTTTATGATACAAGTATCCTAAGTGATCTTTGTGTTATCTCCCTGGGTGCTTTAGTTCTGTTTAGGGAAAGAAATTGCCATTTAGAGTTCATTGTGAATCCTGTTTGAAGCTGTGCTGCTGCTGCTCTTTCCTCATTTGATATGTATTTATTTACATACACATCATGTACCTATGCTTTTGAAGTCATGATCTAAAGACCAAATCTGGGGGATCCTCTTTGTTTTTCAGCAAGAGAAAACAAAACTCACTTGTGGTCTATTTCACAGGTAGTGACCTTTATTGTAGTATCTAATTTCTCCTTCAGCTATCCAGCGTGAGGCACGCTGCCTGGGAATGTTTTTACCTCAGTGCATTGGACAGATTACATGAATGAATGGAGATTTTAAATGGGGAAATTTTACTTAATAGTCCCTGTTACTGATCAATCTCTAAAGATCAGCATATTTGCCTCATTATAATGTTGAATGCACTGATGCTGATGTAGTTGCTGGCCACTCAACCATCTCACTGTGGTACATAACTTTCATCTCCAGACCCACCATACCAATTGTCATCTTGCCTTTCTGAAGGTACTGACTTTCTGGCGCCCAATTTCCCAAATGCCAGCTGTCCTGTGACAACACAGCATTGGTTTTTGAGCCTAGGCCCATTTTCAGCACCTTTAACTAACCAAGAGCCAACTTACAAAAAGTTGCAGCATCGGGAAATGTGCAATTGCAACAGACCTGAAAGTGTTCTTTGGACTTCTGCTTTATCATATACTAGTCTCAAACTACTTCTGTGAGGAGTGATATGATTCAAGTTTGCTTGTCTTAGTCTATTGTCTATAAACAAAACTAATTGCACACTGAAGGATCAATTTTCATATTTTTGAAATTGGTTGAAATTTTGCCAGTGTGCAGTCATTGAGCCCGTACAGATATAATTGTTTTGTAAAACAGAAACAGAATTACCTGGAAAAACTCAGCAGGTCTGGCAGCATCGGAGGAGAAGAAAAGAGTTGACGTTTCGAGTCTTCATGACCCTTCAACAGAACTGGTTTCTATAATTGTTTTGTGTTCATCAGGTCTCCTAGCGGTCGATAATCCTTTGCACACCTCTTCAGTCCTCTTTGCTCTTTTCCTTTATACTTCCTGTGGTTCTCACAGCCTGTAACAAGTGATTGTTAAGCTATAAAATTACTAACATTAGCATGAATTGGTTGTGTGCCAGTTTCAAATCTCTGGTCAAAGAGAGGAAAGAGCAGCATTAAACAACTATTTGTTCCAAGCTACTAGAGCAACACGGGGGAGTGAAGACTCTTATTAACAGTATACTTTTGGCTGTTACTTAGGACCATAGGAGCAGGAGTAGGCCATTTGACTGGTCGAGCCTGCTCCACCATTCAGTTAGATCTTGGCTGATCATTTACCTCAATGCCACATTCCCGCACTATCCCCATATCCCTTGATGTCATTGGTATCCAGAAATATATCGATTTCTGTCTTGAACGTGATCAATGATTGCACTACCATAACCTTCCTGGGGTAGAGAATTCGCCGCTCTGAGTGAAGGAAGATATTCCTCCTCATCTCAGTCTAAATGGCCTGTCCCTTATTCTAATGTGCCCCCTGGTTCTAGACTCACCAGCCAGGGGAAGCATCCTATTTACATCCACCCTGTCACACCCCGTAAGTTACAATGGGATCACCTCTCATCTTTAAACTCTAGAGAATGCAGGTCCAGTTTCCTTAATCTCTCTTCATAAGACAATCCCACTACCCCAGGGATTAGTCTGGTAAACCTCTGTTGCATTCCCTCTATGGCAAGTATATCCTTCCTTAGGTACGAAGACCCAAAACTGCACACGACACTCTATCTCTGGTATCACCAAGGCTCTATACAATTGCAGCAAGATATCTTTACTCCTGTACACTCATCCCCTCATGACTAAGGTTGACATACCATTTGCCATCCTAATTGCTTGTTGCACCTGAATGCTAGCTTTTAGTGACTCATGAACAAGGACACCCAGGTCCCTTTGGACATCAACACTTCCAAACCTCTCACAATTAAGAGCTACTCTGTTAGTTTTACCAAAGTGGATAACTTAACATTTATTCACATTATATTCCATTTGCCACGTTCTTGCCCACTCACTTAGTTTGTCCAAGTCCCCTTGGAAACTTTTTTGTATTCTTCTCGCAACTTACATTCCCACTTAGTTTTGCATCATCAGCAAATTTGGAAATAATACATTTAGTCCCCTTTTGAGGATCATAACCTTGTTGTGATTGGGGGGGCGGGGGGGAGGCCTTGTGTGATCCAGTGAACCTTGGAGCTATGTCGTCTGGAGGGTCTCCCTTGGTGAACAGGTCCAAGGTGAGGTTCCAGACAAAGAGTGATCCACCAAAGACCCCTGTTTTGGTTCTAGAAATAACACAGAGCACCTCGCCAGAATAGGGATACCGGGACCCACCCCTGGAGCCAGGTCTAGGGGTGGTGTTCACTGGCAAGTGCCTGGTGGCTAGGCCGCCCATGTAACCTGGCTGGGTTCAGCTCGAAATGGCTTCGTGGAGCTGCCTTGTGGGCCCACCACCTGCAAGGCAAAGAATGGTTGTCGGGTGTGATGCCAGTGTGGCAGTGAGCAAGAGTGGGACAGGTATCTAGACCTTGGCAATGGAAACTGGCTCTTGGGATGTGGAATGCCACCTCACTGGTGGGGAAAGAGCCTGAGCTGGTGGAGAGGACCGACTAGATACAGTTGGTCTCAGCTCCATACATAGTGTTGGCTCTGGAACCAAACTTCTCGATTGAGGGTGGTCTCTCTCCTATTCTGGAATGGCCCCCTGTGAGAGGCCCCGAGCGGATGTGTGGATACTCTCCAACCCCTGGCTAGATGCCACACAGTTGTAGTTTGCCCCAGTGGACAAGAGGGTTGCCTCAATGAGGCTTCGGGTCTCGGAGAGGAAACCTTTGACTGTTGTTTGCATTTGTGTGGCAAACAGCAGCTTGAAGTACTCTGCCTCCTTAGAGACGGTGGGATTGGTGCTCGATAGGGTGCCACCTACCGACTCCGTCGTCTGACTGGGGACTTCAGAGCTGATGTGGGGAATGATGGGGATACCTGGAGAGGGGTGCTTGGGAGGAATGGCCTCCCTGATCTGAACCAGAGTTGTGAGTTGTTTTTGGACTTCTGTTCTAGTTATGGGTTTTCCATAACGAACACCGTGTTCAAACACAAGGATGCTCATACGGGTACCTGGTACCAGAGCACCTTGGCTCGAAGGCCAATGATCGACTTTATAGTCACGTCATTGGACCTAAGGCCATATGTTCTTGACACTTGGGTGAAGAGAGGGGCGGAGTTGTCAACTTATCACCACTGGGCAGTGAGTTGGATTCGGTGCGCGGGACGTGCGTCGGACAGTCACGGGAGGATCACCTGGGAATGTCTGGCAGACGTTTCTGCGACATGATTTCAACTCCCACGTTCCGGGTGAAGTCAAGGACATTGAGTCCGAAGGACCATGTTCAAGACCTCAATCGTTGATGCAGCTGCGAAAAACTGTGGCTTGAAGGCGGTTGGTGCCTGTCATGGAGGCAACCCTAGGAGCCGCTGATGGACACCAGCGGTGAGGGAGACTGTCAAATTGAAGGAGCAGGCCTTCCAGGCAATGCTCGTGGATAGGTCTCCTGATTTGGTTGAGAGGTACTGGCAGACCAAGATGGCTACAGCAGCACCAGTCGCTGATGTGAAAGCTCGGGCTTGGGAGGAGTTTGGAGAGGCCATGGAAATTGACTACTGAACAGCATCAAAGTTGATCTGGCAAACCCTTTGGCTGCTAAGGAGGGGTCGGCGGGATGTCGCTCATGCTGCACTCAGCAAGGGTAGGGAAATGTTGACCATAACTGGGGAGATTGTCGAGAGGTGGAAGGAGCACTTTGAGGAACTCCTCAATCTAGTGGATATGCCTTTCTTACAGGAGGCAGTGTCAGAACTCCTCCGGTGTGATCAGGTCCATCAATGTTGCTGAGGTCGCTGCAGTGGTCAAGGGCCCCTGTGGCAGTAAGACAGCAGGGTGGACGGGATCTGCCTGGAGATGTTGAAGGTGCTGGACAATGTTGGGGTGTCGTGGTTAATGCTCTCTTCAATGTTGAGTGGAAGACAGGTCAGTACTGCTGGATTGGCAAACTGAGGTGGTGGTCCTCATCTTTAAGAAAGGGGAACAGAGGAATTATTCCAATTATAGAGGGATCGCACTCCTCAGCTTCCCTGGGAAAGCCTATACCAGAGTGCTGGAGAGGAGATGTCGTCCAGTAGTGGAACCCCAGATTCAGGAGGAACAGTGCAGGTTCCACCCCGGCCGTGGAACAGTGGACCATTTTTTTGCCCCCTCATGGATATTTGAGGGTTCGTGGGAGTTTGTTAATCCGGTCTACCTGTTTTGTAGACCTGGAGAAGATATATGACCGTGTTCCTCAGGATATTTTGTGGGAGGTGCTGCGGGAATATGAAGTGACGGTATCGCTTCTGCGTGCTGTCAGGTTCCTCTATTAGTGGAGTGAGAGTTGTGCCTGCATTCGTTGTATTAAGTTGAATTTGTTCAGGGTCGGCATTGGACTCCGCCAAGGGTAGGTCGTGTCTCCACTTCTGTTTGTGATTTTCATGGACAGGATATCAAGGCGCAGCTGAGCTACGGAGAGTATCCAGTTTGGGGGCTTGTGGGTGGCATCTCTGCTGTTTGCAGATGATGTTGTGCTGCTTGCCTCATCCGACTGTGATCTCCAGCGCACACTTGAGCATTTCACTGCCGAGTGTGACATGGCTGGGATACAGATCAGCACCTCCAAATCTGAGTTTGTGGTTCTCTCCTGGAAAAGAGTGGGTTGCTCTTTCCAGGTGAGTGGAGAACAGTTTCCCTTAGTGGAGGAGTTTAAGTACCTTGGGATCTTGTTTGCGAGTGATGGCATGGGGGAAGCGTGAGATTGACCAGTGGATCAGTGTGGGGGCAGTAGTTTTGTAGGCACTCTAGCGGTTAGTGATAGTGAAACGGGATCTGAGTTTTAGGACAAAGCTCTCTGTTTACCGGCCTATCTACGTCCCCATCCTTACCTATGGTCTTAAACTATGGGTAATGACCAAAAGGCTAGGATTGCGGGTACAAGTGGCAAAAATGATGTTTCTCCGCAGGGTTGCTGGGTGTTCTCTCCGGGACAGGGTGAGGAGTTCGGCAATCTGGGAAAGCCACGAAGTAGAGTTGCTGTTCCTCCGGATCAAGAGGGCCAGTTGAAATTGTTGGGCGTCTGATAAGAATGCCCCCTGGTAGGGCCCTGCTGGAGTTGGACCGGACCACTGGGTTGAGACCTCGAGGCCAACCCAGGACACGCTGGACAAATTACACCTCTTGGCTGGCCTGGGAATGCCTGGGAATCCCCCAGGCGGAGCTCGAATCTATGGCTGAGGAAAGGGAAGTCTGGTTGGCTCTGCTCAGCTTAGTGCCACCGCGACCCTCACCAGGAGAATCAGTGTGAAAATGGATGGATTGATATATTTAGCCCCCATATCCAAATCATTCATATTGATTGATAACAGCTGTGGCCCCAGCACTGATCCTTGCGATACTCCACTAGGAAAAGCCTGCCATCCTGAGAATGGCCCGTTCATCCCTATTCTCTGTTTTCTGTCTGTTAACCAATTCTCAATTCATGCCAGTATATTACCCCTCAATCCCATGTGCTGCTGTTTGGGACCATATCAAAAGCTTTTTGAAAATCCAAATACACCACATCCACTGGTCCTCCTTTATCTATGCTGCGAGTAACATCCTTAAAAAAAATTTCCAACAGGTTTGTCAAACAAGGGAAAAAATATTCCCCCCCCATCGGAGGGGAAGTGCAGGAGCCGGTGCGGGCAGGCGCGCCTCCGATCGGCGCCCCTGATTGGGGACGCGCTGCCATTTTACGTGGGCGGGCCAATTAAGGTCCGCCCAGCATGATGTCCGCCAGGAAGCGCTATGCACTCCCTGTGCGGGCGCGGAGAGGGGGAGGGTGGTGGGGGGGGGGGGGGGGGGGGGGGGGGGGGGGCGCGGTGGTGGTGGTGAGGATTCCCTCAGCCGAGAGTGCGCTCTTTCGCACGTGCGCATGAAAAGGTGCATTGATCTCCCTGAGACTAAGTGCTGCCTCAGGGAGATTGGCTCCAAATTTAAAAATGTTAGAGACAAAAACAAAATCTGCCTGACATGTCCCCTCATGTGACACTGTCAAATGAGTTATGACATGTCCATCACTTTTAGTGAAACCTTTATTAAATATATAAAAACCCTCATGAAACCTCATCCTGCCCATGGATGAGGTTTCATGCTTTTTCTTAGGCCTGTCTGCTCGCCAACCCTAAGGTTGGATGGGCAGGTCCATTAGTTAAATAAAGTACTTTTTAAGTGGCCTCAGTCGGCAGTTGACAGGTCAGCGGGTGCACAGCTGATTCGGCAGCGCCCCCCCCAACCTAAAATTGAAATGATGTGGGGTGACGTTGGGAGTTCCACCCGGCATCATCCCATGTCATTTTACGCGTTGGCGAGCAGCGCCCCCACCGCGCCCCCCACCCCCCCCCCCCCCACCGCCCCGCTCGCCGACCCTGCCCATTACTCCCTTTTCGTAAATCCATGTTAACTCTGCCCAATCATATCATTATTTTCCAAGTGTCTAGTTATCACATCCCTTACTATTTATACTTGGCTAGCTGGACAGCTAGTTTTCCTCAGCTCACATTTTATATATACATTGAAATGTCTCACTCTACATTGAAATTTTGGAGCACCATCGTTTATCCGACTGTAAATCTCCTGTGCTAGAAACTAGCTGTATGGTATCCTGTTGGCAACTGATGTAATCTGGATGATGCACCAAATTTCTGACAGCACTGCGTTAACATCAGTGTGTAAAAGAGACATTATAAGACGATATTGCTCTGCAGATTGCAAACTTTGCCCTTGGATTGAATCTATACCAATAGTTAATTGTTAATGTTAATTTACAAGCTAATTCTTTACAGTACTCTTTGCAAACCCAGTTATCATGCCACAAAAGAAATGCCTGAAATGGCTATCATAGTTTAGTGGCTATGTCAGTGAACCAATAATCCCAGAGATGCTGATTTCTTGTCACACTATAGTAGTTTGAGAAATTAAATGCAGTTTCTTTTTAATTCTAGAAGTTAACATTTGGTACCAGTAAAAGTGACCTTGAAGCTGTCAGATTATCATTATAACTCAACTGGTTCACTGATGTCTTCTAGGCAAGGGAACTTCCTGTCCTTACTCAGTTTGATGACTTCTACTGTGTGAAATCTGAAGCTAAACTGCTCTCAGGAGTGACCACCTAAACCAGCCAGTTGTATGAAGCTGCTACACAGAATATAGCTTCATCACATGCAGTAGTTCAAGAAAGTGGCCCAACATCATCACCTTAGGGCAGCTAGGAATGGGCAATAAATTGGCAGTGATATCTGCAACCAAAGAAACCAGGAATGCAGAGAAAATCCAAAAGGTCGATCCCAACTATGCAGGAGATACCACGAAAGATTAAAGAAACTTAAGCTCTAGATCCTGGAAAGAAAGAGGTTAATGTGGAACTTCATGTGAGGTATAAATATTAAGTGGGACTAATGGGATAAACCCTGAAAATAGCTTCAAATTAACCAGGAATGTAGGATTAAAGGATTTTAAGTTTAAATGAGAGAAAATTAATTATAAATTTATGAAGAGTAATTTAAAAGGAGTAATTAGAGTAGTAATTTCAGGCAGATGCATTGGTATGTTTAGGATGCAACTAGTTGCTATGTTGGGAAAGTCAGAGTACTAGAGGGATAAGCTCCAATGGCATGTTCTCATCCTTTCTCATATTCCTGTATAGTAATTGGGTGAACCTATAGACTGGGATTTGGATGTTCAGTAACTAGTAAGAAAGGACAGCCGAATGTGTTGATTTGTTAACGTACTAAGCATCTTAGCCTAAATTGATCATCACTCTGATAAATGTTGGCTGGGAGTTTCTGGCCCCAGTGAGATGGATCCTGCCATGGTGGATGTGGCGAGGCAGCCAAAAGACCATTGACTTCAAAAGACTGGAAGACCCACCGGACAGCTGAGCCAGAAAGTCCCACCCAATCTTTAATTTGTTTCTTTTGTTTTGCTGGTGATTTGTAGAAATATCATAAGGCTATTTACAGGGTACTATTGATGAAATTCTAATTTTCTTGCAATTATTTGGCTTTCCTAATAGTTAATGGTCTATGTGGCTGAGGTACAAAAGAACCAAAAAATATTTATTTGAATATCAGAAAAATCTGTCTTCAATGCTAAAACAGCTGCTGCTTCCTTATTTGTTCAACCTATATTTGTTTGGAATCAGCTATTGTTTCAAGTTGGGAAGTAACCTGAAACACTTGGCCTTTTGGGGGAAAAAAGCTGTTGACTGGATCTACTCTTCCTCTTGTATTCAGACTAGATCTGAAATAGGCCAGTCAAGCTTTCTTCTATTATAGGCAAAAGGCATATGTAAGGTAAACAGTTTGAGTTTACCAGTTTTTTTTTAAGCTTTCAGTCCTTTATGGTGTAGTGATAAAGTTTTTTTGAAAGATTCATCATGTTTTTCATGTCATCGGTTTTAGTAAATGTCAAAAAACAAATTGGAGCCATTTGACCACTGCTTTGGATGACAGCCTTGTTATCCTCTTCAATCTGGTGTTGGTCGTCTCAAGCTTTATAGCAGCATGCCACATGAGTTGGCAGGCCTCAGAATTAATGCCAAACAGCATGAATCTTTCCTGTAAACAACACACTTTCTTTATTGTCTTCCATTATTGTATTTTTCTGCATGTGAAGTTTCTTACAGATATTGAAGGAAAGGAATTCTGGCTTTTTGTTACAATCTTGCCTAAAAATGTTCTAAAATCTGTTAAAATAGAATGATTCTAATGTCAATTAACTTAAGGTCCTGATCCAAAGAAACCTTCGTCTCGGTAACTATTACCCCATGGGAAATGAAACACATAGCTAGAGACACAGGCGCATAATTCAAAAATGAGAAAGTAAAAAAAGTGAAGGATGAAAACAGGCCAATATACCTATTTGAAGCCACTTCCTCTGGTATTCTATCTATTATTAATATTGAACATCTCCAGTGCATCCATTTTCAAAGCTTGGTTCAAGACAGACAAATGCAAGTACAGGGAACTCGAGGTGGATTCATTAAAGGTGACATGCTTTCCACAGTGACTAATAAAACTGCAGGTAAAACACCAGGCTTGGATGAACTCTTACTACCTCCTCTAGCGTCAGTCATAAACTGGCCAAAGCTTGGTTCAGTAGGTGGGGTTGTCGGTAGCTGACTTTGATGTAAACTGATATGCACATCCAGTCCCCAACCAATATCCAGGCAATTACATTGCTTCTACTGGTGTAACATTGGCCATTGCCAACTTATGTTGCTTCAAGTGCCAAATCACACAAAGTAGTGCTGCAAACAAACAAATATTCCCATCCCTATATTTAGGAAATAATGATTGCCTTCTTCAAAAGATAGAATGCATGCTCCAAATGGCCTGGACCAATGGAATAGGGCATCAGTCATATTCTGTTGGTTTCAAGTCTCAGCCTTCATGCAGTTTGGCTAGCTCTGCAATCATGCCAGCTGTTGATCAATCTCGGGATGACACCAGGGTTGGAAGTGTAATCAGTAGGCTGAAGTAGCCCCTCCCAACCAGATGGAGTGGCCCTGTAAATGTACTGTAAGACTGTAAAAGCTTCCATGGGTACGTAAAAAGGAAAAGATCAGCAAGAACAAAGAATTTATAATGGAACATTGGGAAATAGCAGAGAAGTTAAATACTACCTTGTGTCTGTCTTCACAGAGGAAAATACAATAAATCTCCCAGAAATAATAGCAAAACCAAAAGGGCCTCGTCAAAATGAGGAACCGAAGTAAATTAATATTAGTAAAAAAGTAGTATTGGAGAAATTAATGGTACTGAAAGTTGATAAATTCCTGGGACCTGATGATCTACATCCCAGAGTGTTGAAAGAGATGGGATTAGAGGTAGTAGATGCATTGGTGGTAATTTTGCAAAATTCTATAGATTCTAGAATGGTGCCTGCAGATTGGAACGTTGCAAATGTAACTACACTGTTTAAGAAGGGAGGGAGAACAAAAACGGGGAACTACAGACCTGTTAGCCTGACGTCAGTAGTAGGGAAAATACTAAAATCTATTATAAAGGATGTGATAACTTGACACTTAGAAAATAACGATCTGATGGGGCAGAGTCAACATGGATATTTGAAAGGGAGATCATGTTTGACAAACCTGTCGGAGTTTTTTGAGGATGTTACTATCAGTATAGATCAGGGGGGATGATTAGATATGGTGTATTTGGATGTTCAGAAGGCTTTTGATAAGGTCCTACACAAGAGATTAGGAAACAAAATTAGAGCACATGGCATGAGAAGTAATACCCTGGCATAGATTGAGGATTGGTTAATGGACAGAAAACAGAGTAGAAATAAAAGGGTCAGTCTCAGATTGGCAGGCTGTGACTAGTGGGGTGTCGCAAGGATCAGCACTTGGACCCCAGCTGTCCACAATCTATATCAATGATTTGAATGTGGGAACTAAATATAATATTTCCAAGTTTATGGATGACACAAAACTAGGCAGGAATGTGTGTTGTGAGGAGGATGCAAAGAGGCTTCAAGGGGATTTAAATGTGCTCAGTGTGTGGGCAAGAACATGGCAGTTGGAGTATAATGTGGATAAGTGTGTGGTTATCCACTTTGGTAGAAGGAATGGACGTGCAGAGTATTTCTTAAATGGTGAGAAATTGGAAAGTGTTGATGCCCAAAGGGACCTGGTGTCCTTATTCGTAAGTCACTAAGAACTAACATGTAGGTGCAATAAGCAATTAGGAAGCAAATGGTATTTTGGCTTTTATTGCAAGAGGATTTGGGTACAGGAGTGAAGATGTCTTGTTTCAACTGTATAGAACCTTGGTTAGACTGCACTTGGAGTATTGTGCACAGTTTTGGTCCCCTTACCTAAGGAAGGAGGGACTTGCCATTGAGGGAGTGCAGAGGAGGTTTACCAGACCTATTCCTGGGATGGTGGGACTGTCCCATGAGGAGATATTGAGGAGATTGGGCCTGTATCCTCTAGAGTTTAGAAGAATGAGGCATGATCTCATTTCAACTTACAAGATTCTTAAAGGGCTAGGCAGGGTAGATGCAGAAACAATGTTTCCCCTGGCTAGGGCTTCTAGAACCAGGGGACTATTTAGGACTGAGATAAGGAGGAATTTCTTCACTCAGAGGGTAGTGAATTTTTCTGTATCCCAGAGGGCTGTGGCAGCTCAGTCGTTAAGTATGTTCAAGGTAGAGATTGATAGATTTCTAGATACTAATGACATCAAAGGATATGGGAACAGTGCGGAACAATGGCGTTGAGGTAGATGATCAGCCATGATCTAGTTGAATGGTGGAACAGGCTTGAGGGGCTAAATGGCCTACTCCTGCTCCTATGTACAATGTGGGTAAGAATTCAAGTAAAAAGTTTCTAGCTATATGTCATTGTGTTCTTATCTTATGCTGTAGTGAAAGTTAAAGGAATGAAACTGTCTACCAATCAGACTGACTATTTTATCTCTTTTTTCAATTTTCCCTCGATTGCCTCATCTAAAAGTGCTGAGTTATAATTCCAATGATCCAAGTGATCACTTGTCTGAACACAATCCCATCAGTTATACATGGGATGAGGGATCAGGGCTGGGGGTGGGCGCAATGAGAACCAATTCTTCTGTTCCCACTCAATATCCACATACTTTTATGTCCATTTCCAGCTTAGAAACCAAAAGTTAGGCTTCTTTCCCTTTCCATAATCCAGGGACAATGAAGCTTTTCGTCTTTTGTCAGCCCAAGCTAAATGAACACAGACTAAGAGCTTTCCTTTTCTGTATGGTTCATTACCCAAACATATGATGGATTTACTCAATGAGCCACCATGGAGGTAAGTTTTCAAAGGTATTTAATTTAAAAATCAGTAACTCCTTTGCATAACTTAAGAGTTGAAGAATCTTGGTGCTGGGGACAGGAACGTTTTTCCATGTATTGTAATCTGGAGTGTGCCATATTTCAGTCATGGTATCGCAATGAAGAGTTCATTCCTTCCACATTGTATTAAAAATGTCTTTGTGGCTTGAATGAGACATGATTGTTTTGTGTTGAATTAACTTACCTTTGTGCAGTTAGCTCACATACAAGTAAACAAGATAAAGACTGCCCTAATTTTTAAATTGATGCATTTATATTTAACAACAACAGCTTGAGCCCATATAAAGCATTTAATGTAGTATAATATCCTAAGATGCTTCACGAAAACGTAATCAGACACAAATTGACAGCAAGCCAATGAAGGAGATATTAAGACAGGTGACTAAAGGCTTGGTCAAAGAGTCCGGTTTCAATGATCCTCTAAAGAAGGAGAGAAAAGTAGAGAAGTTTTGGAAGGAAATTCCAGAGCTTAGCACCTGGACAGATGAAGGCATGACCACCAGAGATGGGGCAAAAGAAAGGGGAAATGCAAAGAGTTGATAAGTGGTGTTCTCAGAAGGTTGAAGGTTACAGAGATGGGAAAGGGCAAAGCCATGGAGAGATTTGAATATGAGAATGCGAATTTTCATATTCTGGTATAGTGAACTGGGCAACAATATAGATCAGTGAGCACAAGGGTGATGGGTGAACAGGACTTTCAGAGAAAAGAGACTTTCACCCTTTGCTGGGTTCGTTCTTGGGTCCCAATGATTGAAACTATGTTGTAACTCAAAATATCCAGCCCCCAAGTCTTGAA
Source organism: Carcharodon carcharias (assembly GCF_017639515.1). Lineage (NCBI taxonomy): Eukaryota > Metazoa > Chordata > Chondrichthyes > Lamniformes > Lamnidae > Carcharodon > Carcharodon carcharias. The sequence goes on from NC_054479.1 coordinate 62,293,720, forward strand.
TAAGACATTATGACAGAACAAATTGATGACATGTCCTTTGAATCACTATAGTTAATGTCCAACTGGTTTTACTGACTTTGAAATGCAGTGATCCATTGAGCATCTTCACACTGAAACATAAACAAAATCTGGAATATTTGCAGACATTCAGATGAGAGACGTGATTTTTTTTCTTTTGTGGAATTTGATTGAAATTTGACTTCAGCTGTTATAAAGGAAGTGGTTCATAAAGAAGTTCGTTCGCTGTGGTTCCATTAATTGGATGCATTGCATTCTGTTGTCATAGTGTTTCTCTCTGGTTTTTCTCACAGGAAGTATTTGCGTGATGTGGATCGTCAAGTGCTTGCCAAGCGGGCGTTAATTTTCACAGTAAAAGTGCTTGAGGACAACTTGAAGGAATTATCTGGGGTAATTGTACTTACTATTAAATCATTAATTGCCAGGAGTATTTTGATGGGCGTTTTCCCCAGTGGATGCTATGTAAGACTGGCCTGCAGTACTCCCCAACCTAGTTTGTTTTCTCTCTCTCCTGGTAGAAGTAACACCTCCAGAAAGATTGGTTGGGAACTTGGTATAAATGTCAAAGCTGTGCCATCAGGGTGCTAACATCTGATTGTTTTTTGGTTTTTTTTAAGTTGCGCTTTTATTTCTAATGCTTTTTAAGCTTGTTGATGCAACTCTGTGACCTATTCAAAGCAGTTGTGGTTCTGATGGGGTGGAGTGAACTCTCCTTTAACAACTGGTTGGAATCCCATGCTGTCAGAAGCCGGTTTTCAATAAGTGCACTAAGAAGGCAATTGTTCCTGGTAGTGGTAGGAGTGTTGGAGTATAAGATTTAAGGTGACAACCATGTGATTAAAGAGCAAATGATTTAATACCTAGAAAGAAAGTACAGAGAGAGTCTTTTCCTAACCTGCACAGACTTGAGGCTATGAATGTCTGCAGTGTTTTAAAAAAGATGGATGCAGATTTGTTGAGGAGAAAGGGAAGTATTTGCCGTTCCAAGAAAGGGAAAGGCATCAAGTCCAAGTGTTTGACGGTTAACTGGATCCATATAACAAATGTTTACCTCCATTGTTCTATCTTACTGCTTAGATTTCTGAAGACCAGATTCCAAAATCTTCAGGTTCTCCAATGGGGGAGATGACAACAGATGTTTCAAACAAACCCACTGCTGAGGAGCACAAGGGTGTTGTAGCCAAGAAGCTCACCAACTCTGATGGGCCTTCAAGAAATACAGAAAATGGGGTGAAGGATATTCCAAGAGGCCAGTCCCCACAGGCTATGAACATGGAGCAAGGGGACAAAAATAATGCAGCATTGTGTGACATTAGCAAAGTATGCATTGGCATAGAGGAACCAATGGAACTTGATGGCTCCGTTGAACAGGGAAAATTGGATTTTTCATTCAAACCTCCCAGTGGTTTGGAAGCAGAACACAACAAAATTGTTGGCGCTATTGAAGGGAAGAGTCCTGAATGCAAACCTGCTGAACTGTCTTTGGAAGAGTTGAGCATCAGCTCAAAGCAGCAGGGATCAACAGGAACGTCACATGTCATGGCCAGTCAAGTGGTCAGAAAAACAGGCAGGAAGAGAAAACTGATAGATGACACAGAATCTGGGAAAACACTGCTGTTAGATGCATACAGGGTCTGGCAGCAAGGTCAAAAGGTTATGACTGTTGATCTTGGAAAGATTGAAAAAATCATGTCGGAGACCTACATGCTAATTAAACAGGTATAGTAACATTATAATAATAACAAAAAAACTGCGGATGCTGGAAATCCAAAACAAAAACAGAATTACCTGGAAAAACTCAGCAGGTCTGGCAGCATCGGCGGAGAAGAAAAGAGTTGACGTTTCGAGTCCTCATGACCCTTCGACAGAACTTGAGTTCGAGTCCAGGAAAGAGCTGAAATATAAGCTGGTTTAAGGTGTGTGTGTGGGGGGCGGAGAGATAGAGAGACAGAGAGGTGGAGGGGGTTGGTGTGGTTGTAGCGACAAACAAGCAGTGATAGAAGCAGATCATCAAAAGATGTCAACAACAATAGTACAATAGAACACATAGGTGTTAAAGTTAAAGTTGGTGATATTATCTAAACGAATGTGCTAATTAAGAATGGATGGTAGGGCACTCAAGGTATAGCTCTAGTGGGTTTTTTTTTTTATTTTACATAATGGAAATAGGTGGGAAAAGGAAAATCTTTATAATTTATTGGGAAAAAAAAGAAGGGGGAAACAGAAAGGGGGTGGGGATGGGGGAGGGGACTCACGACCTAAAGTTGTTGAATTCAATATTCAGTCCGGAAGGCTGTAAAGTCCCTAGTCGGAAGATGAGGTGTTGTTCCTCCAGTTTGCGTTGGGCTTCACTGGAACAATGCAGCAAGCCAAGGACAGACATGTGGGCAAGAGAGCAGGGTGGAGTGTTAAAATGGCAAGCGACAGGGAGGTTTGGGTCATTCTTGCGGACAGACCGCAGGTGTTCTGCAAAGCGGTCGCCCAGTTTACGTTTGGTCTCTCCAATGTAGAGGTCTCTCCTCTACATTGGAGAGACCAAACGTAAACTGGGCGACCGCTTTGCAGAACACCTGCGGTCTGTCCGCAAGAATGACCCAAACCTCCCTGTCGCTTGCCATTTTAACACTCCACCCTGCTCTCTTGCCCACATGTCTGTCCTTGGCTTGCTGCATTGTTCCAGTGAAGCCCAACGCAAACTGGAGGAACAACACCTCATCTTCCGACTAGGGACTTTACAGCCTTCCGGACTGAATATTGAATTCAACAACTTTAGGTCGTGAGTCCCCTCCCCCATCCCCACCCCCTTTCTGTTTCCCCCTTCTTTTTTTTCCCAATAACTTATAAAGATTTTCCTTTTCCCACCTATTTCCATTATATAAAATAAAAAAAAAACCCACTAGAGCTATACCTTGAGTGCCCTACCATCCATTCTTAATTAGCACATTCGTTTAGATAATATCACCAACTTTAACTTTAACACCTATGTGTTCTATTGTACTATTGTTGTTGACATCTTTTGATGATCTGCTTCTATCACTGCTTGTTTGTCGCTACAACCACACCAACCCCCTCCACCTCTCTGTCTCTCTATCTCTCCGCCCCCCACACACACACCTTAAACCAGCTTATATTTCAGCTCTTTCCTGGACTCGAACTCAAGTTCTGTCGAAGGGTCATGAGGACTCGAAACGTCAACTCTTTTCTTCTCCGCCGATGCTGCCAGACCTGCTGAGTTTTTCCAGGTAATTCTGTTTTTGTTATAGTAACATTATTGTGTTTTAAACTTAGTTCTTAAGAGAAGTATTTAACATTATTTAAAAATGATCAATTAAAATGTATACTAAAGAACTCTAACTCCTCCAGAGTGAAATCAACAGATTGCTCCTGGTAAGGTGTCCCAGTATTAAGCTCCTTGTACAGATACACTTGATTGTGCTGTAAATCTTCATACATTTTGACAGCCTGCTTGATGTGCTGCATGGCTTAGCATCACAATGGCATTGTGCTAGGATGTGTATATGTAACTTATTAAAAAGTCTTATTTACATCAAAGTGAACAAAAGGAGGAATAGGGCGTCTGGGGGCCAGCTGAGTGTCCCTGATGAAGTTGAGGAAAAGGAGAATTGGTCAATAAGCTGACTGATTCCTCACCAGGTAGAATTGAAGGAGATTTTGCACTCCACAACTGGGATGACAGGGCGGTCAAGATGTGTATTTGTGCAGTAATTTCCCAGGAAGTAAATACATTTCACGTGAGGTGATATTAGTTTTGCATAAAGAACTGACCTCTGCTCATATGGAAGGTAGTCTACGATTTCATATCTAATGCTTGCTGAGAGCAAACTGCCTCATCAGAGAAAATGCAACTAATTTGTAAACTTTCCAGTATACCCAAGTGAGAGAAGTAAAATGTATTTTTTTTCTAGGCCTGCCTATAAGGACATTGGCGAGATATTTTTCTTTCATCAGTGCAGTGTTGTGTAATATGTGCGCATGGAATAGGATACAAAAATACAGTTTTCTGTTGAATGGATTGTGAATATTTCACCAAGCAACGTTTCCAAAATTTTAACATGGGCCCTGATATTTACTGGAGTAAAGGAGTTATGATGGGATGGTTTCATGACAGTGTGCATCTTTGCCCTTCAATAGGCTCTCCCTGCAGAAGCCAGCCTGATTAACAGGCTCGGCACCCTACCAGGCAAGGAACATTGTCAAGGAGGCCACAGGCCTGAAGCAGCTAGGAGACCTGGTTAATGGTAGCCTTTATTTCTGGGGTGGCGGCAGGGGGAAATGTATATTTCTGATGGTGGGCAGGGAAGAAGGTAAGCTGAATGGACTAGAAGTAAGCACTGCTGCTTTCGGACGTGTGAAGATGCTTATCTTTTACCCTTGCCTCCCTTTCTTTGCCATGATTCCCAAGGGCTAGGAAACTCAGCCTGCCAGGGTTGTAGCTGAAAAATAGGTTAAATTGGAGATACATAGCCTCATTATAATATTTAATTGATTTACCTGCCTCCTTGGATGGGGGTTGATGCCAGTCTTTTATCCTGCTTTTGTTAAACCCAGAAGTGGTTGGGTTGGGTTTCAGTTTTTTTTTTATTTTTCACATCTTACCTCTTATTTATTCATTCATGGGATGTTGGGCGTCCCTGGCCACGCCAGCATTTGTTGCCTCTCCCTAATTTCCCTTGAGAAGGTGGTGCTGAGCCACTTTCTTGAACCGCTGGAGTCCCTGTGATGCAGGTACACCTACAGCGCTGTTAGGGAGGGCGTTTCAGCATTTTGACCCAATGACCGTGAAGGAATGGCGATATAGTTCCAAGTCAGGATGATGATTGGCTTTGAGGGGAACTTCCAGGTGGTAGTGTTCCCATGTGTCTGCTGCCCTTGCCCTTCTAGTGGTAGAAGTCATGGGTTTGGAAAGTGCTGTCGAAGGAGCTTTGGTAAGTTGCTGCAGTGCATCTTGTAGATGGTGCACACTACTGCCATTGTGTGTCGGTGGTGGAGGGAGTGAATGTTTGTGGATGGGATACCAATCAAGCGGGTTGCTTTGTCCTGGATGATGTCAAGCTTCTTAAGTGTTGTTGGAGCTGCACTCATCCAGGCAAATGGAGAATATTCTATCACACTCCTGACTTGTGTCTTGTAGATGGTGGACAGGCTTTGAGGAGTCAGGAGGTGAGTTACTCATTGCAGAATTCCCAGCCTCTGACCTGCTCTTGCAACCACAGTATTTATGTGGCTGGCCCAGTTCAGTTTCTGGTCAGCGGGAAATTCCAGGATGTTGATAGTGGGGGATTCAACGATGGCAATGCCATTGGATGTCAAGGGGTGATGGTTAGATTTTCTCTTGTTGGACATGGTCATTGCCTGGCACTTGTGTGGTGCGAATGTTTGAAACATGCATAAAACCTGACCTAAACCCACCTGCTTTGGGTGGGTAAAACTATCCCATATAGTTTTTTTTATAAGTAGTCACTGTGAAGATGTAGAATGCAACATTTGGGATTTGTTCTTGGGTCTCAACTTTACACCATACTTGTTAATGACTTGAGTGAAGAAATAGTAAGAGGTAGGTCCAAGTTTGCAGATGACACTAAATTAGGAGGGATAGTTAAGTGGTGCATATGGGAGCAGGAAGCTCCAAGGGAAACTGACTGATTAAGAGAATGAGCAAAACTATTGCAAGTGGAATTCAGTGTGGATAAGTGCGAAAACATTGACTTTGGACCTAAGAAAGATAAATTGCGTTATTTCCTAAAATGGTAAGAAACTAGGAACTTGGGTAAGTAAAGGAGTTTCCATGTTAAAGTGCACAATTCATTAAATGGTTACAAAAGCAATCAAAAAGGCGAGTGAAATGTTGCCCTTCATCTCAAGGGAGTTGGAATACAAAGGGGAAGATGTTATTTTCAGTTGTACAGAACCTTGGCCAGATCTCATTTGGAGCACTGCGTTCAGTTCTGGGTATCACACCTCAAGAATATGTAGGCCTTGTAGGGGTTACAGTCCAGATTCACCAAAATGATAACAAGTGGGAATCATAGTTAAAAACTCTCCACTGTTGGGGTCATACCTAGCACTAAGGAAGTGGTTGTGGTTGTTGGAGTCCAGTCATCTTGGCCCCAGGATACTGCTGAAGGAATTTCTGGGCCCGAATGTCTTCAGCTACTTCATCAATGACCTTCCCTCCATCATAAGGTCAGAAGTGGGGATGTTTGCTTATGATTGCACAAAGCTGCATACATGAAGTGAGTTGTATATTGCCCAAGCTGGTTTGTTTAAAAAAAAGTTCCAGATCTAATGGGCCATTCCAAGCACAAGTCAATGAGATAAAAACAAAAAAACTGCGGATGCTGGAAATCCAAACCAAAAACAAAAACAGAATTACCTGGAAAAACTCAGCAGGTCTGGCAGCATCGGCGGAGAAGAAAAGAGTTGACGTTTCGAGTCCTCATGACCCTTCAACAGAACTTGAGTTCGAGTCCAAGAAAGAGTTGAAATATAAGCTTATATTTGAGTTATATGAGTTTTCAAAGTGTCTTTTTGAAAGGAAGTGAGAAATGGAGAAAATTTGAAAAAGCGCCTGTCAGTGGGAGGGTTGGGGATCTGGGCCTGGTGCTATTATCTGATGGTTAGCTTGTTGCTGCAGCATTAATTTATGTGTAATCCCCTTGTTGTGCAGCTGGGACCCTTGGAAGTCAATACCCTAATGGGCAGGATTTTACCCTTGGCAGGGGTGCTGGGCAGAGATGGTTGGGATGCCGATCACCGCCCTCAATTGGCACTGCACCATGATTTTATGTGGGTGGGCCAATGAAGGCTCGCCCAGCATGGAACGCAAGCAGCAGTGCTCAGGGCTGCCTGTGCAAAGGTGGGGGGAGAGAGCGAGCAGGCCTATCACGAACTTTGTGCACGCACGCAAAAGAACGTTTAAATCTCCCTGAGGCACGGAGCTGCCTCAGGGAGATGAAGTGCTCTTTGAAAAAAAACTTAAATGAACAAAATAAAACTGTAATAAAACAAATCCCCTCATATTTTTAATTCAAGTGTGAAATTTTTGTTTTATTTTTATTTGCTTTAGGAAGCCTCATCCCGCCTGTGGGTGAGGTTCCCTAAAAAGTGCAAAGGCTGCTTGGCGTTTTCGCCAGCGTAAAATTGAAATTAATTACCTTATTAAAGGCCTTAATAGGCCTTTTAATTGGTGGGCATGCGCTGGAACAAAACAGCGCGGGACCACGCGTTGACATCAGGACGCTTGCCCGACATCATCGTGCGTCATTTTATGCTCGGCAGGATCAGGCGTGCGTGCTCTCACTGAGCTCAGTTTTCTGCCCAACATGTTCTTCAGCACTCACTTTAAACAGTAGGATTGAGAGGAAAGAAACTTGAAATATGCTGAATAAAACCAAAGAATGTGAGTGTGTGCCGATTGCTTTTAAAAGGGGCTGCCAACGTGAGACCCATTTCGAATAAGTCACCTTGTGTCAAGTAGTTAGGATTTTCATTTTAAAACCAGAATGTAGGAGATTTATTTATAATAGCTTAACAAAAACATATTATTTACGAAATGCATTTATAGAAACGGAATACCAGGACAGAAGGTAATGTTACAATGTGACTGCATCACCCGCTAAAGGATTTAATGAGAATCTAAAAGGAGCCCCAAAAACCAACAAGTAGCCCTCGAGAAAGTTTCAAAAAGAGCCTTTTGAGGTGTGGTGGCGGGGGATATTTTGACCCTGGTACCAATGATGATTTTTGAAATTAATTGACAATTTGGCTTCATTTAGGTTCACCTGTGCCTGCTTTGATCTGTTATCTCCTGTTTTTGTTTGGGATAATCACGGGATTGCCTGTTGGTGACCTGTTTAGAAATTATACCGGTTAGATCATTAGTCCCCAGTTGGGACAAGAGCTAAATACTGTGGATGATAGAGTTCTAAAATAATGACAGAAAATGCTGGAAATACTCAGCAGGTCTGGCAGTTTCAATGGAGGGAGTTAATGTTTTGGGTCTGTGACCTTTCATCAGAAAGGTTTTAATGCAATCCCACAGCTTCCAACCTGATAGTCGCCCAACCTCGGACGGCCCGCTTCTACCTCCTACCCAAAATCCACAAACAGAACAGTCCCGGTAGACCGATCATGTCAGCTTGCTTCTGCCCCACAGAACTCATTTCTCGTTATCTTGACTCCCTTCTCCCTCCCCTTGTCCAGTCCCTTCCCACCTACATCCGTGATTCCTCTGACACTTTACGTCACATCAACAATTTCCAGTTCCCTGGCCCCAACCGCTTCCTCTTCACCATGGACGTCCAATCCCTCTACACCTCCATCCCCCACCAGGATGGTCTGAGGGCCCTTAGCTTCTTCCTCGAACAGAGGCCTGAACAATCCCCATCCACCACTACTCTCCTCCGTCTGGCTGAACTTGTTCTCACACTGAACAATTTCTCCTTCAACTCCTCTCACTTCCTCCAAATAAAAGGTGTGGCTATGGGTACCCGCATGGGCCCCAGCTATGCCTGTCTCTTTATGGGGTACGTGGAACATTCCTTGTTCCATTCCTACTCCGGCCCCCTTCCACAACTCTTTCTCCGGTACATCAATGATTACTTCTGTGCTGCTTCATGCTCTCGTTGGGACTTGGTAAAATTTATCAATTTTGCTTCCAATCTCCACCCCTCCATCATTTTCACGTGGTCCATCTCTGACACTTCCCTTCCCTTCCTTGACCTTTCTGTCTCAATCTTTGGTGATAGACTGTCCACCAATATCCATTACAAGCCTACCGACTCCCGCAGCTACCTTGACTACAGCCCCTCACACCCCACTTCCTGTAAGGACTCCATCCCATTCTCTCAGTTCCTTCGCTTCCGTCGCATCTGTTCTGATGATGCTACCTTCAAAAACAGTTCCTCTGACATGTCCTCCTTCTTCCTTAACCGAGGTTTTCCACCCACAGTCGTTGACAGGGCCCTGAACCGTGTCTGGCCCATCTCCCGCGCATCCGCCCTCACGCCTTCTCCTCCCTCCCAGAAACATGATAGGGTCACCCTTGTCCTCACTTATCATCTCACCAGCCTCCGCATTCAAAGGATCATCCTCCGCCATTTCCGCCAACTCCAGCATGATGCCACCACCAAACACATCTTCCCTTCACCCCCCCTGTCGGCATTCCGTAGGGATCGTTCCCTCCGGGACACCCTGGTCCAATCCTCCATCACCCCCTACTCCTCAACCCCCACATATGGCACCACCCCATGCCCACGCAAAAGATGTAACACCTGCCCCTTCATTTCCTCTCTCCTCACCGTCCAAGGGCCCAAACACTCCTTTCAAGTGAAGCAGCATTTCACTTGCATTTCCCCCAACTTAGTCTACTGCATTCGTTGCTCCCAATGTGGTCTCCTCTACATTGGAGAGACCAAACGTAAACTGGACGTTCGCTTTGCAGAACACCTGCGGTCTGTCCGCAAGAATGACCCAAACCTCCCTGTCGCTTGCCATTTTAACACTCCACCCTGCTCTCTTGCCCACATGTCTGTCCTTGGCTTGCTGCATTGTTCCAGTGAAGCCCAACGCAAACTGGAGGAACAGCACCTCATCTTCCGACTAGGCACTTTACAGCCTTCCGGACTGAATATTGAATTCAACAACTTTAGGTCGTGAGCTCCCTCCTCCATCCCCACCCCCTTTCTGTTTCTTCCCCCTTCCTTTTGTTTTTTCCAATAAATTATATAGATTTTTCTTTTCCCTCCTATTTCCATTATTTTTAAATATTTTTAAATCTTTTATGCTCCCCCCACCCCCACTAGAGCTATACCTTAATTCCCCAACCATCCATTCTTAATTAGCACATTCGTTTAGATATATATCACCAACTTCAACACCTATGTGTTCTTTTGTTCTGTTGTCTGTGACATCTTTTGATGATCTGTTTCTATTACTGCTTGCTTGTCCCTACAACCACACCCTCCCTCCACTTCTTCCCCCACCACCCCCCACCTCCACACACACACACACACAAACACACACACACAACTTAAACCAGCTTATATTTCACCCCTTCCTTGGATGCACCTAGTTCTATTGAAGGGTCATGAGGACTCGAAACATCAACTCTTATCTTCTCCACCGATGCTGCCAGACCTGTTGAGTTTTTCCAGGTAATTCTGTTTTTGTTTTAGGTTTTAATGCAAGATCATCAACTTGAAATGTTAACTCTGTTTCTTTCTCCACAGATGCTGCGAAACCTGCTGAGTTTTCCCAGCATTTACTCCCTTTGTTTTATGTCCCCAACTGGGACTATACTTCTTTACAAGTTAATGCATTGAGTGTTGCGGGCAGAAGGGGTAGGTTAAAGGCCATTTCATAGCAATGTTCTGAACACAGCAGTCAGATTCCAGTTGATGATTTTAGAAAGCTGTCATATGGAGTAATCCTCAGACATTTATTAAACATTACTATCTAGATCAGACAGCAGCACATGATAATTTATTTGCCAGACACATCCTGTCAGTTTGTGTTCTCAGCACGCCTCCTTAATTGGCACTGATTTGATATGCTGATTAATGAAGAAGGAGAAATTACCAGCTGGTATGGTCATTTTCATTTGAATTATATACCCATCTCCAACTACTGCAATCACGCCCCTACAGCCCTCACCTCCTACTGGCCAATTCTGGTCTCTTGTGCACCCCAATTTTAATTGTTCCATTGTGCCTTAGGTGCCTAGTTTTACGGTCTTCAGTTTTTTACTTGCACCTTTCTGCTTTCTACCTCTCTCTTCTCTATGATGGTCCTTAAAACCTATCCCGTTGCCATACTTTTGGTCATCTGTCCTAGTATCACAGTATGTGGCTCCAGATGAAACTTTGTTTGATAAGGCTTCTGTGAAGCAACTTGAGACATTTTATGACATTAAAGGTGCTATATAATTTGTTGCGTGTAGGTTTTTTTAATCAAACGTGCTCAAATTCTGCAGCTTTACATAACATTGGTAGGGACCTACACACCATACTGGCAACTGTAAGGTCATGACCACGTTTTTTTCTGAGTACTGGGTATGTGGCTTCCCCAAAAAAAGTCAAGCAATGGCAGATTTTTGTGGTGCACTGAAGGATTAAAGAAAATGCTAAAAAGTAGGTAATCTATTATTTCACAGCTTCAGACAAACCACAGAATGTTTTTATATCTATTTTTCCTCTGTTTCTCTCAAACAATAAAATCTCTCATAATTTTTCCTAATGTAATTTTAGATAGGGCATTATTGTATATTTAAAATGGACTTCAGTCAGTAGTAGCTCTTGAGGAAGCTCCTTGTACCTGTAGCATGAGGACTGTGCCAATACTTTTGAACTCAAGTTAATTAAATAGTTATCTTTTGAAGAATGATGGCTATTTGATCTGTAAACTCCAAGACATCACAAATATTTTGTTCATAGGCAACAATGAATGTATGCAGTTTTCAGACTGGAGAAATAGAGTCATTATCTATCATGGCTGATATAGCAGAGAATGTGTTGAAAGTAAGGGTGCCTTTGCAATTAATACCTGTCATGTGATATAACTCCTTTAATCCACTGTGTTGTACTCTGCCTTGGAGACCCAGATGAATGTTATAAATGGGTGCAGGTCTTCCTTGTTTTACCAGTTATCTCTCCCTCAACATTATTTTTCCATATTGAGTCATAATTATAATTTTTAAAGGCTCCCTATTTTAAGACAGTTTAAGGCAGAGCGCAAGTTAAATCTTTGTGTTGCTGATTGCTCTATTATATTCCTTTCCACTTTAATTATAAATCTTGTAAATGAATTTGGGCATAGTTAGAGCTTAAATAGTGACACTGAGGTGTTTTCTGCCTTTTGAGGACTGCAGAAGATCATGGTGGGCAGCCTCACTTGCAAAATAACTGGTAAAATAGTATTTTTTAAAATGTTCATGCGATGTGGGTGTTGCGGGGAAGGCCAGCATTTATTGCCCATCCCTAATTGCCCTTGAGTAGGTGCTGGTGAGCTGCTGCCTTGAACCACTGCAGTCCATGCAGCACCGACAGTACTGTTAGGAATAATTGTTAATACTCCAGATAACTTATGTTAGAGGAGTTAGTTAACAGAATGTGTAATTTGTGTAAATTCCTGACTGCAGGAGCCACATGTCTGCCCCAAGGATTTTAAAACATAATCCCTTGTTCTGCTGTTCTCTGCAATTGGCTATATTTGCCTTCCCCTTCTTTGTATTTCTCTCTCTCTCTCTCCGTCTGTTTTTGTTACCCTCCTCTTGGGACCAGAATCATAGAATTGAGTAAATGCAGAAAGGCTGGAGGGTAGCAAAGGATTGAGTTGTCAACATATGCACGACCTTTGGCCTGATTTGCAGTCTTGGTGTTGGTTCTTCTGATGTCAAGTGCAGGTGGGCTGAGTCCTGAATAATGTTAGTATGAGGGTGCAGGGATAAATGTGTAATAATGTCTGAGTTGGGGAGTGTCAGTGCGACATGTAGACTTTTAACTTGGCACGGGAAAGGAAAATTCGAGAACAGTTGGAAGGTGGGAAATCTGTGATTTGCTGATTTTACTAAATATTAAAGAATTCAGTATGTGCCAGTGTTTATTTTTAGTTGGGTATAGGGGGATGGGTGATGTAGGTTCATGGTAGCAGCATGCTACAAGAAACATTTTGATACATGATGTTTTTGTGACTCAATACAACATATATTGTATTGGGATCTGATTAGAACCTAATGACATAATTCTAATTGGTTCCTGATCCTGAAATCTGATTGAAAGAACAGATCTGTGGAATATGATTTTTTTTTTGGTTGAACCTAATCTCTTACTGGTTGATCTTTGTTTCTGTGCTCTGATTGGGCAATTTAATTGGCTGAAGAGCCTTTTATTTTCCATTTCTAATTAGGGGAAGAAACTCTGCACACTATAAAATCTGGACATACAATCACACAAGCAAAAAAGATTTGATATAATTACAATACTGTATCATTATCACAGAAAACATCACACTATAAAAGTATGATTTGGCTAGTACTACAAAAACCAATATAATCTTGTGTTTCTCCATGTTAAATACCATCAGCTGTCCCTTAGCCCCATTCCTATAATTGATCCAGGTCTCTGTCAATCATTCTTGAGCTCGTAAACTGGCCACATAGTTTGGTATTAACAGCAAATGTTATATCCTAAAATAAATACGTAAACAGTTGTTAACCCAGAAGTTTTTTTTCCACTACTGGCCATCTTACACTGATAAAGAGCTGTTCTTGAACTGAAAGCACACAGATCTGATTGCCAGATGACTCAAGCTTGTAATAAGTAATGTGACATGATTCAGTGACTCATCTTACCACACAAATAATGGTTGCCCTTGGTAAGTGCGGAACACTCTTTTTGAAAATTGATTCAACCATGAAAAATAAACAAGTTCTGTTCCTAGATGCAAGAAGTGTTTTCTGCATTAAATTGAAATTTAAGAACTGTCAGATCTGTAAACTTGTACTGTTGAGCTCTGGACAGCAATGCTGGAGAAGTCAGCAGACCAAGCCGGCAGTCCTTCATGCCTCATTGTCTTGGAATAAACGGGAAGTTTTTGGTCATTGTGTTCCTTTCCATGTTGGTGCAAAAATATTGCTGTAATTGTAACTCGCTTACTAAGTCTGGCTTGTTTACATTAATAAAGGTGTATGGTCCATTCAGCAAGAGTCCACAAAGCTGTCATTTTAGGTCTTGGGTTCAGAAGTTCCAAATTTGATAATGAATTGCTGTGTTTTGTTTTGATCCCCTGACAACACAAGTTACTGTAACTACAGCAAACTCTGTGGCTGCTCTTTTTACTGCTAATGACCAAGCTGGCCTCTGGTTTTGGGTCCAGAGAAATACCTGATCAAAAAAGCACTAGCGTGTACGCATGCACACACACACACATACACGCACACACACATATATATATATAGTTGTGAAATCCTCATTCTTTCTGAGTGAGGCACAAAAAGACCCGCTGCTGTTGTGCCAAGTATCTGCATGAGATATTTGTATACCTGGCCCCAGTAATTAACAAGGGTGACTCAGTGATTAACTAAACAATCTTAATTTATTTAATAAATCCCAACTCAAGATAGCTGTACTGCTTTGCCACGCTCTTTTGAAAGGGAAAAAATAAATGATGCCCTTAAGCATCATCCACTTTGGCATTTTTGGCAAACCTCACCATAAATACATGGTGTGCACTGAGTGAAGAGTTATACAAACATAGATTGAAGTTTAAGTTTAAAAGAATTCTGACTTCAAAACAATCTGAATAAACATTTTTATTTCTCCCCTCACAAAAGTTTGTTTTCAACAGTTTTTTGCGATAATCTTCTATGTAGTTGGAACCTCTGTCAAATTAAGCACTGGCTGCTTTTGTTTTGTGATATAATAATAGATAAGCCCATTTTAAACCCATTATGAAACAGCAACTGGATAGATAAATTGTAGAATTGATTGCATTAAGTTCTCCTTGGTCAGAATCCACCAGGGCAAGTTATAGCTCATTTATTTCAACATACTGAGCAGATGTGATTATCATGGAGCCATATAGAAATGATGACTTGTTAATTTGTAAATGGCATGTAGTCCAATCAAATATGGTTGCAAAGTAATTCATTTATTCTGTTCGACCAAGTCTTTGACACACACAATATCTTCAAGGAGACCTCTTCAGGTGTTGTCCCTCTGTCCTTTAACTCTGCCATCATTTTCAATCATAAAAAAACAACCCTTGACCCACCATCCTTGTGACCCACTCCCCATCTCCAACCTTCCTTTACTCTACAAAGTCCTTGAAAATGTTGCCGTTCCAAAACCCATTCCCATCTTTCCCAGAACTCCATGTTTGAATCCCTCCATTAAGGTTTCTGCTCCTGTTACAATAATGAAGCAGCTCTTATCAAAGTCATAAATGACATCCCTCCATGTCCTTCTCAGCCTTTGAC
The DNA here is from genome assembly GCF_017639515.1 of Carcharodon carcharias. Lineage (NCBI taxonomy): Eukaryota > Metazoa > Chordata > Chondrichthyes > Lamniformes > Lamnidae > Carcharodon > Carcharodon carcharias. The sequence continues at coordinate 62,308,733 of NC_054479.1, forward strand.
ATGTTTGACATGACCACTCCATCTTTCTCCAACGCCTCTCCACTGTCGTCCAGCAGGGTGGGATCGTTCTCAAGTGGTTCCATTCTTAGCTATCTAATAATAGCAGGGGTATCACTTGCAGTGGCTTTTCTTCCTGCTCCCATCAGCATTAGTTTTCACTTGTATGCTGATGATACCCAGCTCTACACCCCCCATCTCTCTTGACTCCTCTGCTGTTGCTGAATTACCAGACTGCTTATCTGACACCCAGTATTGAATGAACAGAAATTTCCTCCAATGAAGCCATTGTTTTCAGTCTCGGCTCCAAACTCTGTTCCCTAGCTACTGACTCTATCCCTCTCCCTAGCAACAGTCTAAGATTAAGCCAGGCCGTTCGCAACCTTGGTGTCACAGCACAGTTAGCTACATTGTGTCCTGACACATTAAACCCTAAAACGTCCTGAAAATTAACAACTTTTATCATTTCATTATCTCTAGCTATAGTACAAATCCACAAACCATTTATAAGTAAGAGAACAGAGACCTTAAATCATATGGGATTAAGTCAAATTCTCACTCTATGTACATATGTATATGGGACTAGGCCTATCAACAAATCCTTAAATTAATATGGTGTTTGTTCCCACAGAATGTCTTACAAGGTGCAAGAACTTAGGGAAGAGACTAAACATGATGTTGAAGTGGTGATTTTTGTTTAAAGAACTTGGGTGGCAAGGAGTAGATGGATTGTGAATGGTGTTCAAATAAGCAGAAGCTCCTGGATAAAGGATCAGCTTCCAGTGATGGAGTTGGTGTTAGGTGGGTGGTTCAGGGTACGATAGGGGTAGAGGAAAGGAGGATGTAGAATAAGAATTGCCTAGAATGGTGATTTATGCCATGGAGAGATTTGAAGACAAGATCTTGAAATTGCATTGCTGGAGATGGGCTGATGGAAGGGAGAAGGGTACCAGCTGCAGAATTCTAGACTCCTCGAAGTTTGTGGTTGGTAAAACATATGTACATAACAAAAGCATTAAGTTCAAGAGGGAAGCTAAATGTGATGAGGGTTCTGAACATGTATTATGATATAAGCTTTCTAGATCTCAAAACTGTTTGGGATATTTGCAAGGATTAGAAATTAATCCTAAACACTCAGGAGTGAGTTACAGGCTGGATTCTAATTGAAGGCTTCAGATTCTTTATATATAGAATAAACCCCTTCTCAAAATCTCACCCTTGACCAACATTCCCCCGAATTTATTTTCCAGTGCATTGGCAATTTTTTTAAGTGTGCATCTCTTTAATTTTTTTTTACACAGCAATTTAAAGGAACTTCCGGGTTGCCGCGCGACTGCACAGCTTCCTTTGAGGGAACGTTGCCCTTGACTCCTCTGTCCTTGCAAATTACCTGCCCATCTCCAACCTTCCTTTACTCTCCAATGTCACTGAATATGTCGCTTCCCAAATCCATGCCCACCTTTCTAGCAACTCCATGCTTTGGCGTCCATTCAGGTTTCCGTCACCGTCACAACACTGAAGAGCCCTAATAAAGTTACAAATGGCATACGTTGACTGTAAATATGATGCCCTATCTCTTCTTATCCTGTCTGCGTTCTTTGGCCACATTATTCTCCACTGGCGCTTCTCCTTCACTGTGCAGTTAGGTGGCCTGCCCATGCCAAGTTCCACTCTTACCACCTATCCAGTTGTAGCCAGAGCATCTCCTGCTATGATTTCTCTTTCCAAAAATATAATGCAGTTTCCACATGTACACTGATGAGACGCGGCACCACCACTGCTGACCCCTCCACTGCTTGCATTGATGAGCTGCTTGTCCACGTCCAGTCCCGGACGAGTTGAAGTTTCTTCCAGTTGTACATTGGGCATACCAGGGCCATTGTCTTTGGCCTCTGCCTTGAACTTTGTCCCCTTGCCACCGATTGCACCCTCCTCACTGACCACTATTTCAGGCTGAACCAGACCATTTACAACATTGGTGTTCTACTTGAGCCTGAGGTAAACTTCCAACTGTATATTCTTTGCATACTAAGACTACTACTTTCCATTTCCATTATACCTCCCGCCTGCCTCAGCCCATCTCTGGTTGAAATCCTCATCCATCATTTTGTTACCTCCAGATTCAACTGTCCCAAAGCTCTCCTGCACAGCCTCCCATTTTCCACCCTCTGTAAACTTAAGCTCATCCAAAATTTTGCTGCCCATATCCCAACTCCCACAAAGACTTGTTCAACCATCACTAGTTTGTTTGTTGATCTACATTGACTCATGGTCCACCAGTACCTTGATCATAAAATTTACACCCTTGTCTTCATATCACTCCATGGCCTCACTTCTTCCAACTCCCTAACCTCCTCCAACCCTCCCAGAACTCAGTATTTCTCTACCTCCAGCCTCTAGTGCTTCCTCCACTTCCTTATCCCTATAATTAGAAACTGTGCCTTTAGTTGTCTAGGCCCCAAACCCTGAAACTCCCTCTGTAAACTCACTGCCTCTCCATTCCCCCTTCTTCCTTTAAGATTGTCCTTAAAATTTATGTCTTTAATTAAGGTTTTGGTTACCTGGCCTAATAATGTCTCCTTTGGCTGGATGTTAATTTTTGTTGGATTATACTCCTGTGAAGCACCTTGGGACTTTTACTATATTAAACGCACAATAGAAATGTAATTGTTGCTACAGGCTGGAATCTAATCAAGGGGTTAAGGTGGTTTTATATATGGAACAATGGATAATTGGAATGAATTACAAACTGGAATCTCATTTTTAAAAAAATAATTTTGAGCTTCTCTGGATATGCCAGCATTTATTGCCCATCCCTAATTGCCCTTGAGAAGGTGGTGGTGAGCTGCCACCTTGAACCGCTGCAGTCCAGGTGCTGTAGGTACACCCGCAGTGCTGTTAGGGAGGGAGTTCCAGGATTTTGATCCAGCGACAGTGAAGGAAGGAACAGCGCTATATCTCCCAAGTGAGGATGGTAAGTGGCTTAGAGGGGAACTTGCAGGTGGTGGTGTCTTCCCATGTATCTGTTGCCCTCATTGAGTTGGTTGGGTTATCTCCTGAGCTAGAAGAGTGAAACTAAGTGTTTTTTTTGTAAATCAACTGATTCCCAGAATTTGGCTACAGTTTTGAAGTCAGATCTGTTCATTTGTTTTATTATGTGTACCGTATAACTTCAGGTGTGAAGGTGAGTTGTGTTTTCGAGTTATGGTTGGAGTGGCAATAAGAGCAGCTATCTGTACTCCAGCTGATACAACAACAGCTTGTATTTATATAGCACCTTGAAGGTAGTAAAATGTCCCAAAGTGCTTTGATACCACACCACAGAAGGAGGTAATAGGACAGATGTCCAAAGGCTTGGTCAAAAAGGTAGGTTTTAAGGAAGAAAGTGAGGCAATCTTAGAGGCGGAGTGAATATGTGATCAGAAGCTCATCACAGGGGCAGATACAGCACCAAGATTGAAAAATAATCTGGCTCAGTTTCAAATAATCACCATGGTAAGGGATATAAACTATGGTCAGGGAACAAAATTTGTGGTGCAGACTGAAGGCAATGGCTTCAGTCTTCCCAATATTGGAGAATTCTGCTTTTTCCATTCTTACCAGAGTGAATAATTTCACACTTCTTCATCTTCATCTGCCATTATCTTGTCCAATTACTTAAACAGTCCATATCCCTTTACAGCCTCTTTGCATCATCCTCACAGCTAAATATCCCACCTAGCTTTGTATCGTCAGCAAACTTGAATATATTGCAGATAAAAGCAAAAAACTGTGGATGCTGGAAATCTAAAACAAAAACAAAAATATCTGGAAAAACTCAGCAGGTCTGACAGCATCTGCGGAGAGGAACACAGTTAATGTTTCGAGTCTGTATGACTCTTCAACAGAACTAAGGAAAAATAGAAAAGAGGTGAAATATAAGCTGGTTTAAGGGGGGTGGTGGGACAGGTAGAGCTGGATAGAGGGCCAGTGATAGGTGGGGGTAAGGGATCGAAATAAGCTAAAAGGTAGAGATAAAACAATGGATGGAAATACATTTAAAAATAATGGACATACCGCAAGCGTGACCCAGACCTCCCTGCCGCTTGCCATTTCAACACTTCACCCTGCTGTCATGCCCACATGTCCGTCCTTGGCCTGCTGCATTGTTCCAGTGAAGCTCAACGCAAACTGGAGGAACAGCATCTCATCTTCCGACTAGGCACTTTACAGCCTTCCGGACTGAATATTGAGTTCAACAATTTTAGATCATGAACTCTCTCCTCCATCCCCACCCCCTTTCCAATCCCCCTTTTTTCCAATAATTTATATAGATTTTTCTTTTCCCACCTATTTCTATTATTTTTAAATGTATTTCCATTATTGTTTTATCTCTACCTTTTAGCCTATTTCGATCCCTTTCCCCCACCCCACCCCACCCCCACTAGGGCTATCTGTACCTTACTTGTCCTGCTTTCTACCCTTATGTCACCTATTAGCACATTCCTTAGATAATATCACCACCTTCAACACCTCTTTATCCTTTTGTCTATGACATCTTTTGGCTATCTCCACCTATCACTGGCCCTCTATCCAGCTCTACCTGCCCCATCCCCCCTTAAACCAGCTTTTATTTCACCTCTTTTCTATTTTTCCTTAGTTCTGTTGAAGAGTCATACGGACTCGAAACGTTAACTTGTTCCTCGCCGCAGATGCTGTCAGACCTGTTGAATATATTGCACTCGGCCTCCTCATCTGAGTCATTGATGTAGATTGTAAATAGCTGAGGCTTCAGTATGGATCCTTATGACGCTCCACTTGTTACAACCTGCCAACCCAAAAATGACCCATTTAATCCTATTCTCTGCTTTCTGTCTATTAACCAGCCCTCAGTCTATGTTATTATATTACCCCAATCCCATGAGCCCTCTAGTTGACTGAGATTTTCTATCTTTCTCTCTCTTTCCATTCTTCGCTTCAGTTTTTTTTCTCTTTTTCTTTGGGCCATATACCTCACATACCGGATTGTGAAGGTTGGTGAGTTGTTGCCTTTGACTTGACCAGGAGGCGGCTTGCAATAGGAATCTGGTGATGGTGCCACCTCTTCTTACTGTCATTACTTCCCATGGGACAGTAAATGGGCTCCACCTATCATCACCCGAGATCAGCAATTCAGTGGAATGGGATTAAAGTCTGTTTCCGTACACTGCCCAGCACTTAGTGCTCCTACCTTTTATACAGCACAGCAGAAAAAATCTTTTATTTTAAATTAAAAGTGACTTTTCTTCTCTAACTTTTAGGTCATTTAAGGGGAACAGGGCCTTTCAGATGTTTCCAACAGTGACTGGTACTATATAATAGCAATTGTGTATAGTTAAAGGCCCAAAGACATGCTAGTACATTTATTGTATGCATGAAATCAAAATACAACTGCTTTGTGTGCATGTTTGGAGAGGGAGAGGAATGGAAAACAATTCTACAGCCGTCTACTACTGAGTGATTGATGACCAGAATAAGATCACACTATAAATTGATTCCAACTTTACCCTCACATTTTAGCCAAGCTTTCCCAAGAAGCCTTTGACATCCAAAGGATACAAAGAAAACACACTGGGGAAGCGTATTATCAATGATGGTACTTAAAATTAGAGCTATATTTGGCCCCTAATATTTTTGGCCAATTGTAAACCCATTAAAGGTGAAGGCATAGGGGATCCATGGCTTTATGAATAGAGATAAGGAGTACAAAAATAAGACCTTTATAAAACACTGGTAAGGACCCATCTGAAGTACTGTGGCCAATTCTGGGCACTGCACTTTAGGAAAGATTTTAAGTCCTCAGTGGTTGCTTAGGCGAATTTCTGGAATTGCACCAAGGATAAAAGAGCTCAGTTACATGGAGACAACAGAAACTGGGGTTGCTCTCCTTAAAGCCAAGAAGGTGAAAGGCATAAACAATTGCTGCCCCATAGAGTCTGAAATCTGAATCTTTTGACTTTCTCTCCCTGTAGAATGCGCAGATTTGAAGACTAGCAATTATGTTATTACTATTGGATTAACTGCAGCTACACTGCCACAGTAAATTTGGATTGTTAGGAAATGTTACTTACAGGCCAGAAATTTGACAGACCAACACCAAGATATTTTTAAAGTACAAAGAATTAGACTGACACTAGAGTACAGGACAACCATGATCTATAGCATTGAGTTCATCAGAGCTCTCTCCAACCCTTCTCCAGCAGTTAGAACAATGTCCTGGCATTAAAATAAAGAGCTGCATACTGGCGCAGAGAAAGTCCAGTCATCACCTGCCCTTGCCTTGAGCTTTATTCCTCTTGTTTGGCAATTCATGTGAAATGTGAGCCATGTGCTGAACAGTTTCTTGGCTGAACAGTTTTTACAATCCACCAAAAATACTTGCAGCTAGACCCTACTCTTATCCCAAAAAAATTATTTTCATAAGTAAACAGATAAATTTTCAAATCATTACCAAGCAGGAATGCAATAAAATGCACTATGTAGAGTTAGGACTGTGCAAGGCCACTTCACTTTTAGCCAGTTTTTAACACATAATCACAGCTTAATATTTAAGTCTGATATCACACGGATACAATCCATGTAAACAGCTCTTGAATCCGAATTGAATGGCCTGGACCAATTTATGGAGTTGTGTATGATTAACATCTGCAAAACACAAGTGCTGACGTTTAACCTTCTCATATTAACCCAATTAAGATAGTGCCTCAAGGATAAGCCGCCTTTGAAGTACAGAAAACACAGTCACCTAATTAACCCTTGTTTAGAAGGATACTGTGGGTAGGTTTTTAACTCAAGTTTAACAATTGGAGGCATCGTGCTACATTGTTTCATCCTGCTACTGTGTCTCAACAAGCTCCTGGAGAGTACCCCTATGACACTCATGTCAACTTCCTCAACAATCCTCAATTAGTATAAATTTGTGTCAGGTTATGGCATTCCTTCATGCTGTGGACTCTAGGTGCTGTGCTGAGACTTAAGGAAGGTTCTTAGAGCCTTCCAAAGAAAACAAAAGGGTTTTTAGGAATAAGAAATGTCCATTTGACTCAATACGCCCATTCTCTTTCATTAATCGCACCTTCTTTAGAAATACACCCAGACATCTTTGAAATAATTTATTTGCTCTGATTCAATGCCCTTTCCCAATTGTTATGACCAATGTAGTTGGTAAAGCTGAATTATTTAAAAATCCTAGAGGGAAACTTTAAACAGCTGTCATAACCTATAATTTTAAGCATTATGTTTGAGATGTGACTCTAAATTCAGGAATCAGACCATCAGTTCTCAAGGTTTTACATTAAACTAAATGAAACATTTTATTAATTTACACAGGTTGAAATAAATATATACACGGCTTCAAATTACTACTATCATAACTTAAATTCCCAAACTAATCTCCATTAAGGCAACAGCAACCCATAGACTTATTCAAACACCAGGCATAGCATTTTCACCTTACGAATTCAAAATGAGGTTCTTTTTCACTTAGGTTCCTGTGGAGACGGTTGGAGGCCTATAGCTTCCTTTTGATCTCTCATTGCCCATGCCCTGCACCCACAACATTGCTGAAGTTATACCTACCACCACTCATTGAACGTAAATTCTTATTGTATCACCAACCTCTGAACTAAACCTCTCTAACAATAAAACCCCTTTCATAGAACAAATTTTATTAATAATATAAACATATGGCTTGGTATCTGCTAGATAGGTGTCAGTTTTCACCCCACTCCTTGAATGCTCTATTCAAAAGATGCAAATGCATGCTATCTCTCTTACATATCAAAACTAGTACAGATCAAAGCACCTAGACTAGCTGGCTTTAATCCAATTAAGACACACCCACAGACTAAACCTCTATTTTAAAAGAAAAATATTATACATTAACATTATATTATACATCATGACATCCCCCTCTTCATTAGAAAATGAACCGTCATAATTCTAAACACACATATATATATATATATACACACACACACACACACACACACACACACACACACACATATATACATACACCAAGTCCCTGGTATCAACAGAAATCACTCCAGTTCAGTGTCCAGGTTTTTTTTTTAAATGTCCCATTCCCTTTAAGCTTCAAACTCTGGATAATGCATCAGCAAACGGAATTTCTCTTCCAGCATCATGTATAATACATATTAAATGGTTGTAATAATAGACTCCATCTGAAAGGCCTTGCACTTTTGCCTCGAAATTTGTCCAAAAACTTCAAAGGATTATGGTCTGTATAAACAATTGTTTCTGATGAATTGTTTGCAACATAAATTTCAAAATGCTGCAATGCTAACACCAAACTCAAAGTCTCTTTTTTGATTGTTGAATATCTTCTCTGTTATACATTCAGCTTCCGTGAAAAATATCCTATCGGATTTTCAATTCCAGTTTCATCTTCCTGTAGCAGTACTGCCCCAATGCCTATATCGCTTACATCAACATCCAACTTGAATTGCTTAGCATAATTGGGTATTGCCAAAACCGGTGTCATAGTTAATACAGTTTTCAAACTATCAAATGACTTCTGACACCAGTGTCCATTGAATCATCTTATTCTTTTTTAATAGTTCAGTCAGTGAAGCAACCACTTGGCTAAAATTTGGTACAAATATCTGCTAAAACCCACTCATGCCCGGAAATCTCAAAACTTCTCATTTTGAAATAATTTATTTGCTCTGCTTCAATGCCCTTCCCTAGTAAATTACCTAGTAATTTACAACTCTGTAGTGTTTGGGGGGAAAATACATCTTTGTAATTGGTCATTTGTGCCTTCTGGTATTGGAATTCTTCAATATACTTGGATATCTTTTGCTCATTTCCTTCGTAATATTTCCTAATGACTTAGATTTCTGATCCCTGGAATAATCTTTATTACTCCCTTTGTACCTTCTCGAGAATAATGATATTCTTCCTGTGATGATGCACCCAGAACTTAAAACTCCATATAAGGTCTGAGCAGTGGAGAGAATTCCTTTCATTAAACTGGTAAAACCCTAGTGAAATTGCATTGTGATGACTGGAAGTAGGTCTGTGTTACAAGTTGCTAGTGAGTTTATTATCTTTCTGAAAATGGTTCAGATAATGACTTACATAAAGAACAAATGCTCCCCCCTCCCCTCTGTTGCCCCACTCTCTGTTTTAATCTTGTTCCTGGATCTCAGAACTCAAAAAGTGTACAACTATCCTGCCCGTTTCTCACAGGTTAATATTACAATTTTCACCTTGTTCAAATGGAATGAAAAATGCTAGTCTTGAATGGATATCCTGAGGTTTGAGTAGGGTCAGATATACTTTCATTTATATAGTGTCCTGTCATGTTAAAACATATATAAAATGAATTTCTTTTAAGGTGTAGTAATCACTAAGTAGGCAAGTACAGCAGCCATTTGGCATCAATAATGATTCACAAACGCCGACAGAACTCAAAATAGGGATTGTCATTGGCTTGGGTGGTGGGATCTGTCGGGACCTTGTTTGTGTAATGTCCACCAAATGATTTGGAATTAGGAGTCACAAGCACAATGGCCAAACCTGTAGATATTACAAAGCTAATGAGGGTGGTAGACTTGAAAGCTAAATGGAATAAGTTACAGGAAGATTTGAATGCACTTGGGTTTTGGACAGACAGGTGGAAAATGAAATTCAAATGTACAGAAATATATGGGGACAAAAAAACCCAGGAATAGATTCTAAAGGAACCAGATAATATAAACCATTACGAGCTGTTCCACCTTTTCCAGAACAGTAGAACCAGAGGCTGCAGCCTGCACTTGAAAGGGGATGGGTGGAGATGTGGGCGTTGGGGGGCGGTGAGGTAAATTCTTAACTAACATGCAATAACAATTGAGCAAATGGTAAATCCATCTTCTTAGGGAGATGGAGCAAACAGAGCATGCTGATCAATTCAAAAGCAAATTAGATACATTTCTTTAAGGAAAATAACATTTTGGGATACAGTATATGAATAATTTGAGGCATAACGTGTAGTGAGTGTAGCTTGTTTGGGAGGAATAGGTAACTTTGGATCTTTGGTATCTAAGGCTGTCTACCACTGGAGTTTACCTTGCATCGTGTCTGGATCTGTTGTAGACTAATTGATGGAGATTAGTCAACAACAGCATTATCATTGTATTATGTGACTACAAGGGTGGTGGAAGGTGAGCGAGATAGACATAGTTATATTCTTGACTAGCAATTCCTATGAGATTAATAACTAATTAATCTGTTTTTGGGAGCTATTAATTGACTAATCTTCTATCTGACATAAGCCATTGTCACTGCTTAAGAAAAGCTAAATTCAGTTTTATTGTGCTTTTCTTCAGTGTGATATAAATATATATATAAAACTATATCTGTACCTGGATTATTTATGCACCATAAGTGCAAAACATCAATTCTGATTGGATGGATGTTCTGTACAGTGCTGTTTGGGGTCTAACTGTCTCTCATTGATTCACCCTGTGAAATACAGCAACTGGTTTTTAATCCAACTTCCCTTCACTTCTTCCCATGCCTTCCCCCTACCCATTATTCTCAACGTTATGTTTCTTCAAAGTTGCTCCTTTTACCTGATGAGTTATGACAGTGAGCAGGCTATTAGTGCAGTAGGAGGGATGTGAAGGCATTAGAGAAGATGCAGAAAATATTAACAGAAAATGGTTCCAGGGATGAGGAGCTTCAGTTACCTGGATAGATTGGAGAAGCTGGGGCTGGTCTCCTTGGAGAAGGAAAGGTTGAAAGGAGATTTGATAGAGGTAGATAGGGAAAAACTATTCCCATTGATGGAAGGATTGAGAACCAGAGGACACCAGTTTTAGTTGATTGGTAAAAGAAGCAATTGTGACATGAAAAAAGCTTTTTTATGCAGCAAATGGTTAGGATCTGGAATTACTGCCTGTGTGTGTTCTGGAGGCAGGTTCAGTCGTGACTTTCAAAGAGAATTAGATCCTTACCTGAAGAGGAAAGATTTGTAGGGCCATAGGGAAAAGACGGTGGGGTGGGACTAAGGGAATTGCTCCTACAGACATGATGGGCTGAATGGCTGCCTTCTGTGCTATAATCATTATATGTTTCTGTATCACCCCCCCCCCCCCCCCCCCCCCCCCCCCCCCCCCCCCCCCCCCCCGCCAGAGCTAGAATCTAAATTTTACTGTGTCTAGCGCTAATGCAAGCTGGTTATGTAACAAACACTTGAGCCATTGCCAAACACAGTCCCTTCCACAGCAGAACAAAAATAAACCGTCATTTGCCAAAGTGTTCTCTGAGCATGCCCAGTCATCATTAGCATTATATTCAATAAGGTGAGATATGCTAGATTCCCTGGTTCGAAGAGTGACAGAGACTTTCACTGTCAGGGTTCTTTCAACCAATGCACATCTTTAACATTCTTTCATATTTTCTCTCTGTACCTTTGATTTTGATAGTGCCATCAAGAGATACAGATAATTAACTTGTAGAGTTACTGAGCCTGATATGCTGTAAGAACTCCCTTAACATCAATAGACAGTCGTTCACCTCGGGGTATTTCAGTAATCTTGTCAGTTTGTGTTAAAAGAGCAGTGGGGCAGTGCAGTGGCCAATATGATAGTCTTCCACATCTGTATATATTTCATCCTATCTCATATTAAAACATTGCAGTCAGCTATGGCACATGCTGATCACAAACATCAGTGTAGTTGAGTGTAGTGTCTGTGTGAAGAAACATTTCCAGATCTCCAACCTGGGCATGCCTTTTTTTCAGTTTCTGCCAATATCTGTTTGTTTTCCACCAGTAGTTTATCTTGAAATGGTGCTCCAGTTAACCTTTTCTATTACAATCATATCTTATGCATCTCTACAAGGCCCTTTCTTATTTATCATCATTTCAAAGACTGAAGCGTTCATATTTTTTTCATCTTTCCTCATAAACCCTCTGACTGTAGGGTTCCACCTCATGGTGCTTTTTTGCATTGTGTCCAGCGTTTGGATGATTCCCTGATACTTCAGTAGTAGAACTGAACGCATTGTTCAAGGCGTAAGCTGGCCAGAGGACCATATGGCTTCAGCATGACTTATACTTCACTGACTTGACAATGTAGTTCAGCAATTTGTTTGTTTTGGTGATTGCTGTTCTTAAATGACTGGGCTTGATTAGTACTGAGTCCACTATAATTTTCAGATCTCTTGCAGCTTTTTCTTAGCTGGTTCGACGACATTTACTGAAATCATGTTGTCTCTCTTTCAATTCCAGTATGCAAGGCTGGCTTCTGTGTTGAGGTTCCATCTGTCACAGTTTTGCCTATTTGCAAACATCGTCTCAGCGCTTCTGTAACTCCTTGGTTGCATCATTGGACTCTACTCCTCCTCACTCAAATTTAATGTACTTTGCAAATCTGACCAACGTACTTGCATTTCTCAATCATTTTTGTAGAGCATGTACACTAACCCAAGATGCTATATTCTATCCACTTTCCTGCATACCTGAGAAACCTGGGCAATCAATAAAGGTCTGCGGAAGAAAATGGAGGCCTTTGAAATTTGAATGCCAAGACAGAGGCTTAAAATTCCATGTATAAATCATAAGACAAATGAAGAGGTGCTTGAAATTGCAAGAGCAAAAATAAACTTTAAAAAGTGACATCCGGAAAACAAAATGTCAGTATTTCAGCAATTTGATCAGAGCTTAAAAGCTGCAGAGATCTCTCCTAGAGGGCAAAGTGGAGGGCAACAGAAAGATCAGTCAACCAGGTATTGTTGGAAGACGGATGTCACAGAGCGGTTGCAGATGAGCTACAGTGTGAGGATGGTGCAAGACAGACGAGCATGACATACCATGACAGCAGATCCTCTAATGGGAGTAGCTACAAGTCGCTCAGCACTGATCCTGATTCATGTTCAATTTATTCATACCGTTTAAAATCTTAAAAGGCTCAGTAAGGTGTCCACTCAATGCACTTCTCCAGCCAGATGGCACTCCCCTATTTAGTAGCTGCTGCTTCCTTTCTTTGAACCAATTCCTTATTAACTTCCAGAATTTACTTTGGATGCCTGAAGCTAAAAGCTTGAGAAGCAACTTTTAATGCGAAATCTCACGGGGCTTTCTAGGAGTCTAGCTATACCACATCATGGGCTTTCCAGTGTCTTCTCAGAATATCAGTTACTCAAAGAAAATTGAGGCATCTGGTCAATCACACTGTGCCCTTTCTGGGACTATGTTGGCTGCCATTTACAAAGTTGTTTTCATGCAGATTCTCCACAAATTTATTGCTAATTGATTCTATTATTTTGTTAGTTACTGATGTGAGATAAACGGGTCTGCCATTATCCACGTTTGATTTCTCATCTTGATGATGGGTGACGCATTGGACTGTTTCCAACCTATTGGGTCACCCCTGCATTTATTAACTCCCTTGAGTGACTGTCAGCACTTCATAAGTTGCAGCTGTATTCTCATTTAGCACCCTTGGGTATATAACAGCTGTGCCTGATTTCAGGCGATGGGCCTGCCTCGGACATCCATGGAAGGGATAATGATCATTTTGTTTAGCTGTAGACCCTCCTATGATTAGTGGCACAAAATTATTGTCTCGTGAAGACTTCCAGGAGTAATTTAAAATCTTAACTTTTTTTTTAATCCTATGGTTAAGTTACTAGAAGAGTTCACCACAAAGTGGGATTATATTCCTCGGAATAAAGAAGTTTACAGTTGGTTTTCAAACTGTTATGGAGAACAAATGGGGTAGATGAAGAGAAGTGAAGAAAATGCGGAATCTGCATTAGATTTGGAATCATAGCTTAAAGATTAGAACCAGGCCTTAGGGAATGAATTTAGAAAACAATCCTATACACAAAGGGGTGATAGATGTTTGTGATTCTCCCAAAAATGACAATTAAACTAGATCAATTAATTTTAAATCTAAGATTGATGCATTTTTGTTAACCAGGGTTAACAGGGAGTATTCAAATAATTAAGGGTTATGAGGCAAAGGCTGGGTATATGGAGTTAGATCCAGATTAGCCATGATCACATGGAATGCTGGAACCGGCTCAAGGGGATAAATGGCCTACTCCTGTCCCTAGGTTCCTATCCTGTTTTGAGCTTAGTTGCACTCTTAATGGATCTAAATCTTCTCTGTGATAGACCTCTTTCTGTTGTAATTCTGGAAAAGTGCCCGGCCATTGCATTTGGTTTCCACAGGACATGCTTATTTCTTGTTCACTGTCAATTTTTTCTAACATTTCTTTGAAGCTTCCGCTCCTCTTCCCCATGGTTTCCTTTGCCGTTAATGCTATAGACCTTGTATCATTTGACTTTTTGTTCTCTTCATATTACACTATTTATTTAGGTTTATGTTTCTTTAATCCATGTTTTCCATCTGTACTGTGTATTATGAAGAAAAAAGAAAGACTTGCATTTGCAGGGCTTCAGGCTGCACCAAAACACCTGACAGCCAATGAAGTACATTGAAGTATTATATAATTAGGGCACTATATCAATGATTGGTTTATTATGTTGTTAAAGATACATATGTGATAGGCATTGTTTGGTTTAGGACTGAGAGCACATATAAAGAAAGTCAGCTGGGGCACTTGGTGGGTAGTTTGGAGGCAGAGATTAGTGATGTTGCATCCTGTGAATAAGCCTACTAACAAGGAAAAGATCTGTGTCTTGTTTCATACTGCACTTGGATCCATTTAACACACTATATAATGTGTTAGCAATTAGGTGATACACTTAGTATCTCGAGTTGTTACAGAGTCAAGTTTAAGGCTCTTGTTGAAATTTATGCTGTGACCAATCAAATTGTATTTACTATGTTATTGAGACATTAGTTCATAAGCTGAGCTGGGAGGATTGGAAGTGTACTGCAGTTCTGGAGTGGACCTGAAATTGGTTGAAGCAAAGGACAAGGAGCTGCAGCAGAATGGAAGAAACTTAGTGAAGTGCCTAAAGAGTCCAGGCTAATTCTAATGTTGTACATAAATAGTTTGAAAGGAGCAGTCTAAGTTTACTTACAATGCAAAACTGAGGAACTGTGGACTTTAAGAGCATCTAGATAGAAGGGGGTGCGGGGATCAGTTAACAAGTAGCATAAGCTGTTGATCTCTAATGCTTACTATCTTGAAGGATACACAGGGTCATGCACACTCCTTTCATGACTGTGACCACCTTTACAACAGCCAATGGACTGGTTAGTCCGATGCAGTGGGAGGGTTTAATGAGGTAACTTCCATCCGCATACTCCGGCCTCTGCTTACTAGAACTGTCTGGAACCATTTCCACTGTATAAACTAACTTTAAAGTGCAATACATCGAGAAACATGTACTACTCAGCTTGCACACAGTGGCCACTTCTTCAATATCGAGTCCTCTAGAGGCTGTTTACATTTGGAGACCTTTGAAACCTAAAAGGCCGCTCACCACTGTCTTCTCGAGGACAATTAGGGATGAGCAGCAAATACTGGCCTTGCCAGCAATGCCCACATCCCATGAAATAATTTTTAAAATCATAACTCATTTTCACCTGGTGTTTTTTTAAAATTCTATTTGCTCGCAAAATCCAAAGCAAAATGTCCACCATCAGATGTGATTCTGCAATTGGGCAGCACTTGCTGTGCAATCCTGAATGTGCTAATAGCTACACTAACAACCAATTTAAGATAATCATTTGGATTTGTAACGTGGCTCATTGATGCTTACTTGAAGTGACATACGTTCATTCATAGGAACCAAAAGGAATATGTTCAAGCCTTGCACTGTGCATGGGGAGCCTATTGTTCAATGTTACTTTCTCCATGGCAACACCTAAGTCAGTCAGAGTCAACTTGCCAACCAACAGCACCCCTTTTTCTCCTGCAGTATAAATTGTTGTAATCGTTTGAAATTTGACAAGGCATTCTTGCGTTTGTCAAAATAAGTGCAAGACGAAAATCTTTGGTAATACGTCTCTCTTTTCAACAATATTCAAGTTTTGTGCTGCTAGTGACTCTTCTGAATTTACCCAGTTTAGCCTGGTGGTAGTGCTACACAATACCTTGGAGACAAGGCATTTTCTCCAAAAGAACTGTGCAGTGGCGACTCCTGTCAACACTGTCATGAACAGATGCATCTATGGCAGATATATTGGTGTGAATGAGGTCAATAAATTTTTCTATCCTGTTGGGGTTTTCTCACCACTTGCCGCAGGCCCAGTCTGGCAGAAATGCCATTCAGGACTTGGCCAGCCTGGTCAGTAGTGGTGTTACCCAGCTACTTTTGGTGATGCACATTGAAGTCCCACATCCAGAGTATGTTCTGTATCCTTGCTACTCTTAGTCCCTCTTCCAGCCGGTGTTCAACATGGAGGAGTTCTGATTCATCAGATGATGGAGAGCAATAAGTAGTAATCAACTGGAGGTCTCCTTGCCGTGCTTGACCTGACTTCATGGGGCCTGAAGTTACTGTTGAGGACTCTCAGGGCCACTCCCTCCCAACTATATACCACTGTGGGTCTGTCTTGCAGGTGGGTCAAGACATGTGCTTGGGTGTGATGGGGACATATGGGATATTGGCTGTAAGGTGAGATTTGGTGAGTATGATGATGTCAGGCTGTTGCTTGTCTAGTCTGTGGGAAAGTTCTCCTAAATTTGGCACAAGTTATTGGATATTCATGAGGAGGACTTTACAGAGCCAACTGAGTAGGGGTTCCTTTGCCGTTTGATGCCAGATGATCTGTCCAGTTTTATTCTTCTTTGACTTTTCTGTAGCGATTTGATGCAATCAAGTGGCTTGCTAGGTCATTTCAGAAAGCAGTTAAGAGTCAATCATGTTACTGTGAGTCTTCGGTTACATGTAGGCCAGACCGAGTAAAGACAGCAAATTTTCTTCTGTAAAAGACATTTGTGAACCAGATGGGTTTTTATAACAATACTGGGGGAGGATTTTTCCCTCGTTGGGCTGGTTCGCGGGAGGTGGGTAGGAGTGGCTGGACTGCGATTTCACGCTGGCGGGCCAGTTGAGTCACACGTGGCAGCACTCAGCACTGCCTGTGTGAGGGGTGGGAGGAGAGCGTGTGTGAATTTCGCGCATGCACACGGGGGTGTACTGGAAAAGCTCCCTGAGGCACAGAGCTGCCTCAAGGAGATGAAGAGTTTTAACTGTTAAAAATAAAGATTTTAAAAATGTTATAAAACATGTCCCCTCATGTGACTCTGTCAATTGACTCTGTCACATGAGCAGGGACTTTTATAAATGAAATGTTAAAATTTTTATTTTATTTTTATTTGCTGTTGGAAACCTCATCCCGCATGTGGACGAGGTTTCCCAAAAAATGCAGAGGCTGCTTGACCTCTTCTTTTGCCACCAACTGTAAGGTTGGTTGGGTGGCGAAAAATTTATTTCAATTACCTTTTTAATGGCCTTAATAGGCTTCCCCGATGTCCTCGCAGGTCATTTTACGCTTGGTCAGGTTGGGTGCGCACCCACCCGACGAGCTAAAAATCCTGGCCCTGTAGTTCATGCCACCATTACAGAGATTGGCTTTTTATTCTAGATTTACTGCTAAATTGAATTTAAATTCCACCAGCTGCCATGGTGGGATTTGGACTCATATCTCTGGAACATTAGCCTGGCCTTTTGATTACAACAGGTAGAGTCCCCCAAATCCAGCTACCCAAAAACCTGTGCTGTTCAAAAACATGGCATTTTTATAATGTTCCATCATCAATTTTAATTGAGTAAAATTGTAAAAATAGCTTACCCGGTCAATTGGGCTAGATCCTGCATTGGGGCGCGGTGTGACTGCAGACTAGTAACAGCTTCGCTGCTTGTTGTGCTTTATCCCATGCTCCTAGCGACTTTTGACCCCAAACTGCCCACGGCCTGAGCCGCCCTACCCAAATTCCAAAAATATCTGAAAACCGGCACAGCCTTGGTCCCTTTGAGTTGCTGTATCTGTAGTTCAGTAACATTACCACTGCTCCAGTTCTCATGACAGAGTATTTCTGTAATGGTGTGCTCAATGGTTGAGTTTTCTTGGCCTTTAAAAGTTCACTTTACCAAAAAGCATCTTTGGGGCAAAGCTCGGGTTTCCTGTCCGACCTACTGTGACTTGGACCTATGTTTACTTGCAAGATTTTTTTTATATCCATTCATGCTAGGCCAGCATTTATTGCCCATCCCTAATTGCCCTTGAGAAGGTGGGGTGAGCTGCCTTCTTGAACTGCTGCAGCACATTGGTGTAGGTAAACCCACAGTGCTGCTAGGAAGGGAGTTCCAGGATTTTGACCCAGCGACAATGAAGGCACGGTGATATATTTCCAAGTCAGGGTGATGAGTGACTTGGAGGGGAACTTCCAATACTGGTGGTGTTCCCATCTATCTGCTGCCCTTGTCCTTCTAGATGGTAGTGGTCGTGGGTTTGGATGGTGCTGTCTAAGTTGATATTGCAATTGTTACCACGTAATGTTTTGATGCTCTTGCTGGATCCCAAATATCTTTGCTGCTACTTTTTGGAAAAGAACTGAAGGCCTGTCACTGTGATGCAGCAGAGTGACCACAATCACATGACTGCCTAGGATGTGTCCTTACTCCGCTGGTATTTGTTAGTTGATATTTTTAGGCTAACTCTCGATGCCAGGCTCAGCATAACTCAGTTTATGTTGGAGCACTGGCATTTCTTTGAAGTGAACTGGGAAATACTATTTGTTGGTGCTTCCCTTCCACTTTCTCCTTAAGAGACTACCTCCACTTCACCCTTATTGCACTTGTTTGTTCCTAAAACTGACTTCCCCCCATTGGTGCCATCGAAGTTAATCAGAAGTAAACAAAAATACCCAGAAAAATCAACAGAAGCAAACTTTAAAGAAATAATTATTTAATGAAGGTTTGATTTATAAGATGTCAACACTATTTTTTTCTTTAATTTTAAACATTAAAGTTTGTCTGATGCTCATATATCAAAATTGTGGTACAGGGGACGATTTCCTATCTTGCAGAGTCTCCATCCCCACTTAGAATCACAGAGTGCAAAAGGGGCCCTTCGGCCCATCGAGTCTGCACCAACACGTAAGAAACACCTGACCTACCTACCTAATCCCATTTACCAGCACTTGGCCCAGAGCCTTGAACGTTATGGCATGCCAAGTGCTCATCCAGGTACTTTTTAAAGGATGTGAGGCAACCCGCCTCCACCACCCTCACAGGCAGCGCATTCCAGACCGTCACCACCCTCTGGGTAAAAAAAGGTTTTCCTCACATGCCCCTAAACCTCCTGCCCCTCACCTTGAACTTGTGTCCCCTCATGACTGACCCTTCAACTAAGGGGAACAGCTGCTCCCTATCCACCCTGTCCATGCCCCTCATAATCTTGTACACCTCGATCAAGTCGCCCCTCAGTCTTCTCTGCTCCAATGTAAACAACCCAAGTGTATCAAACCTCTCTTCATAACTTAAATGTTTCATCCCAGGCAACATCCTGGTGAATCTCCTCTGCACCCCCGCCAGTGCAGTCACATCTTTCCTATAATGTGCACACAGTACTCCAGCTGTGGCCTCACCAAGGTTCTTTACAACTCCAACATGACCTCCCTATTTTTGTAATCAGTGCCTCAATTGATAAAGGCAAGTGTCCCAAATGCCTTTTTCACCACCCCACTAACATATCCCTCCGCATTCTGCTGGAATGGGCTGACATTTATCAAATCCTTTTGAAAAATCATTTGAGGGACATCATTCCTTGAATATATTCTGTAATATCTTGACATTATCTCAACCACTCCGTACCCTTTATAAGAACTGGCTCTGTCCTGACCACACCCCCGACTACCATTTTTAGCTTGTTTTACTTTTTAAGGCTGAAGTATGGTCTCATGAGATTGTATGGGTCTTTGTGATGAGGATATTTTTCTGGAAGAAGGATTAAAAACAAAGATAACTTCTCTCTGTAATGCATCCTTCGTACATTGCTGGAATGTTATCTGACTAGTAAATTGAAGAGGAGATAAAAGCAAAATATCCCGGATGCTGGAAATTTGAAACAAAAACAGAAAATGCTGGAAAATCTTAGCAGGTCTGACTGCATCTGTGGAGGGAGAAACAGAGTTAACACTTCGAGTCAATATGACCCCTCTTCAAAGCTACGAAGAGGAGGATTGCTTTCACACGGAACAGACATTCCATTGGTAAGGCAGAACAATGAAAGCAACCTGTATTTATATAGCACCTTTACATAGTGACATCCCAAGGTGTACCACAAGTGTGTTATCAAAAAGATTTGGCATTGAATCACAAAGAGATATTAGGACAGGTGACCAAAAGCTTGGCCAAAGAGGTAGGTTTTATGGAGCCTCTTAAAGGAGGAAAGAGAGGCAGAGAGGTTCAGGGAGGTAATTGCAGAGCTTGGGGCTTAAGCAGCCGAAGGTATAATGGTGGAATGATCAACCAAGGAATCTGTACGGTTTTGGGACCAGTGGAAGCCACAGTGATAGGGAGGGGCAAGGCCAAAGACACACATGGTTGTGTTTAAGATCTAAACAGTAGTGCTTGATAAGTGTTTGCATTGCTCCCAGTATTCAAAGGGCAGATATTAAACATTAACAAGAGAAAATGCTGGAAACACTCAGCAGCTCTGGCAGCAACTGTGGAGAGAGAAATAGAATTAATGTTTCAGATTGATGACTTTCATCAGAACTGAAAAAGTTAGCCATGTAACAGCTTTTAATCAAGCACAGAGGCAGGGAGGAGGGCATCCAGTTTCCAAGCTGACCTGTTCATGGTCCTGGAGAAGATGGGCAATTATATACACATTTAAAACGGGCCTATTCCAGATAGCCCCATGTCCTGGGTAAGCATAACCCAGACCTTCCTGTCACTTGCCATTTCAACGCACCACCCTGCTCTCATGCCCACATATCCATCCTTGGCCTGCTGCAATGCTCCAGTGAAGCTCAATGCAAACTGGAGGAGCAGCACTTCATCTTCCGATTAGGCACTTTACAGCCCTCCAGACTTAACATTGAGTTCAATAACTTCAGATCATGAACTCTCTCCTTCATCTTCATCCTCTTTTTGATCCCTTTTTTCTAATAATAATTATTTTTTATATATATATATTTATTTTCTTTTCCCACCTATTTCTATTATTTTTTTAAAAATGTATTTCCATCCAATGTTTTATGCAGCAGAGGTTTCTCTGGGAGTCGGTAGGCTTGTAATGGATATTAGTGGACAGTCTATCACCAGAAACTGAGACACAGAGGTCAAAGAAGGGAAGGGAAGTGTCAGAGATGGACCATGTGAAAATGATGGAGGGGTGGAAATCGGAAGCAAAATTAGTACATTTTTCCAGGTCCAGACGAGAGCATGAAGCAGCTGGGGCCCATGTGGGTACCCACAGCCACACCTTTTATTTGGTGGAAGTGAGACGAGTTAAAGGAGAAACTGTTCAGTGTGAGAACAAGTTCAGCCAGACGGAGGAGAGTAGTGGCAAATGGGGATTGTTTGGGCCTCTGTTCGAGGAAGAAGCGGAGAGCCATCGGACCATCCCAGTATTAGTAGAATAGTGTCGGAGTCCAGTGACATAGTTCAGAGTGGGATCAAAGCAGAGAATTAAAATGACAAGCGACTGGAACTCAGTCACGCTTGCAGATTGAATGGGGGTGTTCAGCAAAGCAGTCACTAGAGGAGGTAAGAACATGAACAGTGAATACAGTATATAAAATTGAAGGTAATATAAGGAAATTTCACCCAGAATGAGTATTTGGGGTGCTGGACAGTGGGAAGGGAGGAGGGTAAAAGTGCAGGTGTTGCATTTCCTTCATTTGAATGGGAAGGGGAGTGGGTGTTGAGGGTGATTGAGGAGTGAGCCCGGATGTCATGGGGGTCCTTTGAATACTGTAAGGGGAAGGGAAGGGGAAGATGTGTTTGATGATAGCGTCATTCTGGAGGTGGCAGAAGTGTCAGAGAAACCTCTGCTGCATACAAAAGCTGGAGGCTGGAGGGGGATGTTTTTCGGAGACTGGGCTCCAGTGGTATATTTACCTTGGAGCCACAAAAAGGCTGTTGTTTCTGAGGCCCATGATACAGGTTATATTTAAGCCTATCTATTGTAACCTTTTGATACTTAAATGCTTTCTCTGAACTCTCAGATGGCCTTCCTTAACCATATTTAATCTTGTGACTGTTCAACAGTTGGCAGCTCAGTTAACAGCTGGCGGGTTTTTTACATGACTGTGATGGACAGCTGTTCAACAGGTGACTAGCAACATTGATTTGTAAAATAACTGCATCAAAAATAAAGGTATGCTAATTGGAGTAAAATGTAATGAAATTTTACCAAATTGACAATAATGATTAAATAATCTAAAGGATCAAGTTTAAAATTCCAGTTATATGGAATGTAGAGTGGGAGGAGTTGCCTACAGAAGACCCTCCAGGATTGACATAATGATGTCCCAAAATGTCCAAGTGTTCTTTGTGAATTTTTCCTAGGAGTGTGGCTTTGTGCCAGCGTACTCCAGAGTGTTGAAGAAGCAACAACTTGCAGACTCAAGTTTTATGCTTGGGTTGGATATTTTTAAACTAAAGATCGGAAATCTTTGTACCTCAACTTGATTTAAAAATTCTCAATAGCATATGTTTAACAGGAAGCAACTGAATCCCTGAGTGGCTGTCTGTTGAGAAGTACAAAATGAGAAAAAAAGACTATTCAACATTATTCCTTTCGCAGACTTGTTCTCAAGAATATCTTCTGGAGGCAGACTGTGATTTTGTAATGTGGCATAATTACTGTAGAATTACTGCTGGAATCTTCCTAGGTAATATTTCTGTGAAGTTTGGACTCTTGATGAAGTGTCAAGGACAGGGCGAAGGAATGATGTAATGTTTTGTGTGGCCTCAGCCCCATTTTTTTGCCCTTCAGTCATATCCTCATTTTTCCAGCAACACACTTGATTGCATCAATCTATTTGTTTCAGTAGCCTCCTTGGTGAATTGCTCTACCTCAATTCCCTACTTGATAATGAAATCCTGGATAAGTTATAGCTTCCCCAGGCTTAATATCAGGAACACAGACTCCATTGTCTTTGGCTCATGTCACAGACCTCTATAACTTGACAAAATTCTATCAGTGTTGACATTAATTTTCTTAGATTGAACCAGACTGTTTGTAATCTTGACGCTTTGATCCTGAGCAGAGCTATAAATGCCATATCCTTTCTATCACCGAGTTCACCCACTTCCACGTCAGTAACATTGTGTCTTCCCCTGTCCCTATTTCAGCTTGCTGCCAGTCATTGGTTGCAGCAGACATTGCAATTGATCCAGCTTTCCTTTGGGGATGTGTTGGGCAATCTCAATAATATCCTTATTAGTAAGTATGAAGTCTATGCTAATCAACATCCCTTTTAAAGATGGTCAATTTACAGTGTCTTGGAGGAATATACTTGTACACTGAAATCAGTTGGCTTTGTAATTAAACTATTTCACCCTTATTGCCTGGCTACACTATTTTATGATATTAAAGTTCTCTCCAATTTCCTTTGAGAATGGTGGTGGAGACAGTTGGGTTTTGGTTTACATGGTGGATTCTTTTACTGAGATTTCACCTCAATGAGATTACCAATAAGATGTGCACAGTCAGTGAGGGGGAACTTCGACTTGAGTGAAACAGAGAACGAGTGAGTATATTAGGGAATTTGGTTCAAAGTGGGAATTGGGTGCATGGGGGGGAAAGAGGTGCTTTCGGTAAGGTTTACTGCAGGAAGCAGTGTGCTGAGAGGGGAGTTCAGTGAAGGGCGGGGAGAGATGCTTTTTTTCCTCTATTCTTTTCAGAATTCAGTATTTGATTTCCACTTTGCAGCAGAAGGAGCAGGTAAATAAGTAGCTGGTAATATTAGTTTAATCAGTGTTGTAAAGTTTACTGGCAGTGCCAAGCCTATTGGGAGGTGTAGGCCTTATTAATTATGATTAATTAATTAGCAATTATTAATTAACACATATTGGGGATGGCAGGGCAGGCGATGTGTTGCGATTGCAGGATGTGGGAGCTTCTGGATACCGGTGTAATCCAGGGTAAACGTATCTGCAGTAAGTGTTTGTGGCTGCAGGAACTGGTTGCAGGATTGGCTGGCTAACTGGAAGCAGAGAGTAAGTATAAATTAGCCTTTTTCAGGTTGGCAGAATGTGATGAGTAGTGTGCCACAGGGATCAGTGCTGGGACAGAATCACACTGTGCAGAAGAGGCCCTTTGGCCCATCGAGTCTGCACTGACACATGAGAAACACCTGACCTACCTACCTAATCCCATTTACCAGCACTTGGTCCATAGCCTTTAAAGTTATGACGTGCAAAGTGCTCATCCAGTGCTTTTTAAAGGATTTGAGGCAACCTGCCTCCACCATCCTCCCAGGCAGCGCATTCCAGACCGTCACCACCGTCTGGGTAAAAGGTTTTTCCTCACATCCCCCCTAAACCTCCTGCCCCTCACCTTGAACTTATGCCCCCTTGTGACTGACCCTTCAACTAAGGGGAATAGCTGCTCCCTATCCACCCTGTCCATGCCCCTCATAATCTTGTACGCCTCGATCAAGTTGCCCCTCAGTCTTCTCTGTTCCAATGTAAACAACCCAAGTGTATTAAACCTCTCTTCATAACTTAAATGTTTCATCCCAGGCAACATCCTGGTGAATCTCCTCTGCACCCGCTCCAGTGCAATCACATCCTTCCTATAATGTGGCAAACAGAATTGCACACAGTACTCCAGCTGTGGCCTCACCAAGGTTCTATACAATTCCAACATGACCTCCCTACTTTTGTAATCTATGCCTCAATTGATAAAGGCAAGTGTCCCAGATACTTTTTTCACCACCCCACTAACATGCCCCTCTGCCTTCAGAGATCTATAGACACACATGCCAAGGTCCCTTTATTCCTCAGAACTTCCTAGTGCCATGCTGTTCACTGCTTGCTTACTTGTCAAATTACTCCTTCCAAAGTGTATCACCTTACACTTTTCAGGGTTAAATTCCATCTGCCACTTATCTGCCCATTTGACCATCCCGTCTATATCTTCCTGTAGCCCAAGACACTCAACCTCACTATTAACCACCCGGCCAATCTTTGTGTCATCCGCAAACTTACAAATCCTACCCCCCACATAGTCATCTATGTCATTTATATAAATGACAAATAATAGGGGACCGAGCACAGATCCCTGTGGTACGCCACCATAAGACATAGGAGCAGAAATTAGGCCAATCGGCCCATAAAGTCTGCTCCGCCATTCAATCATGGCTGATAAGTTTCTCAACCCCATTCTCCCGCCTTCTCCCCATAACTTTTGATCACCTTACCAATCAAGAACTTATCTATCTTGGTCTTAAATACACTCAGTGACCTGGCCTCCACAACCTTCGTGGCAATGAATTCCATAGATTCACCACTCTCTGGCTAAAGAAGTTTCTCCTCATCTCTGTTCTAAAAGATCTTCCCTTTACTTTGAGGCTGTGCCCTCGGGTCCTAGTCTCTCCTACTAATGGAAACATTTTCCCCACGTTCACTCTATCCAGGCCTTTCAGTATTCTGTAAGTTTCAATCAGATCTCCCTTCATCCTTCTAAACTCCATCGAGTATAGACCCAGAGTCCTCAAATGTTCCTCATATGTTAAGCCTTTCATTCCTGGGATCGTTCTCGTGAAACTCCTCCGGGCCCTCTCCAGGGCCAGCACATCCTTCCTGAGATGGGGTCCAAAATTGCTCACAATATTCTAAATGTGGTCTGACCAGAGCCTTATAAAGTCTCAGCAGCACATCCCTGCTTTTATATTCTAGTCCTCTTGAAATAAATGCCAACATTGCATTTGCCTTCCTAACTACTGACTCTTAAGTTAACCTTAAGAGAATCCTGGACTAGGACTCCCAAGTCCCTTTGCACTCCAGATTTCTGAATTCTCTCCCCATTTAGAAAATAGTTCATGCCTCTATTCTTCCTACCAAAGTGCATGACCTCACACTTGCCCACGTTGTATTCCATCTGCCACTTCTTTGCCCATTCTCCTAACCTGTCCAAATCCTTCTGCAGCCTCCCCACCTCCTCAATACTACCTGTCCCTCCACCTATCTTTGTATCATCTGCAAACTTAGCCAGGATGCCCTCAGTTCCTTCATCTAGATCATTAATGTATAAAGTGAAAAGTTGTGGTCCCAACACTGACCCCTGCGGAACTCCATTAGTCACCGGCCGCCATCCTGAGAAGGACCCCCTTATCCCCACTCTCTGCCTCCCACCAGACAGCCAATCTTCTATCCATGCTAGTACCTTGCCTCCAACACCATGGGCTCTTATCTTACTGAGCAGCCTCCTGTGCGGCACTTTGTCAAAGACCTTCTGGAAGTCCAAGTAGATAACATCCATTGGCTCTCCTTTGTCTAGCCTACTCGCTACCTCCTTAAAGAATTCTAACAGATTTGTCAGGCATGACCCCCCTTGATGAAACCATGCTGAGTTTGCCCGATTTTGCCATGCACTTCCAAGTATTCTGAAATCTCATCCTGAATAATGGACTCTAAAATCTCACCAACGACCGAGGTCAGGCTAATCGGCCTGTAATTTCCCGTCTTTTGCCTCACTCCCTTTTTAAACGGGGGGGGTTACATTAGCAATTTTCCAGTCCTCTGGGACCCTCCCAGACTCCAGTGATTCCTGAAAGATCGCCACTAACGCCTCCACTATCTCTTCAGCAATCTCCTTCAGAACTCTGGGGTGTAATGCATCTGGTCCAGGTGAATTATCCACCTTTCAGTTTTCCTAGCACCTTCTCCTTGGTAATGGCCACCATACTCACCTCTGCCCCCCGACTCTCTTGAACTTTGGGGATGTCACTTATGTCTTCCACTGTGAAGACTGACGCAAAGTACTTATTCAGTTCCTCTGCCGTTTCTTTGTTCCCCACTACTACTTCTCCAGCGTCATTTTCCAGCGGCCCAATGTCCACTTTTGCCTCTCTCTTATCCTTTATATATCTAAAAAAAAAATCTTGCAATCTTCTTTTATATTACTGGCTAGTTTACCTTCATATTTAATCTTCTCCCTCCTTATTTCTTTTTTAGTTGTCCTCTGTTGGTCTTTGTAGGCTTCCCAATCCCCTGGTTTCCCACTGCTCTTTGCCAATTGTATGCTTTCTCTTTAGCTTTTATGCTGCCCCTGACTTCCCTTGTCAGCCATGGTTGCCTCGTCCTCCCTTTAGTATGCTTCTTCTTCCTAGGGATGAATTTTTGCTGTGTCTCCCACATTACTCCCAGAAATTCCTGCCATTGCTGTTCCACTGTCCTTCCTGCTAGGCTTATTTCCCAGTCAATTCTGGCCAGCTCATGCCTCTGTAGTTATCTTTATTCAACTATAATGGAGTTACATCTGATTCCAGCTTTTTCCTCTCAAATTGCAGGGTAAATTCTATCATATTATGGTCACTTCCTCCTAAGGGTTCCTTCACCTTAAGCTCCCTTATCAAATCCCCTAATTATAGAATCCCCTACAATTGGACATTGGCTTCCAGTCACTAAAGCATCCTTCTGTCATCACCCTCTGTCTCCTACAACTAAGCCAATTTTGAATCCACCTTATCAAATTACCCTGTATCCCACATGCATTTGCCTTCTTGATAAGTCTCCCATGTGGGACCTTGTCGAAGGCTTTGCTGAAATCCATATAAACTACATCAATTGCACTACCCTCATCTACACACCTGGTCACCTCCTCAAAAAATTCAAATTTGTTAGGCATGATCTCCCTCTGACAAAGCCATGCTGACTATCCCTGATCAAACCTTGCCTCTCCAAGTGGAGATCGATACTCTCCTTCAGAAAGTTCTCCAATAGTTTCCCTGCCACTGATTTGAGGCTCACTGGCCTGTAGTTCCCTGGCTTATCTCTACAACCCTTCTTAAACAGCAGAACCACATTAGCCTCGACTGTTTACAATTTATATAAATGACATGGATGATGGGTGGATGAGATGGTTGCCAAATTTGCTGATGACACAAAGATAGGTAGAAAAGTACGTTGTGAAGAGGACGTAAGGAGGCTACAAAGGGACATTGGTTAAGTAAGTGGACAAAGATCTGGCAAATGGAATATAATGTTGGAAAATGTGAAATTGTCCATTTTGGCAGTAAGATCAAAAGAAAAACATAGTGAGAGGATGCAGAGGGATATGGCTGCCTTAGTGCATGAATCGCAAAATGCTAGTGTGCAGGTACAGCAAGTAATTAGGAAAGCTAATAGAATGTTACCATTTATTGCAAGGGGAATTGAATACATAAGTATGGAGGTTATGCTTCAGTTAGGCAGAGCACCTCTGGAGTACTGTGTACAGTACTGGCCACCTTATTTAAGGAAGGATGTAAATGCATAGGAAGCAGCTCAGAAGGTTTTACCAGACTAATAGCTAGAGTGGGCAAGTTTTCTTATGAGGAAAGGTTAGACAGGCTAAGCTTGTATCTGCTGGGGTTTAGAAGAGTAAGAGGTGACTTGATTGAAAAATATAAGATCCTGAGGGGTCTTGACAGGATGGATGTGGAGAGGATGTTTCCTCTTGTGAGACAGTCTAGAACTGGGGGTCACTGTTCAAAAACAACGGGTTGCCCATCTTAAACGGCGTTGAGGCAAAATTTTTTCTGAGGGCCGTGAGTCTTTGGAACTCTCTTCCTGAAAAGGCGGTGGAAGCAGATTCTTTGAATATTTTTAAGGCCAAGGTGGATAGATTTGTGATAAGTAAGGGGGTGATAGGTTATCAGGGGTAGGCAGGATGCAGATTTGAGGTTACTGTCAGATCAGCCATATTATTAAATGGCAGAGCAGGCTCAAGGAAGAGCCTACTGCTCCTTGTCCGTATGTTTGTATTACATTGCACACTTTTGAACTGCTCAGAATTACTGGACAAGGGTGTCTGTCACTTCCCTCCACCAAATACATTCATTTTCCATTCGCTGTTGGATCACTAATCAGCTGGGAAGACATCAACTATTTAACACATCTCCTTTATTCCCTTTTGAACAGGGTCAGTGTTTTGAAGACCATTCTGCTTACATTGCTTTATTTATTTATTCTGGGCTGCCAGCTTTACACTTTTCGAGATTGGGCCTCTAATCAGGCATCCATGGGTGGGCTCTCTCGTTTATAAGGTTTTTAAGGTTTATGCATCCTATTTTTGAGACTGCCAGGACTCTTGTCAGTTTTAAATTTCACAAGAGCTGTTTCCCTGTTTCTTCTGAGAGAACCCAGAGATGACCTCCTTACTAATGGGCTGAATTTCTTCAAGTGACCTGACTGGGTTTTTCGTGACTGTGTCAGCTGAATCTTTGACTTTTTTGGTAGCAATTCATGTTTGAAGGTAGGGATTTGGTTGGTATCTCCAGGTCTACTATTCTTTCATCTCAAGAAATTGATGGTTAAATTTTTAGGATGGGTAACTGGTATGGAGTGCTTTCTGGTTAGTTCAGTGGTGCGAGTTACTGATTTCAGTAATATTCAGTGCAAAGCTCTGTGAACAGGGTGAGTTTATTCCAATTGCCAATCTAAATCTTTCCACTGAATACAAGGAATGGGTGGTTATTTAATAAGTAGTCCTCTAGCTAGTGACCAATCATTTTCTAGAGAACCAGCTAAAAGCTTTAACTTATCGTGTGCCACTGGTGTTCTGATCTCAGAATTTTCTTGAAGGAATATGGAAGATTTTGCCTTCAGTTGCATAGTCTACAGTTTGGACTTAGTGGCCTATGATGCTGGAGCAACACAAAACAAATCCACTTCACTGTATTACTTAACATTGAGTTTATCCTTTTTTCCTGCTTGCCAGTGCCTCAAGCCTCTCTGGATCAATAGATTCTGGCCAACAGCTCATTCTGAGAGGATCATATATTCTCTAATTTTAGGATAAGTTTTAAAAGTTTGATATGACTAATTGAATTATGGTACTTGTGGCTCCATTGTACTATGTGCCCACAAAATGGTTTTTCCCTGCTTAAATAGGACACAAATGGTTGTGCATATGCATAAGGGGCCCTTCAGGTTGCCGCTGAACTGTCTTTAGATGCTTGGATCTGACGAAAGTCCCACTGTAAGCCCCAACAACCCATGATTTGGATGCTCCGTGATGGATGTTGGGTGCAGACCCAATTATGTTAACAGGAAATCCACAAATATTCCACGGCGATGTAGTGAGCATAGACCTGCTGTAGAAGTTCAGCGTCCCTCTTTCTCTTCACTATGCCTGGGAACTGAACATTCCTCAGGAAGAGCATGAAAGAAATTTACTATATTAGCTAGATAGAGATCCTATTCACAAGTCTGGATGGTATTGATGGAAACTCCTTTAAAATGGATCATTCTATAAACAGTCTGAGTAATTCACTGGGTCCATTACTGGTGGAATATCACTTCAATCAGATTTATTGCCAAAACAAATAATTAGAATGTCAAGTATGAAATAAGGAAGAGCTCTTCCCCATTTTTGACATTCTCCACACGTTATAGGGCTAACCTGAGCCAGTTCCATTCTGGAAAGGCAAAAGACCACATAGGGATTTCATGTCTTTTGATGTATTATCCACATGACCCTACATATCTGCACAGTATAAAGAGCACATTCTGCTTGAAAGAGTCCAGTTCCCATTCCCCATTGCTGGACTATATTCCCTGTGGAAATCTTGACGCCTATTTGTCTAAGGTTGTGTGGCTGTTCAAATGAACTGTGCTAAACATGCCCAGGCTTTTACAATTGCTGGCAGGCACAATCACAGTGTGTGGCTCTCGATCTCAGTGTGTGATGTCATTTAAGGATGATGTACATGGCTCTGGCTCTTGGCCTACCTTTGTAAGATTTGACTACAATATCTGGGCCAATATTACAACATGATGAGAGTGAGCAGAGTCCTCTGCATGGCATGTCATCACTGTTCAGCCCCTGCGAGGGCCCAGGGTAGGCCATCACTCACAAGAGTTTCGTGCCAGTGGATTTGGACATTGTCCGTACCACAACTCTCGTTAGTAAAGAACTCATTTAACCGTTGTTCTTTGCTGACTTTTTCCTCTTGAATATTTAAGGCCCGCAATGCTCAGGTTTTGCTGGTGATCATGTGACTCAGCAAGTGACCATTGCCAGAAGGGTAAATTTCAAAAAGTAAACTTTGGCGTGGAGCCAGAAGGACAAGGGCATCAGCAGTTCACCCAGTTTATTTAGATGAAGATCAGGGCTCCGTTTCCAGATGGCCAATTTGCCATCTTCATGTGAAAACAGCACTGATGGATTTCTACTCCAGTGTAGTTGAGTTTTGTCCATCAAATTTCAATTGTTGCATTCACCTTTGTGTTGAGCTTTAAAGAAGCATACACAGAAACAAAAGAACTCTCTTGGAATGTACAATCCTGGAATCAGGATGTCTGCCAACTCAGAACTGACATCTTTATGAACTCATCCAGTGATTGCTTGGCAGTAAAAGGACACAAAGCTGCACTTACGTGGTATGATATTCCTGATGAGCACAGCAGTGCATCCACTGCCTTACCATGGGCAGTGCCATGGAGGATTTGCTATATACTGTTAAATGGTCAGTCTGTGTGTAGCAGACCTCATGGCCTGGACATCACACTTCGTTAGAGTTGCAAAATAAACCTAAGAAAATTTTTTTTAAAAGTAAGCTAATGTTGGGTGCTTCTGAACACCTGTGTCTATTTTGACCCAAGGCTAACTCTGAACTGATCATGATAAACCATTCAACTGCAGCTAACTGGTGGATTGTTTAGTACTGAACCTAACATCTGCCCAACACTGTAATTAACCAAAACAAAAACAGAATTACCTGGAAAAACTCAACAGGTCTGGCAGCATCGGCGGAGAAGAAAAGAGTTGACATTTCGAGTCCTCATGACCCTTCAACAGAACTGAGTGAATATTAGGAGAGGGGTGAAATATAAGCCGGTTTAAGGTTGGGGGGTGCGGGGGTGGGGGGGGGAGAGAGAAATTTGGGGGGGGTGGTGGTGCAGGCGGGGGTGGGTTGTGGTTGTAGGGACAAGCAAGCAGTGATAGGAGCAGATAATCAATAGATGTCACAGACAGAAGAACAAAGAGGTGTTGAAGGTGGTGATATTATCTAAACAAATGTACTAATTAAGAATGGATGGCAGGACACTCAAGGTATAGCTCTAGTGGGGGTGGGGTG
This sequence comes from Carcharodon carcharias, assembly GCF_017639515.1. NCBI lineage: Eukaryota > Metazoa > Chordata > Chondrichthyes > Lamniformes > Lamnidae > Carcharodon > Carcharodon carcharias. Next base: position 62,340,935 of record NC_054479.1, read on the forward strand.
GAAAGACTAGCAGGGCATAAAATATATAGATTTAAAAATAATGGAAATAGGCAGGAAAAGAAAAATCTATATAAATTATTGGAAAAAACAAAAGGAAAGGGGAAGAAACGGAAAGGGGGTGGGGTGGAGGAGGGAGTTCAAGATCTAAAGTTGTTGAATTCAATATTCAGTCCAGAAGGCTGTAAAGTGCCTAGTCGGAAGATGAGGTGCTGTTCCTCCAGTTTGCGTTGGGCTTCACTGGAACAATGCAACAAGCCAAGGACAGACATGTGGGCAAGAGAGCAGGGTGGAGTGTTAAAATGGCAAGCGACTGGGAGGTTTGGGACATTCTTGCGGACAGACCGCAGGTGTTCTGCAAAGCAGTCGCCCAGTTTACGTTCGATCTCTCCAATGTAGTGGAGACCGCACTGGGAGCAACGAATGCAGTAGACTAAGTTAGGGGAAATGCTGCTTCACTTGAAAGGAGTGTTTGGGCCCTTGGACGGTGAGGAGAGAGGAAGTGAAGGGGCAGGTGTTGCATCTTTTGCGTGGGCATGGGGATGTGCCATAGGTGGGGGTTGAGGAGTTGGGGGTGATGGAGGATTGGACCAGGGTGTCCCGGAGGGAACGATCCCTATGGAATGCCGCCGGGTGGTTGAAGGGAAAATGTGTTTGGTGGTGGCATCATGCTGGAGTTGGCGGAAATGGCGGAGGATGATCCTTTGAATGCGGAGGCTGGTGGGGTGATAAGTGAAGACAAGGGGGACCCTATCATGTTTCTGGGTGGGAGGAGAAGGCGTGAATGCCGTGGGTGGAAAACCTCGGTTAAGGAAGAAGGAAGACATTTCAGAGGAACTGTTTTTGAAGGTAGCATCATCAGAACAGATGCGACGGAGGCGAAGGAACTGAGAGAATGGGATGGAGTCCTTACAGGAAGCAGGGTGCGAGGATCTGTAGTCGAGGTAGCTGTGGGAGTCGGTAGGCTTGTAATGGATATTGGTGGACAGTCTATCACCAGAAATTGAGACAGAGGGGTCAAGGAAGGGAAGTGTCAGAGATGGACCATGTGAAAATGATGGAGGGGTGGAGATTGGAAGCAAAATTAATAAATTTTTCCAGGTCCCGACGAGAGCATGAAGCAGCACCGAAGTAATCATTGATGTACCGGAGAAAGAGTTGTGGGAGGGGGCCAGAGTAGGACTGGAACAAGGAATGTTCCACATACCCCATAAAGAGACAGGCATAGCTGGGGCCCATGTGGGTTCCCATAGCCACACCTTTTATTTGGAGAAAGTGAGAGGAGTTAAAGGAGAAATTGTTCAGTGTGAGAACAGGTTCAGCCAGACGGAGGAGAGTAGTGGTGGATGGGAATTGTTTGGGCCTCTGTTCGAGGAAGAAGTTAAGGGCCCTCATATCATCCTGGTAGGGGAATGGAGGTGTAGAGGGATTGGACGTCCATGGTGAAGAGGAGGCGGTTGGGGCCAGGGAACTGGAAATTGTTGATGTGACGTAAGGTGTCAGAGGAATCACGGATGTAGGTGGGAAGGGACTGGACAAGGGGAGAGAGAAGGGAGTCAAGATAACGAGAAATGAGGCTGACACGATCGGTCTACCGGGACAGTTCTGTTTGTGGACTTTGGGTAGGAGGTAGAAGCGGGCTGTCCGAGGTTGGGTGACTATCAAGTTAGAAGCTGTGGGAAGAAGATCTCCAGAGGAGATGAGGTCAGTGACAGTCCTGGAAACAATGGCTTGATGTTCAGTGGTGGGGTCATGGTGCAGGGAGAGGTAGGAGGAAGTGTCTGCGAGTTGACGCTCAGCCTCCGTGAGGTAGATGTCAGTGTGCCAGACAACAACAGCACCACTCTTGTCAGCAGGTTTGATGACAATGTTGGGGTTGCACCTGAGAGAACGGAGTGCAGTAAAATGAGAGAGAGACATTAGAATGGGTGAGAGGAGCAGAGAAATTGAGACGACTAATGTCATGCCGACAGTTCTCAATGAAAAGATCAAGAGAAGGTAAGAATCCAGAGGGAGGGGTCTAGGTGGAGGGAGAACATTGGAGGTGGGTAAAAGGATCCGTTGAATGGGGAGAGGACTTCTGCCCAAAGAAGTGAGCACGGAGACGAATTTGGCGGAAGAAGAGTTCAGCATCATGCTGAGCCCGAAGTTCATTGAGATGAGGGCGTAAGGGTATGAAACTAAGTCCTTTGCTGAGCACTGAACGTTGAGCATCGGAGAGGGGAAGGTCAGGGGCTATAGTGAATACACGGCCGGGGCTGGGATTGGAAGATGGGATGGGGACGGAGGGACAGGCAGGGATGGAGGGTCCTAGATGGGTGTTGGTGTTGATGAGTTGTTGGAGCTTGAGTTCCTTAGCACTTGAGAGAAAGAGAAAAAGTTTCTTGTTGAGGCGTCAAATGAGACGAAGAATAAAATGAAACTGGGGGCACGCGCAGCTTTGAAAAAGGGTGTGGCGTTGCTGCTGGAGGGAGAGGTCGAGTGTGTTCATATGGCGGCGCATGGCACTGAGTGTGGATCTCAGAATGCGATGGGAACAGCAGTCCAAGAAACGTTTTATGTCCCGGAGATACCTGTAATCCTGGGTGGGTTCGAAACAAGAGGGATGGAATTTCAGTTGAAATCCACGTGAGGTAAGTCAGAGACGGAGACAGTCACTGAGAAAGGAGATATGGCTGCGAAAGCGGGTTTTATTGTAATTAACCATTTGTTAAGAAACAGTCAGTCATCAGCCTTTTTGACTTACAGAATCTCAAAGCTAAGATTCACCAGCCAGTGATAGAGTGTGTATCATAGTAACAAACACAATTACAATGACCACTTTTCAATAATCAAACCAGAGGTGGAAATACACAGCAGTTGAAGGAACGTCAATTATTGTGTGGAATCCATTCTCTGAGGAGTTTCTGAGATTTAATTTTTTCTGCCAATTTCTAACAGGCACATTTTTTTTCATTTTATCTTTTCCAGTTTAAGAAAACAAGACATCAGAGTCATTCACTGACAAGCTACAGGGCTAATCCCTGTTATGCTGCGATTTCTGTGGTGTAATATACAGTATTCCAAGTTTTAAATATATTTTTATCTGTCTATAACTATTGTGCGTTTCCACTTAAACTATATGTTCTTACCCAACTTATCCATAAGGTCCTCTGTTGTAGGGAATTGCCGCAATCCGCTATTAAGGAGGTTGTAGTGGGGCATTTAGTAAACTCAATGCAATCAAGCATCGTCAACATTGTTTTGTGAAAGAGAAATTACGTTTGACTAATTTATTGGAGTTTTTTGAGGAAGCAACAAGCAACGTGGTAAAGGGGAACCTGTGAATGTACTGTACTTAGATTTCCAGAAGGCATCTGAAAAGGTGCCACATCAAAGATTGCTGCACAAAATAAGAACTCGTGGTGTACGGGGTAACATATTAGCATAGGCAGAGGATTGGTTAGCTCACTGGAAGCAGAGAGTCGGGATAAATTAATCTTTTTTGGGTTGGCAAGATGTAATGATTGGAGTGCCACAGGGATCAGTGCCAGGGCCTGAACTATTTATAATTTATATCAATGTTTTGGATAAAGGGATCGAATGTATGGTTACTAAGTTTGCTGATGAGCCAAAGATAGGTAGGAAAATAAGTTGTGAAGAGGAGATAAGGAGTCAGGAAAGGGATTAGAGATAGGTTAAGTGAGTGGGCAGTAATTTGGCAGATGAAGTATAAAGTGGGAAAATGTGAACTTGTCCAGGACTTTGATGAGACCACATCTGGAGTATTGTGTGCAGTTTTGGTCTCCTTATTTAAGAAAGGATATAAATGTGTCAGAAGCTGTTCAGAGAAGGTTCACTCACTGAAACCTGGAATGGGTTGAGGGTGGGCTTATTTTACGAGGAAAGGTTGTAAAGGCTGGGCCTGTATTCACTGGAGTTTAAAAGATTGAGAGGTGATCTAACTGAAACATAAGATCCTGAGGGGACTTGACAGGGTGAATGCTGAAAGGATGTTGTCCCTTGTAAATGAGAGTAGAACAAGGGGACACAGTTTAAAAATAAGAGACCTCCCGTTTAATTCTTTATTATCGCTCCTTTTTATCAGTACTACTTTTGCTAGCACATGCTGCTGTCTGACAGGTATCTTGTCTTAAGTAGTAACAGTTGATAGCATACAATTTTTATTTAAATGAACCCTATTTCTTATCAAAGATAAGATGTTTAATTATTCCTGTGAAGTATTTGAATTTTATTTAACAGAGGCAAAAATAGACCAGCACATTGACAGATTCTGTTTATAATTTGAATGCAGTGCTATTGGAGGTTGAATACAGTGAGCCTCACCTCATTCAGTAAATGAGGTGGTATAGCATGGACAAGGCAGTATGCAGTGTCACTGGCTTGACCCAATCCCTGGTAATAATGGGGGGTGTGGAGTGTTGGGGGTGCGGGGGGGGAGGTGGTGGAGGGTGCAGCTGGAAGCTTTTAATTTCTTGAAACGAAAGAGACCATTTTAACTTTGGTATTGGTGAGCGATAAACACTGGTAAGAACGCTTGCTGTTTAATTCTTTCCCCTGCTTGGCACCTGTTGAGATACTATGGTCCTTGATTTTTCTTGATTTGGAAACACACTGTCTCGTGCACAGCATTGGAACTATGAAGCCACCTTTAATTTTAATGTGGCAGCAGGTTGGCACACAGTTTAAATGATGCTGACTCTTACTCGGAAGTATATTTTTGTAGGGGGTTGGAAATGTGTGCTGTATTGACATCAATGGTAGCTGTTGGATGCAGAGCAATATTGTTTGACATGTGTAAACGTGATTGCTGCAGAATCCTTTATTGAGACCAGATCTAATTTGTGCAGCTGTTTACATCTATAAATGGTTAATATTTCAAGATCAGTGGCGTGGATGTTGCTTTTTAACAGAGTAAGTTTTCTAATATTTTTATCAGTGGACTCATCCAGTTGATTTGCAGTGATTCCAGCTCATGCACCGAGATTTCCCAGTCAGTTGCATTACCATTTCTTTACCATGGCCTGAATTTTCAGGTCGACGGGCAGGTGAAATCGGCAGGCCCGGGAGCAGCCAGGAAACGGACCGCCTACCGCGGTCAGCCCCAGACAGATCCAATTAATGGCCAGCCAGCATGCAATGCGCACTGCTGGGGTGGGGGCGGAAGGAGGGCAGGCATTGACATCAATGCGGGTGTGGGCGAGCACTGACAGAAAGCTCCCTAAGGCAGAGAACTACCTTAGGGAGCTGAAGACCCGAAACCCAGGAAATGAAGCTTTTAAAACCAAGAAAAAAATGTCTAAGCATCACAATCAGGTGCCTGAACATATAGATTATAAAGATGCTGTCCACAGATTTCTATTTTTATTTTATTTAATAACGGCAATCTCATCCCCCCCTTGGATGAGGTGTGCTGAAAAACGCAAAGGCTGCCTGGCTGATTCATCCATCCGCCAACCCTAAGGTTGGACAGGTCACGTAAAATGACAGACAATTGCGCCATTAATGGGCTTAATTGCCCTCTTAAATGTCAGTGGGCACACTTCTGACTTTTGCGTGTGCCCCATGACCGAAATATCGCGAGAGCACGGGATGATGTCAGGAAGATCATCCAGCGTCATCTCGAGTGATTTCACGTCCGATCAGGTTGGGTGTGCGCCCGCCTGATTAGCGTAACATTCTGCCCCATGTGTATGTTGGTTTCCTAAAGGCATGTAGATATAAAGCAAATCAGTGAGATACTGAAAAATATTCTCATCAGAACACTTCCTTTGCATTCTTTATATTCTCAAAGAGGAAAGATTTGACATTTCATTTCAATGGTTACATGTGCCAAACGATCAGGATTGCCTCTGTTTTATATAAAATCTTTTGGTCAGGAAGCGAAAGAATAAATTGGTTGAATTTGAAGGCCCAAGAAGTGATGTCGCTCACAATGATTTGTAACCTAAATGTTGGCAAGTGAAGTGCATGCTGGAGACATGGGTTGATACCATCCTCAACATTTAGACTGGAACTTTTCAAATACCCGAGGTTGTAATGATTCTCCATGGAGCCTCTGACACAAACAGAACACTCTTTATCAGACCAAAGTCGATGAACATCCTTCAAAAAGTAAAAAAAAACAAAAAAATGCGGATGCTGGAAATCCAAAACAAAAACAGAATTACCTGGAAAAACTCAGCAGGTCTGGCAGCATCGGCGGAGAAGAAAAAAGTTGATGTTTCGAGTCCTCATGACCCTTCGACAGAACTAAGTAGAAATAGGAAAGGGGTGAAATATAAGCTGGTTTAAGGTGTGTGTGTGTGTGTGTGTGTGTGTGTGTGTGTGGTGGAGAGAAGTGGAGGTTGGGGTGTGGTTGTAGGGATAAGCAAGCAGTGATAGAAGCAGATCATCAAAAGATGTCACAGACAACAGAAGAAAAGAATACATAGGTGTTGAAGTTGGTGATATATATCTAAATGAATGTGCTAATTAAGAATGGATGGTAGGGCACTCAAGGTATAGTTCTAGTGGGGGTGGGGGGAGCATAAAAGATTTAAAAATATTTAAAAATAATGGAAATAGGAGGGAAAAAGAAAAATCCATGTAATTTATTGGAAAAAAACAAAAGGAAGGGGGAAGAAACAGAAAGGGGGTGGGGATGGAGGAGGGAGTTCAGGACCTAAAGTTGTTGAATTCAGTATTCAGTCCGGAAGGCTGTAAAGTGCCTAGTCGGAAGATGAGGTGTTGTTCCTCCAGTTTGCGTTGGGCTTCACTGGAACAATGCAGCAAGCCAAGGACAGACATGTGGGCAAGAGAGCAGGGTGGAGTGTTGAAATGGCAAGCGACAGGGAGGTTTGGGTCATTCTTGCGGACAGACCACAGGTGTTCTGCAAAGCGGTCGCCCAGTTTACGTTTGGTCTCTCCAATGTAGAGGAGACCGTATTGGGAGCAACGAATGCAGTAGACTAAGGTGGGGGAAATGTAAGTGAAATGTTGCTTCACTTGAAAGGAGTGTTTGGGCCCTTGGATGGTGAGGAGAGAGGAAGTGAAGGGGCAGGTGTTACATCTTTTGTGTGGGCATGGGGTTGTGCCATAGGTGGGGGTTGAGGAGTAGGGGGTGATGGAGGAGTGGACCAGGGTGTCCCGGAGGGAACGATCCCTATGGAATGCTGCCAGGGGGGGTGAAGGGAAGATGCGTTTGGTGGTGGCATCATGCTGGAGTTGGCGGAAATGGCGGAGGATGATCCTTTGAATGCGGAGGCTGGTGAGATGATAAGTGAGGACAAGGGGGACCCTATCATGTTTCTGGGAGGGAGGAGAAGGCGTGAGGGCGGATCCTTCACAAAGTGCTCCTTCTATTGCCTTCTCGAGTGCCAATAATAATCTAGGGGAGAAGGTGGCGCAGTGGTAATGTCCACTAAACTTATAATCCAGAGGCCTTGTCTAATGTATTGGGGTCACGAGTTCAAATCCCACCATGGCAGCTGGTGGAATTTAAATTCAATTAATAAAACCTGGAATTGAAAACTAGTCTCAATAATGATGATCATCAATTGTTGTTTTTTTAAAAAAAAAACTTATCTGATTTACTAATGTCCTTTGGGGAAGGATCTGGTCTGGCCTACATGTGCCTCCAGACTCACACAATGCGTTTGAATCTTAACTGCCCTCTGAAATGGCCTAGCGAGCCACTCAGTTCAAGGGCAATTAGGGATGAGCAACAAATGCTGGCCTTGCCAGCGATGCCCAAAAAGAATAATTAATGAAAAAAATCAAGAAGTATTAAGCGGTTGCCCAGATGTTTCCAAACTGGCAGAGGGGATTAGTGATGGTGAGAGACATTTTCTAACTTTAAAGAAATGAATAATTTCCAATGATGTGGATACTGAATAGTTACGGGAGTGAAACATTATTTCTGTACATGAGATGATAATCCCAAGCAGCAGAGTCTGACATATCAACTTTTTAAAAAAAAAATTACTGAGTAAAAAAGATGACCCTTTAATAAAGGGCAGGGCATAAATTTCACTTTTGGAGAGAGTGCTGAGGTTGTATTGGACCTAGATCCCCAGCGCACTATCTTATCTAATACCATTTATTATGCAAGCTGCCAAATCATCTAGAATGACCTGTTGTTGAATCTTCAAATTAAACTGCTTGATCTTGAAGTAGAAGCAGGAAATTAAGTTTGGAAGAATTCCCATGAGTTGTCCTTTTTTTTGCAAACTCAAAACAGACGCTTCGTATGGATTTATATTCAACGTGCCAACAATCCCAATCCTCTGCTTTGAAAGGTCACGTACTGAGTCCACATTGGAAAAGGTTAATAGTAGTGTGTAACTTATCTGTTATATATTGAGTAATGCCAGTGGCTTTGTATGTCACTGGAACAGAGCTCAAGTATTTGGCAGGAGCCAGAGACTGAACTACTGATTTTACCTCCCCTCCAATCTCTGTAAAGAACAACAATTTGCACTTATATAGCATCTTTAATATTGTAAGATATCCCAAGATGCTTCACAGAAACATTATCAAACAAATTTTGACACTGAGCTGAAGGAAATGACATTAGGACAGATGATGGAAAGTTTGGTCAAAGAGGTAGGTTTCACAGTGGTCTTAATGGAGGAGGGTGAGCCGAAGAATCTTTGGGTAGGAATTCCAAGGGTTTAGGCTGAAAAGCTGAAGGCATGGTCCTCAGTGTTGGAGCTGTGAAGATTGGATATGCAAGAGGCTAGAATTGGAAAAGCACAGAGATCTCACAGAGGGGTTTTACAACTGGAAGAGGAGTGATAGGGAGGGTAGAGGCAATGGAGGGATTTGAAAACGAGAATGAGAGTTTTATAATTGAGGCATTGTAGGGCTGGGAGCCAACGTAGTTCAGCAAGCACAAGTTTATTTATGGGTGAACAGAACTTGGTGTGAGTGAGAATATGAGCAGCAGAGTTTTGTATGAGCTTAAGTTTATGGAGTGTGCAAGTCGGGAGGATGGCCAGGAAAGCATTGGAAGTGTCATGTCTGGTGATAATAGCATAGATGAAGATTTCAGCAGCAGTTCAGCTAAGGTGATGTTATGAAGGTGGAAATAGGTGTTTTGATGATGGAGAAGATATGGTGTCAGAAGCTCAGCTCAGGGTCAAATAGAATGGCAAGGTTATAAACACTCACCGACTGTAGGAGGTTCTCATCAGAGCTACAAGAGTGTGCATAGTGGGAACTTTTTTTCATTCTTTCATGTAATGCGGGTGTTAGTGGCTAGACCAGAATTTATTGCCCATCCCAATTGCCTTGAGAAGGTGGTGGTGAGCCACTTTCTTGAACTGTTACAGTAGCTGTGGTGTAGGTGCATCCACAGTGCTGTTAGGAAGAGAGTTTCAGGATTTTGACCCAGCGACAGTGAAGGAACAGCAGCCGTATTGTTCCAAATCAGGAAGGTATGTGGCTTGGAAGAGAACTTGTAGGTGGTGATGTGCCCATGCATCTGCTGCCTTTGTCCTTCTGGGTGGTAGAGGTCATGGGTTTGGAAGGTGCTGTCAAAGGAGCCTTGGCAAGTTGCTGCATTGCTACTTGTAAATGGTACACACTGTTGCCACTGTGCATCGTTGGTGGAGGGGGTGCATGCTGAAGGTGGTGAATTGGGTGCCAATCAAGCGGGCTGCATTGTCCTGGATGGTATCGAGCTTCTGGAGTGTTGTTGGAGTGACACTGATCCAGGCAAGTGGAAAGTATTCCATCACACTCCTGAGTAGTGCCTTGTAGATGGTGGATAGGCTTTGGGGAATCAGGATGTGAGTTCTCTCTGCCCAGCCTCTGGCCTGCTCTTGTAGCCACAGTATTTATATAGCTGGCCCAGTTCAGCTTCTGGTCAATCGTAGCTCCTCCAGGATATTGCTAGTGGAGGATACAGTGATGGTAATGTCATTGAATGTCAAGGGGTGATGGTTAGATTCTCTCTTGTTGGAGATGATCATCGCCCTGCACATGTGTGGCGCAACAGTCTTATACATTATAATTGTGTTCACTGTCTTATATAGTATTTGCTGTGTATTATTTTATTACTTTATAATTCACTGTCCATTTGTGCACTGATTGCTGATGTATATGATGCACTGTTCCATACTACTTGCCATTCATCGTTTGAGGGAGCATTTGCTTTATTATCCATTGTGCATTGCATATAATTGGTGACTGTTCATCACATAGTATGATTCTAGTTTGATTGTTAAGCTGGCCAATAGTTGCAGTTGTAATGGCACAGCAACTGAGCTGCTTAAATCCCAGAGGGAAACTTGAAACAATTGCCACAACTGTTTGCAACTTGTACTTTATTTCGAGATGCGTTTCTTGAATTCAGTAGTAATGAGTCCGCCACGACTTAGAGGTTTTTTAACAAAACTAAATTAAACATTTGTTAATGAAGAAAAAGATTTACAAATTACTACTATAATAACTCCTAAATCTCCTAATTAATCTAACTCCCAGTTATTACCTCCGTTAAGACAACAGTAAAACAACATAGATTCCAACAGACGCAGGCAAAACACACAATACCCTGGACAGTGAGGTTCAAAGTGAATTCTCTTTAACTTTGGTTCCTGTAGACAGCACCTTGATACATAGAGGCTGAAGGCTTTCACACTTGTTAGACCTTAGAACCCTTATTCTTACACATAACCTCATCTCCTTTATACATGTTTCTCCCTTTTTAATGTAACTCCCATTGTTCCAATATGTGCTTGCAACTTTACTTTTTCCATAATATAAATCTTCCGTGGTACTCATATTTTCAGTAATCTTTGGGAAAAATAAACACACTTTTTGGCTTAGCTTTCTATGGCTAGGTGTAACATCTCATTATCTCTTTGAAGTTCAAACTACTCTGGTCTATCTAAAAATGCAAATGCTCCGCATACTTCACATTCTAAAACTTCAGTCATGTTTACTTATTTAGCGTTTCAAACCTAGCTTCCCTTCTGATAACTCAAAAGCTCCAGACTAGCTGCCTCCAATTCAATTAAATTCCCCACACACACATCCACACAGAGAAACTAATCCAAACCCCACTATTAACCTACCTTTACAATAAATCACAATATTATGAAAATTATTATATTTTCATGACACAATGATAATGTGATTTACCTCTTGAGGGGATACACCTGCCTCCTTTCCACTCCCATCATTCCCTTCAATGTTGCCATGAGGCAACAAGTGAAACTTGAGTGCAGGTTCTGATGTAAGGCCTAGTGACACTTGCTGTATTCTCACACTAAGTGCTATTTCATCCCTGGTGTAATGCTTTTGACTATTTGAGTGCCCTGCTCACTTCAAATGCTGGGCAGCCTGAGAGATGTAATCTTCTGAAATTGCTAAATGGAATAAACTGAAGTCCAGCTTTGTGCCTTACAACTATGGCTCTATGCACTTCCTGAATAAATAATCTAATGAGCCCAGTGGACTCATTTACTGCTGGTACCTTGCAGCATCAGAGAGCTGGGTTCAAGTATATCTCCTGTCAAATAATTTTCCATACTGGTGCCAACCCAGCTGCAAACACACCTTGTGCAAACCTTTGCTCAGATTTACAAATAAATGTTTTGCCTGCATTCACGTCACAGACAGTGTAAGCTTCCATCAGGTGAAAGTGTGCCTTCAATGCTATTCGGAGCTCTAGCCTGTGACTATTGTCGTTGCTTACTGTGGTGACATGCTAAGCAGGCTTGTGTCTGGTGGAAGGGTTGGAAGTAGAAACATGGTCAGATGGTGCGTAGGAGCATACACTGTTAAATACAGCTCTGCCAGTACTCATCTGTCCAGGGCAGGTGAACCTTTAGAAGCACGTTCTGGAGTAGAACTGGCTCACTCTCATTTCATTAAAGGGAGCATTATATGAGAGTCAGAATACAAGCCTTTGGCATGTCTTTTGTTAGTAGATAATCCAAGTCTCTGATCCAACAATTATGTAGGGTTACTTTTTTTTACTGTTGTCCTGGATGAGAGTGGCATAGTACTTGCCAGAATACTCTATATTGTAGTCGCTGTTTTGAAAGGCAGAGGTCAAACAAGTGGGGAGGGTGTTCTTCACCTGAAACTATCTGCTAATATTGGATGACTCAGTAAAGCATGTAAAATTTCATAAGATCACAAAATCCAAACCTTTAGTTTTGACAACTACTGTATGATCTGATACATGAAAATCTTTTTTTAAAACACTCATTTATACTACTGAGTAATAAAGAAACCACATGAAAGGAAAAACCCTCTCAATTTGTTGCTTAGTACAAAGGCCAAGTTTCCTCCGCTCATTCTTGTATGTTTTTTGGCAATTTTCAAATCCTTAGTTCACTTCTCTCTGGGGGTGCTGACTGTTGCTGGGCTACAGCTCTATTTGTTCTTCCGTACCTCATTGTCAATGAATGTCTGCAGTTTATTTTACTATTTAGGACATTGTGGCCAAGCCTTTCTTGTCTTGCCTGACAGTCTTTCCCATGTAGTTTCTAGTAGAATCCACAAGATATTGATCAAATGTACAAACCCTGTCTGATTTCCCTTCCTCTTCTCCACAGCCCTTAGCCACTGAGGTTGATTGTAGGACCCGGCTGTTGCTTTGGCTGATGGTCATCTTGGCCCAGACCAGGCATTAATCTGGTCTGCTCCAGAGTCATGTCGTCATTTATGACACAGAAGGAAGCCATTTGGCCCATCGAGTCTATGCCAGATCTCTATGGAACGATCCAGTAAATCCCATTCCCTCGCTCGATTCCCGTAGCCCTACAAGTTTATTTCCCTCAAGTGCCTTTCTTTCCAATTTCCTTTTGAGCTCATTGATTGTCTCCACTTCTGTTATCCTTGTGGACAGTGAGTGCCTCATGGTTATCCTTCAACTGTTGTCCAAAACCGTAAATTTGTGTCCCCTAGTCCTTGTATCATCAGCTAAAGGGAGAGTTTTTCCTTGACTACCTTATCCAAACCAGTCATAATCTTGTACACCTCTATCAAACCTCCCCTTAATCTCCTTGGCACCAAGGAGAACAACCCCAGTTTCTCCAACTTAACTTTGTAACTAGCATCCCCCATCCCTGCAACCATTCTGGTAAATCTCCTCTGCACCCCCACGAGGAACCTCACATCCTACCTAAACTGTAATGGCCAGAACTGGGCATAATACTCTAGTTGTGGCCCAACCAGAGCTTTATAACGGTTCAGCATAACTCCCCTGCTGTAGTACCCATTACTTCTATTATTTTTCTTGATTCATTCATGGGATGTGGGCATCGCTGGCTATGCCAGCATTTATTGCCCACCCCTAATTGCCCTTGAGAAGGTGGTGGTGAGCTGCCTTCTTGAACCGCTGCAGCCCATTTAGTGTAGGTACACTCACAGTGCTGTTAGGAAGGGAGTTCCAGGATTTTGACACAGCGACAGTGGAGGAAGGGTAATATATTTCCAAGTCAGGATAGTTAGTGGATTTGAGGGGAACTTCCAGGTGTTGGTGTTCCCATGTGTCCGCTGCCCTTGCCCTTCTAGATGGTAGAGGCCGTGGGTTTGGAAGGTGCTCTCCAAGGAGCCTTAGTGAGTTCCTGCAGTGCATCTTGTAAATTGTATGCACTGTTGCTACTGTGTGTCATTGTTGGAGGGAGTGAATGTTTGTGGATGGGATGCTAATAAAGCGGGCTGCTTTGTCCTGGATGGTGTCAAGCCTCTTGAGTGTTTTTGGAGCTGCACTCATCCAGGCAAGTAGATGGTGGACAGGCTTTGGGGAGTCGGGAGTTGAGTTACTTGTCACAGGATTCTTAGCCTCTGGCCTGCCTTATAGCCACAGTATTTATATGGCTAGTCCAGTTCAGTTTCTGGTCAATGGTAGCCCCCAGGATGTTGATAGTGGGGGATTAAGTGATGGTAATGCCTTTGAATGTCAAAGGGTGATAGTAAGTTTCTCTCTTATTGGAGGTGGTCATTGCCTGGCACTTGTGTGGTGTGAGTGTTACTTGCCGCTTGTCAGTCCAGGCCTGGATATTGTCCAGGTCTCACTGCATTTGGACATAGTCTGCTACAGTATCTGAGAAGTTGCGAATGGTGCAGAACTTTGTGCAGTCATCAGCGAACATCCCCACTTCTGACCTTATGATTGGAAGGAAGGTTGTTGATGAAGCAACTGAAGTTGGTTGGGCCGAGGACACCACCTGGAGGAATTCCTGCAGTGATGTCCTGGAACTGAGATTATTGACTTCCAATAACCACAACCATCTTCCTTTGTCCTAAGTATGACTCCAACCAGCGGAGACTTTTCTTCCTGATTCCCATTGACTCCAGTTTTGCTAGGACTCCTTGATGCTATACTTGATCAAATACTGCCTTGAAGTCAAGGGCAGTAACTCTAACCTCACCTCTGGAGTTCAGCTTTTTTGCCCATGTTTGAACCAAGGCTGTAATGAGGTCAGGAGCAGAGTGTCCCTGGTGGAACCCAAACTGAACGTTAGTGAGCAGGTTATTGCTAAGCATGTGCTGCTTGATAGCACTGTTGATGACCCCTTCCATTACTATACTGATGATCGAGGGTAGGCTGATGGGATGGTAATTGATCGGATTGGATTTTTCCTGCTTTTTGTGTACAGGATACAACTGGACAATGTTTCACATTGTTGGGTAGATGCCAGTGTTGTAGCTGCACTGGAACAGCTTGGCTCGGGGCGTGGCATGCTATTGTCAGGGCCCATTACCTTCACACTATCCAGTGCCTTCAGCTGTTTCTTGATATCAAATGGAGTGAATTGAATTGGCTGAAGATTGGCTGTGATGGTGGGGACCTCCAGGGGAAGCCAAGATGTATCATCCATTCAGCACTTCTGGCTGAAAATTGTTGCAAGTGCTTCAGCCTTATCTTTTGCACTGATGTGCTGGGCTCCCCCATCATTGAGGATTGAGATATTTGTGGAGCCTCCTCCTCCAATGGGTTGTTTAATTGTCCATGACCTTTCACAAATGAATGTGGCAGGACTGCAGAGCTTAGATCTGATCTGTTGATTGTGGAATCGCTTAGCTCTGTCTATCACTTGCTGCTTATGCTTCTTTGGCATGCAAGTAGGCCTTTTTAGGTATGCCAAGTGCTGTTCCTGGCATGCCGTCCTGTACTCTTCTTTGAACCAGGTTGATCCTCCTGGCTTGGTGGTAATGGTAGAGTGGGGATATGCTGGACCATGATATTACAGATTGTGGTTGAGTTCAATTCTGCTTTTGCTGATGGCCCACAGTGCCTCATGGATGGCCAGCCTTGAGTTGCTAGATCTGTTCGAGATCTCTTCCATTTAGCACGGTGGTAGTGCCACACAACATGATGGAGAGTATCCTCAGCATGAAGATGGAACTTCGTCTCCACAATGACTGTACGGAGGTCACCCCTTCCGATACTGTCATGGACAGATGCATCTGCAGCAGGCAGGTTGGTGAGGATGAGGTTAAGCATGTTCCTCCCTCTTGCTGGCTCCCTCACCACCTACCACAGACCCGGTCTAGCTGCTATTCATTTAGGACTCAGCAAGCTCGATCAGTAGTGATGCTGCCGAGCCACTTTTGGTGATGGACATTGAAGTCCCCCACCCAGAGTACATTCTGCGCCCTTGTCACCCTCAGTGCTTCCTCCAAGTGGTGTTCAACATGGAGGAGCACTGATTCATCAGTTGAGAGGGAACGGTACGTGGTAATCAGCTGGAGGTTTCCTTGCCCATGTTTGACCTGATGGCATGAGACTTCATGGGGCCTGGAGTTAGTGTTGAGCTATCCCAAGGCAACACCCTCCTGACTGTATACCACTGTGCCACCACCTCTGCTGGGTCTGTCCTGGTGGTGGGACAGCACATACCCAGGGATGGTAATGGTCGTGTCTGGGGCATTGTCTGTAAGGTATGATTCTGTGAGTAAGACTATGTCAGATTAGTCTGTGAGACAACCCTCCCAATTTTGGCGCAAGCTTCCATGTGTTAGTAAGCATGACTTTGCAGGGCCAACACAGCTGAGTTTGCCGTTGTCATTTCCGGTGATTAGGCCAATGCTGGGTGGTCCATCCGGTTTCATTCCTTTTAGCATTTTTAGAGTTTGATGCAATTGAGTGGCTTGCTCAGCCATTTCAGAGGGTACTTAAGAGTCAGCCACATTTCTGCAGATCTGGAGTCACATGTAGGCCAGATTTCCTTCCCTGAATGACGTTAGTGAACCAGATGTGTTTTTACCACATTCGGCAATGGTTTCATGGTCATCATTGGACTCTTTTATGCAGATTTTTATTGAATTCAAATTCCACCATCTGCCATGGTGGGATTCAAGCCCCCATCCAGTGACAATATCACTAAGCCACCACCTGCCCCTAAATAATTATGAAGCCCAAGATACCATATGCTGTGTTAACTACTCTTTCAATATGTCCTGCTACCTTCAAAGATGCACCTGCAGTTCCCTCGGCCCTTGCCTGCTCTTGAGAATTGTGCCATTAACTCCGTATTGCCCTTCCCTATCCTGTCTGCCAAAATGAATCACCTCAAACTTCTTTGTATTAAATTCCATGTGCCACTTGTCTTATTTTTGTTTTTTTATGTTTATGTTTCACTTACTCTCTTCTTTCCATGTCCTAATATGTTGGCACAGTAAAATACTGCTATTTATAAAGCACTTGCCCATTATTTTCCTTGTGCATATTCCAAAAGGTACAGTGCCAACTTGACCCTCACTTTAGTTACCTTGGCAGATGGTACTCTTGCCTCCAACACCAGAGGTGGTGGTGGTGCATCATCTGCAATTTATCCAGTGGCACAATAATCATATTTTGTTTACTGTAAAAAGCTTTGTGCTGTCATAACACCTTGGAGCCATATCTCTTTCAATGTTTTTAAGATTTTCAACAATTGCTATTGCCTCTAAAATTTCCTCTTCAGCATGACTGCCCTGGAAATTACAGATCATTCAGCTGGACATCTATTCAAGATAACCTATTAAGTGCTGCCTTGAGAAATTATGTTGTGGAACACTTAGAGAAGCATGACATTATCAGGGAGTTTCCTAAAATTGACTCATTTTGAACTCATGCATTCTATCATAGTATTTCAATATTATGTGATAACATAACAAATTTGTGAAACTTACAGAAGTTTTGGAAGCAAAGGAGTAGATTTGGTTGGGATGGAGGTGTTTTACTACAGTACAGCCTACGGAGCTGGGAGATGTAAAACTGAGGTGTGACATTGTCATCACTGGCTGGAGGCTGTCATTATGGTTTGACTAGTTTAGATGGGCAGTTTCCATTCTAAATATGGGAGAGGAATTTATAATGGAGATAAGTTGATAAGGCTTCTTTGACAGCGAGTGCGTGTAGATGTATAAGATTTTTAATAGGGGGAGGGCCATTCATATCTTCTGGATGTCCCAAACCCAATACAAATTATTAATTACTTTGGAAGTAGTCACTATTTTGTCAACAGACGCAGCAGCTAATTTGTACACATAAAGGACCCAGAAACAGCAATGAGATAAATGGCCAGGTAATCTGTTTTTGGTGCTGCTGAGTGATTTGGCCAGGGCACTGGGAAAACTGTTTGTTCTTTTTCATCCACCTAAACAGGCAGATGCTTAATATCTCATTTGAAAATACTATTCTCACTCAATAGTACACTGAAGTTGACAGCTTAACTCATGTTCAAGTCCAGGAGTGGAACTTGAACCTAATATCTTCTGTTACAAAGGTGAGAGTGCTACGCACTCAACCAAAGCGATATTTAGAAACCCAATTTATTAAATCGAATTGAAGCTATTTATAATACCTGCTTTAATAAATTTCCTAGTACCATTCCCCACAATCTTTTGAATGATAAAGTTGTCCTGTCTTATTCCTAATTTCCTAATGTTTCGCTTGCAGCCCCTAGGATTTTAAGCCTTCATATCAGTAAACAAATTTCCAGGATCAGTCTATGTCAAAGCTTTCTCTCTCGCTAAAGAAAGGGAAACTTCCTTAGCCTTCCCTTCTAAGTCATTGAAACCCAGAATCATTTCTGCTTATCTGTACATCCCCTTTAAAAATAAGGAATATATAAGTGGTTGGGTGAAAAAACTGCACTCTATTCCACATGGTGTCTGATCAGTATTGATGCAACAATAACACAAGCTCTTTAGATTTCATAAAATCATAGAAACAAATTGTTCGGCTTTCCCCATGGCCCAACAATTTTTTCACCTTTTCAAGTGTTTCTTCAATTCACTTTTGAAAGTTACTATTGCATCTGCTTCCACCATACATTTAGACAGTGCATTCCAGATCATAACTACCCACAGTGTAAAGAATATCTCTCCTTCCCCATAGGATTTATTTTCTCGTCTGCTCACTGTACACCTGTTCCATTTAATAATTTGATACCTTACTCTAATAATTACTTGACCTTATTCACATTGAATTGCATCTTCCACCTGTTGGCCCACTTTCCTAATCAAAATCCTTCAGGATTTGCTTGCATTGCTTCAATTTGCTCTGGCTCCGATTTGTTATCGAGTGTTGACTGGACTTTGCTTACAGTGCATTCAGCCGAATTATTAACATGTGTATATAAAAATTGCAAGCATACCAGGATCATGCCATTAGATATGTCATTTGTGATTTCTCTTCAGCTCTTCAACCTTCTACTTCCTGTTTTAAGCTGATCATTGCTCCAACAACATATTTTACCTCAGTTTCTGAAACTCACTGTACTTTACAAATAAGAATGACTATAAATTAAATGTTCAACTAATTCTTTGGGCAAACATTATCATGTTCGCCTATATATACCATAGCTTTTTTTATCAGTGAGAATATTTCTGCTCAGCTCACTGGTGCAGAGCAAAATCCTGACGTCGTTTCTGTGACAGCTGGCTAACGGCATGCCCGCTGTTCCTTGTTTAAACCACACAGCCTGGCCATGGATCCCAAGCTTTCTTGCCAAGGGGCTTTGTTACATCCAGACAAAACAGCATGTGTTTTTGAACACTTGAGTGGAAGTCACACTTGCATGATGCGCCCCATTTTAAAAAAATGTTTCCTACGGTTTATTTTTAATATCAGGAATACAATGGTGTCCTTTTTTTGTCTCACCTTTAAACCTGTGCTTTTCATAGATTGGAGGAACTAAGGATCCATGTGGTCAAAGTGTTGGTATGGGCTCTCGCAGCTGATGCCAGTGAGTGAATAGGGTAAATTAGCATTGGGAAACGGGATCAGTGTGTAGAGGGAAGGGAAGTAAATTGGAAATGAGCCTCCTTGGTGCACTGTCAGCTGCAATTTCCATTGTTACTAACAAGCCCTCAGTCAGGACTCAGCTGCAGGAGCTGTGCTTGTGGTTGAAGAACTCCTCCCGTGTCACAACTTATATTTTTACGGCAGACTTTTCAATGTTAACGTTTTGATGCCAAAACAGTGGCTATCAACCAGAAAGGAGAAAACAGACATGGCTGAGGTGCATGAGCAAAAGCACAATCAAAGGAAAAAAATTTGAGAAGTTTTTTGAAGTTACAGTGGAGGTGGTAAAATGGAGGAGCTTGACAAAGTCTTAATTATGTTTAATTGTATACAAGTGGTGGGCATTAACCTGGGATTTACTTGAATCCCTTAAATAGACACAGACTGAAACTACAGTTGTTAGATTGGAAAGTCTATGTTTGCAATGTGTCACTCCATAAATAAATGTAAAAGCATGTAAAGATTTCTTCTAGTTCTATCCTTCACCAACTGGCTTTCTGGAATAGAACAGAGTAGTAGAGAGGAAGGAGCAAAGGATATGGAGATACCCCGTGTTAGAAGATGAAAGAGTACATACTGAAATGTGGAACAGGTGGAATTCACTAAAGCAATGTAGGGCAAGGTCATGGATGGATTTTCAGGTCACATTGGTAATTTTCAAATCATTTTGCTGGGGCACAGGAGCCAGTGGGATGTATGGGAGTGTGTAACTTTGTGCAAGAAATTGGTTTTTGAGGTGGTGTTTTTAGTTGATTTCATGGAGGGAGGGAGGAAAGACTGTAACTAAGCCTTGTTGTTGAGGCGGAAGAATATGATCTTAGCATGGCCGTGCTTTTGAGAGAGGAAATTCAGCTCTGTTGAACAGCAGAAGGCAGAGAAATTGACGTAGTCAGTGATGCTTGAGATGACCGAGGAGAAAAGCTTTGGTTTTGCTGATATTAAGATGGAGGAAACCTTGGCATATCTGGCTTTTGCCTATACTACATTAAAGGCACTGTCTAAATACAAGTTGTTGTTGACAGCAGGAATTCAGACACTGCAGTGTCATCCTGTGGGTCAAAGCCAGAACTCAAATTTTGTATTATCAGCATACGTGTAAACTGACCCCATGCTTCCTAATGATGTCACTAGGTAAATAATGAAGAATGACTAAATTTGGATTCTAGAAGATACTGGAGCAGAAAAATATGGATCCTTGGGGTTACTGGAAAAATATGAATCCCAAGGGACACAAGAGTGGACCAACTATGGGTTCCAAGGTACACTGGAGTCAACAACATGGCCAGAGAAAGAGAGATT
Organism: Carcharodon carcharias; assembly: GCF_017639515.1. Taxonomy (NCBI): domain Eukaryota; kingdom Metazoa; phylum Chordata; class Chondrichthyes; order Lamniformes; family Lamnidae; genus Carcharodon; species Carcharodon carcharias. The sequence goes on from NC_054479.1 coordinate 62,361,468, forward strand.
GTGGTGGGAAGGTGTAAACTGAACCAAATGAAAGACAAGGTTGCTGCAGGAGAGCGACAGACAATGAAAGCTTTTGTAGTAATGTGTCAGTACTGTATGCAGACTTTAGAGTATGTCTCATTGTATAATAATGCAACAGAACAATATGGTGCATGTTCTGCTTTTATCACCTCATGAAAAGGGAGAGAAAGGGAGAAATCAGCAACTACAAGCCTGTCAGTCTAATGAAGAATGTGTAGTTGTGTGCCAGAACTGTATGGAGACATTATATTATGTGTAATTGAGACATTGCTTGATCTTTCCAACTTAGTAATTAGGAAGAATTGGGCAGCAGCAGTCAGCATCATCTGGCTGATGAGCTCTCACCTATTTCCCTCTCTCAGCCAGCAAGTTACAGCATGATTACAGCATCATGGCTAGATTTTAACAGAGGCTCATATCTTGGACAAGTTGGCTCAATATTAATTTATTTTCAAGGCTATTGGATTTCTTTAGGGCGCTTTTAATTAGTTATCTGGATTCTGTCTCGCTGTCATCCCTGTGTTATATGTTCAAGATTGGTTTGTGCTCATTTCCCTCCCAGAGGTGACTGCAAAAAATATCACAAGTTTAGGGAATGATTGCCTGCTGAGAAAAGTATGGGCATTTCTCAACAAATGAGAGCTGTTGTGACTCACAATAAAAAAGACTTACATTTAGATAGCACTTTTCACATACTCAGGGCACCCTGCAGCGCTTTACGACCAATTAAGTACTTTTGAAGTGTAGAAAACACCGCCAGAAATTTGTGCCCAGCAAATTTCCACCAACAGCAATGTGATAATGACCAGATTTTCTTCAGTAAGAGAAAAGCAAAAAACTGCGGATGCTGGAAATCCAAAACAAAAATAAAAATACCTGGAAAAACTCAGCAGGTCTGACATTTTTGACCTGAATACTAGGGAGAGCTCCCCTGCGCCTTTTCGAAATGGTGCCATGGACCCTCAGTTCAACATCCTATCTGAAAGATGGCATCTCCGACATTGCAGAACTCCCTCAGTCCTGCAGTGAGCATCAGCCAAGATTTTCGTGCTCAAGTACCTGGAGTGAAATTTGAATCCACGACCGTCTGAGTCAGAGATGAGTGCAGTGAAAGTGCAATTCTGTGAACCACGACTGATGTTAGCACTTAAGATATTCTTCTTGGACATTCCTAACACTTGGACAGTATCCTCAGTGGAGCATTGTATGGCCTGTATGCTTCACTGCAAATCCAGTTCAAATCTAATCGAATTACTATTATGTAACTTGCATTGAAGGTTTTGTGAGGTGAAACTGGTCTCCATAGCGCTCATTTCTTTAGTGCTCTGATTGCCTTTTGAGTTCTAAAATGGTGTCTGCTGTTCGGATGTATGCTTCTGATGCTATTTTGTTAAAGAGGTTAGTGCATTTAATGTTCGCTGGAAGTATGTAAGACAAGCAAATCTTGACATCAGTGTGTAACTCTGATTTGGTGCCAGTGCTACCATTTTAGACTCCACGCTTCAGCTGACACCCTCTTGTAACACGTATTCAGCTGTGCGAGGTTAAGGGGGGACCTCCTACCAGCGCTGTTTAAAAGGAGCATCCACTACTTAATCCAGCAGTGCTGAATGTTTGAGATGCCTGTTCTTCACTAAGGAGGCTGTCACTGAGCTGCCAACTGCTGCAGCCACAACTCTATCCTCAGAGCAGGGCAAAGACGGCATTGCCAGTTTATACCTCTGGTTTCTTCCAGGTTGGAGATATTAGCAACACCTCATAGTTTGCAGTCCACTATTGAGTAAGGGAGGCCACTGAAGCTCTCTTTTCAAAGAGCAATAACTCAATTTCATTCCATCTTGCCAGAGACAAACAGGTGAAGGGAGCATAAGAATTTGCAAAGGTTATAGGCTTCCCCATGGTAAAGAGTGCCAGTGAGTGCATGCACATTACTTTGCTGGTGCTTAACACCAACTTTGCCATTAGTGGAACCAAAAGGGATTTCACCCCCTCAGTGTTCAGCTGGTGTATAACTATTGGCAGCGCGTCATGCAGGTCGATGCCTTCATCAATATAGTTATGATTGTTTCATTCTGCAGTGGTCTGCCAGCTGCATTTTAACCACCATGGCAAAGGATGGGATACTGGTGACATGGGCTATCCATTGATGATGTGGATCATGACTTGGTTCACAACCCATGTGTAGTGTGCACACAATGAGAACCAGAATGCCACACAAAATGTGATAGAGCAATTATTGACATGCTGAATCAATGATTCCACTGCCTGGTGGAGCCTGCAGTACTCAGCTTAGGAGGTCTTAAGATCTGAGGTAATATGCTGCACAGCCTGGCCATTATGAGGGAACAACCCTTGTCGCCACCTCTCATGTGAGAAGTTGAGGAACAGGAGTACAAAGTGATGCAAGAAGAATGGAGGATGCAACCTAAACACCCCCTTTCAGCTTGAGCTAAACATGGAAGACTGATTCAAGTGCCAGATCAATAACGTCAACAACAATTCCCCAACTGTCCAATGCTGCGTACTATCATTGACCATCACAGCATCCTCTTGGCCATGATACCGAAATAAAAGCCAATGCAAAATATATGTTCCAAACCAAATCTATGAAGTAAATCATTCCATGTCGCAAACAAATGTAAACTAACCACCCTTGTGCATTCCCTTGGTGTCTTTGAGCTGCTGCGAAGTGCCACCCCAGTGGCTGCAACATGCCTGGTGGAAGGTTGCTGAATTTTATTGGAGGAAACTGTAGATGGCCTTGGAGCAGCTTCAGCTTGCACTATCTCAGCATGTACAGCAGCAGTCTGGGCAGGACGCCTGACAGGTAACAGCAAGGGCACTGGTGGAATGATGGCCCGTGAGAGAGGACAGTAGGTTTGTGCTCCATGGAGCCACTCCTCTTCCCCTCTGGCGGCCATCAGATGCTACACCATAGTTGGGTCCACAGGTGTGTTGAAGGAGTTGACTACAACTTCCATGTTGGAAAGGGTGGGCTCCAAACTCCCCTCAAAGCCCTGTGTCAAGTTGATGCTAAACTCCTACATGCTGCTTGACATTAAACACTGGCTTTCTGACAGACTTTCCCATGTATCAATCATTCTGGTGTGTAGAGCCATCAGTCTTTTTCTGTGGTGTGGCCCATTAAAGTCCTTATCTGAGTCCTTTTCAGCAGAACTTGTGTGAGACCTCACCCTCTGGAGAGCTGGCACCTGCATTACCCCTGTCCCCTGTGGTACCTGCAGCACACATGTGCCTGGTGCCTCACCACCTGCAGATCCCATCTGTATGGTACACACATTGTCAGTGTCTGAGCTGGAGGCTGTGAGTGTTAGATTATAAAGATAGCATTATCTTCAATGGATTCAGCCCTACCACTGGCCACTGCATCACCAGTAGCTGATCTCATAATGGTTGGTATCGTCTCCTTGCATGGTGGTTAGAAAATGGCACCTTTCCCCATCCAGTTAGTTCCTGCTGCTTCCAGTTGTTTGTCACTTACTCCTGCAAGAGCAGGTGAACAGTGTTAATGAGTGTTATGCAGTTTGGGTGATGTGTCATGGTGGATAGGTGCTAGTGTGTGAAATCTGGGTGAGTTTTGCTATGTGAGAGTGAGGTGAAGCATATGAATGTCAGGAATGAGTCTTGAGTGATAGAGATTGTTAATAGGTGAACAATGGGGTGAGTTGTTGATAGGCGAGCGATGGGGGAGTGAATTGTTGATAGGTGAGCGATGGGGGGGGGGGGTGAATTATTGATAGGTGGGTGATCGGGGTGATGGGGGAATGGATGAATTGAGTAGTGGCTGAGGCTGGTGGTGCAGTTGGTGGGATATGGCATTTTGAAGATTCATTCACTCACCTTGACACCTTGTGTGAGGTCATTAAACATCTTCCAAAATTGCATCTACGATTTTGGGGCTAAACTCCTGACATTTATCTTCACCACTATCCGGTCCCACTGCCTTTTTGTCGTTCCTGGAGGACCTCATGTGTACACCCCGGTCCATCCCCTGAATATACAACAAATGTGTCCTCTTTTCCATCTCTTCCACCAAGAACTCCAGTGCAGCATTGCAAAACCTCGGTGCACGCTCTCTCCCATGATCAGCCATTGTTCTTTGTTGCATAGCACTGTTCCCAAAGATGTCAGCACCCACAATACTCCTTCCCTTTAAGAGGTGCAGTCTGGTTTTCAGCAGTGTTAACAACTAACCATATTGAAGACCCTGCTAAAGTACGCAGCTAGTATACAGCGCAGTTAGTGCTGATACGTAAGCAATCATTAAGATGCTATGCTGCTCGTTTTTGGGGGCTATCCAATTTAGCCCCCCCCAATAGTCTAGAATGCCATGGGATACAATTACTCCATTTTCTACAAAGAGCAATATTCTATGCTGATGTGCAACTTGTGTTTTTCTGTAACAAAAACAGAAAATGCTGGAAAAATTCAGCAGGTCTAACAGCATCTTTGGAGAGAGAAAAACACAGTTAACAAGTCCCTATGACCCTTCTTCAGAGTTTTTCTGTGTTGGGGTTGATTTAGTTTCTTCTGTTCTGATGAATTATTTTAAAAGCATCACATGTGGATCAGATTATGTTGCCCAAGGAGCATCCAGAGAGTGGAATGAAGCTGATTCTAATTGTTGGAAATGTAAATTATTCTGGAAGTTCTTTCAAAAACAGGAGACTTCAAGATAAATCAAACTGATATCTTCAGTATTATTTGAGCAAACTAACAAAATTAAACCAGGCTGATTGTTCCTGGTATTTGGGCTTCACATTAGAGGGAGTAAGTGAGGGCAGTTTATTTTTTTTTCAATCACAGTGAGATGGAATTATGGAATATATTACCAGACAAGAATGTGGAAATGAACAAAATTAATATCTTCAAAGAGCAATTGGTGGTATTTCTGGAGAGGAATGAGATTGTGAAATATGTTGAGAAGGCAAATATATCAAGTTGACCTATGAAAAAGGAAACAGGCTTGTTGGGTCTAGTTGTCAATTATTGTTCATTAACAATTCTGGTGTTCTAACTGTCACTAAACAAATCTACATGAGTGCATAGTAATGCCTGTACTACAGAGAACAACATACTTTATAGTGATTTAATTGTTGCAGTGGGGAAAGGAAATGGGATTCCAGTCCAGTGGGGTTTCACATTTTCTAATTTCTTGTTTGCTAACTTTTTAATCCTTTTCTAGGTTGATGAAGATGTAGCTTTGGAGCAAGCCATGAAATTCTGCCAGCTGCAAATGGCCACATCAACGCAGAAGCAGGTAACTGGCACAAGCAATGATTATGAGCCATTGGAGGGAGGAGAACTGAGTGTTTATATAAACGGTGTGTGTGTGGCTTTTCACAGCAATAATCAGAAAGGAATCTAGACAGTCACTCAACAGTATTATGGCATAACTTGTTTCAAGAGGCCAGTACTGTGGTCAAATCTAGTCATGTTTTATAAAGAAATTCCAAGTCATGTGCCCAAGGTGACACTGTTCCATGTTATGTCTTGCCTGTGTTACAGCAGGAGATTTTCTACTGATATTAAATTACAGCAGATTCTTGGTAAGCAATGCTTGGGTGTGAAGCTAAGCTAATCATTCTACTGATACATTAGATAGAAATTATAACCCCCCCCCTCCATTTTTGATAAGATTGTACTGAAGGCAGTGTTCTATGAATCTTGTGTAAAGATGATGTCAATATTTACACTACACAGCTCATGGCGGGTTTCTTGGTGTAGCCTGATTAAATGAAAATGGCTTTGTCTGTTAGAAATACGCAAACCCAGGGTGATTACACTGATGTGATATGTATGAGGTTTTGTGGTAAATGTTGTTTTAAGAGCCAGATGTATTTCACAGTTACCAGTATTTGGACTTGTGTAAGCAAACCACCACAGAATGAGATACAATTCAGCGAAAGCTTTGACAGTTTGATGTGAACAGCTGCAAAAGCAACAGAGCAAATCGATGCTTGGATGATGATATCGTGTCTCGTGATGTGGGCAGAACCCTTGCACGTTGTGCATTGCTCTTCTTCGTTCATTATTTCTCTTATTGATTAGATTGCTTTCTTTCTCATTCACACACTCAGTTGTGCTGTCATCACTCATCTGCATGCTCTCTCATGCTTTCGACAAATCATTGTTGTTCACTGTTATACTCACTCAGTACCACACACACATACGCAGTCTTTCACTTGCTCTCATTCACTCATTTGCACGGTATTGTTCTCTAGTTCATCATCTACTCTGTCATTCTTTTCTGCATTCTCTGTCTTTCACTCTCAATCACTCGCATACCCCTCTGCACTTTTGCAAATACTTAACTCACATTTTACTCTCTTTATCACAAATTTACAGTTGTACTATGGAAAGTAAGTCTTCTAGGTCTCAGTATCAGTGAATTTGAAACTGGTCATAGAGACCTCTGTCTCCTCCAACTCCCAGCAAGAGCTGCCCAATGTCACAATGCAGACCAGTGCAGTAATAACAGGAAAGCATCAAATGGGATGTAAATGTGCTACTGCTGTGCTTGTGGTTATAACCAAGTTCAGAAATTTAATTACTGCAGGCATTTGAGAAAATATCTGATTTCCCAGTGACATTTTAGCTGCTGTAAAATGGACTAAACTTGATCAAAAGGGACAGGTGCAGTTGATCTGTGGTCTGAAACAGCAGATGCAAACTGGCGGCAGGCTGTATATGTGGAAATTACCATGTCAACAGCGACAACTTCCTGTGATCTTATCTGCAGAACACGCTTTAACCTCCTTCATCAGTGCAATCCCACCTCTGAAGATGAAGTTATGTAAATTGCTGACTCAGATTGAAGAAATACTTTTTAAAAGGATCATTGCATTTGGGCAGTATTATTTCACTATATGTAAATTATTTAAAGTCTCTGAGGGGTATTGGGACAGGTAGCCCTGGTGCACAAACTAGTATGTAATAGACTGTTACTGCTGTACCAGGGCTGATGACAGTTTCTTAATGGCTTCATCACTTCCAAAAGCAAAAAGCATCTGTGGTTTTCACAGTCTGTGCTATACAAAACGCAAGCCTGCACCTTCTGTGAACTCTTAAATAACTGAAACTGATGATTGTGTTAGTTAGAGCTCTGTCCAGAGCGTAACAGCAACGTGAGTCCGTGTGCTTAGCCCAGAATTCCAGTGAAGTAAACAGCCAAGGTATTACTTTAAAAAGTGTAGCATATGTTGAGTATGCCAGTGGCAGGAGGAGGAGAGGCTCATTGTTTTCCCAATGGGAGGCAGAGTGAAAGGGAAATACCCTCTTTGCGCTTTTCCTAGTAGCCAGGTTTGAGCTATCATGTAACTTCGCCCATACACCCTTACCCGGCAACACTATGCACATCCACGCCATGCCAATTCTCCTTTTCCTATGTTCACTTCCAATCTTAGGAATTGGAACTTTTTTTGATTATTGGTACCAGCATCAGCAAATGTAAAGGAATACGATGGAACAACATTTCAAATCTCTACACACAGCCCAAGGGCCCTGCTTTCCTGGCAGCTTAGCTCAGCTTAATGTACTCCCCAGATCATTGCAGAGACTGCAGTGTTCACTCTGTATCCACTCTGCTCTAGTCTGACAGCTGGCATCTGATAAAACCCAGCCAGTTTAATTAGAATTATTTGGAGTGAGTCACCAAATCAACGACTTACTACTTAACTGTTGGCAGCTGAAGGATGCCTAATTATAAAATGCTGTTCAGAAGTTCAAAGTGTTTCACTCTTCACTGTGTGTGTTTTTTTTATTCATTCATGGGGTGTGGGTCTCACTGGCTTGGTCAGCATTTAAAGCTAATCCCTAATTGCCCTTAAGAAGATGGTGGTGAGCTACCTTCTTGAACCTGTATGTATGAGTGTGTGTTCAATGTCGGTATCTTTGTGTGGGAGATTGTGTGTGGTTTGGAGGTGGATATTGTATGAATTGATTGATATTGATGAGTTACTTCAACTGATGACATCAGTTGTGAGTATTGATCAGACCCAAACCTCTTACACTGCACATTCATAATGTTAATGGCATTAGGATTGCAGTTACGAAAGCACAATAAATTGTTGCATAATGAAAAACAAATTAATCTATCTAATGTTCATTAATCAAATCAAAAGCTGTAGTTTGTTTCCACAACTCGAATTCAAAACCTTTCTGGAAACCTAAGCAGAAGAACAGACAGTGAGGAGCTCTCTGGCTGTGACACTGTGAGGGAGCTGCAGTACATCAATAAAGATGTTAATAGTTTACAGTTCCTCAGCAACCTTATCATTTCAACAGTATACATTAAGTTCTTAAGCTTGGTAACCTCTGAAAATGGTTGCCCCAAGAGGTAATCTGTGTTCACAAGTTAAACCAAATAAAAAAGCAACAGAAATAGCAGAGTATTGCTAAGTATTTTAATGATTTAATTTTGAAATGGTGGCTTGATGCCGAAGCTCCGTTTAACTTGGCAGCTTTTATTTAATTATACCTTGGGGTATATGTACAAAAGTGGGTTCACCAAACATGACATAAAATTAGCACATTCCTTCCCCTTCTCCTCACTATGCCCATGATCCAAATACTTATGCTAAAAGGGCTCCAGTATTTGGTGAGATTTTCCTGCACCTTTCAGCATACTACTGTGTTCTGACATGCACGTCACTTTCTTTATGTATAACGGGGATTCATGAACAGTAAGTGTGGAGGATTGTGAGCGCAGGCTTGGCGCGTGGAGGAGTTGGCAAGCGCGGGCTCGGCGTGTGGAGGAGTTGGTGAGCGTGTGGAGGAGTTGGCGAGTGCGGGCTCGGCGTGTGGAGGAGTTGGCGAGTGCAGGCTCGGCGTGTGGAGGAATTGGTGAGAATTTGTTAAAAACAATATCATCCTTTCTGGCTTTCCTCACTGCTTTTCTGAAGTTGCTGAATATGAGGCACAGACTGACCTATCATGTTAGATGCCCTGTTGTCCCTCTTGCAAACAAATGATCTTGTCCTCACCAGTTCCCATACAGTCATGTTCTAGCAGGAGGTATCAGATAGCGAACAGGAACTCTCAATGATTCTGCCTTCCTTAGTCATTCTAACTTTCTTTAATATTATTTGCTCTCGTCAGCTGTACTTGTGATTTCTTAGAGTGGAGCTGACTTTTTCAAAATATAGGCTCTTTTTACTGTGGACCCACGCCTTTGGAAACTGGGTTGAAGCTGCCAAGCTCATCTGATCTGTAGTACTTGGCAGAGGCAACTGGCATCTTTTCTGTCTGGATTAACTTTGAACCTAGGTCCCAGAGGTAAAAGGCTGGTGTTGAACCCAGTGTATTATACACAGTCTCCGGTGAACTCGTAGCAACAGTTATGTATTCACCTATTAATATGTTGTAATTCAATTATGAGTGGTTCCTTTTATCTTTTTAAATAGGGGCTTATAAAAATGTATTTCTTGTTTAACCTGTTGTTTTCTCAAAATTTGTTAAGGGCAAGTTGTGTTTAACTAGCTTGATTGAGTTTTTTGAAGAGGTAACAGAGAGGGTTGCTGAGGGTAATACAGTTGATGTGGTGTATATGGATTTCCAAAAGGCGTTTGATAAAGTGCCACACAACAGACTTGAGCAAAGTTAGAGCTCATAGAATAAAAGGGACAGTAGCAACACGGATACGAAATTGGCTAAAACAGAGAGGCCTCCTGTGCTATAACAGTTCTATGATTCTAAATAAATTCCTGGGTTTAAAAGTAACTTCTAATTTGTTCTTAGTATTTTTCACCTGAATCTTTACTGACTTAGTAATCTACATTGGTGAGACCACACCTAGGGTATGTGTACAGTTTTGGCCTGCCTACTTAAGGAAGGATATGCTGGCATTGAAAGCAGTTCAGAGAAGGTTTACTAAGCTGATACCTGTGATGAAGGAGTTGTCTTATGAGGAAAAGCTGAGTAGGTCGGGCCTATGCTCATTTGAGTTTAGAAGAATGAAAGGTGATCTTTCTGAACCATATAAGATTCTGAGGGGCCTTTTTAAAAAAAATTCATTCATGAGATGTGGGTGTCGCTGGCTAGGGCAGCATTTATTACCCATCCCTAGTTGCCCTTGAGAAGGTGGTGGGAGCTGCCTTCTTGAACCACTGCAGTCCATGTGGTGTAAGTACACCCACAGTGCTGTTAGGGAGAGAGTTGACAGGGTAGATGCTGAGAGGATGTTTCCTCTCATGGGGGAATTTAGAACTAGGGGGCACAGTTTAAAAATGAGAGGTCTCCTATTTAAGGTGGAAAGGAGGAGGAATTTCTTGGATCATTAGCCTTTGGAATTCTCTTGCCCAGAGAGCAGTGGAGACTGGTCATTGAATATTCAAGGCTGAGTTCGACAGATTTTTGATTGACAAGTGGGTCAAGGGTTTTGTGGGGAGGGGAGGGGGTGGTAGACAGGAAAGTGGAATTAAGGTCACAATCAGATCAGCTATGATCTTATTGAAATGCAGAGCAGGCTCGATGGGCCGAATGGCCTACTCCTGTTACTATTTCTTATGATCTTGCAGGGTTTCCAGAAATCATGTGATTCTTCTGCCTCTGCCAAGCTGCAAATAGCTCCATGGGAGTGAATAACTTGCATAATTTACTCCCTGTAGGTAAGATCACACTTCCTCTTACCCCAGTATCTCTGGCATCGTTCTCAAGTACAACATTAATTCATCATTTTTCTCTCAACAGCAAACTCTATTGTCTCCCTCTCCAGGAAGATCTTTATTGATGTTTATACTGAATTTCCCTTTTGCTCCAAACCATTCAGGTGGGACCTGCAGTTTTACCATGCATAATGAGGAAGTTTTTATTGTCAAATTTTTCAATTTATTTCTGTAGATAATGTGAATTGCCACTAATTTGAGCAATTGCTGAGGTTGACCTTACCTGACTCAGGTCTGGGTGCCAACCATTGCAGCTCCAGGTTGTAACAGTCATATTGAATGAACAACTCTCACAATACTGGTCCTTGTTGGTGCCCATTGGCACAAAACATTTTGAAGTGTGAGGCCTATTCCAGATTCAGTACTTGAGCTCACTGTGACCCGTTTGCCTGATAGAAGACAATTTTGGCAAGTGGAATGTTGAAGTTCAGCACAGAGATCACAGAAACATAGGCAGGAATTTTCCAGCCCCTCATGCTGGTGGGATCTTCTGCTCCCGCTGATGTGAACGGAGATGTCAGTGGTTCGCCGGCCCCGCCATGGGGGAACTGGAAGATTCTGGCCATAGAAAACTTATGGTCCAGAAGGAGACTATTCAACCTATCATGTCTCTGCCAACCAAAATATAGTTATTCAGTCAAGCTCTTGATGCATAGGCAAGATCCTGCAAATGCTTTTCCAAGTACCTCAAAATGCGATGACGATTTCTGCCACTACCACTGTTCCAGGCAAGAGTTTAAGACCTCTGGGCGAAAAAAATTGCCCTCACCTTCCCTCTAACCCTTCTAGCAATTAATTTAAATCCATGCCAGCTGGTTATTGATGCCTCTGCTAAGGGAAATAGGCCCTCCCTATCCAGTCTATCAAGGCCCCTCATAATTTTATACACCTCATTAAATCTCCCCTCAGCCTCCTCGATTCAAAGAAAACAACCCCAGCCTACTCGAGCTTTTCTCATAACTAAAGTTCTCCATTTTTAACAACATCCTTGTCAATGCCCTCTGTACCCTTTCTAGTATGATCACATCTTTCCCATAATGCAGCGACCAGAATTGTACACGGTACTCTTGCTACAATCGAACCAGTGTTTATATTAGCACTTTCAATTCCCAGATCAGAGAATGGAACCTGGGCCAGGAGTAATGTTCCTCTTGCAAAGATGCATTATTAACTCTGTTTGAAGCATATGTCCAAAAGTGCTTCACAGCTAATGAATTACTTTTGAACTGCCATCATTGTATGCAAATGTAGTAGACAATTGCAAGCAGCGAAGTCCTAAGATTTTTTTTGGTGGTGTTAGTTAGGATAGTAATTTTGGCCGGGACACCATGAGAATTCCCTGCTTTGAATTGTGCTATAAGATCTTCTACATCTACCTGAACAGGAGAGCAATGTTCCCCCTGCAACATACAGAATTGTCAGCCTAGGTATCAGCTCAATTCCTTGCATGTGACTTGAACCTTCTGACCCAGATGAGAGTGTTGCCACCGAGCCAAACTGACAAAGAATTTTGTTTGGAAAGTCTGCTCACACATTAGTGTAGTTCTGTCAATTTAGTGTATTGAATAAGCTGGCTATATTTTACTTACATTGTCCATCAGTAATGGTAACGGGAGATTTAGATGCACACTGCTCAGGATTTTCTGCTGGCAAGCAATGTTTGACTCATAAAATAACTCCCATTTGTGTGTGTTTGCCATCTAGAGCTAGAATGTAAAAAAGAAAAATTGCATGGGAAACCTCCTGTGTACACAGCCACCTTGCAGACCTGCTGTACGAGTAGCGTCACTCCTGTTTACTGATCAAGACACCCACCATTTCTCTGCCCACACATGGAGTGTCACTACTTCATCTGAGTCGCAGCTTGTATTCCAAAAACTGGGCAGATGAGTCACTGCTTCATTGGCTTTATTGCGTTTATTTCTGCATGAGCTTGAAGGAGAAGGCATGTATAGCACAGATGTCTACAGTGTGTTACTAGGCTGCTGTGTAATTGCTCTTGGATATGTCAAAAATAATGGTATGTGGTGTTTGGCATAATCCACGTGTTTATTGATATTGATAAGTGTATTAATTTTATATTTCAGTAGAGATGGCAAGCCTCTGACATAATGAAGAGTTCAGCTAACAGCGTGCACCACAAGAAGCAAGCTGGCCCTGTGCTCTAATTCAGGCTGTGCAGCTATTGTATCAGGAATGATGTTGTTGAGAGACCATGAAAGATCTGATGGCAGCAAGGCGATCAAAGATGAATGCAAAACTGTTATTGAGCGGACTGACCAAGGCAGCATTGTTAATTCGAATGATCAGTTCATTGTGGTCAGTGCTGGTCAAGAAATTAAGGGTAGGTTTTTGTCGAGACAGAAAGGAAAGTTTGGAGAGCAGAGGAATGGTTAGATAAGCTCAAATTCTACAGCCTGGAAAAATGATGGCTAAGGAGGGATTTCATGGAGGCCTATCTTGTGGAAAGAATTAAATGATATGAGTAGATTCCTATGTTTTTGGAATGATGCAGTGTTCCGTAGGTGTTGTCTCTGCTTTTATGTCACTAGTTGTTACCCATCAAAGATTGCCAATATGATCACATCTTGCTTCAACCAAAAAAGTTTGAGCTGTGACCTGCTAGTGCTGTATTAGAGCAGTGTCTAAAGATTTTACAAGATGGCAGAGAAAACCAGCGTTTAGGACAAATCAAGATTTGGAATGGCACATTCTTCCAGGTGTGTAGCCTTGGAGCCATGATTGAGGAAAAGGGGTTGGCGCATGAATGAATGCTGATAATGTGAAAGAAGATCTTCAGAACCTGAACTTCTATTTCTTTCTATTTTCTGTTTGTGCGTGTCTACATTAAATTTTTGCTAGCAGTTAAGTGTGTCCTTTTCTGATGATGCACTAATTATTTTGTATGTGCTAGACAATGACGGCATGTAATTGCAATGGGCTTTTTTTCTATTTAAAGGGTAAAGTGTGGCAAGTGCTCTGTGTAAAAAAGGAGGTTATATTTCGAGTGATGTTTTAGAAATCAAACTTAGAGCTGTGATCAACTTCAATACCCTTGTGGGCCTTTCCTTTAGTTTTTTGTGAACAGTTCCAGTCTCCATTTATTCAAAGGACATAAAGACACTGAAGAATGTATAATTCTAGTCAATATTTTTGGTACAAGAACGGAGAGATTATATCAGTCAGGAAAGATTGAATATGTTGTGGCTCTTTTCCCTAGAAAAGAGAAGACTTAAGGGAGACCTGATAAAGATTTGTAAGATTAGGATAGCCATAGAGAAAATGTTTTCATTTTCAGGAGAGACCAAAGCTAGGGACAAAAATATAAATGCACTAGGGAATTCAGGAGAAATTTCTTTACCCACAAAGATGTTAGAATGTAAAATTGCTACCATGGGGAATAGTTAAGATGACCAATATAGATGCATTTAAGAGGAAATTAGATAAACACATGAGGGAGAAAGGAATAGAAGGATATGTTGATGGGGTGAGATGAATTAAGATGGGAGAAAGCTTATGTGAAAGATAAACACTGACATGGACCAGCTGAACCAAACGGCCTGTTACAGCGATGTATATACACTGTTGTATGTTCTTTGTTGAATGACTTTTGAGTGCTGTAGATAACCTTTGGAGAAAGTGGCGGTGGGGGAGTTTTTTGAGGCAGCCTGAGAAGAGAGGATTGACCTTCATCGATATATGTATTCCTTTTGTCACATAAATCATGGTGCTGCTTTTCAAAGCTCCAGTAAAGGCTTCTCTTCCTTCCCCAAGCCAATCACCTCGGTGTTCTGCTAGGACTTAACCTTGGTCCCCAGCTTTTACTGATCCACATACTGGCCTTGGTGACATCATCCATAGGAGTGGGACAGCTCCCAGAGCAGCAAATAATGAGATGAGCAAGGCCATTTGGCCTATTTTAATTCATCCATTCAAAAATCCTAAAATCCTCCTATTGTAACATTCAGTTCTCTTTAAATAGTTCTAAGGTTTTTGTTTCCACCACTCAAGTCCTCACGTTAATCACATTAACCAGAAGCATTTCCTGATTCAGTACTTAAATAATCTTATACTAATTTCAATTTGTGTCCGGCATTCCAATTTGTAGTAATGTTTTAGATTTCCTTTCTCTATTCTCTAACAATCCTCCATATCTTCAAAGGATCACCTCTCTGATGAAAGTAAGAAATAAAGAACTTACATTTATATACACACCATGAGGCACCCCTAAGTCTGCCGCAGAAATGAAATATATTTGAAGTATAATTGCTGTTGTAAGGTAGCCATTTCTTTAGTTGTAACAGATTCTTGACTTGAGGGATCAGCCTTGTGCCTCTTTCCTGCACTCCCTCCTGCACTTGAATGTTTCTCTTATTCATTTGCTGACCAAAGCTGGACACCATCCCCTGGATGCAGGCTGTGAGCTGTACAGTTTGATAATTAAAGTTCCAAAGAAGTCATATTGGACTTGAAACGTTAGCTCTGTTTCTCTCTCCACAGATGCTGCCAGACTATCTAAGTTTTTCCAGCACTTTGTTTTTATTTCAGATCTCCAGCATCTGCAGTATTTTGCTTTTATTGATAATTACCTCCTCTGATTTGTATTCTAGCATTTTGGTTCTGCACTACAACATTTTTGTTGGCTTTTCTGATTATTGTTCTGTGTTGATTGCTAGTTTTAGTGATGAGCCTACCAAGACCTGAAGCAATTTCAGAACCATTCTTGAAATCTGCACTTTGCTTATTTTTCCTTTCTTTATGCAGTACATTGCACTTGGCTGCATTAAACATCATCTGCCATTGACCTGCCCACTGATCTATTTTGTGCTAAGGATTTAGCAAGAGGAGGCAGTACAAACAAGTATCATGTCATTATGAACTACATGGAAGCCAATGATGTAGGTGAAAAACAGAACAAAGTCCTTAAAGATGAATGTAGACTTAAGGAAACACGTTATATAGGTTGGGATTTCACAGATGGTAATCCGTGGATTATTTCTAGCCATGTGCTGAAATAGGGAAGGACAGGGACATCAAGAAAATGAATGCAAGGTTAAAGATGTTAGAGTTAAGCGGGCTCCACTTTGAGCATTCACACCAATTCTGAGAAGATGGGAATTATTCTGTGAAGATTTTTTATTAATATTCATTGATTGGATGTGAACATTGGCTAGGCCAGCATTTATTGCCCATCCCTAATTGCTCTTGAGAAGGTGCTGGTCAGCCACCTTCTTGAACTGCTGCAGTCTTTGTGGTGTAGGTGCATCCAGAATGCTGTTAGGGAGGGAGTTCTAGTATTTTGACCCAGTGACAGTGAAGGAACTGCGATATAGAGAATGCTAATGTACCAGCAAAAAGGAAAGTGATGAAGTATTTAAATTAAGGAGGGAAATTGAGAAAATTATACAAGCTGAATCAGCGACTAAAGGAGGGAGAAATAAATGAGAATGTTCTTGCAGAAAACCATTGAGTAAAAGAGATTTGGAGTAGAGGAATAAAGTCAAGTTGACTGGTTATTAACCAGGACAAGACGACATCAAAAAAAATTGCAGACATTGAAAATTTGAAATAAATATATCTGAATTCAAGACATATCGTGCTGTCTGATATAAAGAAATAAAAATACAAAGAAAGACTGGAAGAATTGAGATTTTCATTAGAACAACACAGATTTGGTGCAATATGAGAAAGAATGGGACAGAGTGGATAGAAGCAAACTTTCTAATAGTAGAGGGTGGGAAAAACTTCTTTATAGAGAGATTAATTGTTGTACTTATTTTTGGGGGTTAATGGTTGAGACAGAAACCATGCCAACATCCAAGATTAGATTGGGTAGGTAGCAGTAGAATATGGGAACAGGGTAGGTAAGTGTGATTAGCATTATTTTCTCAAATGATAGATAAAAGCTGATAAAGCTGATGAGGCCAAATGACCTGCTTCGGTGTTGTAGCTTCTTTGTATTTCAATATATAGTTCATTCTGTAAATTCTAAGCTGTTTCATTCAATTCCACAGCCTATCCTAATTATGTCATTCTGTGAATCTGACCACTTCTATTAGAATTTCTGAATCCATGGGAAGAATTTTCTCCCGGTGGTGGGGGAAGTTCAGGAGCGGGCGCGGGCAGGCGCACCTCTGATCGGCGCCTCCAATTGGGGTCATGCCCAGCATGACGTCTGCCAGGAAGCGCTGTGCGGGCAGGGGGGATTCCCTCAGCTGAGAGTGCACTTTTTCGTGCATGCATGCAAAAGAGCACACTTATCTCCCTGAGGCTAAGTGCTGCCTCAGGGAGATCGACTCCACATTTAAAAATGGTAAAGATACAAAAGCAAAATTTCCCTGACATGAGTGTCACATGAGTTGGGACATGCCTGTCACTTTAAATCAAACATTCATTAAATTTTAAAAAACCCTCATGAAACCTCATCCCGCTGTGGATGAGGCTTCATGCTTTACCTGAAGCCCGCCAGAGCTCCTGGCCTGCCCGACAACCCTAAGGTTGGACGGGCTGGTCCATTAATGAGGTTAATGACTTTGTCAATGGCCTCACTAGGCAGTTGACATGTTGGCGGATGCACAGCTGATTCGGCCACCCCCTTCAACCTGAAAATAAAAATGACGCGGGATGACATCAGGCGTTCCACCTGATGTCATCCCGTGTCATTTTACATGTCAGTGATCAGGCTCCGCGCCTGCCCCCGCACGCTGGCCGACCTAAAGATCCTGGCCCATATCATTAATGTGAATTAGGACCAGTAATGGTCCAACTGCTGAACTCTGGGCACCCCATTTAGCACCCAATCTTTGTTTCAGACCTCTACACCACAATGATCAGTTACAGCTTAACAACAGGGTCTGCCTCTGCACCTACTTCTGCCTCTTTTCCACTAAAAACCTGAGCTGGGATTTTCTATGCCCGCTGACATTGGGCATGTTTGGTGGCATGAGCGGATGATATGGCGTGAAACCAGTTTGCAATTGCCCGCTCAGCTCTCCGATGGCGGGCTGCATTTCCTGTAATCGGACATCAGGAACCTCATTGTAACATTATTAGACCAGCCCACCGGAATCGACTCTCCCCCACCCCCCTGACCCCGCTGGATCGTCCGCCCACGCTGTTGGAAAAACACGCTGACGTGTTTCACAACAGCATATAAGTGATGCGCACCTGGTGAGCTGCACTTCACTCGGGACTTCAAGGTTTGTCTATCTTACTTTGGTCAGCACTCAGTCCATTGAAGCGCCAGGCTTCACAGCACCACATCACTTTTAGGGGGGCTCACAGCAGGTCTCTACCTACCAGATCAGCCATATGTGGGTGGCTTTCAATGTCTGCAGGGTGATGCCTGTGGCCAGAGTGGGGGTAGAGGACATTGTGACGGGCCTCCACGGTATCCAAAAGGCGTTCCAGTGACGCGTCATTAAACCTGCGGGCTGCAGTCTTTTTGCCTTTCATGGACATCTTCCTTTCAGTAGCCGTGGGCTGGAAGCACTGAGACGTATGCGTGCGGCTGGACTTTAAATATGGCGCCTGGTGTGATGAAGTGGAGATGTGATGGTGTGGCGCATGAGAGCGAGACGGCGTGTTTCCCAGGAGCGCATAAGTAATGCAGTGGGTTTGGGACAATACGGCGTGAAAACCTGCCATCATGGCACCCGCCCACTAATACATTTAGTGCGAAGCTGGGATGGTTCCGCCCCTTTGAACATGCCTTTGTCGTCTCCTGATGTAATTGTTTCTCCCTACCCCCCTAGTCAGGTCTTAATCTTTTATCTTCAATAGTGGCAGCTGAGCCATCAACTGCTTAGGGTTCTACCCTGGAATTCCCTCCCTAACCCTGATCCCTTAAAGCCTCCTCAAAAATAAATTTTTTAACCAAACTTTTAGTTGTTGTTTCTAACATCTCGTTTCTTGGATCAGTACCCATTTCCACATGTGTCTCTGAAGAGCATTGGGACATCCTTTATGTTAAAAGCACTATATATCTGTTCTTTGGTGTCTGAGGACATGGAACCACAGTGGAGATGGTGCCAAATGATGGCTTTTGCAGTAAAATGGTTTAGGCTTCACGGTGGATAAAATGGGGTTTTTTCTGAAGCAACCAATTGTGGTATGGTGAACAATAATCCAGCTTTATGATCGACGAATGAGCAGTGTAGTACTGTAAGGATTTTTTCTTATTCTTTCATGGCATGTGGGCGTCACTGGCTAGGCCAACATTTGTTGCCCATTCCTAATTCCCCATGAGAATGTGGCGGTGAGCCACCACTTTGACTCACTGCAGTCTATGTGATGCAGATACGCTCTCGGTGCTGTTAGGAAGTGATAGTCCTGCCAGGGTGAGGACTATCTAAACCCACACAAAAAAAATTCCACGTGAAGCACTTCACCAATGTTCCCTCATGCAGTCAGACCAGAACTAGCTAAACAAATGAAGGCAGGTGATTCTGAATGCCATTCAAAGTTGAGATTCACACTTGTGGCCTCTTGATGCTAGGAGAATTACTGCAGAATTATAGCCCCACCCAAATGAGGTTCCTCATGCATCAACCATTTGCTTTGCAGCTCTTAGCTTCTTCCTAACCTAGACACACTGATGCCAACTTTAGTATTCCGTCACCATGCCAATGGAGATCATTTTGCTAAGCCTGACCTAGAGATTGAATCTGGTACTTTGTCCTTTACCACATGGGGTAGCGAATCTACTCAGAGTCATAAGGAGACAACTGAGCTTTTCAGCAGAATGTTGATTCTGTCAGATTTCTGAGTGATGTTTGGTGACCACCATCCCCTGAAATTATTGAAGCTTCAGGAGCCAAGGATCCACTGGAAGTCTTTGCTCTACCTCTAGGCAAGGCACACTGATCATCCCGAATCCAGCACTCCTTTCTCCTGATTATACAGAGGTTTGCATTTGACAGTAAAGGTATAAAGTTGCATTAGCTTTAAAATGAGATATATAAAAACATTGTGGCTTTAAGCAGGAACTTGAGGTTTGACTGTGCACTTCCACTCCAGCACAAAATTACTGTGCACCCACGCCTTTCTGAGATGAGCTTAGATCTGAGACCATCTGGTCGATGAGGTTTAATAGCTAAGGAAATGAAAAGTACAAATGTAAGAGTCATTGTAATAATCACAATGCTGTTTTTCTACCTCAATTTCCTGTAATTATTTAAAGCATTTTTGTCATTATCGATACACAATTTAAAAAAAAGTTAAAGCCTGTTGATTTTATTGGCTAGTACTAATCATGTAACTTCTTAATAATTGGTGACATTTTCCAGCAACTTTGCGCACAGAGCAGTTCCAACTAAATGGAAAGTTGTTTAGCAAGTTTGGGATAGAATATAAAATAGGAGTCAACATTTTCTACCCATCTGTTATAAATCTAATATAGATATATGATTCATTTAACCAGTAGAAAGTATAACTTTTTAAAATTTATCCATAAACAACACCACAAGCAATCTAGTAGTTTTGTATGAATATTTGCACACTTGCATTTCTGTATTTAGTTTGTGTCCACGTTACAGTTTGTCTCAGTAATTTTTAATTAGGTTTGCATGATTTCATCAATCCCTGTCAAATACTGACTTAGAACTCACTTGGCTCAGTGGTAGCCTTCATACCGCTGAGTCAGACAATTAGGGGAATCAAGCCCTGCTCCAAGTATTTGAGCACACAATCCAGGTGGACACTCAAGCGCTGTACTGAGGGAGTGCTGTGTTGATGTCTTTTGGATGAGACTTTGAACTGAAGCTCTGCCTACCATCTCAGGTGGATAAGAACATATGAAGCAGGAGTAGACCATTTGGCACCTTGAGCTTGCTCTGCCATTTAATACGGTCGTCGCTGATCTTCTGCCTCAACTCCGCTTTCCCACCCATTCCCCTTTACCTTGATTCTCCGAGAGGCCAAAAGGCTATCTATCCCAGCCTTGATCAAACTCAGTGATGGAGCATCCAAAACCCTCTGGAATAGCGAATTCCAAAGTTTCACAACAGAATGACAGAATCCATTTCAATAACCTCTGCTTGTCACATAGCAAATGTTAATGCCTGGGAAGAAACAATTACATACAAATGGAAACAAAGGCACAGAGTACAATCAACCAGACTAAGTCTGATTCACCTTCTAGTGGATGACTATTGGGTGCCCAATACCTGGGACAAGGCCACCAGTGCAACCTCAGAGAAGAATTTCCATTGATTTTCATTAACAGCTAAATCTGCATTAACACGTGCATTAACAGCAGGTTCATAATTTCATGTGAGCCGGGTAAAATTTCCCGTAGCTTCAGAGAATGGCGCAGTGATCAAGGAGAATATGGGAGACCTGAAGGCATGATAGTAACTTTAAACATGTTTTGCTTTAAACTTTTTATCCTGTCAGGAGCAAGATGGGCCCCTCAAGTTGATCACAGTGATATTGTTAATGAAAATGATGAACTGGCAGACATGCTGAATAATTACTTTGTATCAGTATTTACAGTAGAGGAAGAGGTCATCGTGCCAGAAATCCTTAGGAAATTAATATTGAATCAGGGATGGATTCACCAAAATTTACATAAGCAAAATAACAGTAATGAGGAAAATAATGAGACTAAAGAGTGACAAATCCCCAGGACCAGAGGAACTAGATGTGAGCATTGCAGAAACCCGAACTATAGTCTTCTAAAGTTCTCTCGATATAGGAACCTCTCCTTTGGAAAATTGCATGTCATTGTACTATTTAAGAAAGGTGAGGGGGGGAAACCAGGGAATTATAGACCAGTTAGCCTAACGTCTGTCAGGAAATTACTAGAGTCTGTAATAATGATAGATTGATTGAGCACCTCGAAATTTTTTATATGATCAGAGAGAGCCAGCATGGATTTTTAAAGAGTAGATCATACCTGATGAAGCTGGTTGAATTTTTTGAAGAGGTAACTAAAGTAGCAGACAGGGGAATGTTTATACATGTTACTAATATGGAGCAACTGGTCTCCCAGTTGTCAGTGTCAGTGTCCACCGCCTTCATATCGTCCTTGCAGGTGCACTTGTAGCTAAGGAGGTCATGACCCAGTGTGGCCAGTTCACTATACAGAAGATCTTTAGCTATACAACATCATGCATCCGATGGACATGGCCGAACCAGTACAGACGTTGTTGGCTTAGCAATGAGTGTATGCCGATGGAATTAGCACGCTCTAGGACTTCTGAGTTGGTGATCTTGCCCTGTCAAGAGATGCCAAGGATACGCCTGAGACAATGAAGGTGGAAACCGTTCAGCTTTTTCTCCTGCCTAGCATATGTTGTCGAGGTCTCACCGCTGTAGAGGAGTGCGCTGAAGACAGAGGCATGATAGACTGGCAGTTTGTTATTCCCAGTCTGATGGCTGTTGTTCCACACACTCTTTCTGAGCTTGGACATATGCATTGCAGAAGCTGCAACTGTTGTGTTGATTTCAGCATCAAGTATCAGATTGCTGGTGATTGTGGAGCCTAGATATGTGAAGTTATCAGTGACCTCAAGCGTCACATTGTCAATGCTGATAGATGATGATATGACAACATCCTGGATTGTTTATTTTGTCTTCCTAATGCTGATGGTCAAACCAAACTCTTTACGGTGTGAGAGATTCTATCCATTTGCAGCTGGTCTTTAAATCTAGAGGACTAGGATACAAAGGTTAAGAAGTTATGACTAGAGCTGTACAAAGCCCTGGTTAGGTCAAACATGCAGGACTATGAGCAATTCTGGGCATCACACCTTTGCAAGGATAAATTGACCTTGGAGGGAGCGTAGTGTAGATTTATCAGAATGATACCTGGACTCCAAGGGTTAAATTACAAGGAGAGAAAACACAACTAGTATTGTATTTGCTGCAATTTAGAAGATCTAAGGTGTAATTTTCAAAGTTCCCAAAATATTAAGAGGAACTGATAGGGTAGATAGAAGCTATTTCTGGAAGGGGAGTCTTGGACTAGGGGATATAATCTAAAAATTACACCTAGACCTTTCAGGAGTGACGTTAGGAAACATTTCTACACAGGGTGGTAGAAATTTAGAACTCTCTTCTACAAACAGCAATTGATGCTAAATCAATTGTTAATTTTAAATCTGGCATTGGTGGATTTTTGTTTTTTTAATTCTTTCATGGGATGTGGGTGTTGCTGGCAAGACCAATATTTATTACCCATTTCTAATTGCCCATGAGGTGGTGAACCGCCTTCTTGAACTGCTACAATCAAAGCTATTAAGGGATATGAGGTAAAAAGTGGGTTAATGGAGTTAGATTGAAGATCAATCATGATCTTATTGAATGGTGGAACAGGTTGAGAGGTGAAATGGCTTACTCCTGTTCCAAATGTTCTTACTGCTGTGTGATCCTCAGTTTCATGCACAGCAGTCAATTCTCTGCCTCGAACACGAGTATACTCACTGAATAACCCCTAGGATTCTACAGTATTCCCACCATACCACCCAGTTTTCAATCCCTGGGTTTAGCAGGGAAGCTTCATGTAATAATTGAATCACATGTAAAGGGTATGATGTCAACAAGTTCATTCCTAATACTGCTGATGAAACCTTGTTGCACATCCAACCCATTGCTGTCTGTAGAATCATCAAGTTCGAGGTCTTAATGCGAGTCTGATAACTGTAGCTGTTGTTGCCACTAATTCTCTGCTGAAGAGCTGGACCCTGGATGGAATTGAGAGAGAATGTGTATGGCTTTTTCCTGAATATATGGTGAATTATTTATTCTTTCTTGGGATGTGGCAAGGCCTGTATTTGTTGCCCATCCTTAATTGCTCTTGAACTGAATGGCTTGCTAGGCTACTTCAGAGGGCAGTTAAGAGTCAACCACATTGCTGTGAGTTTGGAGTCACATGTAGGCCAGACCAGGGTAAGGACAGCAGATTTCCCTCCTTAAAGGGCGTTAGTGAACCAGATGGGTTTTTATGACAATCTTAGTCACCATTACTGAGACTAGCTTTATATTCCAGATTTAATAACGGAATTCAAATTCCAGGTTGTGTGTTGCCAAAGCATCAAAATCATAGATTATCAATAATTATCAAAGATATATTTGGAGAAATTTATTTTCACTGTCAGTGTAATAATTAGATTTTTTAAGTGAATGTCGCGGGGAACACAATTATCTAAATTTCACAACCAAGCGTTAATGAAGCTGCATTAATAAACAGAAACCATAGAGATGAGCTGAGAATAACTCCTCAGAATATGCATTATACCGAAGAAAACTGAGCCAAGAGATAGCACTTAACGCAGTTGGCACCACTTGAGGTTTGTATGCAGAATTAAAATGTAAAGACCAATCTTTCTCTTGGATTTCTTCCAATTCTCCCTGTCAATTCAGATAAAAATGCTTTAAACCTAAAATAAAAGCAACAATTGCGACAAGTACACAACAGGCCATCAGAATCTGAAAAGATAAGATGGTTTCCGGCTCAGGGTGGAGAATCTTCATCAGCTTTTAATTTGTCAACTGAAACCTTGCCCAACACTCTTTGTAGTCGGTGCACATATATTGTGGGTTGGATGATTATTTGTTGAATCTGTGATGCTGGCCAAAGCACTTAGTCACTGAATATTAATGAAAAACCTCTCAAGTCCAATTAATCCCTTGGAACATTGTATTGTGTGCCGAGTGACCTATGTCTGCACATTGATTTACTCTGCTGAGCAGCAAGCACTTGCATATAGGGGATGGAAGCTACCGTTAGTTGTGACCATTTTCACAGACAAGCAGGGGCTCCCGAAAGAAACGTCTGTTCACAATGGGGTGAATTTTAATCCCAAAAATCAGAAGGGTTAGGGGTCAAGTCAGATGTTAAATTTTAAAAATCTGAAATTCAGCCCCAACCATCCTCCCATCCTGCCCATTTCCAAGTTTAACAGATGTGGTACAAAGGATGGGCAATTAACTTGCTCCCAGGAGGCAGGTTAGTAATTTAAATATTTTAATGAGGCTAACAGTCTCTGTTTTGACCTGCTTTGCAGCTTTTGCATTGACCAGTTTGTTTCTCAAATACTGCAGAGGAAAGAAGCTGAGGACAGTTTTTACAGCACAACTTGAGTCAGGAGGAGGAGTGCTTCTCCATCTCCCACCCAGCAGTCCCTCAATTCAAAGACTTCCCCCCACCTCGCCCACAGGGTTGAGAACCAGGCATACCTGCTCCTGTGGCCTGCTTCAGAGTGCTTCCACCTGACTGGCAACCAAGTCTGTCAATCAGGCTGACGTTTGGGCAGGGAACCCATCAAGAACAATAGATGCACGCTGTGAGGTTAAAACCTCACAGCGTGTAGGAAAACCCAGACTCCAGGGCAGGATTTTTCCCTCGTCAGGCAGGCGCTGCGGGCGGACCCGGGATTGGCTGCGAGACTGACCGCCGCCCGTGATTGGGCTCCGACTGTGATTTCACGCTAGCTGGCCAATTAACAGCCAGCCAGTGTGAAAGGTGAGCTAAGAGCCTCAGCGCTGCTGTGGTGGGGGTGGGGGGAGCACGAGCACTGAAGTGCACGCATGCACGTGCGGGGGAACTGAAGGCACAGAGCTGCCTCAGGGAGCTGAAGGCACAGAGCTGCCTCAGGGAGCTGAAGGATTTTAAAATGAAAAATAAACTTTTTACATATATAAACATATCCCCACAGTGATTCAGTCACATGAAGAGAGACATGTAAAAAAGGACGTTAAACATATTTTATTGATATTTTTTAGTAACGGTTGGAAACCTCATCCCACCTGTGGATGAGGTTTTGTTAAAAATGCAAAGGCCGTCTGGCCTATTCACCCGCCCACCAACCGAACAGTTGAACGAGCAGCGAAAAATGCTACTTAATTAATTACTTAAGGGCCTTAATAGGCCTCTTAATTGTCAATTGGCATGCTGCCGCCTCTCTCGCGCGCGTGCCAACCGAAAGATTGTGAGAGTGCACGATGATGT
This sequence comes from Carcharodon carcharias, assembly GCF_017639515.1. Lineage (NCBI taxonomy): Eukaryota > Metazoa > Chordata > Chondrichthyes > Lamniformes > Lamnidae > Carcharodon > Carcharodon carcharias. Next base: position 62,387,127 of record NC_054479.1, read on the forward strand.
TGGGACGCTTGCCCAACATCATTGTGCATCATTTTACACTCGTAGGTTGGGCACGTGCCTGCCTCATCTGTGCAAATTTTTGCCCCAGGTTTCTTGAACTGAACTCTGCCCTAACCTCCCACTATTGATGTAACCTGCCCCTGTTAATATCCACGGCTGATGTTTTGAAAACTAATATTTGACCAGAGAATGCATTGTCCATTATAGACACCTTGAGGTTCTGACAGTTAACCTCAGACTGTACTGGCTGGAGGAATAAAACTCATACAGTTCTTCTTAAAAGATTAAAAATCTAGAAATTGAGCATGCATGTCTTCATTCATTCTGGGGTTACATATGCACCCCTGTCAAATAGAATAAAACTGGGAAATCGGTGTGCTCCCTTTTCGGATGTTATCTAGCAGTTTCAAGAGGAATGTGGTGAAAACTGTGGGGGAAAAATTGAAGGGAGATACAAGAGCATCATAATTATACACAGATTTATTGAGATGAATGATGTTTGTATTTGCGAGATGAGGCAACAGGCAGGCTTCCAATGAACTTTCAATGTTCTTGAATCCTTGTCAGCATTACTGCTGACTTTGTTATTCATGGACCTTACATAGTGTTGCAGACTGTTGGTATGACCTCTGGCTCAGAGGTGTCTCTTGACTGAAGTATGGATTTGAGCCAAAATCTTGTAAAACTAGAACTATTGGGTAATTGTCCCACCTCCAACACCATGAAAACAATTCTCGATCATATTGCCTCAAAGTCAGCTGGTATAAAGGACGTGACATTCATTTAAGTTTTCCATTTAGTTATCCAAAGATGGTGCTCTGTTTGATATGCTAATCCTTAAGGTATCATTTAGAATTCATTGCTAGCTAACTTGCTCTATATTTGGAAATACTATGGGGTATTCCTGGAAAAATGAGGAGAATAAAAGATTACTATCTTCTGTATGATTCTCCTCATTCTTAGTATAATTTATTCTTCACACACTTGTTCTTCTTTTCCCACTGTTTCTATCTCTAACTTACACTGGTTAAACTTCAATTGTGACATATAATTGCATTGTTGTGCAGCATAGCTGCTGCTACAAGTGGTCTGTTTTGAGAGCAGCTGCAACTGATCTATAGCAACGGCCATCATGATGTGATAGCACAATCTTCACAGACCTTCAAACTCCTGGAGATTGTCGTTGTTTTGTGATTTGTTTTATCTCATTTGGGAAAAAAAACTTTATCCGACCCCAACAAGTGGCTAGCCCTTCAAGACACCCTCCCCCATTGAAATATATTTATTATTGCTGGGCTCACTAGACCAAGTTTCACCTTGACAGATGGTTGGAGATCATTTGATTCATCTGGGCACATGCCATTGTGTAGAAATTACTATGAGACCTGTGGAGATAAACAATTTGGGAAAAAGAAATTCTGGAGAAGAATGTCTCTCTTCTGATGGTAATGCAACCAATGAACACAGTGCGTGTTGCACTCAGTAGTTTTATGCATTGCCGTCATGTCTTGTATGGAACAGCTTAAGCCGCTTGTAAAGAGAATTACAGTAATTGAGATTAATCATTATTATAAAGCATATACCTTAGGGAAGCTTGTGAAAGGTAAGAATTGTAATAAAGAAATGAAATTATAAGTTCAGGATATTTTTAAATGAGGAACTTTACCAAGGGACCTAGGCCTTTTGTGCAGGACATCATCAAAGTTGAAAGGAGCAGGTAAATCTAGAAATAGTGGGTTGAATGATTCCAAACTTGGGTTTATGTTACTGAGTTTACTTTTGGCAGGTGAGATATGAAATGGGATAAATATCCAAGAATCCATGTTATTCCCTGAGAATCACATGCAGAATCTGTGAAATAAATTCCATGGATTTTTTAAAATGGTGGAGTTTGTTCCTGAACACTTTTGGTTGAATAGGGACATTTAGCCATTGAGTGAGCCAGCCACAGGTGCCCTCTATGTAGGAACGACAAATTTGGTATGCGCTAAACATACTAACTGCGCCATCACAGTAAACCTTTAACTTCTCTACCCAGAAGTATCACAATATCACAAAAGAATAAATCTAATTCTACCCTCCAACTTGCCTTACAAGTCTCCTGCAATTCACTGTACTCTGTGTGGATCTTGAGTTCCAATCTATCCTTTTGAATCTATCCTCCACCTCTCTGCTTCATGAGGGTTGGTTCCATACAATAAATATCCTTCAGTTTCTAACTTTTGTTCCATTGAAGAGAAATAGAAGTGAGTGTAAAGGGCATTTTGGCTGTAATTTCAACTTTGAAGTATAAGCTCTGGTGTTGAATTGCATTGCAGCGACGGGTTTAAAACTAAATGACAACACTGGAGGATGGGCCATCCCTGTGGGCAGAAAAAAGTCTGCAGTGACTTTCATAGACAAATTTTGAAGAGTGAAATTGATAAACCCAGATTATTCAACATTAGTCCCAGATTGACTATCATTATGCCCAAATTAATTACCATCATGTCATAATATCCACCATTGTGCCAGATTATTAGGCACACAACCCAGGTTATTGTCTGGTTTCTGAAATCCTGGTGCTCTTGTTGCCTTCAAAATATTTTATTTCTAGCGTGTTTATGTGGATTTGGTTTCAAATGTTTATAGATTTAATTTTCCTGATGGTAACATTCATTTCAGTATGCAACTCTTGACCTTTATAAATCACTTGTTCAACACCCCACAAATTACAGCATATTTCCAATTTGTGTGCTGCAAGTGAGGGACAATGTAACACCATTGCTATAACACTTCTGTCAGAAGCAACTAGATAAGTAAATTCATCACTACATGATTGCAGTGTGACAGGAGTCATTATCTAATCGGAGGTAATCAAGCTGGGAATGATGGAGTCATCTCTTGCTTCAAGGTGGCTTAACCGAAACTACTGAAACCCCAGGCACTCATTGATTTTGCTGATCAAGACAAAGGGCAGCAGTCTCCCATGGACCATGATCCATTCCCTGTTATTACTGTTAGTAAATGAAGGAAGGAGTCAAACACAGGAACAAATTGATATTCGTGGAAACCAGACTTGTCCTGCTTAATGAAATATGAGAGCTGTTTTTCAACTGGTCTTGACCTTTTTGTACATAAATATCAGAATACAGTTGGTACCTTCTACACGCTACTGCCAGGGATCAGTACTGGTGCCATGCAACTTAGGAAATAGCCCTTCAAAATGGCCTGACATTACTCTAGTGGTTTTTCTCACTCCCGCAAGACGATGTTTATTTTTCTAAACTAGAAAACGTTCTAATCCATCATCAACCACTCCATTTCATTAATTCTGACAGTTCTTTATACCATTGATTCTATAATTTTGCTTTGTACTTTTCTCAAATTTTTCATACGTTTTCAGTCATTTAACCATTTAAGCTTATTTGGCTATTCCTTCTCATTTAGTTTTCTTCCTCATTGAAATAGCTTTCTAATAATTTGTATAATTTAATGCTGGTTGTGGACTAGGGAAATGGACTGAACTAATACATTAATATCACCTCTCTCCATGTATTTCCAGGAAATTAACACTGAACTGTAAAAGAAAATTAAATCTTGGGTTGGTTTAGATGCAAACATTGGGCTCCTGCATTCCTGTAACAATTGCTGAGATTTGGCCAGCAACAGGCTGATTTCAGTAAGAGTAGGGTGGCCGACAGTTACACGATTGAGCTCTGAGATGTCAGCCTGAAATGAAATGGGATAAATGAAGTGTCTGTTTTTGTTTTAGTTGCCTTGGTGCTGCTGATGCAGAATGAGAGTTTCAGGTGGTGACGGAGCTGATGAGCTGCAACTGGAATCCTCTCCCAGTGAAATAATCACTTGAATAGCCACAGGGCAGAACCAGCTGAAAGCGCTGCCTTGTGCCACCAAAGATTCCTGATGATGGGTATGGTCAGGCAGTGTGCAGCAAGCAAAATGAAAGCAATATAAGAGCCAAAAATCAGGCTTGGATGAGTTATAGTGTTTATTACCACATGCGTGGGTGTGTAAGCAGCGAGCTCAGTATGAGATGAACAGGCTTTCAAATTCATAAGCTTTTCTTATTTTAAAAAAAAGACATACAATACTGTGGATGAAAGCGGGTTTACTGGATTGTTCTCGGTAGTCAGAGCAAATTACGCTGCTTGATTCTGCATTTTAAAACACTTTCTTTCTTCAAGTTTCTTTGGTTTGGTTTTGTTCTCCCCTCCACCCATCCCCAAATTAAGTGTCAAAATCATGGTTGGTTTGGAACTGGGGTTGTGTTCATGTGCCCAATGAACATCCTTGGTACCTTCCAGACCCTTACTACCTGGGAATCATCACTGGTACAGTGCAGCTGAGGAAATGCACCTTTTAAAATGGCCTGGCATTAACTTATTGACTCATCTCAAAAGGAAGCTGTTTATTTTTCTAAACTAGAAAACGTTCTAGGGGGGAGGTGGTGGCTTAGTGGCACTGGACTGGTAATCCAGAGACTCAGGGTAATGCCTCCGGGGCAGATGGTGAAATTTGAATCCAATAAAAATCTGGAATGAAAAGTCTAATGATGACTATGAAACCATTGTCGATTTTCTCAAAACCCACCTGGTTCACTAATGTTGTCCAGGGAAGGAAATCTGCCGTCTTTACCTGGCCTGGCCTATATTTGACTCCAGACCCACAGTAATGTCCTCTGAAGTAGCAAGCTACCCTTGTATCAAACCTCTAAAAAGTCAATCAAAGGAATGAAACCGACCTAGGCACCAGAAACGACAACGACAACCCAGCTCTGTTGACTCTGCAAAGTCCTCCTTACTTACATCTGGGAGCTTGTGCCAATACTGGGAGATCTGTCTCACAAACTAGTCCCCTTAAGTAGCACTTTCAAAACGCACGACTGCTACTATCTAGAAGGACAAGGGCAGTGGATATATGGGAACACCACCACCAAGCCTCCAAGCCACTCACCATCCTGAACTCTATCGCTGTTCCTTCACTGTTGCTTGAAGCTTGAAGCTGCTTTCCTAACAGCACTGTGGGTGTACCTACACCACATGGACTGCAGCAGTTCAAGAAGGCAGCTCGCCACCACCTTCTCAAAGGCAATTAGGGATGGGCAATAAATGCTGGCCCAGCCAGCGAAGCCCACCTCCTGTAAATGTATAAATATAAAAAGAAACAATGATCAATCATTCATTAGTTACTCGCCCACTGAAATTCTGGCCCAATTGTTACTTGGAGGCATGTTGGGAGCAAGAATGTCCGATATCGTGTGGGAAACCTGGAAATAAGATCAGCCTGTCTGTCAGCGACATTTTAACTCAGCCACCTCATTATTTCTTGGTTTGATGGTGATTATAGCCCTGCAGCAGACGTGATGAGGACTCATGCGACATGATCCTAACTCCGGTATTTAAAAGGCCAATCCAACAATGAAATTTGGAGGAGTTCGGAATTAGAAGCAAGAGAAGACGACCTGCGAGAATGGAAGCAGGAGTTGAATCAAACTAAGTGATGCCTTCCTTCCTCGTATAGCTGGCTTCAGTGAAGACTTGAAGAGATGTTATTCCCTACTAAAGGAGGAAGAAACCTGCTACTACTACAAAGGAGGAGTAGTTGGTTGTTTTTGCTGCTGACTTCCTTGTGACACCCTGGGCAGGATTTTTCAGTCGGTGGGCGAGGGCAGGCCAGACACGCCGATGGGTAAAATGACACGTCAGGCGTGCACTGGAGTTGGCTGCGTGCTGGCCGATATATAAACGGCCTATTAAGGCCATTAAGGATCTAATTAAGGCTATTGTAATCACTGCCCCACCAAGCTTAAGGTTGGCGGGTAGGCAAAAAGGCCAAGTGGCCTTCGCATTTTTTAGGAAACCTCATGCACGAGCGGGATAAGGTTTCCTAAAGCTTTTATTAAAAAAATAAAAAACTTCTCAAACATATAAAAACATGTCCCATTTTATGTGACACAGTCACATGAGATGGGACATGTTTAAGTAAACTTTTAAACCTGTTACTTAATATTTTCAGAAGCCCTTCAGTCCCCCTGAGGCAGCTTCATGCTCTGGGAGATTGAAGTGCTCTTTTGCCTGCCCACATAAAATGGCAGCATGGGCGGTGATTGGCTCTGTGCCCGCTCCTGCCAAGCCCACCCGCCAACTAAAAAATTCTGCCCCTTGTGCCAGTGTAGGAGGTGCTTTAATAACCTAACCAGGTGAGCACAGTTGCACATTTACCGACAGCCTGCTGTGCACACCACCCCACTCTGCCTTGTCAAGCCTACTCCACCATGTCACTCCTCACACCCACTTATCTTATAAGCTTACCCTCACATCTCCATCTATCCATCCATCACTCCCACTTGCTCTCACCCTTAAGCAGTTTGATGCCTCCTCCTGATAGTCACCCTCAGCAATTGCTTCCCATCCGTCAGCTGAATACATGCCATTGTACTTACTCTATTGCAAGAGAAAAGAGCACAGAATGTGATAGAGAGAACCAAAAGTGGGCCCCCAGAGATTGCTCAGTTGACTAGTACAGAGGAGGAAGTATTGGAGATCAAAGTATTGGCATCTTTGTATCACAGAGATGGGGACCCCCACAACTACCTAGTGGCAGAATCAAATATAATGCATGCTTATGTCATAACAAACTCAGTCATGTTGACTTGATTTTATCAGGGAGTGATAAATGATCATCATCATGATAAGTTTCACAATCTTAACTTTCCAGTACTAATCCATATATTTTCTTACCAATCAGGATCCTCGTGTGTACAACAGGATTCCATGGACCTTGCAGATGACAAATCCTCAGAGGAGTTGATTCATTCTGCAGATGCACTGTCACACAACTCATGAAAACCATGCATCAGTTCAGATTTTGCACTTCGGTGGGGGACCATGTGGGCATCTGGTGACTCACACTTTACAAGTGAGGAAGAGGGGTCAGTGGAGGTAGGGACAGCTGTGGAGAGTCCATTTCAGGGAACACAGCCCTCTCCAAACTTTGCTCAGCTTGACACAAATCTGTATCCTGGGCTTGATGTAAAGGAGAAACTGCGCGATGCACTGACAGACCGTCCAAGCTCACTGACCACAATTGCAGAGAGAATGGAGGAGTCTATTTCAACATATGTGGGATGATGTTGCACATTGTGACAATGTCGTCTTGCAGTGGATAGAGCGCCCATTGCCACGGAACATCAAACACTCAATCTAATGAGTCCATGTACTACGACAGCCTTGCCGACTCCAGATGACCACGTGACCTTAGATAGGGTCACAGATAGATTAACCTTGGTCTTGGAGCACTGTGATGATGTCTCCAAGTGTTCTGCAACACAGTAACACCAGTGAACTGCAGCTAGATTATGAGAGGGATAATGGTGAAAGGGGATATGGAAGTGCGGACTCAACACATTGTTGCATCTTCGCTCTCCAGTCAGTAGAACATGCTGCCCCATCTTCTGATGGTCAAGTCTGCCCCTGCACAGCTGCAAGTGGAGCAATCTTTTGCCAGTTCCAACACCCAGAGGACCTCGGCCCAAAGCACCTCAGCAGCCAGAGCAGGCATGTGAGCATCTGCCTCAGATGTTGGGGTCCCAACCCCAAAACAAAAATTCTGCCCTGGGCTTTTATGTACAAGCTGTTGAAAGTGGCGGGCAAGCAAAACGTGTTAATAAAGTATATGGATCCTGGGTTTTATAAATAGAAATCTAGAGTACAAAAGCCAAAATGTTATGCTAAGCCAAATAAACAACAGGTTCACCCCTAGCTGAAATATTGAGTTCAATTCTGGACATGACGATTTAGGAAAGACATGATGGCTTTGGAGAGACTTGCTAGAATGGTTCCAGGAATGAGGGAGTATAATTACATGGATAGAGTGGAGAAGCTGGGATACAGATTTAATAATCTAATCATAGAATAAACACTTGAAGGAGAAATGCAAGGATATAGAGAAAGAGCAGGAAGTGGAACTAAATGAATTACTTTTTGAAAGAACAGGTGTTAGTCAATGGGCTGAATGGCCTCTTTCCTTGCTGTACTATAATTATGGTTCTAGCCCAGATAAGCTTAAGAGGAAATTTGCTAAAGGTGTTCAAAATCATGAACAGTTTTGAGTGTATTGCCGCTCACCTTTCTTACCAGCTTGAGGTCCTGGATTATCACACTCTTTCACTTCTGCTGATAACTTTCTCAGCCATTTCTATCCTTAATTGCTTGAAGAGGTTGTCTTCTTCCTCCCATCCTTGAGAAAGATCACCTCACTGCAGTCCCCTCAGCAGGATCTCCAGGTAAGAGTGAGACACCCAGGGAGCAGCCTTCCCAGGTCTACTCACCATTCTTCTGGTTGCTGCAGCCTGAAAAACACAAGTGCTGGTGAATAACTGTAATCCATATTGTGGCCCTTTTAATTAGGAATCCTATCTATGATAGAGTTGATGCATCATCCTGCCTACCCTCCCTAACTGGTTAGGGAACTTGGTGGGATTTTAACGTATTGTCTCAGTTAAAGAACCTTGGCAAAACCCATTCCAGTTGTTAACAGATTCCTGATCCGCTAATGGTCCCACTGTTTTGGCAGGGAATAAGTTTATGAAGTTCCACACTTTGTTAAAGAGCCTTTCTGTTCTGTAGCATCAACGTTTTGATTTAATCAGAACAGCTTCACAAACTTTAGAATGATGAAATGCCTCTCTTAATTCTTAGCCAGGGCATGTCTACTGGTGCATGACGTGTTACAATGAGTTACAGAGAATGTACAGCACAGAAACAGGCATTTGGCCCAACTAGTTTTTGCTGGTGTTTATGCTTTACCTTAGCTGCTTGCCACTCTATTTCATCTTACCCTATCAGCATATCCTTCTATTCCTTTCTCCCTCATGCACTCATCTAGCTTCTCCTTAAATGCATCTATGCATTAAGATAGAGAACTTTGTGTTTATAATTCACTGAATAAGTGAGAACATTAAACATTTGGTGTGGTCTTCCTCATTGACTTGTTTCCAGCCAAATGTCCTCATAACAGCCACTCTTCTTCACTGCCCTTCTGTTCTGCCTCTGATTGGCTATGTTGTTTGTGTGTTTATTTGCCTTGTGCATCACCTGGGCTCTCTACCGCCCCCTGCTGCCACTGAATTAAAGCACGTCCCCAAATAAATATGAGGAGCAGACGTTTAAAGGAACAATGTCCTGCTATTTGGGTGATGTACTATTCCTTTTATTAGGGAGCTTGAACGTCCATAGCTCAATAAATACCATATTTAAAACTAGCTTATCAGTCATTCTGTAGCTGTTTATATTTTAATCGAGGCCCTGATGGAGAAACTCACTGTATAAATCATGGGAGAAAGTTGCTGTTTTTTAACAGTGATTCTCTTGTATGCAGGAATAGAATTCATTGTCACTGAATCATTTAGGATAATGAAAGTGAGGAGGAGGAGGGGGCTGCTGAAAAGGTGTACAGGGAGATATCTGACGGAAGCCAGATGTATTTTTTATGATGAAACTGTGAACTGAGAGCAGTGATTGACACTTAAAATCAGCACCAGAATGGCAAAGCATTGAAAGTGCCTCTCCTGAAAATTATGTATTTCTCCTGTCAGGCACGTAAACTTTCAGAAGATCCCTCTGCAGGCTGTCCAAAATTTGTTCAGCATTTCCCACAGGCACTTCTCAGTAGTTACCTCAATCTGTGTGTCTGAGAGACTTCATGTATTAAACCAATGATTTTATGTATTTCTGAAACCTTGCACTGTGTTTAACCCACCAACAGCTGTTGATGTGGTACCTGTTAAAGGGGCAGGAAATTGTTTACTAGATTAGTAAATAGAAAAGGGACTTCAGGTTTTGCAACATTTTCCACCGACAGCATCCACTTCAAAAAAAAGCTGCTGAGACCCTAAATTCTGGAATATCTTCCTTATCCTTCTCTTCTCTGTGCTACTTCTTCCTCCTTCAGAACACTCCTTAAAAGCTACCTTTTTGCTAGTGTCAAACTCTGTTTGATAACACTCCTGTGAAGCGCCTTGGGATGTGTTACTATGTTAAAGATGCTATATAAATACAAATTGTTGTTGGATCTACTCCTGCATGAACTGAAGTCCTGTTGACTTGTTTACTTATAACCCCTCATAGTCATTAAATCACATAATAAACCAAACTCAGTGAAGCTTCAGCCCCTTGTGATTACCAAGTTCTGGTGATATTAATAAACTTGTTTTTGCTCCCAAGCTTTCCTTGGGAGTTTAAATGTGTAGGGTGGTTGAGATCAGAGAGGTAGAACCTGAGCTTCTGTGGAGTGACGTTCATGGTCGGATTGCCACTCCGCTCCTAGTTTCTACCTCAAAATCCTTTCAATCTTTTCTTGCCTGATCTTCCAACTCAGGCTGGGCAAGAATGTGTAGTGCAGCGCCCTCCTGAGACATACTGTCAGGGCCGGATGCAAGGAGGCCACACCCCTTATTTATTTTTGTTCATTCACAGGATGTGGGTGTCACTGGCTGGGCCAGCATTTATTGCCCATCCCTAATTGCCCTTGAGAAGGTGATGGTGAGCTGCCTTCTTGAATTGCTGCAGTCCATGTGGTGTAGGTACACCCACAGTGCTGTTAGGAAGGGAGTTCCAGGATTTTGACCCAGTGACAGTGAATGAACAATGATATATTTCCAGGTCAGGATGATGAGTAACTTGGAGGGGAACTTCCAGGTGGTGGTATTCCCATCTATCTGCTGCCCTTGTCCGTCTAGGTGGTAATGGTCATGGTTTTGGAAGGTGCTGTCTGGGGAGCTTTGCTGAATTCTTGCAGTGCATCTTGTGGATGGTACACACTGCTGCCACTGTGCATCGGTGGTGGAGGGAGTGAATGTTTGTGGATGTGGTGCCAATCAAGTGGACTCTTTGCCCTCAGCTTCTTCAGGCAACTGGGGAGTATTCCATCACATTCTTGACTTGTGCCTTGTAGATGGTGGACAGGCTTTGGGGAGTCAGGAGGCGAATTACTCGTCGCACAATTCCTAGCCTCTGACCTGCTCTTGTGGCCACAGTATTTATATGGCTAGTCCAGTTCAGTTTCTGGTCAATGGTAACCCCAAGATGTTGATAGTGAGGCATTGAGTGGTGGTAATGCCATTGAACATCAAGGGGTGATGGTTGGATTCTCTCTTGTTGGAGATGATCATTGCCTGACACTTGCCTGGTGTGAATGTTACTTGCCAGTTGTCAGCCCAAGCTGGATATTGTCCAGGTCTTGCTGCATTGGACATGGACTACTTCAGTATCTGAGGAGTCACGAATAGTGCTGAACATTGTGCAATCATCAGCGAACATCCCTACTTCTGACCTTATGATGGAAGGAAGGTCATTGATGAAGAGCTGAAGATGGTTGGGCCTGGACACCACCCTGAGGAACTCCTGCAGTGATGTCCTGGAGCTGAGATGATTGACCATCAACAACCACAATTATCTTCCTTTGTGAAAGGTATGACTCTAACCAGTGGAGAGTTTTCCCCGATTCCCATTGACTCCAGTTTTGCTAGGGCTCCTTGATGCCACGGTCGGTCAAATGCTGCCTTGATATCAAGGGCAGTCACTCTCACCTCACCTCTGGAGTTCAGCTCTTTTGTCCATGTTTGAACCAAGGCTGTAATGAGGTCAGGAGCAGAGTGATCCTGGCGGAACCCAAACCTAATGTCAGTGAGGAGGTTATTGCTGTTTAAGTTCCACTTGATGGAACTGCTGATGACCCCTTCCATCACTGATGATGGAGGGCAGACTGATGGGGCAGTAACTGGCCAGGTTGGATTTGTCCTGCTTTTTGTGTACAGGACATACCTGGGCAATTTTCCACATAGCCGGGTGGATGCCAGTGTTGTAGCTGCACTGGAACAGCTTGGCTAGGGGTGCGGCAAATTCTGGAGCACAAGTCTTCATTACTATTGCCGGAATGTTGTCAGGGCCCATAGCCTTTGCAGTATCCAGTGCCTTCAGCCGTTTCTTGATATCACGTGGAATGAATCGAAGAAGCTGAAGACTGGCAAGTGTGATGCTGGGAACCTCCTGAGGAGGCTGAGATGGATCATCCACTTGGCACTTCTGACTGAAGATTGTTGCAAATGCTTCAGCCTTATCTTTTGCACTCATGCTGGGCTCCTCCATCATTGAGGATGGGGATTTTTGTGGAGCCACCTTCTCCAGTGAGTTGTTTAATTGTCCACCGCCATTCACGACTTGGTGTGGCAGGACTGCAGAACTTAGATCTGATCTGTTGGTTGTGGGATTGCTTAGCTCTGCCTATCACTTACTGCTTATGCTGTTTGGCACGCAAGTAGTCCTGTGTTATAACTTCACCAGGTTGACACCTCATTTTCAGGTATGCCTGGTGCTGTGTCTGGCATGCCCTCCTGCACTCTTCATTGAACCAGGGTTGATCCCCTGGCTTGATGATAATGGCAGAGTGGGGGATATGCCAGGCCATGAGGTTACAGATTGTGTTCGAATACAATTCTGCTGCTGCTGCTGGCCCACAGCGCCTCATGGATGCTCAGTCTTGAGTTGCTAGATCTGTTCGAAATCTATCCCATTTAGCATGGTGGTAGTGCCACACAACACAATGGAGGGTATCCTCATTGTGAAGGTGGGACTTGCCTCCACAATGACAGTGCAGTGGTCACTCCTACCGATACTGTCATGGACAGATGCATCTGTGGCAGGCAGGTTGGTGAGGATGAGGTCATGCATGTTTTTCTCTCTTGTTGGTTCCCTCACCACCTGTCGCAGACCCAGTCTAACAGCTGTATCATTTAGGACTCGACCAGCTCGGTGAGTAGTGGTGCTACCGAGTCACTTTTGGTGATGGACATTGAAGTCCCCCACCCAGAGAACATTCTGTGCCCTTGTCACCTTCAGTGCTTCCTCCAAGTGATGTTCAACATGGAGGAGCACTGATTGATCAGCTGAGGGAGGGCGGTACGTGGTAATCAGCAGGAAGTTTCCTTGCCTGTGTTTGAACTGATGCCATGAGACTTCATGGGGTCTGGAGTCGATGTTGAGGACTCCCAGGGCAACTACGACCCTCCCCCTGACAGTATACCATGGTGCTGCCACCTCTGCTGGGTCTGTCCTGCCGGTGGGACAGCACACATCCAGGGATGGTGATGGTGGTGTCTGGGACATTATCTGTAAGGTATGATTCCGTGAGGATGATTATATCAGACTGTTGCTTGACTGGTCTGTGAGACAGCTCTCCCAATTTTGGCACAAACCCCCAGATGGCACTATGATGTATATGTTTATGGCACTAGATGTAGCACATCTTTAGGGTACCCCCTAGATCCACTGCCCTGGAGCTCGGAACTTAGGGCCGTAACGTTGGCCACATCCACCTGCACACTGAACATCTAAAACACATCAAACCTCTTAAATGTCCTCTGACTTTAACTATCTTTTAGACTCACTTACTTGGTCTCATTAGAAGCTGGGTTCAACTCCCCAAGTGGCCCTCAATTTTCTGCAATCCAATATGTTATTTTTACAAATGGACTAGTTGGCCTCCCTATGCCATTTAAATTGTGTGTGGAATGGGATTTTTGCAAATTGTCCAACTTATTCAGACCTTGGTGCACAGTGGTGCTCTGAGTGAGTACGTGCTGCAGCTTAAACAAGTTTTGTTTAGTTTGTGGTTGGAGTGACGCTTGACAGTGTGTTGTTGAAATGTTTAAGGGTTTCAACTTTCAATGCCTGCATCACAGATTCCAATTGCCTTTAAAGATATTAATATTCACAAAGCTGTGTGTTGCATTTCAACATGTGGGGTTTGGCATTTGCCTGAGAAAAAGTCTTTGAATGGGGCAATATTATGTGCAGCTTAGTGTATTTCTTGCTTTTGAAAATGACACCTGAGGAGATTTTGCATGTTATGAACAATAGATACCTAATTACCTAAAGCTGCCATTGTTTTCCTATCACCAACATAACACCCTATCAGCATAAACAGGGGCTGTGTAGAGTTCAGGCACCTTCTCAGAAATTGGAGGGAGAATTGCTCCTCATAGTTCGAACGACCATGAAACTGATCAGATATCTATGTATTCCAGGGATGCTACCCGAAGAGAAAGGATCATTTTTTTCAAGTATAAATAGAAGGCACAAAGTCCAGATTTGTAGCAGTTCAGCCTTCTCACTGAGCTGCAGTTTCTGTGCCTCCTTTTATAAAAATAAATAAGATACAAGTGTTATGCCATGTGATTTTCCCAAGAGTTGCTATGTAAATTGTTGAGGGGGTTTAATGATTGTGAGCGAGAGAAAATCTAAAGAGCCTCAGAGCCTGACTCAGTGTCTGGTTGAGTATATCCATTTTGTTAACGGTTTCAGAGAGTGGTTGCCATGGTGCTTCTGTCATCCTTTTCTGGAGGTGTACCCTGGACATAATAGATTTACATGTAGCCTTGGCATCCAGTCTCAGTCGAAAAAGGGAGCAGAAGATTGGGAAGCTGCACCGGGCATATCAGAGTGTGAGAATGCTGCAGCACTCGGGTTTCAGAGCAGCGAGCTGGACAAGCTGAAGGAAGGAAGTGGGCAGTACAGTAGTAAGTGGGAATGGGATATTACAGCCAACCTGTAGAAATCCAGTTCCAGATATCTCTTTCATGTCCTCTGATTAATTCTAGTATCTGAGTTTGATCAGATAATATGTGGGATGTAAATTCAAATGGAGGGAGAAGGGTTTTAGTTGTTTTGGATGTTGCACGTTATGGGGCTGAAGGTTGTGTTGCTGTAGTGACGTTTGCCAGAGCTTTTTTCTAATCTCAACTTGTTACTGCATCCAAACATTGTGTTTCACTTGTGTTTGAATCAGCATTTTAACCTATTTGTGTGTCATTGCCCCACCAAAAAGCAAATGTCTCTAGTACAAGTCTAGAACAAGTATATAGCACTCTGAATTAAGCTGGCGGCAGAGATTAGTGGATATGGTGTGAAGAATTAGCAGCAGTCCGTCCGTCTGAAATCTGTGCAACAGCAACTTCTATTTATATAGCAGCCTTAATGTAACAAAACATCCCAAGGCGTTTCACAGGAGCGTTATACAATATGACATAGCCCACATAAGGAGATATTGGGTCAAATGACCAAAAGCTTGGCCAAAGAGGTGGGTTTTGAAAGGAGGAAAGTGAGGTGGAAAGGTGTAGGAAGGGAATTCCAGAGCTTAGGGCCTAGGCAACTGAAGGCATGGCCACTAATGGTGAAGCAATTAAAATCAGGGATGCCCAAGATGCCAGAATTAGAGGAGCGCAGATATCTCGGAAGGTTGTGGGGCTGGAGGAGGGTTTTTTTTATTATCCGTTCATGAGGCGTGGGCTTCGCTGGCTGGGCCAGCATTTATTGCCCATCCCCAATTGCCCTTGAGAAGGTGGTGGTGAGCCTTCTTGAACCGCTGCAATCTTTGTGGTGTGGGTACACCCAGGGAGGGAGTTCCAGGATTTTGACCCAGCGACAGTGAAGGAATGGTGATATATTTCCAAGTCAGGATGGTGTGTGCCTTGGAGGGGAACTGGCAAGTGGTGGTATTCCCAGGTATTTGCTGCCCTTGTCCTTCTAGGTGGTAGATGTCGCAAGTTTGGAAGGTGCTGTTGAAGGAGCCTTGGTGAATTGCTGCAGTGCATCTTGTAGATGGGTTGCATAAATAGGGAGAAGCAAGGAGATGGAGTGATTTGAAAATGAGGAAAACTTTGCAGTGCATAACCAGGAATCAGTGTAGGTCAGCGAGCACAAGGATGGTAGGGGGACGGGATTGGTGCAAGTTAGCATGGGCAGCAGAGTCTTGGATGGCCTCAAGTTTATGGAGGAGATCAACCAGGTCACACAAGATCACCACAATGTCATGGAGATCTGTTAATTTGGACAGCTTCTCTGTTCTGAGTTATTGATATTGAGAATTTCTGCTGTTCAGAGATAGAATTGGTACTATTTGAAGGTGGCTGCAGAGTTTACCATTTTCATCCTGGATGAGGCTGAAGTGAGCCCTGGAGTGGTAGGCCAGGAGTGAGCTCTCAAGTGGAGTGTGGAGCAGACTCTCAAGTGGTCCTGCATTAGGCTCTAATAGTTTGGTGTGACTTGAAACTTAATGTTAGGTTGAATGTTCAGTTTATTCACTTGTCAACCTGTCCCTGCATTGCTAACGCAAGCTTGCATTATCCCTGCTGAAGGATTTTTGAGTAATCCGTTTAGCATCTTGCACCACAGCAGTGTGTGAGTGGATTGGCATCAGCCACAAGAATATTCTTCAGTGTGTTTCTCTCTCAGCAGGGGGATCAATGTTTACCAGTTTCTGTGCAGACCAATTAGAGCCAAGCTAATACTCAGTAAACATTTTGGTGGGGGAAACTGTGAAGAAAGACAATGATTCTCATTTCCCCATCCGTCCAGGTGTCCTCCACAGTCACTGGTAATCAGCTGGGTGTGGGAAGGGAAGGGCAGGCAGAATGCAATAAAAGGAAGTTTGTTACTTTGTGAGTTGTCCAATAAAGTTGGTATTCCAGCTTCCCACCTGTTGCAGGACCTCATTGAGCTTGCTATGATCAGCTTTTGTAAATGGTTAGTATTTTTGAATCATCTTTACTGAACAATGTTATGCCAGACTATACAAGTTCATTTACCATTTTGTACAAATTATCCACCTTACCCGCCCACCGGGGATCAGGCGTTAGACTTCTCACCCTGGAGATATACAATACCCATCTCGTGGAGCCTCTCCGTCCTTCAAGAAACATGATGGGGACCCCTTGGCCTCACTTATCACCCCACCAACCTCCGCATTCAAAGGATCATCCTCCGCCATTTCCGCCAACTCCAGCATGATGCCACCACCAAACACATCTTCCCTTCACCCCCCCTATCGGCATTCCGTAGGGATCGTTCCCTCCGAGACACCCTGGTCCACTCCTCCATCACCCCCTACTCCTCAACCCCTACCTATGGCACCTCCCCATGCCCATGCAAAAGATGCAACACCTGCCCCTTCACTTCCTCTCTCCTCACCGTCCAAGGGCCCAAACACTCCTTTCAATTGAAGCAGCATTTCACTTGCATTTCCCCCAACTTAGTCTCCTGCATTCGTTGCTCCCAATGCAGTCTCCTCTACATTGGATAGACCAAACGTAAACTGGGCGACCGCTTTGCAGAACACCTGCGGTCTGTCCGCAAGAAAGACCCAAACCTCCCTGTTGCTTGCCATTTTAACACTCCACCCTGCTCTCTTGCCCACATGTCTGTCCTTGGCTTGCTGCATTGTTCCAGTGAAGCCCAACGCAAACTGGAGGAACAACACTTCATCTTCCGACTAGGCACTTTACAGCCTTCTGGACTGAATATTGAATTTAACAACTTTAGATCTTGAACTCCCTCCTCCATCCCCACCCCCTTTCCGTTTCTTCCCCCTTCCTTTTGTTTTTTCCAATAATTTATATATATTTTTCTTTTCCCACCTTTTCCATTATTTTTAAATCTTTTATGGCCTGCTAGTCTTTCCACCCCACCCACCTTGAGTGCCCTGCCATCCATTCTTAATTAGCACATTCGTTTGGATAATATCACCACTTTCAACACTTCTTTGTTCCTTTGTCTGTGACATCTTTTGATGATCTGCTCCTATCACTGCTTGCTTGTCCCTACAACCACACCACACCCGCCACCCGCTGCCGCCCCCCCCCCCCACCCCCCACCCCCCCATTCCCCCACCCACCCACCTTAAACCAGCTTATATTTCACCCCTTTCCTAATATTCAATCAGTTCTGTTGAAAGGTCATGAGGACTCGAAACGTCAATTCTTTTCTTCTCCGCCGATGCTGCCAGACCTGCTGAGTTTTTCCAGGTAATTCTGTTTTTGTTTTGGATTTCCAGCATCTGCAGTTTTTTGTTTTTATTTTTGTTTTTATCTAATGTTAACATTTAGATGTCTATTTATTTGTAAGGATCATTTTCTCCTCTTTAATCTACGCTAGGTCATTCCCCATTCTCGGTAAAAGCTGCAGATTTCTCCACTCCTCCCGGGCAAGCCTTGGCACAGTTTTACCATTGATGACGTATTGCTGAACTCCACAGGGTATTTCCTCACTTCTGAGACTGATACCTCAATGTGTAGGGGATCAGGACCCACTTTGTGACATGTATATAGGCCTAACATTGACAAGTTTGAAAGTATTGGGCAGTGTAATTGTGCTCTTGTGATTGAGTACAGAGGGTTAAATGTACCAACTCAAGGCCAAGAATGGGAGAGTAAGAAGGTTCAGCAGTGAAATGAAAGGGTCAGCTGCAAGCTGCTTTGGTATACTTGTAACAATGATAGCACCTTTTACAATCACAGGAAGTTCACAAACCCAAAGAGAGTGGCGGATTTAACTCTAAATTAAACAGAAGCATTGTGAGGGGCACGTGTTCCCGCCAGACCCATAACAGTGTTGGCCTCACCATCCTATGGAGGTGCTAGAATATCAGGCATTTTTTAGAAGAATCTGGTATGATTCCCTGACCAGCCAAATGTTGGTCATATTTTGAATTCTGTAATAAAAGGCCTAAAGCTAATTTTTGTGTTTTGCAGTCGGGAGAGACACCAACCACACCAAAATACTCCAAGGACTGTAAGGAAAGCTTCTTCCCTTCTACACCAAGCACAGTCACCACAACTGCTCTAACTTCGACTACGCTCAGTACAGTGGTGACTGAAAACCCCAGGCCAAGTGACTCGCAGTCTAAAACCAGGTTAAGCCACACTGCCCAGGAGGACCTGCGAGGTGCTGAGGTTACGCCAATGTTGACACCAAGAGACTTAGAACCCCAAACTGCTGGTCCAACTGAGACACTGTCCAGCCTGTCATATCTCACTCAAGGTAATCTTTACTGTTGCTCAAAACAACAACTTACTTTTATATACTCCCCCTTAATGTAGAAAAACATCCTGAGGCATTTTACAGAGACCTAAGAAAACTGGACACCCAGGAGATGGACTGGGAGGGGAAACCAAAGGCTTTGATAAAAGAGGTGGAGTTTAAGAAAGGTCCTCCAGGAGATGGATGGTTTATGCGGCTAAAGGGTGGATGGGGAGAGGGGGCTACAAAAAAGCTGGAGTCAAATGGATGGAGAATTTTGGGCATATTTTTAGGGCTAGAAGAAGTTACAGAGATGGAGGTGAAGCCCTGGAGGAATTTGAACGTAAGGTTGAGAACTTTAAATTGCAGATGTGGACCAAGAGTTGATATTGAGCAGGGATGACAGTGCAACAGGCAAGTCAGACTGGTGGGATATGGTATGGTTAAGATAAGTCTGGAGTTTGGCACCTTTTTGTAACAGTGAAGTCAATGAGATGGTTTCAAAAAATGTGCTTTCGTTCCATGGTAAGTTTAATTTTTGTGCAGGGCAACATGGGAGGGGGTGTTTGGTTTCCATTTCTTTTACTCCACTTTGCTCTCCTCTCATCTCCTGAAGGCAGTGACTCATGCAGGAGTCTGGACACCAAATGTTGCCAGAGCCTCCCTGGACATGAACAGCTCATGAGTGATCTTAACAATGAATTTCAACAGCCTATTGAACATATGAAAACTGGAAAGTTTATGAACGGGAGAAAATTGTTAACCTCTTCGCACCCTTTGATTGATCGCTACCTCACTATCCTAAATGCTATCCTCCAACCATGATCCTCATTTCAGTCTTGTTTCTTGCAGTTTGTTTCAGATGTCAATTATCCTTCGGCTGAAATCGTTCTCTCTCAATTCTTTCTTCAGTTTATGGGGAGGTTGTGGTGCAGTGGTAATATCACTGGATGAGTAACCTAGGGGCCCAGGTTAATGCTTTAGAGACAAGGGTTCAGTCTTGTGGTCAGCTTGTGGAATTTAAATTCAATTAATAAAAAAAATCTGGAATTAAAAAGAGCTAGTCTCAGTTATAGTGAGACAATAGCATATAAAATCATTGTCAATTGCTGTAAAAACCCATCTGGTTCAGACCCACCAGCAGCGATGGTATAGGGGAAGGAGAGAGTAGCCTTTGGAGTCCTCAACATTGACTCTGGAGCCCATGAAGTCTCATGGCATCAGGTCAAACATGGGCAAGAAAACCTCCTGCTGGCTACCACCTACTGCCTCTACCACCCCACCTGATAAATCAGTATTCCTCCATGTTCAACACCAATTGGAAGAATTAGTGAGGGTGGCTAAGGCACAGAATGTACTCTGGGTGGGGGACTTTAATGTCCATCACCAGAAGTGGCTCAGTAGCACCACTACTGACTGAGCTGGCCAAGTCCTAAAGGACATGGCTGCTAAGCTGGGTCTGTGGTGATGGAGCCAACAAAAGGAGAAAACATACTTGATCTCATCCTCACCAATCTACACAGTCACAGATACATTTGTCCATGATGCTGTTGGTAGAAGTGACTACCACACAGGCCAGGTGGAGACAGAAGTCCAGTTTTCACACTAAGGATACCCTATCATGTTACCACCATGCTAAATGGGAAAGATTTCAATCAGATCTGGCAACTCAAAACTGGGCATCAATGAGGTGCTGTGGGCCATCAGCTGCAATAATCTGTAACCTCATGGCCTTGCATATGTGGGCATTGTAGGTGTAGCAACCCTACATGGCCTGAAGCTGTTCAAGAAGGTGATTCACCACAACCTTCTCGAGGGTAATTAGGAATGGGAATGAATGCTGGCCTATCCAGCGAAGCCCAAATCCCATGTAAGAATAACATCCCCCTCTCTACCGTTACCATCAAGCCAGGAGATCAACTCTGGTTCAATGTGCAGGAGGGCATCCCAGGAGCAGCACCAGGAATACCAAAGAATGAGGTGTCAACCTGGTGAAGCTACAACACATGATTACTTGTGTGCCAAACAGCTTAAGCAGCATGTGATAAATATAGCTAAGCGATCCCACAACCAACAGTTCAGAACTATGCTCTGCAGTCCTGCCACAACCAGTCATGAATGGTGGTGGATAATTAAACAACTCACTGGAGAAGGAGGCCCCACAAATACCCCCATCCTCAATGATGGGGTGAGCCCAGTACATCAGAGCAAAAGATAAGGCTGAAGCATTTGCAACTATCTTAAGCCAGCAGTGCCCAGTGGATGATCCAACTCTGCCTCTTCCTGAGGTTCCCAGCATCACACATGCCAGTCTTCAGCCAATTCATTTCACCCCAAGTGATATCAAGAAACGGCTGAAGGCACTGGATACTGCAAAGGTTATGGGCCCTGACAATATTCCAGCAATAGTACTGAAGACTTGTGCTCCAGAACTTGCCACACCCCTAGCCAAGCTGTTCCAGTATAGCTACAACACTGGCATCTACCACAATGTGGAAAATTGCCCAGGTATGTCCTGTCCATAAAAAGCAGGACACATCCAACTCAGCCAATTACCGCCCCATCAGTCTACTTAGCGCTCATCAGCAAATTGATGGAAGGGTTGTTGATGGTGTTATCAAGCAGTACTTAGTCCAAAATAACCTGCTTACTGATGCTCAGTTTGGGTTCCGCCAGGCCCACTCAGCACCTGACCTCGTTACAGCCAAACATGGTCAAAAGAGCTGAACAAGAGGTGAGGTGAATCCTAGCAAAACTGGAGTCAGTGGAAATCGGGGGGAAAACTCTCCACTGGTTGGATCCATATCTAGCACAAAGAAAGATGGTTGTGGTTGTTGGAAGTCAGTCATCTCAGCTCCAGGACATCACTGCAGGAGTTCCTCAGGGTAGTGTCCTAGACCCAACCATCTTCAGCTGCTTCAGCAATTGCCTTCCTTCGATCATAAGGTCAGAAGTGGGGATATTCACTTGATGATATCACAATGTTCAGCACCATTTGCGATTAAACAGACACTGAAGCAGTCTGTGTCCACAAGCAGCAAGACCTGGACAATGTTTAGGTGAGCAATATTTGTGCCACTCAAGTGCATTTGTCATCTCCAGTAAGATAGAATCTAATCATCTCCCCTTGACATTCAATGCCATTATCGGTGCTGAATCCCCCACTATCAACATCCTGGGGTTTATCATTGACCAGAGCCTGAACTGAACCAGCCATATAAAACTGTGGCTACAAAAGCAGGTCAGAGGCTGAGACTGGAGTAACTCACCTCCTGACTCCCCATAGCCACTTCATCATTTACAAGGCATAAGTCAGGAGTGTGATGGAATACTCCTCACTTGCCTGGATGAGTGCAGCTCCAACAACACTCAAGAAACTCAACACCATCCAGAGCAAAGCAGCCTGCTTAATTGACACCCCATCCACCACCTTCGACATTCACTCCCTCCACCATCGATGCACAGTGGTAGCAGCGTGTACTATGTACAAGATGCACTCCAGTAATTCACCAAGGCTCCTTCAACAGCACCTTCCAACCCGTGACCCTGTGCCATCTAGAAATACAAGGGCAGCAGACACATGGGAACACCACCAACTGCAAGTTCTGCTCCAAACCACTCACCATCCTGACCTGAAAATATATCACCGTTCCTTCACTGTCGCTGGGTCAAAATTCTGGAACTGCCTTCCTAACAGCACCGTGGGTGTACCTACACCGCATGCACTGCAGCTGTTCAAGAAGGCAGTTCACCACCACCTTCTCAAGAGCATTTAGGGATGGACAATAAATGCTGACCTAGCCAGTGATGCCCATATCCCATAAAGGAATAAAAAAAATGTTCCTGACTTTTAAACCACATCTTTCATTCTTGAATATGAAAATGTGATCAACTTTTTATAATTCCCCTTCATAACTTTGAAAACCTTTGTTCAGTTACATCAAAGCCTGCCTCTTTTTCAGAGACCAAAACCACTTTGTTGCAAAGGCTCAATTGCTGACATCTGACCTGAGTTGCCACAGTTAATCCCTGATCCTATTTTTGTGTAATATCTGCGCACGGCTATGGCCCAACAGGATTGAGGACAGGAATCTTCCCTCCCTACCTCATACCTCCAACTAGTTTGTAAATGCTCACCATATTTGTAGCCTCCCAAATGCTAATCTGATTGAGATCAGATAACTCAGCAGAGACCAAAGATTGGATTGATGCTGAGAGTTTTGTGGTTTATTGAACCAGGGCAGACCTTGTCCTTTTTTATTGGAAGTAGAATATTTCCAATTTCTTTATCCCATTCATTCTCTTTTTTGCCGTGCACCATTCTTCCTCGGCGCCTACCAATATTGCTGTGTAGCCTGCAGCCCAGTGTTACATGAGATCAGTCTGCCAGGGTGAGCTGCTAAGCCACACGTGTAGGTGCAACCTTTGGCCCCTGCTTTGCCCTTAACCATGATCAAATGTGTGTGTTCATGAGGGCTGATAGAACTGGGCTTGTGCCCCACTGTTTTGTTATCGTGAACAGTGCACAGATGTTGCTACAGCAGATGTACTGTTTTGGGTCTGTTTGTTCTGTAGTTAGGCAGAGATTGAGTTTATTGCTAACTGGCAGTGAGAGTTGGATGGATGCTTTTGGTTAACTTGGTGTTCCAGTAAGGGCTGGAAACAATTTCTGAAAATGACTTGCTGCTTGGCAGCAAGCAGATTTTTAAAAAATGTTTTGATGAACTTTTCGTTCCATTTATAAATTCTGTCCGGGTAAAAGTCTTTGTTGTCTAAATCAGTCATAAATTGAGTAGGGGTGAGGGAAAGGGGCCCAAGGATTAGAATAGTCAATCAGAGAGGGCAGTTGGGCTAAGTTTGTTCCAAATTGGGCACCTTGGGTCCATCCTAATTACAGTGTCTTGAAATGTTCCAGAACAAAGTCTATTCGGCCCATTAAGTCTAATCAATGTCCTTCTCCACAAGAGCTTGTTCTCGCTCTCCTATTTGTTCCCTATACCCTTCGCTGATTCCCCTTTTCAAGCAACTATTTAATGTCCTTTGAAAAGAGTTTATGGTCCCTGCTGTGACTGGGAATTCTACATTGCAACCACACTGTGCAATGATTTATTTTTCTCTTGCCTCTTAACTAAGAAAATTCTGACAGGGCTGGACAGACTGGATGCAAGGATGATGTTTCCTCTGGCTGGGGAGTCTAGAACAAGGGATCACAGTCTCGGGATACGGGGTAGGCCATTCAGGACTAAGGTGGGGAGGAACGTCTTCACTCAGTGGGTGGCAAACCTATGGAATTCTCTAACACAGAAGGCTGTGGAGGCTAAGTCACTGAATATATTTAAGAAGGAAATAGATTTCTAGACTCTAAAGGTGTCGAGGGGTATGGGGAGAAACCATTGAGATAGAGGATCAGCCATGATCATATTGAATGGTGGAGCAGGCTCGAAGGGCTGAATGGCCTACTCCTATTTTCTGTATTTCTACAAAAAGAATTTTGTGCCCCCTCATTATGGACTCATTGAGCTCATTTCATCATGAAGAGTAAGATCCCAAGACCTGCAAGTGATGTGTGTGCAGCAATGAGCAATATCCTTTCTGAGGGAATGTTTTCACTATTGGGGTGCTTCACTCATCTGTGGAGCTTCTTAGAAAAAAAGGCCATGCCAGCAATATTTATATAATATACGCACACAGAACTTAAAATTTAAATGGTGTGGTTTTGATATATTGTTGCACCAATGCCCGCATTGCCAAAGCAGGTTAGACACCATGTGGTGGTAAGAGGAACAAGCAGCTCCTTCTGTTGTGAGATTAGGGTTTTATTAACTACACGAGTTTAATAACACCCTGTCAGAGCTGAATCTGGCATTTGAGCTTCATAAAGCTGTGTCTTGAATGAGCATCTGACAAGCAGCCAAGTTCCTTAAATGAAGTATTGGTTTTATAATCTATATACCTATCTCTCACACTAATACAAGATATATGTATGAGTGACAAATGTGGGCATTCCCCTAAAGTACCTTTTTGGCTGTCTCGAGCTTGCAGTGGTTAAATTTTTTCACTTCTATGCACTGACCTACTAAATATACAAACACTCGCACATTGACCACAGTAAGTTAAAAAAGACTTGCATTTACATAAGCATCTGTCACAACGTCAGGATGTTCCAAAGTGTTTCACAGCCAATGAAGTACTATTGGAGTGAGTCACTGTTGTCACACAGGAAGCACATTACAATTTTGCGCACAGCAAGCTCCCACAAACAACCAGGATACTGGGATAACTCCCCTGCTCTCTTTGAAATAGTGCCATGGATCTTTTACATGCATCTGAAAGGACAGATGGGGCCTTAGTTTAACATTTCATATGAAAGACAGTACATCTGACCTTGCAGCACTCCCTCAGTACTGCACTGGAGTGTCAGCTTTTATTTCAGTGCTGAGGTATGGCTGACCCACTAAAAGTTCTCCACATTTTCCCTGCGATCTGCAGTGTCTGTGTGACTATCCCCCCTCCCTAACATCCCAAGGACAAATTGCTTTTGAAGTACAGTTGCTGTTATGTATGTAAATGCAGCAACAAATTACATGCAACCAGGCCCCACAAACAAGCATGTTGGATTATTCCGTTTATAGATAGTATCTGATGAGGGATGAATGTTATACAAGGCACTGAGAGAATTCCCAATTCCCATTAAAGAAGTGCAATGGGATCAGTAAGATCCCTCTGAATGAATGAAACAGACAAGGTGAGACTTCGGTTTAACATGGCAGTATAGCACCTCAGAAAATGAAATGCTTCCTCAGTACAATATTCAAGTCTGTGCCTAAACTTTGTTCAAATCCTGAATTGGGAGTTGAACCCACAATCTTCCAACTAGAGAAAGATTGTTATCAACTAAGCGAAGCTGATAAACTAAATCTCAAAATACCACTCTACTGTTGCTCCATATCTTGCACTAGTCATTTAATGGCCCATTGAAGTGAGATGTCCCCATTTGTGAGCATTGTGATACATTGGACAAGTGTTGACTGGAATTGCAGCAAGTCTCTTTCACTTGGACTCAGTAGACAGAGGGGACTTTAATACTTTAGTTGGACCTCAGACGTGATCATACATTTCCGAAAATTTTATGGACAGTCTAGTAGCCTGATGTCTGTTGGTACACAGGGCTGCATTGCAACAGCCTTGCTCCCGTCATGGTGCTGAAATGGCTGTACTTTGTTCCGCACTTGCCCAAAATGAAGGCAATCCATGGAGTACCAACTGGCTGCAGGTGACTGAATATTAAAGTAGAAACTTGCTGGTTGGTGCTTGACAAATTGTAAACAGGCAGCCACTGGCCAGCAGACAGTGAGGCACTTAGCCCAGTAAGTTCAAGGAACTTGGACTTGAAGAATTTACCTGAAATCCATCCTAAAGACAGTCAGTGCAGAATTGTGTCAATCCTGACTCTCGTATCTGAGTCAGAAGGTTGGGGGTTCAAGTTAGAACTGCAGATTTAAACAAATAATCCAGGTTGACACTGTGCAGCACTGAGGGAGTGCTGCGTTGTCTAGGGCGATGCGATTTCAGATGAAGTATTAAACTGAGGCCCGTGCCGCTATCAAAAATCCCACTTTATAAACGACTGAATGGCACAATTTCAAAGTGGAGCAACAGCATCCTGACCAATCTCATTTCCACAACCAACATCACTAAAACAGCTGATTTGATCATTATTATGTTGCTGTTTGAGTGGAACCTTACTGCTATAATCCCTACGTTAGAATAGTGACTGCACTTCAAAAGGGTGACCTGAGGTCATGAAAAATGCTATCAAAATGCAAGGCTTTTCTTCCTTTCAGAATATGAGAGTATTTTGTGCTTTTCCACTTTATATCCCATCAGTACCCCTTGGAAGTTGTTACAGTACATCCATGTTTTAAAAGATGTAACATTTTCATCTCAGCGCACACTTCCTGAGAAAACTAGTATTTGCCCAATATATTTGTTTGAATCCTATTACACAGCAATTATCTTGAACTGAAAAATCCTTCAAATTCAGCTTTTCCAACCCTGGCCCATGTCTGCAGAAAAAATATTGAGCTGTTTAACAGTATGTGCTGAAGTACTATGATGGAGGGACCAATTTGATGAGCTGGATTGAGTGTCACATAGGAAATATATTGTTGCTGAATTAATGTGTGATGGAGCTGTTATATTGGTGCTATTATCTGAAATAAGCCTGGTGATAACACTAGATGACTTAGGAAACAATGAGCTTAGGAAATAATGAACTGGAGTCAGTTGGGTCTGTTCTATGCATCATGCTTTTCAGATGATGATTCAGAGGAGCCTCTAGAAGGACTGAGCTATCAGCACCAGGAGACTCATTTGTGCCACCAGATGAAAATGGCAACCGTTGCTTCATCCCATGATTCCGCTCATTGGCAAGAAGAGGGCACTTACACTCAACAAGATGAAAGCTCCCATCCTGCACACTGCTCCACTCACAGTGAGTATATCTAGCAGCAGGTAACTAACAGATGAGTAGACCAACCATGGGTCTTTGTGCTGGGCACAACAAGGTGCTGGCTGCCAAAGGGAGGCAGCATCAGCAGCACACTCAACATCAAGCCTCTCCAATCTCCTACCACTGCTGTACCTCACTCCTGCAGGGTAATTGATTGCTCTCAGATTGTTCCCTTTCAATTTGGTAAACTAAGTAAGTTCATCAGGGTATGCATTCTGTCTTAATCTTATATTTGCAATGTAACCAAAAGCATTACTCTGGGAACACAACTCCCTAGAGCTGACCCTGCAATGCATTCCTCTTCCAGGACAGACTTGCTCTGTTGTATATAACAGTCATTGGTTGTAATGAGATTTGTTAAACAGTGAGTGAATCTTCTTTAAGTAACTGGATGGAATTTTCAGGTTCTTTGTAATGTGTCTTTCAGTGTTCTGTGTTTAGTCACATCAGTGATACTATCTATGAATCCATTTAACAAGCAACTGATGAATGAATGTCAGAGGGCACAGGAACTGTAGTAATAAAGTGATTCATATCCAATGTTTCAGCATCACAGACACTAATGAGTTCTGTGTATCCTACATAAAAGCAAGGGGAACACCTCTTCCCCTAGTCAGCTTCAACAACTCATCATTTTCCTTGCTAGCTGGAAAAAGATATGGAGTGAGGAGAATAATCGGGTACATTATAGCACAGTATTCCAATTGCCAGTGACCTCGCCTGACTTGATTCTATTTCTTATAACAGAGCTAAGACCTCACAATATTTCTATGAAGTAAATCCATATCATGGCTACTTCCTAAAATTTTAAAAACTGGGCAGAGACTTTAAAAAGGCTGAAGCTATGTCTGCCTGTAACCCTGAACAAATGGAACGCTCTGGCAGTATCAGAGAAGCTGTCACCTTGTTATCTTTGAAGAGATTCTAATGACCCTGTGGGCTGCAGAGACCCAAATTGATAAGGAATTATACCAAGACCATCTCCATTTCATAAATCAGGCCTAACCACTGGAGTCTACCAGTCTACTAGGACAAAGGACCCTACACCTTTCCGATCAAATTCTTAATGGTTCAACCATTAACAAACTCAGACAAAGGAATATACACCCTTTGTCAAAGCCAAAGTGAAGAATTGGGAGTCATGTGACATGACTTGCCTAGCTGGGAGAACCAGTTACCCTGTCTTGCTCTACTGCCACTCAGTCTGCCAGCAGCTCAGAACAAGAGCGTGGCCCCCATCTACATTGTTTCTACTAGGTCTTCTGAATTTCTATACCATTGCCTACAAGACTAATTCATTTCTACATGCCTATCTCACCATGGAAGTCATCTCTACTGGAAGAGTGAATTATCCAGCATCAGTCTTCAACCAGCTGACCCCTGTGAAGGAATACATCATTGGACTTTGATTCTGGGCTCAACAATAACTCTTTATTCTGTGGTCTTTGCCCTGTAAATCTTTCTTTCTCTATTACCTCCTCTTTTATTAAATGAGTGAAAAAGGACACCACGTTGCGACCCTTCTCTCGTGTTTGAATGTGTACCAATAAGCTAACCCTCTGAGTTTACCCTATCTCGCGGTTTCTGTGGGGTTATTAGTAGAAATTGGATCACAACAAAACTGAGGGGCTGGGTAATATGCCCTGCTTATAAATGGGAAATCAAAATCAAGACAACCTCCTGTTAATGGATGGGTGGTGAAAGGAGAAATCAGGGCTGTTTAAATTCAACCCCTTCCTGTCTGTTACATTCTCATGACTGGACTTTGGTTGTTTTCCATATATGGGAGATGGAATATTTGGTTGACCAGGTGTGGGTTGATACAAGTTTTGTTTTGGCAACATTCAAGGACAGGCCAAATTTCTTGTATGCAGAATTAAAGAGATTGAGAGTGACTTGTAAATCCGGTGCAGAGTGGGCAACGACCCTGCAGTCATTCGCAAATTGTAGCTCTTGTATGTCTATGGGGGCCGGTTTAGTTTTGACACGGAGGTGCTGAGGTTAAAGTGCTTTCCATCTTAACGGTATTTAATAATGAAACCAGAGGACGATTTATCTTTGTTGAGGTGAATAGCCACTGTCAAATAATAATTAATCGTAACTGGTATGGGGGCTATAACATAGCCTTGCTTGACCCAGTCCTAGTCCAGATTTTGAGGCATCTGTCTCAGATCTCCCACTCAAGACAGTTGCAGCCACACCATCATGAAGCAGTTGCAGGATTCTGATGAGACCTTTTGGACCCAAACCTTTGGAACACAACCCATGGGCCCCTGTAATTTACTGAGTCAAATGCTTTGGTCAGGTTGCTGAATGCAGTGAAGAGTTCCTGATAGTGTTCTGGATATTTTTCTTAGATTTTCCTGGCAGCAAAGACCATGCCAGAGGTTCCCCTGGGAAGTTCTAAAGCCACACACTGCCTCTGGAAGAATTTCCTCATCCACAGGAAGTAGGCAATTCAGGAGAATGCATGTCAGGATTATCCCTACTATGGCAAGAGAGAAATACCTCAATAATTTCCACAGCATGTTTTATCTCCCTTCTCGAAGATGGTTACAGTTGTCAGATTCCTAAGGTTAGGAGGGAGTTCTTTTTCCTCACAGATCTTTAGCCCGAACAGTGCCATGTCCAGGAGATGCCAGTCCTTTGATTTAGGTTGCCTCTGTGTCGTTTTGTGCATCTTCTTCTGGCAGAAGGCAGTGTTTGTTATAATGAGGCCACACTTTGTAAACAGGAGGACGCCATTTGCAATGGCTTTTCCCACCCTGTTTTCCCCAATGGCTCTACTCCAGATATTGGAGTCACAGTCAACCCTGGCATTAGAGACCCCTGGAAGGGTGATATTTTCTTCTTTTGGGGTGGCAGTGAGGACTTCATCAAGGTCAGAATAGAAGTTCTCCTTAAAATCTTCAATGGAATCCAGGGCCAGGGCATAAGCGCTGATGACTATGGTATATGGGTTACAGCAAAGCTTAAGCACATAGAACTTCGGAGCAGGAGTAGGCCATGTGGCCCTTTGAGTCTCCTCCTCCAATTTGATAAGATCATGACTGATCTGGTTGTGGTCTCAACTGCCCCCACCATCCCACATAATCATGACTCCCTTGTCTGTCAAAAATCTATCTAACTTAGCCTTGAATAAATTCAATGACCCTGCTTCCACTGCTTTTTGTGGAAGAGAATTTCATGGACTAACAACCCTCAGAGAAAAAAATTCTCCTCACCTCAGTCCTAAAAGGAAGACCTCTTATTTTTAAACTGTGTCCCCTAGTTCTAGTCCCTCCCACAAGTGGAAACATCCTCCTGGTATCCGTTCAAGTCCCCTCAGGAACTTGTATGTTTCAATAAGATTACCTCTCATTCTTCTAAACTCCAGTGGGTATAGGCCCAACCTGATCAACCTTTCTTCATAAGATAAGCTCTTCATCCCAGGAATGAGTTGAGTGAACCTTCTCTGAACTGCTAATGCAATTATAACCTTTTTCAAATAAGGAGACCAAAACTGTACAGAGTGCAGTAAAACTTCCCTATTATTCCATTCCCTAATATTCCATTCCCCTTGCAATAATTGCCCAACATTCCATTTGCCGTACTTGCTGTACTTGCATGTTAATTTTTTGTAATTCATGCACTGGGACACCCAGATCCTTCTGTACCACCGATCTCTGCAATCTCTCCATTTAAATAGTATTTGGCTTTCCAACTCTTCCTGCCAAACTGGGCAAGTTCACATTTTCCGACATTATCGTCCATCTGCCAAATTTTTGCCCTCTTACTTAACCTATCTATATCCCTTTGTAGACTCTTTACCTCCTGTTGGCAACTTACTGTCCTACCTACCTTGTTGTCTCATATCTAGGAGCTGTTGGTGAAGTGTCATGAGTCTTTCATTTATACAACTGGGGAGTTCCAGCAGTACTATTCTGGATGGCAAAACCAATTCTTAGGACACGATAGTCACTGTCAGTCTTTCCTTTCCAGTAGAAGGTGTATCCCCTGCTCGTCCTTTCAGTTGCCCCTTCTCAGAAAGGCAGGTTTCAATGAGGGCAGCAATGTCAATTTGGAATCTTGGTTAGCTGACTTGATCAAACACATGAACTGATGCCTAAAGTCCAGAGCTAAACGTTGCGAAAGATTAATCGCGATACTTTTGTAACAGTGATTTTTTTCCCCAAATGATTCATGAAAGACAGCCTTTTACATCAATGTCCCTTTACCATAAAAACTAAGCAAGGAGCTGATTCTTATTAGAGCAACCCATAACATCTTATTTCAGATTTGTGGCTAAAATGCTAAAACACATTATTCACCACAAGAAGCTTATCATTTTTGACAGCTGCAACACCAGACATTTACTGGTAAAAGCAGCTGAACAGGATACTCACCGATTGGAATTTTGTTAGAGGGTTTCCTGTGTCTGAGTCCTACTCTCCAGCACTCGAGTGTTCAGTTTTCTTTCAAAATTGATTTGATTCTTTCACACATTAATTGTTAATGTAAGTGCCAGTGACACTTGTCATCAGACCTTATCAAACCACCTAAAATATTCAAATTAACATGGGCCCAAATATTAAATGTGATTGTGTTTGAGAGCCCTAGCTTGTCATGCCTAAGTTCTTACTACTATCTATGGCTCAAAACTATAAAGCCACGTGCAAATGACTAGCCGCCAGTTGGGAAATCGTAAATGTGACTCATAAATCATTTAATCCTCATCTAATAATATTTACATGATATAGCATTTCCCTGTTACTGTCACTGTTTCTGGAACTTGTGGACCGTCTTTTCATTCCGTAGCTTGTGATGGTTTCCATAATCGGATCACAGTCCTTTACAACATGCACAGTCCTTTGTAACATGCAGCTTTCACATTAACTCTTGCAAAATAAGTCAAGCTGAAATTAACAAACTAGAATTTGTGAGAATTCTCAGTGTTGAGGATAAGCAGGAATATTCCACAGATATCAGATATTCGGCAGACTAGACCAACTAATCACATTTATTCATCAAGGCAAACAGAGTTAGAAAATGAAGAGAATTGGACTTCCACTAGAGTACAAGATAACCCAGATTTCTGATCTTCAATTTACCAAACTGGAAAAGGAGGTGGGAATTGCCCTGATAAAATATAAGATAAAGAGTGTATCAAATGGAAAGAAAAAGTGTACAATTCCGCTAAGATTAGTGGCAGGTTAGAAGATTGGACAGAATTCAAATAACAGCAAAGAATGACAAAAAAAAGGGAGGAATTAGAGTATGAGAGAAAGCTGGAAATATAAAAGAGTTTCTACAAGTATTTAGAAAGGAAAAGTGTAATTAAATGATCATCTAGAGAGAGAGTCTGGGGAAATAATAATGGGAAATAAGGAAATGGTGGAAGCGCTGAACAGATATTTTCTGTGTGTCTTCACTGTAGAAGACACACAGAACATCCCAAAAATACTTGTAAATCAAGAGGTGAAAGGAAGGGAGGAACTTAAAACAATAACAATCACCAGGGAAAGGGCACTGAGAAAACGATTAGACCTAATGTGTGACAAATCCCTAGGATCTGATTGTCTGCATCCTAGGGTCATAAAAGGAGTGGCTACAGAGATGGTAGATGCATTGGTCATAATTTCCTAAAATTCCCTGGATTCTGTAAAGATCCCATCAGATTGGAAAACAGTGAATGTACCTCCTCTATTCAAGAAAGGAGGGAGATAGAAAGCAGGAAACTACAGGCCCATTAGGCTACCATCTGTCATAGGGAAATTGCTAGAATCTATGATTAAGGAGGTTATAGAAGGGCACTTAGAAAATCGTAATACATTGAGGCAGTCAACATGGTTTTGTGAAAAGAAAATCATGTTTGAATAATTTACTAGAGCTTTTTGAGGAAGTAACAAGCAACATGGATAAAGGGGACCTTATAGATGTGGTGTTCTTGGATTTCCAAAAGGCCGCATCATAGGTTACTATGCAAAATAAGAGCTGATGTTGTCAGGGGTAACATATTAGCATGGATAGAGGATTAGTTAGCTAACAGGAAGCAGAGAGTAGGGATAAATGGGTCATTTTTGGGTTAGCAAGCTGCAACTAGTGGATTGCCCCCGGGATCAGTGCTGGGACTTCAACTATTTACTATCTATATCAATGATTTGGATGAAGGGACGGAATGTATGGTTGCTAAATTTGCTGGCGACACAAAGATAGGTAGGAAAGTAGATTGTGAAGAGGACATAGAGTCTACAAAAGGATATCGATAAGTAAGTGGGCAAAAATTTGACAGATGGAGCATAACTTGGGAAAATGTTTTCCACTTTGGCAGGAAGAATAGAAAAGCAGCATATTATTTAATGGAGAAAAATTGCAGAGCTCTGCGTGGGGACCATGAGGGGCAGCAGGCTGTCCTGAATTATGAATCACAAAAAGTTAATATGCATGCACAGCAAGTGATTAGGAAAGTAAATGGAATGTTGTTATTTATTGCAAGGGGGATAGAGTATAAAAGTAGGGATGTTTTGTTACATTTTACAGGGCATTGGTGGGACCACAGCTGGAGTACTGTGTACAATTTTGGTCTCCTTACTTAAGAAAGAATATAATTGCATTAGAAGCTGTTCAGAGAAGGTTCACCCAACTGATTCCTGGGATGAAAGAGTTACCTAATGAGGTAAGGTTGGACCTGTATCCATTGGACTTTAAAAGAATGAGAGGCGATCTTATTAAAACATAGAAGATTCTGAGGGGACTTGACAGGGTACGTGCTGAAAGGGTGTTTCCCCTTGTGGGAGAGACTAGAATTAGGGGACACCATTTAAAAATAAGGGATATCTCATTGACAGCTGAGATGAGGAGAATTTTTTTCTCTCAGGGAATCATGAGTGTGCTGCCCCAGAGAGCGGTAGAAGCAGGGTCATCGAATATTTTTTAAAGCTGAGATAGATAGATTGTTAATTGATAAGGGAGTCAAAGGTTTTAGGGGATAGCGGAAAGTAGAGTTGAGGCCAGAATCAGGTCAGCCTTGACCCTATCAAATGGTGGAGCAGGCTCAAGAAGCTGAATGTCCTGCTCCTCCTAATTGGTAAATTCATAGGTAAACTTAGTCATGAGAAAGTGCCTTAGTCTGTTGAACATGTAGCATGAATATTGTAAATCCACTATAAGCGGTAGGGGACTGTGTACCAATGGACTGATGTTCCCCAAAATATCCACATGGCCTGCTGCCCCTCGCGGTCCCCGCGCGGCCTGCTGCCCCTCGCGGTCCCCGCGCGGCCTGCTGCCCCTCGCGGTCCCCGCGCGGCCTGCTGCCTCTTAAAATGTACATAGGGCCTGATGCTCTCTATTATCTATACAGCTCTCATATTTCCTCTAATATATACTGGAGCTGCTGATCTCCAAAAAGTACATGAGGCATTAATCCCAATAATGTACACTGAGATTAGCATTCTCAGTAATATGCATGGCCTGCTATTTCTTAGAAATGTCCACGAGGATTGTTATCCCTTCTACTGTGCACAGGCTGCTACCTCCTATGGTGAATACACAGGGGCTGCTATTTCTCTACAATATACACAGGGGCTGCTATTTCTCTACAATATACACAGGGGCTGCTATTTCTCTACAATATACACAAAGGCTGCTATTTCTCTACAATATACACAAGGGCTGCTATTTCTCTACAATATACACAGGGGCTGCTATTTCTCTACAATATACACAAAGGCTGCTATTTCTCTACAATATACACAGGGGCTGCTATTTTTCTACAATATACACAAAGGCTGCTATTTCTCTACAATATACACAGGGGCTGCTATTTTTCTACAATATACACAGGGGCTGCTATTTTTCTACAATATACACAAAGGCTGCTATTTCTCTACAATATAAACAGGGGCTGCTATTTCTCTACAATATACACGGGGGCTGCTATTTCTCTACAATATACACAGGGGCTGCTATTTCTCTTCAATATACATAGGGGCTGCTATTTCTCTTCAATATACATAGGGGCTGCTATTTCTCTTCAATATACATAGGGGCTGCTATTTCTCTAGAATATACACAAGGGCTGCTGTTTCTCTACAATATACTTGGGCTGCTATATCGCTATAACATACACAGGGGCTGTGGTTCTCTATAATTTACACAGGGAATCATTTGTCTTGTAACATGCACAGGTGCTGCTATTTCTAATAACATGCACTAGGTTGTTATCTACAGAGTAGGGATTGAACTTTTCTGTGAAAGTAAAATTGATCGCAGTTAAACTGCACAGATTGCTGGGATATAAAACACAGCATACAGACAAGAGGGGATGGGAAGGTGCAAATCTGTAATAGATTATTAAGGATAGTATGAGGGATTAAGACTGTATACTTATTTTGGACATATGCTCATTGCCATTTCTAAAAATTTAAAACTGGACAAAGACCTTTAAATGGCTGAATCTATGCACGCCGTGACCCCCGAGCAAAAGGAGCTGCCTGGCAGTATCGGGGAAACTTGCAAATCGTTATCTCTGTGGACTGACTAATGAACCCCTTTGGGCTGTACAGACTAAATTCATACAGAGCTATATAAGGGCCATCTGCATTTCATAACCCAGGCTGGCCAACCGGAGTCTACTCATCAGCTAAGATGAAGGGCCCAGCAACCTTCCTTTCAATTCTTAATGGTTGAGACATTTTAACAATCTCTCGGACTCGGAGCAATACACATCCTTTGTCAAAGACAGCGTGGAGAGGCGGGTGTGATGTGACATGGGGCTCTGGCTTGTGGCACCAGTAATATTGTCTTGCTGAGCTGCAAAGCTGAGTGTGCTGTTTAACATCTAACTAGCAGCCTCATGAAAAAGGTGCTCTGCCCTGGTTGAACACCTGGCTACGTACCTACCTCCACTGCTTCTGCTGGAAACTCTGTACCATTGCCTACAAGACTGATTCATCTCTGCATGCTTACTTCATCGTGTAAAGTCAACACCAACGGAAAAGTGAATTACGAGGCATGGTTTTCAGCCCAACGACCCCTGTGAAGTAATACCTCATTGGACTTTGATTCTGAATTCTGGAACCCACATGAAACAATATTTCTTTTCTCTGTAGTCTCTGTAGTGTAAATCTTTCTTATCTCTGTCCCTCAGTGTCATATCTGAATACGAGGGTGATATTGCAAACCTCTTTCTCATTTTGAGTGTGTGCAAGTAAAATAATCCTTTTGAGTCCATCCAATCTTGAGTTTGCTGTGGGGTTATTTCTAGAAAATGAGATCGTACCAAAACTGGGGCTGTGTTGGGAAAATACGCCACTGCTTATAAAGAGGGAAACAAATCAAAACACCTTTCTGTTTACAGATGGGTGGTGAGAGGAGAAATTATTGCTGTTTAAATTAAACCGCTTCCTGTCTGTAACAAAAGAAAAGTTGCTCCTAAACATTAAAGGCATATAGGTATATATATATATATCCCTTAATGGAGTTTGTAGTGATTTTTAAAATGCTGCATAATAGATTAATAGAATACAAAGCTCATTAGTTTGGTGGTGGGAGTTGAGCATGATCACAATGAAAACTGCTGTACTGTGTACCTGCTGTAATTCATGTGACTAAGTTGATTGCTATGTTACTCCTCCATAGCTTCCAGTTCCATTAATGAACCCTCTACCACCTCAACGTCCCAGTCCTGCAAGGGGGACAGCAGTCGAATAAAGTCACGTGTCCCTCCAAACATGCCAAAGCTTTTCATTCCATCGTCTGTGGCAAAGTTTCCACCAGAGATAACAGTTACACCACCGACCCCAACCCTATTGTCACCAAAAGGTAGTGTGTCCGAGGAAACCAAGCAAAAATTGAAGGTAAGGAATCATCTATGGCTATTCCTCTTCCCTTGTGTTTATTTATGCAGTGATTAACCTTCCGTTTTTGTGTGTTTGTTTGTTTGTTTTTGGGAGAATGCAGTCAGCTCTTCAAAAATCTCATAAGATTGGCAGTAACATTTGGCCACGTGGGCACTAAATCTGGTGCCTACTGTCTGGAAAGGTTAAAAGAAGATCTAATGGAGATGTTCCTAATTTTGGAGGATTTTCAGAATGTAAATCAGGAGAAAACTATTTCCAGTGACGGTTGTCTCAGTGATTAAGCGGCATTAATATTAGAACAATACTGAATGAACAAAGACATGGCAGGGGGTGGGGTGAGGCAAGAATTATGTAGAGGGCTGCAGGGCTGAATGCTCCTTCTGTACATAAAGTTCAACAAGTTTTGACCGAGGCCAAGTACCAGAGGACATGTATTTAAAGTGATTGGGGACAAAAAAACCAAAGGCTGGTATGGAGAAAACAAGTTTCTACACAATATGTGGTTAGGGTTGGGGTTAGGAATGCACTGAGTGTGTGGTGGAAGCAGCTTCAGTTGTGGCTTTCAAAAGGGAATTGGATACATATCTGGAAGGAGAAATTTGCAGGGAAGAGTTGGTCTAGCTAAATTGCTCTTGCAGGGAACCAGCACGGGCATGTTGTCCAAATGGCCTCTTTATGTACTGAAACCATTTTATGATACTATGAGATACCCATGTCAGTCCTCAACAATGACTGCTGTCACCATTAGGTTTGAAAAATAAACAAAAAACATTTGGTGCAGGCTGTATCAGGAAGACTTTGGAACCCACCAGAATGGGAAGAGCCAACCAGAATCTGTTCATCCACTTCTGAGGGTCCATTTTATAGAGCATCAGAGGTTTGCAGACCTTTATCAGAATCAAGTAGTAAAACTATTGAAATAGACAGGGGAGATTGAGTAATGCAATGGGTTAGACAATGGCTCTTCACCTTGGGGATCTTGGTTCAAATCCTGCTCAGACTGAAGGGCTGAAAGCCTGCTGGATGCATAACTCTCTCAAAACCACTCTGTTAATTTTACTGAAAGGGATGGATCATGAATATTCAGACAACCTCATGTTGCAATTTTCTGTTATTGATGAGCTTTAATGAATTTGATACTTTATGATTTCTGCAGATAGTTTTAAGGGATTGTTAGTCTTTTATGTTTTTAATTTGTTTTACCCATTTTCTAATCAGTGAGATTAATGATTGTCATTTTGATATATAGTTTAATGCATCTAAATATAGCCAAGTGTTAATCTCTTGGTTGAGAAATGTAAATAAAACAAATTAAGTTCCAAAGATTTGATTTTGCTAATAACTCCAACGTAAAGTTTGGGCAAAACAAAAACAGAATTACCTGGAAAAACTCAGCAGGTCTGGCAGCATTGGCGGAGAAGAAAAGAGTTGACGTTTCGAGTCCTCATGACCCTTCGACAGAACTTGAGTTCGAGTCCAAGAAAGAGTTGAAATATAAGCTGGTTTAAGGTGTGTGGGGGTGGGGGGGAGAGAGAGAGTGGGAAGTGGAGGGGGTTGGTGTGGTTGGAGGGACAAACAAGCGGTGATAAAAGCAGATCATCAAAAGAAGTCACCAACAACAGAACAAAAGAACACATAGGTGTTAAAGTTGGTGATATTATCTGAACGAATGTGCTAATTAAGAATGGATGGTAGGGCACTCAAGGTATAGCTCTAGTGGGGGTGGGGAGAGCATAGAAGATTTTAAAATATTTAAAAATAATGGAAATAGGTGGGAAAAGAAAAAAAATCTATATAATTTATTGGAAAAAAACAAAAGGAAGGGGGAAAC
This sequence comes from Carcharodon carcharias, assembly GCF_017639515.1. NCBI lineage: Eukaryota > Metazoa > Chordata > Chondrichthyes > Lamniformes > Lamnidae > Carcharodon > Carcharodon carcharias. The sequence continues at coordinate 62,426,163 of NC_054479.1, forward strand.
AGAAAGGGGGTGGGGATGGAGGAGGGAGCTCAAGACCTAAAGTTGTTGAATTCAATATTCAGTCCGGAAGGCTGTAAAGTGCCTAGTCAAACAGCTTAAAGCTAGCCAGAACATTCTAGAACTCAGTAATTTATTTTATGCTGGAACTCGATTGATTATTCACCCAGAAGACCAGATCATTCCAAACTGAATTGAGACAGTTAAGAGTATGACTGGATTTAGGGTCCAATGTTATACAAACTTGTGGAGTCCCATTCTTGGTGGCCATGGACACTTGCATTAATCTGCCACTACTTGGGACTGAATTGTCAATTTTCATGCAAAGGGTACATTATTAGGCTGGTGTAGGGGGAGCTTTTATCTGTGCATGTGAGAAAGGTGATATTTACACAGGCAATGTCTACAATAAAGTGGAGTTTTGGTATGAGTGACAGCAAAGAGGTGAAACCAATTACTCTGTGGTATCTTTAAGTATTTGCAGTTAACCTACTTAATGTGTTAAGATCCCCTTGTGTCTGTTTGTTTATTTAGTTCATGTATAGATAGCTTTATGTTTGTACACAAATCTACCCTGTTGTTAGTATGGTCAGGCTTGTCTGTGACTGGGAGTAAACTCTTGCCATTAATTCCATGTTCACAGTCATCGGAGACAGTGTCTCCATCCCATAATCGTGGTCTTTGGTTTTGTGATATTTTACTGTTCACTGAGTCTCTATTGTGGAAATGCTCTGGCCTGAAAGCTGCTTTCCTTGTTTCTTTCAGACGGCCATCCTGTCTGCACAGTCCGCTGCCAATGTGAAGAAAGAGACACTCTGTCAGCCAGCACTGGAAATCCTGGAGACGTCAAGTCAGGAGTCATCACTGGAGAGTGACACCGATGATGAGGAAGATGATTACATGGACATATGACACAGTGTGGATTTCCCAAGCTGCAGCAGTAGGCAGCCAACTACTGAGGACCTGCAAATACCATTGTAAAGACAAATTGGGAATACAGTTTTCTGAGGCGATGGAAGTGCACAGTACTTTATATGGAGCACATTGGAACAGGGTGCAGCATTCTCTTACCAGCATTGGCCTTTGTAACTATTAGACACATCGTGGCAGCAAAAGCAGAGAAGTCCAGCTTCGTTACTGGGCTCTTTGCTTGGTTCTCTTCTGACTTTGAGAAATTATTCTGACCTTGTTAGAACACAAAAGTTATTGATTTATTTTTCAGGATCAGGTTTCATTAAGAACACGTTCCTCACTGATTTTCCAGCTTTCTCATTGTTCAATTTTTAGGTGGGAAAAGCTGGGCAAAACAGGTCCATCACAGTCACAATGGAGATAGCAAGCAAAAGACATGTTTTAGAGAAGGTTAAAGGACAGAGATTGGAAATGCTGGAAACATGGACTTGGAACTGCAATGCAGGAAATGAAGAGAAGATCAGTCAGCTTTTGAAAAGACCTATTGGGGAGAGAATGTCTTCGTTTGAGCACCAGGCATACTGAGACCCCTACTGGCTATTGCCAACTTTTCCTGGTTAATTCCCTCTTAGATTCTGTTTATATTTTTCCTAATTTATGTTAAGCCCTCCTCCAATGGAGCCCTGAGTTGTGATGGTGTGAGCAGTACAGAATGGATTGGAATTCACTTACTTTCACTGTAGGTTAATGGGTTCTGCTAACTTTCAGTCTCTGTGCAGCCAAGATGACTTGTGTTAACAAAAGTGCCCATTTATCCTCCTTCCATGCAGAGTGGCTGAAGTCAAGCATCACATGAATCTAATTGGGATGAAACAGTTCCCATCTTTTCATACTGAATCTACACACTTTATTTTTCAGTCATTAATTTCAGTGATAAATGCTAGTTTTTGTTGTTTGAAGCTAGCTGTGAAGATTTAGTTGCCAAGAAGTGCACACTGTACAGCCTGGAGTTCAGTAAGCCAATTCTGCTGCCAATTCCAGGTGACACTGGCTCCCAGCAGTAAAATAACTAGAGCAGGAAACTGGAATGTGTTCAAGAGGGAGAAGGTTGAGATTTTTGGGGGTAATTGTCCGACTCCACACTAAGTGTAGAAACCTCGTCACCGTTTATTGAACATCAAATCACACACAGCACACACCCAGGACTTTGATAAACTCTTCTGTTGGGGTTGCTCCTCACCTGAAGAGCAAAGTTTAAACATTAACCTTATGCTTTGGTGATTTTCTAAAACCAGTATTGTGAACTTATGCTCAGCCCACACTCCAGGGCAAGCCCTGGCAGGTAGGTAAACAGTCTCAAAATTATGCTACCTATAACTAATCACTAACATGTAATCTTGAAATCCTAGACTGGTAACATTCTCTCTCGTGTCAAACAGGGAAGTGTTACTTGCTAAAGATTGGTGCGTGTGGGAATGACATTGATGATGTCCATTAATGGAGAGCTGCCCAACTTCATTTCAGTTTAACGTCTAACACATACAGCCAAATCTTACTTGAGCTGGGACTGTTAATTTTACTTCTTCCTGAACTCTTCAATTGGCATATAATTTGTAGAGTAACTTACTGGAGTGTGAGCTGAATGCGAGTTGGCACAGGACATCTGGGGCCAACAATTTACCTCATCAACCGTATGAGATTTGATGATTGAGGAAGAAACATGAATTATTGAGAATGGAGCTGAGTTAAAGCCAAATTATATACAGAAAGAGAAATAGAGAAAGAAAGATTGGATTAGGAGAGAAAAAAAGACTAAAAGGATAATTCAAAAAATTGTAACATTTGATTTTTTTTTTAAAAAACTGTTTAAAATTTTCTATCTTCAAACAGTTTAAATTGTTCCCTTTCTGGGCCAGACAGGTGGCACTGAATTAACAATTATCATATTGTTTAAAGGGTACTTACACTATTAATTATGAGCCTTAACTTTTTATGGTGAGTTTAATGGACAAATAACATGCAAATCCAGCAAGTGCTTAAAAATAACATGGAGGCTAATGGCGAGATATTGTTTGTGCAAAGCCAAACAGTTGAGCAGCATCACTCAAACAGCAATTTCTGGAGATTCACAACTTGTGCCATATCTCTTCAGCTCCTAAGCATACCGACGGATTTAATGACAGTGCATGTATTAACATGCTATTACCTTTCCAGAGAAAAATTGGCCCATAGTCTATAGCTTTATTTCCAAAACCGATGAGGCTGGAGCTGGTTTCTGTCCCATGGATGAAATTATTTTGTATATGGCCCTGGATCTGTTTAAATTGTTTTCGAGATTATTGTAAGAGTATAAGAGCACAGCACTGAGTATGTTTTCCCTGAAGTGCTAGAGTTGAGAAGGATGGCAACGGTGTTTGGCCCCACCACAGATTTACAATTTCGGACAATGGACGACATCCCATTAAACGTAAAGCAACGAGAGCTTGAACTGAAGTTGTTTATTATTTATTATTCACCAGGATCCGAGTTTCCTGTAAAGCCTCAGAAGTAATTCTGACAAACATGCCATTCCATTATTGATCGTTTCAGTCTATAATAATTAAACCACCGTTTCATTTTCAAGCCCTCTATATTTTAAAGCATTTGCAGCATGTACAGCATTAATGTCTTACTCAAATACTGTTCTATGTCCATGGCTGCCATCCTCCCCCCACCCAGCGACCGCTTGTTCTTAAAAGGGTGGGATGGCAGAGCTGATAGACTGAATTCAGGCACTTTGTCAGTGCAATGAGGCAGTCACATTGGGCCTCTCTCTTTCTCATGGACAGTTACAGAGCATCTTTGGTTGGGATTGGGGCAGTCCATGGCATTGCAAGAATTTGCATTATGTAGCACCTTTTAATGCAGTATAAGTGCTTCACAGGAGCAATTATCAAATAAAGTTTAACACTGAACCGTATAAGAAGAAATATTGGTGAACACAGAGATTTTAAAGAGCTCCTTAAAGAAGGAGAGAGAGAGAGAGATGTGAAGTTTAAAGAGGGATTTCCAGAGCTTAGGGCCTAGACAACTGAAGGCATGTCTGCCAGTGTTGGAATGATTAAAATCAGGAATGTTTAAAGGCCATGATTGTAGGAGCACAGAAATCTCAGCAGTGATAGAATAGAAACATGTAAAAAGACTTGAAATAATTGGTACTTCAGATATCGAAGATGAAAAGCACAGTGCTAGAGCAATAGGGTGCTGTTTAAGAAGGTAATTGCTTGAGATAAAGGATCTTGTGACTAACAATTGCAGCACGCTGGAGAATCCATTCCAAATAACTGAAGAAAACATCTTCCTATAAAGTGCTGTTGAAATGTCATTGACTTTACCAGCAAGTCAAACCCTTGGTGAACATACTTCACCAGTTTACAGCTTCGTTTACACAGGCCATGTCCTGTAAGCTCAGCCATGCTCACACTGAGGTATTGCTTGGTATTTCGTGCGTTATTCAGTACAGAAAATCAGTAGTGGGTGTTCAGGTGTAGCAGCTTGTGTAGAAAGAAGGTTCAGACCAGACCTACCAGCAGCTGAGCAGGAAACCCATTTCTGCTGTCTGCCCTGACCCTGTGTCAGCAGGCACGGGCAGGATTAGATTTGTGTTGGGTGGAGCTGGATCTCAGCTTGAGTTGTGAGCAGCTTTACCTCTACAGGACCACTCCTCCCTGTTTATATCCAGTTTCTCTTGTAACTCCACTTCATACTGCAAGGGGAGTGGTGAAAACGTGAACCTCCCATCCTAGCATCCATTCCATGTCAGTGGGACCTGCCTTGCCTATTAAATCCATGTGGTTTACACAGGGCTAACGACCCGTACTCATCCACACTAACCTATCACAAGGCTTCTCCTCACTTCTCTGAATAATGCTGGTGGCAGTCACAAACCTACCCTCACTGCTCATTCCAAGTGTGCTGGATTCTTTGTTGGGTTCATTAGATGGCTTCCTATGAGAAGAGCTTGAGAGAATGAACATATGTTCTCTGAGGTTTTAAGGTGAAAAGTTGAAACATTTAATATTCTTGGAGGACTTTACAGGTTAGATACTGAGAGGTTTTCCCTTGGCTGGAAAGTTGAAAATTTAGGAGTCACAGTCTCAGAATAAGGGGTCAGCTATTTTAGGACTGAGGTGAGGAGAAACTGTCTCACTTAGAGGGTTGCAAATCTGGATGGGATAATGGATTTGATTGTATAAGGTCAGTCATGATCTTGTTAAACGGCGGAACAGATGAGATGAACCAAATGTCCTGCCCCTATTTCGTATGTTCTTATTACCATAAAATGGCATCAACTCACCCACAATCAGCTGCTACGTTGGTCATATGTTCCTGTCAGACTAGAGATGACCACATCCCCTTTTAAGGAGGTGTTTGAAACCTCCTATTGTGACAGATGGGCTGCTCACAGGAACGAGCTACATCATCTGTATTTTCTTGTTCAGTTGGTGTTATTTATGGCCTGGCCTGAGTGGAATTTCTTTCTCTCCCTTGCTTAGGTTTCCTGTGCTGTGAATTTGGGCGCAATGGAGATTCACGTTCAGGGACAGGAGATTATGGGTATAAGTGGCAGGGCTGCCAGCTCTCTCCTTTCTCAATCTGAGCCATGACTTTTGCAGGTTCTCTCCAAATAAGAATAAGAACTGAATGGGCAGAGATTCCATCAGGGAATGAAGAGAGTGTTTTGACTCATGGGAGATCCCGCCACACTGGGAGGCAGTGGCTTGGTGGTATTGTCGCTGGACTAGTGATTCAGAAATCCAGGGTAATGCTCTGGGGACCTGGGTTTGAATCCCACTATGACAGATGGTGAAATTTGAATTCAATAAAAATCTACAATTAAAGTCTAATGATGACAACGAAACCATTGTCAATTGTTGTAAAAACCCATCTGGTTCTCTAATGTCCTTCAGGGAATTGAATCTGCTGCCTTTACCTGGCCTGGCCAATTAGCGATAGGCAACAAATGCCGGCCTCGAACAATGGCACACACATCCCATGAAAGAATGAAAACTATTCAAAGAAGATCAGGAAGGGTTTTTTTATTCTAATTACTATTTCAGAGGGCAAGTCAACCACTTTACTGTGGGTCTGGAGCCACATGTAGGCCAGATCAGGTAAGGATGGTAGATTGCCTTCCCTAAAGGACATTAATGAACCAGATTTTTTTAATGACAATTGATGGCAGTTTCATGGTCACCATTACTCAGACTAGATTTAAATTACAGATGTATAAATTGAACTTAAATTTTATCAGCTGCTATGGTGGGGTTTGAACCTGTGTTCCCAGGGAGCTAACCTACTAATCTCGTGACATTGCCGCCACACCACTGTCTTACCCCACAGTCCTGGTTCTTTCAATGTCCTGGCTAAGATTGGTCCTTCAACCAACAGATTATCTATTCACGTTCTCATTGTCGTTCATGGGAGCTTGTTTTGTACAAGTTGGCTGCTGCAGTTTTCTACATTGCAACAGTGACTACACTTCAGAAATATTTCATGGATTGAAGTGCTTTGGGACTTCAAGGTCATGAAAGATGCTATATAAATGCAAGTTTGTTCTTTCCTTAGTGGCACTTGAGTTGGCGTGTAAGCATGTGATTAGTATGCACGAGGAGAGAATTTACCTTTTTGATAAATTGTGAGGTAATCTGAATTTTGTTGAGACATTTACTACAAGGCCCAGAGAAGTGTTTGTACTTAAATCCTGGAAAAATGTAAAATATGCGCTAGTGATTCTAAGCTGCTGTTCCAATTAGTATGGAATGTCTTTTTATATTGTATTTTTTCTAAGGGCTTCTGCATCCTGAGTGATCACTTGTACATTTTTACAAGAAGTGTTCTTAAACCATGTTTCCGCTTAGCTGCAAAAAAAAACAATTGAAGTGTTGGGTCTTTACTATTGAATGTTCTGTCACAGGAATGAACTCTGCTTTTTTTATATGCAATATTTTAACCTTAAAACTACTCTGATTCAACTCTTGTACATATAAAGAACATTTTTTTTTTGGAAAAGCAGAAAAATCTGTTACAGTGTTCGCATGTGAAATACTACCAGCTGACGGCAGCTACTAATAAAACAGAAACCCTTCAGCCGCTGAAGGCATAAGATGACCATTCGTGTCTTTTTTTGCTTCACATTCACTAATGCAAATCAGCCAAGTGAACCATTTCTTACACCATTCCTCACATGGTGAGGCTGGCAACTCACCGACCCAGTCTCAGTTTGATCCTTAAAGCCACGAGAGAGAAAGAAACTCTCTTCACATAAATCTGACTTGGATTCAAACCCACTCCCCGAGGCACTATTCTGGTTCTGTTTCTCACTCTCTACCCTGAAGCCTGCCTGCTGATTCGTTTTCTCTGGTCAACTGATACTAGACTGAAGCTAAATACCCCACAATTCCAAAACACATGGGACATACTTGGTCTCCCAGGCACAGTCTCTTTGAATGACTGCACTTGTTTTTATCTTTAATACCTGCCTAGGTTACCTTGGGCCACTGGAACCTTCCTTTCTCAGTTGACACTGCATTGTCTTGATGTTCATAACATTTCACTTCACAATTCGTTATGTAAATTATTATTCTCTATTGCTATATACTGTTGCTTTTTTTGTCTCTCCAAACTACAGTGAGTAGCAAGCAAAAGGCGAGAGATCTTAGATTTCTAAAGTTAGATGGGGGTAGAGGAAGATGGAAAAGGACACTGGAGGATGGAGGAAAATGAAAAGGCTGACAACATAACTGCATTTAGCATCAGGAAATCTACAGCACCTCCAGAACAGGTCAGCAAGGACTTAACTTCAACCCTCATCCAGTATCAATCTAACATTCGCCAATTTTAAATACTGAGGCTTGGCATTAACAGAAGTTGCTATTATGGATGCTACAATGTAGAGAGATGTCACTTTGGGGAGCGGATGTTATGAGGCAGTGGTACTTTGAGAGGGCATGATAGATGCCAAGTTATGGACTACAAAACAACTGCTGTGGTCCTTCATATGCAGGAAATTCTGGCTTGGCCACGATTTGATATCGGGCAGTTTGGCAGCACACAAATGTGTTTCATGGGATGAGGGAAATTTGGTGGAGGGTATGTGAGAGTCATTAGCATGCATAGGGAAGGTGTTACCAAGGGCCAGCGAATAACTGAAGAGACAGAACTCCAGCTCCTTAAACCCTTGGCCCACCCCTCACCACCCTCTTCCCCAACCTCCATCACCACCACTGCTCTGGCAGTGTTGTTGTGGCAGCAGATAGAAAAGCTCTTCAGCTGGTAATGAACTATTTAAACAGATCAGTTCCCACGAAGTTGGACAATGGAGAAGAGGTGAAGGAAGAGGTTGGTGTGATCAACTGTGTCCAGACATGGGAAAAAACAGGAAGGGATAAATCAGAAACATGGAGGACATCATTCCTGACTTTGCTCAGTTAATTGATACAGTGAACAGGGTGGAAGCTGAACTGAAAGGATTGGAACAGGAAGTTATGGGACTAACTGATACAAAACTGAGAGGAACACATTCCAAAGCCCGATAGAGTGGAGATGGGGCAATAATTGGAGAGGTGGGTTACACCTGGAAACCAGATCAATGGCCTTTTGAAAGGGATAAATAACAATGGTGGCTAGTTGGGGGCCAAAAAGGGAAGCCAGGAGTTCGATGGGATGGGGAGAGAAACAAGAGAGCAGTAGGTGGCTCCCATGGAAGAGCTGAGCTTGGAGAGGCCAGAGAGAAAGATGGGGAAGATAGTGCAGAATGATGGATTAGGAGTTGCTATGCGGGAGATTGAGAAGAATATGAACATCGGTGGAGAGGAGGAGAAAATAACTGCAGAAACAAGCTTTACCAATAGTCTCAATCTTTGGCAGCATGAAATACATGAGCGCTTACATTTGGTAAGGTGAGAAAATCCGAGGAAACAGTTCATCATTGATAAAATAGATAAAAAGGAGGTTCTTAATATGCTGGCAACCTTCAAAATAGAGAAATCTCCCAGACTAGATGGGACACGTCCCATTACTGAGGGCAGTAAGGGTGGACATTGGCGAGGCTCCACCAATAACTTTACAACCCTCCTTAAAGATGAGATGGTGTCAGAGTACAGGCAAACAAACGTTACACCTCAAAAAAGGCAAATGGGGTAAACTGGACAATCGGGGGCTAGTCAGCCTAATTTTTAGAGACAAAGTTAATTGTCATTTGAGGAAATTGGTTAATCAATGAAATTTAGCAAGAATTTGTTAAGCCATGTTCCACTAGTTTGATCAACTTCTTTAATGAAGTAATGGAGAGAGTTGATAGAGTTTCTATGGTTCGTATGTTGATATGGACTTTGAAAAGGCATTTGATATGGTGCCACATAATAAACTTACAGATACATACATATATACACATGCACACACACAAATGTTGGGATGGAGTCATACCCAGCACAAAAGAAGTTGGTTATGGTTGTTGGAGGTCAATCATCTCATCTCCAGGACATCACCGCAGGAGTTCCTCAGGGTGGTGTCCAGGCCCAACCATCTTCAGCTGCTTCATCAATGACCTTCCTTCCATCATAAGGTCAGAAGTGGGGATGTTCACTGATGATTGCACAATGTTCAGCACCATTTGCGACTCCTCAGACACTGAAGCAGTCCATGTCCAAATGCAGCAAGATCTGGACAACATTTGTTTGGTTAATAAGTGGCAAGTAACATTCACGCCACACAAGGGCCAGGTAATGAATACCTCCAACAAGAGAATCTAACCATCTCCCCTTGACATTCAATGACATTCCGATTGCTGAATCCCCCACTATCAACATCCTTGGGGTTACCATTGACCAGAAACTGAACTGGGCTAGCCATATAAATATTGTGGCTACAAGAACAGGTCAGAGGCTGGGAATCCTGCGGAGAGTTACTCACCTCCTGACTCGCCAAAGCCTGTCCTCCATCTACAAGGTACAAGTCAGGAGTGTGATGGAATACTCCCCACTTGCCTGGAGGAGTGCAGCTCCCACAACACACAACAAGCCTGACACCATCCAGGACAAAGCAGCCCACTTGATTGGCACCACATCCACAAACATTCACTCCCTTCACCACTGATGCACAGTAGTAGCAGTGTGTACAATCTACAAGATGCACTGCAGGAACTCACCAAGGCCTCTTATACAGCACCTTCCAAACCCATGACCTCTACCACCTAGAAGGACTAGGGCAGCAGATAGATGGGAACACCATTACCTGCAAGTTCCCCCCAAGCCACTCACCATCCTGACTTGGAAATCTATCGCTGTTCCTTCACTGTTGCTGGGTTAAAATCCTGGAGCTCCCTTTCTAACAGCACTATGCATATACCTATACCACATGGACTGCAGCGGTTCAAGAAGGCAGCTCACCATCACCTTCTCAAGGGCAATTAGGGATGGGCAATAAATGCTGGCCTAGCCAGCGAAGCCCACATCCCATGAAAGTATAAAACAAAACATGTACATACATTCAGACGTATGCATACATACAAGCGCACACAGACCCATAGATATATGTGGACGTACATGCATACAGACATGCAAGTACAGACAGGCAAAACATAGACACACACACACACGGGCACAAATACATGGAGAGGAAGTGAAATGTTTAAGTGGGAAACTGGAGATTGTTAAATGTCTTAAGTGATATTAAGATAATTAAGTCAATAGGGCATAACAAATTAAACTACAGACTTTTCAGGCACGGAGAATACATGAAGAGTTGAGATATTGGGAGTACGGACACTGGAAAATGGATAAAGTGGAGCGGCAGTTTTTGAAGAAAGGAAACATGTAATGACAGAATCAGCCCACTGGGTGGAGCGCCACCCAGTTCTATACAGGGGAAACAAAAACAGAATTACCTGGAAAAACTCAGCAGGTCTGGCAGCATCGGCGGAGAAGAAAAGAGTTGACGTTTCGAGTCCTCATGACCCTTCGACAGAACTTGAGTTCGAGTCCAGGAAAGAGCTGAAATATAAGCTGGTTTAAGGTGTGTGTGTGGGGGGCGGAGAGATAGAGAGACAGAGAGGTGGAGGGGGTTGGTGTGGTTGTAGCGACAAACAAGCAGTGATAGAAGCAGATCATCAAAAGATGTCAACAACAATACTACAATAGAACACATAGGTGTTAAAGTTAAAGTTGGTGATATTATCTAAACGAATGTGCTAATTAAGAATGGATGGTAGGGCACTCAAGGTATAGCTCTAGTGGGTTTTTTTTTTTATTTTTTATTTTTTTTTTTTTTTTTTATTTTTTTTTTTATTTTATATAATGGAAATAGGTGGGAAAAGGAAAATCTTTATAATTTATTGGGAAAAAAAAGAAGGGGGAAACAGAAAGGGGGTGGGGATGGGGGAGGGGACTCACGACCTAAAGTTGTTGAATTCAATATTCAGTCCGGAAGGCTGTAAAGTCCCTAGTCGGAAGATGAGGTGTTGTTCCTCCAGTTTGCGTTGGGCTTCACTGGAACAATGCAGCAAGCCAAGGACAGACATGTGGGCAAGAGAGCAGGGTGGAGTGTTAAAATGGCAAGCGACAGGGAGGTTTGGGTCATTCTTGCGGACAGACCGCAGGTGTTCTGAAAAGCGGTCGCCCAGTTTACGTTTGGTCTCTCCAATGTAGAGGAGACCACATTGGGAGCAACGAATGCAGTAGACTAAGTTGGGGGAAATGCAAGTGAAATGCTGCTTCACTTGAAAGGAGTGTTTGGGTCCTTGGACGGTGAGGAGAGAGGAAGTGAAGGGGCAGGTGTTGCATCTTTTGCGTGGGCAAGGGGTTGTGCCATAGGAGGGGGTTGAGGAGTAGGGGGTGATGGAGGAGTGGACCAGGGTGTCCCGGAGGGAGCGATCCCTACGGAATGCCGATAAGGGGGGTGAAGGGAAGATGTGTTTGGTAGTGGCATCATGCTGGAGTTGGCGGAAATGGCGGAGGATGATCCTTTGAATGCGGAGGCTGGTGGGGTGATAAGTGAGGACAAGGGGGACCCTATCATGTTTCTGGGAGGGAGGAGAAGGAGTGAGGGCGGATGCGCGGGAGATGGGCCGGACACGGTTGAGGGCCCTGTCAACGACCGTGGGTGGAAAACCTCGGTTAAGGAAGAAGGAGGACATGTCAGAGGAACTGTTTTTGAATGTAGCATCATCGGAACAGATGCGACGGAGGCGAAGGAACTGAGAGAATGGGATGGAGTCCTTACAGGAAGTGGGGTGTGAGGAGCTGTAGTCGAGATAGCTGTGGGTGTCGGTGGGTTTGTAATGGATATTGGTGGACAGTCTATCACCAGAGATTGAGACAGAGAGGTCAAGGAAGGGAAGGGAAGTGTCAGAGATGGACCACGTGAAAATGATGGAGGGGTGGAGATTGGAAGCAAAATTAATAAATTTTTCCAAGTCCTGACGAGAGCATGAAGCAGCACCGAAATAATCATCGATGTACCGGAGAAAGAGTTGTGGAAGGGGGCCGGAGTAGGACTGCAACAAGGAATGTTCCACATACCCCATAAAGAGACAGGCATGTGGAACATTCCTTGTTGCAGTCCTACTCCGGCCCCCTTCCACAACTCTTTCTCCGGTACATCGATGATTATTTCGGTGCTGCTTCATGCTCTCGTCAGGACTTGGAAAAATTTATTAATTTTGCTTCCAATCTCCACCCCTCCATCATTTTCACGTGGTCCATCTCTGACACTTCCCTTCCCTTCCTTGACCTCTCTGTCTCAATCTCTGGTGATAGACTGTCCACCAATATCCATTACAAACCCACCGACACCCACAGCTATCTCGACTACAGCTCCTCACACCCCACTTCCTGTAAGGACTCCATCCCATTCTCTCAGTTCCTTCGCCTCCGTCGCATCTGTTCCGATGATGCTACATTCAAAAACAGTTCCTCTGACATGTCCTCCTTCTTCCTTAACCGAGGTTTTCCACCCACGGTCGTTGACAGGGCCCTCAACCGTGTCCGGCCCATCTCCCGCGCATCCGCCCTCACTCCTTCTCCTCCCTCCCAGAAACATGATAGGGTCCCCCTTGTCCTCACTTATCACCCCACCAGCCTCCGCATTCAAAGGATCATCCTCCGCCATTTCCGCCAACTCCAGCATGATGCCACTACCAAACACATCTTCCCTTCACCCCCCTTATCGGCATTCCGTAGGGATCGCTCCCTCCGGGACACCCTGGTCCACTCCTCCATCACCCCCTACTCCTCAACCCCCTCCTATGGCACAACCCCTTGCCCACGCAAAAGATGCAACACCTGCCCCTTCACTTCCTCTCTCCTCACCGTCCAAGGACCCAAACACTCCTTTCAAGTGAAGCAGCATTTCACTTGCATTTCCCCCAACTTAGTCTACTGCATTCGTTGCTCCCAATGTGGTCTCCTCTACATTGGAGAGACCAAACGTAAACTGGGCGACCGCTTTTCAGAACACCTGCGGTCTGTCCGCAAGAATGACCCAAACCTCCCTGTCGCTTGCCATTTTAACACTCCACCCTGCTCTCTTGCCCACATGTCTGTCCTTGGCTTGCTGCATTGTTCCAGTGAAGCCCAACGCAAACTGGAGGAACAACACCTCATCTTCCGACTAGGGACTTTACAGCCTTCCGGACTGAATATTGAATTCAACAACTTTAGGTCGTGAGTCCCCTCCCCCATCCCCACCCCCTTTCTGTTTCCCCCTTCTTTTTTTTCCCAATAAATTATAAAGATTTTCCTTTTCCCACCTATTTCCATTATATAAAATAAAAAAAAAAATAAAAAAAAAAAAAATAAAAAAAAAAAACCCACTAGAGCTATACCTTGAGTGCCCTACCATCCATTCTTAATTAGCACATTCGTTTAGATAATATCACCAACTTTAACTTTAACACCTATGTGTTCTATTGTAGTATTGTTGTTGACATCTTTTGATGATCTGCTTCTATCACTGCTTGTTTGTCGCTACAACCACACCAACCCCCTCCACCTCTCTGTCTCTCTATCTCTCCGCCCCCCACACACACACCTTAAACCAGCTTATATTTCAGCTCTTTCCTGGACTCGAACTCAAGTTCTGTCGAAGGGTCATGAGGACTCGAAACGTCAACTCTTTTCTTCTCCGCCGATGCTGCCAGACCTGCTGAGTTTTTCCAGGTAATTCTGTTTTTGTTTTGGATTTCCAGCATCCGCAGTTTTTTTGTTTTTATCTCTATACAGGGGAAATCAATACTGCCAGAACAGTGGGGTTCAAACATGAAGGGGTTAATACACAAAGGTGTTCACACTCAAAGGGCTTACTGCAACTTTAAACAAGCGATTTGAATTCTCAATGACCAGCTTAAGGAATGATACAACGAGATTTCAAGTCTTTTACTTTAAAAAAACCAACATCATCCTCTGTTTCATATCTTCACACACTTTCTTCACCTTTGGAGAATACTGGGCAAGTGTTAAATTAGCAAATGGACTCTTTCAGGAGCAATACTTCCACAGCCAACAAGTCCAGGAGTGGGACCTGAACCTGGAGCCTCTGATTTAAAGACAGGGGTGTTACCTAATGAAGCACAAGAACTCCTGACAGCTACCAGCAATGTAACTGGTGTCAAATCTCTTCATGCCCTCTCTCAGCTGTGCTGTTTCAAAGTAGCTGCAGTTCCAGCACTGCAAAAAAGAATTTAATAATTTTGCTTTCAATCTCCACTCCTCCATCATTTTCACATGGTCCATCTCTGCCACTTCCCTTCCCTTCCTTGACCTCTCTGTCTCAATTTCTGGTGATAGACTGTCCACCAATATCCATTACAAACCCACCGACTCCCACAGCTACCTCAACTACAGCTACTCACACCCCGCTTCCTGTAAGGACTCCATCTCATTCTCTCAGTTCCTTTGCCTCCGTCGCATCTGTTCTGATGATGCCACTTTCAAAAACAGTTCCTCTGACATGTCTTCCTTCTTCCTTAACCAAGGTTTTCCACCCACGGTTGTTGACAGGGCCCACAACTGTGTCCGGCCCATCTCCTGTGCATCCGCCCTCACACATTCCTCTCCATCCCAGAAACATGATAGGATCCTCCTCATCCTCACTTATCACCCCACTAGCCTCCACATTCAAAGGATCATCCTCCGCCATTTCCGCCAACTCCAGCATGATGCCACCACCAAACACATCTTCCCTTCATCCCCCTGGCAGCATTCCGCAGGGATCGTTCCCTCAGGGACACCCTGGTCCACTCCTCCATCACTCCCTACACCTCAACCTCCTCCCACAGCACCTTCCCATGCAACTGCAGAATGTGCAACACCTGCCCCTTTACTTCCCCCCTCCACACCGTCCAAGGGCCCAAACACTTCTTTCAAATGAAATAGCATTTCACTTGCACTTTCCTCAATTTTGTCTACTGCATTCGCTGCTCCCAATGCAGTTTCCTCTACATTGGAGAGACCAAACGCAGACTGGGTGACCGCTTTGTGGAATACCTTCGGTCTGTCCACATGCATGACCCAGACCTCCCTGTCGCTTGCCATTTCAACACACCACCCTGCTCTCTTGCCCACATGTCTGTCCTTGGCCTGCTGCATTGTTCCAGTGAAGTTCAACGCAAACTGGAGGAACAGCACCTCATCTTCCGATTAGGCACTTTACAGCCTTCCGGACTTAACATTGAGTTCAACAACTTCAGATCATGAACTCTCTTCTCCATCCCCACCCCCTTTCCGATCCCCCTTTCCAATAATTTTTATATATTTTTTTTTCTTTTCCCACCTATTTCCATTATTTTTAAATGTATTTCCATCCATTGTTTTATCTCTACCTTTTAGCCTATTTCGATCCCTTCCCTCCACCCCACCCCCACTAGTGCTATCTGTACCTTGCTCGTCCTGCTTTCTACCCTTAATGTCACCATTAGCATATTCCTTAGGTAATAACACCACCGTCAACACCTCTTTGTCCTTTTGTCTATGACATCTTTGGCAATCTCTTCTTTACCTCCACCTATCACTGGCCCTCTATCCAGCTCTACCTGTCCCATCCCCCTCAACCAGCTTATTTTCCACCTCATTTCTATTTTTCTTTAGTTCTGATGAAGAGTCATACGGACTCAAAACGTTAACTGTGTCCTCCTCTGCAAATGCTGTCAGACCTGCTGAGTTTTTCCAGCTATTTTGTTTTTATTCCAGCACTGTCCTGTTGGTGCTGCTGCTGAGCTGTTCTTTGTCAGTGGTTATTGTGTCTAGCAAATCAAACACAATCGATTTTAGAAATTTTTAGTTTCTGATCTTTCCCTCAACATTCCTCAGAGCAGAGTAATCCAGGCTGTTAGGTGGAGTGGATAAGGTGGCCTCCCTCTCCCATTTCCCTTTTCCAAAAACCTATTTAATACCAGATTTCCAGAGGATCAAAAGTCCAAAATTTCCAATCAGAGTGAGAATCCCATGTCTGACACCAATCGGACAGAAAACTGCCCACTTACCTGGAAACGTTCAAAATGTCTCCTGCTCGGATCCACGATGCAGCAGAGGAATCCTCACGGACTGAGAGCAGCGGAGAGAATCAGCACAGAAGCCACACTCCCTTCAGCACCAGCTGCTGTAAAGTAACCAGAGCATTTAAATGTCCATTGTGAATGTTAGTGAATGGGTGAGCGGGTGAGTGGCGGGGTAGGGTGGGTGGATGGACGAGGTAAGATGAGTAGCATGGCATATGGTTAAGGTGGTGGTTGGTGGGTGCAGTGGCTGAGATGGGTAGGTGGGTCAGGGGAATCAGGGGTATCGGGAAAGAGTTGGCTGGGCTGGGGGTGGTAGTTGGGTGGTGGGGGCTAGTCAGGTCGGGCTGAGTAGCGAGGGTTCAGTGGTGTAGTCAGGAGTGGGGTATAGCGTTATTTCCCAGGAGTTAGAATAGGAATTTTCCATCTAACATTTCTTGGGTAACTATCAAGGTACCATAAGTAATTCAGAGCTGCCTAAAGTCTCTGACTCTAACTCGGAGTTGAAAACATTTTTTGGAGGGTCCCGGAGGGTTGGGAATTGCATTTCAGAAGTTCAAACTTCCCGGGCATTTCCCACAGAGTCAGTGTGTTAGGACTTCCCTGGGGTCCTGATGTGCATCTTGGATCATAAGCCCTGTCCCTAACGATCCAGGAATCAGAAGATCTGGGCCAAAATATCTGATATCGAACTGAAAATGCTTTAAATATCGCACAATGATCTCATGTTTGTTTGGAATGAAGATGACATTCAGCCAATTTAACCTCCTGCTTCGAGCACAGTAACACAACAATTGTTCAACAATGGCTTCTCACTGTTCACCAAATGACCTCAACAATCATCCCTAGCAAACTTACAAACCAAAAGTAAAATACTTCAAATAATGGAAATCTGATCCAACAACAAAAAAGGCTGGAATTGCAAAGTTGGATGAGTAACCAGAGAATCAGGGGCCATAGCAACAAAAGCATCAGGTGGTAGAGTAAGCAGAGCATCAGGTGCCAGAGTAAGCAGAGCATCAAATGGCAGAGAAAACAGGGCAACATGTGCCAGAGTAACCAGAGCATCAGGTGGCAGAAAAATCAGAGAATCAGGTGCCAGAGTAACCAGAACATCAGGTGCCAGACTAACCAAGCGACAGGCGGCAGAGAAACCAGAGAATCAGGAGCCATAGTAACCAGGGAATCAGGTGGCAGAGTAACCAGAGCATCAGGTGTCAGGGTAAACAAAGCATCAGTTGGCATAGAAATCAGAGAAACATGTGCCAGAGTAACCAGAGCATCAGGTGCGAGAGTAACCAAGCATCAGGTAGCAGAGAAATCAGAGCATCAGGAGCCAGAGTAACCAGGGCATCAGGTGCCAGAATAATCAGGTCATCAGGTGCCATGGTAACTAGTGCTTCATGTGGCAGAGTAACCAGAGCATCAGGTGGGAGAGTAAACAAGGCATCAGGTGGAAGAGCAACCAGAGAATCCATTGCCGGAGCAACCAAGGCAAAGGGTGCCAGAGTAAACAGAGTATCAGGTGCCATAGTAACCAGAGCATCAGGTGGCAGAGTAACCAGGTCATCAGGTGCCAGAGTAAAAAGAGCATAAGGTGCCGGAGTAACCACAGCATCAGTTGGCAGAATAACCAGAGCATGAGGTGCCAGTGTAACTAGAGCATCAGATGACAGAGAAAACAGAGCATCAGGTGGCAGATTAAACACAGCGTTAGTTACCAGAGCTAACAGAGCATCAGATGCCAGAGTAACCAGAGCATCAGGTGCCGGAGCAACCAGGGCATCAGTGCTACAGTAACCAGAGAATCAGGTGGCAGGGTAACCAGGGCATCAGGTGCCAGAGTAACCAGAGCATCAGGTGGCTGAGTAACCAGGGCATCAGG
This sequence comes from Carcharodon carcharias, assembly GCF_017639515.1. Lineage (NCBI taxonomy): Eukaryota > Metazoa > Chordata > Chondrichthyes > Lamniformes > Lamnidae > Carcharodon > Carcharodon carcharias. Next base: position 62,444,486 of record NC_054479.1, read on the forward strand.
TGCCAGAGTGACAGTGCATCAGGTGGCAGAGCAGCCAGAGCATCAGGTGCCATGGTAACCAGTGCTTCAGGTGGCAGAGTGACCAGAGCATCAGGTGCCAGAGTAACCAGGGCATCAGGTACCTGAGTGAGAAGAGCATCAGGTGCCAGAGTGTGCAGATCATCAGGTGCCATAGTAACCAGAACATCAGATGTGTCAGTAACCAGGGCATCAGGTGGCAGAGTAACCAGAGCATCAAGTCCCAGGGTAACCAGATCATCAGGTGCCTGAGTAACCAGAGCATCAGGTGTCTGCATAACAGGGCATCAGTTGGCAGAGTAACCATGACATCAGGTGGCAGAGTAACCAGAGCATCAGGCGGCAGCATAACCAGAGCATGAGTTGGCAGAGAAACCAGAGCATCAAGTGCCAGAGTAACAAGACAATCAGATGCATAGCAATAAGAGCATCATGTGGTAACATAAACAGGGCATCAGGTGCCAGAGTAAGCAGAGCATCAGATGGCAGAGAAAACAGGGCAACAAGTGCCAGAGGAACCAAAGCATCAGGTGGCAGCATAACCAGAGCTACAGGTGGCAGAATAACCAGAGCATCAGGTGGCAGAGTAACGAGAGCATCAGGTGCCAGAGTAACAAAAGCATCAGGTGCCAGGGTAACCAGAGCATCAGGTGGCAGAGTAAACAGAACATCAGGTGGCAGAGTAACCAAGCATCAGGAAGCAGAGTAACCAGAGCATCAGGTGCCAGAGTAACCAAGCATCAGGAAGCAGAGTAACCAGAGCATCAGGTGCCAGAGTAACGAGAGCATCAGGTGCCAGAGTAACAAAAGCATCAGGTGCCAGGGTAACCAGAGCATCAGGTGGCAGAGTAAACAGAACATCAGGTGGCAGAGTAACCAAGCATCAGGAAGCAGAGTAACCAGAGCATGAGGTGGCAGAGTAACCAGAGCATCAGGTGCCAGAGTAACCAAGCATCAGGAAGCAGAGTAACCAGAGCATCAGGTGCCGGAGCAAACAGGACATCATGTGCCAGAATAACCAGTGCATCAGGTGGCAGAGTAACCAGAGCATCAGGTGCCATGGTAACCAAGGCTTCATGTGCCAGAGTAACCAGAGCATCAGGTGTCAAAATAAAAAGAACATCAGGTGCCGGAGTAACCAGAGCATCAGGTGTCTGCATAATAGGGCATCAGTTGGCAGAGTAACCATGACAACAGGTGCCACAGTAACCAGAGCATCAGGTGGCAGAGTAACCAGAGCATCAAGTGCCAGGGTAACCAGAGCATCAGGTGGCAGAGTAATCAGAGCATCAGGTGGCAGAGTGACCAGAGCATCAGGTGGCAGGGTAAGCAGGGCATCTGGTGCCAGGGTAAACAGAGCATCAGTTGACAGAGTAACCAGAGCATCAGGAAGCAGAGTAACCAGAGCATCAGGTGGCAGAATGACCAGAGCATCAGGAAGCAGAGTAACCAGAACATCAGGTGCCATGATAACCAGTGCTTCGGGTGGCAGAGTGACCAAAGCATCAGGTGCCAGAGTAACCAGGGCATCAGGTGCCTGAGTAAACAGAGCAGCAGGTGGCAGAGCCACCAGAGGATCAGATGCCGGAGCAACCAGTGCACCAAGTGCCATAGTAACCAGAACATCAGGTGGCAGAGTAACCAGAGCATCAGATGCGTCAGTAACCAGGGCATCAGGTGGCAGAGTAACCAGATCATCAGGTGCCAGAAGAACCAGAGCATCAGGTGTCAGAGTAACCATGACCTCAGGTGGCAGAGTAACCAGAGCATCAGGTGGCAGCATAACCAGAGCATGAGATGGCAGAGAAACCAGAGCATCAGGTGGCAGAGTAACCAGTGCATCAGGTGCCAGAGTAACAAGAGAATCAGGTGCATAGCAACAAGAGCATCAGGTGGTAGAGTAAACCAGAGCATCAGGTGCCAGAGTGAGCAGAGCATCAGATAGCAGAGAAAACAGTGCAACATGTGCCAGAATAACCAGAGCACCAGGTAGCAGAATAACCAAAGCATCAGTTGGCAGAAAAATCAGAGAATCAGGTGCCAGAGTAATCATGGAATCAGGTGGCAGAGTAACCAGGGAATCAGGTGGCAGAATAATAAGAGTATCAGGTGTCAGTGTAAGTAGAGCATCAGTTGCCAGAGTAACCAGAGTATCAGGTGGGAGAGTAATCAAAGCATCAGGTGGCAGACCAACCAGAGGATCCATTGCGGGAGCAACCAGCGCATCGGGTGCCAGAGTAACCAGATCATCAGGTGTCATAGTAACCAGAGCACCGGGGGCAGAGTAACCAGGTCATCAGGTGCCAGAGTAAAAAGAGCATCAGATGCCGGAGTAACCAGAGCATCAGATGACAGAGAAACCAGAGCATCAGGTGCCGGAGCAACCAGGGAATCAGGTGCCAGAGAAACCAGGGCATCAGGTGGCAGAGTAACCATGACAACAGGTGCCATACTAACCAGAGCATCAGGTGGCAAAGTGACCAGAGCATCACAAAGCAGAGTAATCAGGTCATCAGGTGCCAGTGTAAACAGAGCATCAGATGACAGAGAAACCAAAGCATCAGGTGCCAGAGTAATCATAGTGTTAGTTGCCAGATTTAATAGAGCATCAGGTGCCAGAGCAACCAGGGCATCAGGTGCCGGAGTGACCAGGGCATCAGTCCCAAGGGTAACCAGATCAACAGGTGCAGGAGTAACCAGAGCATCAGGTGTCTGCATAACAAGGCATCAGTTGGCAGAGTAAACATGACAACAGTTGCCATAGTAACCAGAGCATCAGCTGGCAGAGTAACCAGAGCAGCAGGTGCCATGGTAACCAGTGCTTCAGGTGCCAGAGTAACCAGGGCATCAGCTGGGAGAATAACCAGAACATCAGGTGCCAGATTAGCTAGAGCATCAGATGGCAGAGCAGCCAGAGGATCAGTTGTCAGAGCAGCCAGTGCATCAGGTGCCAGAGTAACCAGAGCATGAGTTGGCAAAGAATCCAGAGCATCAGTTTGCAGAATAGCCAGGGCATTAGGTGCCAGAGTAACCAGAGCATCAGGCGCCAGGGTAAACAATGCATCAGGTGGCAGACTAACGAAAGCATCAGGTGATGTAGCAAACAGGGCACCAGGTGCCTAAGTAACCAGAGCATTAGGTGCCATAGTAATCAGAGCATCAGGTGGCAGAGTAACCAGAGCATCAGGTGCTGGAGTAACCAGGGCATTATGTGCCAGAATAATCAGAGCATCAGGTGCTAGAGTAATCAGAGCATCAGGTGGCAGAATGACCAGGGCATCAGTTGCCAGAGTAACCAGACCATCAGGTGGCAGAGTAACGAGAGCGTCAGGTGGTAGAATGACCAGGGCATCAGATGCCAGAGTAACCAGTGCATCAGGTGGCAGAATAACCAGAGAATCAGGTGGGAGATTAAACAGAGCATCAGGTGGCAGAGAAACCAGAGGATCCATTGCCGGAGCAACCAGACCATCAGGTGGCAGAGTAACCAGAGCATCAGATCGCAGAGTAACCAGGCCATCAGGCGGTCGAGTAACCAGGTCATCAGGTACAAGAGTAACCAGAGCATCAGGCACCACAGTAAACAATGCATCAGGTGGCAGACTAATCAGAGCATCAGGTGATGTAGCAAACAAAGCACCAGCTGCCTAAGTAACCAGAGCATTAGGTGGCAGAGTAAACAGAACATCAGGTGCCAGGTTAACCAGAACATCAGGTGGCAGAGCAGCCAGAGGATAGGTTGTTGGTGTAACCAAGGCATCAGGTGCCACAGTAACCAGAGCATGAGTTGGCAGAGGAACCAGAGCATCAGTTTGCAGAGTAGCCACACCATGAGGTGCCAGAGTAAGCAGAGCATCAGGGACCAGAGTACACAATGCATCAGATGGCAGAATAACCAGAGCATCAGGTGGCAGAGCAGCCAGAGTATGAATTACCAGAGCAACCAGTGCATCAGGTGGCAGAGTAACCAGAGCATGAGTTAGCAGAGGAACCAGAGCATCAGGTGGCCGAGTAACCAGGGCATTAGGTGCCACAGTAAACAGAGCATCAGGGGCCAGAGTGCACAATATGATCCATAGTAAACAGAGCCTCAGGCGGCAGAGTAACCAGAACATCAAGTGCCAGATTTACAAGGGCATCAGGTGGCAGAGCAGCCAGTAGATCAGTTGCTGAAGCAACCAGGGCATCAGGTGCTAGAGTAACCAGAGCATCAGGAGCCAGAGTGGCTAGTGCATCAGGTGGAAGAGTAACCAGAACATCAGTTGCCAGAGTAACCAGAGCATCAGATGCCAGTGCAACCAGGGCATCAGGTGCAGAGTAACCAACGCATAAGTTGCCATAGTAACCAGAGCATAGGGTGGCCGAGTAAATGGAGCATCAGGTCCCAGAGTGACAGTGCCTCAGATAGCAGATTAACCAGAGCATCATGTGCCATGGTAACCAGTGCTTCAGGTGGCAGAGCCACCAGAGGATCAGATGCCAGAGCAACCAGGGCATCAGGTGCCAGAGTGAGCAGAGCATCAGGTGGCATAGGAACCAGAACATCAGGTGGCAGAGTAATGAGAGCATCAGGTGCCAGAGTAACCAGATAATCAGGCGGCAGCATAACCAGAGCATGAGTAGGCAATGAAACCAGAGCATCAGGCGCCAGGGTAAACAATGCATCAGGTGACAGACTAACCAGAGCATCAGGTGATGTAGCAAACAGGGCACCAGGTGCCTAAGTAACCAGAGCATCAGGTGGCAGAGCACCAGAGGATCAGTTGCCGGAGCAACCAGGGCATCAGGTGCTAGAGTAACCAGAGCATGAGTTGGCAGAGAAACCAGAGCAACAGGTGGCAGAGTAAACACGGCATTAAGTGGCAGAGTAACCAGAGCATCAGGGGCCAGAGTACGCAATGCATCAGGTGGCAGAATAACCAGAGCATCAGGTGATGTAGCAAACAGGGAATTAGGTTCCATAGTAACCATAGCCTCAAGTGGCAGAGTAACCAGAACATCAGGTGCCAGATTTACAAGGGCATCAGGTGGCAGAGCAACCAGAGGATCAGTTGCCAGAGCAACCAGGGTGTCAGTTGCCAGAGCTTCAGGTGGCAGACTAACCAGAACATCAGTCACTGGAGCAACCAGGGTGTCAGTTGCCAGAGGAACCAGAGCATCAGGAAGCAGAGTAACCAGGGCATCATGTGGCACAATAACAAGGGCATCAAGTGGTCGAGTAACTAGGGAATCAGGTGGCAGAGTAACCAGACCATCAGGTGGCAGAGTAACGAGAGCATCAGGTGGTAGAGTAACGAGAGCATCAGGTGGTAGAGTAACCAGACCATCAGGTGGCAGAGTAACGAGAGCATCAGGTGGTAGAGTAACCAGACCATCAGGTGGCAGAGTAACCAGAGCATCAGGTGGTAGAGTAACCAGACCATCAGGTGGCAGAGTTACGAGAGCATCAGGTGGTAGAGTAACGAGAGCATCAGGTGGTAGAGTAACGAGAGCATCAGGTGGTAGAGTAACCAGACCATCAGGTGGCAGAGTAACGAGAGCATCAGGTGGTAGAGTAACGAGAGCATCAGGTGGTAGAGTAATCACGGCATCAGGTGCCAGAGTAACCAGAGCATCAGGCGCCAGGGTAAGCAATGCATCAGGTGGCAGACTGACCAAAGCATCAGGTGATGTAGCAAACAGGGCATCAGGTGCCTAAGTAACCAGAGCATAAGGTGCCATAGTAACCAGTGCATCAGGTGTCAGAGTAACCAGAGCATGATTTGGTAGAGAATCCAGATTATCCAGGGCATTAGGTGCCTAGTAAACAGAGCATCAGGTGGCAGAGAGACACCAGAGGAACAGATGCCAGAGCAACCAGGGCATCAGGTGGCAGAGTGAGCAGAATAAGAGGTGGCAGATAACCAGAGCATTAGATGCCTCTGTAACCTGGGCATCAAGTACCGGAGTATCCAGAGCATCAGGTGTCTGCATTACAGGGCGTCAGATGGCAGAGTAACCATGACATCAGGGGCAGAGTAACCAGAGCATCAGGTGGCAGCGTAACCAGAGCATGAGTTGGCAGAGACCCCAGAGCGTCAAGTGACAGAGTAAACCGAGCATCAGTTACAAGAAACAATCAGGGCACCACGTGGCAGAGTAACAAGAGAATCGGGTGCCTTAGTGACAAGAGCATCAGGTGGTAGAGAAAACAGAGCATCAGTGGCCAGAGTAAGCAGAGCATCAGTTGCCAGAGTAACCAGAGCATCAGGTACCACAGCAACCAGGGCATCAGGTGGCAGAGTAACCAGAGCATCAGTTGGCAGAATAACCAGGACATCAGATGCCAGAGCAAACAGGGCATCAGGTGCAAGAGTAATCAGAGCATCAGTTGGCAGAATAACCAGGACATCAGATGCCAGAGCAAACAGGGCATCAGGTGCAAGAGTAATCAGAGCGTCAGTTGCCATATTAACCAGAGCATCAGGTGCTATGGTAACCAGTGCTTCAGGGGGCAGAGACACCAGAGCATCAGTTGCCAGAGTAACCCGAGCATCAGGTGCCAAAACAATCAGGGCACCACGTGGCAGAGTAACAAGAGCATCAGGTGGTAGAGGAAACAGAGCATCAGGTGCCAGAGTAAGCAGAGCATCAGTTGCCAGAGTAACCAGAGCATCAGGTGCTATGGTAACCAGTGCTTCAGGGGGCAGAGTGACCGGTGTATCAGGTGGCAAAACCAACAGAAGATCAGATGCTGGAACAACCAGGGCAAGAGGTGCCAGAGTGAGCAGAGCATCAGGTGGCATAGTAACCAGAACATCAGGTGGCAGAGTAACCAGAGCATCAGGTGGAAGAGTAACCAGGGTATCAGGTGCCAGAGTAACCAGAGCATCAGGCGCCAGGGTAAACAATGCATCAGGTGACAGACTAACCAGAGCATCAGGTGATGTAGCAAACAGAGCACCAGGAGCCTGAGTAACCAGAACATCAGGTGCCAGATTAACCAGAGCATCAGGTGGCAGAGCAGCCAGAGGATCAGTTGCCGGAGCAACCAGGGTCTGAAGTGCCAGGGTAACCAGAGCATCAGGGACCAGAGTACACAATGCATCAGGTGGCAGAATAACCAGAGCATCAGGTGATGTAGAAAACAGGGCATCAGGTTCCATATTAAGCAGAGCCTCAGGTGGCCGAGTAACCAGAACATCAGGTGCCAGATTTACAAGGGCATCAGGTGGCAGAGCACCCAGAGAATCAGTTGCCGGAGCAACCAAGGTGTCAGTTGCCAGAGTAACCAGAGCATCAGGAGGCAGAGTAGCCAGAGCTTCAGGTGGCAGAGTAACCAGAACATCAGTTGCCAGAGTAACCAGAACATCAGGTGGCAGAGTGAACAGAGCATGAGATGCCTCAGTAAACACGGCATCAGGTGCCAGAATAATCAGAGCATCAGGTGCCTAGTAAACAGACCATCAGGTGGAAGAGGCACCAGAGGATCAGATGCCGGAGCAACCAGAGCATCAGGTGCCAGAGTGAGCAAAGGATCAGGTGCCAGAATGAGCAGAACATCAGGTTGCAGATAACCAGAGCATTAGATGCCTCAGTAACCAGGGTATCAGCTATCGGAGTATCCAGAGCATCAGGTGTCTGCATTACAGGGTATCAGTTGGCAGAGTAACCCGAGCATCAGGTGCCAAAACAATCAGGGCACCACGTGGCAGAGTAACAAGAGAATCAGGTGCCTTAGCGACAAGAGCATCAGGTGCCAGAGTAAGCAGAGCATCAGTTGCCAGAGTAACCAGAGCATCAGGTGGCAGAGCAACCAGGGCATCAGTTGGCAGAGTAACCAGAGAATCAGGTGCCAGAGTAACAGGAGCAACAGTTGGCTGAGTAACCAGGGCATCAGGTGCCAGAGTACCAGAGCATCGGGCGACAGAGTAAACAATGCATCAGGTGGCCGAGTAACCAGGGCATTAGGTACCACAGTAAACAGAGCATCAGGGGCCAGAGTGCACAATATGATCCATAGTAAACAGAGCCTCTGGTGGCAGAGTAACTAGAACATCAAGTGCCAGATTTACAAGGGCATCAGGTGGCAGAGCAGCCAATAGATCAGTTGCCGAAGCAACCAGGGCATCAGGTGCTAGAGTAACCAGAGCATCAGGAGCCAGAGTGGCTAGTGCATCAGGTGGAAGAGTAACCAGAACATCAGTTGCCAGAGTAACCAGAGCATCAGATCGCAGAGTAACCAGGGCATCAGGTGCAGAGTAACCAGGGCATCAGGTGGGAGAAAAACCAGGGCCTCAGCTGCCAGTGTAACCAGACCTTCAGGTGACAGAGTAACGAGAGCATCAGGTAGCAGAGTAACCAGAACATCAGGTGCCAGATTTAAAAGGGCAGCAGTTGGCAGAGCAACCAGGGGATCAGTTGCCAGAGTAACCAGAGCATCAGGAGGCAGAGTAGCCAGAGCTTCAGGTGGCAGAGTAACCAGAACATCAGTTGCCAGAGTAACCAGAGCATCATGTGGCAGAGTAACCAGGGCATCAGGTGCCAGAGTGACAGTGCATCAGATGGCAGAGTGACCAGAGCATCAGGTGCCAGAATAACCAGGGCATCAGGTGCCTAGTAAACAGACCATCAGGTGGCAGATAACCAGAGCATTAGATGCCTCAGTAACCAGGGTATCAGGTACCGGAGTATCCAGAGCATCAGGTGTCTGCATTACAGGGCATCAGTTGGCAGAGTAACCATGACATCAGGTGGCATAGTAACCAGAGCATCAGTAGGCAGGTTAAACAGAGCATGAGTTGGCAGAGACACCAGAGCATCAGGTGGCAGAGTAACCCGAGCATCAGGTGCCAAAACAGTCAGGGCACCACGTGGCAGAGTAACTAGAGAATCAGGTGCCTTAATGACAAGAGCATCAAGTGGTAGAGGAAACAGAGCATCAGGTGCCAGAGTAACCAGAGCATCAGTTGCCAGAGCAACCAGGGCATCAGGTGGCAGAGTAACCAGAGCATCAGTTGGCAGAGTAACCAGAGCATCAGGTGCCAGAGTAACAGGAGCATCAGTTGGCAGAGTAACCAAAGCATCAGGCAGCAGCATAACCAAAGCATGAGTAGGCAGAGAAATCAGAGCATCAGGTGGAAGAGTAAACAGGGCATCAGGTGGCAGAGTAACCAGAGCATCAGGTGGCAGCATAACCAAAGCATGAGTAGGCAGAGAAGTCAGAGCTTCAGATGTCAGAGTAAACAGGGCATCAGGTGGCAGAGTAACCAGAGCATCAAGTGATGTAACAAACAGTGCACCAGGTGCCATAGTAACCAGAGCATCAGTTGGCAGAGTAACCAGAACATCAGGTGCCAGATTAACCAGAGCATCAGGCGGCAGAGGAGCCAGAGGATCAGTTGCCGGAGCAACCATGGCATCAGGTGCCAGAGTAACCAGAGCATGAGTTGGCAGAGAAACCAGAGCATCAGGTGGCAGTTTCACCAAGGCATCATGTGCCAGAGTAACCAGAGCATCATGGAACAGAGTACACAATGCATCAGGTGGCAGAATAACCAGAGCATCAGGTGATGTAGCAAACAGGGAATTAGGTTCCATAGTAATGAGAGCATCAGGTGGCAGAGTAACAAGGTCATCAGTTGGCAGAATAACCAGAGCATGAGGTGCCAGTGTAACCAGGACATCAGGTGCAAGAGGAACCAGAGCATCAGGTGGCAGAGTAACCAGGAGATCAGTTGCCAGAGTAACAAGAGCATCATGCGGCAGAGTAACCAGGGCATCAGGCGATCGAGTAACCAGGGAATCAGGTGGCAGAGTAACCAGAGCATCAGGTGTGAGAATAACCAGGGCATCAGTTGCCAGAGTAACCATACCATCCGGTGGCAGAGTAACGAGAGAATCAGTTGGCAGAGTAACCAGGGCATCAGGTGGCAGAGTTAACGGAATCAGGTGGCAGAGTAACCAGAGCATCATTTGCCAGGGTAACCAGAGCATCAGGGGCCAGAGTAACCAGAGCATCAGTTGACGAGTAGCTAGAGCATCAGGTGGCAGAGTAATCAGAGCATCAGTTGGCCAAGTAACCAGGGCTTCAGGTGGCAGAGTGACTAGGGCATCAGGTGGCAGAGTTACCAGAGCATCATTTGCCAGGGTAACCAGAGCATCAGGGGCCAGAGTAACAAGAGCATCATGTGGCAGAGTAACCAGGGCATCAGGCGATCAAATAACCAGGGAATCAGGTGGCAGAGTAACCGGAACATCAGTTGCCAGAGCAACCAGGGCATCAGTTGCCAGAGGAACCAGAGTATCAGGAGGCAGAGTAGCCAAAGTTTCAGGTGGCAGAGTAACCAGAACATCAGTTGCCAGAGTATCCAGAGCATCAGTTGGCAGAGTAACCAGGGCATCAGGTGGGAGAGTAACCAGGGTATCAGGTGCCAGAGTAACCAGACCATCTGGTGGCAGAGTAACTGGAACATCAGGTGCCAGAGTAACAAGAGCATCAGATGGCCGAGTAGCTAGAGCATCAGGTGGCAGAGTAACCAGAGCATCAGGTGCCATGTTAATTAGTGCTTCAGGTGGCAGAGTGACCAGAGCATCATGTGCCAGAGTAACCAGGGCATCAGGTGCCTAGTAAACAGAGCATCAGGTGGCAGAGCCACCGGAGGAACAGATGCTGGAGCACCCAGGGCATCAGGTGCCAGAGTGAGCAGAGGATCAGTTGCCGAAGCAACCAGGGCACCAGGTGCCACATTAAGCAGAGCATTGGGAGGCAGAGTAGCCAGAGCATCAGGTGGCAGAGTAACCAGGGCAACATGTGGCAGAGTAACCAGGGCATCAGGCGATCGAGTAACCAGGGAATCAGTTGGCAGAGTAACCAGGGCATCAGGTGGCAGAATAACCAGGGCATCAGGTGCTAGAGTAACCAGACCATCAGGTGGCAGAGTAACGAGAGCATCATTTGCCAGGGTAACCAGAGCATCAGGGGCCAGAGTAACCAGAGCATCAGTTGGCCAAGTAACCAGGGGTTCAGGTGCCCGAGTGACATTGCATCAGGTGCCATGTTAATTAGTGCTTCAGGTGGCAGAGTGACCAGAGCATCAGGTGCCAGAGTAACCAGGGCATCAGGTGCATAGTAAAATGAGCATCAGGTGGCAGAGCCACCAGAGGAACAGATGCCGGAGCAACCAAGGCATCAGGTGCGAGAGTGAGCAGAGGATCAGGTGCCAGAATGAGCAGAACATCAGGTTGCAGATAACCAGAGCATTAGATGCCTCAGTAACCAGGGCATCAGCTACCGGAGTATCCAGAGCATCAGGTGTCTGCATTACAGGGTATCAGTTGGCAGAGTAACCCGAGCATCAGGTGCCAAAACAATCAGGGCACCACGTGGCAGAGTAACAAGAGAATCAGGTGCCTTAGCGACAAGAGCATCAGGTGCCAGAGTAAGCAGAGCATCAGTTGCCAGAGTAACCAGAGCATCAGGTGGCAGAGCAACCAGGGCATCAGTTGGCAGAGTAACCAGAGAATCAGGTGCCAGAGTAACAGAAGCAACAGTTGGCTGAGTAACCAGGGCATCAGGTGCCAGAGTACCAGAGCATCGGGCGACAGAGTAAACAATGCATCAGGTGGCCGAGTAACCAGGGCATTAAGTACCACAGTAAACAGAGCATCAGGGGCCAGAGTGCACAATATGATCCATAGTAAACAGAGCCTCTGGTGGCAGAGTAACTAGAACATCAAGTGCCAGATTTACAAGGGCATCAGGTGGCAGAGCAGCCAGTAGATCAGTTGCCGAAGCAACCAGGGCATCAGGTGCTAGAGTAACCAGAGCATCAGGAGCCAGAGTGGCTAGTGCATCAGGTGGAAGAGTAACCAGAACATCAGTTGCCAGAGTAACCAGAGCATCAGATCGCAGAGTAACCAGGGCATCAGGTGCAGAGCAACCAGGGCATCAGGTGGGAGAAAAACCAGGGCCTCAGCTGCCAGTGTAACCAAACCTTCAGGTGACAGAGTAACGAGAGCATCAGGTAGCAGAGTAACCAGAACATCAGGTGCCAGATTTAAAAGGGCAGCAGTTGGCAGAGCAACCAGGGGATCAGTTGCCAGAGTAACCAGAGCATCAGGAGGCAGAGTAGCCAGAGCTTCAGGTGGCAGAGTAACCAGAACATCAGTTGCCAGAGTAACCAGAGCATCATGTGGCAGAGTAACCAGGGCATCAGGTGCCAGAGTGACAGTGCATCAGATGGCAGAGTGACCAGAGCATCAGGTGCCAGAATAACCAGGGCATCAGGTGCCTAGTAAACAGACCATCAGGTGGCAGATAACCAGAGCATTAGATGCCTCAGTAACCAGGGTATCAGGTACCGGAGTATCCAGAGCATCAGGTGTCTGCATTACAGGGCATCAGTTGGCAGAGTAACCATGACATCAGGTGGCATAGTAACCAGAGCATCAGTAGGCAGGTTAAACAGAGCATGAGTTGGCAGAGACACCAGAGCATCAGGTGGCAGAGTAACCCGAGCATCAGGTGCCAAAACAGTCAGGGCACCACGTGGCAGAGTAACTAGAGAATCAGGTGCCTTAATGACAAGAGCATCAAGTGGTAGAGGAAACAGAGCATCAGGTGCCAGAGTAACCAGAGCATCAGTTGCCAGAGCAACCAGGGCATCAGGTGGCAGAGTAACCAGAGCATCAGTTGGCAGAGTAACCAGAGCATCAGGTGCCAGAGTAACAGGAGCATCAGTTGGCAGAGTAACCAAAGCATCAGGCAGCAGCATAACCAAAGCATGAGTAGGCAGAGAAATCAGAGCATCAGGTGGAAGAGTAAACAGGGCATCAGGTGGCAGAGTAACCAGAGCATCAGGTGGCAGCATAACCAAAGCATGAGTAGGCAGAGAAGTCAGAGCATCAGATGTCAGAGTAAACAGGGCATCAGGTGGCAGAGTAACCAGAGCATCAAGTGATGTAACAAACAGTGCACCAGGTGCCATAGTAACCAGAGCATCAGTTGGCAGAGTAACCAGAACATCAGGTGCCAGATTAACCAGAGCATCAGGCGGCAGAGGAGCCAGAGGATCAGTTGCCGGAGCAACCATGGCATCAGGTGCCAGAGTAACCAGAGCATGAGTTGGCAGAGAAACCAGAGCATCAGGTGGCAGTTTCACCAAGGCATCATGTGCCAGAGTAACCAGAGCATCATGGAACAGAGTACACAATGCATCAGGTGGCAGAATAACCAGAGCATCAGGTGATGTAGCAAACAGGGAATTAGGTTCCATAGTAATGAGAGCATCAGGTGGCAGAGTAACAAGGTCATCAGTTGGCAGAATAACCAGAGCATGAGGTGCCAGTGTAACCAGGACATCAGGTGCAAGAGGAACCAGAGCATCAGGTGGCAGAGTAACCAGGAGATCAGTTGCCAGAGTAACAAGAGCATCATGCGGCAGAGTAACCAGGGCATCAGGCGATCGAGTAACCAGGGAATCAGGTGGCAGAGTAACCAGAGCATCAGGTGTGAGAATAACCAGGGCATCAGTTGCCAGAGTAACCATACCATCCGGTGGCAGAGTAACGAGAGAATCAGTTGGCAGAGTAACCAGGGCATCAGGTGGCAGAGTTAACGGAATCAGGTGGCAGAGTAACCAGAGCATCATTTGCCAGGGTAACCAGAGCATCAGGGGCCAGAGTAACCAGAGCATCAGTTGACGAGTAGCTAGAGCATCAGGTGGCAGAGTAATCAGAGCATCAGTTGGCCAAGTAACCAGGGCTTCAGGTGGCAGAGTGACTAGGGCATCAGGTGGCAGAGTTACCAGAGCATCATTTGCCAGGGTAACCAGAGCATCAGGGGCCAGAGTAACAAGAGCAACATGTGGCAGAGTAACCAGGGCATCAGGCGATCAAATAACCAGGGAATCAGGTGGCAGAGTAACCGGAACATCAGTTGCCAGAGCAACCAGGGCATCAGTCGCCAGAGGAACCAGAGTATCAGGAGGCAGAGTAGCCAAAGTTTCAGGTGGCAGAGTAACCAGAACATCAGTTGCCAGAGTATCCAGAGCATCAGTTGGCAGAGTAACCAGGGCATCAGGTGGGAGAGTAACCAGGGTATCAGGTGCCAGAGTAACCAGACCATCTGGTGGCAGAGTAACTGGAACATCAGGTGCCAGAGTAACAAGAGCATCAGATGGCCGAGTAGCTAGAGCATCAGGTGGCAGAGTAACCAGAGCATCAGGTGCCATGTTAATTAGTGCTTCAGGTGGCAGAGTGACCAGAGCATCATGTGCCAGAGTAACCAGGGCATCAGGTGCCTAGTAAACAGAGCATCAGGTGGCAGAGCCACCGGAGGAACAGATGCTGGAGCACCCAGGGCATCAGGTGCCAGAGTGAGCAGAAGATCAGTTGCCGAAGCAACCAGGGCACCAGGTGCCACATTAAACAGAGCATTGGGAGGCAGAGTAGCCAGAGCATCAGGTGGCAGAGTAACCAGGGCATCATGTGGCAGAGTAACCAGGGCATTAGGCGATCGAGTAACCAGGGAATCAGTTGGCAGAGTAACCAGGGCATCAGGTGGCAGAATAACCAGGGCATCAGGTGCTAGAGTAACCAGACCATCAGGTGGCAGAGTAACGAGAGCATCATTTGCCAGGGTAACCAGAGCATCAGGGGCCAGAGTAACCAGAGCATCAGTTGGCCAAGTAACCAGGGGTTCAGGTGCCCGAGTGACATTGCATCAGGTGCCATGTTAATTAGTGCTTCAGGTGGCAGAGTAACCAGGACATCAGGTGCCAGAGTAACCAGGGCATCAGGTGCGTAGTAAAATGAGCATCAGGTGGCAGAGCCACCAGAGGAACAGATGCCGGAGCAACCAAGGCATCAGGTGCGAGAGTGAGCAGAGGATCAGGTGCCACAGTGAGCAGAATATCAAGTGGCAGATAACCAGAGCATTAGATGCCTCAGTAACCAGGGCATCAGCTACCGGAGTATCCAGAGCATCCGGTGTCTGCATAACAGGGCATCAGTAGGCAGAGCAACCAGAGCATGAGGTGCCAGTGTAACCAGGACATCAGGTGCAAGATTAACCAGAGCATCAGATGCCAGGGCAAGCAGGGCATCAGGTGCAAGAGTAATCAGAGCATCAGTTGCCATAGTAACCAGAGCATCAGGTGCCAGATTAACCAGGGTATCAGGTGGCAGAGCAGCCAGAGGATCAGTTGCCTGAGCAACCAGGGCATGAGGTGGCAGAGTAACCAGAGCATCATGGAACAGAGTACACAATGCATCAGTTGGCAGAATAACCAGAACATCAGATGCCAGAGCAACCAGGGCATCAGGTGCAAGAGTAATCAGAGCATCAGTTGCCTTGGTAACCTGAGCACCAGGTGCCAGAGTAACCAGAGCATCAGGTGCCATGGTAACCAGTGCTTCAAGTGGCAGAGTGACCAGTGCATTAGGTGGCAAAGCCACCGGAGGATCAGATGCCAGAGCAAACAGGGCATCAGGTGTCAGGGTGAGCAGATCATCAGGTGGCATAGTAACCAGAGCATCAGGTGGCAGAGTGAACAGAGCATCATTTGCCAGGGTAACCAGAGCATCAGGGGCCAGAGTAACCAGAGCATCAGTTGACGAGTAGCTAGAGCATCAGGTGGCAGAGTAATCAGAGCATCAGTTGGCCAAGTAATCAGGGGTTCAGGTGCCCGAGTGACATTGCATCAGGTGCCATGTTAATTAGTGCTTCAGGTGGCAGAGTAACCAGGGCATCAGGTGCCAGAGTAACCAGGGCATCAGGTGCGTAGTAAACAGAGCATCAGTTGGCAGAGCCACCAGAGGAACAGATGCTGGAGCAACCAGGGCATCAGGTGCAAGAGTGAGCAGAGGATCAGGTGCCACAGTGAGCAGAATATCAGGTGGCAGATAACCAGAGAATTAGATGCCTCAGTAACCAGGGCATCAGCTACCGGTGTATGCAGAGCATCTGGTGTCTGCATAACAGGGCATCAGTAGGCAGAGTAACCAGAGCTTCAGGGGGCAGCGTAACCAGAGCATGAGTTGGCAGAGACACCAGAGCGTCAAGTGGCAGAGTCACCCGAGCATCAGGTGCCAAAGCAATCAGATCACCACGTGGCAGAGTAACAAGAGAATCAGGTGCCTTAGCGACAAGAGCATCAGGTGCCAGAGTAAGCAGAGCATCAGTTGCCAGAGTAACCAGAGCATTAGGTGCCACAGCAACCAGGGCATCAGGTGGCAGAGTAAACAGATCATCAGTTGGCAGAGTAACCAGAGCATCAGGTGCCAGAGTAACAGGAGCATCATTTGGCAGAATAATCAGAGCATCCGGTGCCAGAGTAACAGGAGCATCCGATGGCCGAGTAGCTAGAGCATCAGGTGGCAAAGTAACAAGGTCATCAGTTGGCAGAATAACCAGAGCATGAGGTGCCAGTGTAACCAGGACATCAGGTGCAAGAGTAACCAGAGCATCAGTTGGCAGATTAACCAGAACATCAGATGCCAGAGCAACCAGGGCATCAGGTGCAAGAGTAATCAGAGCATCAGTTGCCTTGGTAACCAGAGCATCAGGTGTCAGAGTAACCAGAGCATGATTTGGTAGAGAATCCAGATTATCCAGGGCATTAGGTGTCTAGTAAACAGAGCATCAGGTGGCAGAGAGACACCAGAGGAACAGATGCCAGAGCAACCAGGGCATCAGGTGGCAGAGTGAGCAGAATAAGAGGTGGCAGATAACCAGAGCATTAGATGCCTCTGTAACCTGGGCATCAAGTACCGGAGTATCCAGAGCATCAGGTGTCTGCATTACAGGGCGTCAGATGGCAGAGTAACCATGACATCAGGGGCAGAGTAACCAGAGCATCAGGTGGCAGTGTAACCAGAGCATCAGGTGGCAGAGTAACCAAGGCATCAGGTGTCAAAGTAACCAGAGCATCAGGTGATGTAGCAAACAGGGCACCAGGTGCCTAAGTAAACAGAGCATTAGGTGGCAGAGTAACCAGAACATCAGGTGCCAGATTAACCAGAGTATCAGGTGACCGAGCAGACAATTGATCAGCTGCTGGAGCAACCTTGGCATCAGGTGCCAGAGTAACCAGAGCATGAGTTGGCAGAGAAACCAGAGCATCAGGTGCCAGAGTAACAGGAGCATCATTTGGCAGAGTAATCAGAGCATCCGGTGCCAGAGTAACAGGAGCATCCGATGGCCGAGTAGCTAGAGCATCAGGTGGCAGAGTAACAAGGTCATCAGTTGGCAGAATAACCAGAGCATGAGGTGCCAGTGTAACCAGGACATCAGGTGCAAGAGTAACCAGAGCATCAGTTGGCAGATTAACCAGAACATCAGATGCCAGAGCAACCAGGGCATCAGGTGCAAGAGTAATCAGAGCATCAGTTGCCTTGGTAACCAGAGCATCAGGTGCCAGAGTAACCAGACCATCAGTTGCCAGATTAACCAGAGCATCAGATGCCAGAGCAACCAGGGCATCAGGTGCCAGAGTAACCAGAGCATCAGGTGCCATGGTAACCAGTGCTTCAAGTGGCAGAGTGACCAGTGCATTAGGTGGCAAAGCCACCAGAGGATCAGATGCCGGAGCAAACAGGGCATCAGGTGTCAGGGTGAGCAGAGCATCAGGTGGCATAGTAACCAGAACATCAGGTGGCAGAATAAACAGAGCATCAGATGCCTCAGTAAACATGGCATCAGGTGGCAGAGTATCCAAGCATTAGGTCCCAGGGTAACCAGAAAATCAAGTGGCAGAGTAACCAGAGCATCAGGTGGAAGCATAACCAGAGCATGAGTAGGCAGAGAAACCAGAGCATCAGGTGGAAGAGTAACCAGGGCATCAGGTGCCAGAGTAACCAGAGCATCAGGTGCCAGAGTAACAAGAGAATCAGGTGCCTTAGCGACAAGAGCATCACGTGGTAGAGGAAACAGAGCATCAGGTGCCAGAGTAAGCAGAGCATCAATTGCCAGAGTATCCAGAGCATTAAGTGCCACAGCAACCGGGGCATCAGGTGGCAGAGTAAACAGAGCATCAGTTGGCAGAATAACCAGAGCATCAGGTGCCAGAGTAACAGGAGCATCATTTGGCAGAGTAATCAGAGCATCCGATGCCAGAGTAACAGGAGCATCCGATGGCCGAGTAGCTAGAGCATCAGGTGGCAGAGTAACTAGGTCATCAGTTGACAGAATAACCAGAGCATGAGGTGCCAGTGTAACCAGGACATCAGGTGCAAGAGTAACCAGAGCATCAGTTGCCAGATTAACCAGAGCATCAAACGCCAGGGCAACCAGGGCATCAGATGCAAGAGTAATTAGAGCATCAGTTGCCATAGTAACCAGAGCATCAGGTGGCAGAGTAAGCAGAACATCAGGTGCCAGATTAACCAGGGTATCAGGTGGCAGAGCAGCCAGAGGATTAGTTGCCTGAACAACCAGGGCATGAGGTGGCAGAGTAACCAGAGCATCAGGGAACAGAGTACACAATGCATCAGGTGGCAGAATAACCAGAGCATCAGGTGACGTAGCAAACAGGGCATTAGGTTCCATAGTAACAAGAGCATCAGGTGGCAGAGTAACTAGGTCATCAGTTGACAGAATAACCAGAGCATGAGGTGCCAGTGTAACCAGGACCTCAGGTGCAAGAGTAACCAGAGCATCAGTGGCCAGAGTAAGCAGAGCATCCGTTGCCAGAGTAACCAGAGCATCAGGTACCACAGCAACCAGGGCATCAGGTGGCAGAGTAACCAGAGCATCAGTTGGCAGAATAACCAGGACATCAGATGCCAGAGCAACCAGGGCATCAGGTGCAAGAGTAATCAGAGCATCAGTTGCCTTGGTAATCAGAGCATCAGGTGCCAGAGTAACCAGACCACCAGTTGCCAGATTAACCAGAGTATCAGATGCCAGAGCAACCAGGGCATCAGGTGCAAGAGTAATCAGAACATTAGTTGCCATTGTAACCCAAGCACCAGGTGCCAGAGTAACCAGAGCATCAGGTGCTACGGTAACCAGTGCTTCAAGTGGCAGAGTGACCAGTGCATTAGTTGGCAAAGCCACCGGAGGATCCATTGCCGGAGCAAACAGGGCATCAAGTGCCAGAGTGAGCAGAGCATCTGGTGGCATAGTAACCAGAACTTTAGGTGGCAGAATAAACAGAGCATCAGATGCCTCAGTAAACATGGCATCGGGTGGCAGAGTATCCAAGCATTAGGTCCCAGGGTAACCAGAGCATCAGGTGGAAGCATAACCAGAGCATGAGTAAGCAGAGAAACCAGAGCATCAGGTGGAAGAGTAACCAGGGCATCAGGTGCCAGAGTAACCAGAGCATCAGGTACCAGAGTAAACAATGCATCAGGTGGCAGACTAACCAGAGCATCAGGTGATGTAGCAAACAGAGCACCAGGTGCCTAAGTAACCAGAGCATCAGGTGCCAGAGTAACCAGGGCATCAGGTGCCTAGTAAACAGAGCATCAGGTGGCAGAGCCACCAGAGGAACAGATGCTGGAGCAACCAGGGCATCAAGTGCCAGAGTGAGCAGAGGATCAGGTGTCACAGTGAGCAGAATATCAGGTGGCAGATAACCAGAGCATTAGATGCCTCAGTAACCAGGGCATCAGCTACCGGAGTATCCAGAGCATCCGGTGTCTGCACAACAGGGCATCAGTTGGCAGAGTAACCAGAGCATCAGGTGGCAACATAACCAGAGGATGAGTTGGCAGAGACACCAGAGTGTCAAGTGGCAGAGTCACCCGAGCATCAGGTGCCAAAACAATCAGGGCACAATGTGGCAGAGTAACAAGAGAATCAGGTGCCTTAGCGACAGGAGCATCAGGTGGTAAAGTAAACAGAGCATCAGGTGCCAGAGTAAGCAGAGCATCAGTTGCCAGAGTAACCAGAGCATCAGGTGCCACAGCAACAGGGCATCAGGTGGCAGAGTAAACAGAGCATCAGTTGGCAGAATAACCAGAGCATCATTTGCCAGAGTAACCGGAGCATCAGTTGGCAGAGTAACCAGAGCATCCGGTGCCAGAGTAACAGGAGCATCAGATGGCCGAGTAGCTAGAGCATCAGGTGGCAGAGTAACTAGGTCATCAGTTGGCAGAATAACCAGAGCATGAGTTGCCAGTGTAACCAGGATCTCAGGTGTAAGAGTAACCAGAGCATCAGTTGCCAGATTAACCAGAGCATCAGATGCCAGGGCAACCAGGGCATCAGATGCAAAAGTAATCAGAGCATCAGTTGCCATAGTAACCAGAGCATCAGGTGCCAGATTAACCAGGTATCAGGTGGCAGAGCAGCCAGAGGATTAGTTGCCTGAGCAACCAGGGTATTAGGTGGCAGAGTAACCAGAGCATCAGGGAACAGAGTACACAATGCATCAGGTGGCAGAATAACCAGAGCATTAGGTGATGTAGCAAACAGGGCATTAGTTTCCATAGTAACGAGAGCATCAGGTGGCAGAGTAACAAGGTCATCATTTGGCAGAATAACCAGAGCATGAGGCGCCAGTGTAACCAGGACATCAGGTGCAAGAGGAATCAGAGCATCAGTTGGCAGATTAACCAGAACATCAGATGCCAGAGCAACCAGGGCATCAGGTGCACGAGTAATGAGAGCATCAGTTGCCTTGGTAATCAGAGCATCAGGTGCCAGAGTAATCAGACCATCAGTTGCCAGATTAACCAGAGCATCAGATGCCAGAGCAACCAGGGCATCAGGTGCAAGAGTAATCAGAGCATTAGTTGCCATCGTAACCCGAGCACCAGTTGCCAGAGTAACCAGAGCATCAGGTGCCACGGTAACCAGTGCTTCAAGTGGCAGAGTGACCAGTGCATTAGGTGGCAAAGCCACCGGAGGATCAGATGCCCGAGCAACCAGGGCATCAAGTGCCACAGTGAGCATAGCATCAGGTGGAATAGTAACCAGAACATCAGGTGGCAGAATAAACAGAGCATCAGATGCCTCAGTAAACATGGCATTTGGTGGCAGAGTATCCAGAGCATTAGGTCCCAGGGTAACCAGAAAATCAAGTGACAGAGTAACCAGAGCAACAGGTGGCAGCATAACTGGAGCATGAGTGGGCAGAGAAACCAGAGCAACAGGTGGAAGAGTAACCAGGGCATCAGGAGCTAGAGTAGCCAGAGCATCAGCTGCCAGAGTAAACAATGCATCAGGTGGCAGACTAACCAGAGCATCAAGTGATGTAGCAAACAGGGCACCAGTTGTCTAAATAACCAGAGCATTAGGTGCCATAATAACCAGAGCATCAGGTGGCAGAGTAAGCAGAACATCGGGTGCCAGATTAACCAGGAGTATCAGTTGGCAGAGCAGCCGGAGAAAACAGGGCATGAGGTGGCAGAGTAACCAGAGCATCAGGGACCAGAGTAATCAGGATATCAGGTGCAAGAGTAACCAGAGCATCAGTTGCCAGATTAACCAGAGCATCAGATGCCAGAGCAACCAGCTCATCAGGTGCAAGATTAATCAGAGCATCAGGTGATGCAGCAAACAGGGCACCAGGTGCCTAAGTAACCAGAGCATGAATTGGCAGAGAAGCCAGAGTATAAGGTGGCAGAGTAACCAGAACATCAGGGGCCAGATTGCACAATGCATCAGTTGGCAGAATAAACAGAGCATCGGGTGGTGGAGTAAACAGGGCATTGGGTTACATAGTTACCAGAGCTTCAAGTGGCAGAGTAACCGAAACATCAGGTGCCAGATTTACAAGGGCATCAGGTGGCAGAGCAGCCAGGGAATCAGTTGCCGAAGCAACCAGGAAACCAGGTGCCACATTAACCAGAGCATTAGGAGGCAGTGTAGCCAGAGCATCAGGTGGCAGAGTAACCAGAAGATCAGTTGCCAGAGTAACCAGAGCATCAGATGGCAGAGTAACCTGGGCATCAGGCGATGGAGTAACCAGGGAATCAGTTGGCAGAGTAACCAGGGCATCAGGTGGGAGAATAACCAGAGCATCAGGTGCCAGAGTAACCAGTGCATCAGGTGGCAAAGCCAACAGAGGATCAGATGCCGGAGCAACCAGGGCATCCGGTGCCAGGGTGAGCAGAGCATCAGGTGGCATAGTAACTAGAACATCAGGTGGCAGAGTGAACAGAGCATCAGAAGCCTCAGTAAACTCGGCATCAGGTGGCAGAGTAACCAGAGCATCAGGCAGCAGCATAACAAAAGCATGAGTAGGCAGAGAAACCACAGCATCAGGTAGAAGAGTAACTGGGGCTTCAGGTGCCAGAGTAACCAGAGCATCAGGCACCAGAGTAAACAATGTATCAGATGGCAGACTAACCAGAGCATCAGGTGATTTAGCAAACAGGGCACCAGGTGCCTACATAACCAGAGCATTAGGTGCCATGGTAACCAGAGCATCAGGTGGCAGAGCAGCCAGAGCATCAGGTTGCAGAGTAGCCAGGGCATTAGGTGGCAGAATAACCAGAGCATCAGGTGATGTAGCAAACAGGGCACCAGGTGTCTAAATAACCAGAGCATTAGGTGCCATAATAACCAGAGCATCAGGTGGCAGAGTAAGCAGAAAATCAGGTGCCAGATTAACCAGGAGTATCAGTTGGCAGAGCAGCCGGAGAAAACAGGGCATGAGGTGGCAGAGTAACCAGAGCATCAGGGACCAGAGTAATCAGGATATCAGGTGCAAGAGTAACCAGAGCATCAGGGACCAGAGTACACAATGCATCATGTAGCAGAATAACCAGAGAATCAGGTGATGTAGCAATCAGGGCTTTAGGTTCCATAGTAGCCAGAGCATCAGGTGGCAGAAAAACTAGGTCATCCATTGGCAGAATAACCAGAGCATGAGGTGCCAGTGTAATCAGGATATCAGGTGCAAGAGTAACCAGAGCATCAGTTGCCAGATTAACCAGAGCATCAGATGCCAGAGCAACCAGCTCATCAGGTGCAAGATTAATCAGAGCATCAGGTGATGCAGCAAACAGGGCACCAGGTGCCTAAGTAACCAGAGCATCAGGTGGCAGATGAACTAGAGTATCAGGTGGCAGAGCAGCCAGTTGATCAGTTGCCGGAGCAACCAGGGCATCAGGTGCCAGAGTAACCAGAGCATGAGTTGGCAGAGAAGCCAGAGTATAAGGTGGCAGAGTAAACAGAACATTAGGTGCCAGAGTAACCAGAGCATCAGGGGCCAGATTGCACAATGCATCAGTTGGCAGAATAAACAGAGCATCGGGTGGTGGAGTAAACAGGGCATTGGGTTACATAGTTACCAGAGCTTCAAGTGGCAGAGTAACCAGAACATCAGGTGCCAGATTTACAAGGGCATCAGGTGGCAGAGCAGCCAGGGAATCAGTTGCCGGAGCAACCAGGAAACCAGGTGCCACATTAACCAGAGCATTAGGAGGCAGTGTAGCCAGAGCATCAGGTGGAAGAGTAACCAGAAGATCAGTTGCCAGAGTAACCAGAGCATCAGATGGCAGAGTAACCTGGGCATCAGGCGATGGAGTAACCAGGGAATCAGTTGGCAGAGTAAACAGAGCATCAGTTGGCAAAGTAACCAGGGCATCAGGTGGCAAAGCCAACAGAGGATCAGATGCCGGAGCAACCAGGGCATCCGGTGCCAGGGTGAGCAGAGCATCAGGTGGCATAGTAACTAGAACATCAGGTGGCAGAGTGAACAGAGCATCAGAAGCCTCAGTAAACTCGGCATCAGGTGCCAGAGTAACCAGAGGATCAGGCACCAGAGCAAACAATGTATCAGATGGCAGACTAATCAGAGCATCAGTGATGTAGCAAACAGGGCACCAGGTGCCTACGTAACCAGAGCATTAGGTGCCATGGTAACCAGAGCATCAGGTGGCAGAATAACCAGAACATCAGGTGACAGAGTAACCAGAGCATCAGGTGCCATGGCAACCAGTGCTTCAAGAGGCAGAGTGACCAGTGCATCAGGTGGCAAAGCCAACAGAGGATCAGATGCCAGACCAACCAGGGCATCCGATGCCAGTGTCAGCAGAGCATCAGGTGGCATAGTAACTAGAACATCAGGTGGCAGAGTGAACAGAGCATCAGAAGCCTCAGTAACCTCGGCATCAGGTGGCAGAGTAACCAGAGCATCAGGTGGAAGAGTAACTAGGGCTTCAGGTGCCAGAGTAACCAGAGCATCAGGCACCAGAGTAAACAATGTATCAGATGGCAGACTAACCAGAGCATCAGGTGATGTAGCAAACAGGGCACCAGGTGCCTATGTAACCAAAGCATTAGGTGCCATGGTAACCAGAGCATCAGGTGGCAGAGCAGCCATAGCATCAGTTTGCAGAGTAGCCAGGGCATTAGGTGACAGAGTAACCAGAGCATCAGGGACCAGAGTACACAATGCATCAGGTGGCAGAATAACCAGAGCATCAGGTAATGTAGCAAACAGGGCTTTAGTTTCCATATTAAGCTGAGCCTCAGGTGGCCAAGTAACCAGAACATCAGGTGCCAGATTTACAAGGGCATCAGGTGGCAGAGCACCCAGAGGATCAGTTGCTGGAGCAACCAGGGTGTCAGTTGGCAGAGTAACCAGAGCATCAAGAGGCAGAGTAGCCAGAGCTTCAGGTGGCAGAGTAACCAGTACATCAGTTGCCAGAGTAACCAGAGCATCATGTGGCAGAGTAACCAGGGCATCAGGTGCCAGAGTGACAGTGCGTCAGGTGGCAGAGTAACCAGAGCATCAGTTGCCATGTTAATTAATGCTTCAGGTGGCAGAGTGACCAGAGCATCAGGTGCCAGAATAACCAGGGAATCAGGTGCCAGAGTGAGCAGAGGATCAGATGCCAGAGCGAGCCGAATATCAGGTAGCAGATAACCAGAGCATTACATGCCTCTGTAAACAGGGCATCAGGTACCGGAGTATCCAGAGCATCAGGTGTCTGCATAACAGGGCATCAGATGGCAGAGTGACCATGACATCAGGTGGCAGAGTAACCAGAGCATCAGTCAGCAGCGTAACCAGAGCATGAGTTGCCAGAGACACCAGAGCGTCAAGTTGCAGAGTAACCTGAGCATCAGGTGCCAAAACAATCAGGGCACCACGTGGCAGAGTAAGAAGAGAATCAGGTGCCTTAGCGACAAGAGCATCAGGTGGTGGAATAAACAGAGCATCAGGTGCCAGAGTAACCAGAGCTTCAGGTGCCGCAGCAACCAGGGCATCAGGTGGCAGGGTAACCAGAGCATCAGTTGGCAGAATAACAAGAACTTCAGGTGGCAGAGTAACAGGAGCATCAGTTGGCAGAGTAACCAGAGCATCGGATGCCAGAGTAACCAGGACAACAGGTGCAAGAGTAATCAGAGCATCAGTTGCCATAGTAACCAGAGCATCAGTTGGCAGAGTAAGCAGAACATCAGATGCCAGAGCAACCAGGGCATCAGGTGCAAGAGTAATCAGAGCATCAGTTGCCATAGTAACCAGAGCATCAGGTGCCAGAATAACCAGAGCATCAGGTGCCATGGTAACCAGAGTATCCGGTGGCAGAGTAACCAGAATATCAGGTGCCTAAGTAACTAGAGCATTAGGTGCCATGGTAAACAGAGCATCAGGTGGCAGAATAACCAGAACATCAGGTGGCAGAGTAACCAGAGCATCAGGTGCCATGGTAACCAGTGCGTCAAGAGGCAGAGTGACTGGTGCATCAGGTGGCAAAGCCAACAGAGGGTCAGATGCCAGAGCAACTAGGGCATCCGGTGCCAGGGTGAGCAGAGCATCAGGTGGCATAGTAACTAGAACATCAGGTGGCAGAGTGAACAGAGCATCAGAAGCCTCAGTAACCACGGCATCAGGTGGCAGAGAAACCACAGAATCAGGTGGAAGAGTAACTAGGGTATCAGGTGCCAGAGTAACCAGAGCATCAGGCACCAGAGTAAACAATGTATCAGATGGCAGACTAACCAGAGCATCAGGTGATTTAGCAAACAGAGCACCAGGTACCTATGTAACTAGAACATCAGGTGCCAGATTAACCAAAGCATCAGGTGGCAGAGCAGCCAGAGGATCAGTTTGCAGAGTAGCCAGGGCATTAGGTGGCAGAGTAACCAGAGCATCAGGTAATGTAGCAAACAGGGCTTTAGTTTCCATATTAAGCAGAGCCTCAGGTGGCCGAGTAACCAGAACATCAGGTGCCAGATTTACAAGGGCATCAGGTGGCAGAGCACCCAGAGGATCAGTTGCTGGAGCAACCAGGGTGTCAGTTGGCAGAGTAACCAGAGCATCAGGAGGCAGAGTAGCCAGAGCTTCAGGTGGCAGAGTAACCAGTACATCAGTTGCCAGAGTAACCAGAGCGTCATGTGGCAGAGTAACCAGGGCATCAGGTGCCAGAACAACCAAGGAATCAGGTGCCAGAGTGAGCAGAGGATCATGTGCCAGAATGAGCAGCATATCAGGTAGCAGATAACCAGAGCATTAGATGCCTCTGTAACCAGGGCATCAGGTACCGGAGTATCCAGAGCATCAGGTGTCTGCATAACAGGGCATCAAATGGCAGAGTGACCATGACATCAGGTGGCAGAGTAACCAGAGCATCAGTCAGCAGCGTAACCAGAGCATGAGTTGCCAGAGACACCAGAGCATCAGGTGCCAAAACAATCAGGGCAACACGTGGCAGAGTAAGAAGAGAATCAGGTGCCTTAGCGACAAGAGCATCAGGTGGTGGAGTAAACAGAGCATCAGGTGCCAGAGTAACCAGAGTTTCAGGTGCCGCAGCAACCAGGGCATCAGGTGGCAGGGTAATCAGAGCATCAGTTGGCAGAATAATCAGAACTTCAGGTGGCAGAGTAACAGGAGCATCAGTTGGCAGAGTAACCAGAGCATCGGATGCCAGAGTAACCAGGACATCAGGTGCCAGAGTAATCAGAGCTTCAGGTGCCGCAGCAACCAGAGCATCAGGTGGCCGGGTAACCAGAGCATCAGTTTGCAGAATAACAAGAGCTTCAGGTGGCAGAGTAACAGGAGCATCAGTTGGCAGAGTAACCAGAGCATCGGATGCCAGAGTAACCAGGGCATCAGGTGCAAGAGTAATCAGAGCATCAGTTGCCTTAGTAACCAGAGCATCAGGTGGCAGAGTAAGCAGAACATCAGATGCCAGAGCAATCAGGGCATCAGGTGCAAGAGTAATCAGAGCATCAGTTGCCTTAGTAACCAGAGCATCAGGTGGCAGAGTAAGCAGAACATCAGATGCCAGAGCAATCAGGGCATCAGGTGCAAGAGTAATCAGAGCATCAGTTGCCATAGTAACCAGAGCATCAGGTGCCAGAGTAACCAGAGCATCAGGTGCCATGGTAACCAGAGCTTCCGGTGTCAGAGTAACCAGAATATCAGGTGCCTAAGTAACCAGAGCATTCGGTGCCATGGTAACCAGAGCATCAGGTGGCAGAATAACCAGAACATCAGGTGGCAGAGTAACCAGAGCATCAGGTGCCATGGTAACCAATTCTTCAGGAGGCAGAGTGACCAGTGCATCAGGTGGCAAAGCCAACAGAGGATCAGATGCCAGAGCAACCAGGGCATCCGATGCCAGGGTGAGCAGAGCATCAGGTGGCATAGTAACTAGAACATCAGGTGGCAGAGTGAACAGCATCAGAAGCCTCAGTAACCTTGGCATCAGGTGGCAGAGTAACCAGAGCATCAGGCAGCAGCATAACAAAAGCATGAGTAGGCAGAGAAACCACAGCATCAGGTGGAAGAGTAACTAGGGTATCAGGTGCCAGAGTAACCAGAGCATCAGGCACCAGAGTAAACAATGTATCAGATGGCAGACTAACCAGAGCATCAGGTGATGTAGCAAACAGGGCACCAGGTGCCTATGTAACCAAAGCATTAGGTGCCATGGTAACCAGAGCATCAGGTGGCAGAGTAACCAGAACATCAGGTGGCAGATTAACCAGAGCATCAGGTGGCAGAGCAGCCAGAGGATCAGTTTGCAGTGTAGCCAGGGCATTAGGTGGCAGAGTAGCAGAGCATCAGGGACCAGAGTACACAATGCATCAGGTGGCAGAATAACCAGAGCATCAGGTGATGTAGAAAACAGGGCATCAGGTTCCATATTAAGCAGAGCCTCAGGTGGCCGAGTAACCAGAACATCAGGTGCCAGATTTACAAGGGCATCAGGTGGCAGAGCACCCAGAGGATCGGTTGCTGGAGCAACCAGGATGTCAGTTGGCAGAGTAACCAGAGCATCAGGAGGCAGAGTAGCCAGAGCTTCAGGTGGCAGAGTAACCAGGGCATCAGGTGCCATGTTAATTAATGCTTCAAGTGGCAGAGTGACCAGAGCATCAGGTGCCAGAACAACCAGGGAATCAGG
The DNA here is from genome assembly GCF_017639515.1 of Carcharodon carcharias. NCBI lineage: Eukaryota > Metazoa > Chordata > Chondrichthyes > Lamniformes > Lamnidae > Carcharodon > Carcharodon carcharias. The sequence continues at coordinate 62,472,800 of NC_054479.1, forward strand.
TGCCAGAGTGAACAGAGGATCATGTGCCAGAGTGAGCAGAATATCAGGTAGCAGATAACCAGAGCATTAGATGCCTCTGTAAACAGGGCATCAGGTACCGGAGTATCCAGAGCATCAGGTGTCTGCATAACAGGGCATCAGATGGCAGAATGACCATGACATCAGGTGGCAGAGTAACCAGAGCATCAGTCAGCAGCGTAACCAGAGCATGAGTTGCCAGAGACACCAGAACGTCAAGTGGCAGAGTAACCTGAGCATCAGGTGCCAAAACAATCAGGGCACCACGTGGCAGAGTAAGAAGAGAATCAGGTGCCTTAGCGACAAAAGCCTCAGGTGGTGGAGTAAACAGAGCATCAGGTACCAGAGTAACCAGAGCTTCAGGTGCTGCAGCAACCAGGGCATCAGGTGGCAGGGTAACCAGAGCATCAGTTGGCAGAATAACCAGAGCTTCAGGTGGCAGAGTAACCAGAGCATTGGATGCCAGAGTTACAGGAGCATCATTTGGCTGAGTAGCTAGAGCATCAGTTCCCAGCGTAACCAGGACATCAGGTGCAAGAGTAACCAAAGCATCAGTTGCCAGATTTACCAGAGCATCAGATGCCAGAGCAACCAGGGCATCAGGTGCAAGAGTAATCAGAGCATCGGTTGCCATAGTAACCAGAGCATCAGGTGCCAGAGTAACCAGAGCATCAGGTGCCATGGTAACCAGTGCTTCAAGTGGCAGAGTGACCAGTGCATCAGGTGGCAAAGCCAACAGAGGATCAGATGCCGGAGCAACCAGTGCATCATGTGCCAGGGTGAGCAGAGCATCAGGTGGCATAGTAACCAGAACATCAGGTGGCAGAGTAAACAGAGCATCAGATGCCTCAGTAACCACGGCATCAGGTGCCAGAGTAACCAGAGCATCAGGTGCCAGACTAAATAATGCATCAGGTGGCAGACTAACCAGAGCATCAGATGATGTAGCAAACAGTGCACCAGGTGCCTATGTAACCAGAGCATCAGGTGCCATAGTAACCAGAACATCAGGTGCCAGATTAACCAGAGTATCAGGTGGCTGAGCAGCCAGAGGATCAGTTGCCGGAGCAACCAGCGTATCAGGTGCCAGAGTAACAGAGCATGAGTTGGCAGAGAATCCAGAGCATCATTTTGCAGAGTAGCCAGAGCATGATGTGCCAGAGTAACCAGAGCATCGAGGACCAGAGTACACAATGCATCACGTGGCAGAATAACCAAAGCATCAGGTGATGTAGCAAACAGGGCATTGGTTTCCATAGTAACCAGAGCCTCAGGTGGCAGAGTAACCAGAACATCAGGTGCCAGATTTACAAGGGCATCAGGTGGTAGAGCGGCCAGAGGATCAGTTGCCAATGCAACCAGGGCACCAGGTGCCACATTAACCAGAGCATTGGGAGGCAAAGTAGCCAGAGCATCAGGTGGCAGAGTAACCAGGGCATCATGTGGCAGAGTAACCAGGGCATCAGGCGATCAAGTAACCAGGGCATCATGTGGTCGACTAACCAGGGAATCAGGTGGCAGAGTAACCAGTGCATCAGGTGGGAGAATAACTAGGGCATCAGGTGCCAAAGTAAACAGACCATCAGGTGGCAGATTAATGAGAGCATCAGGTGGCAGAATAACATGGGCATCAGTTGGCAGAGTAAACAGGCCATCATGTGGGAGAGTAACCAGGGCATCAGGTGCCAGATTAACCAGACCATCAGCTGGCAGAGTAACGAGAGCGTCAGGTGGCAGAGTAACCAAGGCATCAGGTGTCAAAGTAACCAGAGCATCAGGTGTCAGAGTAAACAATGTATCCGATGGCAGACTAACCAGAGCATCAGGTGATGTAGCAAACAGGGCACCAGGTGCCTAAGTAACCAGAGCATCAGGTGGCAGAGTAACCAGAACATCAGGTGCCAGATTAACCAGAGCATCAGGTGACCGAGCAGCCAGAGGATCAGTTGCTGGAGCAACCTTGGCATCAGGTGCGAGAGTAACCAGAGCATCAGGTGCGTGAGTAACCAAGCATGAGTTGGCAGAGAAACCAGAGCATCAGGTGACAGAGTAACCAGGGTATTAGGTGCCAGAGTAACCAGAGCATCAGGGGCCAGAGTACACAATGCAACAGGTGGCAGAATAACCAGAGCATCAGGTGATGTAGTAAACAGGGCATTAGGTTCCATAGTAACCAGAGCCTCGGGTGGCAGAGTAACCAGAACATCAGATGCCAGTTTTACAAGGGCATCAGGTGGCAGAGCAGCCAGAGAATCAGTTGCTGAAGCAACCAGGGTGCCAGGTGTCACATTAACCAGAGCATCAGGAGGTAGATTAGCCAGAGCATCAGGTGGCAGAGAAAGCAGAACACCAGTTGCCAGAGTAACCAAAGCATCAGATGGCAGAGTAACCAGGGCATCAGTTGGCAGAGTAACCAGTGCATCAGGCGATCGAGTAACCAGGGAATCAGGTGGCAGTGTAACCAGAGCATCAGTTGGCAGAGTAACCAGGGCATCAGGTGGGAGAATAACCAGGGCATCATATGCCAGTGTAACCAGACCATCAGGTGACAGAGTAATGAGAGCATCAGGTGGCAGAGTAACCAGGGCATCATTTGCCAGGGTAACCAGAGTATCAGGGGCCAGAGTAACAAGAGCATCAGTTGGCCGAGGAGCTAGAGCATCAGGTGGCAGAGTAACCAGAACATCAGTTGGCAGAGTAATCAGGGCATCAGGTGGGAGAATAACCAGGGCATCATGTGCCAGTGTAACCAGACCATCAGGTGGCAGAGTAACGAGAGCATCAGGTGGCAGAGTAACCAGGGCATCATTTGCCAGGGTAACCAGAGCATCAGGGGCCAGAGTAACAAGAGCATCAGTTGGCCGAGGAGCTAGAGCATCAGGTGGCAGAGAAACCAGAGCATCAGGTGCCATGTTAATTAGTGCTTCAGGTGGTAGAGTGACCAGAGAATCATTTGCCAGGGTGACCGGAACATCAGAGGCCTGAGTAAAAAGAGCATCAGTTGGCCGAGTAACCAGAGCATCAGTTTGCAGAGTAAACAGGGCAACAGGTGGGAGAATAACTAGGGCATCAGGTTCCAGTGTAACCAGACCATCAGGTGGCAGAGTAATGAGAGCATCAGGTGGCAGAGTAACCAGGGCATCAGGTGGCAGAGTAACCAGAGCATCAGCTGGCCGAATAACCAGGGCATCAGTTGCCAGAGTGACAGTGCATCAGATGGCAGAGTAGCCAGAACATCAGGTGCCATGTTAATTAATGCTTCAGGTGGCAGATTGACCAGAGCATCAAGTGCCAGAGTAACCAGGGCATTAGGTGCCTAGTAAGCAGAGCATCAGGTGGCAGATCCACCAGAGCATCAGGCGGCAGCGCAACCAGAGCATGAGTTGGCAGAGACACCAGAGCATCATTTGCCAGGGTAACCAGAGCATCAGGGGCCAGAGTAACAAGAGCATCAGTTGGCCAAGTAACTAGAGCATCAGGTGGCAGAGTAACCAGAGCATCAGTTGGCTGAATAACCAGGGCATCAGGTGCCAGAGTGACAGTGCATTAGATGGCAGAGTATCCAGAGCATCAGGTGCCATGTTATTTAGTGCTTCAGGTGGCAGAGTAACCAGAGCATCAAGTGCCAGAGTATCCAGGGCATCAGGTGCCTAGTAAGCAGAGCATCAGGTGGCAGAGCCACCAGCGGATCAGATGCTGGAACAACCAAGGCATCAGGTATCCAGAATGAGAAGAACATCAGGTGGCAGATAACCAGAGCATTAGATGACTCAGTAACCAGGGCATCAGGTACCAGAGTATCCAGAGCATCAGGTGTCTGCATTACAGGGCATCAGTCGGCAGAGTAACCATGAAATCAGGTGGCATAGTAACCAGAGCATCAGGCGGCAGCGTAACCAGCTCATGAGTTGGCAGAGACACCAGAGCATCAGGTGGCAGAGTAACCTGAGCATCAGGTGCCAAAACAATCAGGGCACCACGTGGCAGAGTAACAAGCAAAACAGGTGCTTTTGCGACAAGAGCATGAAGTAGTAGAGTAAACAGAGCATCATATGCCAGTGTAACCAGAGCATCAGGTGCCAGAGCAACCAGGGCATCAGATGACAGAGTAAACAGAGCATCAGTTGGCAGTGTAACCAGAGGATCAGGTGCCAGAGTAACCAGAGGATCAGCTGCCAGAGCATCAGGTGGCAGAGTAAACAGAGCATCAGATGCCTCACTAAACATGGCAACAGGTGGAAGAGTAACCAGAGCATCAGGTCCCATTGTAACCAGATAATCAGTTGGCAGAGGAACCAGAGCATCAGGCAGCAGCATAACCAGAGCATGAGTAGGCAGAGAAACCATAGCATCAGGTGGAAGAGTAACCAGAGCATCAGGGACCAGAGTATACAATGCATCAGGTGGCAGAATAACCAGAGCATCAGGTAATGTAGCAAACAGGGCATTAGGTTCCATAGTAACCAGAGCATCAGTTGGCAGAGTAACCAGAACATCAAGTGCCAGGGTTTCCAGGGCATTAGGTGTCTATGTAAACAGAGCATCAGGTGGCTGAATAACCAGGGCATCAGCTGTCAGAGCAACCAGGGCATCAGGCAGCAGAGTAACGCGAGCATCAGGTGGCAGAGTAACTAGGGCATCATTTGCCAGGGTAAACAGAGCATCGGGGGCCAGAGTAACAAGAGCATCAGTTGGCCGAGGAGCTAGAGCATCAGGTGGCAGAGTTGCCAGAGCATCAGGTGCCATGTTAATTAATGCTTCAGGTGGTAGAGTGACCAGAGAATCATTTGCCAGGGTGACCGGAACAACAGAGGCCTGAGTAAAAAGAGCATCAGTTGGCCGAGTAGCTTGAGCATCAGTTGGAAGATGAACCAGAGCATCAGTTGGCAGAGTAACCAGGGCAACAGGTGGGAGAATAACTAGGGCATCAGGTGCCAGTGTAACCAGACCATCAGTAGGCAGAGTAACCAGGGCATCATTTGCCAGGGTAAACAGAGCATCAGATGCCAGAGTAAAAAGAGCATCAGGTGGCAGAGTAGCCAGAACATCAGGTGCCATGTTAATTAGTGCTTCAGCCGGCAGACTGACCAGAGCATCAAGTGCCAGAGTAACCAGGGCATTAGGTGCCTAGTAAGCAGAGCATCAGGTGGCAGAGCCACCAGAGCATCAGGCGGCAGCGCAACCAGAGCATGAGTTGGCAGAGACACCAGAGCATCATGTGACAGAGTAACCCGAGCATCAGGTGCCAAAACAATCAGGGCACTACGTGGCAGAGTAACAAGAGAATCAGGTGCCTTAGTGACAAGAGCATCAGGTGGTAGAGGAAACAGAGCATCAGATGCCAGAGTAAGTAGAGCATCAGTTGCGAGAGTAACCAGAGCATCAGGTGCCACAGCAACCAGGGCATCAGGTGGCAGAGTAACCAGAGCATCCGTTGGCAGAGTAAAAAGAGGATCAGTTGGCAGAGTAACCAGAGGATCAGGTGCCAGAGCAACCAGAGGATCACTTGCCAGAGTAACCAGAGGATCAGTTGCCAGAGCAACCAGAGCATCAGGTGCCAGAGTAACTAGAGGATCAGGTGCCAGAGTAACAAGAGCATAAGTTGGCTGAGTAACCAGAGCATCAGGTAACAGAGTGACAGTGCCTCAGATGGCAGATTAACCAGAGCATCAGGTGCCATGTTAACCAGTGCTTCAGGTGGCAGAGGGAACAGAGCATCAGGTGTCAGATCCACCAGAGGATCAGATGCCGGAGCAACCAGTGCATCAGGTGCCAGAGTGAGCAGAGCATCAGGTGCCAGATTAACCAGACCATCAGGTGGCAGAGTAATGAGAGCGTCAGGTGGCAGGGTAACCAAGGCATCAGGTGTCAAAGTAACCAGCGCATCAGGTGTCAGAGTAAACAATGCAACATGTGGCAGACTCACCAGAGCATCAGGTGATGTAGCAAACAGGGCACCAGGTGCCTAATAAACCAGAGCATTAGGTGCCATAGTAAACAGAACATCAGGTGACCGAGCAGCCAGAGGATCAGTTGCCGGGGCAACCAGGGCATCAGGTGCGAGAGTAACCAGAGCATGAGTTGGCAGAGAAACCAGAGCCACAGGCGGCAGAGTAAACAATGCATCAGGTGGCAGAGTAACCAGAGCATCAGATGCCAAAACAATCAGGGCACCACGTGGCAAAGTAAACAGAGCATCAGGTGCCAGAGTAAGCAGGGCATCAGGTGGCAGAGTAACCAGAGCATCAGGTGCCAGAGTATCAAGAGCATAAGGTGGCCAAGTAACCAGAGCATCAGGTACCAGAATGACTGTGCTTCAGGTGCCAGAGTGATCAGAGCATCAAGTGGCATAGTAACCAGAACATCAGTTGGCAGAGTAAACAGAGCATCAGGTCCCAGGGTAACCAGATAATCAGGTGGCAGACTAACCAGAGCATCGGGTGATGTAGCAAACAGGGCATCAGGTGCCTAAGTAACCAGAGCATTAGGTGGCAGAGCAACCAGAGGACCAGTTGCTGGAGCAACCAGGGCATCACATACCAGATTAATCAGAGCATGAGTTGGCAGTGCATCCAGAGCATCAGTTGCCAGAGTAACCAGAGCATCATGTGGCACTGTAACCAGTGCATCAGGCGGTCGAGTAACCGGGGAATCAGGTGGCAGAGTAACTAGAACATCAGTTGGCAGAGTAAACAGGCCATCATGTGGGAGAGTAACCAGGGCATCAGGTGCCAGATTAACCAGATCATCAGCTGGCAGAGTAATGAGAGCGTCAGGTGGCAGAGTAACCAAGGCATCAGGTGTCAAAGTAACCAGAGCATCAGGTGTCAGAGTAAACAATGTATCCGGTGGCAGACTAACCAGAGCATCAGGTGATGTAGCAAACAGGGCACCAGGTGCCTAAGTAACCAAACATCAGGTGCCATAGTAACCAGTGCATCAGGTGACCGAGCAGCCAGACGATCAGTTGCCGGAGCAACAAGGGCATCAAGTGCGAGAGTAACCAGAGCATGAGTTGGCAGAGAAACCAGAGCATCAGGTGGCAGTGTAAACAATGCATCAGGTGGCAGAATAACCAGAGCATCAGGTGATGTAGTAAACAGGGCATCAGGTTCCATAGTAACCAGAGCCTCGGGTGGCAGAGTAACCAGAACATCAGGTGCCATATTTACAAGGGCATCAGGTGGCAGAGCAGCCAGAGAATCAGTTGTCGAAGCAACCAGGGCGCCAGGTGCCACATTAAACAGAGCATCAGGAGGTAGATTGGCCAGAGCATCAGGTGGCAGAGTAACCAGAAGATCAGTTGCCAGAGTAACCAGAGCATCAGATGGCAGAGTAACCAGGGCATCAGGCGATCGAGTAACCAGGGAATCAGGTGGCAGAGTAACCAGAGCATCAATTGGCAAAGTAACCAGGGCATCAGGTGCCAGTATATTTAGGGCATCAGGTGGCAGAGTAACCAGGGCATCAGTTGGCAGAGTAACCAGGGCAACAGGTGGGAGAATAACTAGGGCATCAGGTGCCAGTGTAACCGGACCATCAGGTGGCAGAGTAACCAGAGCATCAGGTGGCAGAGTAACCAGAGCATCAGTTGGCCGAATAACCAGGGCATCAGTTGCCAGTGCGACAGTGCATCAGGTGGCAGAGTAGCCAGAACATCAGGTGCCATGTTAATTAGTGCTTCAGCCGGCAGACTGACCAGAGCATCAAGTGCCAGAGTAACCAGGGCATTAGGTGCCTAGTAAGCAGAGCATCAGGTGGCAGAGCCACCAGAGCATCAGGCGGCAGCGCAACCAGAGCATGAGTTGGCAGAGACACCAGAGCATCATGTGGCAGAGTAACCCGAGCATCAGGTGCCAAAACAATCAGGGCACTACGTGGCAGAATAACAAGAGAATCAGGTGCCTTAGTGACAAGAGCATCAGGTGGTAGAGGAAACAGAGCATCAGATGCCAGAGTCAGCAGAGCATCAGTTGCGAGAGTAACCAGAGCATCAGGTGCCACAGCAACCAGGGCATCAGGTGGCAGAGTAACCAGAGCATCAGTTGGCAGAGTAAAAAGAAGATCAGGTGCCAGATTAACAAGAGCATAAGTTGGCTGAGTAACCAGAGCATCAGTTGGCAGAGTAACCAGAGGATCAGGTGCCAGAGTAACCAGAGAATCAGTTGCCAGAGCAACCAGAGGATCAGGTGCCAGAGTAACCAGAGGATCAGTTGCCAGAGCAACCAGGGCATCAGGTGGCAGAGTAACCAGGGCATAATTTGCCAGGGTAACCAGAGCATCAAGGGCCAGAGTAACAAGAGCATCAGTTGGCAGAGGAGCTAGAGCATCAGGTGGCAGAGTAGCCAAAGCATCAGGTGCCATGTTAATTAGTGCCTCAGGTGGTAGAGTGACCAGAGAATCATTTGCCAGGGTGACCGGAACATCAGAGGCCTGAGTAAAAAGAGCATCAGTTGGCCGAGTAGCTTGAGCATCAGTTGGCAGAGTAACCAGAGCATCAGTTGGCAGAGTAACCAGAGCATTAGTTGGCAGAGTAACCAGAGGATCAGGTGCCAGAGCAAACAGGGCATCAGGTGGCAGAGTAAACAGAGCGTCAGTTGGCAGAGTAACCAGAGAATCAGGTGCCAGAGTAACCAGAGGATCAGGTGCCTGAGTAACAAGAGCATGAGTTGGCTGAGTAACCAGAGCATCAGGTAACAGAGTGACAGTGCCTCAGATGGCAGATTAACCAGAGCATCAGGTGCCATGTTAACCAGTGCTTCAGGTGGCAGAGGGAACAGAGCATCAAGTGGCAGATCCACCAGAGGATCAGATGCCAGAGCAACCAGTGCATCAGGTGCCAGAGTGAGCAGAGCATCAGGTGGCATAGTAACCAGAACATCAGGTGGCAGAGTAACCAGAGCCTCGGGTGGCAGAGTGACCAGAACATCAGGTGCCAGATTTACAAGGGCATCAGGTAGCAGAGCACCCAGAGGATCAGTTGCCGAAGCAACCAGGGCGCCAGGTGCCACATTAAACAGAGCATCAGGAGGTAGATTGGCCAGAGCATCAGGTGGCAGAGTAACCAGAAGATCAGTTGCCAGAGTAACCAGAGCATCAGATGGCAGAGTAACCAGGGCATCAGGCGATCGAGTAACCAGGGAATCAGGTGGCAAAGTAACCAGGGCATCAGGTGGGAGTAGATTTAGGGCATCAGGTGCCAGTGTAACCAGACCATCAGGTGGCAGAGTAACGTGAGTAACAGGTGGCAGAGTAACCAGGGCATCAGGCGGCAGAATAACCAGAGCATCATTTGCCAGGGTAACCAGAGCATCAGGGGCCAGAGTAACAAGAGCATAAGGTGGCAGAGTAACCAGAGCATCAGTTGGCTGAATAACCAGGGCATCAGGTGCCAGAGTGACAGTGAATTAGATGGCAGAGTAGCCAGAGCATCAAGTGCCAGAGTATCCAGGGCATCAGGTGCCTAGTAATCAAAGCATCAGGTGGCAGATCCACCAGCGGATCAGATGCTGGAGCAACCAGGGCATCAGGTGCCAGAGTGAGAAGAATATCAGGTAGCAGATAACCAGAGCATTAGATGACTCAGTAACCAGGGCATCAGGTACCGGAGTATCCAGAGCATCAGGTATCTGCATTACAGGGCATCAGTCGGCAGAGTAACCATGAAATCAGGTGGCATAGTAACCAGCTCATGAGTTGGCAGAGACACCAGAGCATCAGGTGGCAGAGTAACCCGAGCATCAGGTGCCAAAACAATCACCACATGGCAGAGTAACAAGCGAAACAGGTGCCTTAGCAACAAGAGCATCAGGTAGTAGAGTAAACAGAGCATCAGATGCCAGTGTAACCAGCGCATCAGGTGCCAGATCAACCAGGGCATCAGATGACAGAGTAACCAGAGCATCAGTTGGCAGTGTAACCAGAGCATCAGGTGCCAGAGTAACCAGAGGATCAGCTGCCAGAGCAACCAGGGCATCAGGTGGCAGAGAAACCAGAGCATCAGTTGGCAGAGTAACCAGAGGATCAGGTGCCAGAGTAACTAGAGGATCAGGCGCCAAAGTAACAAGAGCATAAGTTGGCTGAGTAACCAGAGCATCAGGTACCAGGGTGACAGTGCCTCAGATGGCAGATTAACCAGAGCATCAGGTACCAGGGCAATCAATGCATCAGGTGCCAGAGTGAGCAGAGCATCAGTTGGCATAGTAACCAGAACATCAGGTGGCAGAGTAAACAGAGCATCAGATCCCTCACTAAACACGGCAACAGGTGGAAGAGTAACCAGAGCATCAGGTCCCATTGTAACCAGATAATCAGTTGGCAGAGGAACCAGAACATCAGGCAGCAGCATAACCAGAGCATGAGTAGGCAGAGAAACCATAGCATCAGGTGGAAGCGTAACCAGAGCATCAGGGACCAGAGTATACAATGCATCAGGTGGCAGAATAACCAGAGCATCAGGTGATGTAGCAAACAGGGCATTAGGTTCCATAGTAACCAAAGCCTCAGTTGGCAGAGTAACCAGAACATCAGATGCCAGACAGACAAGGGCATCAGGTGGCAGAGCAACCAGGGCATCAGTTCGCTGAGTAACCATGGCATCATGTGTCTGAGTAACCAGAGCATCATTTGGCAGCATATCCAGAGCATGAGGTGGCAGAGAAAACAGAGCATCAGGTGCCAGAATTATCAGAGCATTAGCTGCCAGATTTAGCAGAGCATTAGACACCAGTAAAACCAGGATATCAGTTGGCAGAGTAACCAGAGCATCAGTTGGCAGAGTAACCAGAGCATCAGTTGGCAGAGTAACCAGAACATCAAGTGCCAGGGCTTCCAGGGCATTAGGTGTCTGTGTAAACAGAGCGTCAGGGGCCAGAGTAACAAGAGCATCAGTTGGCCAAGGAGCTAGAGCATCAGGTGGCAGAGTAACCAGAGCATCAGTTCACTGAATAACCAGGGCATCAGGTGCCAGAGTGACCATGCATTAGATGGCAGAGTTGCCAGAGCATCAGGTGCCATGTTAATTAGTGCTTCAGGTGGTAGAGTGACCAGAGAATCATTTGCCAGGGTGACCAGAACAACAGAGGCCTGAGTAAAAAGAGCATCAGTTGGCCAAGTAGCTTGAGCATCAGTTGGCAGAGTAACCAGAGCATTAGTTGAAAGAGTAACCAGGGCAACAGGTGGGAGAATAACTAGGGCATCAGGTGCCAGTGTAACCGGACCATCAGGTGGCAGATTAACCAGGGCATTATTTGCCAGGGTAAACAGAGCATCAGATGCCAGAATAAAAAGAGCATCAGTTGGCCGAGTAGCTAGAGCATCAGGTGGCAGAGTAACCAGAGCATCAGTTGGCCGAATAACCAGGGCATCAGTTGCCAGAGCGACAGTGCATCAGGTGGCAGAGTAGCCAGAACATCAGGTGCCATGTTAATTAGTGCTTCAGCCGGCAGACTGACCAGAGCATCAAGTGCCAGAGTAACCAGGGCATTAGGTGCCTAGTAAGCAGAGCATCAGGTGGCAGAGCCACCAGAGCATCAGGTGGCAGTGCAACCAGAGCATGAGTTGGCAGAGACACCAGAGCATCATGTGGCAGAGTAACCCGAGCATCAGGTGCCAAAACAATCAGGGCACTACGTGGCAGAGTAACAAGAGAATCAGGTGCCTTAGTGACAAGAGCTTCAGGTAGTAGTGTAAACAGAGCATCAATGCCAGAGTAAGCAGAGCATCAGCTGCGAGAGTAACCAGAGCATCAGGTGCCACAGCAACCAGGGCATCAGGTGGCAGACTAACCAGAGCATCAGACGATGTAGCAAACAGGGCACCAGGGCCTAATTAACCAGAGCATTAGGTGCCACAGTAACCAGAACATCAGGTGCCAGATTAACCAGAGTATCAGGTGACCGAGCAGCCAGAGGATCAGTTGCCGGAGCAACCAGGGCATCAGGTGCGAGAGTAACCAGAGCATCAGTTGGCAGAGAAACCAGAGCATCAGATGGCAGAGTAACCAGGGCATCAGGCGATCGAGTAACCAGGGAATCAGGTGGCTGAGTAACCAGAGCATCAGTTGGCAATGTAACCAGGGCATCAGGTGGGAGTATATTTAGGGCATCAGGTGCCAGTGTAACCAGACCATCAGGTCGCAGAGTAACGCCAGTATCAAGTGGCAGAGTAACCAGGGCATCAGGTGGCAGAGTAACAGAGCATCATTTGCCAGGGTAACCAGAGCATCAGGGGCCAGAGTAACAAGAGCATCAGTTGGCTGAGTTGCTAGAGCATCAGGTGGCAGAGTAACCAGAGCATCAGTTGGCTGATTAACCAGGGCATCAGGTGCCAAAGTGACAGTGCATTAGATGGCAGAGTAGCCAGAGCATCAGGTGCCATGTTATTTAGTTTTCAGGTGGCAGAGTACCAGAGCATCAAGTGCCAGAGTATCCAGGGCATCAGGTGCCTAGTAATCAAAGCATCAGGTGGCAGAGCCACCAGCGGATCAGATGCTGGAGCAACCAGGGCATCAGGTGCCAGAGTGCGAAGAACATCAGGTTGCAGATAACCAGAGCATTAGATGACTCAGTAACCAGGGCATCAGGTACCGGAGTATCCAGAGCATCAGGTGTCTGCATTACAGGGCATCAGTCGGCAGAGTAACCATGAAATCAGGTGGCATAGTAACCAGAGCATCAGTTGGCAGTGTAACCAGCTCATGAGTTGGCAGAGACACCAGAGTATCAGGTGGCAGAGTAACCTGAGCATCAGGTGCCAAAACAATCAGGGCACCACATGGCAGAGTAACAAGCGAAACAGGTGCCTTAGCGACAAGAGCATGAAGTAGTAGAATAAACAGAGCATCAGGTGCCAGATCAACCAGGGCATCAGATGGCAGAGTAACCAGAGCATCAGTTGGCAGTGTAACCAGAGGATCAGGTGCCAGAGTAACCAGAGGATCAGCTGCCAGAGCAACCAGGGCATCAGGTGGCGGAGAAACCAGAGCATCAGTTGGCAGAGTAACCAGAGGATCAGGTGCCAGAGTAACCAGAGGATCAGGTGCCAGAGTAACAAGAGCATAAGTTGGCTGAGTAACCAGAGCATCAGGTACCAGGGTGACAGTGCCTCAGATGGCAGATTAACCAGGGCATCATGTGCCAGGGTAATCAATGCATCATGTGCCAGAGTGAGCAGAGCATCAGTTGGCATAGTAACCAGAACATCAGGTGACAGAGTAAACAGAGCATCAGATGCCTCACTAAACACGGCATCAGGTGGAAAAGTAACCAGAGCATCAGGTCCCAGGGTAACCAGAAAATTAGTTGGCAGAGGAACCAGAACATCAGGCAGCAGCATAACCAGAGCATGAGTAGGCAGAGAAATCATAGCATCAGGTGGAAGAGTAACCAGAGCATCAGGGACCAGAGTACACAATGCATCAGGTGGCAGAATAACCAGAGCATCAGGTGATGTAGCAAACAGGGCATTAGGTTCCATAGTAACCAGAGCCTCAGTTGGCAGGGTAACCAGAAAATCAGATGCCAGACAGACAAGGGCATCAGGTGGCAGAGCAACCAGGGCATCAGTTCGCTGAGTAACCATGGCATCATGTGTCTGAGTAACCAGAGCATCATTTGGCAGCATATCCAGAGCATGAGGTGGCAGATGAAACAGAGAATCAGGTGCCAGAATTATCAGAGCATTAGCTGCCAGATTTAGCAGAGCATTAGACGCCAGTAAAACCAGGATATCAGTTGGCAGAGTAACCAGAACATCAAGTGCCAGGGTTTCCAGGGCATCATGTGTCTGTGTAAACAGAGCATCAGGTTGCCGAATAACCAGGGCTTCAGCTGTCAGAGCAACCAGGGCATCAGGTGGCAGAGCCACCAGGTCATCAAGTGCTCTAGTAACCAAAGCATCACGTGACAGATTAAACATAGCAACAGATGCCAGATTAACCAGACTATCAGGTGGCAGAGTAACCAGAGCATCAGGTGCCAGAGTTACCAGTCCATCCAGAGATAGAGTAACCAGGGAATCAGGAGGCAGAGTAACCATGGCATCAATTGACAGAGTAACCAGAGCATCAGGTTCCAGATTAACCAGCGCAGCAGTTGGAAGAGTAACCAGGGCATCATGTGCCAGAGTAACCAGAGCATCAAGTACCGGAATAACCAGATCATCTGATGCTAGAGTATTCAAAGCATCAGGTGGCAGATTAACCAGGGAATCAGGTGCCAGAGTAAACAGAGCATCATGTGGCAGATTAACAAGAGCAACAAGTGCCAGAATAATCAGAGCATGAGGTGCCGGAATAACCAGAGCATTAGTTAACAGAGTAAACGTTGCATCAGGTGCGAGAGCTGCCATAGCATCAGGTGGCAGAGTAACAGTGCATCAGGTGGCAGATGAAGCAGGGCATCCGTTGCCAGAGAAACCAATGCATCAGGAGGCAGAGTAACCAGAGCATCAGGTTCCATGGTTACGAGGGCTTCAGGTGCCAGAGCAACCAGCACATCAGGTGCCAGAGTAAGCAGAGCATCAGGTTCCATAGTAACCAGTGCATCAGGTGGCAGAGTAACCAGACCATCAGATGCCAGATTAACCAGTGCATCAGTTGGCAGAGCACACAGAGCATCAGGTGGCAGATTAACCAAGGAATCAGGTGGCAGTGCAAACAAAGCATCAGGAGGCAGATTAACCAGAACAGGAGATCCAAAAGTAAGCATGGGATCATGTGGCAGAGTAACCAGGCCATCAGGTGCCAGAGTAACCAGTGCATCATGTGGCAGTGCAACAGGGCGTCAGTTGACAGAGTGACCATGGCATCAGGTGACTGAATAAACAGAGCATCAGTTGGTGGCATGACCAGAGCATGAGGTGTTAGACAAACCAGAGCATCAAGAGCCAGAGTCACCAGGGCATCAGCTGCGAGAGATACCAGAGCATCAGGTGCCCGAGTAAACACAGCATCAGGTGCTCTAGTAACCAGAGCATCAGGTGGCAGATTAATCAGTGCATCAGTTGGCAGAGTAATAGAGCATCAGTTGGCTGAGTAACCAGAACATCAGTTGCCAGAGTTTCCAGGGCATCAGGTGCCAGAGAAACCAGAGCATCAGGAGCCTGAGTAACCAAAGCATCATGTTGCCGATTAACAAGAGCATCAGGTGTCAGAGCAACCAGGGCATCATGTGGCAGAGCAACCAGGGCATCAAGTTCTCTAGTAACCAGAGCATCAGTTGGCAAATTATCGAGGATTACAGTTGCCATAGTAACCAGAGCTTTATGTAGCAGACTAATCAGGGCATCAAGTGGTAGAGTAACCAGAATATCAGTTGGCAGAGTAACCAGTGCATCAGTTGGCAGCGTAACCAGAACATTATGTGCCATAGTTTCCAGGGCATCAGGTGCCAGAGCATCCAGAGCATCAGCTGTCTGAGTAACTAGAGAAACAGGCTACCGATTAAGCAGGGCATCAACTGTCAGATCAACCAGAGCATCAGGTGGCAGAGCAAAGAGGGCATCAGGTGCTAGTGTAACCAAGGCATCAGATGCGAAAGTAAATGGAGCATCAAGTGGGAGGGTAACCAGGGCATCAGGTGGCAGAGTAACCAGAGCATCATGTTGCAGAGCAACCAGGGCATCAGTTGGCAGAGTAACCAGAGCATCAGTTGGCAGAGTAACCAGAACATCGAGTGCCAGGGTTTCCAGGGCATCAGGTGTCTGTGTAACCAGAGCATCATGTTGCCGATTAACCAGGGCATCAGCTGTCAGAGCAACCAGGGCATCAGGTGGCAGAGCCACCAGGTCATGAAGTGCTCTAGTAAGCAGAGCATCACGTGGCAGATTAAACATAGCATCAGATGCCAGATTAACCACACTATCAGGTGGCAGAGTAACCAGAGCATCAGATGCCAGAGTTACCAGTGCATCCAGAGATAGAGCAACCAGGGCATCAGTTGGAAGAGTAACCATGACATCATGTGGCTGAGTAACCAGAGCATCATTTGGCAGCATAACCAGAGCATGAGGTGGCAGATGAAACAGAGAATCAGGTGCCAGAGTTATCAGAGCATTAGGTGCGTTAGTAACTACAGCATCAGGTGCTCTAGTAACCAGAGCATCAGGTGGCAGATTAATCAGTGCAACAGTTGACAGAGTAATAGAGCATCAGTTGGCTGAGTAACCAGCACATTATGTGCCAGAGTTTCCTGGGCATCAGGCGCCAGAGCAACCAGAGCATCAGCTGTCTGAGTAACTAGAGCATCAGGCTGCCGATTAAGCAGGGCATCTGCTGTCAGAGCAACCAGAGCATCAGGTGGCAGATTAACCGGGGAATCAGGTGCCAGAGTAACAGAGCATCATGTGGCAGAGTAACAGGAGCAAAAAGTGCCTGAATAATCAGAGCATTAGTTAGCAGAGTAACCATTACATCAGGTGCGCAAGCTACCATAGCATCAGGTGCCAGAGTAACCAGTGCATCAGGAGGCAGAGTAACCAGAGCATCAGGTGCCATTTTTACCAGTGCATCCAGAGATAGAGTAACCAGGGAATCAGGAGGCAGTGTAACCAGAGCATCAAGTGCCAGAGTAACCAGAGCATCATGTAACAGAGCAGCCAGGGCATCAATTGGCAGAGTAACCAGAGCATCAGTTGGCAGAGTAACCAGAACATCAAGTACCAGGGTTTCCAGGGCATCAGGTGTCTGTGTAACCGGAGCATCAGGTTGCCGAATAACCAGGGCATCAGCTGTCAGAGCAACCAGGGCATCAGGTGACAGAGCCACCAGGTCATCAAGTGCTCTAGTAAGCAGAGCATCACGTGGCAGATTAACTATAGCATCAGATGCCAGAGTAACCAGAGTATCAGGAGGCAGAGTAACCAGAGCATCAGGTGCCATTTTTACCAGTGCATCCAGAGATAGAGTAACCAGGGAATCAGGAGGCAGTGTAACCAGAGCATCAGTTGACAGAGTAACCAGAGCATCAGATTCCAGATTAAACAGTGCATCTTTTGGAAGAGTAACCAGGACATCATGTACCAGAGTAACCAGAGCATCAAGTACCGGAATAATCAGGGCATCTGATGCTAGATTAACCAGAGCATGAGGTGGCAGATTAACCGGGGAATCAGGTGCCAGAGTAAACAGAGCATCATGTGGCAGAGTAACAAGAGCAACAAGTGCCAGAATAATCAGAGCATGAGGTGCCAGAATAACCAAAGCATTAGTTAACAGAGTAAACATTGCATCAGGTGCGCAAGCTGCCAAAGCATCAGGTGCCAGAGCAACCAGTGCATCAGGTGGCAGACGAACCAGGGCATCAGGTGGCAGATTAATGAGAGCATCAGTTGCCAGAGTAACCAATGCATCAGGAGGCAGAGTAACCAGATCATCAGGTTCCATAGTTACGAGGGCTTCAAGTGCCAGAGCAACCAGGGAATCAGGTGCCAGAGTAAGCAGAGCATCAGGTTCCATGGCAACCAGTGTATCAGGTGGTGGAGTAACCAGACCATCAGATGCCAGATTAACCAGTGCATCAGGTGGCAGAGCACTCAGAGCATCAGGTGGCAGAGTAACCAAGGAATCAGGTGGTAGTGTAACCAGAGCATCAGGAGGTAGATTAACCAGAGCATGAGATCCGAAAGTAAGCATGGGATCATGTGGCAGAGTAACCAGGCCATCTGGTGCCAGAGTAACCAGTGCATCAGGTGGTGGTGCAAACATGGCGACAGTTGGCAGAGTAACCATGGCATCAGGTGACTGAGTAACCAGAGCATCAGTTGGTGGCTTGACCAGAGCATGAGGTGTCAGAGAAGCCAGAGCATCAAGTGCCAGAGTCACCAGAGCATCAGCTGCGAGAGTTACCAGAGCATCAGGTGCCCGAATAACCACAGCATCAGGTGCTCTAGTAACCAGAGCATTAGGTGGCAGAGTAATAGAGCATCAGTTGGCTGAGTAACCAGAACATCAGTTGCCAGAGTTTCCAGGGCATCAGGTGCCAGAGTAACCAGGGCATCAGGTGTCCGAGTAACCACACCATCAGTTGGCAGAGTAATAGAGCATCAGTTGACTGAGTAACCATAACATCAGTTGCCAGAGTTTCCAGGGCATCAGGTGCCGGTGCAACCAGAGCATCAGGTACCTGAGTAACCAAAGCATCATGTTGCCGATTAACAAGGGCATCAGGTGTCAGAGCAACCAGGGCATCATGTGGCAGAGCAACCAGGGCTTCATGTGCTCTAGTAACCAATGCATCAGTTGGCAAAATATCGAGGATATCCATTGCCAGAGTAACCAGAGCTTTATGTAGCAGAGTAATTAGAGCATCAGGTGGCAGAGTAACCAGAACATCAGTTGCCAGAGTTTCCAGGGCATCAGATGCCAGAGCAACCAGAGCATCAGCTGTCTGAGTAACTAGAGCAACAGGTTGCCGATTAAGCAGGGCATCCGCTGTCAGAGCAACCAGGGCATCAGGTGCTAGTGTAACCATGGCATCAGATGCGAAAGTAAATGGAGCATCAAATGGGAGAGTAACCAGGGCATCAGTTGCCAGAGTAACCAGAGCATCATGTAGCAGAGCAAACAGGGCATCAGATGGCAGAGTAACCAGAGCATCACTTGGCAGAGTAACCAGAACATCGAGTGCCAGGTTTTCCAAGGCATCAGGTATCTGAGTAACCAGAGCATCAGGTTGCTGAATAACCAGGTCATCAGCTGTCAGAGCAACCAGGGCATCAGGTGGCAGAGCCACCAGGTCATCAAGTTCTCTAGTAACCAGAGCATCAGTTGGCAAATTATCGAGGATATCAGTTGCCATTGTAACCAGAGCTTTATGTAGTAGAGTAATCAGGGCATCAGGTGTCTGTGTAACCAGAGCATCAAGTTGCCGAATAACCAGGGCATCAGCTGTCAGAGCAACCAGGGCATCAGGTGGCAGAGCCACCAGGTCATCAAGTGCTCTAGTAAGCAGAGCATCACGTGGCAGATTAAACATAGCATCAGATGCCAGATTAACCAGACTATCAGGTGGCAGAGTAACCAGAGCATCAGGTGCCAGAGTTACCATTGCATCCAGAGATAGAAAAACCAGGGCATCAGTTGGGAGAGTAATCATGGCATCATGTGGCTGAGTAACCAGAGCATCATTTGGCAGCATAACCAGAGCATGAGGTGGCAGATGAAACAGAGAATCAGGTGCCAGAGTTATCAGAGCATCAGGTGCCTTAGTAACCACAGCATCAGGTGCTCTAATAACCAGAGCATCAGGTGGCAGATTAATCAGTGCATCAGTTGGCAGAGTAATAGAGCGTCAGTTGGCTGAGTAACCAGCACATTATGTGCCAGAGTTTCCAGGGCATCAGGTGCCAGAGTAACCAGAGCATCTGCTGTCTGAGTAACTAGAGCATCAGGCTGCTGATTAAGCAGGGCATCTGCTGTCAGAGCAACCAGAGCATCAGGTGGCAGATTAACCGGGGAATCAGGTGTCAGAGTAACAGAGCATCACGTGGCAGAGTAATAGGAGCAACAAGTGCCAGAATAATCAGAGCATGAGGTGCCAGGATAACCAGAGCATTAGTTAGCAGAGTAACCATTGCATCAGGTGCGCAAGCTGCCATAGCATCACGTGCCAGAGTAACCAGTGCATCAGGTGGCAGACTAACCAGGGCATCAGGTGGCAGATTAATGAGAGCATCAGTTGCCAGAGTAACCAGTGCATCAGGAGGCAGAGTAACTAGAGCATCAAGTTCCATGGTTATAAGGGCTTCAGATGCCAGAGCAACCAGGGCATCAGGTGCCAGAGTAAGCAGAGCATCAGTTTCCATAGTAACCAATGCATCAGGTGTCAGAATAACCAGACCATCAGATGCCAGATTAAGCAGTACATCAGGTGGTAGAGCACCCAGAGCATCAGGTGGCAGAGTAACCAGAGCATGAGATCCGAATGTAAGCAGGGGATCATGTGGCAGGGTAACCAGGCCATCAGGTGCCAGAGTAACCAGTGCATCATGTGGCAGTGCAACAGGGCGTCAGTTGGCAGAGTAACCATGGCATCAGGTGATTGAGTAACCAGAGCATCAATTGTTAGCATGACCAGAGCATGAGGTGTCAGAGAAACCAGAGCATCAAGTGTCAGAGTCAGCAGAGCATCAGCTGCGAGAGTTACCAGAGCATCAGGTGCCTTAGTAACCACAGCATCAGGTGCTCTAGTAACCAGAGCATTAGGTGGCAGAGTAATAGAGCATCAGTTGGCTGAGTAACCAGAACATCAGTTGACAGAGTTTCCAGGGCATCAGGTGCTGGAGCAACCAGAGCATCAGGTGTCTGAGTAACTAGACCATCAGTTGGCAGAGTAATAGAGCATCAGTTGACTGAGTAACCATAACATCAGTTGCCAGAGTTTCCAGGGCATCAGGTGCCGGAGCAATCAGAGCATCAGGTGCCTGAGTAACCAAAGCATCATGTTGCCGATTAACAAGGGCATCAGGTGTCAGAGCAACCAGGGCATCATGTGGCAGAGCAACCAGGGCATCATGTGCTCTAGTAACCAGTGCATCAGTTGGCATAGTATCGAGGATATCAGTTGCCAGAGTAACCAGAGCTTTATGTAGCAGAGTAATCAGGGCATCAGGTGGCAGAGTATCCAGAACATCAGGTGGCAGAGTAACCAGTGCATCAGTTGGCAGTGTAACCAGAACATTATGTGCCAGAGTTTCCAGGGAATCAGATGCAAGACCAACCAGAGCATCAGCTGTCTGAGTAACTAGAGCAACAGGTTGCCGATTAAGCAGGGCATCCTCTGTCAGATCAACCAGGGCATCAGATGGCAGAGCAACCAGAGCATCAGGTGCTAGTGTAACCATGGCATCAGATGCAAAAGTAAGTGGAGCATCAAGTAGGAGAGTAACCAGAGCATCATGTAGCAGAGCAACCAGGGCATCAGATGGCAGAGTAACCAGAGCATCAGTTGGCAGAGTAACCAGAACATCGAGTGTAAGGGTTTCCAGGGCATCAGATGTCTGTGTAACCAGAGCATCAGGTTGCTGAATAACCAGGGCATCAGCTGTCAGAGCAACCAGGGCATCAGGTGGCAGAGCCACCAGGTCATCAAGTGCTCTAGTAAGCAGAGCATCACGTGGCAGATTAATCATAGCATCAGATGCCAGAGTAACCAGACTATCAGGTGACAGAGTAACCAGAGCATCAGGTGCCAGAGTTACCAGTGCATCCAGAGATAGAGCAACCAGGGCATCAGTTGGCAGAGTAACCAGAACATCAAGTGCCAGGGTTTCCAGGGCATCAGGTGTCTGTGTAACTGGAGCATCAGGTTGCCGAATAACCAGGGCATCAGCTGTCAGAGCAACCAGGGCATCAGGTGACAGAGCCACCAGGTCATCAAGTGCTCTAGTAAGCAGAGCATCACGTGCAAGATTAACCATAGCATCAGATGCCAGAGTAACCAGAGTATCAGGAGGCAGAGTAACCAGAGCGTCAGGTGCCATTTTACCAGTGCATCCAGAGATAGAGTAACCAGGGAATCAGGAGGCAGTGTAACCAGAGCATCAGTTGACAGAGTAACCAGAGCATCAGATTCCAGATTAACCAGTGCATCTGCTGGAAGAGTAACCAGGTCATCGTGTACCAGAGTAACCAGAGCATCAAGTATCGGAATAATCAGGGCATCTGATGCTAGAGTAACCAGAGCATCAGGTGGCAGATTAACCGGGGAATCAGGTGCCAGAGTAAACAGAGCATCATGTGGCAGAGTAACAAGAGCAACAAGTGCCAGAATAATCAGAGCATGAGGTGCCAGAATAAACAGAGCATTAATTAGCAGAGTAAACATTGCATCAGGTGCGAGAGCTGCCATAGCATCAGGTGCCAGAGTAACCAGTGCATCAGGTGGCAGACTAACCAGGGCATCAGGTGGCAGATTAATGAGAGCATCAGTTGCCAGAGTAACCAGGCATCAGGAGGCAGAGTAACCAGAGCATCAGGTTCCATGGTTATGAGGGCTTCAGGTGCCAGAGAAACCAGGGAATCAGGTGCCAGATTAAGCAGAGCATCACGTTCCATAGTAACCAGTGAATCAGGTGGCGGAGTAACCAGACCATCAGATGCCAGATTAACCAGTGCATCAGGTGGCAGAGCACCCAGAGCATCAGGTGGCAGAGTAACCAAGGAATCAGGTGGCAGTGAAACCAGAGCATCAGGAGGTAGATTAACCAGAGCATGAGATCCGAAAGTAAGCATGGGATCATGTGGCAGAGTAACCAGGCCATCAGGTGCCAGAGTAAACAGTGCATCAGGTGGCAGTGCAAACAGGGCGACAGTTGGCAGAGTAACCATGGCATCAGGTGACTGAGTAAGCAGAGCATCAGTTGGTGGCTTGACCAGAGCATGAGGTGCCAGAGAAACCAAAGCATCAAGTGTCAGAGTCAGCAGAGAATCAGCTGTGAGAGTTACCAGAGCGTCAGGTGCCCGAATAACCACAGCATCAGGTGCTCTAGTAACCAGAGCATCAGGTGGCAGATTAATCAGTGCATCAGTTGGCAGAGTAATAGAGCATCAGTTGGCTGAGTAACCAGAACATCAGTTGCCAGAGTTTCCAGGGCATCAGGTGCCAGAGTAACCAGGGCATCAGTTGTCTGAGTAACCAGACCATCAGTTGGCAGAGTAATAGAGCATCAGTTGACCGAGTAACCATAACATCAGTTGCCAGAGTTTCCAGGGCATCAGGTGCCGGTGCAACCAGAGCATCAGGTGCCTGAGTAACCAAAGCATCATGTTGCCGATTAACAAGGGCATCAGGTGTCAGAGCAACCAGGGCATCATGTGGCAGAGCAACCAGGGCATCATGTGCTCTAGTAACCAATGCATCAGTTGGCTAAGTATTGAGGATATCAGTTGCCAGAGTAACCAGAGCTTTATGTAGCAGAGTAATCAGGGCATCAGGTGGCAGAGTAACCAGAACATCAGGTGGCAGAGTAACCAGAGCTTTATGTAGCAGAGTAATCAGGGCATCAGGTGGCAGAGTAACCAGAACATCAGGTGCCAGAGTAACCAGAGCATCAGGTGCCAGAGTTACCAGTGCATCCAGAGATAGAGCAACCAGGGCATCAGTTGGAAGTGTAACCATGGCATCATGTGGCTGAGTAACCAGAACATCATTTGGCAGCATAAACAGAGCATGAGGTGGCAGATGAAACAGAGAATCAGGTGCCAGAGTTATCAGAGCATCAGGTGCCCTAGTAACCACAGCATCAGGTGCTCTAGTAACCAGAGCATCAGGTGGCAGATTAATCAGTGCATCAGTTGGCAGAGTAATAGAGCATCAGTTGGCTGAATAACCAACACATTATGTGCCAGAGTTTCCAGGGCATCAGGTGCCAGAGCAACCAGAGCATCAGCTGTCTGAGTAACTAGAGCATCAGGTTGCCGATTAAGCAGGGCATCTGCTGTCAGAGCAACCAGAGCATCAAGTGCCAGAGTAACCAGAGCATCATGTAGCAGAGCAACCAGGCATCAATTGGCAGAGTAACCAGAGCATCAGTTGGCAGAGTAACCAGAACATCAAGTACCAGGGTTTCCAGGTGTCTGTGTAACCGGAGCATCAGGCTGCCGAATAACCAGGGCATCAGCTGTCAGAGCAACCAGGGCATCAGGTGACAGAGCCCCCAGGTCATCAAGTGCTCTAGTAAGCAGAGCATCACGTGGCAGATTAACCATAGCATCAGATGCCAGAGTAACCAGAGTATCAGGAGGCAGAGTAACCAGAGTATCAGGTGCCATTTTTACCAGTGCATCCAGAGATAGAGTAACCAGGGAATCAGGAGGCAGTGTAACCAGAGCATCAGTTAACAGAGTAACCAGAGCATCAGATTCCAGATTAACCAGTGCATCTGCTGGAAGAGTAACCAGGCCATCGTGTAACAGAGTAACCAGAGCATCAAGTACCGGAATAATCAGGGCATCTGATGCTAGAGTAACCAGAGCATCAGGTGGCAGATTAACCGGGGAATCAGGTGTCAGAGTAAACAGAGCATCATGTGGCAGAGTAACAGGAGCAACAAGTGCCAGAATAATCAGAGCATGAGGTGCCGGAATAACCAGAGCATTAGGTAGCAGAGTAACCATTGCATCAGGTGCGAGAGCTGCCATAGCATCAGGTGCCAGAGTAACCAGTGCATCAGGTGGCAGACGAACCAGGGCATCAGGTGGCAGATTAATGAGAGCATCAGTTGCCAGAGTAACCAGTGCAACAGGAGGCAGTGTAACCAGAGTATCAGGTTCCATGTTTACGAGGGCTTCAGGTGCCAGAGCAACCAGGGCATCAGGTGCCAGAATAAGCAGAGCATCAGCTCCAAAGTAACCAGTGAATCTGTTGGCCGAGTAACCAGACCATCAGATGCCAGATTAACCAGTGCATCATGTGGCAGAGCACCCAGAGCATCAGGTGGCAGAGTAACCAAGGAATCAGGTGGCAGTGTAACCAGAGCATCAGGAGGCAGATTTTCCAGAGCATGAGATCCGAAAGTAAGCAGGAGATCATGTGGCAGTGTAACCAGTGCATCAGGTGCCAGAGTAACCAGTGCATCAAGTGGCAGTGCAAACATGGCGACAGTTGGCAGAGTAACCATGGCATCAGGTGACTGAGTAACCAGAGCATCAGTTGGTGGCATGACCAGAGCATGAGGTGTCAGAGAAACCAGAGCATCTAGTGCCAGCGTCACCAGAGCATCAGCTGCGAGAGTTACCATAGCATCAGGTGCCCGAGTAACCACAGCATCAGGTGCTCTAATAACCAGAGCATCAGGTGGCAGATTAATCAGTGCATCAGTTGGCAGAGTAATAGAGCATCAGTTGGCTGAGTAACCAGAACATCAGTTGCCAGAGTTTCCAGGGCATCAGGTGGCAGAGCAACCAGGGCATCATGTGGCAGAGCAAACAGGGCATCATGTGCTCTAGTAACCAGTGCATCAGTTGGCAAAGTATCGAGGACATCTGTTGCCAGAGTAACCAGAGCTTTATTTAGCAGAGTAATCAGGGCATCAGGTCGCAGAGTAACCAGAGCATCAATTGGCTGAGTAACCAGAGTATCTGTTGGCAGAGTAACCAGAACATTATGTGCCAGAGTTTCCAGGGCATCAGGTGCCAGAGTAACCTGAGCTTCAGCTGTCTGAATAACTACAGCATCAGGTTGCCAATTAAGCAGGGCACCCGCTGCCAAAGCCACCAGAGCATCAGGTGGCAGAGCAACCAGGGCATCAGGTGCTAGTGTTACCATGGCATCTGATGCGAAAGTAAATGGAGCATCAGGTGGG
Organism: Carcharodon carcharias; assembly: GCF_017639515.1. NCBI lineage: Eukaryota > Metazoa > Chordata > Chondrichthyes > Lamniformes > Lamnidae > Carcharodon > Carcharodon carcharias. The sequence goes on from NC_054479.1 coordinate 62,498,120, forward strand.
AGAGTAACCAGGGCTTCAGGTGCCAGAGTAACCAGAGCATCATGTAGCAGAGCAACCAGGGCATCAGTTGGCAGAGTAGCCAGAGCTTTATGTACCAAGTAATCAGTGCATCTGGTGGCTGAGCAGCTAGAGCATCAGGTGGCAGAGTAACAAAGGAATCAGGTGGCATTATATGCCAGAGTAACCAGGCCATCCAGTGCCAGAGTAACCAGTGCATCAGGTGGCAGTGCAAACAGGGCGTCAGTTGGCAGAGCAACTATGGCATCAGGTGGCTGAGTAATTGGAGCATCATTTGGTAGCATTACCAGAGCATGAGGTGTCAGAGAAACCAGAGCATCAAGTGCCAGAGTCACCAGAGCATCAGCTGCCAGATTTAACAGATCATCAGGTGCCTGAGTAACCATGGCATCAGGTTCTCTAGTAATCAGAGCATCAGGTGGCCGATTAATCAGAGCATCAGTTGGCTGAGTAACCAGAACATCAGTTGCCAGAGTTTCCAGGGCATCATGTGCCGGAGCATCCAGAGCATCAGCTTCCAAAGTTACCAGAGCATCATGTTGCCGATTAACAAGTGCATCAGGTGTCAGAGCAACCAGGACATCAGGTGGCAGAGAAACCAAAGCATCAGTTGGCAACGTAATAGAGCACCATTGGGCTGAGTTACCAGAACATCAGTTGCCAGAGTTTCCAGGGCATCAGATGCCAGAGCAACCAGAGCATCAGGTGTCTGGGTAACCACAGCATCATGTTGCTGATTATCAAAGGCACCAGGTGTCAGAGCAACCAAAGCATCAATTGGCAGTTTAATCAGAGCATCAGTTGGCAGAGCAATAGAGCATCGGGTGCCAGAGTAACCAGAGCATCTAGTGGCAGAGCAACCAGGACATCAGGTGGCAGAGAAACCAAAGCATCAGTTGGCAACGTAATAGAGCACCATTGGGCTGAGTTACCAGAACATCAGTTGCCAGAGTTTACAGGGCATCAGATGCCAGAGCAACCAGAGCATCAGGTGTCTGGGTAACCACAGCATCATGTTGCTGATTATCAAAGGCACCAGGTGTCAGAGCAACCAAAGCATCAATTGGCAGTTTAATCAGAGCATCAGTTGGCAGAGCAATAGAGCATCGGGTGCCAGAGTAACCAGAGCATCTAGTGGCAGAGCAACCAGGGCATCAGGTGCCAGAGCCACCAGAGCATCAGGTGTCTGGGTAACCAGAGCATCATATTGCCGATTAACAAGGGCATCAGGTGGCAGTGTAACCAGAGCATCAGGAGCCAGAGTATCCAGAGCATCAGATCCCAAAGTAACCAGAGGATCATATTTCAGAGTAACCAGACCATCATTTGCCAGAGTAACCAGTGCATCAGGTGGCAGTGCAAACAGGGTGTCAGTTGGCAGAGTAACCATGGCATCAGGTGGCTGAGTAACCAGAGCATCTGTTGGTAGCATAACCAGAGCATGAGGTGGCAGAGAAACTAGAGCATCAAGTGCCAGAGTCACCACAGCATCAGCTGCCAGAGTTACCAGAGCATCAGATGCCTGAGGAACGACAGCATCAGGTTCTCTAGTAATCAGAGCATCAGGTGGCAGATAAATAAGAGCACCAGTTGGCAGAGTAAAAAGAACATCAGTTGCCAGAATTTCCAGGGCATCAGGTGCCGGAGCAACCAGAGCATCAGGAGCCAGAGTAACCAGAGCATCATGTTGCAGATTAACAAGGGCATCAGGTGTCCTAGCAACCAGGGCATCAGGTGCCTGAGTAACCACAGCATCAATTGCTCTAGTAACCAGAGCATCAGGTGGCAGATTAATCAGTGCATCAGTTGGCAGAGTAACCAGAACATCAGTTGCCAGAGTTTCCATGGCATCATGTGCCAGAGCAACCAGAGCATCAGCTGCCAGAGTTACCAGAGCATCATGTTACCGATTAACAAGGGCATCAGGTGTCAGAGCAACCAGGGCATCAAGTGGCAGAGAAACCAGTGCATCAGTTGGCAGAGTAATAGAGCATCAGTGGGCTGAGTAACCAGAACATCAGTTGCCAGAGTTTCCAGGGCATCAGGTGCCAGAGCAACCAGATCATCAGGTGTCTGGGTAACCAGAGCATCATATTGCTGATTAACAAGGTCATCAGACGGCAGTGTAACCAGGGCATCAGTTGTCTGGGTAACCAGAGCATCATATTGCCGATTAACAAGGGCATCTGGCGGCTGTGTAACCAGAGCATCAGGAGCCAGCGTATCCGGAGCATCAGATCCTAAAGTAACCAGGGGATCATATGTCAGAGTAACCAGGCCATCATTTGCCAGAGTAACCAGTGCATCAGGTGGCAATGCAAATAGGGTGTCAGTTGACAGAGTAACCATGGCATCAGGTGGCTGAGTAACCAGAGCATCTGTTGGTAGCATAACCAGAGCATGAGGTGGCAGAGAAACTAGAGCATCAAGTGCCAGAGTCACCACAGCATCAGCTGCCAGAGTTACCAGAGCATCAGGTGCCTGAGGAATGACAGCATCAGGTGCTCTAGTAATCAGAGCATCAGGTGGCAGATTAATCAGAGCATCAGTTGGCAGAGTAAAAAGAACATCAGTTGCCAGCGTTTCCAGGGCATCAGGTGCCGGAGCAACCAGAGCATCAGGAGCCAGAGTAACCAGAGCATTATGTTGCCGATTAATAAGGGCATCAGGTGGCAGAGCAACCACGGCATCAGGTGGCTGACAAACCAGAGCATCAGTTGGCAGAGTAATAGAGCATCAGTTGGCTGACTAACCAGAACATCAGTTGCCAGAATTTCCAGGGCATCATGTGCCGGAGCAACCAGAGCATCAGTTGCCAGAGTTACCAGAGCATCATGTTGCAAATAAAAGGGCATCAGGTTTCAGAACAACCAGGGCATCAGGTGACAGAGAAACCAGAGCATCAGTTGGCAGAGTAATAGAGCATCAGTTGGCTGAGTTTCCAGGGCATCACGGGCCGGAGCAACCAGAGCATCAGGTGTCTGACTAACCAGAGCATCATGTTGCTGATTATCAAAGGCAACAGGTGTCAGAGCAACAAGAGCCTCAGGTGTCAGATTAATCAGAGCATCAGTTGGCAGAGCAATAGAGCATCAGGTTCCAGAGTAAACAGAGCAGCTGAGTAATCAGGGCATCAGGTGTCCGAGCAACCAGGGCATCAAGTGGCAGAGCACTCAGGGTATCAGGTGCTAGTGTAACCATGGCATCAGATGCCAAAGTAAATGGAGCATCATGTGGCAGAGTAACCAAGGAATCACGAGGCAGTGTAATCAAAGCATCAGGTGGCTGAGTAACCAGAGTATCTGAAGCCAAATTAACCAGAGCTTCATGTGGCAGTGTAACCAGGGCATCAGATGTCAGAGTAACCAGAGCATCAGGTGGCAGAGCAACCAGGGCATCAGTTGGCTGAGTAACCAGAGCATCAGTTGGTAGCATAACCAGAGCATGAGTTGTCAGAGAAACCAGAGCATCAAATGCCAGAGTCACCAGAGCATCAGCTGCCAGAGTTACCAGAGCATCAGGCGCCCGATAAAGCACAGCATCAGCTGCTCTAGTAACCAGAGCATCAGGTGGCAGATTAATCAGAGCATCAGTTGGCAGGGTAATAGAGCATCAGTTGGCTGAGTAAACAGAACATCAGTTGCCAGAGTTTCCAGGGCATCAGGTGCCGGAGCAACCAGAGCATCAGATGTCTGAGTAACCATAGCATCATGTTGCTGATTAACAAGGGCATCAGGTGTCAGAGTAACCAGGGAATCAGGTGGCCCAGCAACCAGGGAATCAGGTGGCCCAGCAACCAGGGAATCAGGTGGCCAAGAAAGCAGAGCAGCAGTTGGCAGAGTAATAGAGCATCAGGTGCCAGAGTAACCAGAGCTTTATGTAGCAGAGTAATCACAGCATCAGGTGGCAGAGTAACTAGAGCATCAGATCCCAATGTAACCAGGTGATCATGTGGCAGAGTAACCAGGGCATCCGGTGCCAGAGTAACCAGAGCATCAGGTGGCAGAGAAACAGGGCGTCAGTTGGTAGCATAACCAGAGCATGAGGTGGCAAAGAAACCAGAGCATCAAGTGCCAGAGTGACCAGAGCATCAGCTGCCCTAGGTTACCAGAGCATCAGATGCCTGATTAACCACAGTATCAGGTGCCAGAGTTAACAGAGCATCAGGTGCCAGGGCAACCAGGGCATCAGGTGCCAGAGTAAGCAGGGCATCAGGTGCCATAGTAAACAATGCATCAGGTGGCAGAGTAACCAGACCATCAGATACCAGATTAATCAGTGCATTCAGTGGCAGAGTAACCAAGGAATCAAGTGGCAGTGTATCCAGAGCATCAGGAGGCAGAGTAATTAGAGCATCAGATCCCAAAGTAACCAGGGGATCATATGGCAGAGTAACTAGGCCATCAGGTGCCAGAGTAACCAGTGCATCAGGTGGCAGTGCAAACAGAGCATCAGTTGGCAGATTAACCATGTCATCAGGTGGCTGAGTAACCTGAGCATCAGTTGGTAGCATAACCAGAGCATGAGGTGGCAGAGAAACCAGAGCACCAAGTGTCAGAGTCACCAGAGCATCAGCTGCCAGAGTTACCAGAGCATCAGATGCCTGATTAACCACAGCATCATGTGCTCTAGTAACCAGAACATCAGGTGGCAGGTTAATCAGAGCATCAGTTGGCAGAGTAATAGAGCATCAGTTGGCTGAGTAAACAGAACATCAGTTGCCAGAGTTTCCAGGGCATCAGGTGCCGGAGCAACCAGAGCATCAGATGTCTGAGTAACCAGAGCATCATGTTGCTGTTTAACAAGGGCATCAGTTGTCAGATCAACCAGGGCATCAGGTGGCAGAGCAACCAGAGCATCAGGTGCCAGATTTTCCAGGGCATCAAGTGCTGGAGCAACCAGAGCATCAGGTGTCTGAGTAACCATAGCATCATGTTGCCATTAACCAGGGCATCAGTTGTCAGAGAGCCAGAACAGAAGGTGCCAAAGTTTCTAGTGCATCAATTGCTGTAACAAACAGGGCATCAGGTGCCAGAGGAACCAGAGCATCAGGTGCCATGGCAAACTGAGCATCAGGTGGCAGAATAAATAGAGCATGTGTTGCCAGAGTAAGCAGAGTATCAGGTGCTGAAGTAAACAGTGTATCAGGTGCCAGTGTAAACAGAGAATCAGGTACCAGATTTAACAGAACATCAGGGGCCAGAGTAGACAGAGGATCAGGTGCCAGATTAATCAGAGCATCAGGTTCCAGAGTAACCAGAGTATCGGGTGCCTGACTTAGCACAGCATCAGGTGCCAGAGCAACCTGGGCATCAGGTGCCAGAGTAAGCAGAGAATCAGGTGGCAGAGTAACCAGTGCATCAGTTGGCAGAGTAAACAGAACATTAGGTGCCAGAGTTTTCAGGGCATCAGGTGCCAAAGCAACCAGAGCATCAGCTATCTGAGTAACTAGAGCATCAGGTTGCCGATTAACCAAAGCATCTGCTGTCAGAGCAACCAGAGCATCAGGTGGTAGAGCAACCAATGCATCAGGTGCTAGTATAAACATGGCATCAGATGCCAAAGTAAATGGAGCATCGAGTGGGAGAGTAACCTGGGCGTCAGGAGCCAGAGTAACCAGAGCATCATTTAGCAGATCAACCAGGGCATCAGTTGCCAGAGTCACCAGAGCATCAGGTGGCAGAGTAACCAAAAATCAGGTGGCAGTATAATCAGAGCATCAAGTGATAACCAGGGTATCTGATGCCAAATCAACCAGAGCTTCATGTGGCAGGTTAACCAGGGCATCAGGTGCCAGAGTAACCAGAGCATCATTTGGCTGAGCAACCAGGGCATCAGTTGGCAGAGTAACCATGGCATCATGTGGCTGAGTAACCAGAGCATCAGTTGGCAGCATAACCAGAGCATGAGGTGGCAAAGAAAACAGAGCATCAGGTGCCAGAGTTACCAGAGCATTTGCTGCCAGAGTTACCAGGGCAATGGACACCAGTATAACCAGGGTATCAGTTGGCAGAGTAACCAGAGCATCAGTTGGCAGAGTAACCAGAACATCAAGTGCCAGCGTTTCCAGGGCATCAGGTGTCTGCATAACCAGAGCATCAGTTTGGCAATTAACCAGGGCATCAGCTGTCAGAGCAACCAGGGCATCAGCTGGTGGAGTAACCAAAGCATCAGTTGTCAGAGAGCCAGAACATAAGGTGCCAAAGTTTCCAGTGCATCAATTGCTGTAACAAACAGGGCATCAGGTGCCAGAGAAACCAGAGCATCAGGTGCCATGGCAAACTGAGCATCAGGTGGCAGAATAAATAGAGCATGAGTTGCCAGAGTAAGCAGAGCATCACATGCCGGAGTAAACAGAACATCAGGTGCCAGTATAACCAGAGAATCATTGCCAGATTTAACAGAAGATCAGATGCCAGAGTAGACAGAGGATCAGGTGCCAGAGTAACCAGTGCATCAGGAGGCAGAGTAACCAGAGCATCAGGTTCCATGGTTACCAGGGCTTCAGGTGGCACAGTAACCAGTGCATCAGATGTCAGAGGGCCGGAACATAAGGTGCCAGAATTTCCAGTGCATCAATTGCTGTGACAAACAGGGCATCAGGTGCCAAAGAAACCAGAGCATCAGGTGCCATGGCAAACTGAGCATCAGGTGGCAGAATAAAAAGAACATGAGCTGCCAGAGTAAGCAGACTATCAGGTGCCGGAGTAAAAAGAGCATCAGGTGCCAGAGGAACCAGAGCATCAGGTGCCTTAGTTATCAGAGCATCAGGTGCCTGATTAACTGCAGCATCAGGTGCCAGAGTAAGCAGAGAATCAGGTGCCATAGAAACCAGTGCATAAGGTGGCAGAGTAACCAGACCATCAGATGCCAGATTAATCAGTGCAGCAGGTGGCAGAGCATCCAGAGCATCAGTTGGCAGAGTAACCAAGGAATCAGGTGGCAATGTAGCCAGTGCATCAGGAGGCAGAGTAACCAGAGCATGAGATCTGAAAGTAAGCAGGGGATCATGTGGCAGAGTAACCAGGCCATCAGGTGCCAGAGTAACCAGTGCATCATGTGGCAGTGCAAACAGGGCGTCAGTTGGCAGAGTAACCATGGCATCAGGTGGCTGAGTAACCAGAGCATTAGTTGGTAGCATAACCAGAGAATGAGGTGTCAGAGAAAACAGAGCACCAAATGCCAGAGTCAAGAGAGCATCAGCTGCCAGAGTTACCCGAGCATCAGATGCCTGATTAACCACAGCATCAGGTGCTCTAGTATCCAAAGCATCAGGTGGCAGATTAACCAGAACATCAGTTTCCAGAGTAACCAGAACATCAGTTGCCAGAATAACCAGTGCATCAGGAGGCAGGGTAACCAGAGCATCAGGTTCCATGGTTACCAGGGCTTCAGGTGGCAGAGAGCTGGAACATAAGGTGCCAGAGTTTCCAGTGCATCAATTGCTGTGACAAACAAGGCATCAGGTGTCAGAGAAACCAGAGCATCAGGGGGCAGAATAAATAGAACATGAGTGGCCAGAGTAAGCAGACCATCAGGTGCCGGAGTAAAAAGAGCATCAGGTGCCGGAGGAACCAGAGCATCAGGTGCCTGGGTTAGCACAGCATCAGGTGCCAGGGCAACCAGGGCATCAGGTGCCAGTATAACCAGAGAATCAGGTGCCAGATTTAACAGAACATCAGGTGCCAGTGTAGACAGAGGATCAGGTGCCAGAGTAATCAGAGCATCAGGTGCCGGAGGAACCAGAGCATCAGGTGCCTGGGTTAGCACAGCATCAGGTGCCAGGGCAACCAGGGCATCAGGTGCCAGAGTAAGCAGAGAATCAGGTGCCATAGTAACCCATGCATAAAGTGGCAGAGTAACCAGACCATCAGATGCCAGATTAATCAGTGCATCAGGTGGCAGAGCACCCAGAGCATCAGGTGGCAGAGTAACCAAGGAATCAGGTGGCAGTGTAACCAGAGCATCAGGAGGCAGAGTAACCAGAGCATCAGATCCCAAAGCAACCAGAGGATCATGTGGCAGAGTAACCAGGCCATCAGGTGCCAGAGTAAACAGTGCATCATGTGGCAGTGCAAACAGTGCGTCAGTTGGCAGAGTAACCATGGCATCAGTTGGCCGAGTAACCAGAGCATCAGTTGGTAGCATAACCAGAGCATGAGGTGTCAGAGAAGCCAGAGCATCAGATGACTGATTAACCACAGCATCAGGTGCTTTAGTATCCAGAGCATTAGGTAGCAGATTAATCAGAGCATCAGTTGGCAGAGTAATAGAGCATCAGTTGGCTGAGTAAACAGAACATCAGTTGCCAGAGTTTCCAGGGCATCAGGTGCCAGAGCAACCAGAGCATCAGGTGTATGAGTAACCATAGCATCATGTTGCCAATTAACAAGGGCATCAGGTGTCAGAGCAACCAGGGCACCAGGTGGCCGAGAAACCAGAGCATCAGTTGGCAGAGTAATAGAGCATCAGGTGCCAGAGTAACCAAAGGTTAATGTAGCAGAGTAATCACGGCATCAGGTGGCAGAGTAACCAGAACATCAGATCCCAATGTAAGCAGGGGATCATGTGGCAGAGTAACCAGGCCATCAGGTGCCAGAGTAACCAGTGCATCAGTTGGCAGTGCAAACAGGGTGTCAGTTGGCAGAGTAACCATGGCATCAGGTGGCTGTGTAACCAGAGCATCAGTTGCTGCATAACCAGAGCATGAGGTGTCAGAGAAATCAGAGCATCAAGTGCCAGAGTCACCAGAGCATCAGGTGCCTGATTAACCACAGCATCAGGTGCCTGAGTTAACAGAGCATCAGGTGCCAGGGCAACCAGGGCATCAGGTGCCAGAGTAAGCAGAGAATCAGGTGCCATAGAAACCAGTGCATAAGTTGGCAGAGTAACCAGACCATCAGATGCCAGATTAATCAGTGCATCATGTGGCAGAGCACCCAGAGCATCAGGTGGCAGAGTAACCAAGGAATCAGCTGGCAGTGTAACCAGAGCATCAGGAGGCAGAGTAACCAGAGCATGAGATCCGAAAGTAAGCAGGGGATCATGTGGCAGAGTAACGAGGCCATCAGGTGCCAGAGTAACCAGTGCATCAGGTGGCAGTGCAAACAGGGCGTCAGTTGGCAGAGTGACCATGGCATCAGATGGCTGAGTAACCAGAGCATCAGTTAGTAGCATAACCAGAGCATGAAGTGTCAGAGAAACCAGAGCATCAAGTGCCAGAGTCACCAGAGCATCGGCTGCCAGAGTTACCATAGCATCAGGTGCCTGATTCATCACAGCATTAGGTGCTCTAGTAACTAGAGCATCAGTTGGCAGAGTAATAGAGCATCAGTTGGCTGAGTAACCAGAACATCAGTTGCCAGAGTATCCAGGGCATCAGGTTTCGGAGCAACCAGGGCATCAGGTGCCGGAGCAACCAGAGCATCAGGTGTCTGAGTAACCAAAGCATCATGTTGCCGATTAACGAGGGCATCAGGTGTCAGAGCAACTAGAGCATCTGGTGGCAGAGCAACCAGGGCATCAGGTGCTAGTGTAACCATGGCATCAGATGCGAAAGCAAATGAAGCATCAAGTGGGAGAGTAACCAGTGCATCAGTTGGCAAAGTATCGAGGACATCAGTTGCCAGAGTAACCAGAGCTTTATGTAGCAGAGTAATGAGGGCATCAGTTCATAGAATAACCAGAACATCTGTTGGCAGAGTAACCAGAGCATCAGTTGGCAGAGTAACCAGAACATTATGTGCCAGAGATTCCAGGGCATCAGGTGCAAGAGCAACCAGAGCATCAGCTGTCTGAGTAACTAGAGCATCAGGTTGCCGATTAAGCAGGGCATCCGCTGTCAGATCAACCAGAGCATCAGATGGCAGAGCAACCAGGGCATCAGGTGCTAGTGTAACCATGGCATCAGATGCGAAAGCAAATGGAGCATCAAGTGGGAGAGTAACCAGTGCATCAGGTGCCAGAGTAACCGGAGCATCATGTAGCAGAGCAACCAGGGCATCAGTTGGCAGAGTAACCAGAACATCAGTTGGCAGAGTAACCAGAACATCGAGTGCCAGGGTTTCCAGGGCATCATGTGTCTGTGTAACCAGAGCATCAGGTGTCAGATTAACCATAGCATCAGGTGCCAGAGTAACCAGAGCATCAGGTGGCGGAGTAACCAGAGCATCAGATGACAGAGTAACCAGAGTATCAGGTGGCTGAGTAACCAGAGTATCTGATGCCAAATCAACCAGAGCTTCATGTGGCAGAGTAACCAGGGAATCAGGTGCCAGAGTAACCAGAGCATCAGTTGGCAGAGCAACCAGGGCATCAGTTGGCAGAGTAACCATGGCATCATGTGGCTGAGTAACCAGAGCATCATTTGGCAGCATAACCAGAGGATGAGGTGGCAGATGAAACATAGAATCAGGTGCCAGAGTTACCAGAGCATTAGCTTCCAGATTTAGCAGACTATTAGACTCCACTTTAACCAGGGTATCAGGTGTCTGAGTAACCAGAGCATCAGTTGGCAGAGTAACCAGAACATCAGTTGGCTGAGTAACCAGAAGTCAGTTGCCAGAGTTTCCAGGGCATCACGCGCCAGAGCAACCAGAACATCAGGTGCCTGAGTAACCAAAGCATCATTTTGCCGATTAACAAGGACATCAGGTGTCAGAGCAACCAGGGCATCATGTGCTCTAGTAACCAGAGCATCAATTGGCAAAGTATCGAGGACATCAGTTGCCAGAGTAACCAAAGCTTTATGTAGCAGAGTAATCAGGGCATCAGGTGGCAAAGAAACCAGTACATCAGTTGGCAGAGTAACCAGAGCATCAGTTGGCAGCGTAACCAGAACATTATGTGCCAGAGTTTCAGGGCATCAAGTGCCAGAGCAACCAGAGCATCAGCTGTCTGAGTAACTAGAGCATCAGATTGCCAATTAAGCAGGGCATCCGCTGTCAGAGCAACCAGAGCATCAGGTGGCAGAGCAACCAGGGCATCAGGTGCTAGAATAACCATGGCATCAGATGCAAAAGTAAATGGAGCATCAAGTGGCAGAGTAACCAGGGCATCAGGTGCCAGAGTAACCAGAGCATCAGTTGGCAGAGTAACCAGAGCATCAGTTGGCAGAGTAACCAGAACATCGATTGCCAGGGTGCCCAGGGCATCAGGTGTTTGTGTAACCAGAGCATCAGGTTGCCGAATAACCAGGGCATCAGCTGTCAGAGCATCCAGGGCATCAGGTGGCAGAGCAACCAGGTCATCAAGTACTCTAGTAACCAGAGCATCATATGGCAGATTAACCATAGCATCAGATGCCAGAGTAACCAGAGTATCAGGTGGCAGAGTAACCAGAGCATCAGTTGACAGAGTAACCAGAGCATCAGATTCCAGATTAACCAGTGCATCAGTTGGAAGAGTAACCAGGGCATCATGTGCCAGAGTAACCAGAGCATCAAGTACCGGAATAACCAGAGCATCTGATGCTAGAGTAACCAGGGCATCCGCTGGCAGATTAACCGGGGAATCAGGTGCCAGAGTAAACAGAGCATCAGGTGGCAGAGTAACAAGAGCAACAAGTGCCAGAATAATCAGAGCATGAGGTGCCAGAATAACCAGAGCATCTTTTAGCAGAGTAACCATTGCATCAGGTGCGAGAGCTGCCATAGCATCAGGTGCCAGAGTAACCAGTGCATCAGGTGGCAGACTAACCAGGGCATCAGGTGACAGATTAATGAGAGCATCAGTTGCCAGAGCAACCAGGGCATCAGGTGGCAGATTAACCGGGGAATCAGGTGCCAGAGTAAACAGAGCATCATGTGGCAGAGTAACAGGAGCAACAAGTGCCAGAATAAAAAGAGCATGAGGTGCCGGAATAACCAGAGCATTAGGTAGCAGAGTAACCATTGCATCAGGTGCGAGAGCTGCCATAGCATCAGGTGCCAGAGTAACCAGTGCATCAGGTGGCAGACTAACCAGGGCATCGGGTGACAGATTAATGAGAGCATCAGTTGCCAGAGTAACCAGTGCATCAGGAGGCAGAGTAAGCAGAGCATCAGGTTCCATAGTAACCAGTGCATCAGGTGGCAGAGTAACCAGACCATCAGATGCCAGATTAACCAGTGCATCAGGTGGCAGAGTAACCAGACCATCAGATGCCTGATTAACCAGTGCATCAGGTGGCAGAGCACCCAGAGCATCAGGTGGCAGAGTAACCAAGGAATCAGCTGGCAGTGTAACCAGAACATCAGGAGGCAGATTAACCAGAGCATGAGATCCAAAAGTAAGCAGGGGATCATGTGGCAGAGTAACCAGGCCATCAGGTGCCAGAGTAACCAGTGCATCAGGTGGCAGTGCAAACAGGGTGTCAGTTGGCAGAGTAACCATGGCATCAGGTGACTGAGTAACCAGAGCATCAGTTGGTAGCATGACCAGAGCATGAGGTGGCAGATGAAACATAGAATCAGGTGCCAGAGTTATCAGAGCATTAGACTCCACTTTAACCAGGGTATCAGTTGACAGAGTAACCAGAGCATCAGGTGCCGGAGCAACCAGGGCATCAGGTGTCTGAGTAACCAGACCATCAGTTGGCAGAGTAATAGAGCATCAGGTGGCTGAGTATACATAACATCAGTTGCCAGAGTTTCCAGGGCATCAGGTGCCGGTGCAACCAGAGCATCAGGTGCCTGAGTAACCAAAGCATCATGTTGCCGATTAACAAGGGCATCATTTGGCAGAGCAACCAGGGCATCATGTGGCAGAGCAACCAGGGCATCATGTGCTCTAGTAACCAGAGCATCAGTTGGCAAAATATCGAGGACATCAGTTGCCAGAGTAACCAGAGCTTTATGTAGCAGAGTGGTCAGGGCATCAGGTGGCAGAGTAACCAGAACATCAGTTGGCAGAGTAACCAGAGCATCAGTTGGCAGCGTAACCAGAACATTATGTGCCAAAGTTTCCAGGGCATCAGGTGCCAGAGCAACCAGAGCATCAGCTGTCTGAGTAACTAGAGCATCAGGTGGCAGAGCAACCAGGGCATCAGGTGCTAGTGTAACCATGGCATCAGATGCAAAAGTAAATGGAGCATCAGGTGGGAGAGTAACCAGGGCATCAGGTGCCAGAGTAACCAGAGCATCATGTAGCAGAGCAACCAGGGCATCAGTTTGCAGAGCAACCAGAGCATCAGTTGGCAGAGTAACCAGAACATCGAGTGCCAGGGTTTCCAGGGCATCAGGTGTCTGTGTAACCAGAGCATCAGGTTGCCGAATAACCAGGGCATCAGCTGTCAGAGCATCCAGGGCATCAGGTTGCAGAGCCACCAGGTCATCAAGTGCTCTAGTAACCAGAGCATCACATGGCAGATTAACCATAGCATCAGATGCCAGAGTAACCAGAGTATCAGGTGGCAGAGTAACCAGAGCATCATTTGACAGATTAACCAGTGCATCATTTGACAGATTAACCAGTGCATCAGTTGTAAGAATAACCAGGGCATCATGTGGCAGAGTAACTGGAGCATCAAGTACCGGAATAACCAGAGCATCTGATGCTAGAGTAACCAGAGCATCAGGTGGCAGATTAACCGGGGAATCAGGTGCCAGAGTAAACAGAGCATCATGTGGCAGAGTAACAAGAGCAACAAGTGCCAGAATAATCAGAGCATGAGGTGCCGGAATAACCAGACCATTAGGTAGCAGAGTAACCATTGCATCAGGTGCGAGAGCTGCCATAGCATCAGGTGCCAGAGTAACCAGTGCATCAGGTGGCAGACTAACCAGGGCATCAGGTGGCAGATTAATGAGAGCATCAGTTGCCAGAGTAACCACAGCATCAGGAGGCAGAGTAACCACAGCATCAGGTTACATGGTTACGGGGGCTTCAGGTGCCAGAGCAACCAGGCATCAGGTTCCAGAGTATGCAGAGCATCAGGTTCCATAGTAACCAGTGAATCAGGTGGCAGAGTAACCAGACCATCAGATGCCAGAGTAACCAGAGCATCATTTAGCAGATCAACCAGGGCATCAGTTGCCAGAGTCACCAGAGCATCAGGTGGCAGAGTAACCAAAAAATCTGGTGGCAGTATAATCAGAGCATCAGGTGGCTGAGTAACCAGGGTATCTGATGCCAAATCAACCAGAGCTTCATGTGGCAGGTTAACCAGGGCATCAGGTGCCAGAGTAACCAGAGCATCAGTTGGCAGAACAACCAGGGCATCAGTTGGCAGAGTAACCATGGCATCATGTGGCTGAGTAACCAGAGCATCAGTTGGCAGAGTAATAGAGGATCAGTTGGCTGAGTAAGCAGAACATCAGTTGCCAGAGTTTCCAGGGCAACAGGTACTGGAGCAACCAGCGCATCTGACGTCTGAGTAACCAGAGCATTATGTTGCCGATTACCAAGGACATCAGGTGGCAGAGCAACCAAGGCATCATGTGCTCTACTAACCAGAGCATCAGTTGGCAGAGTAATAGTGCATCAGGTGCCATAGTAACCACAGCTTTATGGAGCAGAGTAATCAGGGCATCAGGTGGCCGAGTACTGGAACATCAGATCACAAAGTAACGAGGGGATCATGTGGCAGAGTAACCAGGCCATCAGGTGCCAGAGTAACCAGGCCATCAGGTGCCAGAGTAACCAGGCCATCAGGTGCCAGAGTAACCAGGCCATCAGGGGGCTGTGCAAACAGGGCGTCTTTTGGCAGAGAAACCATGGCATCAGGTGGCTGAATAACCAGAGCATCAGTTCGTAGCATAACCAGAGCATTAGGTGACAAAGAAACCAGAGCATCAAGTGCCAGAGTCAACAGGGCACCAGGTGCCATAGTAAACAATGCATCAGGTGGCAGTTTAACCAGACCATCAGATGCCAGATTAATCAGTGCATCAGGTGGCAGAGTAACCAAGGAATCAGGTGGCACTGTAACCAGAGCATCAGATCCCAAAGTAAGCAGGTGATCATGTGGCAGAGTAACCAGGCCATCAGGTGCCAGAGTAACCAGTGCATCATGTGGCAGTGCAAACAGGGAGACAGTTGGCAGAGTAACCATGGCATCAGGTGACTGAGTAACCAGAGCATCAGTTGGTGGCTTGACCAGAGCATGAGGTGTCAGAGAAACCAGAGCATCAAGTGCCAGAGTCAGCAGAGCATCAGCTGCGAGAGTTACCAGAGCATCAGGTGTCTGAGTAAACATAGCATCATGTTGCCAATTAACAAGGGCATCAGGTGGCAGAGCAACCAGAGCATCATGTGCTCTACTAACCAGAGCATCAGTTGGCAGAGTAATAGTGCATCAGGTGCTCTAGTAACCACAGCTTTATGTAGCAGAATAATCACAGCATCAGGTGGCTGAGTACTAGAACATCAGATCACAAAGTAACGAGGGGATCATGTAGCAGAGTAACCAGGCCATCAGGTGCCAGAGTAACCAGTGCATCAGGTGGCTGTGCAACAGGGCGTCAGTTGGCAGAGTAACCATGGCATCAGGTGGCTGAGTAACCAGAGCATCAGTTGGTAGCATAACCAGAGCATTAGGTGGCAAAGAAACCAGAGCATCAAGTGCCAGAGTTACCAGAGCATCAGCTGCCTTAGTTACCAGAGCATCAGGTGCCTGATTAACCACAGAATTAGGTGCCAGAGCAACCAGGGCATCAGGTGCCAGAGTGAGTGGAGAATCAGGTGCCATAGTAACCAGTGCATCAGGTGGCAGAGTAACCAGACCATCAGATGCCAGATTAATCAGTGCATCAGGTGGCAGAGCACCCAGAGCATCAGGTGGCAGAGTAACCAAGGAATCAGGCGGCACTGTAACCAGAGCATCAGGAGGCAGAGTAACCAGAGCATCAGATCCCAAAGTAAGCAGGGGATCATGTGGCAGAGTAACCAGGCCATCAGGTGCCAGAGCAACCAGTGCATCAGGTGGCAGTGCAAACAGGGTGTCATTTGGCTGAGTAACCATGGCATCAGGTGGCTGAGTAACCAGAGCATCAGTTGGTAGCATAACCAGAGCATGAGGTGGCAGAATAATGGAGCATCAAGTGCCAGAGTCACCAGAGCATCAGCTGCCAGAGTTACCAGAGCATCAGATGCCTGATTAACCACAGCATCAGGTGCTCTACTAACCAGAGAATCAGGTGGCAGATTAATCAGAGCATTAGTTGGCAGAGTAATAGAGTGTCAGTTGGCTGAGTAAACAGAACATCAGTTGCCAGAGTTTCCAGGGCATCAGGTGCCCGATTAACCACAGAATCAAGTGCCAGAGCAACCAGGGCATCAGGTGCCAGAGTAAGCAGAGAAACAGGTGCCATAGTAAACAATGCATTAGGTGGCAGTTTCACCAGACCATCAGATGTCAGATTAATCAGTGCATCAGGTGGCAGAGCACTCAGAGTAACCAAGGAATCAGGTGGCACTGTAACCAGAGCATCAGGAGGCAGAGTAACTAGAGCATCAGATCCCAAAGTAAGCAGGGGATCATGTGGCAGAGTAACCAGGCCATCAGGTGCCAGAGTAACCAGTGCATCAGGTGGCAGTGCAAACAGGGTGTCAGTTGGCTGAGTAACCATGGCATCAGGTGGCTGAGTAACCAGAGCATCAGTTGGTAGCATAACCAGAGCATGAGGTGGCAGAATAATAGAGCATCAAGTGCCAGAGTCACCAGAGCATCAGCTGCCAGAGTTATCAGAGCATCAGATGCCTGATTAACCACAGCATCAGGTGCTCTGGTAACCAGAGAATCAGGTGGCAGATTAATCAGAGCATTATTTGGCAGAGTAATAGAGTGTCAGTTGGCTGAGTAAACAGAACATCAGTTGCCAGAGCAACCAGAGCATCAGGTGTCTGAGTAACCATAGCATCATGTTGCCAATTAACAAGGGCATCAGGTGTCAGAGCAACCAGGGCATCAGGTGGCAGAGCAACCAGAGCATCATGTGCTCTACTAACCAGAGCATCAGTTGGCAGAGTAATAGTGCATCAGGTGCTCTAGTAACCACAGCTTTATGTAGCAGAATAATCACAGCATCAGGTGGCCGAGTACTAGAACATCAGATCACAAAGTAACGAGGGGATCATGTAGCAGAGTAACCAGGCCATCAGGTGCCAGAGTAACCAGTGCATCAGGTGGCAGTGCAAACAGGGCGTCAGTTGGCAGAGTAACCATGGCATCAGGTGGCTGAGTAACCAGAGCATCAGTTGGTTGCATAACCAGAGCATTAGGTGGCAAAGAAACCAGAGCATCAAGTTCCAGAGTCACCAGAGCATCAGCTGCCTTAGTTACCAGAGCATCAGGTGCCTGATGAACCACAGCATCAGGTGCCAGGGTAACCAGGGCATCAGGTGGCTGAGTAACCAGAGCATCAGTTGCTAGCATAACCAGAGCATGAGGTGGCAGAGTAATAGAGCATCAAGTGCCAGAGTCACCAGAGCATCAGCTGCCAGAGCAACCAGGGCATCAGGTGCCAGAGTAAGCAGAGAAACAGGTGCCATAGTAACCAGTGCATCAGGTGGCAGTTTCACCAGACCATCAGATGTCAGATTAATCAGTGCATCAGGTGGCAGAGCACCCAGAGCATCAGGTGGCAGAGTAACCAAGGAATCAGGCGGCACTGTAACCAGAGCATCAGGAGGCAGAGTAACCAGAGCATCAGATCCCAAAGTAAGCAGGGGATCATGTGGCAGAGTAACCAGGCCATCAGGTGCCAGAGCAACCAGTGCATCAGGTGGCAGTGCAAACAGGGTGTCAGTTGTCAGAGTAACCATGGCATCAGGTGGCTGAGTAACCAGAGCATCAGTTGCTAACATAACCAAAGCATGAGTTGGCAGAGTAATAGAGCATCAAGTGCCAGAGTCACCAGAGCATCAGCTGCCAGAGTTACCAGAGCATCAGATGCCTGATTAACCAGAGCATCAGGTGCTCTACTAACCAGAGAATCAGGTGGCAGATTAATCAGAGCATTAGTTGGCAGAGTAATAGAGTGTCAGTTGGCTGAGTAAACAGAACATCAGTTGACAGAATTTCCAGGGCATCAGGTGCCAGAGCAACCAGAGCATCAGGTGTCTGAGTAACCAAAGCATCATGTTGCCGATTAACAAGGACATCAAGTGTCAGAGGAACCAGAGCATCAGTTGGCAGAGTAATAGAGCATCAGGTGCAAGAGTAACCAGAGCATCAGGAGGCAGAGTAAACAGAGCATCAGATCCTAAAGTAACCAGGGGATAATGTGGCAGAGTAACAAGGCCATCAGGTGCCAGAGTAACCAGTGCACCAGGTGGCAGAGCAACCAGGGCATCAGGTGGCAGAGCAACCAGAGCATCAGTTGTCAGATTTAACAGAACGCCACGTGGTGGAGAAACCAGAGAATTAGTTGCCAGAGTAACCAGAGCATCAGGAGAAAGAATAACCAGAGCATCAGGTACCAGAGTAACCACAGCATCAGGTGATAGAGTAACACGAGCTCAGCTAGCAAAGTAACAAGTGCATCAGATGCCAGAGTAAACAGGGCATCAGGTGTCAGAGTAACCAGGGCAACAGGGGTCTGAGTAACCAGAGCATCAGTTGGCAGCGTAGCCAGAGCATGAGGTGGCAGAGAAGCCAAAGCATCAGGTGCCAGAGTTATCAGAGCATCAGATGTCAAATTAATCAGGATATCAGGTGCCTGAGTAACCAGGGCATCCGGTGCTCTAGTAACCAGAACATCAGGTGTCTGAGTAACCAGAGAACCAGGTTTCAGAGCAACCAGAGGATCAGGTGCCAGAGTAACCAGAGCATCAGGTGCTAGAGTAACCAGAGCATCGGGTGCCTGAGTTAACAGAGCCTCAGTTGCCAGGGCAACCAGGGTATCAGATGCTAGAGTAAGCAGAGCATCAGGTGCCATAGTATCCAAGGCATCAGGTGGCAGAGTAACCAGAACATCAGTTGCCAGATTAACCAGTGCATCAGGTGGCAGAGCACCCAGAGCATCGGGTGGCAGAGTAACCAAAGAATCAGGTGGCAGTGTCACCAGAGCATCAGGAGGCAGAGTAACCAGAGCATCAGATGCTAAAGTAACCAGGGGATCATGTGGCAGAGTAACCAGGCCATCAGGTGCCAGAGTAACCAGTGCATCAGGTGGCAGTGCAAACAGGGTGTCAGTTAGCACAGTAACCATAGCATCAGGTGGCTGAGTAACCAGAGCATCAGTTGGTAACATAACCAGAGCATGAGGTGGCAGAGTAATAGAGCATCAGTCAGCTGAGTAACCAGAACAACAGTTGCCAGAATTTCCAAGGCATCAGGTGGCAGAACAACCAGGGCATCAGTTGCTCTAGTAACCAGAGCATCAGGTGGCAGAGTAACCAGAGCATCAGATGGCTGAGTAACCAGGGAATCAGGTGGCACATTTACCAGAGCATCAGGTGCCAGAGTAACCAGAGCACCAGGTGGAACAGTACCCAATGCATCAGTTGCCAGAGTACCATTGTATCAGATGCCAGAGTAACCAGAGCATCAGGTGCCATAGCAAACTGAGCATCAGGTGGCAGAGGAAACAGAGCATCAGTTGCTAGACTAACCAGAGAATCGGATGCCAGAGTATCCAGAGCATCAGTTGCCAGTGTAACCAATGCATCAGATGACAGATTTAACAGAACATCAGGTGCCAGAGTAACCAGAGCATCAGGTGCCAGAGTAACCAGAACAACAGATGGCGGATCAACCAGGGCATCAGGTGGCAGAGTAACCAAGGAATCAGTTGTCAGAGTACCCAATGCATCAGTTGCCAGAGTATCAGTGCATCAGTTGGCAGCATAATCAAAACAACAGGTGGCAGAGAAAACAGGGCATCAGGTGCCTGAGTAACCAGAGCATCAGGTGCTCTAGTAACCAGAGCATCAGGTGGCAGATTAACCAGAGCACCAGGTGCCAGAGTAAGGAGATATGTAGGTGGCACAGCAACCAGGGCATCAGATGGAAGAATAATCAGAGCAGCAGTTGGCAGAGTAACCAGAGCATCATGTGGCAGAGTAACCAGAAAATCAGGTGCCAGAGTTTTCAGGGCATTAGGTGCTGGAGCAAGCATAGCATCAGGATTCTGAGTAACCAGAGCATCAGCTTGCCGATTAACCAGGGCATCAGGTGTCAGAGCAACCAGGGCATCAGGTGGCAGAGCAACCAGGGCATCAGGTGCTCTAGTAGCCAAAGCATCAAATGCCAGAGTAACCAGAGCATCAGGTGCCAGAGAAAGCATGGCATCAGGCGATAAAGTAACCAGGGAATCAGGTGGCAGAGTACCCAGAGCATCAGCTGGCCGAGTAAGCAGTGCTTCAGATTCCAGAGTAACCATAGCATCAGGTGGAAGCATTACCAGAGCAACAGGTGCCAAAGTAACCAGAGCATGAAGTGTCAAAAATAAAAGAGCATCAGGAGCTAGAGCAACCAGGGCATCATGTGTCAGAGCGAGCAGAGCATCAGTTGACATAGTAACAAGTGCATCAGTTGACAGGGTAACCAGAGCATCAGATGCCAGATTAAGAAGTGCATCAGTTGGCAGAGTAACCAGGGCATCATGTGCCAGAGTAACGTGAGCATCTGGTGCCGGAAGAACCAGAGCATCAGATGCTAGTGTAACCAGAGCATCAGGTAGCAGAGTAACCAGAGCATCATGTGGCAGAGTAACAAAAGCATCAGGTGCCGCAATAATCAGAGCATTAGGTGCCAGAATAACCAGTGCATCATTTGGCAGAGTATCTATTGCATCAGGTGCCAAAGTAACCAGAGCATCAGGTGCACTAGTAACCAGAGCATCAGGTGCGAGAATAACCAGACCCTCATCTGGCAGCATAAACAGAGCATGAGGTGGCAGAGAAACCAAAGCATCAGGTGTCAAATTAATCAGGATATCAGGTGCCTGAGTAACCAGGGCATCAGGTGCTCTAGTAACCAAAGCATCAGGTGTCTGAGTAACCAGAGCATCAGGTGCCAGAGTAACCAGAGCACCAGATGCCTGAGTATCCTGGGAATCATGTGGCACATTTACCAGAGCATCAGGTGCCAGAGTAAGCAGGGCATCCAGTGATAGAGTGACCAGGGAATTTGGTGGCAGAGCAACCAGAGCATGAGCTAGCAGAGTAAGCAGAGCAGCAGATGCCAGAGTAAACAGAGCATCAGGTGGCAGCATTACCAGGGCAACAGGTGCCAGAGTAACAAGTGCATCAGTTGACAGAGTAACCAGAGCATCAGATGCCAGATTAGCAAGTGCATCAGTTGGCAGAGTAATCAGGGCATTATGTACCAGAGTAACGTGAGCATCTGGTGCCGGAAGAACCAGAGCATCAGATGCTAGTGTAACCAAAGCATTAGGTGGCAGAGTAATCAGAGCATCATGTGGCAGAGTAACAAGAGCATCAGGTGCCGCAATAATCAGAGCATTGGGTGCCGGAATAACCAGTGCATCATTTGGCAGAGTAACTATTGCATCAGGTGGCAGGGTAACGAGAGCATCATTTGCCAGTGTAACCAGAGCATCAGGTGACAGATTTAACAGAACACCAGGTGGCAGAGTAACCAGAGCATCAGTTGCCATAGTAACCAGAGCATCAGGTACCAGAGTAACCAGAGCATCAGGTGATAGAGTAACACGAGCTCAGCTAGCAAAGTAACAAGTGCATCAGATGCCAGAGTAACTAGGGCATCAGGTGTCAGAGTAACAAGGGCAACAGGGGTCTGGGTAACCAGAGCATCAGTTGGCAGCATAACCAGAGCATGAGGTGGCAGAGAAAACAGAGCATCAGGTGCCAGAATCCCAAAGGCATTAGCTGCCATAGTTACCAGAGCATCAGATGCCAGAAGAACCAGGGTATCAGGTGCCTGAGTAGCCAGAGCATCAGGTGCTCTAGTAACCAGAGCATCAGGTGCCTGAGTAACCAGAGCATCAGGTGCTCTAGTAACCAGAGCATCAGGTGCCTGAGTAACCAGAGCATCAGGTGCTCTAGTAACCAGAGCATCAGGTGGCAGATTAACCAGAGCATCAGGTGGCAGATTAACCAGAGCATCAGGTGGCAGATTAACCAGAGCATTAGTTGGCAGAATAATCAGAGCACCAGTTGGCAGATTAACCAGAGCCTCAGCTAGCAGCAAAAACAGAGTATGAGGTGGCAGAGAAACCAAAGCATCAGGTGCCAGAGTTATCAGAGCATCAGATGTCAAATTAATCAGGATATCAGGTGCCTGAGTAACCAGGGCTTCAGGTGCTCTAGTAACCAGAACATCAGGTGGCAGAGTAACCAGAGATTTAGGTGGCAGAGTAACGAGGGCATCAGGTGGCAGAATAATCAGAGCATCAGTTGGCAGAGTAACCAGAGCAGCATTTGGCAGAGTAACCAGAACATCAAGTGCCAGGGTTTCAAGGGCATCAGGTGCAGGAGCAACCAGAGCATCAGGTGCCTGAGTAACCAGAGCAACAGGTTACTGATTAACCAGGGTATCAGCTGTTAGAGCAACCAGGGCATCAGGTGGCAGAGCAACCAAGGCACCAGGTTCTAGTGTGACCAGAGCATCATGTGACAGAATAGCCAGAGCATCAGATGCCCAAGTAACCAGGGAATCAGGTGGTTGAGTTACCAGAGCATCAGGTGCCAGAGTAACCAGGGCATCCAGTGATAGAGTAACCAGGGAATCAGGTGGCAGAGTAACTAGAGCATCAGCTGCCAGAGTAAGCAGAGCATCAGATGCCAGGATAATCAGAGCATCAGGTGGCAGCATTACCAGGGCAATAGGTGCCAGAGTAGCCAGAGCATCAGGTGTTAGATAAAAGAGCATCATTTGCTAGAGCAACCAGGGCATCATGTGCCAGAGTGAGCAGATCATCAGTTGGCATAGTAAAAAGTGCAACAGTTGACAGAGTAACCAGTGCATCAGATGCCAGATTAACAAGTGCATCAGTTGGCAGAGTAGCCAGGGCATCATCTGCCAAAGTAAACTGAGCATCAGGTGCCGGAATAACCAGAGCATCTGATGCTAGAGCAACCAGAGCATCAGGTGGCAGAGTAACCAGGGAATAAGGTGGCAGAGTAACTGGAGCATCATGTGGGAGAGTAACAAGAGCATCAGCTGCCAGAATAATCAGAGCATGAGGTGCCGGAATAAACAGTGCGTCATTTGAGAGAGTAACTATTGCATCAGGTGCCAGAGTTGCCATAGCATCAAGTGGCAGTGTAAACAGAGCATCAGGTGGCAGAGTAACCAGAGCATCAGGTGGCAGATTAACCAGAGCATCAGGTGCCAGAGTAACCAGAGCATCAGGTGGAAGAGTACCCAATGCATCAGTTGCCAGAGTACCAGTGCATCAGGTGCTAGAGTAACCAGAGCATCAGGTGCTATAGCAAACTGAGCATCAGGTGGCAGAGTAAACAGAGCATCAGTTGCTAGACTAACCAGAGAATCGGATGCCAGAGTATCCAGAGCATCAGTTGCCACTGTAACCAGGGCATCAGATGACAGATTTAACAGAACATCAGGTGCCAGAGTAACCAGAGCATCAGGTGCCAGAGTAACCAGAACAACAGGTGGCAGATCAATCAGGGCATCAGTTGGCAGAGTAACCAAGGAATCAGTTGTCAGAGTACCCAATGCATCAGTTGCCAGAGTATCAGTGCATCAGTTGGCAGCATAATCAGAACAACAGGTGGCAGAGAAAACAGGGCATCAGGTGCCTGAGTAACCAGAGCATCAGGTGCCTGAGTAACCAGAGCATCAGGTGCCTGAGTAACCAGAGCATCAGGTGCTCTAGTAACCAGAGCATCAGGTGGCAGATTAACCAGAGCACCAGGTGCCAGAGTAAGGAGATATGTAGATGGCACAGCAACCAGGGCATCAGATGGAAGAATAATCAGAGCATCAGTTGGCAGAGTAACCAGAGCATCATGTGGCAGAGTAACCAGAAAATCAGGTGCCAGAGCTTTCAGGGCATTAGGTGCTAGAGCAAGCATAGCATCAGGTGTCTGAGTAACCAGAGCATCAGCTTGCTGATTAACCAGGGCATCAGGTGGCAGAGCAACCAGGGCATCAGGTGCTCTAGTAACCAAAGCATCAGATGCCAGAGTAACCAGAGCATCAGGTGCCAGAGAAAGCATGGCATCAGGCGATAAAGTAACCAGGGAATCAGGTGGCAGAGTACCCAGAGCATCAGCTGGCCGAGTAAGCAGTGTATCAGATTCCAGAGTAACCACAGCATCAGGTGGAAGCATTACCAGAGCAACAGGTGCCAAAGTAACCAGAGCATGAAGTGTCAGAGATAAAAGAGCATCAGGAGCTAGAGCAACCAGGGCATCATGTGTCAGAGTGAGCAGAGCATCAGTTGGCATATTAACAAGTGCATCAGTTGACAGGGTAACCAGAGCATCAGATGCCAGATTAAGAAGTGCATCAGTTGGCAGAGTAACAAGGGCATCATGTGCCAGAGTAACATGAGCATCTGGTGCCGGAAGAACCAGAGCATCAGATGCTAGTGTAA
This sequence comes from Carcharodon carcharias, assembly GCF_017639515.1. Lineage (NCBI taxonomy): Eukaryota > Metazoa > Chordata > Chondrichthyes > Lamniformes > Lamnidae > Carcharodon > Carcharodon carcharias. The sequence continues at coordinate 62,522,608 of NC_054479.1, forward strand.
CCAGAGCATCAGTTGCCAGAGTAACCAGAGCATCAGGAGAAAGAATAACCAGAGCATCAGGTACCAGAGTAACCAGGGCATCAGGTGATAGAGTAACAAGAGCTCAGCTAGCAAAGTAACAAGTGCATCAGATGCCAGAGTAACTAGGGCATCAGGTGTCAGAGTAACCAGGGCAACAGGGGTCTGGGTAACCCAGAGCATCAGTTGGCAGCATAGCCAGAGCATGAGGTGGCAGAGAAAACAGAGCATCAGGAGACAGAATCCCAAAGGCATTAGCTGCCATAGTTACCAGAGCATCAGATGCCAGAAGAACCAGGGTATCAGGTGCATGAGTAACCAGAGCATCAGGTGCTCTAGTAACCAGAGCATCAGGTGTAAGATTAACCAGAGCAGCAGGTGCCAGAGTAACCAGAGCATTAGGTGGCAGAGTAACAAGGGCAGAGTAACAAGTTGGCAGAATGATCAGAGCATCAGTTGGCTGATTAACCAGAGCCTCAGCTAACAGCCTAAACAGAGCATGAGGTGGCAGAGAAACCAAAGCATCAGGTGCCAGATTTATCAGAGCAAAAGATGTCAAATTAATCTGGATATCAGGTGCCTGAGTAACCAGGGCATCAGGTGCTCTAGTAACCAGAACATCAGGTGGCAGATTAACCAGAGATTTAGGTGGCAGAGTAACGAGAGCCTCAGGTGGCAGAATAATCAGAGCATCAGTTGGCAGAGTAACCAGAGCATCATTTGGTAGAGTAACCAGTACATCAAGTGCCAGGGTTCCCAGGGCATCAGGTGCAGGAGCAACCAGAGCATCAGGTGCCTGAGTAACCAGAGCATCAGGTTACTGATTAACCAGGGTATCAGCTGTCAGAGCAACCAGGACATAAGGTGGCAGAGCAACCAACGCACCAGGTTCTAGTGTAACCAGAGCATCACATGAAAGAATAATCAGAGCATCAGATGCCCGAGTAACCAGGGAATCAGGTGGCTGAGTTACCAGAGCATCAGGTGCCAGAGTAACCAGGGCATCCAGTGATAGAGTAAACAGGGAATCTGGTGGCAGAGTAACTAGAGCATCAGCTGCCAGAGTAAGCAGAGCATCAGATGCCAGGATAATCAGAGCATCAGGTGGCAGCATTACCAGGGCAATAGGTGCCAGATTAACCAGAGCATCAGGTGTTAGAGATAAAAGAGCATCATTTGCTAGAGCAACCAGGGCATCATGTTCCAGAGTGAGCAGAGCATCAGTTGACATAGTAACAAGTGCAACAGTTGACAGAGTAACCAGTGCATCAGATGCCAGATTAACAAGTGCATCAGTTGGCAGAGTAGCCAGGGCATCATCTGCCAAAGTAAACTGAGCATCAGGTGCCGGAATAACCAGAACATCTGATGCTAGAGCAACCAGAGCATCAGGTGGCAGAGTAACCAGGGAATAAGGTGGCAGAGTAACCGGAGCATCATGTGGGAGAGTAACAAGAGCATCAATTGCCAGAATAATCAGAGCATGAGGTGCCGGAATAAACAGTGTGTCATTTGAGAGAGTAACTATTGCATCAGGTGCCAGAGTTGCCATAGCATCAGGTGGCAGTGTAAACAGAGCATCAGATGGCAGAGTAACCAGAGCATCAGGTGGCAGATTAACCAGAGCATCAGGTGCCAGAGTAACCAGAGCACCAGGTGGAACAGTACCCAATGCATCAGTTGCCAGAGTACCATTGTATCAGATGCCAGAGTAACCAGAGCATCAGGTGCCATAGCAAACTGAGCATCAGGTGGCAGAGGAAACAGAGCATCAGTTGCTAGACTAACCAGAGAATCGGATGCCAGAGTATCCAGAGCATCAGTTGCCAGTGTAACCAATGCATCAGATGACAGATTTAACAGAACATCAGGTGCCAGAGTAACCAGAGCATCAGGTGCCAGAGTAACCAGAACAACAGGTGGCGGATCAGACAGGGCATCAGGTGGCAGAGTAACCAAGGAATCAGTTGTCAGAGTACCCAATGCATCAGTTGCCAGAGTATCAGTGCATCAGTTGGCAGCATAATCAGAACAACAGGTGGCAGAGAAAACAGGGCATCAGGTGCCTGAGTAACCAGAGCATCAGGTGCTCTAGTAACCAGAGCCAGAGTAAGGAGATATGTAGGTGGCACAGCAACCAGGGCATCAGATGGCAGAATAATCAGAGCATCAGTTGGCAGAGTAACCAGAGCATCATGTGGCAGAGTAACCAGAAAATCAGGTGCCAGAGTTTTCAGGGCATTAGGTGCTGGAGCAAGAATAGCATCAGGATTCTGAGTAACCAGAGCATCAGCTTGCCGATTAACCAGGGCATCAGGTGTCAGAGCAACCAGGGCATCAGGTGGCAGAGCAACCAGGGCATCAGGTGCTCTAGTAGCCAAAGCATCAAATGCCAGAGTAACCAGAGCATCAGGTGCCAGAGAAAGCATGGCATCAGGCGATAAAGTAACCAGGGAATCAGGTGGCAGAGTACCCAGAGCATCAGCTGGCCGAGTAAGCAGTGCTTCAGATTCCAGAGTAACCATAGCATCAGGTGGAAGCATTACCAGAGCAACAGGTGCCAAAGTAACCAGAGCATGAAGTGTCAAAGATAAAAGAGCATCAGGAGCTAGAGCAACCAGGGCATCATGTGTCAGAGCGAGCAGAGCATCAGTTGACATAGTAACAAGTGCATCAGTTGACAGGGTAACCAGAGCATCAGATGCCAGATTAAGAAGTGCATCAGTTGGCAGAGTAACCAGGGCATCATGTGCCAGAGTAACGTGAGCATCTGGTGCCGGAAGAACCAGAGCATCAGATGCTAGTGTAACCAGAGCATCAGGTAGCAGAGTAACCAGAGCATCATGTGGCAGAGTAACAAAAGCATCAGGTGCCGCAATAATCAGAGCATTAGGTGCCAGAACAACCAGTGCATCATTTGGCAGAGTATCTATTGCATCAGGTGCCAAAGTAACCAGAGCATCAGTTGCCAGAGTAACCAGAGCATCAGGAGAAAGAATAACCAGAGCATCAGGTACCAGAGTAACCAGGGCATCAGTAGATAGAGTAACAAGAGCTCAGCTAGCAAAGTAACAAGGGCATCAGATGCCAGAGTAACCAGGGCATCAGGTGTCAGAGTAACCAGGGCAACAGGGGTCTGGGTAACCCAGAGCATCAGTTGGCAGCATAGCCAGAGCATGAGGTGGCAGAGAAAACAGAGAATCAGGAGCCAGAATCCCAAAGGCATTAGCTGCCATAGTTACCAGAGCATCAGATGCCAGAAGAACCAGGGTATCAGGTGCATGAGTAACCAGAGCATCAGGTGCTCTAGTAACCAGAGCATCAGGTGTAAGATTAACCAGAGCAGCAGGTGCCAGAGTAACCAGAGCATTAGGTGGCAGATTTAACAGAACACCAGGTGGCAGAGTACCCAATGCATCAGTTGCCAGAGTATCAGTGCACCAGTTGGCAGCATAATCAGAACAACAGGTGGCAGAGAAAACAGGGCATCAGGTGCCTGAGTAACCAGAGCATCAGGTGCTCTAGTAACCAGAGCATCAAGTGGCAGATTAACCAGAGCACCAGGTGCCAGAGTAAGGAGATATGTAGGTGGCACAGCAACCAGGGCATCAGATGGAAGAATAATCAGAGCATCAGTTGGCAGAGTAACCAGAGCATCATGTGGCAGAGTAACCAGAAAATTAGGCGCCAGAGTTTTCAGGGCATTAGGTGCTGGAGCAAGCATAGCATCAGGATTCTGAGTAACCAGAGCATCAGCTTGCCGATTAACCAGGGCATCAGGTGTCAGAGCAACCAGGGCATCAGGTGTCAGAGCAACCAGGGCATCAGGTGCCAGAGAAAGCATGGCATCAGGCGATAAAGTAACCAGGGAATCAGATGGCAGAGTAACCAGAGCATCAGCTGGCCGAGTAAGCAGTGCACCAGATTCCAGAGTAACCATAGCATCAGGTGGAAGCATTACCAGAGCAACAGGTGCCAAAGTAACCAGAGCATGAAGTGTCAGAGATAAAAGAGCATCAGGAGCTAGAGCAACCAGGGCATCATTTGTCAGAGTGAGCAGAGCATCAGTTGACATAGTAACAAGTGCATCAGTTGACAGGGTAACCAGAGCATCAGATGCCAGATTAAGAAGTGCATCAGTTGGCAGAGTAACCAGGGCATCATGTGCCAGAGTAACCAGAGCATCTGGTGCCGCAAGAACTAGAGCATCAGATGCTAGTGTAACCAAAGCATCAGGTGGCAGAGTAACCAGAGCATCATGTGGCAGAGTAACAAAAGCATCAGGTGCCGCAATAATAGAGCATTAGGTGCCAGAATAACCAGTGCATCATTTGGCAGAGTATCTATTGCATCAGGTGCCAAAGTAACCAGAGCATCAGTTGCCAGTGTAACCAGAGCATCAGGTGACAGATTTAACAGAACACCAGGTGGCAGAGTAACCAGAGCATCAGTTGCCAGAGTAACCAGAGCATCAGGAGAAAGAATAACCAGAGCATCAGGTACCAGAGTAACCAGGGCATCAGGTGATAGAGTAACAAGAGCTCAGCTAGCAAAGTAACAAGTGCATCAGATGCCAGAGTAACTAAGGCATCAGGTGTCAGAGTAACCAGGGCAACAGGGGTCTGGGTAACCCAGAGCATCAGTTGGCAGCATAGCCAGAGCATGAGGTGGCAGAGAAAACAGAGCATTTAGAGACAGAATCCCAAAGGCATTAGCTGCCATAGTTACCAGAGCATCAGATGCCAGAAGAACCAGGGTATCAGGTGCCTGAGTAACCAGAGCATCAGGTGCTCTAGTAACCAGAGCATCAGGTGTAAGATTAACCAGAGCAGCAGGTGCCAGAGTAACCAGAGCATTAGGTGGCAGAGTAACAAGGGCATCAGTTGGCAGAATGATCAGAGCATCAGGTGGCAGATTAACAACAGCATCAGGTGCCAGAGTAAGGAGAGGTGTAGGCGACATAGCAACCTGGGCATCAGCTGTCAGAACAGCCTGAGCATCAGGTGGCAGAGTAACGAGGTCATCAGACACTCTAGTAACCAAAGCATCAGATGCCCGAGTAACCAGAACATCAGGTGGCAAAGTAACCAGAGCATCAGGTGCCAGAGTAAGCAGAGCATCAGCTGGCAGAGTAAGCAGAGCATCAGATTCCAGAGTAACCAGAGCATCAGGTGGCAGCATTACCAGAGCAACAGGTGCCAGAATTATCAGAGCATGAGATGCCGGAATAATCAGTGCATCACTTGGCAGAGTAACTATTGCATCAGGTGCCAGATTTGACATAGCATCAGGTGCCAGTGTAACCAGAGCATCAGGTGGCAGAGTAACCAAAGAATCAGTTGGCAGAGTAACCAGAGCAGCAGGTGGCTGAGTAACCATCGTATCAGATGCCAAATTAACCAGAGCTTCATGTGGCAGAGTAACCAGAGCATCAGGTGGCAGAGCAACCAGGGCCATCAGTTGCATGAGTAACCAGGGCCTCGGGTGGCTGTGTAACATGGTCTTCAGCTGGCAGAATAACCAGGGTATCAGTTGGCAGAGCAAGCAGGGCATCAGGTGCAAGGGTAACCATGGCATCAAGTGCCAGGTTAACTAGGGCATCATTTGCCAGAGTAATCAGAGCATCAGGTGCCAAAGTAACCACAGCATCTTGTGGGAGAGTAACCAGAGCATCAGGTGGAAGAGTAATCAGAGCAACAGGTGGCAGAGCAACCAGGGCATCAGCTGGCAGAGTAACCAGAGCATCAGGTGGCAGAGTAACCAAGGAATCAGGTGCCAGAGTAACCAGGGCATCAGGTGGCAGAGTAACCAGAGCATCAGGTGGCAGAGTAACCAAGGAATCAGGTGCCAGATTAAGCAGGGCAACAGGTGGCAGAGCAACACGGGGCATCATTTGGCAGCATAACCAGAGCATCAGTTGGCCGCATAACCAGAGCATGAGGTGGCAGAGAAAACAGGGCATCAGGTGCCTGAGTAACCAGAGCATCAGGTGCTCTAGTAACCAGAGCATCAGGTGGCAGGTTAACCACAGCATCAGGTGCCAGAGTAAGGAGAGGTGTAGGCGACATAGCAACCTGGGCATCAGCTGTCAGAACAGCCTGAGCATCAGGTGGCAGAGTAACGAGGGCATCAGACACTCTAGTAACCAAAGCATCAGATGCCCGAGTAACCAGAACATCAGGTGGCAAAGTAACCAGAGCATCAGGTGCCAGAGTAAGCAGAGCATCAGCTGGCAGAGTAAGCAGAGCATCAGATTCCAGAGTAACCAGAGCATCAGGTGGCAGCATTACCAGAGCAACAGGTGCCAGAATTATCAGAGCATGAGATGCCGGAATAATCAGTGCATCACTTGGCAGAGTAACTATTGCATCAGGTGCCAGATTTGCCATAGCATCAGGTGCCAGTGTAACCAGAGCATCAGGTGGCAGAGTAACCAAAGAATCAGTTGGCAGAGTAACCAGAGCAGCAGGTGGCTGAGTAACCAGCGTATCAGATGCCAAATTAACCAGAGCTTCATGTGGCAGAGTAACCAGAGCATCAGGTGGCAGAGCAACCAGGGCCATCAGTTGCATGAGTAACCAGGGCCTTGGGTGGCTGTGTAACATGGTCTTCAGCTGGCAGAATAACCAGGGTATCAGTTGGCGGAGCAAGCAGGGCATCAGGTGCAAGGGTAACCATGGCATCAAGTGCCAGGTTAACTAGGGCATCATTTGCCAGAGTAATCAGAGCATCAGGTGCCAAAGTAACCACAGCATCTTGTGGGAGAGTAACCAGAGCATCAGGTGGAAGAGTAATCAGAGCAACAGGTGGCAGAGCAACCAGGGCATCAGCTGGCAGAGTAACCAGAGCATCAGGTGGCAGAGTAACCAAGGAATCAGTTGGCAGAGTAATCAGAGCATCAGGTGGCTGAGTAACCAGAGCATCATGTGGCAGAGTAAGGAGGGCATCAGGTGGCAGAATAATCAGAGCATCAGGTATCAGAGTAACCAGAGCATCATGTGGCAGATTAACGAGGGCATCAGGTGGCAGAATAATCAGAGCATCAGTTGGCAGAGTAACCAGAGCATCATGTGCAGAGTAACCAGAACATCAGGTGCCAGAGTTTCCAGGGCATCAGGTGCCGGAGCTGGCATAGCATCAGGTGTCTGAGTAACCAGAGCATCAGCTTGCTGATTAACCAGGGCATCAGGTGTCAGAGCAACCAGGGCATCAGGTGTCAGAGCAATCAGGGCATCAGTTGCTCTAGTAACCAAAGCATCAGATGCCAGAGTAACCAGAGCATCAGCTGGCAGAGTAAGCAGAGCATCAGATTCCAGAGTAATCAGAGCATCAGGTGGCAGCATTACCAGCGCAACAGGTGCCAGAATAATCAGAGCATGAGATGCCGGAATAAACAGTGCATCATTTGGCAGAGCAACTATTGCGTCTGGTGCCAGAGTTGCCATAGCATCAGGTGTCTGTGTAACCAGAGCATCAGCTTGCCGATTAACCAGGGCATCAGCTGTCAGAGCAACCAGGGCATCAGTTGCCAGAATAGAAGTGCATCAGATGCCAGAGTAACCAGAGCATCAGGTGCTATAGCAAACTGAGCATCAGGTGGCAGAGTAAACAGAGCATCAGTTGTCAGAGTAACCAGTGCATCGTGTGCCAGAGTAACCAGAACATCACTTGTCAGAATAACCAGAGCATCAGGTGCCGGAGTAACCAGAGCATTAGTTGCCATTGTATCCAAAGCATCAGGTGGCAGATTTAACAGAATAGCAGTGCAGAATGCCAGAGTAACCAGAGCATCAGGTGCTATAGCAAACTGAGCATCAGGTGGCAGAGTAAACAGAGCATCAATTGTCAGAGTAACCAGAGCATCAGGTGCCAGAGATTCCAGAGCATCAGTTACCATTTTAACCAGAGCATCAGGTGACAGATTTAACAGAACATCCGGTGCCAGAGGAACCAGAGCATCAGGTGACAGATTTAACAGAAGATCAGGTGGCAGAGTAAACAGAGCTCCAGGTGCCAGAGTAAGGAGTTATGTAGGTGGCATAGCAACCAGGGCATCAGATGGCAGAATAATCAGAGCATTAGTTGGCAGAGTAATCAGAGCATCATGTGGCAGAGTAACCAGAACATGAGGTGCCAGAGTTTCCAGGGCATCGGGTGCTGGATAAGCATAGCATCAGTTGTCTGAGTAACCAGAGCATCAGCTTGCTGATTAACCAGGGCATCAGCTGTCAGAGCAACCAGGGCATCAGGTGTCAGAGCAATCAGGGCATCAGGTGGCAGAGTAACCAGAGCATCAGGTGGCAGAGTAACCAAGGAATCAGGTGCCAGAGTAACCAGGGCATCAGGTGGCAGAGTAACCGGAGCATCAGGTGGCAGAGTAACCAAGGAATCAGGTGCCAGAGTAACCAGGGCATCAGGTGGCAGAGTAACCAGAGCATCAGGTGGCAGAGTAACCAAGGAATCAGGTGCCAGATTAAGCAGGGCAACAGGTGGCAGAGCAACATGGGGCATCATTTGGCAGCATAACCAGAGCATCAGTTGGCCGCATAACCAGAGCATGAGGTGGCAGAGAAAACAGGGCATCAGGTGCCTGAGTAACCAGAGCATCAGGTGCTCTAGTAACCAGAGCATCAGGTGGCAGGTTAACCACAGCACCAGGTGCCAGAGTAAGGAGAGGTGTAGGCGGCATAGCAACCTGGGCATCAGCTGTCAGAACAGCCTGAGCATCAGGTGGCAGAGCAACCAGGGCATCAGGTGGCAGAGCAACCAGGACATCAGGTGTCAGAGCAACCAGGGCATCAGGTGGCAGAGCAATCAGGGCATCAGGTGCTCTAGTAACCAAAGCATCAGATGCCAGAGTAACCAGAACATCAGGTGGCAGAGCAACCAGGGCATCAGGTGGCAGAATAATCAGAGCATCAGGTATCAGAGTAACCTGAGCATCATGTGGCAGAGTAACGAGGGCATCAGGTGGCAGAATAATCAGAGCTTCAGTTGGCAGAGTAACCAGAGCATCATGTGCAGAGTAACCAGTACATCAGGTGCCAGAGTAACCAGAGCATTAGTTGCTGTTGTGTCCAAAGCATCAGGTGGCAGATTAGCCAGAGGATCAGGTGTCAGAGCAACCAGGACATCAGTTGCCAGAATACCAGTGCATCAGATGCCAGACTAACCAGAGCATCAGGTGCTATAGCAAACTGAGCATCAGGTGGCAGAGTAAACAGAGCATCAATTGTCAGAGTAACCAGAGCATCAGGTGGCAGAGTAACCAGAGATTTAGGTGGCAGAGTAATGAGGGCATCAGGTGGCAAAATAATCAGAGCATCAGGTGTCTGAGTAACCAGAGCATCAGGTTACTGATTAACCAGGGCATCAGCTGTCAGAACAACCAGAGCAGCAGGTGCAGGAGCAACCAGGGCATCAGGTGTCTGAGTAACCAGAGCATCAGGTGGCAGAGTAACCAGGGAATAAGGTGCCAGAGTAACCGGTGCATCATGTGCCAGAGTAACAAGAGCATCAGCTGCCAGAATAATCAGAGCATGAGGTGCCGGAATAAACAATGCTTCATTTGGCAGAGTAACTATTGCATCAAGTGCCAGTGTTGCCATGGCAGTGGTGCCAGTGTAAACAGAGCATCAGGAGGCAGAGTAACCAGGGCATCAGTTGGCAGAGAACCCAATGCATCAGTTGGCAGCATAACCAGAGCATCAGTTGGCAGCATAACCAGAGCATCAGTTGGCAGCATAACCGGAGCATGAGGTGGCAGAGAAAACAGGGCATCAGGTGCCTGAGTAACCAGAGCATCAGGGGCTCTAGTAACCAGAGCATCAGGTGGCAGGTTAACAACAGCACCAGGTGCCAGAGTAAGGAGAGGTGTAGGCGGCATAACAACCTGGGCATCAGCTGTCAGAACAGCCTGAGCATCAGGTGGCAGAGTAACCAGGGCATCAGACACTCTAGTAAGCAAAGCATCAGATGCCCGAGTAACCAGAACATCAGCTGTCAGAGCAACCAGTGTATCATGTGCCTGAGTAGCCAATGCATCAGGTGCTCTAGTAACCAGAGCATCAGGTGGTAGAGGAACCAGAGATTTAGGTGGCAGAGTAATGAGGGCATCAGGTGACAGAATAATCAGAGCATCAGTTGGCAGAGTAACCAGAACATCAAGTGCCAGGGTTTCCAGGTCATCAGGTGCAGGAGCAACCAGAGCATCAGGTGTCTGAGTAACCAGGGCATCAGGTTCCTGATTAACCAGGGCATCAGCTGTCAGAGCAACCAGGGCAGCCGGTGCAGGAGCAACCAGGGCATCAGGTGTCTTAGTAACCAGAGCATCAGGTTAGTGATTAAACAGGGCATCATGTGCCAGAGTAACCTGAGCATCAGGTGCAGGAAGAAGCAGAGCATCAGATGCTAGAGTAACCAAAGCATCAGATGGCAGAATAATCAGAGCTACATTTGGCAGAGTAACCAGGGCATCAGGTATCAGAGTAACCAGAGCCTCAGGTGGCAGAGCAACAAGGGCATCAGTTGGCAGCATAACCAAAGCATGAGGTTGCAAAGAAAACAGAGCATCAGGTGCTCTAATAACCAAAGCATCAAGTGGCAGATTATCCAGAGCACCAGGTGCCAGAGTAAGGAGAGGTTTAGATGGCAGAGTAACGAGGGCATCAGGTGGCAGAATAATCAGAGCATCAGTTGGCAGAGTAACCAGAGCATCAGGTGCCGGAGCAAGCATAGCATCAGGTGTCTGAGTAACCAGAGCATCAGCTTGCCGATTAACCAGGGCATCAGGTTTCAGAGCAACCAGTGCATCAGATGCCAGACTAACCAGAGCATCAGATGCTATAGCAAACTGAGCATCAGGTGGCAGAGTAACCAGAGCATCAGTTGCCATTGTAACCAGAGCATCAGGTGACAGATTTAACAGAACATCAGGTGCCAGAGGAACCAGAGCATCAGGTGGCAGAGCAACCAGGGCAAGCAGTTGCCAGAAGAACCAGGGCACCAGGTAGCTGTGTAACCAGGGCATCAGGTAGCTGTGTAACAAGGGCATCAGTAGGCAGAGCAACCAGGATATCAGTTGGCCGAGCAAGCAGGGCATCAGGTGCGAGGGTAACCATGGCATCAAGTGCCAGATTAACTAGGGCATCATTTGCCAGTGTAATCAGAGCATCAGGTGCCAAAGTAACCAGATCATCATGTGGCAGAGTAAACAGAGCATCAGGTGGCAGAGAAAAAAGGGCATCAGGTGGCAGAATAACCAGAGCATCAGGTGGCAGAGTAACCAGAGCATCAGGTGGCAGATTAACCAGAGCATCAGTTGCCAGAGTAAGGAGTTACATAGGTGGCATAGCAACCAGGGCCAGCAGTTGCCAGAGTAACCAGAGCATCAGGTAGCTGTGTAACAAGGGCATCAGATGGCAGAGCAACCAGGCTATCATTTGGCAGAGCAAGCAGGGCCTCAGGTGCGAGGGTAACCATGGCATCAAGTGCCAGCTAACTAGGGCATCATTTGCCAGAGTAATCAGAGCATCAGGTGCCAAAGTAACCAGAGCATCTTGTGGCAGAGTAAACAGAGCATCAGGTGGCAGAGTAACCAGATCATCAGGTGGCAGATTAACCAGAGCACCAGTTGCCAGAGTAAGGAATTATGTAGGTGGCAGAGCAACCTGGGCATCAGGTGCTCAAGTAACCAGAGCATCAGGTGCCAGAGAAAGCATGGCATCAGGTGATAGAGTAACCAGGGAATCCGGTGAACAGTAAGCAGAGCAGCAGGTGGCTGAGTAACCAGAGTATCAGCTTGTCGATTAACCTGTGCATCAGCTGTCAGAGCAAACAGGGCATTAGGTGGCAGAGCAACCAGGGCATCAGCTGCTCAAGTAACCAGAGCATCAGGTGCCGGAGAAAGCATGGCATCAGGTGATAGAGTAACCAGGGAATCAGGTGGTACAGTAAGCAGAGCATTATGTGGCAGAGTAACCCGTCCATCCGGTGCCAGATTAACCAGTGCATCAGGTGGCAGTGCAACCAGGGCGTCAGTTGGCAGAGTAACCATGGCATCAGATGGCTGAGTAACCAGAGCATCACTTGGCAGCATAACCAGAGCATGAGGTGGCAGAAAAACCAGAGCATCATGTGCCAGAGTCACCAGAGCATCAGGTGCCTGAGTAAACAGAGAATCAGGTGTCAGAGTAACCAGAGCTTTATATGGCAGAGTAACAAGGGCATCAGGTGGCAGATTAACCAGAACATCAGGTGGTGGAGTAACGAAAGAATTAGAGGCTCTAGTAACCAGGGCATCAAGTGGCAGAGTAACGAGGGCATCAGGTGGCAGAATAATCAGAGCATCAGGTATCAGAGTAACCAGAGCATCACGTGGCAGAGTAACAAGGGCATCAGGTGGCAGAATAATCAGAGCATCCGATATCAGAGTAACCAGAGCATCATGTGCAGAGTAACCAGAACATCAGGTGCCAGAGTTTCCAGGGCTTCAGGTGCCGGAGCAAGCATAGCATCAGGTGTCTGAGTAACCAGAGCATCAGCTTGCTGATTAACCAGAACATCAGCTGTCAGAGCAACCAGGGCATCAGGTGGCAGAGCAACCAGGGCATCAGGTGCTCTAGTAACCAAAGCATCAGATGCCAGAGTAACCAGAACATCAGGTGGCAGAGTAAGCAGAGCATCAGGTGCCGGAGAAAACATGGCATCAGGTGATAGAGTAACGAGGGAATCGGGTGGCAGAGTAACCAGAGCATCAGATTCCAGAGTAACCAGAGCTTCAGGTGACAGCATTACCAAAGCAACAGGTGCCAGAATAATCAGAGCATGAGATGGCAGAATAAACAAAGCATCATTTGGCAGAGTAACTCTTGCATCAGGTGCCAGTGTAAACAGAGAATCAGGTGACAGAGGAATCAGAGCATCCGTTGCCCAAGCAACCAGGGCATCAGGTGGCTGTGTAACAAGGGCATCAGTTGGCAGAGCTACCAGGGTATCAGTTGGCAGAGCAAGCAGGGCATCAGGTGCGAGTGTAACCATGGCATCAAGCACCAGATTAACTAGGGCATCATTTGCCAGTGTAATCAGAGCATCAGGTGCCAAAGTAACCAGAGCATCTTGTGGGAGAGTAACCAGAGCATCGTGTGCGAGAGTAACCAGGGCATCAGGTGGCAGAGCAACCAGGGCATCAGGTGCTCTAGTAAAAAAGCATCAGATGCCAGAGTAACCAAAACATCAGGTGGCAGAGTAAGCAGAGCATCAGGTGCCGGAGAAAGCATGGCAACAGGTGATAGAGTAATGGGGGAATCAGGTGGCAGAGTAACCAGAGCATCAGCTGGCAGAGTAAGCAGAGCATCAGATTCCAGAGTAACCAGAGCATCAGGTGACAGCATTACCAGAGCCACAGGTGCCAGAATAATCAGAGCATGAGGTGCCGGAATAAACAGTTCATCATTTGGCAGAGTAACTTTTGCATCAGGTGCCAGAGTTACCATAGCATCAGGTGCCAGTGTAAACAGAGCATCAGTTGGCAGAGCAACCAGGGTATCAGTTGGCAGAGCAAGCAGGACATCAGGTGCGAGTGTAACCATGGCATCAAGCACCAGATTAACTAGGGCATCATTTACCAGAGTAATCAGAGCATCAGGTGCCAAAGTAACCAGGGCATCAGATACCAAAGTAACCAGAGCATCATGTGGGAGAGTAACCAGAGCATCAGGTGCCAGAGTAACCAGAGCATCAGGTGGCAGAGTAACCAAGGAATCAGTTGGCAGAGTAACCAGAGCAGCAGGTGGCTGAGTAACCAGAGTATCAGATGCCAAATTAACCATAGCTTCATGTGGCAGAGTAACCAGAGCATCAGGTATCAGAGTAACCAGAGCATCATGTGGCAGAGCAACAAGGGCATCAGTTGGCAGCATAACCAGAGCATGATGTTGCAGAGAAAACAGAGCATCAGGTGCTCTAGTAACCAGAGCATCAAGAGGCAGATTATCCAGAGCACCAGGTGCCAGAGTAAGGAGAGTTTTAGGTGGCAGAGTAATGAGGGCATCAGGTGGCAGAATAATCAGAGCATCAGTTGGCCGAGCAACCAGAGCATCATGTGCAGAGTAACCAGAACATCAGATGCCAGTGTTTCTTGGGCATCAGGTGCCGGAGCAAGCTTGGCATCAGGTGTCTGAGTAACCAGAGCATCAGCTTGCCAATTAACCAGGGCATCAGCTGTCAGAGCAAACAGGGCATTAGGTGGCAGATCAACCAGGGCATCGGGTGGCAGAGCAATCAGGGCATCAGGTGCTCTAGTAACCAAAGCATTAGGTGCCGGAGAAAACATGGCATCAGGTGATAGAGTAACCAGGGAATCAGGTGGTACAGTAAGCAGAGCATTATGTGGCAGAGTAACCCGTCCATCCGGTGCCAGATTAACCAGTGCATCAGGTGGCTGTGCAAACAGGCGTCAGTTGGCAGAGTAACCATGGCATCAGATGGCTGAGTAACCAGAGCATCACTTGGCAGCATAACCAGAGCATGAGGTGGCAGAAAAACCAGAGCATCATGTGCCAGAGTCACCAGAGCATCAGGTGCCTGAGTAAACAGAGAATCAGGTGCCAGAGTCACCAGAGCTTTATATGGCAGAGTAACAAGGGCATCAGGTGGCAGAGTAACCAAGGAATCAGTTGGCAGCATAACCAGAGCATGAGTTGGCAGAGAAAACAGATCACCAGGTGCCAGAGTAAGGAGATATGTAGGTGGCATAGCAACCAGGGCATCAGTTGGCAGAGTAACCGGAGCATCATGTGGCAGATTAACCAGAACATCAGGTGCCAGAGTTTCCAGGGCATCAGGTGCCGGAGCAAGCATAGCATCAGGTGTCTGAGTAACCAGAGCATCAGCTTGCCGATTAACCAGAACATCAGCTGTCAGAGCAACCAGGGCATCAGGTGGCAGATCAACCAGGGCATCAGGTGGCAGATCAATCAGGGCATCAGGTGCTCTAGTAACCAAAGCATCAGATGCCAGAGTAACCAGAACATCAGGTGGCAGAGTAAGCAGAGCATCAGGTGCCGGAGAAAACATGGCATCAGGTGATAGAGTAACGAGGGAATCGGGTGGCAGAGTAACCAGAGCATCAGATTCCAGAGTAACCAGAGCATCAGCTGACAGCATTACCAGAGCAACAGGTGCCAGAATAATCAGAGCATGTAATGGCAGAATAAACAATGCATCATTTGGCAGAGTAACTCTTGCATCAGGTGCCAGTGTAAACAGAGCATCAGGTGACAGAGGAATCAGAGCATCCGTTGCCCAAGTAACCAGGGCATCAGGTGGCTGTGTAACAAGGGCATCAGTTGGCAGAGCAACCAGGGTATCGGTTGGCAGAGCAAGCAGGGCATCAGGTGCGAGTGTAACCATGACATCAAGCACCAGATTAACTAGGGCATCATTTGCCAGTGTAATCAGAGCATCTGGTGCCAAATTAACCAGGGCATCAGATGTCAAAGTAACCAGAGCATCTTGTGGGAGAGTAACCAGAGCATCATGTGCGAGAGTAATCAGAGCAACAGGTGGCAGGGGAACCAGGGCATCAGGTGGCAGAGCAACCAGGGCATCAGGTGCTCTAGTAAAAAAGCATCAGATGCCAGAGTAACCAAAACATCAGGTGGCAGAGTAACCAGAGCATCAGGTGGCAGAGTAAGCAGAGCATCAGGTGCCGGAGAAAGCATGGCAACAGGTGATAGAGTAATGGGGGAATCAGGTGGCAGAGTAACCAGAGCATCAGATTCCAGAGTAACCAGAGCATCAGGTGACAGCATTACCAGAGCCACAGGTGCCAGAATAATCAGAGCATGTGTTGGCAGAATAAACAGTGCATGATTTGGCAGAGTAACTCTTGCATCAGGTGCCAGAGTTGCCATAGCATCAGGTGCCAGTGTAAACAGAGCATCAGTTGGCAGAGCAACAAGGATATCAGTTGGCAGAGCAAGCAGGGCATCAAGTGCGAGGGTAACCATGGCATCAAGCACCAGATTAACAAGGGCATTTGCCAGTGTAATCAGAGCATCTGGTGCCAAAGTAACCAGGGCATCAGATGCCAATGTAACCAGAGCATCATGTGGGAGAGTAACCAGAGCATCAGGTGCCAGAGTAACCAGAGCATCAGGTGGCAGAGTAACCAAGGAATCAGTTGGCAGAGTAACCAGAGCAGCAGGTGGCTGAGTAACCAGAGTATCAGATGCCAAATTAAGCAGAGCTTCATGTGGCAGAGTAACCAGAGCATCAGGTATCAGAGTAACCAGAGCATCATGTGGCAGAGCAACAAGGGCATCAGTTGGCAGCATAACCAGAGCATGATGTTGCAGAGAAAACAGAGCATCAGGTGCTCTAGTAACCAGAGCATCAAGAGGCAGATTATCCAGAGCACCAGGTGCCAGAGTAAGGAGAGTTTTAGGTGGCAGAGTAATGAGGGCATCAGGTGGCAGAATAATCAGAGCATCAGTTGGCCGAGCAACCAGAGCATCATGTGCAGAGTAACCAGAACATCAGATGCCAGTGTTTCTTGGGCATCAGGTGCCGGAGCAAGCTTGGCATCAGGTGTCTGAGTAACCAGAGCATCAGCTTGCCAATTAACCAGGGCATCAGCTGTCAGAGCAAACAGGGCATTAGGTGGCAGATCAACCAGGGCATCAGCTGCTCAAGTAACCAGAGCATCAGGTGCCGGAGAAAGCATGGCATCAGGTGATAGAGTAACCAGGGAATCAGATGCCAGAGTAACCAGACCATCAGCTGGCAGAGTAAGCAGAGCATCAGATTCAAGAGTAACCAGAGCATCAGGTGGCAGCATTACCAGAGCAACAGGTGCCAGAATAATCAGAGCATGTAATGGCAGAATAAACAGTGCATCATTTGGCAGAGTAACTCTTGCATCAGGTGCCAGTGTAAACAGAACATCAGGTGACAGAGGAATCAGAGCATCCGTTGCCCAAGTAACCAGGGCATCAAGTGGCTGTGTAACAAGGGCATCAGTTGGCAGAGCAACCAGGGTATCGGTTGGAAGAGCAAGCAGGGCATCAGGTGCGAGTGTAACCATGACATCAAGCACCAGATTAACTAGGGCATCATTTGCCAGTGTAATCAGAGCATCTGGTGCCAAATTAACCAGGGCATCAGATGTCAAAGTAACCAGAGCATCTTGTGGGAGAGTAACCAGAGCATCATGTGCGAGAGTAATCAGAGCAACAGGTGGCAGGGGAACCAGGGCATCAGGTGGCAGAGCAACCAGGGCATCAGGTGCTCTAGTAAAAAAGCATCAGATGCCAGAGTAACCAAAACATCAGGTGGCAGAGTAACCAGAGCATCAGGTGGCAGAGTAAGCAGAGCATCAGGTGCCGGAGAAAGCATGGCAACAGGTGATAGAGTAATGGGGGAATCAGGTGGCAAAGTAACCAGAGCATCAGATTCCAGAGTAACCAGAGCATCAGATTCCAGAGTAACCAGAGCATCAGGTGACAGCATTACCAGAGCCACAGGTGCCAGAATAATCAGAGCATGTGTTGGCAGAATAAACAGTGCATGATTTGGCAGAGTAACTCTTGCATCAGGTGCCAGAGTTGCCATAGCATCAGGTGCCAGTGTAAACAGAGCATCAGTTGGCAGAGCAACAAGGGTATCAGTTGGCAGAGCAAGCAGGGCATCAGGTGCGAGGGTAACCATGGCATCAAGCACCAGATTAACAAGGGCATTTGCCAGTGTAACCAGAGCATCTGGTGCCAAAGTAACCAGAGCATCAGGTGGCAGAGTAACCAAGGAATCAGTTGGCAGAGTAACCAGAGCTTCATGTGGCAGTGTAACCAGGGCATCAGGTATCAGAGTAACCAGAGCATCATGTGGCAGAGTAACAAGGGCATCAGTTGGCAGCATAACCAGAGCATGATGTTGCAGAGAAAACAGAGCATCAGGTGCTCTAGTAACCAGAGCATCAAGTGGCAGATTATCCAGAGCACCAGGTGCCAGAGTAAGGAGAGTTTTAGGTGGCAGAGTAATGAGGGCATCAGGTGGCAGAATAATTAGAGCATCAGTTGGCCGAGCAACCAGAGCATCATGTGCAGAGTAACCAGAACATCAGATGCCAGTGTTTCTTGGGCATCAGGTGCCGGAGCAAGCTTGGCATCAGGTGTCTGAGTAACCAGAGCATCAGCTTGCCAATTAACCAGGGCATCAGCTGTCAGAGCAAACAGGGCATTAGGTGGCAGAGCAACCAGGGCATCAGCTGCTCAAGTAACCAGAGCATCAGGTGCTGGAGAAAGCATGGCATCAGATGATAGAGTAACCAGGGAATCAGGTGGTACAGTAAGCAGAGCATTATGTGGCAGAGTAACCCGTCCATCCGGTGCCAAATTAACCAGTGCATCAGGTGGCAGTGCAACCAGGGCGTCAGTTGGCAGAGTAACCATGGCATCAGATGGCTGAGTTACCAGAGCATCATTTGGCAGCATAACCAGAGCATGAGGTGGCAGAAAAACCAGAGCATCATGTGCCAGAGTCACCAGAGCATCAGGTGCCTGAGTAAACAGAGAATCAGGTGTCAGAGTAACCAGAGCTTTATATGGCAGAGTAACAAGGGCATCAGGTGGCAGATTAACCAGAACATCAGTTGGCAGATTAACCAGAGCATTAGGTGGTGGAGCAACCAAAGAATTAGGGGCTCTAGTAACCAGGGCATCAGTTGGCAGAGTAAACAGAGCATTAAGTGCCAGAGTAACCAGAGCTTTAGTTAACAGAGTAATCAGGGAATCAGGTGCCAGAGTAACCAGAGCATCAGTTGGCAGAGTAACCAGAGAATCAGTTTGCAGAGTAACCAGTACATCAGGTGTCAAGTTTCCAGGGTATCAGGTGCCAGGGCATCCTCTGTGTGAGTCACAAAAGCATCAGCTTGCCGATTAACCAGACATCAGCTATCAGAGCAACCAGGGCATCAGGTGGTAGATCAACAAGGGCATCAGGGGCTCTAGTAACCAGAGCATCAGTTGGCAGATTAAACAGAGCATTAAGTGCCAGAACAACCAGATCTTTAGGTAGCAGTGTAATCATGGAATCAGTTGGCAAAGTGACCAGAGCATCAGTTGGCAGAGTAACCAGAAGAACAGGTGCCAGAGTTTCCAGGGCATCAGGTGCCAGAGCAAATGGAGCATCAGCTGTCTGCATAAACAGAGCATCAGGTGGCAGAGTAACCAGGAAATCAAATGCCAGAGTAATCAGAACATCATGAGGCGGAGTAAGAAGAGCAGCAGGTGCCGGAATAATAAGAGCAAAAGGTGCCGCAATAACCAGTGCTTCATTTGGCAGACTAACTATTGCATCAGTTGCCAGAGTGGCCATAGCATCAGGTGCCAGTGTAAACAGAGCACCAGGTGGCAGAGTAACCAGAGCATCAGGTGGCAGAGTACCCAATGTATTTGTTGCCAGAGTACCAGTGCATCAGGTGCCAGAGTAACCAGAGAATCAGGTGCCGTAGCAAACTGCGCATCAGGCGGCAGAGTAAGCAGAGCATCAGTTGCCAGAGTAACCAGAGAATCATGTGACAGATTTAACAGAACATCAGTTGGCAGAGTAACCAAAGCATCAATTGGCAGAATAAACAGAGCATCAGTTGGCAGAGTAACTAGAACATCAGGTGCCAGAGTTTCCAGGGCATCAGGTGCCTGAGCAACCAGAGCTTAAACTGTCTGAGTAATCAGTGCATCAGGTGCCAGAGTTAACAGGGCATCATCTGCCAGATCAACCAGAGCATCAGTCAGCAGAGCAAACAGGGCGTCAGTTGGCAGAGCAACCAGGGCATCAGTTGCTAGGATAACCATGGCATCAAGTGCCAGATTAACTAGGGCACCACTTGCCAGAGTAAACAGAGCATCAGGTACCAGAGTAACCAGGAAATCTGGTGGCAGTGTAACCAGAGCATCAGCTGGCTGAGTAACCAGAGTATCAGATGCCAAATTAACCAGAGCTTCATGTGGCAGAGTAACCAGGGAATCAGGGGGCAGTGTAACCAGAGCATCAGGTGGCTGTGTAACCAGAGTATCAGATGCCAAATTAACCAGAGCTTCATGTGGCAGAGTAACCAGGGAATCAGGGGGCAGTGTAACCAGAGCATCAGGTGGCTGTGTAACCAGAGTATCAGATGCCAAATTAACCAGAGCTTCATGTGGCAGCGCAACCAGGGCATCTGTTGGATGAGTTACCATGGCATCATGTGGCTGAGTAACCAGAGAATCTTTTGGCAACGTAACCAGGGCATCAGTTGTCAGAGTTAACAGAGCATCAGATGCCAGAATAATGAGGGTATCAGATGCCTGAGTAACCAGACCATCAGGTGCTCTATTAACCAGTGCCTCAGGTGCCAGAGCAACTAAAGCTTTATGTGGCAGAGTAACGAGGGCATCAGGTGACAGAATAATCAGAGCATCCGTTGGCAGAGTAACCAGAACATCAGTTGTCAGAGTAACCAGAACATCAGGTGCCAGGGTTTCCAGGACATCAGTTGCCAGAGCAACCAGGGCATCAGATGCTGGAGAAACCAAAGCATCAGGTGATAGAGTAACAAGGGAATCAGGTGGCACAGAAACCAGAGCATCAGCTGGCAGAGTAACAAGAGCATCAGGTGCCACAATAATAAGAGCATGAGGTGCCAGAATAAGCAGTGCAACATTTGGCAGAGTAAAAATTGCATTAGGTGCCAGAGTTGCCATAGCATCAGGTGCCAATGTAAACAGAGCATCAGGTGGCAGAGTAACCAGAGCATCAGACGGCAGAGTACCCAAATGCATCAGTTGCCAGAGTACCAGTGCATCAGGTGCCAGAGTAAACAGAGCATCAGGTGCCAGATTTAACAGGGCA
This sequence comes from Carcharodon carcharias, assembly GCF_017639515.1. NCBI lineage: Eukaryota > Metazoa > Chordata > Chondrichthyes > Lamniformes > Lamnidae > Carcharodon > Carcharodon carcharias. The sequence continues at coordinate 62,543,515 of NC_054479.1, forward strand.
TCAGCTGCCAGAGCAACCAGAGCATCAGTTGGCAGAGCAACCAGGGCATCAGTTGCTAGGATAAACATTGCATCAAGTGCCAGATTGACTAGGGCATCATTTGCCAGAGTAATCAGAACATCAGGTGCCAGAGTAACTAGGGCATCAGATCCCAAAGTAACCAGGGCATCATGTAGGAGAGTAAACAGAGCTTCAGGTGGCAGAACAACTAGGGCATCAGGTGGTAGAGTAACCAGAACATCAGGTTGCCGAATAATCAGGGCATCAGGTAGCTGAGTAACCACAGTATCAGTTGGCAGAGTAACCAGAGCATCAGGTACCAGAGTAACCAGGAAATCTGGTAACAGTGTAACCAGAGCATCAGGTGGCTGAGTACCCAGAGTATCAGATACCAAATTAACCAGAGCTTCATGTGGCAGAGCAACCAGGGCATCAGTTGGATTAGTAACCATGGCAGCATGTGGCTGAGCAAGCAGAGAATCTTTTGGCAGCATAACCAGGGCATCAGTTGTCAGAGTTAACAGAGCATCAGATGCCAGAATAACGAGGGTATCAGGTGCCTGAGTAAACAGACCATTCTTTGCTCAATTAACCAGTGCCTCAGATGCCAGAGCAACCAGAGCTTTATGTGGCAGAGTAACAAGGGCATCAGGTGACAGAATAATCAGAGCATCTGTTGGCAGAGTAACCAGAGCATCAGGTGCCAGAGTTTCCAGGACATCAGGTGCTGGAGCAACCAGGGCATCAGCTGTCTGTGTAAAAAGAGCATCAGGTTGCCAATTCACCAAGGCATCAGCTGTCAGAGCAACCAGGATATCAGGTGCCAGAGCAACCAGGGCATGAGATGCTGGAGAAACCAAGGCATCAGGTGATAGAGTAACAAGGGAATCAGGTGGCACAGAAACCAGAGCATCAGCTGGCAGAGTAACAAGAGCATCAGGTGCCACAATAATAAGAGCATGAGGTGCCAGAATAAGCAGTGCAACATTTGGCAGAGTAAAAATTGCATTAGGTGCCAGAGTTGCCATAGCATCAGGTGCCAATGTAAACAGAGCATCAGGTGGCAGAGTAACCAGAGCATCAGACGGCAGAGTACCCAAATGCATCAGTTGCCAGAGTACCAGTGCATCAGGTGCCAGAGTAAACAGAGCATCAGGTGCCAGATTTAACAGGGCATCAGCTGCCAGAGCAACCAGAGCATCAGTTGGCAGAGCAACCAGGGCATCAGTTGCTAGGATAAACATTGCATCAAGTGCCAGATTGACTAGGGCATCATTTGCCAGAGTAATCAGAACATCAGGTGCCAGAGTAACTAGGGCATCAGATCCCAAAGTAACCAGGGCATCATGTAGGAGAGTAAACAGAGCTTCAGGTGGCAGAACAACTAGGGCATCAGGTGGTAGAGTAACCAGAACATCAGGTTGCCGAATAATCAGGGCATCAGGTAGCTGAGTAACCACAGTATCAGTTGGCAGAGTAACCAGAGCATCAGGTACCAGAGTAACCAGGAAATCTGGTAACAGTGTAACCAGAGCATCAGGTGGCTGAGTACCCAGAGTATCAGATACCAAATTAACCAGAGCTTCATGTGGCAGAGCAACCAGGGCATCAGTTGGATTAGTAACCATGGCAGCATGTGGCTGAGCAAGCAGAGAATCTTTTGGCAGCATAACCAGGGCATCAGTTGTCAGAGTTAACAGAGCATCAGATGCCAGAATAACGAGGGTATCAGGTGCCTGAGTAAACAGACCATTCTTTGCTCAATTAACCAGTGCCTCAGATGCCAGAGCAACCAGAGCTTTATGTGGCAGAGTAACAAGGGCATCAGGTGACAGAATAATCAGAGCATCTGTTGGCAGAGTAACCAGAGCATCAGGTGCCAGAGTTTCCAGGACATCAGGTGCTGGAGCAACCAGGGCATCAGCTGTCTGTGTAAAAAGAGCATCAGGTTGCCAATTCACCAAGACATCAGCTGTCAGAGCAACCAGGATATCAGGTGCCAGAGCAACCAGGGCATGAGATGCTGGAGAAACCAAGGCATCAGGTGATAGAGTAACAAGGGAATCAGGTGGCACAGAAACCAGAGCATCAGCTGGCAGAGTAACAAGAGCATCAGATCCCAAAGTAACCAGAGCTGTAGTTGGCAGAGTAACCAGGCCATCAGGTGCCAGAGTGAGCAGAGCATCAGGTGTCTGAGTAACCAGAGCAGCAGGCTGCCGATTAACCAGGGCATCAGCTGTCAGAGCAAACAGGGCATCAGCTGGCGGATCAACCAGCGCATCAGGTGCTCTAGTAACCAGAGCATCAGTTGGCTGTGTAAACTGAGCATTAAGTGCCAGAGTAAACAGAGCTTTAGGTAGCAGAGTAATCAGGGAATCAGGTGGCAGAGTACCAGAGCATCAGTTGGCAGAGTAAACCGGACATCAGTTGCCAGAGTATCCAGGACGTCAGGTGCCAGAGCAACCAGAGCATCAGCTGTCTGAGTAACCAAAGCATCAGGTTGCCGATTAACCAGGGGATCAACTGTCAGAGCAACCAGAGTATCAGATGGCAGAGCAACGAAGGCATCAGTTTCCCGAGTCAAAAGGGCATCAGTTGGTTCAGTAAACTTTGCATCAGGTGGCACAGTAACCAGAGCATCAGCTGGCAGAGTAATAAGAGCATTGGATGCCAGAATAACCAAAGCCTCAGGTTGCAGATTAACAAGCAAAACAGGTGCCAGAGTACCAGTGCATCAGGTGGCAGTGTAACCAGAGCATCTGCTGGCAGAGTAACAGGAGCATCAGGCGGCAGAGTAACAGGAGCATCAGGTGGCAGAGTAACCAGAGTAAGGGATGCCAAATTAACCAGAGCTTCATGTGGCAGAGTAACCAGGGAATCAGGTGGCAGTGTAACCAGAGCATTAGGTGGCTGTGTAACCAGAGTATCAGATGCCAAATTATCCAGAGCTTCATGTGGCAGAGCAAACGGGGCATCAGTTCGATGAGTTACCATGGCATCATGTGGCTGAGAGACCAGAGAAACGTTTGGCTACATAACCAGGGCATCAGTTGTCAGAGTTAACAGAGCATTAGATGCCAGAATAACGAGGGTATCAGGTGCCTGAGTAACCAGACCATCAGGTGCTCTGTTAACCGGTGCCTCAGATGCCAGAGCAACAAGAGCTTTATGTGGCAGAGTAACGAGGGCATCAGGTGACAGAGGAATCAGAGCATCTGTTGGCAGAGTAACCAGAGCATCAGTTGTCAGAGTAACCAGAACATCAAGTGCCAGAGTTTCCAGGACATCAGGTGCCTGAGCAACCAGGGCATCAGATGCTGGAGAAACCAAGGCATCAGGTGATAGAGTAACAAGGGAATCAGGTGGCACAGAAACCAGAGCATCAGCTGGCAGAGTAATAAGAGCATCAGGTGCCAGAATAATAAGAGCATGAGGTGCCAGAATAACCAATGCATTATGTGGCAGAGTATCTATTGCATCATGTGCCAGGTTTGCCATAGCATCAGATGCCAGTGTAAACAAAGCATCAGGTGGCAGAGTAACCATAGTAAAAGGTGCCAGAGTAACCAGAGCATCAGGTGCCAGAGCAACCAGAGCATCAGTCGGCAGAGCAACCAGAGCATCAGTTGGCAGAGCAACCAGGGCATCAGCTGCTAGGATAAACATTGCATCAAGCGCCAGATTTACTAGGGCATCATTTGCCAGAGTAATCAGAATATCAGGTGCCAGAGTGACCAGGGCATCAGATCCCAAAGTAATCAGGGCATCATGTAGGAGAGTAAACAAAGCATCAGGTGGCAGAACACTAGGGCATCAGGTGGTAGAGTAACCAGAACATCAGGTCGCCAAATAATCAGGGCATCAGGTAGCAGAGTAACCACAGTATCAGTTGGCAGAGTAACCAGAGTATCAGTTGACAGGTAACCAGAACATCCGGTGCCAGTGTTTCCAGTGCATCAGGTGCCAGAGAAACCATAGCATCAGTTTTCTGAGTAACCAGAGTATCAGATGCCAAATTAACCAGAGCTTCGTGTGGCAGAGTAACCAGGGAATCAGGTGGCAGTGTAACCAGAGCATCAGGTGGCTGTGTAACCAGAGTATCAGATGCCAAATTAACCAGAGCTTCATGTGTCAGAGCAACAAGGGCATCAGGTGGATGTGTTACCATGGCGTCATGTGTCTGAGTAACCAGAGAAACTTTTGGCAACATAACCAGGGCATCAGTTGTCAGAATTAACAGAGATTCAGATGCCAGAATAACGAGGGTATCAGGTGCCTGAGTAACCAGACTATCAGGTGCTCTATTAACCAGTGCCTCAGATGCCAGGGCAACTAAAGCTTTATGTGGCAGAGTAACAAGGGCATCAGGGGACAGAATAATCAGAGCATCCATTGGCAGAGTAACCAGAGCATCAGTTGACAGAGTAACCAGAACATCAGGTGCCAGAGTTTCCAGGACATCAGGTGCTGGAGCAACCAGGGCATCAGGTGATAGAGTAACAAGGGAATCAGGTGGCACAGAAACCAGAGCATCAGCTGGCAGAGTAACAAGAGCATCAGGTACCAGAATAATAAGAGCATGAGGTGCCAGATTAACCAGTGCATTATTTGGCAGAGTATCTATTGCATCAGGTGCCAGGTTTGCCATAGCATCAGGTGCCAGTGTAAACAGAGCATCAGGTGGCAGAGTAACCAGAACATCAGGTGCCAGAGTAACCAGAGCATCAGGCGGCAGAGTACCCAAATGCATCAGTTGCCAGAGTACCAATGCATCAGGTGCCAGAGTAAACAGAGCATCAGGTGCCAGATTTAACAGGGCATCAGCTGCCAGAGCAACCAGAGCATCAAGTCGGCAGAGCAACCAGAGCATCAGTTGGCAGAGCAACCAGGGCATCAGTTGCTAGGATAAACATTGCATCAAGCGCCAGATTTACTAGGGCATCATTTGCCAGAGTAATCAGAACATCAGGTGCCAGAGTAACTAGGGCATCAGATCCCAAAGTAACCAGGGCATCATGTAGGAGAGTAAACAGAGCTTCAGGTGGCAGAACAACTAGGGCATCAGGTGGTAGAGTAACCAGAACATCAGGTTGCCGAATAATCAGGGCATCAGGTAGCAGAGTAACCACAGTATCAGTTGGCAGAGTAACCAGAGCATCAGTTGGCAGAGTAACCAGAACATCAGGTGCCAGTGTTTCCAGTGCATCAGGTGCCAGAGGAACCATAGCATCAGCTGTCTGAGTAACCAGAGCATCACTTTGCCATTTAACCAGGGCTTCAGCTGTCAGAGCAACCAGAGCATCAGGTAGCAGAGCAACCAGGGCATCAGTTACCCAAGTAATCAGGGCATCTGCTGGCAGAGTAACCAGAGCATCAGCTGTCTGAGCAACCAGAGCATCACGTTGCCATTTAACCAGGGCTTCAGCTGTCAGAGCAACCAGAGCATCAGGTAGCAGAGCAACCAGGGCATCAGTTACCCAAGTAATCAGGGCATCTGGTGGCAGAGTAACCAGAGCCTCAGCTGGCAGAGTAACAAGAGCATCAGATATCTGAGTAACCAGAGCATCAGGTGGCAGAGTACCAGTGCATCATTTGGCACAGTAACCGCAGCATCAGGTGTCAGAGTAACCAGAGCATCTGTTGGCAGAATAAACAGAGCATCAGTTGGCAGAGTAACCAGAACATCAGGTGCCAGTGTAACCGAGCTTTAGGTAGCAGAGTAATCAGGGCATCAGGTGGCAGCATAACCAGAGAATCAGTTGGCAGAGTAAACAGTGCATCCGTTGGCAGGGTGACCAGAACATCAGGTGCCAGAGTTCCCAGGGCATAAGCTGCCAGAGTAACCAGAGCACCAGGTGGCACACTAAACAGGGCATCAGCTGCTAGGGTAACCATGGCATCAAGCACCAGATTAATCAGGGCATCATTTGCCAGAGTAACCAGAGCATCAGATCCCAGAGTAACTAGGGCATCAGATGGTAAAGTAACCAGAGCATCATGTGGGTGGGTAACCAGGGCATCAGCTTCCAGAATAAGCAGAACATCAGGTGGCAGAGCAACCAGAAAATCTAGTGGCAGTGTAACCAGAGCTTCAGGTGGCTGAGTAACCAGAATATCAGATGCCAATTGACCAGAGCCTCATGTGGCAGAGCAACAAGGACATCAGGTGGATGAGTTACCATGGCATCATGTGGCTGAGTAACCAGAGAATCTTTTGGCAGCATAACCAGGGCATCAGTTATCAGGGTTATAAAAGTATCAGAGGCCAGAATAATGAGGGTATCAGGTGCCTGAGTAACCAGACTATCAGGTGCTCTATTAACCAGTGCCTCAGATGCCAGAGCAACTAGAGCTTTATGTGGCAGAGTAACGAGGGCATCAGGTGACAGAATAATCAGAGCATCCATTGGCAGAGTAACCAGAGCATCAGTTGGCAGAGTAACCAGAACATCAGGTGCCAGAGTTTCCAAGACATCAGGTGCCGGAGCAACCAGGGCATCAGATGCTAGAGAAACCAATCAGGTGATAGAGTAACAAGGGAATCAGGTGGCACAGAAACCAGAGCATCAGCTGGCAGAGTAACAAGAGCATCAGGTACCAGAATAATAAGAGAATGAGGTGCCAGAATAACCAGTGCATTATTTGGCAGAGTATCTATTGCATCATGTGCCAGGTTTGCCATAGCATCAGGTGCCAGTGTAAACAAAGCATCAGGTGGCAGAGTAACCATAGCATCAGGTGCCAGTGTAAACAGTGCATCAGGTGGCAGAGTAACCAGAGCATCAGGTGCCAGAGTAACCAGAGCATCAGGCGTCAGAGTACCAAAATGCATCAGATGACAGAGTACCAATGCATCAGGTTCCAGAGTAAACAGAGCATCAGGTGCCAGATTTAACAGGGCATCAGCTGCCAGAGCAACCAGAGCATCAGTCGGCAGAGCAAACAGAGCATCAGTTGGCAGAGCAACCAGGGCACCAGTTGCTAGGATAAACATTGCATCAAGCGCCAGATTTACTAGGGCATCATTTGCCAGAGTAATCAGAATATCAGGTGCCAGAGTAACCAGGGCATCAGATCCCAAAGTAACCAGGGCATCATGTAGGAGAGTAAACAGAGCTTCAGGTGGCAGAACAACTAGGGCATCAGGTGGTAGAGTAACCAGAACATCAGGTTGCCGAATAATCAGGGCATCAGGTAGCTGAGTAACCACACTATCAGTTGGCAGAGTAACCAGAGCATCAGTTGGCAGAGTAACCAGAACATCAGGTGCCAGTGTTTCCAGTGCATCAGGTGTCAGAGGAAGCATAGCACCAGCTGTCTGAGTAACCAGAGCATCACGTTGCCACTTAACCAGGGCTTCAGCTGTCAGAGCAACCAGAGCATCAGGTAGCAGAGCAACCAGGGCATCAGTTACCCAAGTAATCAGGGCATCTGCTGGCAGAGTAACCAGAGCATCAGCTGGCAGAGCAACAAGAGCATCAGATATCAGAGTAACCAGAGCATCAGGTGGCAGAGTAACCAGGGCAACAGGTGCCAGAGTACCAGTGCATCATTTTCCACAGTAACCACAGCATCAGTTGTCAGAGTAACCAAAGCATCTGTTGGCAGAATAAACAGAGCATCAGATGGCAAAGTAACCAGAGCATCATGTGGGCGGGTAACCAGGGCATCAGCTGCCAGAGTAAGCAGAATATCAGGTGGCAGAGCAACCAGTAAATCTGGTGGCAGTGTAACCAGAGCATCAGGTGGCTGAGTAACCAGAGTATCAGATGCAAAATTAACCAGAGCTTCATGTGGCAGAGCAACTAGGGCATCAGGTGGATGAGTTACCATGGCATCATGTGGCTGAGTAACCAGAGAATCTTTTGGCAACATAACCAGGGCATCAGTTATCAGAGTTATAAAAGCATCAGATGCCAGAATAATGAAGGTATCAGCTCCCTGAGTAACCAGACCATCAGGTGCTCTATTAACCAGTGCCTCAGGTGCCAGAGCAACTAGAGCTTTATGTGGCAGAGTAACGAGGGCATCAGGTGGCAGAATAATCAGAGCATCCATTGGCAGAGTAACCAGAGCATCAGTTGGCAGACTAACCAGAACATCAGGTGCCAGAGTTTCCAAGACATCAGATGCTGGAGCAACCAGGACATCAGGTGTCTGTGTAATCAGAGCATCAGGTTGCCGATTGACCAGGGCAACAGCTGTCAGAGCAACCAGGATATCAGGTGCCAGAGCAACCAGGGCATCAGATGCTGGAGAAACCAAGGCATCAGGTGATAGAGTAACAAGGGAATCAGGTTGCGCAGAAACCAGAGCCTCAGCTGGCAGAGTAACAACAGCAACAGATCCCAAAGTAACCAATGCTGTAGGTGGCAGAGTAACCAGGCCATCAATTGCTAGGATAACCATGGCATCAAGTGTCAGATTAACTAGGGCACCACTTGCCAGAGCAATCAGAGCATCATGTACCAGAGTAACCAGGAAATCTGGTGGCAGTGTAACCAGAGCTTCAGGTAGCTGAGTAACCAGAGTATCAGATGCCAAATTAACCAAAGCTTCGTGTGGCAGAGTAACCAGGGAATCAGGTGGCAGTGTAACCAGAGTATCAGGTGGCTGTGTAACCAGAGTATCAGATGCCAAATTAACCAAAGCTACATGTGGCAGAGTAACCAGGGAATCAGGTGGCAGTGTAACCAGAGCATCAGGTGGCTGTGTAACTAGAGTATCAGATGCCAAATTAACCAAAGCTTCATGTGGCAGAGCAACCAGGTCATCAGTTGGATGAGTTACCATGGCATTACGTGGCTGAGTAAGCAGAGAATCTTTTGGCAGCATAACCAGGGCATCAGTTGTCAGAGTTAACAGAGCATCAGATGCCAGAATAACGAGGGTTTCAGGTGCCTGAGTAACCAGACCATCAGGTGCTCTATTAACCAGTGCCTCAGGTGCCAGAGCAACTAGAGCTTTATGTGGCAGAGTAACGAGGGCATCAGGTGACAGAATAATCAGAGCATCCATTGGCAGAGTAACCAGAGCATCAGGTGCCAGAGTTTCCAGGACATCAGGTACCGGAGGAACCAGGACATCAGGTGTCTGTGTAATCAGAGCATCAGGTTGCCGATTGACCAGGGCAACAGCTGTCAGAGCAACCAGGGCATCAGGTGCCAGAGCAACCAGGGCATGAGATGCTGGAGAAACCAAGGCATCAGGTGATAGAGTAACAAGGGAATCAGGTGGCACAGAAACCAGAACATCAGCTGGCAGAGTAACAAGAGCATAAGATCCCAAAGTAACCAGAGCTGTAGGTAGCAGAGTAACCAGGCCATCAGGTGCCAGAGTGAGCAGAGCATCAGGTGTCTGAGTAACCAGAGCAGCAGGCTGCCGATTAACCAGGGCATCAGCTGTCAGAGCAAACAGGGCATCAGCTGGCGGATCAATCAGGGCATCAGGTGCTCTAGTAACCAGAGCATCAGTTGGCTGTGTAAACTGAGCATTAAGTGCCAGAGTAAACAGAGCTTTAGGTAGCAGAGTAATCAGGGAATCAGGTGGCAGAGTAACCAGAGCATCAGTTGGCAGATTAACCAGAGCATCAGTTGGCAGAGTAAACTGAACATCAGGTGCCAGAGTTTCCAGGGCATCAGGTGCCAGAGCAACCGGAGCATCAGCTGTCAGAGTAACAGGAGCATCAGGTGGCAGAATAACCAGAGCCTCAGGTGCCAGAGTAACCAGAGCATCAGCTGGCAGAGTAACAAGAACTTTAGGTGGCAGAGCAAGCAGGGCATCAGGTGGAAGAGAAAACAGAGCATCAGTTGGCAAAGTAACCGGAACATCAGGTGGCAGAGTAACCAGAGCTTTAGGTAGCAGAGTAACCAGGCCATCAGGTGCCAGAGTAAGCAGAGCATCAGGTGTCTGAGTAACCAGAGCATCAGGTTGCCGATTAACCAGGGCATCAGCTGTCAGAGCAAACAGGGCATCAGGTGGCGGATCAACCAGGGCATCAGGTGCTCTAGTAACCAGAGTATCAGTTGGCTGGGTAAACTGAGCATTAAGTGCCAGAGTAAACAGAGCTTTAGGTAGCAGAGTAATCAGGGAATCAGGTGGCAGAGTAACCAGAGCATCAGTTGGCAGAGTAACCCCAACATCAGGTGCCAGAGTTTCCAGGGCATCAGGTGCCAGAGCAACCAAAGCATCAGGTTGCCGATTAACCAGGGGATCAGCTGTCAGAGTAACCAGAGCATTAGTTGGCAGAATAAACAGGGCAACAGGTGCCAGAGTACCATTGCATCATTTGGCACAGTAACCACAGCATCAGCTGGCAGAGTAACCAGAACATCATGTGCCAGAGCAACCCAGTTTTAGTTAGCAGAGTAATCAGGGCATCAGGTGGCAGAGTAAAAAGAGCATCAGTTAGCAGAGTAACCAGAGCATCGTTTGGCAGATTAATCAGAGCATCAGATGGCAGTGTAACCAGAGCATCATATGGCAGATAAACCAGAGCATCAGGTCCCAGAATAACCAGAGCCTCAGGTGCCAGAGTAACTAGAGCATCAGGTGTCTGAGTAACCAGAGCAGCAGGTTGCCGATTAACCAGGGCATCAGCTGTCGGAGCAAACAGGGCATCAGGTGACAGATCAACCAGGGCATCAGGTGCTCTAGTAACCAGAGCATCAGTTGGCTGGGTAAACAGAGCATTAAGTGCCAGAGTAAGCAGAGCTTTAGGTAGCAGAGTAATCAGGGAATCAGGTGGCAGAGTAACCAGAGCATCAGATGGCAGTGTAACCAGAGCCTCAGGTGCCAGAGTAACCAGAGCATCAGCTGGCAGAGTAACAAGAGCATCGGATGCCAGAGTAACCAGAGCCTCAGGTTGCAGATTAACCAGTGAAACAGGTGCCAGAGTACCAGTGTATCAGGTGGCAGAGTAACCACAGCATCAGGTTCCAGAGTACCAAGAACTTTAGGTGGCAGAGTAACCAGGGCACCAGGTGGCAGAGTAACCAATGCAAATTGTGGGAGAGTAACCAGGGCATCAGGTGCCTGAAGAACCAGAGCATCAGGTGGCTGAGTAATCAGAGTATCAGATACCAAATTAAACAGAGCATCAGGTGGCAGAGCAACCAGGGCATCAGGTGCCAGATTAACCATTGCATCAGGTGGCAGTGCAACCAGGGCGTCAGTTGTCAGAGTAACAAGAGCATCAGTTGCCAGCATAACCAGAGCATCAGTTGACAGATAAAACAGAGCATCAGTTGGCAAAGTAACCAGAACATCACGTGCCAGAGTAACCGGAGCTTTAGGTAGCAGAGTAATCAGGGTATCAGGTGGCAGAGTAACCAGAGTATCAGTTGGCTGAGTAACCAGAGCATCAGTTGTCAGAGTAACCAGAACATCAGGTGCCAGTGTTTCCAATGCATCAGGTGCCCGATAAAACATGGCATCAGGTGGTTGAGTAATCAGAGCATCAGGTGGCAGAGCAACCAGGGCATCAGTTGGCAGAGCAACCAGGGCATCAGGTGGCAGAGTAACCAGCGCAAAATGTGGGAGAGTAACCAGGGCATCAGGTGCCTGAGGAACCAGAGCATCAGGTGGCTGAGTAACCAGAGTATCAGATGCCAAATTGAACAGAGCATCAGGTGGCAGAGCAACCAGGACATCAGGTGCCAGATTAACCATTGCATCAGGTGGCAGTGCGACCAGGGCGTCAGTTGTCAGAGTAACAAAGGCATCAGGTGGCTGAGTAACCAGAGCATCAGTTGGCAGCATAACCAGAGCATGAGGTGGCAGAGAAACCAGAGCATCAGTTGCCAGAATTAACAGAGCATCAGGTGCCTGAGTAACCACAGCATTAGATGCTCTAGTAACCAGAGCATCAGGTGGCAGATTAACCAGAGCATCAGGTGCCAGAGTAACCAGAGCTGTAGATGGCAGAGTAACCAGGACATCAGGTGGTAGAGTAACCAGAACATCAGTTGGCAGAGTAACAAGAGCATCGGATGCCAGAGTAACCAGAGCATCAGCTGGCAGAGTAACAAGAGCATCGGATGCCAGAGTAACCAGAGCATCAGCTGGCAGAGTAACAAGACCATCGGATGCCAGAGTAACCAGAGCATCAGGTGGCAGAGTAACCAGGGAACAGGTGCCAGAGTACCAGTGCACCATTTGGCACAGTAAACACAGCATCAGGTGTTAGAGTAACCAGAGCATCAGTTGGCAGAATAAACAGGGCAACAGGTGCCAGAGTACCAGTGCATCATTTGGCACAGTAACCGCAGCATCAGGTGGCAGAGTAACCAGAACATCATGTTCCAGAGTAACCGAGCTTTAGTTGGCAGAGTAATCAGGGCATCAGGTGGCAGAGTAAAACGAGCATCAGTTGGCAGAGTAACCAGAGCATTGGTTGTCAGAGTAACCTTGACATCAGAGTTTCCAGGGCATCAGGTGCCGGAGCAACAAGTGCATCAGCTGTCTGAGTAACCAGAGCATCAGGTTGCCGATTAACCAGAGCATCAGCTGTCAGAGCAACCAGAGCAGCTGGTGACAGAGCAATCAGTGCATCATTTGGCAGATCAACCAGGGCATCAGGTGCTTGGGTAACCCATGGCATCAAGCGCCAAATTAACCAGGGCATCATTTGCCAGAGTAAGCGGAGCATCAGGTGGCAGACTAACCAGGGCATCAGATGCAAAAGCAAGCAGAGCATCATTTGGGGGAGTAACCAGGGCATCAGGTGGCAGAGTAACCAGAGCATCAGGTGGCAGAGTAATCAGGGAATCAGGTGGCAGTGTAACCAGAGCATCAGCTGGCTGAGTAACCAGAGTATCAGATGCCAAATTAACCAGAGCTTCATGTGGCAGAGTAACCAGGGCATCAGGTATCAGAGTAACCAAAGCATCATGTGGCAGAGCAACCAGGGCATCAGTTGGATGAGTAACCATGGTATCATGTGGCTGAGTAACCAGAGCATCTTTTGGCAGAATAACCAGAGCATGAGGTGGCAGAGAAAACAGAGCATCAGGTGCCAGAGTCACCGGAGCATTAGCTGCCAGAGTTACCAGAGCATCAGATGCCAGAATAACCAGGGTATCAGGTGCCGGAGCAACCAGAGCATCAGGTGTCTGAGTAACCAGAGCATCAGGTTGCCAATTAGCCAGGGCATCAGCTGTCAGAGTAACCAGGGCATCAGGTGCCTGAGTAACCAGGCCATCAGGTGGCTGAGTAACCAGAGCATCAAGTGGCAGAGTAACCAGGGCATCAGTTGGCAGAGCAACCAGGGTATCAGGTGCCAGGTTAACCAGGGCATCAAGTGCCAGGGTAACCAGGGCTTCAGGTGCCAGAGTAAACAGTGCATCAGGTGCCAGAGTAATCAGAGCTTCAGAAGGCAGTGTAACCAGAGCATCATATGGCAGATAAACCAGAGCATCAGGTCCCAGAATAACCAGAGCCTCAGGTGCCAGAGGAACCAGGGCATCAGGTGGCAGAGTAACCAGAGCATCAGGAGGGAGAGCAACGAGGGCATCAGGTCCCAGAGTAACCAGGGCATCAGATGCCAGAATAACCAGGGCATCAGGTGCTGGCGTAGACAGAGTATCAGTTGGCAGAGTAACCAGGACATCAGGTGGCAGAGTAACCAGGGTGTCAGGTGCCAGAGAAAGCAGGGTGTCAGCTACCAGAGTAACCAATGTATCAGGTGCAGAGTAACCAGGGCATCAGTAACCAGGTTATTGCTTTATGAAAGTTGGTTGGTGAACATAAGAGCTCTGATAGGTTTGGAGATACACAGCTAGTTAACAACGGCGCTCAGATGCTCCCAGGATTCCAAGTGAGAATTCTGCCCATGTTTTCTACCAGCATTTTTATGGGGCTGGAAGGGAGGTTCACTGTAGTAATTAATGTCACTTTAAGCCACTTTTTTAGCACCAGATAATCAATACGGCAACAAAAGCAGCTTTTAACCTAAGTTAATCAGTCCCTGGGGCTGTGACGATGTACTCTGGAGTGCTCAAGTTGCAGCATTGCTGTGGGGACCCCTCGTTCCTTGCTCTGCTGTATGATGTGAGAGCTGGGAGTGGTCTCACTACTTAAAGATCACGTCAGTTCACTCATTCACCGTCTTCCAGAGGATCAAACGTGGGGAAGATGTTTGAAGCTGAACTCTACACTGGGAATGGCAGCAGAGAATTCAGTTTGGGGTCTGCTGTATCCAATCCACATCTCCACTACAATCCACACAGCTACCCACAGGTCCAGCAGGAGGCACTGCAACTGAGAGGTAGGAGGCTGGATATCAAGGCAGCAAACTTTGTCACAACTGACCACCCCTTTAAAAAGAATGTAGGCTGATTGTACCTGTAACAGACTGATTGTCACTGCACTGACTGTGGGACAGGCTGATAGGGAGAGTGTGGATGATGTAATGGGCTGGAGTGTTCTGAATGAGTCCTGGGTTATGAATAATAGAATTAGAGAGACAGGAAGGAGAACTTTCTTTTATCCTTTCACAGACTGGGTATTTCTAGCTGGGCTAGCATTTATTGCCCATCCCTAATTGCCCTTGAGAAGGTGGTGGTGAGCTGCCTTCTTGAACAGCTGTAGTCCATGTGGTGTAGGTACACCCACAGTGCTGTTAGGAAGGGAGTTCCAGGATTTTGACCCAGTGACAGTGAAGGAATGGCGATATATTTCCAAGTCAGGATGGTGAGTGACTAGGAGGGGAACTTGGAGGTGTTCCCATCTATCTGCTGTCCTTGTCATTCTAGATGGTAGTGGTTTCATTTTTTATTGTTTTATCTCCACCTTTTAGCCTATTTTGATCCCTTCCCCCTACCCCACCCCACCAGGGCTCTCTGTCACTTGCTCGCCCTGCTTTCTACCCTTAATGTCACTATTAGCACATTCTATAGCTAATACCATCACCTTCAACACCCCTTTGTCCTTTTGTCTATGACATCTTTGGCAATCTCTTCTTTGCCTCCACCTATCACTGGCCCTCTATCCAGCTCTACTTGTCCCACCCCTCCTTAAACAGTTTATATTTCATCTCATTTCTATTTTTCCTTAGTTCTGATGAAGAGTCATACGGACTCAAAACGTTAACTGTGTTCCTCTCCGCAGATGCTGAGTTTTTGCAGCTATTTTTACTTTTGTTTCAGATTTCCAGCATCCGCAGTATTTTGCTTTTATATTATATAGATGGTAGTAGTCGTGGGTTTGCAAGGTGCTGTCAAAGGAGCCTTGTTGTTCCTGCAGTGTATCATGTAGATGGAACACACTGCTACACACCAGTGGAGGAAGGAGTAAATGTTCAAGGTGGTGGAAGGGGTGTCAATTAAGCAGGCTGCTTTGATCTGGATGGTGCTGGGCTTCTTGAGTGTTGTGGGTGCTGCACTCATCCAGGCAAGTGGAAAGTATTCCATCAAGTTCCTGGCCTGTGCCTTGTAGATAATGATCAGGCTTTGGGGAGTCAGGAGGTGAGTTACTTGCCACAGGATTCCTAGCCTCTGACCTGCTCTTGTAGCCACGGTATTTATATGGCTGGTCCAGTTCAGTTTCTGGTCAATGGTAACCCTCAGGATGTTGATAGTGTGGGATTCAGTGATGGTAATGCCATTGAATGTCAAGGGGTGATGTCAGACTGGTACAGAAGATAAAGTCGCACAGAATCAGAGGTGAGCTGGCAAGATGGATACAGAATTAGCTTGGTCATAGAAGACAGAGGGTAGCAGTGGAAGGGTGCTTTTCTGAATGGAGAGCTGTGACTAGTGGTGTTCTGCAGGGATCAGTGCTAGAACCTTTGCTGTTTGTAGTATATGTAAATAATTTTGAGGAAAATGTAACTGGGCTAATTAGTAAGTTTGCAGACGACACTAAGGTTGGAGGAGTTGCAAATAGTGAAGAGGATTGTCAAAGGATACAATGGGATATAAATTGGTTGGAGACTTGGGCGGAGAAATGACAGATGGAGTTTAATCCTGACAAATGCGAGGTAATGCATTTTGGAAGGTCTAATAACAGGTAGGAATTATACAGTAAATGGCAAAACCCTTAAGTGCATCGATGGGCAGAGGGATCTGGGTGTACAGGTCCACAGGTCACTGAAAGTGGCAACACAGGTGGATAAGGTAGTCAGGAAGGCATATGGCATGCTTGCCTTCATAGGCGGGGGTATTGAGTATAAAAGCTGCAGCTGTACAGAACCTTGGTTAGGCCACACTTGGAATATTGCATGCAATTCTGGTCACCACATTACCAGAAGGATATGGAGGCATTGGAGAGGGTGCAGAGGAGGTTTACCAGGATGCTGCCTGGTCTGGAGGTTATTAGCTATGAGAAGAGGTTGGAGAAACTTGGATTGTTCTCACTAGAGCGACGGAGATTGAGGGGTGGCTTGATAGAAGTTTACAAAATTATGAGTGGCATGGACAGAGTAGATAGTCAGTAGCTTTTTCCCAGGGTGGAAGAGTCAATTACTAGGGGACATAGACTTAAGGTGAGAGGAGAAAACTTTAGAGGAGATGTGTGGGGCAAGTTTTTTACACAGAGGGTAGTGTGTCTGGAATTCGCTGCCAGAGGAGGTGGTGGAAGCAGGTACGATAGTGGTGTTTAAGAGACAGCTTGACAAATTCATGAATATGATGGGAATAGAGAGATATGGACCCCGGAAGTGCAAAATGTTTTAATTTGACAGGCAATATGATTGGCACAGGCTTGGAAGGCCGAAGGGCCTGTTCCTGTGCTGCACTTTTCTTTGTTCTTTGTTCTTTGTTAGATTCTCTCTTGTTGGAGATGGTCATTGCCTGACACTTGTGTGGTACAAATGTTACTTGCCACTTGTCAGCCCAAGCCTGGATATTGTCCAGGTCTTGCTGTATTTGGACATGGACTGCTTCAGTATCTGAGGAGTCACGAATGGTGCTGAACAAGTTCACAGTCATCAGCGAACATCCCCACTCCTGACCTTATGATGGAAGGAAAGTCATTGATGAAGCAGCTGAAGATGGTTGGGTTGAGGACACTACCCTGAGGAACTCCTGCAGTGATGTCCTGGAGCTGAGATGAGTGACCTCTAACAACCACAACCATCTTTCTTTGTGCTAAGTATGTCTCCAACCAGTGGAGAGTTTTTCCCCTGATTCCCATTGACTCCAGTTTTGCTAGGGCTCCTTGATGCCACACTTGGTCAAATGCTGCCTTGGTGTTAACAAAAGTGCATCCAAGAGATGAATAAGGGGTGGATTAGGGAATGGGAAGGGCGGAGAGATTGAGATAAAATAAGGTACTTTGTGGTGGTGAAAAAATGAAAGATCAGCAGTGGAGAAGCCGCGTTGATGGGTGTTTGACAGGCCCTAAACCTTTATATAAGAAATAGGAGCTGAAGTCGGTCTTTTAGCTCCGCCATAAAAGATCATGCTGATCTCTTGCTTCAGCTCTGCCTATCTGCACTATTCCCAGGTTCCTTAACTCCCTCAGAACCCAAAAATCTATCGACCTCTGTCTTGAATATACCCAGTGACTGAACATCTGAGGTAGAGAATTCTAAAGATTCACTACCTTTTGAATGAAGAAATTTCTTCTCATTTCTGCCTTAAATGACTGACTCTTTATTCTGAGATTGTGACCTCGTGTTCTAAATTCCCTATCCGGGGTGGGCGGGGGGAAACATTTTCTCTGTCAAACCCAGAAGAATTTTACCTGGTTAAATTAGGACACCTCTCATCACTCTAAACTCCAGGGAATATTGGCCCAGTCTATTCCTCATCGTCCCCTCCTCCCAGGAACCAGGCCAGTGAACGTTCGCTGCAGTCCCTTTGGGGCAAGGATATTCTTCCTTTACTGAAGAGACCAAAACTGTGCACAATACTCCGGGTGTGGCCTCACCAGTGCTCTGTATAATTGTAGTTAGATTTCTTGACTCTTCTACTCCAATTCCTTAGTAACAAAACCTCACATTCCTAATTGCTTGTTGTACCCGCCTGTTAACGTTCTGTGATTCATGTACCAAAGCCCCTTTGAATGCAAATGTTTCCCAATCTCTCATCAGTCAAAATGTTTTCTGCTTTTTAAGTTTTTGCTACCTATGAGGATAACTTCACATTTGCCCACATTGTGTATTCCATCTGCCATGTTGTTGCCCACTCACCCAACGTATCCACATCCATCTGCAGCCTCTTTGTGTTCTACTGACCACTTACTCTCCCACCGAATATACCTGGATACATTGCCCTCAATCCCCTCATCTAATTTATTAATGAAGGTTGTAAATAGCTGAGGCCCAAGCACTGGTCCTGGTGGCACCCTGCTAGTTACAGCCTGGTAACCCGCAAGTGCCCTGTTTTCTGCCCATTTAACCAATCCTCAATCCGTGTAGCTGAGCAGGTTGGAGGAGCCGAGATGAGGGAACGGGTTTGGTTTTGCTGCCAGCACATTGGCAACATTTTGCAGTTCATACACCACTTGTTTTGTGAGTGCGGGTAGGAGGGATTAATGCCAGCTCTCTCTCCAGCAGATTACGAACTCTCACCTTCCTGTCGCTATGATCACACTTGCTCTTCCTTTGATGGCCCAGCTCTCCACTCCAACTCTGCTCAACATAACCAGATCAGATCACCCAGCTCCAGCAGCCTACACAGCCGAGTACAGCTCACCCTGGAGAACAAGACATTGTGGCATCGATTTCACAGTGTGGGGAATGAGATGATCATCACTAAATCTGGAAGGTATGGTGCTTGGGGCTTGGGTATTTTTTTTATTGGTGTCCAGCTTACCCTGAGAGCTGAGGCCTGGCATCAGATTGCCAAGTGGTTCTGTCACACTGGGATGTGCCTTTGTCAAAAAGGAGGTATACACAGTCTGTGTCGACAGCTGCAGCCCACAGTGTGACCAGCCTTTCTGACTAGATCTCAGTGAATTTAAAACTTCACCCAGTGAAATGAATTTCAAATCTGCACAGATTCTGACTGTTAGTGTTTGATGACTTTCTGCACAATGTTTGTGAATTTGTGTTTGTGTTCAGACACTTTGCAAGTTATCATGTTGTGTAATCGCACCAACCAATTATCAATCGATACAGTCATTCTGCAGGTTTTATATAAAAAAAAGACTTGCATTTTTATCACATCTTTCACAACCACAGGATGTCACTTGCAGCCAATGTAGTGCTTCTGAAGTGTATCCCTGAATCACAGCAAACTCCCACAAACTGTTTCGTGATAATGACCATCCATGTGTTTAGTGATGTTGATGTAAGCATTCAGTGCAGTCACTGCAGACTCTCATTTAGTGCAGTCATAGAATCATAGAAACCTACAACACAAAGAGGCCATTCAGCCCATTGTGTCTATGCTGGCTCTTTGAAAGAGCACTCATGTTTGGTCCCACAGCCCCAGTTTTTGTCCTTGACCCTCTGAGTGTCTCAACCTCAAGAACCTATGCAACTCCCTTTTAAAATTGTTTATTGAATCAGCTTTTCAAGTGAAGCATTCCCGATCCAGAAACTCAGGGAAAAATAATTCTCATCTCCCCTTCTAGATATTTGCTGGTAATTTTAAATCCATGATCTCTGGTTATTGATCCACTCAGCAGAGAATCATTTCACTCCATCTACTCGACCAACACCTCTCATCATCTTGAAAACCTCTACTAGGTCACCTCTTAACCTTTACTGTTCCAAGGAGAACTATCCAAATATTTACAATCTCTCCTCATAGCTGAAGTCCTTCATTCGTAGTAACATCCTCTGCATCATTGCTAAGGCCTTTACATCCATCCTTAAATGTGGTGCCCAGAACCGTCCACGATATAAATCACTGACTAGGCCTCAACTGAAGTAAAATTCTTGCATGAACACTTTTTGCTTTTATATTCTGTGCCTCTATTTATGAATCCAAGAAACCTTTATGCTTTTTAATCCCATCCTATCAACTTGTCCTGTCCTAAGTACTTATGTTGTCATGACTCACTAGGGATAGTGCGCTGTAATATCAAGCCCCACTGTTCCTCGAGCCACGCCAAATGTGAAACATATTGATCAAACCAGCAGGTTGCCCCAAGTCTACCTAACTGTTTAACTTAGGTTAACAGAATACAAGCAAAGTAAATAACTTTTTATTGAACAAATTATCATTAACCAGTGACAAAAGAAAGAAATGTGAACTGCTAACTTCTAACTCTATAACATAAACTCTACCCCTTCTTAATTCCCTATACATATACATAAAACTTACATAAGATTCTCAAAAACATGGATTTTAAGGCTGAGATAAAACAGTTCAATAGCACCAATTCCGGAGTACAGGATTTGATGGTATGATTTGGATCGATGTCTTCCAAATTCCTTTAAATTCTTGTTGGTGACGCGAGGTGGTCTTCCAGCAGTTTCAGTCTTTAGTTCACTGGCTGAGCATTTGCCTTTCAACGTCTCGAACAGTGATCTTCCCCTTTGCCTCTTGACAGGGGTTTTCAGAGAGAGAGAGCAGGTTATAGAGATGTGAGGAGAAAAACCAATTAGCTATGCTTGTAGGATTACTGAAATCTTACACACATATGAGTGGTTTTAGGTATTTTCCCTTTCAGGCTAGGAGCTATTCAGCTGCACTGCTATTCACACAAACCCTGGTAACCTGGTCAGGAGCCAATTAAAATTCTGTTGTCATACAGCTCCCTTGGTCTGTCCTGGTGCCTTTCTAGCACCATCCTGTCTTTCATGGTGCACTCTGTTCCAGGACTGCAACATTGTATATATCTCTCATCCTGTTCCAATGGACATGTCTTTCAAACTGCAAATTTTAATTCACAGCCCAACAGAAAATAAAAAGATATGTTCTTTATAACAGTCCAACAGAAATAAAAAGATATGTTCCTTACAATGTATGTGAGTACCAAGGTCTCTTTGGTCATCTAAACTTTAAAATTGTGTTATTTATTGTATACTGTCTTCCCATATTAGTTCTCGCAAAGTGCATCATTTCACACTTCTCCACATTGAACTCCATCTGACATGCTTCTGCCCACTTCACCATCTTGTCACCTGAAGCCTTGAACATTCCTCATCATTTCATCACTATCTACCACTTTGCCAAGTTTTGCATCACCTGCAAACTTTATAATACTGCTCCCTATACTCTAGCCTAGGTCATTTATAAAAATTGAAGAGTAATGGACCCATAACGGATCCTTGGTGCACACCATTACAAACCACTTCCCATTCTGAACATCCATCCACCCACCACCCATTGCTTCCTATCACTGAATCAATTTTGTATGGATACTGCCACTTTCTCCTTAATTCCATGGGCTTTCATCTTCTCACTAAGCCCCACTGCATATTGTTACTCAGTGCAGTCTAATATCTGTGCTGTTTATAAATTATTGGAATCTAGAATCACTGGGCAGTGACTGAACATATCAAGAAGGCAGGGCTAGGTGGGATAGTGACTTTGAGGCCACAGTCAGATCAACCATCTTATTGACTGATGGGAGTAGGCTCAAGGGGCCGAATGGCCTACTCCCACTCCTAATTTACATGTACACATGTAGGAAATTGGAACTAATTTGAGAAAACCAACATGGATTTAGAATGGTTAGTGATGCCTTATGAGTCTAATGGAATTTTGTGAGGAAGCAACTAAAGTAATGGACTGAGGAATGTCTATGGATGCAATTGATCCAGACTTCAAGAGGGCACTCAGTGAGGTTCCACATTAGAGACTGTTAGTTAATGTGAAAGCTTGAAGGCAAATTGTTGACCTCTTTAGGAGATTGCATGGTTGGTAGAAGACAGTGTAGGGATAATGGGCATATACTCGAATTGGAAAGAAGTGACTCATGGTGTCCCACGAAGATCTGTGCTAATGCCTGAAACTGTCCACTACACTTATTAATGGTTTGGATAATGATAAATGGAGCCATATACCCTCCTTCACTGCTTCTAAATAATGTAAGTTAGGGCAGGAATTGATAAAGAGTCATTGATAGATGAAACGAGTGGGTGAAACTCTGGCAGGTGGAATTTCAGTGTAGGAAGGTGGGAAGTGTCGATCAGTGTAAATACTTTTTAAAGGGTGGATAGTGAGGGATTCATAGGCCACAACAATGACCACACTTCGAAGGCACTGCATTGGATGTAAAACATTTTGGGATGTCTGTGATGTTGAAAGAGCTAAATAAATGCAACACGCCATTATTTCCCATGTGCACAGATTGCTAATTAGCAGTAACTTGAAAAAAGCAGATTGATTGTCGATCTTTATAACCAAAGGACTAGAATACCATGGCGAGGAAGTTTAACTTAAGCTATACAAAATTACCTGGAAAAACTCAGCAGGTCTGGCAGCATCGGCGGAGAAGAAAAGAGTTGACGTTTCGAGTCCTCATGACCCTTCAACAGAACTAGGTGGATCCAAGGAAGGGGTGAAATATAAGCTAGTTTAAGGTGTGTGTGTTTGGGGGGTGGTGGTTGGGTGTGGGGAGAGAAGTGGAGGGGGGTGGTGTGGTGGTGTGGTTGTAGGGACAAACAAGCAGT
Source organism: Carcharodon carcharias (assembly GCF_017639515.1). Lineage (NCBI taxonomy): Eukaryota > Metazoa > Chordata > Chondrichthyes > Lamniformes > Lamnidae > Carcharodon > Carcharodon carcharias. The sequence continues at coordinate 62,566,028 of NC_054479.1, forward strand.
GATAGAAGCAGATCATCAAAAGAAGTCACAGACAACAGAATAAAAGAACACATAGGTGTTAAAGTTGGTGATATTATCTAAACGAATGTGCTAATTAAGAATGGATGGTAGGACACTCAAGGTATAGTTCTAGTGGGGGTGGGGGGAGCATAAAAGATTTTAAAATATTTAAAAATAATGGAAATAGGTGGGAAAAGAAAAATCTATATAATTTATTGGAAAAAACAAAAGGAAGGGGGAAGAAACAGAAAGGGGGTGGGGATGGAGGAGGGAGCTCAAGACCTAAAGTTGTTGAATTCAATATTCAGTCCGGAAGGCTGTAAAGTGCCTTGTTTTTTTCCAATAAATTATATAGATTTTTCTTTTCCCACCTATTTCCATTATTTTTAAATATTTTAAAATCTTTTATGCTCCCCCCACGCCCACTAGAGCTATACCTTGAGTGCCCTACCATCCATTCTTAATTAGCACATTCGTTTAGATAATATCACCAACTTTAACACCTATTTTTTTGTTCTGTTGTCTGTGACATCTTTTGATGATCTGCTTCTATCACTGCTTGTTTGTCCCTATAACCACACCACCCCCCTCCACTTCTCTCCCCCCACCCAAACCCCCCCCACCCCCATACCTTAAACCAGCTTATATTTCACCCCTTCCTTGGATTCACCTAGTTCTGTTGAAGGGTCATGAGGACTCAAAACGTCAACTCTTTTCTTCTCCGCCAATGCTGCCAGACCTGCTGAGTTTTTCCAGGTAATTCTGTTTTTGTTTTGGATTTCCAGCATCCGCAGTTTTTTTGTTTTTAAAGCTATACAAATCCTGGTTAGACCACAACTGCACAACTGTGTACAGTCTGTGCACTGTACCTGAGGTAGGTTATACTGGCATTGAAGGAAGCAAAGTGTAATTTCACCAGAAAGTTACCAGGGAATGCAGTTTGAGATTATGTGGAAATTACATAAACTAGACTTGTATTCCCTGGAATATAAAGGGTTATGACATAATTTGATTGTGGTTTTTGCAATTTTAATAGGTTAACAATTGGTACAGTCACAAGCAGGTTATCAATCAGTACAATCACTCTGCGGGTTATCAATCAGTACAGTCAGACTGCAGGGCATCTATCAGTACAGTCACTCTGCAGGTTATCAATCAGTACAGTCACACTTCAGGTTAGCAATTGGTACAGTCATGCAGCAGGAAATCAATCAGTAGAGTCACAGTGTAGGTCACCAGTTGGTACAGTCACACTGCAGTTATCAATCAGTGCAGTAACACTGAAAGTTACCAGTTAGTGCAGTCACACTGCAGGTTATCAAACAGTACAGTCACACTGCAGGTTATCTATCAGTACATTGACACTGCAGTCTATCAAATGGTCCAGTTACACAACTGATTATCAATCAGTAATCACATCATATGTTATCAATTGGTACAGTCACACTGCATGGTATCAATCAGTACAGTCACAATGTAGGTTATCAATTGGTACAGTCATACTGCAAGTTATCTCTCGGTACAGTAGCATTATAGGTTAGCAACTGCTACAATCACACAGCAGGTTAACAATCAGCACAATCACACTGCAGGTTATATTCAGCACAGTCATTCTGCAAGTTATCAATTGGTACAGTCACCCTGCAGGTTATAATTGGTACAGTCTCACTGCGTGTTATCAATCAGTCCAGTTAGTCTGCAGGTTAAAGATCAGTGCTGTTATACTGCAGTTATCTATCAGTACAATCACACTGCACTGTTTGTCTATCAGTATAGTCACACAGCAGGTTATCAATCAATACAATTACACTACAGGTTAATCTAACAGTACAGTCACTGTGTAGATCATCAACTGGCACAGTCACACTGCAGGTAGGAATCAGTACAGTTACACTACAGTTATCTATCAGTACAGTTAATCTGCAGGTTAACTATCATTACAGCCACCTGCAGGTTACCAATCAGTACAGTTACATTGCAGTTATCTATCAGAAGAGTCACACTGCAGCTTATCTATCAATACAATCACACTGCAGTTTATCAACAGGACAGTCACACGGCAGGTTCTCTATTAGTACAGTCACTGCAATTATTTATCAGTCCGGTCATACTGCAGGTTATCAGTCGTTACAGTCACATAGCTAGTTATCTATGAGTACAGTCACTCTGTATGTTATCAATCAGTAGTCACACTGCAGGTTATCTATCAGCACAGTCACACTACAGGTTATCAATTATTATAGTCACACTGCACATTATCTATTGGTGCAGTCACACTGCAGGTTATCAAGCCATACAGTCACACTGCTGGATATTTATCGATATAGTCACAATGCAGAGCGTCAGTCAGTCACACTGTAGTTTAACTATTAGTGCAGTCACACTGCATATTATCAATCTGTACAGGTACACAGCAATTTAATAATAAGTATATTCAAACTACTGTTATCTTTCAACATAATCACACTGCGGATTATCTATCAGCACTGTCACACTGCAGTTTACCAATCAGCACAGCCGCACTGTAGGTCATCAGTTGTTACAGTCACATTGCAGGTTAACAATCAGTACAGTCACTCTGCAGGTTATGAATCGGTAGAGTCACCCTGTAGGTTATCAATCCGTACGGCCAAATGGTTTTTTTTATCTAAAAGCACAGTCATGCTTTAGGTCATCATTCAGAACAGTAACGCTACAAGTTATCTATCAGCACTGTCATACTGCAGGTAATCAATCAGCACAGTCAAACAGCAAGTTATTGATCAGTACAGGCATACTGCAGGTTATCAATAAGTACAGTTATAATGTAGGTTGTCCATCAGGGCTGTCACACTACAGGTTATCTATCTGTACAGTCAAGCAGCAAGTTACCTGTCATTGCGGTCATACTGCAGGTTATCTATCAGTACAGTTACACTGCAGGTTATCTATCAGTATAGTCACACTGCAGGTTACCAATCAGTACTGTCATACTGCAGGTTATCTATCGGTACAGTCACATTGCAGGTTATCTATCAGTATAGTCACATTGCAGGTTATCTATCAGTACAGCCACACTGCAGGTTATCAGTCAATACTGTCACATTACAGGCTATCTATCAGTACAGTCACACTGAAGTTATTAATCACTACAGTCACATTGAAGACTATCAATTAGTACGGTCACGCTGATGTTATCAATCAGTACAGTCACATTGCAGGTTACCAATTGTACAGTCACATTTTTTCTTATTCATTCATGGGATGTGAGTTTCGCTGGATGGGCCAGCATTTATTGCCCATCCCTAGTCGCCCTTGAGAAGGTGGTGGTGGTGAGCTACCTTCTTGAACCACTGCAGCCCATATGGTGTAGGTACACCCACAGTGCTGTTAGGGAGGGAGTTCCAGGATTTTGACCCAGCGACAGTGAAGGAATGGCGAAATATTTCCCAGTCAGGATGGTGTGTGACTTGGAGGGGAACTTCCAGGTGGTGGTGTTCCCATCTATCTGCTAATCTTGTCCTTCTAGATAGTAGTGGTCGTGGGTTTGGAAGGTGCTGTCTAAAGAGCCTTGGTGAATTATTGCAGTGCATCTTGTGGATGGCACACACTACTGCTACTGTGCGTCAGTGGTGGAGGGAGTGAATGTTTGTGGTTGTGGTGCCAATCAAGCGGGCTGCCATGTCCTGGATGATGTCAAGCTTCTTGAGTGTTGTGGGAGCTTCACTCATCCAGGCAATGGAGAGTATTCCATTATACTCCTGACTTTTGCCTTGTAGATGGTGAACACACTGTTTTAATGGCGGTCGGGCTCCAATTCGCCTGCCTTGCCATCACCTTGCTACTTCATCACACCAGGCGCCACATTTAAATATTTAAAGGATGTGTGTGGCTGTGTGTGTGCCTGTGTATGCGCACGCATGTGTATGTTAGTGTGCATGCACATGCATGGATGTGTGTGTGTGTGTGTGTGCGCGCACGCGTCTCTGTGTGCGTGTGTGTATGTGTGATTGTGTGTCTCTGTGTATGTGTGTGTCTATGAGAGTGGGAGTGTGTGTGTCTGTGTGTGAGAGTGATTATGTGTGTGTTTGTAAATGTCTGTGTGCCTGTGTGTATGGGTGATTATGTGTGTGTTTGTAATTTCTGTGTGCCTGTGTGTTTGAGTGATTATGTGTGTGTTTGTAATTTCTGTGTGCCTGTGCATATGGGTGGTTATGTGTGTGTTTGTAATTTCTGTGTGTATGAGTGATTATGTGTGTGTTTGTAATTTCTGTGTGCCTGTATGTTTGAGTGATTATGGCCAGAATTTTCCCGTTGGTGATTTGGGGGCGGGAAGGGAAAATGATGTGGGATGATGTTGGAAAGAACCCCTGACGTCATCCCGGTCCCTTTAAATTTTCAGGAAAGTGGGCGGACAGCGAAATCAGCTGTCCGCCCGCCGACCTGTCAATGGCCAATTGAAGCCATTGACAGGATAATTATGGCCCTGCCCGTCCAACCTTAAGGCTGGTGGGCAGGCCAGGAGCCCCAGTGGGCTTCTGATTATACATGAAACCTCATCCACTGGCCGGATGAGATTTCATGTTCCTTTTTAAAAACTTTAATAAATGTAATGTGATATTTATTAACATGTCCCATCTCGTGTGACATTGTCACATGAGGGGACATTTTAATAATATTTTTATTTCTCTATTTTTTAACTTTTGTGCACTGTCACTGATCTCCCTGAGACAGCACTTAGTCTCAGGGACAAGTGTGCTCTTTCATGCGCATGTACGTGAAAGAGCACACTCTGACTGCTGGGGATTCCCTCCCCTCCCTGCACAGGAAATACATAGCGCTTCCTGTTGGGCAGACCGCTGGGTGGGCCTTAATTGGCCCGCCACTCAAAATGACGGCGGGCCTCGTTTCGGTGGTGGGGTCGGCTATCTGCCCACCGCCAAGCCGGTGGGGCCCGCATGCCATCCGAGGGCAAAATTTTGCCCCATGTGTTTGTTTCTACATGTATATTCCAAATAATATTCCAAAATTCCCTGGATTCTGGAAAGGTTCCAGTGAATTGGAAAAATGCTGATATATAATGCCCTTATTCAAAAAGGGGGGGGGAGACAGAAAGTAGGAAACTATAGACCAGTTAGTTTAACATCTGTCATTGGGAAATTATTCGAATCCATTATTAAGGAAGTAGTAATGGGACATTTGGAAAGTCAAAATGCAATCCATCAGAGTCAGCATGATTTTATGAAGAGTAAATCGTGTTTGACTAATTTGCTTGAGCTCTTTGAAGATGTGCCAAGCAAAGTGGATAATGGGGATCCTGTAGATGTAATATATCTGGACTTCCAGAAGGCCTTTGGTAAGGTGCTGCACAAAAGATTAACACACAAGATAAGATCACATGGAGTTAGGGGTAATATATTAGCTTGGATGGAAGATTGGCTAACCAACAGAAAGCAGAGAGTTGTGATAAATGGGTCTTTTTCTGGATGGCAAGCTGTAACTAGTGGGGTGCCACAGGATTCGGTCCTTGGGCCTCAACTATTTACAATCTATATTAATGACTTGGATTCAGGGATAGAAGGTACTATAGCTAAATTTGCAGATGACACCAAAATAGGTGGGAAAGTAAGTTGCAATGAAGAAATAAGAAATTTACAAATGGATATGGACAGGTTAGGTGAATGGGCCAAAGTTTGGCAGATGGAGTTTAATGTGGAAAGGTGTGAAGTTATCCATTTTGGTCGGTAGAATAAAAATACGACTTATTATTTAAATGGAGAGAAACTTCAGAATGCTTCAGTGCAGAGGGATCTGGGTGTCCTTGTGCATGAATCACTGAAAGCTAGTATGCAAGTACAGCAGGTAATAAGGAAGGCAAATGGAATTTTGGCATTTATTGCTAAAGGAAGAATATAAAAAGAGGGAAGTGTTGTTGCAACTGTACAAGGCATTGGTGAGACTGCACCTGGAGTACTGTGCACAGTATTGGTCCCCTTACTTGAGGAAGGATGTAGTTGCATTGAAAGTGGTTCAGAGGAGGTTCACTGGATTGATTCTAGAGATGCGGGGCTTGTCTTATGAGGAGAGATTGAGCAGTTTAGGCCTATACTCGCTAGAGTTTAGAAGGGTGAGAGGAGATCTAATTGAGGTATATAAGATGCTAAAGGGAATAGACAAAGTAGACGTGGAGTGGATGTTTCCCCTTCTGGGACGTTCTAGAATGAGATGCCATAGTTTTAGGCTCAGGGGTGGTAGATTTAAATCAGAGATTGGGGGGGAATTACTTTACTCAAAGAGTCGTGAATCTGTGGAAGTCACTACCTCAGAGTGCAGTGGATGCTGGGACACTGAATAAATTTAAGGAGGAGATAGACAGATTTTTAATTAGTAATGGGTTGAAAGGTTATGGGGAGAGGGTGGGAAATTGGAGTTGAGGCCGAAATGAGATCAGCCATGATCGTAAGAAATGGCTGGGCAGGCTCAAGGGGCTGAATTGCCTACTCCTGCTCCTAGTTCTTATGTTCTTATATCTGTGTGCCTGTGTGTATCGGTGATTCTGTGTGTGTTTGTACATGTCTGTGTGCCTGTGCGTATGGGTGATTATGTGTGTGTTTGTACATGTCTGTATGCCTGTGCGTATGGGTGATTATGTGTGTGTTTGTACATGTCTGTGTGCCTGTGTGTATGAGTGATTCTGTGTGTGTTTGTACATTTCTGTGTGCCTGTGCGTATGGGTGATTATGTGTGTGTTTGTACATGTCTGTGTGCCTGTGCGTATGGGTGATTATGTGTGTGGTTGTACATGTCTGTGTGCCTGTGTGTATGAATGATTATGTGTGTGTTTGTACATGTCTGTGTGCCTGTGTGTATGGGTGATTATGTGTGTGTTTGTACATGTCTGTGTGCCTGTGTGTATGGGTGATTACGTGTGTGTTTGTACATGTCTGTGTGCCTGTGTGTATGAGTGATTATGTGTGTGTTTGTACATTTCTGTGTGCCTGTGTGTATGAGTGATTATGTGTGTGTTTGTACATGTCTGTGTGCCTGTGTGTATGGGTGATTATGTGTGTGTTTGTACATGTCTGTGTGCCTGTGTGTATGGGTGATTACGTGTGTGTTTGTACATGTCTGTGTGCCTGTGTGTATGAGTGATTATGTGTGTGTTTGTACATTTCTGTGTGCCTGTGTGTATGAGTGATTATGTGTGTGTTTGTACATGTCTGTGTGCCTGTGTGTATGAGTGATTATGCGTGTGTTTATACATGTCTGTACGCCTGTGTGTATGGGTGATTATGTGTGTGTTTGTACATGTCTGTGTGCCTGTGTGTATGAGTGATTATGTGTGTGTTTGTACATGTCTGTGTGCCTGTGTGTATGATTGATTATGTGTGTGTTTGTACATGTCTGTGTGCCTGTGTGTATGATTGATTATGTGTGTGTTTGTACATTTCTGTGTGCCTGTGTGTATGGGTGATTATGTGTGTGTTTGTACATGTCTGTGTGCCTGTGTGTATGAGTGATTATGCGTGTGTTTATACATGTCTGTGCGCCTGTGTGTATGGGTGATTATGTGTGTGTTTGTACACGTCTGTGTGCCTGTGTGTATGAGTGATTATGTGTGTGCTTGTACATGTCTGTGTGCCTGTGTGTATGATTGATTATGTGTGTGTTTGTACATGTCTGTGTGCCTGTGTGTATGATTGATTATGTGTGTTTGTACATGTCTGTGTGCCTGTGTGTATGAGTGATTATGTGTGTGTTTGTACATGTCTGTGTGCCTGTGTGTATGAGTGATTATGTGTGTGTTTATACATGTCTGTGCGCCTGTGTGTATGGGTGATTATGTGTGTTTGTACATGTCTGTGTGCCTGTGTGTATGGGTGATTATGTGTGTTTGTACATGTCTGTGTGCCTGTGTGTATGAGTGATTATGTGTGTGTTTGTACATGTCTGTGTGCCTGTGTGTATGAGTGATTATGTGTGTGTTTATACATATCTGTGTGCCTGTGTGTATGATTGATTATGTGTGTGTTTGTACGTGCCTGTGTGCCTGTGTGTATGATTGATTATGTGTGTGTTTGTACATGTCTGTGTGCCTGTGTGTATGAGTGATTATGTGTGTGTTTGTACATGTCTGTGTGCCTGTGTGTATGAGTGATTATGTGTGTGTTTGTACATGTCTGTATGGCCAGAATTTTTCGCTTGGTGTGCAGGCGTACGCCCGACCCACTTGAGTGTAAAATAAGGCACGATGACATCGGGTGAGCACCCCACCTTCATCATGCACTTGTGCGATATTTCACTTGGCGGGTGCACGCAGGAGTTGGATCCGTGACTGTCATCAATTATGAGGCTGGTTAAGGCCATTAAAAAGCCAATTAAGCTCGTCGTACAGGCAAAACAGGCAGGTGGGCAGCTGACAATTTCAAAAACCTTATCCACAGGCGGGATAAAAAGGGTCAGCAGCATTGCCAGTGTGAGTAGTGAGGAGTTCGGTAGATAATTTGCTGCTGGTTGCTTATTGGTACTTGGCAGCTTCATCTCTGTTCGAGGTTTCACTCTTAGCATTTCCAGGCTTCATTTCAGGACTTGTTGGTGTCTCCAAGGCCCCTGGAGGTTTCAGACCATGAGGACCCTTCCATTATCAGACAATCTTCCATTACCCTGGGAATGGGATTTGTCGTCTCCGCTGGAGGCACCTCCTCTGAGGAGAAAGAGAGGGGCGGAAGGGAGAGGAGGCTAGGTGTCCCTATTCAGCTTCCAGGGGAGGGACCTGTGGGGGGAGAGGCGCAGACACAAGTGGCGCAGGGCCAGCAGGAGGTCTAATACAGAAGGGGCTACAGAAGACGCCACTATCCTGCTGCCAGGGTTTACAGGCAGCGATGTAGCTGCTTCAATATGTCCGAGGTGCAGTGCCGAAGGAGGCTCTGCCTCTCCAGGGAGACTGTGACCTCATTTGTCAGAGGATCGGGCCTGAGATCAGCTCCAACTGTGTGGGTGGACACCTCATGCCAGTGGCGCTGAAGATCACAGTGGCCCTCAACTTCTATCCCTCCGGCTCTTTCCAGGGGTCAGTGGGGGATCTGTGTGGAGTGTCCCAATCAGCTGTCCACAGTTGCATCAAGCTGGTGACAGAAGCTCTGTTCAGGTAGGTATTGACTTTCATTCATTTCCATATGGACCAGGCAAGTCAGGTACAGTGAGCCAGAGGCTGCGCGGCCATTGCTGGCTTCCCCCACGTCCAGGGTGCAATAGACTGCACACGTGGCCATAAAGGCACCAGCGGGTGAGCCCGTTGCTTTCGTCAACAGGAAGGGCTTCCACTCCATGAACGTGCAGATAGTGTGTGACCACAGGATGCAGAATCTGCAAGTCTGTGCAAGATACCCAGGCAGCTCCCACAATGCCTACATCCTCAGACGCTCCCAGGTGCCGGGGCTCTTCAGTGCTCCAAAAGCATAATTTACATAATTTTCACACTCAATGCAAAGCAACATTACAATCTCTGGTGTTCATGGACACACCAATAATCAAATAAACGAAACATTATAGAACAGAAAATCACCTGTGACCTGTCCCTCTTGTGCTCATGGTGCCTTAAACTTATGTTTGTAAGTGCTACTTCTTGGTGCTCCCCCCTCGCTGGCACCAGCATTGGGGACAGCCTGTTCACTCTGCTGTCTTGTTGGCCTTGATGAACTTGGCGGGCGCCCTCTGGCCTGTGGAGCCTGTGCTGGCCCCACCTGGGAGGGAGCGGCCAGTGCCATGGCTGGCATCTCTCCAGCTGCTGCAGCCTCATCGGATGCGGCAGTCACTGGCAGAGGAGCTGCTGCCCTCATCCGGAGTGCCCTGAGAGGAGCCCGTAGAGATGACAAGCAGCTCGTGCACCAATGTGAGGTCACTCTGGACCTCCCTACTTGCCATTGATGAACGGGCACCTAGCTGGGATACTGGGTGCCCAATCCATCTCCCACACTGACACTGACCACCTGAGGTCAGTTCTGGTTTGAGGACTTGCAGGTCCGAGCGCATCCCCAGGAACCCTGATTCTGTCCCTGGAACTGCATCTCCATGGGAGTCACCACTCTCGCAGTGAAGGAGGCAGTGCGCTCGGTCATGAGGGTCACCGCAGTGCTCATGTTCCACATGGACTCCTCCATCACGGAGACCATGGCAGGCATACCCTCATGGATCTCCGTCAGATCCTGCCACACACCCCGCTGGACATCCAGCACCTGCCGCCTGATGGACGACTCCAGAGGCCCATCATCAGCCTTCAACTGGTTCAGAGAGCAGGTGTGACACATGTGCATCTGGAGCCTGATGGTCCTCTGGCATCAGGGATGAGTCTTCGGGCAAGCTGGAAAATCTAAGGAAGAACAAGGACATGTCATTATTTAAAGTCATCACACTGTCAATGTGAATGCCAGGTACCCTGGTGAGACAATGGAGATTTGCATCGTGGTGCCATTGTCTTTCAATGGCCAGTGGGGAATCCAGGTTTGAGGCTCCCATCAATGAAGAGACTGCACTAGAATGGCTGTACAATCTGACACTGTCACCTCTTTGCACTGCACTCTTACCTTCATCTGGCACCTCCTCTCCACGCCTGGCTGAATGAGGTGGGTGGGGGCTGTCTAGCTCCAAGGCATCCAGTTCAAAGTTGGATAGGATTAGGAGGCTTATGGGGTTTCCGCTGGTCTGTGACCTCTCGATGATTATTGATTCTCTTCTCCTGAAAGGACAGAGGAGCATTGATTAGTTCACTCTCTAACTGTAGCTCCATTGCAGCCTGGCTAACCCCAGCTGAGGAACACGTTGCAGGGCACATCCCAGTCATGGCCCTTGAGCCGCAAGGATCTCAGTCCAAGCAGCCAGGACTCACCCCCTTGGCCAGCTCCAGCATCATTGACAGTTGGCGCTCAGATTCTAGCACCCCTGAGGCCCATAGGGGGATGGCCAGACCTAAACACTTCAACACACTGACTCATGCCAACACCGTACTCACCCTTCCTGAGCACAGCAGGTCATTGAAGCTTTTGAGACACTGAACCCATGTGCACCGCACGACGTCATGGCTGCTGACCTGGGCTGCCAAAACTTTTTTCTCCAGGTGCGGTGGCCTCCTCCTGCCATCTCTGGGAATGAGGACGTCCTTCCTGGCAGCCATCTGCACCGTGAGGCATTTGTCTGAAAAACAGGGGGTCTGAGTGCCCACCTGACCTGCCCTCCCACCTGATGTTTCCAGCCTCCTTAATTGGCTAGCCAGCTTGAAATCGTGGGCGTGGGCCCACTCCGGCTGGAGGCCTGTTCCCGGGTCCACCGATTGCGCGTGCCCACCAAGGGAAAAATTCAGTCCTGTGTGTTTGTGCATTGTGTGTGCGTGTGCGTATGCGCGCACGTGTTTGTGTGTCTGTGTGGGGGAGTGGGGGGTGTGTGTGTGTGTGTGGATGTGTGTGTGTGTGTGTGTGTGTGTGCATGTGGATGTGTGCGTGTGAATGTGTGTGTGTGTGTATATGTGTGTGTGTGTCTGCTTGTGGATGTGTGTATGTGTGTGTGTGTGTGTGTGTGTGTGTGTGGATGTGTGTGCATGCGTGTGAATGTGTGTGTGTCTGTGTGTGTGTGTGTGTGTGTGTGTGTGTCTGTGTGTGTGGATGTCCGCTCTGCACAGGAGCTGGATTAGACATAGTGCTGACTGTGATTGAATAGTCTCAACATTTGGATTCATGTAGACATGAAGATTGATCACTTGAGAGAGGTACCTGAGCTGAAGCTGTTTATGATGGGACTGGATCCAGCACAATGACAGAGACCAGCTGAACTGGCAAGCTGAGAGAATCAACTGTTCAGAATCCTTAAGAATGGTTTGTCTGCTGAACTGGAATGGGTTTCTTTGTGATTCCTGACAGGTTGAAGCTCCTAATTCTGTGCACTGTTGTCTCCCTGACAGGCGGACTTTCCCTCAGTGCCGTGTGAGTGTTTCGGGTCTGGATCCCCATTCTCAGTACACTATGCTGATGGACATTGTTCCAGTGGATAACACCCGCTATAAATGGCAGTCCAAGTGTTGGGAGGTAGGAGGCAAAGCGGAACCCAATCTCCCAAGGAGGTTCTACACCCACCCAGATTCTCCGAGCTTTGGATCTTCATGGATGAGCAAGCCTATCTCCTTCCACAAGCTCAAGCTAACTAACAATACCCTTGACCAGCATGGACATGTAAGATTATGAACTTGGGTAACTTTCTAACTTGATAGGGTGGAGCCTATTTCTGCCATTTGCCTAAAAGTTAGGTCTTCCTCAGCATGAGGTCCTCATCAACATGAGGTCCTCCCTCAACTTGAAGCTCTTCCTCAACTTGAGGTTCTTCCTCAACATGAGTCTCTACTTGTGCAGGAGGTTTGCACTAGGACACAGTTCCCTGTTGGTTTGTTTAGAATTATCTAAAGACTAAATGAATATTTGTGCTGATAAATGGATCAGAAGATTTTTTAATTCTTCCATGGGATGTGAGTGTTGCTGGCAAGGCCAGTATTTGTGCTTGTGAAGGTGTACTGATTGTCTTTGTGAATTTTAGTCTTCATTAACAGGAAAAGATGCGAGTGCTGGGAAATGGAATATCTCACTTCTGGTGTACTTCTGATGGTTTCCATTGATATCCATTCAATTGGGAAGTTTTGTCAAAATTTTGTCAAAATTAATTTCCGCTCTTGAGGTTTAAACTTGTAAACTGATGCAGCCATTAGCTTGTCTACAACATGATAAAATATAGTCATTGTTTAGATGGTCAGACTCTTTGGGAGTTCCTTGTTATCAATTATCTTCTTCTTCAGATATTGATCTTACCTTTACACAGGGACACACCAAACTATTGAGCTCAAGGTGTATCCATATATAGAGCAGGATCATCAATCTCCAGCACAGTGCACAATATCCCAGTCCACTGGCCACTACCTAAACACCAGCTCTGGTCCACTGGCCAGAGCAAAGAGAAACTCTTCTTTTCCTCAATGAATTGTCCATCTCTGCAAAGCTGCCACCCAAGTTGTAGCCTTCAGCAGCTGCCCGGTAATCAGTTTTAATACTGTGCCCTGCTGGCAATGGGCCAATCCAATAGACCCCATGTGAAGAGGCACACACTCTGCCTCTTGGTCTTTCTATCTTCCAAGCCTGAAGGGAGTGAGAGTTTAATCATGTGTACTCTATCAACTTCCTGGGGGTTACCATTGACCAGAAACTGGACTGGACCAGCAAAATAAATATGGTGGCTAAACTAGGTCAGACCTTGGGAATTCTGCGATCAGTAACTCACCTCCTGACTCCCCAAAGCCTGTCCACCATCTACAAGGCACAAGTCAGGAGTGTGATTGAATACTCCTCACTTTACTGGATGAGTGCATCTCCCACAACACTCAAGAAGCTCAGTACCATCCAGGACAAAGCAGCCCACTTGATTGGCACCACATCCACAAACATTCACACTGTATCACTGACACACAGTGGCAGCAGTGTGTACCATCTACAAGATGCACTGCAGGAATTCACCAAGGCTCCTTAGTACTTTCCAAACCCACGTCCACTACCATCTAGAAGGACAAGGGCAGCAGATAGATGGGAACACCACCACCTAGAAGTACCCCTCCAAGTCACTCACCATCCTGACATGGAAATATATCTCTGTTCCTTCACTGTCGCTGGGTCAAAATCCTGGAACTCCCTCCCTAACAGCACTGTGGGTGCACCTACACCACATGGACTGCAGCAGTTCAAGAAGGCAGCTCACCACCACTTTTTCAAGGGCAACTAGGGATGGGCAGTAAATACTGGCCCAGCCAGTGATGCCCACATCCAGTGAAAGAATAAGCAATGCTTCTAAACATTTGGGCTCAGGGTGTCTGGCAATAGAGTAGCCAATTCCAATTGGACATATGCCCGGTCATCACATGGCCACCCAGCTCCAGCTTCCCCGCTCCCTCAGTTGGTCACCTGACATGGTGATGCTCAATTTGAAAGTCAACACACTCCCTGGGTGGAATTTTCCAATCCCACCCACAGCAGGTTTCCTAGCAGCGGGAGTGGAGATTCCAGCAGCAGGCAAAAAGTCAGAAACCCGCTGGTGTAAAAACAGTTTGCAATTCTCCTGATGGTGGGTTAATGGCGGGTCAGTTATCCCTCTGACCAGTGGCGTGAATTCCATTTGCATTCATTAACATCTCATGAATGCTCATTAAAACAGCTGCTCGCTGGAATCTCATCACACCTTCCAATCTTGTGTCAGGCCAGCGGGAAATTACGTCAGCCTCAAACCCAATTGAAAAGGGGCAGTGAGCACAAGTCAGGCATCAGTTCATTGGTAACTTCGAGGTGAGTGGAACAGACATAGCCTGCCTGCCACAGTGCAGCACCAGTCTTGTGATGAATGCCACTCTGCTGGGTCTGTAGGGTTGGTCTGCACCTGCTCTTTGTCCCGAGGAACACCATTGTGTGTGTTACTCATGCAGGCCTCCACTTTCAGTCAGCGACCAGTCCTGTGGCTGGGGTTGGGGAGAGCAGGGATCTTCTACCCCTGGTGGCTAAGACCGTTGTCCACAAGGACACTGCTGTGTGATACTCATGCAGGCCTCCACTTTCAGAAACTAGTATTCAACCAGGGGTGGGCTATGAGGCGAGAGTGGAGTTGATGAACACGATGGGGGCAACAGGGAGGGAAGGCTGTGCAAGGGCAGTGAGGGGTGAAGGGCAAACACATGTGGGCCTTTCTGGGGTCGCCCTCTAACCTCTTGCTGCCGCTGGAGCAGGAGTCTGCTTAGAAAGAAAGGAGGAAGACCTCCTTGCAATGAAAGCCACATTAGTGCTGTTAAAGTGCTAAACAGAACTCAGTGGCTTCACATCAGTCACTGCATCTCAAGAGTAACACACAGGAGTGTAGAATTTGGGAATGCAGGCAATAGAGAAGGAGACACAGCTGTAAAATATATGGCAACCATCAATGGAGGCTGGTCACATGTTCACCAGATTTGACATTCCTAACAGGCCAAAGGGCATCCACTCATTGATCATGAGCAACTGACTGGTCATTAATATGCCACATCAGATATTGGAGCACAGAGCTGGGCTGGATCATTCATCTCAATTAAACTTTAGCATCCCACACAGGGCTCAATATGTTACATATCTGCGATGCCATCTTGGTCAGCTCCATGTGTGTGTTAGTGTCTCAGGGACAAGGAGGCATCAGCCACCATGCAAATAGGGCAGGAAAAACCTTGGACCCTTACAGTCTCCGTACATGTCATCTCCTGAGCTTCACTTTATTGCTCCTTGAATCATTAATGTCTCCAATGTTTTCTTTCAGAGAGAAGGATAAAGCACATATGGATCCAGGGCTCAACGCTGCCTTTGTCAGGGACCTAATGCAATGGAGGAGGTGAAAGAGGGAGAAGCGACTCTGCACATAACTCCAGCAGGAGGGACATGGTCAAGTGGAATAAGAGCATGAACAGGAGTGTCAGGAGGAGATACCCAGAGGGGCAACCTGCCAGACCTAGGATTTATCTTAGAGGAGTCTCCTATTTACAAATGAGTGGGAGGCAATGCTGGGCATGTCTGTGCTTGTCCTGAGCTCTGGTACATCATGTATGCCACATTCGTCATGAAGACCTGACGCCATGTGGAGTTGGAGCGTATCCCCTGCCAGTGGCTTTCAGGGTGACCACAACGCTAAATTTCTTGGCCTCTGATTCTTTCCAAGGATCAACAGAGGACCTGTGCAGCATCTCTCCGTCAGCAACACATCAATGCATAAAGGACGCCACAGGTGCCCTTTACAGGAAGGCCCATCATTATGTCAGGTTTGCTCTGGATGAATTTAGCCAGGCTGCGAAATTCACTGACTTCGCCGCCATCTCAGGTTTCCCTAGAGTGCAGGGTGCAATAGACAGCACCTATGTGGCTATACGGGCTCCATGGCAGCAGGCCTAATGTTTATAAACCGCAAGGGTTATCATTCCATCAATGGACAACTGGTGTGTGATCACCGGGAGCACATACTGCACATTGGTGCACGGGACCCTGGGAGTTGCCATGACTCTTATCCTGAACCACTTCCAGGTGCCTGGGCAGAATTTTCTGCTTGGCGTGCAGTGTACACCCGACATGCTTGAGGGTGAAATAGTGTGTGATGATTTCTGGTGAGCGTCCTGACATCATCGCGCACTTGCATGGTATTTCGGTTGGCGAGTGGGCGTGAGAGTTGGCAGCACACCTGCCGACAATTAAGGCTATTAACACTGCAGTTACCGGTGGTGGGGGGGGGGGGGGGGGTGCGGTTTCCGCTGCCTGTCCAACATTACAGTGAGTGGGCGGGTGAATTGGCCAGGTGGCCTTTGCCTTTTTGAGGAAACCTCATCCAAGGGCGGGATTAATTTATAAAAAGATTGAAATGTTCAGACAATATTTTCAGCATCCTATGTTTAGGCGACTCATTCTGATGTGTGCACATTCTTTTTGGCATTTTAAAATCATTATTTTTGGCATTTAAATTCTTCAGCTCCCTGAGTCAGCTCTCTGCCTCCAAGGAGCTATCTGTGAGTGCTCCCCTGTACTCGCGCTGACTTCAGCGCTTGCCCTCCTCCCGCCCTCACCCCCCCTGGTGGCGCTGAGCATTTCAGCCCACCTTTCACACTGGATGGTCGTTAAGTGATTGTGGGTTGGGGTCTGTACCCCGGCTCCTCCCAGACCCACCGATCATGGGCACCTGCCGAATTCAAAATCTGTCCCCTGAGATTTTCGAGGGGCCATTACATCTGCAGGAACGGCTGCTTGGGGATAAGGGGGACCCACTGAAACACTGGCTGATGACCCAGTGCACCATCCTCAGAGTCGTTCCAAGGAGAGGTACAACACTACTCACAGCTCCACACGATCCTTATAGAGCAGACCATGGGGCTTCTGAAGATGCATTTCAGATGTTGGACTGCTCAGCTGGCTCACTCCAATACACTCCCGACAGGGTTTCCCACGTATTCGCAGTGTGTTGCACTCTTCACCACCTGGCAATGCAAAGAGGTGACCCCCTGCCAGAGGATGAACTGGGGGAGGATGAAAGCTCATGAGAGGATGAGGATCCAGAGGCCCAGGGACCTTGCGAGTCCACCGAGGGTCAGTATGAGCGTGATCACACCATGGAGGAAGGAAGATGTGGGAGACGTGCCCGTGATAAATTAATCGCTGACCTGCTCCAGGAAGAATAAAGTTAAGTGAAGGAATATGGCCACACCTCTCCCATCCCTCAATGCCATTCTCTTTCAACTCAGGGGATGTCCACCCACTCACAGTGAGAATGAGTCCCACACTCACACTTGCACATTCTGACCTGATGAATCGCCAGGCCATCATCTTTGCTTTGGTCTGTAGAGCCCTGTGAGTGAGCTTAGTCTGGGAACTGAGAGTCCACTTAGAAACAAGAGTGATGTGAGAGAAGACTTGAAGCTTTCGCTGCCATCTAATGATGCAAACACTGCTGCAACTGAGATGTGGACATGCCCAGGGATCTCCTCCGCCCGTTCATGTCTTTTCTTCTGTCACTACCACTGAGGAGACACAAATGCCGCTAGATTATCAATGCTGATGAGCTGCCCTCACTCAATGATGTTCCTTGAGGAAGGGGAGTTAGAAACGCTTACATCACACATTTCCAATAAAGACATAAACACATCTCCCTGACATCACACAAGGTGCGGAGACTATTTCAACTGAGGTTAACATCACAGGAATGTGAAGCTCACAGTGGGACACTATTACTGAGCGGGAGGATGGTTAAACTTCAAAATAAGAGGATTCCAAAGTACAAAATCACAACACCTTCAATTGACCAAAACATTCACATAACCAGCAAATATATTAACAAATGTACAACATATTTACATGTCCGTGACCCAGAAGACACATCAATTTTTCTTAACTTTCCTAACCCTACCACTACACCTGGGTGCGGGCCTGACATCTGCAGCAGAGGTGGAGGCAGCCTGCTGACTGCTACATCCTGATGTCTGTGATGACCTTGGTGGACGTCCTGTGGTGGCCCGAGGCCTGGAGGGTCCTGGCTTGATAAGGATCACCTGCTCAGGGGCAGAAGTGCCCTCGGCTGCCTGAGCAGCTGGAGTGGATGGGGGTGACAGACAGAGGGGGCTGTGAGCAGCTGCACACCCTCAGAGTGTCCTGGCAGGAGGTCCCTGAGGTGTCCGGCTGACTCTCCTCCTCCCTGTGGGATCCCAAGGGCCCCGCCCTGACTCCTGCAGGAGACGGTGCACCTGGAGGGAAGTCAAGGTGCCTCATTGCCATGTTGTCCACATCCTGATGGTGCCCACCAGGGTGTGTGGCCATGGAGTGCAGGGCTGCGCGCCAATCTGGCAAAACCTGCTGGACCATGGTCTCCATGGTGGTTGCCAACCTTCCCATGGTGACCTCGAGGTGCTCACATATCGGAGCCACAACATCAGACAGAGCGTGGATGGACTCCTCTATCATTCACTCTAGTCTGCTGAGTGACTGTCAAATCTCTGCCTGATGTTTCACCACCTGTCGTTGCATCTTCAGCATTGAGTTGGTGGCTGCTTCCAGAGGCTCATCATCTGACTCGGACTGAGTGGGTGGCTGGTCTCCAGTAGCCCTCCGAGTGCCGGAGACCTGGGCTGTCCCTGCCTCCGACTGCTGTGGGGACGTGTCAGTGAGGGATTCCCCAGAAAGTGAGCCCGAGCCTAACCTACAGCTGTGCCCCACCAACGTGTGTGTCTGATCTGGTGGAGGGTGTGTGTGAGCGCCGGGACAGTTCCGGAGCTTCGTCTGCAGATGTGGCCTGGGATCTCACTGGACCGGCTTGGGGGCCTCAATCTGCTGGTGCCTAGAAAATAGAAAATAGAGTTTCAGTTAATGAGCATGAGCTGGATAAGACTGCATGTAACTCATTGTGACTGTCAGGATTTGATGAAGTAATGGAGCTGTGATCCGTATTAGGTTGCTGGGAGAGGCCGATCTCCCCTTCCCCACAGACCAATCCTTGTCTTCCCCAGATAGCTCAGCAGCATCCTCCTCAAACTCATTGAGGGCAAGGATGTCGGCTGCCCCTCCCCTGGTCTGCGCTCTCTCTCACGCCTGTTGTGTGCCAGCTTGGCCTGGATGAAGAAGGAAGAAAGGCAGGTGATGAGAAGGGATGGAGCGGAGGTTGGGTGAGACGTGTGTCCCCTGTGTGTGATGAGCCCCCCCCAGAAGGGCCAGAAGATGGAGTGTGAGCAACTTGATAGATGGGATGGTGGTGATGTGAAAGTCTCGGTGAGAGAACGAGTGTTGACATGTGTTCCCCGCTAAGGTTTGTGTGAGATCCCTGAAGAGAGAAGCTGTTTGAGTGCATGGTGCCAGGATGAGAGTTTGATATTGGAGGGAGTTGAAGGATGACTTTCTCTGGCGGAGCGGATGAGATCATTCATCCTCACCCTGCACTGGTTGGTGTTGTGGGTGCACTGGCCAGTCATGCTGACCTGCTCTGTGATGGCCTCCCAGGCTGGAGAGGTGAGGCTGCTGTGCTTCCTTCAGCCATCCCTGGGATAGAGCGCACGCCTGTGGGCCTGCAGCCCTCTGACCAAGGCCTGGAGGTCCTGGTGTGTGAAGCGAGGTGCTGCCTTCTTCTTCAGGCTCTCGGCCTTCCTCTTCTGGCTGCCTGACATCTCTGCTGGGCTGGACAGAGTGGGATCACGCGCAGAATTTTAAATTGAGTAGGCAGGCGTGCACCTGACACGCTCGAGCGTAAAATAGCGCATGATGATGTCAGCTGAGCGTTCTGGTATCGTTGTGCACTCCCGCGATATTTCGGTTGGCGGACATGAGCAGGAGTTGGAGCTGGGGCTGCTATCAATTACGAGGCCAGTTAAGGTCATTACAAAGGCAATTAAAGTATTTTACATTACCCAAACGATTTCACGCTTATCACGTGGGCAAAACAAGCGGGTGGGCAGCCGACATTTTGCAAAAGCTCATCCACAGGTGGGATAAAAAGGGTCAGCAGCATTGCCAGTGTGAGTAGTGAGGAGTTTGGTAGATAATTTGCTGCTGGTTGCTTATTGGTACTTGGCAGCTTCATCTCTGTTCAAGGTTTCATTCTTAGCATTTCCAGGCTTCATTTCAGGACTTGCGCGTAGCATTCATAACAAAGTAAATGAATCATGTTCTAGTACATAAGGCTCAAAAAGCTAGTTTGCAAATACAGCAAGTAATTAAGAAGGCTGATGGAATGCTATCTTTTATTACGAAAGGGATTGAACATAACAAAGGATGTTATACAGTTCAGTTATACAGGGCATTAGTGAGACCACATCTTGAATACTATGTTCAGTTTTGATCTCCTTATTTAAGGAAGGATGTAAATGCATTGGAGGCGGTTCAAAGGAGGTTTATTAGATTGATACCTGGAATGAGTGGGTTGTTTTATGAGAATAGGCTGGACAGACTAGGCTTGTTTCCACTGGAGTTTGGAAGAATGAGGGATGACTTTGTTGAAGTACATAAGATCCTGAACGACCTTGACAAGGTGGATGTGGATGAATGGGCGAGTCTTGTGAGTGAGTCCAGAACTTGGGGGCACTGTTTCAATATTAGAAGTGACCCTTTTAGGTCAGAGATGAGGAGAATTTTTTCTCAGAGGGTTGTGAGACTTTGGAATTCTCTGCCTCAGAAGGTGGTGGAGGCGGGGTCATTGAATATTTTTAAGGCAGAAGTAGATAGATTCTTGTTAGGCAGGGGAATCAAAGGTTATCAGGGTTAGATGGGAATGTGGAAATCAAAACACAAGAAGATCAGCTATGATCTTATTGAATGGTGGAGCAGGCTCGAGGGGCCAAATGGTCTATTCCTCTTCCTACTTCTTGTGTTCTTATGACTTATTGGTGTCTCCAAGGCCCCCAAAGGATTCAACCATGTGGACCCTTCCAAGTATCAGACAGCCTTCCCTTACCCTGGTAATGGGGATTGTGGTCTCCACTGGAGGCATCTCCTCTGAGGAGGAAGAGAGGGGCAGAAGGGAGAGGAGGCCATGTGTCTCTATTCAGCTTCCAGAGGAGGGACCTGTGGGAGGAGAGGCGCAGGCACAAGGGGCACAGGGCCAACAGGAAGTCCAAGGTGGAAGAACCGCAGAAGAATCCACTATCCTGCTGCCGGGGTTTATAGGCAGCGATGCAGCTACCTCAATATGTCTGAGGTGCAATGCCGAAGGAGGCTTCACCTCTCAAGGGAGACAGTGACGTCCATTTGTCAGATAATTGAGCCTGAGATCAGCTCCAACTGTATGGGTGGACACCCCATGCCAGTGGCTCTGAAGGTCACAATGGCCCTCAACTTCTATCCCTCTGGCTCTTTCTATGGATCAGCGGGGGATCTGTGTGAAGTCTCCCAATCAGCTTCCCGCAGTTGTGTCAAGCTGGTGACAGAAGCTCTGTTCAGGGGGACTACTGACCTTTATTCTTTACCGTATGGATAAGGCCAGTCAGGCAGAGCGAGCCAGGAGCTCCGCAGTGATTGCTAGGTCCCCCCATGTCCAGGGTGCAATAGACTGCACACATGTGGCCATCAAGGCGTCAGCGGGTGAGCCCGGTGCCTTCGTCAACAGGAAGGGATTCCACTCCATGAACGTGCAGATAGTGTGTGACCACAGGATGCAGAATCTGCAAGTCTGTGCAAGGTACCCATGCAGCTCCCATGATACTTACATCCTCAGACACTCCCAGGTTCCAGGGCTCTTCAGTGCTCCAGCTCGGCTGGATGGATGGCTGCTGGGTGACAAGGGTTTTCCGTTGAAAAGGTGGCTCATGACACCTCTCCAATACCCAAGAACAGAGGCAGAGCAGCGTTACAATCAGAGCCATGTCTCCACAAGGGCCGTGGTAGAGAGCACCATAGGTCTTCTCAAGGTGCACTGGCAAGGGGGTGCCCACTGGAGGAGGAGCATCTTGATGCAGCTGCACAGGCTACAGATGATGAACCCAGTCGTGAGTCAGAAGAGGAGCACAGTGAGGAGAACGTTGAAGGCATGGAGGCAGACCTCGGTAACCTCCAGAGAGGCAGGGGCAACAGGGACGCCTTAATCCAACACTCCTTCAGCTAGGCTGCCAAAGATCTTCCATCTCATACCAGGGCTGCTGCCTCCATCCCGGGTGTCTGAAATGACCCTTTCATTTGCATCCAAAGTCCACTCAATGCCTGTGCAATAAAGTATCAGCCATTCACGTCCAGCATTACATACTGGCGTACCCTGCACAAGAAAGAAAAAAGGTGAAGCATACTCAGGCCATTAGAACCAAAGCAAATTTAATGTTATCATCACATTGAAAGCATAATGACATTACCATTACTGGTGTTGATGTCCACACCAGCAGACATAGAAACCAAACATAAATGAGCAGAAAATCACCTATGAACTGTCCCTCTTTTGGCTCATTATGCCTGAATCTTGTTTGCAAGTGCTATGTCTAAGTGTTCCCACCTTACTGGCACTGGCATTGGAGACAGCTGCTCACTCTGCTGTCTTGTTGGCCTTGATGATCTTGGCGGTCGTCCTCTGGCCAGTGGAGCCTGTGCTGTCCCCGCCTAGGAGGGAGTGGCCAGTGACACAGCTGGCATCTCTCCAGTTGCCGCAGCCTCATCAGATGCCATGGTCACTGGCAGAGGGGTGGAGGAGCTGCTGCCATCATCCAGAGTGCCCTGAGAGGAGCTCGCAGAGACGACAAGCAGCTCGTGTGCCAATGTGAGTTTGCTCTGGACCTCCCTGCTCATCATTCATGGATGGGCACCTAGCTGGGATACTGGGTGCCTCATCCATTACCCGCACTGGCACTGACCACTTGAGGTCAATGCCTGTGTGAGGGCTTGCAGGTCCAAGCACAACCTCAGGAACCCCTGAATCTGTCCCTGGAGCTTCCTCTCCATGAGAGTCACCACTATCTCCATGGAGGAGGCAGTGTGCTCGGCCATGAGGGTCAATGCAGTGTTCATGCTCCACATGGACTCCTCCACAATGGAGACCATGCTACACAGACCCTCATGGATCTCCGCCAGATCCTCCCACACATCCCACTGGACATCCGACATCTGCCGCCTAATGGACGACTCCAGAGGCTCATCATCTGCCTTCGACTCAGCATTGCCCTGGTCTCCTGCAGTCCTCTGACAGCCAGCACCCTGGGCGCTCTCTGCCTCCACCTTCACCTCAAGCGAGTGTGAAGTGCCCTCACCGCTGTGCACTGACATTCTTGCCAATGATCTAATGCCCACCGAGGTGTTGGTATCTGCGCTGGTGCCTGGTTCAGAGAGTGGGTATGATGCAGGTGACAGTGATGCCCTGTGGTCCTCTGGTGTCAGGGGTGGCTCTTTGGGGTCCAGAGAGTGAGTGCCTGCTGGGAATCCAGGTTTGAGACTCCCATCAATGAAGAAATTGCACTTGAAAGGTTGCACTGCACTCTTACCTTCATCTGGCAGCCCCTCCTCTCCACGCTTGGCTGCATGTGGAATGTGCAGGCTCTCTAGCTTTAGGGCGTCCTGCTCAAACCTGGTCAGCAGCAGGTTGGGCTGGGCCTCCACCTGTCCGTGACCTCTCTGATTGGTTATGGTTTGTCTTCTCTTGAAAGAACAGAGGAGCATTGATTAGTCCACTTTCTACATGTAGCACCATCGCAGCCTGGCCAACCCCAGCTGAGGAACACCTCACAGGGCATATCCGAGTTGTGGCCCTCAAGCTGCAAGGCACTCAGTCCAAGCAGCCAGGGTTCACCCCCTTGGCCAGCTCCATGTGGTTGACAGTTGGCACTCGGACTCTAACATCCCTGAGGTCCATGAGGGGATGGCCAGACCATAACACATCAGCACACTGACCCATGCCAACAAGGTGCTCACCCTTCTTGAGCACAGCAGGTCATTGAAGCGCTTCTGGCACTGGGCCCAGGAGTGCTGCAGCACGTCGTGGCTGCTGACCAGGGCTGCCACCTCCTCCCATCCCCTCTTGGTGAGGTGCGGTAGCCTCCTCCTCCCATCTCTGGGGACAAGGATGTCCCGCCTGGCAGCCACCTCCTCCAGGAGGACTGTGAGGCCCTCATCCAAAAAGCTGGGGGCCAAGTTCCCACCCGACCTGCCCTCCTGCCTGGCACCTCCAGACACACTCAACTCCATCATTTGAGTTTGCTAACACACAACAGACGTTTTTCCATGGCAGCCTCCCAGGGGCTGCCTGTGCCGTTTTTAAACTGGTCGCTGGGTCACAATTGGACCCGATGGCTGACAGGCCCCTGCTGGCCCTTCGTGACCAGTGGGAAGCCGCGTTTCACACTGGAGGCCCGCCAGCATGAACTCGCAGGCAGTGGCCCATTTCCTGGCCAATCCCAGGCCAGCCGACCGTGCCTCCCCCCTAGCCAAACTCAAAATCCTGCCTTATGTGTTGGAGTGGCCTTAAAATCTGGCACCTGGACATTCAAGCCCACCAGCTGATGGCAGGCGGACGAATCAGCTCCCGACCAGTCAGGTGATTCAGACCAATATGTGACTTTGCATAATTAATGACCCTTCAAGCGTAAAATTGGGCGCGAGTTCCCGCCATTCTGGCCAGCGGGGTGGATACTGCTGTAACTGCCCGCTTCAACACGTGAATGGAAAATTCCGCCCTGTTACTTGAATGGATGACTTTTGACTGTCAGTCCAGTCACCTTCATTCTCAGCTCCAGTATTTTCTGACTGTCTGATGTTCCTACTGACGTTGATGTTCAAGAAACAAAACTTTAGTCTCTGGAGACCCTGGGAGACTTGGCAACTGGACATGACCAGGAATTAACCATTCATCATTCTGTGGCAGCTTACCACAGCCATTTTTACTCTCTAATAGCCAAGGATTCCTACATAAAAGCCATTGAACTTTAACACATTGGAACTGGCCTGGAGTCTCCAGGAATTGAAGATCAATCTCCAGGTCACTGCTGTGTGCAACCCTGGAGAAAAATCATTGGGACTTTAAATAAGATTGTTTCTTGGTCAATTTCTTTGAACATTTCTCTTATAAAAGTATTGAAAATGAGAAAGAAAAGGACGTTTTGCCTAACAGCTAAGCATTACCCAACTGGGTAATGAGTCTTTATGCTTTCCAGTTGGTGTAGGAAGGCAGTGTGTCATAGGATGGGTGTGTGGGCAGACCAATGGTGGGAATGTGGGAGCAGGTCATGTGATGAAACCTCCAGGAATACGTTTAATCACAGCTGGCAACCTTAGCCCACTGGTCGGTGCCCACCTGTTATTGCACATCCCTCAGCAGCAGACTTCGAGACGGAAGCTGGACAATGGCTCATAAAGCATCTCAGTCCCAGTCCATCCTCAGTCTGAGGGCACTGCATGGGGAAAGGCCAAGAGCTAGCACTCATCTGACTGCACTCACCTGCATGCCCCATCTATATCTGCAGCTCCTGAGTCGACAGCCTGGAAATCAAACCCTTTGAATATGAACGTTTTGAATAAAATGGGTTAAAGCCACCATTAAAATAACAGACAACAAAATTGATCCCTCCCCAAACGAGGAGGTGATGGGATGGAAACACTTTACACACATAGACTACTCAATACATGGAACCTAGTCACACAGAGGATAGAAGCCATGGAAAGGCAGGAGGGTGTTACGAAATAGGGAAGTGTAGGGTGAATGACCTGCCTCAACCTGTATGCACCCTGTGTTTTAATTGATATCCTTAATGTTTGTTGACTCCAAATCTTGGCAGGTTATCTAACTCAGGCAAGAATTTGCTCCTTCAGATTATCCTGCACTCGATGCACAGATACCAGCCCCGCTTCCATATTGTACAGGCCAATCACTTGTACAGTCTCCACTGGAACAGCTTTGCCACATTTGTGTTCCCTGAGATGGTCTTCATCGCAGTAACAGCCTACCAGAACTCCCAGGTAACCACCCCATTACTGCCTCTTCAATATGCTGTCTCCACAGTCTTTCAAACAGACCTGCTCTTCTAGATATGACATATTTGAATCTAGATCCACATTTGCAATTGATTTTTCACCCCCTCCACGAAGCTTATACAATTTATCCTTCTTTCACTGTGAGTGGATGGACATCAGTGGAGGGGAGTGAGGAGATTGGAGGGTTCAGTGTCGATGGAGAGTACGGATAGTGAGGGAATGTTTATGTTGGTGCCACATTAAATAAATGTGTCTCGTAATAAACCTATGCGTCATTGGTACATTAAATCCATGACTCTAGAGGCACGGAGCCTCAGGGTGCAGTGACTCTGGGTGTTTCAGTGACTCTGGGTGTAGTGACTCTGGGTGTAGTGGCTCTGGGTCATACACTGACACTGGGTTTTACAGTGACTCTAGATGTTACAGTGACTCTGGGTGCTACAGTGACTCTGGACATTACAGTGACTCTGGGTGTTACAGTGATTATGCGTCTTACAGGGACTGAGTGTTACAGTGACTCTGTGTGTTACAGTGACTCTGGGCATTACAGTGACTCTGTGTTACAGTGACTGGGCGTTGCAGTGACTCTGGGTGTTATGGTGATTCTGGGTGTTAAAGTGAATCTGTGTGTTACAGCAACTCTGGGCATTACAGTGACTCTGGGCGTTGCAGTGACTCTGTGTGT
This sequence comes from Carcharodon carcharias, assembly GCF_017639515.1. Lineage (NCBI taxonomy): Eukaryota > Metazoa > Chordata > Chondrichthyes > Lamniformes > Lamnidae > Carcharodon > Carcharodon carcharias. The sequence goes on from NC_054479.1 coordinate 62,592,680, forward strand.
TACAGCAACTCTGGGCGTAACAGTGACTGTGGGCGCTACAGTGACTGTGTGTTACAGTGACTCTCATGACTCTGGGAGTTGCAGTGACTCTGGGTTCTACAGTGACTCTGTGTGTTACAGTGACTCTGTGTGTTATAGTGTCTCTGGGCATTACTGTGACTCTGGGCATTACAGTGACTCTGTGTGTTACAGTGACTCTGGGTGTTATGATGACTCTGGTAGTTGCAGTGACTCTGGGTTCCACAGTGACTGTTTGTGTTACAATGTCTCTGGGCGTTACATTGACTCTGGGAGTTGCAGTGACTCTGGGTGCTACAGTGACTCTGGGAGTTACAATGACTCTGGGTGCTACAGTGACTCTGTATGTTACAATGACTCTGGGTGTTATGATGACTCTGGGAGTTACAATGAATCTGGGTCCTACAGTGACTCTGTGTGTTACAGCAACTCTGGGCATTACAGTGACTCTGGGCGTTGCAGTGACTCTGTGTGTTACAGCAACTCTGGGCGTAACAGTGACTGTGGGCGCTACAGTGACTGTGTGTTACAGTGACTCTCATGACTCTGGGAGTTGCAGTGACTCTGGGTTCTACAGTGACTCTGTGTGTTACAGTGACTCTGTGTGTTATAGTGTCTCTGGGCATTACTGTGACTCTGGGCATTACAGTGACTCTGTGTGTTACAGTGACTCTGGGTGTTATGATGACTCTGGTAGTTGCAGTGACTCTGGGTTCCACAGTGACTGTTTGTGTTACAATGTCTCTGGGCGTTACATTGACTCTGGGAGTTGCAGTGACTCTGGGTGCTACAGTGACTCTGGGAGTTACAATGACTCTGGGTGCTACAGTGACTCTGTATGTTACAATGACTCTGGGTGTTATGATGACTCTGGGAGTTACAATGAATCTGGGTCCTACAGTGACTCTGTGTGTTATAGTGTCTATGGGCATTACTGTGACTCTGGGCATTACAGTGACTCTGTGTGTTACAGTGACTCTGGGTGTTATGATGACTCTGGGAGTTACAATGACTCTGGGTGCTACAGTGACTCTGTGTGTTACAATGACTCTGGGTGTTATGATGACTCTGGGAGTTACAATGACTCTGGGTGTTATGGTGACTTTAGGGCCAGAATTTTGAGGACAGTGGATGGATGTGATTGGCCAGCCTGGGAGTAGCCGGGAAACGACGCACTGCCGCGATCGGCCCCCAATCACAATTGCACGCTGCCGGGCCAATTGAGGTCCATGGAGCATGAATGGCGGGCGGCTCCCCAATGGTCAGGAAGAGGTGGGTGGGGCCAGGGGCCTATTGGTCATTGGGTCCAATGAGGATCCAGCAGCCCGTTTAAAACCGGCAGTCAGGCCCTGGATGGCTGTCGGTGAGGAAGATGCCTTCAGTGTTGTCAACAGGAGAGTAAAGATTATGGACAAAAATGTAGCTGCAGACACCAGGCGGGTGGGAGGTCAGGTGGGCACTTGGCCCCCTGGTTTTCGGGTGAGTGCCTCACAGTCCTCCTGGAGGAGGTGGCTGCCAGGAGGGACACCCTTGTCCCCAGAGATGGGAGGAGGAGGCCACCTCACCTCACAAAGAGGGCATGGGAGGAGGTGGCAGTGTAGGTGAGCAGCCACGATGTTGTGCGGTGCACCTGGGTCCAGTGCCGCAAGAGGCTTAACGACCTGCTGCATCAGGAATGGTGAGTACCGTATTGGCATGGAGCAGTGTGGTGAAGTGTTAAAGTCTGGCCAACAGCGCCCCCCCCCCCCACCTCCCCCACCTGTGGAGCTCAGGGGTGTTAAAGTCTGAGTGCCAACTGTCAATGACACCAGAGCTGACCAAGGGGGTCAGCCCTGGTTGCTTGGACTGAGTGCCTTGTGGCTCAAGGGCCACGTCTCGGATGTGCCCTGCGAGGTGTTCCTCAGCTGGGGTTGGCCAGGCTGCATTGGCGCCATAGGTAGAGAATGGATTAATCAATGCTCCTCTGTCCTTTCAGGAGAAGACGACTCATAACAGCATTAGTTCATGGACCGGCAGAGGCCCCCCAAACCTCCAAATCCTATCCAGACACGAGCAGGATGTCTTGGAGCTGGAGAGGTGCCACATGCCTCGTTCAACTGGCCATGGGAAGGCTGGGGTGTCAGACGAAGGTAAGAGTGCAGTGCACAGAGATGAGAGTTTCAGATGCTGCATACATTGTTCTGTAGTCTCAACACTCAACACTGGAGTCCCCGTTGATGAATGAAAGACAATGGCACCATGATGCAGATCTCCATTGTCTCACCAGGATGCCTGGCATGCAGAGTGACAGTGTGATGACTTAAACTAATAACATGTCCTTCTTCTCCCTTAGCTTTGACTCCACACACCCAATCGCAGGACCCCGAAGACCCACCGCTGACGCCAGAGGACTGCCAGGCTCCAGATGCACCTGCATCATGCCCACTCTCTGAACCAGGCACCAGTACAGATACCAGCACCTGGTGGGCATTAGATCTTCAGCGAGTATTCGGCGCACATTGGTGAGAGTACTTCACACTCATTTGAGGTACAGGCGGAGGCAGAGAGTGCCCAGGGCGCTGGCAGTCAGAGGACTGCTGGAGGCCAGGATGATGCTGAGTCGAAGGCAGATGATGAGCCTCTGGAGTCGTCCATTAGGTGGCAGATGCTGCATGTGCAGGAGGATCTGGCGGAGATCCATGAGGGTACATGTGCCATGGTCTCCATTATGGAGGAGTCCATGCAGAGCATGAGCACTGTGGTGACCCTCATTGCCGAGCGCACTGCCTCGGACCTGCGATCCCTCACACACTGGCCCTCAGGTGGTCAGTGTCGGTGTGGGAGATGGATGAGGCACCCAGTATCCCAGCTAGGTGCCCGTCCATCAGTGGTGAGCAGGGAGATCCAGAGTGAATTCACGTTGGCGCATGAGCTGTTTGTCATCTCTGTGGGATCCTCTCAGGGCACTCTGGATGATGGCATCAGTACTCTGCCCCTCTGCCAGTGACTGTGGCATCTGATGAGGCTGCGGCAACTGGAGAGAGGCCAGCTGTGGCACTAGCCACTTCCTCCCAGGCGGGGACAGCATAGGCTCCACTGGCTAGAGGACACCCAACAAGGTCATCAAGGCTAACAAGACAGCAGAGTGAGTGGAGTCAGCAGGCTGTCTCCAATGCCGGTGCCAGTGAGGTGGGGAGTGGGAGGGGGGTGGTGGGCAGGGGGCACCTAGACACAGCACTTGAAAACGTAAGTTGAAGGTACCATGAGCACAAGAGGGACAGTTCATAGGTGATTTTCTGCTCATTTATGTTTGGTTTCTATGTCTGCTGGTGTGGACATCAACACTAGTAATGGTAATGTCATTATGCTTTCAATGTGATGATAACATTAAATTTGCTTTGGTTCTAATGGCCTGAGTATACTTCACCTTTTTTCTTTCTTGTGCAGGGTACGCCAGTATGTAATGCTGGACGTGAATGGCTGATACTTTATTGCACAGGCATTGAGTGGACTTTGGTTGACATAAAGGAGTATTTCTAACATCCAGGATGGAGGCGGCAGCCCTGGCATGAAGTGGAAGATCTTTGGCAGCCTAGCTGAAGGAGCGTTGGATTAAGGCATTCCTGGTGTCCCTGCCTCCCTGCAAGTTACCGAGGTCTGCCTCCACACTCTCAGCATTCACCTCACCTTGTTCCCCTTCTGACTCACAACTGGATTCATCATCTGTGGCCTGTGCAGCTGCCTCAAGATCCTCTTCCTCCAGTGGGTTCCCCCACTTGCCAGTGCCAGATTGTGTAGAGCGCAGCATGCAAACACTATCAGAGACGTGATCTGGAGTGCGCCCAACTGAGCGGTCCAGGCAACAGAAGCACATCTTGAGAAGATCAGTGGCTCTCTCCACCACAGCCCTTGTGGTGCCGTGGCTCCTATTGTAGCGCTCCTCAGTTTCTGTTCTTGGATGGTGGAGAGGCACCATGAGACACCTTCTGAGTGGATAGCCCTTATCACCCACCAGCCATCCATCTAGCCAAACCGGAGCACTGAAGAGCACCAGCACCTGGGAGTGTCTGAGGATGTAAGCATCGTGGGAGCTGCCTGGGTACCTTGCACAGTCTTGCAGATTCTGCATCCTGTGGTCACACACTATCTGCACATTCATGAAGTGGAATCCCTTCCTGTTGATGAAGGCACCGGGTTCACCCGCTGGCATCTTGATGGCCACATGAGCGCAGTCTATTGCATCCTGGACACGGGGGAAGCCAGCAATGGCCGTGAAGCCTCTGGCTCACTCAGTCTGGCTGGCATCATCCGTACAAAAATGAATGAAAGTCAGTACCTGCCTGAACAGATCTTCTGTCACCAGCTCGACACAACTGTGGACAGCTGATTGGGAGACTCCACATAGATCCCCCACTGACCCCTGGAAAGAGCCGGAGGTATAAAAGTTGAGCCACTGTGACCTTCAGAGCCATTGACATGGGGTGTCCACCCACACAGTCGGAGCTGATCTCAGGACCAATCATCTGGCAAATGGAGGTCACAGTCTCCCTTCAGAGGTGGAGCCTCCTTCGGCATTGCACCTCGGACATATTGAGGTAGCTGCATCGCTGCCTGTAAACCCTGGCAACAGGATAGTGGCATCTTCTGTGGCCCCTTCCACCTTTGACCTCCTGTTGGCCCTGCGCCACTTGTGTCTGCGCCTCTCCCCCCACAGGTCCCTCCCCTGGAAGCTACATTGGGACACCTAGCCTCCTCTCCCTTCTGCCCCTCTCTTTCTCCTCAGAGGAGGTGCCACTAGAGGAGACCACAATCCCCATTCCCAGGGTAACGGAAGGCTGCCTGATACCTGAAAGGGCCCACATGGTCTGAATCCTTGGAGACACCAACAAGTCCTGAAATGAAGCCTGGAAATGTTAAGAATGAAGCCCCAAACAGAGATGAAGCTGCCAAGTACCAATAAGCAACCAGCAGCAAATTATCTACCAAACTCCTCACTACTCACACTGGCAATGCTGCTGACCCTTTTTATCCCGCCTGTGGATAAGGTTTTTGAAATTGTCGCCTGCCCACCTGCCCGTTTTGCCTGTACGACAAGCTTAATTAGATTTTTAATGGCCTTAACCGGCCTTGTAATTGATGACAGTCACGGCTCCAACTCCTGCTTGCACCCGCTGAGTGAAATATCGCGCAAGCACGCAGTGACGTCGGGACGTTCACCTGACATCATCGTGCGCTATTTTACCCTTGAGCATGTTGGGTGCATGCCCGCATACCAAGCAAAAAGAGCCATAGTGCCTCAGGGTACAGTGACTCTGGGTGTTCCAGTGACTCTGGGTGTTACAGTGACTCTGGGTGTTCCAGTGACTCTGAGTGTTCCAGTGACTCAGGGTACAGTGACTCTGGGTGTTCCAGTGACTCTGGGTGTTATGGTAACTCTGGGTGTTACAGTGCCTCAGGATGCAGTGACTCTGGGTGTTACATTGACTCTGACTGTCCCAGTGACTCTGGGTGTTACAGTGCCTCAGAGTACAGTGACTCTGGGTGTTCCAGTTTCCCTGAGTGTTCCAGTGACTCTGGGTATTACAGTGCCTCAGGTTACAGTGACTCTGGGTGTTACAGTGAGTCTGGGTGTTACAGTGCCTCAGGGTACAGTGACCCTTGGTGTTATAGTGACTCTGAGTGTTACAGTAACTCTGGCTGTTAAAGGGCTCTGGGTGTTACAGTAACCCTGGGTGTTCTGGTGACTCTGGGTGTTACAGTGACTGTGGGTGTTACAGTGCCTCAGAGTACAGTGACACTGGGTGTTCCAGTTACTGTGGGTGTTCCAGTGACTCTGAGTGTTCCAGTGACTCTGGGTGTTACAGTGACTCTGGGTGTTACAGTGACTCTGGGTGTTATGGTAACTCTGGGGGTTCCCATGACTCTGGGCATTACAGTCAGTCTGGGTGTTACAGTGACGCTGGGTGTTACAGTGACTCTGGGCATTCCAGTGACTCTGGATGTTACAGTGACTCTGGGTGTTATGGAAACTCTGGGGGTTCCCGTGACTCTGGGCAATACAGTGAGTCTGGGTGTTACAGTGACACTGGGTGTTACAGTGAGTCTAGGTGTTACAGTGACTCTGGGCATTCCAGTGACTCTGCATGTTACAGTGACTCTGGGCATTACAGTGACTCTGGGCGTTACAGTAACTCTGGGTGTTCCAGTGACTCTGGGCATTACAGTGAGTCTGGGTGTTACAGTGACTCTGGGTGTTACAGTGACTCTGGGTGTTCCAGTGACTCTGAGTGTTACAGTGACTCAGGGTACAGTGACTTTGGGTGTTCCAGTGACGCTGGGTGCTAAGGTAACTCTGGGTGTTACAGTGCCTCAGGGTACAGTGACTCTGGGTGTTACATTGACTCTGACTGTTCCAATGACTCTGGGTGTTACAGTGCCTCAGAGTACAGTGACTCTGGGCGTTCCAGTTACTCTGGGTGTTCCAGTGACTCTGGGTGTTACAGTGCCTCAGGGTACAGTGACCCTTGGTGTTATAGTGACTCTAGGTGTTATAGTGACTCTGAGTGTTACAGTAACTCTGGCTGTTAAAGTGGCTCTGGGTGTTACAGTAACCCTGGGTGTTCCGGTGACTCTGGGCATTACAGTGACTGTGAGTGTTACAGTGCCTCAGAGTACAATGACTCTGGGTGTTCCAGTCACTGTGGGTGTTCCAGTGACTCCGAGTGTTCCAGTGACGCTGGGTGTTACAGTGCCTCAGGGTACAGTGACTTTTGGTATTACAGTGAGTCTGGGTGTTACAGTGCCTCAGGGTACAGTTATAGTGACTCTAGGTGTTAAAGTGGCTCTGGGTGTTACAGTAACCCTGGGTGTTCTGGTGAGTCTGGGTGTTACAGTGAGTCTAGGTGTTACAGTGACTCTGGGCATTCCAGTGACTCTGGATGTTACAGTGACTCTGGGTGTTATGGTAACTCTGGGGGTTCCCGTGACTCTGGGCATTACAGTCAGTCTGGGTGTTACAGTGACGCTGGGTGTTACAGTGAGTCTAGGTGTTACAGTGACTCTGGGCATTCCAGTGACTCTGCATGTTACAGTGACTCTGGGCATTACAGTGACTCTGGGCGTTACAGTAACTCTGGGTGTTCCAGTGACTCTGGACGTTACAGTAACCCTGGGTGTTCCAGTGACTCTGGGTGTTCCAGTGGCTCTGGGTGTTACAGTAACCCTGGGTGTTCCGGTGAGTCTGGGTGTTACAGTGAGTCTAGGTGTTACAGTGACTCTGGGCATTCCAGTGACACTGGATGTTGCAGTGACTCTGGGTGTTATGGTAACTCTGGGGGTTCCCGTGACTCTGGGCATTACAGTGAGTCTGGGTGTTACAGTGACTCTGGGTGTTACAGTGAGTCTAGGTGTTACAGTGACTCTGGGCATTCCAGTGACTCTGGATGTTACAGTGACTCTGGGTGTTACAGTGACTCTGGGTGTTCCAGTGACTCTGGGTGTAACAGTGACTCTGGGGTACCCTGTGACCTGATTAGGGTCTGATACAAATTTAGCATCATTTCACTTATTTGGAATCCTATACCTTTCATAATAACTCCCCGTGTTGTGTTCGCATTTTTTACTTGCTTTGCGAATCAGCAATTCTGCTTTAATTTATTTACCTGCATCCTAGATTACTTTATTCATCTATCCCATTCAGTTCTTTATTTTCTCAGGTGTGATGGATTATTCCATTTTTCCCACCAAAATGCATCACCTCATATTTATCTATGTTAAAGTTCATTTACCACTTAACTGTCCAGTCTGCAAGTTTTCTAATATCTTCTTGTGTTGTGTTGCATTCCTTCTCAGCATTTCTACACCCTGTTTGGTATCAACTGCAAATTTTAACACGGAGCTACTTGTTCCGAAGTCCAAATTAATAATGTAAATTATGACTAACAGTGGTCCCAGTACTGATCCTTGTGCTGCAGTCTAACTTCCTCCAATATGAGTAACTAGGTATTACTCCCATTCTCTGCTTTTGATTTTATAACCAAGTTCCTATCCATTCAGCTACTTGTGCCCTCGCTTCACATGCCCTAGCCTTTCGCATGAGCCAACTATGTGGTACCTTATAAAAGACCTTTTGAAAATCCAAATATATGACATCCACTACCTTACCCCACCTACTTTTTCCCTACCTCTTCTCCCTGGTTGGAGTGGCACCATGTTAATCAACACAGCTGCTCCCAGGCTAGCCATGAGCAATGTTACAGTTTTATAAACTGGGGGAGTTATCGATAAAGACTGTATTCGTGGATGATTTTATTGGTAAATTATTGATGACTATCGGATTGATTGATGCTCCTGTCCTACCAGATCACACAGCTGAAAATTGACAATAATCCCTTCGCAAAGGGATTCCGGCACAATGGGATGAACAGCAAAAGGTAAATACAAAAAGATGACAGACAAACAATCTCATTTCCATACTTGCTCCTGGTCCAGCTTGCAGTGCCCATTCCATGCCCACTCCTGCTTCAAGACGCGCTCCTGATCCTGTTCCTGTTCCTACTCTCACTCCTGTTCCTGCTCCCGCTCCTGTTCCTGCTCCCACTCCTGTTCCTGCTCCCACTCCTGTTCCTGCTCCCACTCCTGTTCCTGCTCCCACTCCTGTTCCTGCTCCCGCTCCTGTTCCTGCTCCCGCTCCTGTTCCTGCTCCCGCTCCTGTTCCTGCTCTCACTCCTGTTCCTGCTCCTGATCCTGTTCCTGCTCCCACTGCTGTTCCTGCTCGCGTTGCTGTTCCTGCTCCAACTCCTGTTTCTGCTCCCACTCGTGTTCCTGCTCTCACTCCTGTTCCTGCTCCTGATCCTGCTCCGGCTGCTGGTCCTGCTCATGATCCTGCACCTGCAGTCACTCCTGTTCCTGCTCTCAATCCTGTTCCTGCTCCCACTGCTGTTCCTGTTCTCACTCCTGTTACTGCGCCTGCTCCTGCTCTCACTCCTGTTCCTGCTCTCACTCCAGTTCCTGCTCTCACTCCAGTTCCTGCTCTCACTCCAGTTCCTGCTCTCACTCCTGTTCCTTCTCCCACTCATATTCCTGATCTCACACCTGTTCCTGCTCTCACACCTGTTCCTGCTCCTGCTTCTGTTCCAGCTCTCACTCCTGTACCTGCTCTCACTCTTGTTCCTGCTCCTGATCCTGTTCCGGCTCCTGATCCTGTTCCTGCTCTCACTCCAGTTCCTGTTCTCACTCCTGTTCCTGCTCCTACCCCTGTTCCTGCTCCCACTCCTATTACTGATCTCACACCTGTTCCTGCTCCTGCTCCTGTTCCAGCTCTCACTCCTATTCCTGCTCTCACTCCTGTTCCTGCTCCTACCCCTGTTCCTGCTCTCACACCTGTTCCTGCTCCCACTCCTGTTCCTGCTCTCACTCCTGTTCCTGCTCCCACTTCTGTTCCTGCTCCCACTCCTGTTCCAGCTCTCACTCGTGTTCCTGCTCCTACTCCTGATCTTGCTCTCACTCCTGTTCCTGCTCTCACTCCTGTTCCTGCTCTCAATCCTGTTCCTGCTCCCACTGCTGTTCCTGCTCTCAGTCCTGTTACTGCGCCTGCTCCTGCTCTCACTCCAGTTCCTGCTCTCAATCCAGTTCCTGCTCTCACTCCTGTTACTTCTCCGACTCCTATTCCTGATCTCACACCTGTTCCTGCTCTCACACCTGTTCCTGCTCCTGCTCCTGTTCCAGCTCTCACTCCTGTTCCTGCTCTCACTCCTGTTCCTGCTCTTGAAACTGTTCCTGCTCCAGATCCTTTTCCTGATCTCACTCCAGTTCCTGCTCTCACTCCTGTTCCTGCTCCTACCCCTGTTCCTGCTCTCACACCTGTTCCTGCTCCAACTCCTGTTCCTGCACACACACCTGTTCTTGCTCCTGATCCTGTTCCTGCTCTCACTCCTGTTCCTGCTCTCACTCATGTTCCTGTTCTCACTCCTGTTCCTTCTCTCACATCTGTTTCTGCATTTGCTCCTGTTCCAGCTCTCAATCCTGTTCCAACTCCTGATCCTGTTCCTGCTCCCACTCCTATTCCTGCTCTCACTCCAGTTCCAGCTCTCAATCCAATTCTTGCCCCAACTACTGTTCCTGCTCTCAATCCTGTTCCGGCTCTCAATCCTGTTCCTGTTCTCACTCCTATTCCTGCTCTCACTCCTGTTCCTGCTCTCACTCCTGTTCCTGCTCTCACTCATGTTCCTGCTCCGACCGCTGTTCCTGCTCTCACTCCTGTTCCAGCTCTCAATCCAATTCCTGCTCCCACTCCTGTTCCTGCTCTCACTACTGTTCCTGCTCTCACTCATGTTCCTGTTCTCACTCCTGTTCCTTCTCTCACATCTGTTTCTGCATTTGCTCCTGTTCCAGCCCTCACTCCTGTTCCCACTCCTGATGCTGTTCCTGCTCCCACTCCTATTCCTGCTCTCACTCCAGTTCCAGCTCTCAATCCAATTCTTGCTCCAACTACTGTTCCTGCTCTCACTCCTGTTCCTGCTCACACTCCTGTTCCTGTTCTCACTCCTATTCCTGCTCTCACTCCTGATCCTGCTCACACTCCTGTTCCTGTTCTCACTCCGATTCCTGCTCTCACTCCTGTTCCTGCTCCCACCGCTGTTCCTGCTCTCACTCCTGTTCCAGCTCTCAATCCAATTCCTGCTCCCACTCCTGTTCCTGCTCACACTCCTGTTCCTGTTCTCACTCCTATTCCTGCTCTCACTCCTGATCCTGCTCACACTCCTGTTCCTGTTCTCACTCCGATTCCTGCTCTCACTCCTGTTCCTGCTCCCACCGCTGTTCCTGCTCTCACTCCTGTTCCAGCTCTCAATCCAATTCCTGCTCCCACTCCTGTTCCTGCTCCTACCCCTGTTCCTGCTCGCACTCCTGTTCCTGCTCCCACTCCTGTTCCTGCTCCCACTCCTGTTCCTGCTCCCACTCCTGTTCCTGCTCCCGCTCCTGTTCCTGCACTCATTCCTATTCCTACACCCACTCCTGTTCCAGCTCTCACTCCTGTTCCGGCTTCCACTCCTATTCCTGCTCCCGCTCCTGTTCCTTCTCCTACCCCTGTTCCTGCTTGCACACCTGTTCCTGCTCTCACTCCTGTTCCTGCTCTCACTCCTGTTCCTGCTCCCACTCCTGTTCCTGCTCCCACTCCTGTTCCTGCTCCCACTCCTGTTCCTGCACTCATTCCTATTCCTATACCCACTCCTGTTCCAGCTCTCACTCCTGTTCCTGCTCCCACTCCTATTCCTGCTCCCGCTCCTGTTCCAGCTCTCACTCCTGTTCCTGCTCCCACTGCTGTTCCTGCACTCACTCCTGTTCCAGCTCTCAATCCAATTCCTGCTCCCACTCCTGTTCCAGCTCTCACTCCTGTTCCTGCACCCAAACCTGTTCCTGTTCCCAATCCAGTTCCTGCTCCCATCACTGTTCCTGCTCTCACTCCAGTTCCTGCTCTCACTCCTGTTCCAGCTCCCACTTCTGTTCCTGCTCCTGCTCATGTTCCAGCTCTCACTCCTGTTCCTGCTCCCACTCCTGTTCCTGCTCTCACTCCTGTTCCTGCCCTCATTCCTGTTCCTAAACACACTCCTGTTCCAGCTCTCACTCCTGTTCCTGCTCCCACTCCTGTTCCTGTTTCCACTCCTGTTCCTGCTCCCATTACTGTTCCTGATCTCACTCCAGTTCGTGCTCTCACTCCTGTTCCCGCTCCTATCCCTGTTCATGCTCTCACACCTGTTCCTGCACTCACTCCTGTTCCTGCTCCCACTCCTGTTCCTGCTCCCACTTCTGTTCCTGCTCCCACTTCTGTTCCTGCTCCCACTCCTGTTCCTGCTCTCACTCCTGTTACTGCTCCCACTCCTGTTCCTGCTCCCACTCCTGTTCCTGCTCTCACTCCTGTTCCTGCTCCCAATCCTGTTCCTGCTCCCACTCCTGTTCCTGCTCCCACTCCTGTTCCTGCTCTCACTCCTGTTACTGCGCCTGCTCCTGCTCTCACTCCAGTTCCTGCTCTCACTCCAGTTCCTGCTCTCACTCCTGTTCCTTCTCCCACTCCTATTCCTGATCTCACACCTGTTCCTGTTCTCACACCTGTTCCTGCTCCTGCTCCTGTTCCAGCTCTCACTTCTGTTCCTGCACTCACACCTGTTCCTGCTCTTGATCCTGTTCCTGCTCTCACTCCTGTTCCTGCTCTCACTCCTGTTCCTGCTCTCACTCCTGTTCCTGATCTCACTCCAGTTCCAGCTCTCACTCCTGTTCCTGCTCCTACCCCTGTTCCTGCTCTCACACCTGTTCCTGCACTCAGTCCTGTTCCTGCTCCCACTCCTGTTCCTGCTCCTGCTCCTGTTCCAGCTCTCACTCCTGTTCCTGCTGCCGCTCCTGGTCCTGCTCCTGCTCCTGCTCCTGCTCTCACTCCTGTTCCTGCTCTCAATCCTGTTCCTGCTCCCACTGCTGTTCCTGCTCTCACTCCTGTTACTGCGCCTGCTCCTTCTCTCACTCCAGTTCCTGCTCTCATTCCAGTTCCTGCTCTCACTCCTGTTCCTTCACGACTCCTATTCCTGCTCTCACACCTGTTCCTGCTCTCACACCTGTTCCTGCTCCTGCTCCTTTTCCAGCTCTCACTTCTGTTCCTGCTCTCACTCCTGTTCCTGCTCTTGATCCTGTTCCTGATCCCACACCTGTTCCAGCTCTCACTCCTGTTCCCACTCCTGATCCTGTTCCTGCTCTCACTCCTGTTCCTGCTCCCACTCCTATTCCTGCTCTCACTCCAGTTCCAGTTCCTAATCCAATTCCTGTTCCAACTCCTATTACTGCTCTCACTCCTGATCCTGCTCTCACTCTTGTTCCTGTTGTCAGTCCTATTCCTGCTGTTCCTGCTCTCACTCATTTTCCTGCTCCCACCGCTGTTCCTGCTCTCACTCCTGTTCCAGCTCTCAATCCAATTCCTGCTCCCAATCCTGTTTCTGCTCTCACTCCTGTTCCTGCTCCCACTCCTGTTACTGCTCCCACTCCTGTTGCTGCTCCCACTCCTGTTGCTGCTCCCACTCCTGTTCCTGCTCTCACACTTGTTCCTGCTCCCACTCCTGTTCCTGCTCCCACTCCTGTTCCTGCTCCCATTCCTGTTCCTGCTCCCACTCCTGTTCCTGCTCTCACACCTGTTCCTGCTCCCACACCTGTTCCTGCTCTCACTCCTGTTCCTGCTCCTACCCCTGTTCCTGCTCTCACACCTGTTCCTGCTCTCACTCCTGTTACTGCGCCTGCTCCTGCTCTCACTCCAGTTCCTGCTCTCACTCCAGTTCCTGCTCTCACTCCTGTTACTTCTCCGACTCCTATTCCTGATCTCACACCTGTTCCTGCTCTCACACCTGTTCCTGCTCCTGTTCCAGCTCTCACTCCTGTTCCTGCTCTCACTCCTGTTCCTGCTCTTGAAACTGTTCCTGCTCCAGATCCTGTTCCTGATCTCACTCCAGTTCCAGCTCTCACACCTGTTCCTGCTCTCACTCCTGTTCCTGCTCCAACTCCTGTTCCTGCACTCACACCTGTTCTTGCTCCTGATCCTGTTCCTGCTCTCACTCCTGTTCCTGCTCTCACTCATTTTCCTGTTCTCACTCCTGTTCCTTCTCTCACATCTGTTTCTGCATTTGCTCCTGTTCCAGCTCTCAATCCTGTTCCAACTCCTGATCCTGTTCCTGCTCCCACTCCTATTCCTGCTCTCACTCCAGTTCCAGCTCTCAATCCAATTGTTGCTCCAACTACTGTTCCTGCTCTCAATCCTGTTCCTGCTCTCAATCCTGTTCCTGTTCTCACTCCTATTCCTGCTCTCACTCCTGTTCCTGCTCTCACTCATGTTCCTGCTCCCACCGCTGTTCCTGCTCTCACTCCTGTTCCAGCTCTCAATCCAATTCCTGCTCCCACTCCTGTTCCTGCTCTCACTCATGTTCCTGTTCTCACTCCTGTTCCTTCTCTCACATCTGTTTCTGCATTTGCTCCTGTTCCAGCTCTCACTCCTGTTCCCACTCCTGATGCTGTTCCTGCTCCCACTCCTATTCCTGCTCTCACTCCAGTTCCAGCTCTCAATCCAATTCTTGCTCCAACTACTGTTCCTGCTCTCACTCCTGATCCTGCTCTCACTCCTGTTCCTGTTCTCACTCCTATTCCTGCTCTCACTCCTGTTCCTGCTCTCACTCTTGTTCCTGCTCCCACCGCTGTTCCTGCTCTCACTCCTGTTCCAGCTCTCAATCCAATTCCTGCTCCCACTCCTGTTCCTGCTCTCACTCCAGTTCCTGTTCTCACTCCAGTCCCTGCTCCTACCCCTGTTCCTGCTCGCACTCCTGTTCCTTCTCCTACCCCTGTTCCTGCTCTCACACCTGTTCCTGCTCTCACTCCTGTTCCTGCTCCCACTCCTGTTCCTGCTCCCACTCCTGTTCCTGCACTCATTCCTATTCCTACACCCACTCCTGTTCCAGCTCTCACTCCTGTTCCTGCTCCCAAACCTGTTCCTGTTCCCAATCCTGTTCCTGCTCCCATTACTGTTCCTGCTCTCACTCCATTTCCTGCTCTCACTCCTGTTCCTGCTCCTACCCCTGTTCCTGCTCGCACACCTGTTCCTGCTCTCACTAATGTTCCTGCTCTCACTCCTGTTCCAGCTCCCACTTCTGTTCCTGCTCCTGCTCCTGTTCCAGCTCTCACTCCTGTTCCTGCTCCCACTCCTGTTCCTGCTCCTATCCCTGTTCATGCTCTCACACCTGTTCCTGCACTCACTCCTGTTCCTGCTCCCACTCCTATTCCTGATCTCACACCTGTTCCTGCTCTTGATCCTGTTCCTGCTCTCACACCTGTTCCTGCTCTCACACCTGTTCCTGCTCTCACTAATGTTCCTGCTCCCACTCCTGTTCCAGCTCCCACTTCTGTTCCTGCTCCTGCTCCTGTTCCAGCTCTCACTCCTGTTCCTGCCCTCATTCCTGTTCCTGCTCCCACTCCTGTTCCAGCTCTCACTCCTGTTCCTGCTCTCACTCCTGTTCCTGCTCCTACCCCTGTTCCTGCTCTCACACCTGTTCCTGCACTCACTCCTGTTCCTGCTCCCACTCCTGTTCCTGCTCCCACTTCTGTTCCTGCTCCTGCTCCTGTTCCAGCTCTCACTCCTGTTTCTGCTCCCGCTCCTGGTCCTGCTCCTGCTCCTGCTCCTGCTCTCACTCCTGTTCCTGCTCTCAATCCTGTTCCTGCTCCCACTGCTGTTCCTGCTCTCACTCCTGTTACTGCGCCTGCTCCTTCTCTCACTCCAGTTCCTGCTCTCATTCCAGTTCCTGCTCTCACTCCTGTTCCTTCACGACTCCTATTCCTGATCTCACACCTGTTCCTGCTCTCACACCTGTTCCTGCTCCTGCTCCTTTTCCAGCTCTCACTTCTGTTCCTGCTCTCACTCCTGTTCCTGCTCTTGATCCTGTTCCTGATCCCACACCTGTTCCAGCTCTCACTCCTGTTCCCACTCCTGATCCTGTTCCTGCTCTCACTCCTGTTCCTGCTCCCACTTCTATTCCTGCTCTCACTCCAGTTCCTGCTCCCATTCCTGTTCCAGCTCTCAGAACTCTTCCTGCTCTCACGCCTGTTCCTGCTTCTGATCCTGTTCCTGCTCCTAATCCTGTTCCTGCTCTCACTCCAGTTACTGCTCTCACTCCTGTTCCTGCTCCCACTCCTGTTCCTGCGCCCACTCCTGTTCCTGTTTCCACTCCTGTTACTGCTCCCACTCCTGTTACTGCTCCCACTCCTGTTCCTGCTCCCACTCCTGTTCCTGCTCTCACTCCTGTTCCTGCTCCCAATCCTGTTCCTGCTCCCACTCCTGTTCCTGCTCTCACTCCTGTTACTGCGCCTGCTCCTGCTCTCACTCCAGTTCCTGCTCTCACTCCAGTTCCTGCTCTCACTCCTGTTCCTTCTCCCACTCCTATTCCTGATCTCACACCTGTTCCTGTTCTCACACCTGTTCCTGCTCCTGCTCCTGTTCCAGCTCTCACTTCTGTTCCTGCACTCACACCTGTTCCTGCTCTTGATCCTGTTCCTGCTCTCACTCCTGTTCCTGCTCTCACTCCTGTTCCTGCTCTCACTCCTGTTCCTGATCTCACTCCAGTTCCAGCTCTCACTCCTGTTCCTGCTCCTACCCCTGTTCCTGCTCTCACACCTGTTCCTGCACTCACTCCTGTTCCTGCTCCCACTCCTGTTCCTGCTCCTGCTCCTGTTCCAGCTCTCACTCCTGTTTCTGCTCCCGCTCCTGGTCCTGCTCCTGCTCCTGCTCCTGCTCTCACTCCTGTTCCTGCTCTCAATCCTGTTCCTGCTCCCACTGCTGTTCCTGCTCTCACTCCTGTTACTGCGCCTGCTCCTTCTCTCACTCCAGTTCCTGCTCTCATTCCAGTTCCTGCTCTCACTCCTGTTCCTTCACGACTCCTATTCCTGATCTCACACCTGTTCCTGCTCTCACACCTGTTCCTGCTCCTGCTCCTTTTCCAGCTCTCACTTCTGTTCCTGCTCTCACTCCTGTTCCTGCTCTTGATCCTGTTCCTGATCCCACACCTGTTCCAGCTCTCACTCCTGTTCCCACTCCTGATCCTGTTCCTGCTCCCACTCCTATTCCTGCTCTCACTCCAGTTCCAGTTCCTAATCCAATTCCTGTTCCAACTCCTATTACTGCTCTCACTCCTGATCCTGCTCTCACTCTTGTTCCTGTTGTCAGTCCTATTCCTGCTGTTCCTGCTCTCACTCATTTTCCTGCTCCCACCGCTGTTCCTGCTCTCACTCCTGTTCCAGCTCTCAATCCAATTCCTGCTCCCAATCCTGTTTCTGCTCTCACTCCTGTTCCTGCTCCCACTCCTGTTACTGCTCCCACTCCTGTTGCTGCTCCCACTCCTGTTGCTGCTCCCACTCCTGTTCCTGCTCTCACACTTGTTCCTGCTCCCACTCCTGTTCCTGCTCCCACTCCTGTTCCTGCTCCCACTCCTGTTCCTGCTCCCATTCCTGTTCCTGCTCCCATTCCTGTTCCTGCTCCCACTCCTGTTCCTGCTCTCACACCTGTTCCTGCTCCCACACCTGTTCCTGCTCTCACTCCTGTTCCTGCTCCTACCCCTGTTCCTGCTCTCACACCTGCTCCTGCTCTCACTCCAGTTCCTGCTCTCACTCCAGTTCCTGCTCTCACTCCTGTTACTTCTCCGACTCCTATTCCTGATCTCACACCTGTTCCTGCTCTCACACCTGTTCCTGCTCCTGCTCCTGTTCCAGCTCTCACTCCTGTTCCTGCTCTCACTCCTGTTCCTGCTCTTGAAACTGTTCCTGCTCCAGATCCTGTTCCTGATCTCACTCCAGTTCCAGCTCTCACACCTGTTCCTGCTCTCACTCCTGTTCCTGCTCCAACTCCTGTTCCTGCACTCACACCTGTTCTTGCTCCTGATCCTGTTCCTGCTCTCACTCCTGTTCCTGCTCTCACTCATTTTCCTGTTCTCACTCCTGTTCTTTCTCTCACATCTGTTTCTGCATTTGCTCCTGTTCCAGCTCTCAATCCTGTTCCAACTCCTGATCCTGTTCCTGCTCCCACTCCTATTCCTGCTCTCACTCCAGTTCCAGCTCTCAATCCAATTGTTGCTCCAACTACTGTTCCTGCTCTCAATCCTGTTCCTGCTCTCAATCCTGTTCCTGTTCTCACTCCTATTCCTGCTCTCACTCCTGTTCCTGCTCTCACCGCTGTTCCTGCTCTCACTCCTGTTCCAGCTCTCAATCCAATTCCTGCTCCCACTCCTGTTCCTGCTCTCACTCATGTTCCTGTTCTCACTCCTGTTCCTTCTCTCACATCTGTTTCTGCATTTGCTCCTGTTCCAGCTCTCACTCCTGTTCCCACTCCTGATGCTGTTCCTGCTCCCACTCCTATTCCTGCTCTCACTCCAGTTCCAGCTCTCAATCCAATTCTTGCTCCAACTACTGTTCCTGCTCTCACTCCTGATCCTGCTCTCACTCCTGTTCCTGTTCTCACTCCTATTCCTGCTCTCACTCCTGATCCTGCTCTCACTCTTGTTCCTGCTCCCACCGCTGTTCCTGCTCTCACTCCTGTTCCAGCTCTCAATCCAATTCCTGCTCCCACTCCTGTTCCTGCTCTCACTCCAGTTCCTGTTCTCACTCCAGTCCCTGCTCCTACCCCTGTTCCTGCTCGCACTCCTGTTCCTTCTCCTACCGCTGTTCCTGCTCTCACACCTGTTCCTGCTCTCACTCCTGTTCCTGCTCCCACTCCTGTTCCTGCTCCCACTCCTGTTCCTGCACTCATTCCTATTCCTACACCCACTCCTGTTCCAGCTCTCACTCCTGTTCCTGCTCCCAAACCTGTTCCTGTTCCCAATCCTGTTCCTGCTCCCTTTACTGTTCCTGCTCTCACTCCATTTCCTGCTCTCACTCCTGTTCCTGCTCCTACCCCTGTTCCTGCTCGCACACCTGTTCCTGCTCTCACTAATGTTCCTGCTCTCACTCCTGTTCCAGCTCCCACTTCTGTTCCTGCTCCTGCTCCTGTTCCAGCTCTCACTCCTGTTCCTGCTCCCACTCCTGTTCCTGCTCCTATCCCTGTTCATGCTCTCACACCTGTTCCTGCACTCACTCCTGTTCCTGCTCCCACTCCTATTCCTGATCTCACACCTGTTCCTGCTCTTGATCCTGTTCCTGCTCCCACTCCTGTTCCTGCTCCTACCCCTGTTCCTGCTCTCACACCTGTTCCTGCTCTCACACCTGTTCCTGCTCTCACTAATGTTCCTGCTCCCACTCCTGTTCCAGCTCCCACTTCTGTTCCTGCTCCTGCTCCTGTTCCAGCTCTCACTCCTGTTCCTGCTCCCACTCCTGTTCCTGCTCTCACTCCTGTTCCTGCCCTCATTCCTGTTCCTGCTCCCACTCCTGTTCCAGCTCTCACTCCTGTTCCTGCTCTCACTCCTGTTCCTGCTCCTACCCCTGTTCCTGCTCTCACACCTGTTCCTGCACTCACTCCTGTTCCTGCTCCCACTCCTGTTCCTGCTCCCACTTCTGTTCCTGCTCCTGCTCCTGTTCCAGCTCTCACTCCTGTTTCTGCTCCCGCTCCTGGTCCTGCTCCTGCTCCTGCTCCTGCTCTCACTCCTGTTCCTGCTCTCAATCCTGTTCCTGCTCCCACTGCTGTTCCTGCTCTCACTCCTGTTACTGCGCCTGCTCCTTCTCTCACTCCAGTTCCTGCTCTCATTCCAGTTCCTGCTCTCACTCCTGTTCCTTCACGACTCCTATTCCTGATCTCACACCTGTTCCTGCTCTCACACCTGTTCCTGCTCCTGCTCCTTTTCCAGCTCTCACTTCTGTTCCTGCTCTCACTCCTGTTCCTGCTCTTGATCCTGTTCCTGATCCCACACCTGTTCCAGCTCTCACTCCTGTTCCCACTCCTGATCCTGTTCCTGCTCTCACTCCTGTTCCTGCTCCCACTTCTATTCCTGCTCTCACTCCAGTTCCAGTTCCTAATCCAATTCCTGTTCCAACTCCTATTACTGCTCTCACTCCTGATCCTGCTCTCACTCTTGTTCCTGTTGTCAGTCCTATTCCTGCTGTTCCTGCTCTCACTCATGTTCCTGCTCCCACCGCTGTTCCTGCTCTCACTCCTGTTCCAGCTCTCAATCCAATTCCTGCTCCCAGTCCTGTTCCTGCTCTCACTCCTGTTCCTGCTCCCACTCCTGTTACTGCTCCCACTCCTGTTACTGCTCCCACTCCTGTTACTGCTCCCACTCCTGTTCCTGCTCCCACTCCTGTTCCTGCTCCCACTCCTGTTCCTGCTCTCACACTTGTTCCTGCTCCCAATCCTGTTCCTGCTCCCACTCCTGTTCCTGCTCCCATTCCTGTTCCTGCTCCCACTCCTGTTCCTGCTCTCACACCTGTTCCTGCTCCCCCTTCTGTTCCTGCTCTCACACCTGTACCAGGTCCCATACCTGTTCCTGCTCTCACTACTGTTCCTGTTCCCACTCTGTTCCTGCTCCCTCTCCTGTTCCTGCTCCAGCTCCTGTTCCTGCTCTCACACCTGTTCCTGCTCTTACCCCTGTTCCTGCTCTTACCCCTGTTCCTGCTCTTACCCCTGTTCCTGCTCTTAACCCTGTTCCAGCTCTCACTCCTGTTCCTGCTCCCACTCCTGTTCCTGCTCCTATCCCTGTTCATGCTCTCACACCTGTTCCTGCACTCACTCCTGTTCCTGCTCCCACTCCTATTCCTGATCTCACACCTGTTCCTGCTCTTGATCCTGTTCCTCCTCCCACTCCTGTTCCTGCTCCTACCCCTGTTCCTGCTCTCACACCTGTTCCTGCTCTCACACCTGTTCCTGCTCTCACTAATGTTCCTGCTCCCACTCCTGTTCCTGCTCTCACTCCTGTTCCTGCCCTCATTCCTGTTCCTGCTCCCACTCCTGTTCAAGCTCCCACTTCTGTTCCTGCTCCTGCTCCTGTTCCAGCTCTCACTCCTGTTCCTGCTCCCACTCCTGTTCCTGCTCTCACTCCTGTTCCTGCCCTCATTCCTGTTCCTGCTCCCACTCCTGTTCCAGCTCTCACTCCTGTTCCTGCTCTCACTCCTGTTCCTGCTCCTACCCCTGTTCCTGCTCTCACACCTGTTCCTGCACTCACTCCTGTTCCTGCTCCCACTCCTGTTCCTGCTCCCGCTTCTGTTCCTGCTCCTGCTCCTGTTCCAGCTCTCACTCCTGTTTCTGCTCCCGCTCCTGGTCCTGCTCCTGCTCCTGCTCCTGCTCTCACTCCTGTTCCTGCTCTCAATCCTGTTCCTGCTCCCACTGCTGTTCCTGCTCTCACTCCTGTTACTGCGCCTGCTCCTTCTCTCACTCCAGTTCCTGCTCTCATTCCAGTTCCTGCTCTCACTCCTGTTCCTTCACGACTCCTATTCCTGATCTCACACCTGTTCCTGCTCTCACACCTGTTCCTGCTCCTGCTCCTTTTCCAGCTCTCACTTCTGTTCCTGCTCTCACTCCTGTTCCTGCTCTTGATCCTGTTCCTGATCCCACACCTGTTCCAGCTCTCACTCCTGTTCCCACTCCTGATCCTGTTCCTGCTCTCACTCCTGTTCCTGCTCCCACTTCTATTCCTGCTCTCACTCCAGTTCCAGTTCCTAATCCAATTCCTGTTCCATCTCCTATTACTGCTCTCACTCCTGATCCTGCTCTCACTCTTGTTCCTGTTGTCAGTCCTATTCCTGCTGTTCCTGCTCTCACTCATGTTCCTGCTCCCACCGCTGTTCCTGCTCTCACTCCTGTTCCAGCTCTCAATCCAATTCCTGCTCCCAGTCCTGTTCCTGCTCTCACTCCTGTTCCTGCTCCCACTCCTGTTACTGCTCCCACTCCTGTTACTGCTCCCACTCCTGTTCCTGCTCCCACTCCTGTTCCTGCTCCCACTCCTGTTCCTGCTCTCACACTTGTTCCTGCTCCCACTCCTGTTCCTGCTCCCACTCCTGTTCCTGCTCCCATTCCTGTTCCTGCTCCCACTCCTGTTCCTGCTCTCACACCTGTTCCTGCTCCCCCTTCTGTTCCTGCTCTCACACCTGTACCAGGTCCCATACCTGTTCCTGCTCTCACTACTGTTCCTGTTCCCACTCTGTTCCTGCTCCCTCTCCTGTTCCTGCTCCAGCTCCTGTTCCTGCTCTCACACCTGTTCCTGCTCTTACCCCTGTTCCTGCTCTCACACCTGTTCCTGCTCTCACTCCTGTTCCTGCTCCTACCCCTGTTCCTGCTCTCACACCTGTTCCTGCACTCACTCCTGTTACTGCGCCTGCTCCTGCTCTCACTCCAGTTCCTGCTCTCACTCCAGTTCCTGCTCTCACTCCTGATACTTCTCCGACTCCTATTCCTGATCTCACACCTGTTCCTGCTCTCACACCTGTTCCTGCTCCTGCTCCTGTTCCAGCTCTCACTCCTGTTCCTGCTCTCACTCCTGTTCCTGCTCTTGAAACTGTTCCTGCTCCAGATCCTGTTCCTGATCTCACTCCAGTTCCAGCTCTCACTCCTGTTCCTGCTCCTACCCCTGTTCCTGCACTCACACCTGTTCTTGCTCCTGATCCTGTTCCTGCTCTCACTCCTGTTCCTGCTCTCACTCATTTTCCTGTTCTCACTCCTGTTCCTTCTCTCACATCTGTTTCTGCATTTGCTCCTGTTCCAGCTCTCACTCCTGTTCCCACTCCTGATCCTGTTCCTGCTCCCACTCCTATTCCTGCTCTCACTCCAGTTCCAGCTCTCAATCCAATTCTTGCTCCAACTACTTTTCCTGCTCTCACTCCTGATCCTGCTCTCACTCCTGTTCCTGTTCTCACTCCTGTTCCTGCTCTCACTCCTGTTCCTGCTCTCACTCATGTTCCTGCTCCGACCGCTGTTCCTGCTCTCACTCCTGTTCCTGCTCTCACTCCTGTTCCTGCTCCCACTCCTGTTCCTGCTCCCACTCCTGTTCCTGCACTCATTCCTATTCCTACACCCACTCCTGTTCCAGCTCTCACTCCTGTTCCTGCTCCCAAACCTGTTCCTGTTCCCAATCCTGTTCCTGCTCCCATTACTGTTCCTGCTCTCACTCCAGTTCCTGCTCTCACTCCTGTTCCTGCTCTCACTCCTTTTCCTGCTCTCACTCCTGTTCCTGCTCCTACCCCTGTTCATGCTCTCACACCTGTTCCTGCACTCACTCCTGTTCCTGCTCCCACTCCTATTCCTGATCTCACACCTGTTCCTGCTCTTGATCCTGTTCCAGCTCTCACTTCTGTTCCTGCACTCACACCTGTTCCTGCTCTTGATCCTGTTCCTGCTCCCACTCCTGTTCCTGCTCCTACCCCTGGTCCTGCTCTCACACCTGTTCCTGCTCTCACTAATGTTCCTGCTGCCACTCCTGTTCCAGCTCCCACTTCTGTTCCTGCTCCTGCTCCTGTTCCAGCTCTCACTCCTGTTCCTGCTCCCACTCCTGTTCCTGCTCTCACTCCTGTTCCTGCCCTCATTCCTGTTCCTGCTCCTACCCCTGTTCCTGCTCTCACACCTGTTCCTGCACTCACTCCTGTTCCTGCTCCCAATCCTGTTCCTGCTCCCACTTCTGTTCCTGCTCCTGCTCCTGTTCCAGCTCTTACTCCTGTTTCTGCTCCCACACCTGTTCCTGCTCTCACTCCTGTTCCAGATCCCACTCCTGTTCCTGCTCCCGCTGCTGTTCCTGCTCCCGTTGCTGTTCCTGCTCCCACTCCTGTTTCTGCTCCCACACCTGTTCCTGCTCTCACTCCTGTTCCAGCTCCCACTCCTGTTCCTGCTCCCACTGCTGTTCCTGCTCCCGTTGCTGTTCCTGCTCCCACTCCTGTTTCTGCTCCCACTCCTGTTCCTGCTCTCACTCCTGTTACTGCTACCACTCCTGTTCCTGCTCCCGCTCCTGGTCCTGCTCCTGATCCTGCTACTGCTCTCACTGCTGTTCCTGCTCTCAATCCTGTTCCTGCTCCCACTGCTGTTCCTGCTCTCAGTCCTGTTACTGCGCCTGCTCCTGCTCTCACTCCAGTTCCTGCTCTCACTCCAGTTCCTGCTCTCACTCCTGTTCCTTCTCCCACTCCTATTCCTGATCTCACACCTGTTCCTGTTCTCACACCTGTTCCTGCTCCTGCTCCTGTTCCAGCTCTCACTTCTGTTCCTGCTCTGACTCCTGTTCCTGCTCTTGATCCTGTTCCTGCTCCCACACCTGTTCCTGCACTCACACCTGTTCTTGCTCCTGATCCTGTTCCTGCTCTCACTCCTGTTCCTGCTCTCACTCCTGTTCCTGATCTCACTCCAGTTCCTGCTCTCACTCCTGTTCCTGCTCCTACCCCTGTTCCTGCTCTCACAACTGTTCCCTCACTCACTCCTGTTCCTGCTCCCACTTCTGTTCCTGCTCCTGCTCCTGTTCCAGCTCTCACTCCTGTTCCTGCTCCCACTCCTGTTCCTGCACTCATTCCTATTCCTACACCCACTCCTGTTCCAGCTCTCACTCCTGTTCCTGCTCCCAAACCTGTTCCTGTTCCCAATCCTGTTCCTGCTCCCATTACTGTTCCTGCTCTCACTCCTGTTCCTGCTCTCACTCCTGTTCCTGCTCCTACCCCTGTTCCTGCTCGCACACCTGTTCCTGCTCTCACTAATGTTCCTGCTCCCACTCCTGTTCCAGCTCCCACTTCTGTTCCTGCTCCTGCTCCTGTTCCAGCTCTCACTCCTGTTCCTGCTCCCACTCCTGTTCCTGCTCCTATCCCTGTTCATGCTCTCACACCTGTTCCTGCACTCACTCCTGTTCCTGCTCCCACTCCTATTCCTGATCTCACACCTGTTCCTGCACTCACACCTGTTCCTGCTCTCACTAATGTTCCTGCTCCCACTCCTGTTCCAGCTCCCACTTCTGTTCCTGTTCCTGCTCCTGTTCCAGCTCTCACTCCTGTTCCTGCTCCCACTCCTGTTCCTGCTCTCACTCCTGTTCCTGCCCTCATTCCTGTTCCTGCTCCCACTCCTGTTCCAGCTCTCACTCCTGTTCCTGCTCTCACTCCTGTTCCTGCTCCTACCCCTGTTCCTGCTCTCACACCTGTTCCTGCACTCACTCCTGTTCCTGCTCCCACTTCTGATCCTGCTCCTGCTCCTGCTCCTGCTCTCACTTCTGTTCCTGCTCTCAATCCTGTTTCTGCTCCCGCTCCTGGTCCTGCTCCTGCTCCTGCTCCTGCTCTCACTCCTGTTCCTGCTCTCAATCCTGTTCCTGCTCCCACTGCTGTTCCTGCTCTCACTCCTGTTACTGCGCCTGCTCCTTCTCTCACTCCAGTTCCTGCTCTCATTCCAGTTCCTGCTCTCACTCCTGTTCCTTCACGACTCCTATTCCTGATCTCACACCTGTTCCTGCTCTCACACCTGTTCCTGCTCCTGCTCCTTTTCCAGCTCTCACTTCTGTTCCTGCTCTCACTCCTGTTCCTGCTCTTGATCCTGTTCCTGATCCCACACCTGTTCCAGCTCTCACTCCTGTTCCCACTCCTGATCCTGTTCCTGCTCTCACTCCTGTTCCTGCTCCCACTCCTATTCCTGCTCTCACTCCAGTTCCAGTTCCTAATCCAATTCCTGCTCCAACTCCTATTACTGCTCTCACTCCTGATCCTGCTCTCACTCTTGTTCCTGTTGTCAGTCCTATTCCTGCTGTTCCTGCTCTCACTCATGTTCCTGCTCCCACCGCTGTTCCTGCTCTCACTCCTGTTCCAGCTCTCAATCCAATTCCTGCTCCCAATCCTGTTCCTGCTCTCACTCCTGTTCCTGCTCCCACTCCTGTTACTGCTCCCACTCCTGTTCCTGCTCTCACACTTGTTCCTGCTCCCACTCCTGTTCCTGCTCCCACTCCTGTTCCTGCTCCCATTCCTGTTCCTGCTCCCACTCCTGTTCCTGCTCTCACACCTGCTCCTGCTCCCACTCCTGTTCCTGCTCTCACACCTGTACCAGGTCCCATACCTGTTCCTGCTCTCACTACTGTTCCTGTTCCCACTCTGTTCCTGCTCCTGTTCCTGCTCTCACTCCTGTTCCTGCTCTCACACCTGTTCCTGCTCTCACACCTGTTCCTGCTCTCACTCCTGTTCCTGCTCCTGCCCCTGTTCCTGCTGTCACACCTGTTCCTGCTCTCACTCCTGTTACTGCGCCTGCTCCTGCTCTCACTCCAGTTCCTGCTCTCACTCCAGTTCCTGCTCTCACTCCTGTTACTTCTCCGACTCCTATTCCTGATCTCACACCTGTTCCTGCTCTCACACCTGTTCCTGCTCCTGCTCCTGTTCCAGCTCTCACTCCTGTTCCTGCTCTCACTCCTGTTCCTGCTCTTGAAACTGTTCCTGCTCCAGATCCTGTTCCTGATCTCACTCCAGTTCCAGCTCTCACTCCTGTTCCTGCTCCTACCCCTGTTCCTGCTCTCACACCTGTTCCTGCTCTCACTCCTGTTCCTGCTCCCACTCCTGTTCCTGCTCTCACTCATGTTCCTGTTCTCACTGCTGTTCCTTCTCTCACATCTGTTTCTGCATTTGCTCCTGTTCCAGCTCTCAATCCTGTTCCAACTCCTGATCCTGTTCCTGCTCCCACTCCTATTCCTGCTCTCACTCCAGTTCCAGCTCTCAATCCAATTCTTGCTCCAACTACTGTTCCTGCTCTCAATCCTGTTCCTGCTCTCAATCCTGTTCCTGTTCTCAATCCTGTTCCTGTTCTCACTCCTATTCCTGCTCTCACTCCTATTCCTGCTCTCACTCCTGTTCCTGCTCTCACTCATGTTCCTGCTCCCACCGCTGTTCCTGCTCTCACTCCTGTTCCAGCTCTCAATCCAATTCCTGCTCCCACTCCTGTTCCTGCTCTCACTCATGTTCCTGTTCTCACTCCTGTTCCTTCTCTCACATCTGTTTCTGCATTTGCTCCTGTTCCAGCTCTCACTCCTGTTCCCACTCCTGATGCTGTTCCTGCTCCCACTCCTATTCCTGCTCTCACTCCAGTTCCAGCTCCCAATCCAATTCTTGCTCCAACTACTGTTCCTGCTCTCACTCCTGTTCCTGCTCTCACTCCTGTTCCTGCTCTCACTCATGTTCCTGCTCCCACCGCTGTTCCTGCTCTCACTCCTGTTCCTTCTCCTACCCCTGTTCCTGCTCTCACACCTGTTCCTGCTCTCACTCCTGTTCCTGCTCCCACTCCTATTCCTGCTCCCACTCCTGTTCCTGCTCCCACTCCTGTTCCTGCACTCATTCCTATTCCTACACCCACTCCTGTTCCAGCTCTCACTCCTGTTCCTGCTCCCAAACCTGTTCCTGTTCCCAATCCTGTTCCTGCTCCCATTACTGTTCCTGCTCTCACTCCAGTTCCTGCTCTCACTCCTGTTCCTGCTCCTACCCCTGTTCCTGCTCTCACTAATGTTCCTGCTCTCACTCCTGTTCCAGCTCCCACTTCTGTTCCTGCTCCTGCTCCTGTTCCAGCTCTCACTCCTGTTCCTGCTCCCACTCCTGTTCCTGCTCCTATCCCTGTTCATGCTCTCACACCTGTTCCTGCACTCACTCCTGTTCCTGCTCTCACACCTGTTCCTGCTCTCACACCTGTTCCTGCTCTTGATCCTGTTCCAGCTCTCACTTCTTTTCCTGCACTCACACCTGTTCCTGCTCTTGATCCTGTTCCTGCTCCTACCCCTGTTCCTGCTCTCACACCTGTTCCTGCTCTCACTAATGTTCCTGCTCCCACTCCTGTTCCAGCTCCCACTTCTGTTCCTGCTCCTGCTCCTGTTCCAGCTCTCACTCCTGTTCCTGCTCCCACTCCTGTTCCTGCACTCACTCCTGTTCCTGCCCTCATTCCTGTTCCTGCTCCCACTCCTGTTCCAGCTCTCACTCCTGTTCCTGCTCTCACTCCTGTTCCTGCTCCTACCCCTGTTCCTGCTCTCACACCTGTTCCTGCTCTCACTCCTGTTCCTGCTCCCACTCCTGTTCCTGCTCCCACTTCTGATCCTGCTCCTGCTCCTGCTCCTGCTCTCACTCCTGTTCCTGCTCTCACTCCTGTTCCTGCTCTCAATCCTGTTCCTGCTCCCACTGCTGTTCCTGCTCTCACTCCTGTTACTGCGCCTGCTCCTTCTCTCACTCCAGTTCCTGCTCTCATTCCAGTTCCTGTTCTCACTCCTGTTCCTTCACGACTCCTATTCCTGATCTCACACCTGTTCCTGCTCTCACACCTGTTCCTGCTCCTGCTCCTTTTCCAGCTCTCACTTCTGTTCCTGCTCTCACTCCTGTTCCTGCTCTTGATCCTGTTCCTGATCCCACACCTGTTCCAGCTCTCACACCTGTTCCCACTCCTGATCCTGTTCCTGCTCTCACTCCTGTTCCTGCTCCCACTCCTATTCCTGCTCTCACTCCAGTTCCAGTTCCTAATCCAATTCCTGTTCCAACTCCTATTACTGCTCTCACTCCTGATCCTGCTCTCACTCTTGTTCCTGTTGTCAGTCCTATTCCTGCTGTTCCTGCTCTCACTCATGTTCCTGCTCCCACCGCTGTTCCTGCTCTCACTCCTGTTCCAGCTCTCAATCCAATTCCTGCTCCCAATCCTGTTCCTGCTCTCACTCCTGTTCCTGCTCCCACTCCTGTTACTGCTCCCACTCCTGTTCCTGCTCCCACTCCTGTTCCTGCTCCCACTCCTGTTCCTGCTCTCACACTTGTTCCTGCTCCCACTCCTGTTCCTGCTCCCACTCCTGTTCCTGCTCCCATTCCTGTTCCTGCTCCCACTCCTGTTCCTGCTCTCACACCTGTTCCTGCTCCCCCTTCTGTTCCTGCTCTCACACCTGTACCAGGTCCCATACCTGTTCCTGCTCTCACTACTGTTCCTGTTCCCACTCTGTTCCTGCTCCCTCTCCTGTTCCTGCTCCTGCTCCTGTTCCTGCTCTCACTCCTGTTCCTGCTCTTACCCCTGTTCCTGCTCTCACACCTGTTCCTGCTCTCACTCCTGTTCCTGCTCCTACCCCTGTTCCTGCTCTCACACCTGTTCCTGCTCTCACTCCTGTTACTGCGCCTGCTCCTGCTCTCACTCCAGTTCCTGCTCTCACTCCAGTTCCTGCACTCACTCCTGATACTTCTCCGACTCCTATTCCTGATCTCACACCTGTTCCTGCTCTCACACCTGTTCCTGCTCCTGCTCCTGTTCCAGCTCTCACTCCTGTTCCTGCTCTCACTCCTGTTCCTGCTCTTGAAACTGTTCCTGCTCCAGATCGTGTTCCTGATCTCACTCCAGTTCCTGCTCTCACTCCTGTTCCTGCTCCTACCCCTGTTCCTGCTCTCACACCTGTTCCTGCTCTCACTCCTGTTCCTGCTCCAACTCCTGTTCCTGCACTCACACCAGTTCTTGCTCCTGATCCTGTTCCTGCTCTCACTCCTGTTCCTGCTCTCACTCATTTTCCTGTTCTCACTCCTATTCCTTCTCTCACATCTGTTTCTGCATTTGCTCCTGTTCCAGCTCTCAATCCTGTTCCAACTCCTGATCCTGTTCCTGCTCCCACTCCTATTCCTGCTCTCACTCCAGTTCCAGCTCTCAATCCAATTGTTGCTCCAACTACTGTTCCTGCTCTCAATCCTGTTCCTGCTCTCAATCCTGTTCCTGTTCTCACTCCTATTCCTGCTCTCACTCCTGTTCCTGCTCTCACTCATGTTCCTGCTCCCACCGCTGTTCCTGCTCTCACTCCTGTTCCAGCTCTCAATCCAATTCCTGCTCCCACTCCTGTTCCTGCTCTCACTCATGTTCCTGTTCTCACTCCTGTTCCTTCTCTCACATCTGTTTCTGCATTTGCTCCTGTTCCAGCTCTCACTCCTGTTCCCACTCCTGATGCTGTTCCTGCTCCCACTCCTATTCCTGCTCTCACTCCAGTTCCAGCTCTCCATCCAATTCTTGCTCCAACTACTTTTCCTGCTCTCACTCCTGATCCTGCTCTCACTCCTGTTCCTGTTCTCACTCCTGTTCCTGCTCTCACTCCTGTTCCTGCTCTCACTCATGTTCCTGCTCCGACCGCTGTTCCTGCTCTCACTCCTGTTCCAGCTCTCAATCCAATTCCTGTTCCCACTCCTGTTCCTGCTCTCACTCCAGTTCCTGTTCTCACTCCAGTCCCTGCTCCTACCCCTGTTCCTGCTCGCACTCCTATTCCTGCTCTCACTCCTGTTCCTTCTCCTACCCCTGTTCCTGCTCTCACACCTGTTCCTGCTCTCACTCCTGTTCCTGCTCTCACTCCTGTTCCTGCTCTCACTCCTGTTCCTGCTCCCACTCCTGTTCCTGCTCCCACTCCTGTTCCTGCACTCATTCCTATTCCTACACCCACTCCTGTTCCAGCTCTCACTCCTGTTCCTGCTCCCAAACCTGTTCCTGTTCCCAATCCTGTTCCTGCTCCCATTACTGTTCCTGCTCTCACTCCAGTTCCTGCTCTCACTCCTGTTCCTGCTCCTACCCCTGTTCCTGCTCCCACTTCTGTTCCTGCTCCTGCTCCTGCTCCTGTTCCAGCTCTCACTCCTGTTCCTGCTCCCACTCCTATTCCTGATCTCACAACTGTTCCTGCTCTCACACCTGTCCCTGCTCTTGATCCTGTTCCAGCTCTCACTTCTGTTCCTGCACTCACATCTGTTCCTGCTCTTGATCCTGTTCCTGCTCCCACTCCTGTTCCTGCTCCTACCCCTGGTCCTGCTCTCACACCTGTTCCTGCTCTCACTAATGTTTCTGCTCCCACTCCTGTTCCAGC
This sequence comes from Carcharodon carcharias, assembly GCF_017639515.1. Classification (NCBI taxonomy): domain Eukaryota; kingdom Metazoa; phylum Chordata; class Chondrichthyes; order Lamniformes; family Lamnidae; genus Carcharodon; species Carcharodon carcharias. The sequence goes on from NC_054479.1 coordinate 62,622,931, forward strand.
TCCCACTTCTGTTCCTGCTCCCACTCCTGTTCCTGCTCTCACTCCTGTTCCTGCCCTCATTCCTGTTCCTGCTCCCACTCCTGTTCCAGCTCTCACTCCTGTTCCTGCTCTCACTCCTGTTCCTGCTCCCACTCCTGTTCCTGTTCCCACTCCTGTTCCTGCTCCTATTACTGTTCCTGATCTCACTCCAGTTCCTGCTCTCACTCCTGTTCCTGCTCCTACCCCTGTTCCTGCTCTCACACCTGTTCCTGCACTCACACCTGTTCCTGCTCCCAATCCTGTTCCTGCTCCCACTTCTGTTCCTGCTCCTGCTCCTGTTCCAGCTCTCACTCCTGTTTCTGCTCCCACACCTGTTCCTGCTCTCACTCCTGTTCCAGCTCCCAATCCTGTTCCTGCTCCCGCTGCTGTTCCTGCTCCCGTTGCTGTTCCTGCTCCCACTCCTGTTTCTGCTCCCACTCCTGTTCCTGCTCTCACTCCTGTTACTGCTACCACTCCTGTTCCTGCTCCCGCTCCTGGTCCTGCTCCTGATCCTGCTACTGCTCTCACTCCTGTTCCTGCTCTCAATCCTGTTCCTGCTCCCACTGCTGTTCCTGCTCTAACTCCTGTTACTGCGCCTGCTCCTGCTCTCACTCCAGTTCCTGCTCTCACTCCAGTTCCTACTCTCACTCCAGTTCCTGCTCTCACTCCTGTTCCTTCTCCCACTCCTATTCCTGATCTCACACCTGTTCCTGTTCTCACACCTGTTCCTGCTCCTGATCCTGTTCCAGCTCTCACTTCTGTTCCTGCTCTGACTCCTGTTCCTGCTCTTGATCCTGTTCCTGCTCCCACACCTGTTCCTGCACTCACACCTGTTCTTGCTCCTGATCCTGTTCCTGCTCTCACTCCTGTTCCTGCTCTCACTCCTGTTCCTGATCTCACTCCAGTTCCTGCTCTCACTCCTGTTCCTGCTCCTACCCCTGTTCCTGCTCTCACAACTGTTCCCTCACTCACTCCTGTTCCTGCTCCCACTCCTGTTCCTGCTCCCACTTCTGTTCCTGCTCCTGCTCCTGTTCCAGCTCTCACACCTGTTCCAGCTCTCACTCCTGTTCCCACTCCTGATTCTGTTCCTGCTCCCACTCCTATTCCTGCTCTCACTCCAGTTCCAGTTCCTAATCCAATTCCTGTTCCAACTCCTATTACTGCTCTCACTCCTGATCCTGCTCTCACTCCTGTTCCTGTTGTCAGTCCTATTCCTGCTGTTCCTGCTCTCAAACATGTTCCTGCTCCCACCGCTGTTCCTGCTCTCACTCCTGTTCCAGCTCTCAATCCAATTCCTGCTCCCAATCCTGTTCCTGCTCTCACTCCTGTTCCTGCTCCCACTCCTGTTACTGCTCCCACTCCTGTTCCTGCTCCCACTCCTGTTCCTGCTCCCATTCCTGTTCCTGCTCCCACTCCTGTTCCTGCTCTCACACCTGTTCCTGCTCCCACTCCTGTTCCTGTTCTCACTCCTGTTCCTGTTCCCACTCTGTTCCTGCTCCCACTCATGTTCCTGCTCCCACTCATGTTCCTGCTCTCACTACTGTTCATGCTCTCACTACTGTTCCTGCTCTCACGCCTGTTTTTGCTCTCACTCCTGTTCCAGCTCTCACTCCTGTTCCAGCTCTCACTCCTGTTCCTGCTCTCTCTCCTGTTCCTGCTCCCACTGCTATTCCTGCTCCCACTCCAGTTCCTGCTCCCACTCCAGTTCCTGCTCTCACTCCTCTTCCTGCTCTCCCCCCTGTTCCTGCTCTCCCCCCTGTTCCTGCTCTCCCTCCTGTTCCTGCTCTCCCTCCTGTTCCTGCTCTCACACCTGTTCCTGCACTCACACCTGTTCTTGCTGCTGATCCTGTTCCTGCTCTCACTCCTGTTCCTGCTGTCACTCCTGTTCTTGTTCTCACTCCTGTTCCTTCTCTCACATCTGTTTCTGCATTTGCTAATACTCCTACTCTCACTCCTTTTCACACTCCTGCTCCTGTTCCTGCTCGCACTCCTTTTCCTGCTCTGACTCCTGTTCCTGCTCCTACCCCTGTTCCTGATCTCACACCTGATACTGCTCTCACTGCTGTTCCTGCTCCCACTGCTGTTCCCGCTCTCAATCCAATTCCTGCTCCCACTCCTGTTCCTGCTCTCACTCCTGTTCCTGCTCTCACTCCTGTTCCAGCTCTCACTCCTGTTCCTGCTCTCACTCCTGTTCCTGCTCCTGTATCCTGTTCCTGCTCCCACTGCTGTTCCTGCTCCCGTTGCTGTTCCTGTTCCCACTCCTGTTCCTGCTCCCGCTCCTGGTCCTGGTCCCACTCCAGTTCCTGCTCCCATTCCTGTTCCTGCTCTCACACCTGTTCCTGCTCCCACTCCTGTTCCTGCTCCCAATCATGTTCCTGCTCCCACTCCTGTTCCTGCTCTCGCTCTGGTTCCTGCTCTCACACCTGTTCCTGCTCTCACTCCTGTTCCTGCTCCCACTGCTATTCCTCCTCCCACTCCTGTTCCTGCTCTCACACCTGATACTGCTCTCACACCTGATACTGCTCTCACTCCTGTTCCTGCTCTCACTCCTGTTCTTGTTCTCACTCTTGTTCCTTCTCTCACATCTGTTTCTGCATTTGCCCCTATTCCTGCTCTCACTCCTGTTCACACTCCTGCTCCTGTTCCTGCTCGCACTCCTTTTCCTGCTCCCACTCCTGTTCCTGATCCTGCTCCTTTTCCTGCTCTCACTCCTGTTCCTGCTCCTACCCCTGTTCCTGATCTCACACCTGATACTGCTCTCACTGCTGTTCCTGCTCCCACTGCTGTTCCCGCTCTCAATCCAATTCCTGCTCTCACTCCTGTCCCTGCTCTCACTCCTGTTCCTGCTCTCACTCCTGTTCCAGCTCTCACTCCTGTTCCTGCTCTCACTCCTGTTCCTGCTCCTGTGTCCTGTTCCTGCTCCCGCTGCTGTTCCTGCTCCCGTTGCTGTTCCTGTTCCCACTCCTGTTCCTGCTCCCGCTCCTGGTCCTGGTCCCACTCCAGTTCCTGCTCCCATTCCTGTTCCTGCTCTCACACCTGTTCCTGCTCCCACTCCTGTTCCTGCTCCCAATCATGTTCCTGCTCCCACTCCTGTTCCTGCTCTCGCTCTGGTTCCTGCTCTCACACCTGTTCCTGCTCTCACTCCTGTTCCTGCTCCCACTGCTATTCCTCCTCCCACTCCTGGTCCTGCTCTCACACCTGATACTGCTCTCACACCTGATACTGCTCTCACACCTGTTCCTGCTCCCACTCCTGTTCCTGCTCCCACTCTTGTTCCTGCTCCCACTCCTGTTCCTGATCTCACACCTGTTCCTGCTCTCACTCCTGTTCCTGCTCTCACTCCTGTTCCTGCTGCCACTGCTATACCTGCTCCCACTCCAGATCCTGCTCTCACTCCTGTTCCTGCTCTCACTCCTGTTCCTGCTCCCACTCCTGTTCCCGCTCTCCCTCCTGTTCCTGCTCCCGCACCTGTTCCTGCACTCACGCCTGTTCTTGCTGCTGAACCTGTTCCTGCTCTCACTCTTGTTCCTGCTCTCACTCCTGTTTTTGTTCTCACTCCTGTTCCTTCTCTGACATCTGTTTCTGCATTTGCTCCTATTCCTGCTCTCACTCCTGTTCACACTCGTGTTCCTGTTCCTGCTCTCACTCCTGCTCCTGCTGCCACTCCTGTTCCTGCTCTCACTCCAGTTCAGGCTCTCAATCCAATTCCTGCTCCCACTCCTATTCCTGCTCTCACTCCTGTTCCTTTTCTCACTCCTATTCCTGCTCTCACTACTGTTACTGCTCCCACTCCTGTTCCTGCTCCCACTCGTGTTCCTGATACTGCTCCTGTTCCTGCTCTCACTCCTGTTCCTGCTCCTACCCCTGATCCGGATCTCACACCTGATACTGCTCTCACTGCTGTTCCTGCTCCCACTCCTGTTCCAGCTCTCAATCCAATTCCTGCTCCCACTCCTGTTCCTACTCTCACTCATGTTCCAGCTCTCACTCCTGTTCCTGCTCTCACTCCTGTTCCTGCTCCTGATCCTGTTCCTGCTCCCGCTGCTGTTCCTGCTCCCGTTGCTGTTCCTGCTCCCGCTCCTGTTCCTGCTCCCGCTCCTGGTCCTGCTCTCACTCCTGGTCCTGCTCTCATTCCTGGTCCTGCTCTCACTCCTGTTCCTGCTCTCAATCCTGTTCCTGCTCCCACTGCTGTTCCTGCTCTAACTCCTGTTACTACGCCTGCTCCTGCTCTCACTCCTGTTCCTGCTCTCACTCCTGTTCCTGCTTCTGATCCTGTTCCTGCTTCTGATCCGTTCCTGCTCTCACTCCAGTTCCTGCTCTCACTCCTGTTCCTGCTCTTACCCCTGTTCCTGCACCCACTCCTATTCCTCATCTCAATCCTGTTTCTGCGCCTTCCCCTGTTCCTGCTCTCACTCCTGTTCCTGCTCTCGCTCCCGTTCCTGCTCCCACTTCTGTTCCTGCTCCTGCTCCCATTCCTGCTCCTGTTCTTGCTCTCATTCCTGTTCCTGTCTGGCTCCTATTCCTGCTCCCATTCCTGATTCCGCTGTCGTTCATATTCCTGCTCCGACTCCTGTTCCTGCTCCCTCTCCAGTTACTGCTGTCACTCCTGTTCCTGCTCCCACTCCTGTTCCTGCTCCCACTCCTGTTCCTGCTCCCACTCCAGTTCCTGCTCCCATTCCTGTTCCTGCTCTCACACCTGATCCTGCTCCCACTCCTGTTCCTGCTCCCACTCATGTTCCTGCTCCCACTCCTGTTCCTGCACTCACTCCTGTTCCTTCTCCAACCCCTGTTCCTTCTCCTACCCCTGTTCTTGATCTCAACCCTGATACTGCTCTCCCTGCTGTTCCTGCTCCCACTGCTATTCCAGCTCTCAATCCAATTCCTACTCCCACTTCTGTTCCTCCTCTCACTCCTGTTCCTGCATTCACTCCTGTTCCTGCTCTCACTCCTGTTCCTGCTCCCACTCCAGTTCCTGCTCTCACTCCTGTTTCTGCTCTCAATCCTGTTCCTGCTCCCACTGCTGTTCCTGCTCTAACTCCTGTTACTGCGCCTGCTCCTGCTCTCACTCCAGTTCATGCTCTCACTCCAGTTCCTGCTCTCACTCCAGTTCCTGCTCTCACTCCAGTTCCTGCTCTCACTCCAGTTCCTGCTCTCACTCCTGTTACTTCTAACACTCCTATTCCTGATCTCATCACCTGTTCCTGCACTCACACCTGTTCCTGCTCCTGCTTCTGTTGCAGCTCTCACTCCTGTTCCTGCTCTCACTCCTGTTCCTGCTTCTGATCCTGTTCTTGCTCCTGATGCTGTTCCTGCTCTCACTCATGTCCCTGCTCTCACTCCTGTTCCTGCTCCTACCCACATTCCTGCACCCACTCCTATTCCTCATCTCACTCCTGTTCCTGCTCCTACCCCTGTTCCTGCTCTCACTCTTGTTCCTGCTCCCACTGCTATTCCTGCTCCCACTCCTGTTCCTGCTCCCACTCCTGTTCCTGCTCCCACTCCTGTTCCTGCTCCCACTCCTGTTCCTGCTCCCACTCCTGTTCCTGCTCTCACACCTGTTCCTGCTCTCACTCCTGTTCCAGCTACAACTCCTGTTCCTGCTCCCTCTTCTGTTCCTGCTCCTGCTCCCATTCCTGCTCCTGTTCCTGCTCTCATTCCTGTTCCTGTCTGGCACCTATTATTGCTCCCATTCCTGATTCCGCTCTCGCTCATATTCCTGCTCCCACGCCTTATCCTGCTCTCACTCATGTTCCGGCTCTCACTCCTGTTCCTGCTCCCAGTCCTGTTCCTGCTCTCGATCCTGTTCCATCTCCTGCTCCCATTCCTGCTCCTATCCCTGCTCTCACTCCTTATCCTGCTCCGACTCCTGTTCCTGCTCCCTCTCCAGTTACTGCTCTCACTCCTGTTCCTGCTCCCACTCCTGTTCCTGCTCCCACTCAAGTTCCTGCTCCCACTCCTGTTCCTGCTCCCACTCCTGTTCCTGCTCCCACTCCTGTTCCTGCTCCCACTCATGTTCCGGCTCTCACTCATGTTCCGGCTCTCACTCCTGTTCCTGCTCCCACTCCTGTTCCTGCTCTCGATCCTGTTCCATCTCCTGCTCCCATTCCTGCTCCTGTTCCTGCTCTCACTCCTGATCCTGCTCCGACTCCTGTTCCTGCTCTCACTCCTGTTCCTGCTCCCACTCCTGTTCCTGCTCCCACTCCTGTTCCTGCTCCCACTCCAGTTCCTGCTCCCATTCCTGTTCCAGCTCTCAGATCTGTTCCTGCTCTAACTCCTGTTCCTGCTCCCACTCCAGTTCCTGCTCCCTCTTCTGTTCCTGCTCCTGCTCCCATTCCTGCTCCTGTTCCTGCTCTCATTCCTGTTCCTGTCTGGCACCTATTATTGCTCCCATTCCTGATTCCGCTCTCGCTCATATTCCTGCTCCCACGCCTTATCCTGCTCTCACTCATGTTCCGGCTCTCACTCCTGGTCCTGCTCCCAGTCCTGTTCCTGCTCTCGATCCTGTTCCATCTCCTGCTCCCATTCCAGCTCCTGTCCCTGCTCTCACTCCTGATCCTGCTCCGACTCCTGTTCCTGCTCCCTTTCCAGTTACTGCTCTCACTCCTGTTCCTGCTCTCACTCCTTTCCTGCTCCCACTCCTGTTCCTGCTCCCACACCTGTTCCAGCTCCCACTCCTGTTCCTGCTCCCACTCATGTTCCGGCTCTCACTCATGTTGCGGCTCTCACTCCTTTTCCTGCTCCCACTCCTGTTCCTGCTCTCGATCCTGTTCCATCTCCTGCTCCCATTCCTGCTCCTGTTCCTGCTCTCAGTCCTGATCCTTCTCCGACTCCTGTTCCTGCTCTCAAACCTGTTCCTGCTCCCACTCCTGTTCCTGCTCCCACTCCTGTTCCTGCTCCCATTCCTGTTCCTGCTCTCACACCTGTTCCTGCTCCCACTCATGTTCCTGCTCCCACTGCTGTTCCTACGCTCACTCCTGTTCCTTCTCCAACCCCTGTTCCTTCTCCTACCCCTGTTCCTGATCTCAACCCTGATACTGCTCTCCCTGCTGTTCCTGCTCCCACTGCTATTCCAGCTCTCAATCCAATTCCTACTCCCACTCCTGTTCCTCCTCTCACTCCTGTTCCTGCTCTCACTCCTGTTCCTGCTCTCACTCCTCTTCCTGCTCTCACTCCTCTTCCTGCTCTCACTCCTGTTCCAGCTCCCTCTTCTGTTCCTGCTCTGTTACTAACTCCTGTCTCTAACTCCTGTTACTGCGCCTGCTCCTGCTCTCACTCCAGTTCATGCGCTCATTCCAGTTCCTGCTCTCACTCCAGTTACTGCTCTCACTCCAGTTCCTGCTCTCACTCCAGTTCCTGCTCTCACTCCAGTTCCTGCTCTCACTCCAGTTCCTCCTCTCACTCCTGTTACTTCTTACACTCCTATTCCTGATCTCACACCTGTTCCTGCTCCTGCTTCTGTTCCAGCTCTCACTCCTGTTCCTGCTCTCACTCCTGTTCCTGCTTCTGATCCTGTTCTTGCTCCTGATGCTGTTCCTGCTCTCACTCCTGTCCCTGCTCTCACTCCTGTTCCTGCTCCTACCCATATTCCTGCACCCACTCCTATTCCTCATCTCACTCCTGTTCCTGCTCCTACCCTGTTCCTGCACTCACACCTGTTCTTGCTGCTGATCCTGTTCCTGCTCTCACTCCTGTTCCTGCTCTCACTCCTTTTCCTGCTCTCACTCATGTTCCTGCTCCCACTCCTATTCCTACTCTCACTCCAGTTCCAGCTCTCAATCGAATTCCTGCTCCCACTTCTGTTCCTGCTCCCACTCCTTTCCTTTTCTCAATGCTGTTCCTGTTCTCACTCCTATTCCTGCTCTCACTCCTGTTCCTGCTCTCACTCATGTTCCTGCTCCCACTCATGTTCCTGCTCCCACTCCTGTTCCTGCTCTCACTCCTGTTCCTGCTCTTAATCCAATTCCTGCTCCCACTTCTGTTCCTGCTCCCACTCCTGTTCCTGCTCCCACTACTGTTCCTGCTCCCACTCCTGTTCCTGCTCTCACACCTGATCCTGCTCTCACTCCTGATCCTGCTCCGACTCATGTTCCTGCTCCCACACCAGTTCCTCTTCCCACTGCTGTTCCTGCTCCCACTCCTGTTGCTGCTCCCACCAGACCCTGCTCCCATTCCTGGTCCTGCTCTCACACCTGTTCCAGCTCCCACTCCTGTTCCTGCTCCCACTCCTGTTCCTGCTCCCACTCATGTTCCTGCTCTCACTACTGTTCCTGCTCTCACTACTGTTCCTGCTCTCACGCCTGTTTTTGCTCTCACTCCTGTTCCTGCTCTCACTCCTGTTCCTGCTCTCACTCCTGTTCCTGCTCCCACTGCTATTCCTGCTCCCACTGCTATTCCTGCTCCCACTCCAGTTCCTGCTCTCACTCCTCTTCCTGCTCTCCCCGCTGTTCCTGCTCTCCCTGCTGTTCCTGCTCTCCCTCCTGTTCCTGCTCTCACACCTGTTCCTGCACTCACACCTGTTCTTGCTGCTGATCCTGTTCCTGCTCTCACTCCTGTTCCTGTTGTCACTCCTGTTCTTGTTGTCACTCCTGTTCCTTCTCTCACATCTGTTTCTGCATTTGCTAATACTCCTACTCTCACTCCTTTTCACACTCCTGCTCCTGTTCCTGCTCGCACTCCTTTTCCTGCTCCCACTCCTGTTCCTGATCCTGCTCCTTTTCCTGCTCTCACTCCTGTTCCTGCTCCTAACCCTGTTCCTGATCTCACACCTGATACTGCTCTCTCTGCTGTTCCTGCTCCCACTGCTGTTCCCGCTCTCAATCCAATTCCTGCTCCCACTCCAGTTCCTGCTCTCACTCCTCTTCCTGCTCTCCCCGCTGTTCCTGCTCTCCCTGCTGTTCCTGCTCTCCCTCCTGTTCCTGCTCTCACACCTGTTCCTGCACTCACACCTGTTCTTGCTGCTGATCCTGTTCCTGCTCTCACTCCTGTTCCTGCTGTCACTCCTGTTCTTGTTCTCACTCCTGTTCCTTCTCTCACATCTGTTTCTGCATTTGCTAATACTCCTACTCTCACTCCTTTTCACACTCCTGCTCCTGTTCCTGCTCGCACTCCTTTTCCTGCTCCCACTCCTGTTCCTGATCCTGCTCCTTTTCCTGCTCTCACTCCTGTTCCTGCTCCTAACCCTGTTCCTGATCTCACACCTGATACTGCTCTCTCTGCTGTTCCTGCTCCCACTGCTGTTCCCGCTCTCAATCCAATTCCTGCTCCCACTCCTGTTCCTGCTCTCACTCCTGTTCCTGCTCTCACTCCTGTTCCTGCTCTCACTCCTGTTCCAGCTCTCACTCCTGTTCCTGCTCTCACTCCTGTTCCTGCTCCTGTATCCTGTTCCTGCTCCCGCTGCTGTTCCTGCTCCCGTTGCTGTTCCTGTTCCCACTCCAGTTCCTGCTCCCGCTCCTGGTCCTGGTCCCACTCCAGTTCCTGCTCCCATTCCTGTTCCTGCTCTCACACCTGTTCCTGCTCCCACTCCTGTTCCTGCTCCCAATCATGTTCCTGCTCCCACTCCTGTTCCTGCTCTCGCTCTGGTTCCTGCTCTCACACCTGTTCCTGCTCTCACTCCTGTTCCTGCTCCCACTGCTATTCCTCCTCCCACTCCTGTTCCTGCTCTCACACCTGATACTGCTCTCACACCTGATACTGCTCTCACTCCTGTTCCTGCTCTCACTCCTGTTCTTGTTCTCACTCTTGTTCCTTCTCTCACATCTGTTTCTGCATTTGCCCCTATTCCTGCTCTCACTCCTGTTCACACTCCTGTTCCTGTTCCTGCTCTCACTCCTGCTCCTGCTCCCACTCCTATTCCTGCTCTCACTCCAGTTCCAGCTCTCAATCCAATTCCTGCTCTCATTCCTGTTCCTGTCTGGCTCCTATTCCTGCTCCCATTCCTGATTCTGCTCTCGCTCATATTCCGGATCCCACGCCTGTTCCTGCTCCCACTCCTGTTCCTGCTCTCACTCATGTTCCGGCTTTCACTCATGTTCCTGCTCCCACTCCTGTTCCTGCTCTCGATCCTGTTCCATCTCCTGCTCCAATTCCTGCTCCTGTTCCTGCTCTCATCCTGATCCTGCTCCGACTCCTGTTCCTGCTCCCACTCCAGTTCCTGCTCTCAATCCTGTTCCTGCTCCCACTCCTGTTCCTGCTCCCACTCCAGTTCCTGTTCCCATTCCTGTTACTACTCTCACACCTGTTCCTGCTCCCACTCCTGTTCCTGCTCCCACTCTTGTTCCTGCTCCCACTCCTGTTCCTGATCTCACACCTGTTCCTGCTCTCACTACTGTTCCTGCTCTCACTCCTGTTCCTGCTGCCACTGCTATTCCTGCTCCCACTCCAGCTCCTGCTCTCACTCCTGTTCCTGCTCCCACTCCTGTTCCCGCTCTCCCTCCTGTTCCTGCTCCCGCACCTGTTCCTGCACTCACGCCTGTTCTTGCTGCTGAACCTGTTCCTTCTCTCACTCCTGTTCCTGCTGTCACTCCTGTTCTTGTTCTCACTCCTGTTCCTTCTCTGACATCTTTTTCTGCATTTGCTCCTATTCCTGCTCTCACTCCTGTTCACACTCCGGTTCCTGTTCCTGCTCTCACTCCTGCTCCTGCTCCCACTCCTATTCCTGCTCTCACTCCAGTTCAGGCTCTCAATCCAATTCCTGCTCCCACTCCTATTCCTGCTCTCACTCCTGTTCCTTTTCTCACTCCTATTCCTGCTCTCACTACTGTTACTGCTCCCACTCCTGTTCCTGCTCCCACTCGTGTTCCTGATACTGCTCCTGTTCCTGCTCTCACTCCTGTTCCTGCTCCTACCCCTGATCCGGATCTCACACCTGATACTGCTCTCACTGCTGTTCCTGCTCCCACTCCTGTTCCAGCTCTCAATCCAATTCCTGCTCCCACTCCTGTTCCTACTCTCACTCCTGTTCCTGCTCTCACTCCTGTTCCAGCTCTCACTCCTGTTCCTGCTCTCACTCCTGTTCCTGCTCCTGATCCTGTTCCTGCTCCCGCTGCTGTTCCTGCTCCCGTTGCTGTTCCTGCTCCCGCTCCTGTTCCTGCTCCCGCTCCTGGTCCTGCTCTCACTCCTGGTCCTGCTCTCACTCCTGGTCCTGCTCTCTCTCCTGGTCCTGCTCTCACTCCTGTTCCTGCTCTCAATCCTGTTCCTGCTCCCACTGCTGTTCCTGCTCTAACTCCTGTTAATACGCCTGCTCCTGCTCTCACTCCTGTTCCTGCTCTCACTCCAGTTCCTGCTCTCACTCCTGTTCCTGCTCTTACCCCTGTTCCTGCACCCACTCCTATTCCTCATCTCAATCCTGTTTCTGCGCCTTCCCCTGTTCCTGCTCTCACTCCTGTTCCTGCTCCCACTACTGTTCCTGCTCCCACTTCTGTTCCTGCTCCTGCTCCCATTCCTGCTCCTGTTCTTGCTCTCATTCCTGTTCCTGTCTGGCTCCTATTCCTGCTCCCATTCCTGATTCCGCTGTCGCTCATATTCCTGCTCCCACGCCTTATCCTGCTCCCACTCCTGTTCCTGCTCTCACTCATGTTCCTGCTCTCACTCCTGTTCCTGCTCCCAGTCCTGTTCCTGCTCTCGATCCTGTTCCATCTCCTGCTCCCATTCCTGCTCCTGTCCCTGCTCTCACTCCTGATCCTGCTCCGACTCCTGTTCCTGCTCCCTCTCCAGTTAATGCTGTCACTCCTGTTCCTGCTCCCACTCCTGTTCCTGCTCCCACTCCAGTTCCTGCTCCCACTCCAGTTCCTGCTCTCACACCTGATCCTGCTCCCACTCCTGTTCCTGCTCCCACTCATGTTCCTGCTCCCACTCCTGTTCCTGCACTCACTCCTGTTCCTTCTCCAACCCCTGTTCCTTCTCCTACCCCTGTTCTTGATCTCAACCCTGATACTGCTCTCCCTGCTGTTCCTGCTCCCACTGCTATTCCAGCTCTCAATCCAATTCCTACTCCCACTCCAGTTCCTCCTCTCACTCCTGTTCCTGCTCCTGATCCTGTTCCTCCTCTCACTCATTCCTGCTCTCACTCCTGTTCCTGCTCTCACTCCTGTTTCTGCTCTCAATCCTGTTCCTGCTCCCACTGCTGTTCCTGCTCTAACTCCTGTTACTGCGCCTGCTCCTGCTCTCACTCCAGTTCATGCTCTCACTCCAGTTCATGCTCTCACTCCAGTTCCTGCTCTCACTCCAGTTCCTGCTCTCACTCCTGTTACTTCTAACACTCCTATTCCTGATCTCACACCTGTTCCTGCACTCACACCTGTTCCTGCTCCTGCTTCTGTTCCAGCTCTCACTCCTGTTCCTGCTCTCACTCCTGTTCCTGCTTCTGATCCTGTTCTTGCTCCTGATGCTGTTTCTGCTCTCACTCCTGTCCCTGCTCTCACTCCTGTTCCTGCTCCTACCCATATTCCTGCACCCACTCCTATTCCTCATCTCACTCCTGTTCCTGCTCCTACCCCTGTTCCTGCTCTCACACCTGTTCCTGCTCTCACTCCTGTTCCAGCTCCCTCTTCTGTTCCTGCTCTGCTCCCATTCCTGCTCCTGTTCCTGCTCTCATTCCTGTTCCTGTCTGGCACCTATTATTGCTCCCATTCCTGATTCCGCTCTCGCTCATATTCCTGCTCCCACGCCTTATCCTGCTCTCACTCATGTTCCTGCTCCCACTCCTGTTCCTGCTCCCACGCATGTTCCGGCTCGCACTCATGTTCCGGCTCGCACTCATGTTCCGGCTCGCACTCATGTTCCGGCTCGCACTCCTGTTCCTGCTCTCACTCCTGTTCCTGCTCCCACTCCTGTTCCTGCTCTCAATCCTGTTCCATCTCCTGCTCCCATTCCTGCTCCTGTTCCTGCTCTCACTCCTGATCCTGCTCCGACTCCTGTTCCTGCTCCCACTCCTGTTCCTGCTCCCACTCCTGTTCCTGCTCCCACTCCAGTTCCTGCTCCCATTCCTGTTCCAGCTCTCAGACCTGTTCCTGCTCTAACTCCTGTTCCTGCTCCCATTCCAGTTCCTGCTCCTATTCCTGTTCCTGCTCTCACACCTGATCCTGCTCCCACTCCTGTTCCTGCTCCCACTCATGTTCCTGCTCCCACTCCTGTTCCTGCACTCACTCCTGTTCCTTCTCCTACCCCTGTTCCTGATCTCAACCCTGATACTGCTCTCCCTGCTGTTCCAGCTCCCACTGCTATTCCAGCTCTCAATCCAATTCCTACTCCCACACCTGTTCCTCCTCTCACTCCTGTTCCTGCTCTCACTCCTGTTCCTGCTCTCACTCCTGTTTCTGCTCTCAATCCTGTTCCTGCTCCCACTGCTGTTCCTGCTCTAACTCCTGTTACTGCGCCTGCTCCTGCTCTCACTCCAGTTCATGCTCTCACTCCAGTTCATGCTCTCACTCCAGTTCCTGCTCTCACTCCAGTTCCTGCTCTCACTCCTGTTACTTCTAACACTCCTATTCCTGATCTCACACCTGTTCCTGCACTCACACCTGTTCCTGCTCCTGCTTCTGTTCCAGCTCTCACTCCTGTTCCTGCTCTCACTCCTGTTCCTGCTTCTGATCCTGTTCTTGCTCCTGATGCTGTTCCTGCTCTCACTCCTGTCCCTGCTCTCACTCCTGTTCCTGCTCCTACCAATATTCCTGCACCCACTCCTATTCCTCATCTCACTCCTGTTCCTGCTCCTACCCCTGTTCCTGCTCTCACACCTGTTCCTGCTCTCACTCCTGTTCCAGGTCCCTCTTCTGTTCCTGCTCTGCTCCCATTCCTGCTCCTGTTCCTGCTCTCACTCCTGATCCTGCTCCGACTCCTGTTCCTGCTCCCTCTCCAGTTACTGCTCTCACTCCTGTTCCTGCTCTCACTCCTGTTCCTGCTCCCACTCCTGTTCCTGCTCCCATTCCTGTTCCTGCTCCCACACCTGTTCCAGCTCCCACTCCTGTTCCTGCTCCCACTCATGTTCCGGCTCTCACTCATGTTCCGGCTCTCACTCCTTTTCCTGCTCCCACTCCTGTTCCTGCTCTCGATCCTGTTCCTGCTCTCACTCCTGTTCCTCCTCTCACTCCTGTTCCTGCTCTCACTCCTGTTCCTGCTCTCACTCCTGTTCCTGCTCTCACTCCTGTTCCTGCTCTCACTCCTGTTCCTGCTCTTACTCCTGTTCCTACTCTCACTCCTGTTTCTGCTCTCAATCCTGTTCCTGCTCCCACTGCTGTTCCTGCTCTAACTCCTGTTACTGCGCCTGCTCCTGCTCTCTCTCCAGTTCATGCTCTCACTCCAGTTACTGCTCTCACTCCAGTTCATGCTCTCACTCCAGTTCCTGCTCTCACTCCAGTTCCTGCTCTCACTCCAGTTCCTGCTCTCACTCCTGTTACTTCTAACACTCCTATTCCTGATCTCACACCTGTTCCTGCACTCACACCTGTTCCTGCTCCTGCTTCTGTTCCAGCTCTCACTCCTGTTCCTGCTCTCACTCCTGTTCCTGCTTCTGATCCTGTTCTTGCTCCTGATGCTGTTCCTGCTCTCACTCCTGTCCCTGCTCTCACTCCTGTTCCTGCTCCTACCCATATTCCTGCACCCACTCCTATTCCTCATCTCACTCCTGTTCCTGCTCCTACCCCTGTTCCTGCTCTCACACCTGTTCCTGCTCTCACTCCTGTTCCAGCTCCAACTCCTGTTCCTGCTCCCTCTTCTGTTCCTGCTCCTGCTCCCATTCCTGCTCCTGTTCCTGCTCTCATCCTGTTCCTGTCTGGCACCTATTATTGCTCCCATTCCTGATTCCGCTCTCGCTCATATTCCTGCTCCCACGCCTTATCCTGCTCTCACTCATGTTCCGGCTCTCACTCCTGTTCCTGCTCCCAGTCCTGTTCCTGCTCTCGATCCTGTTCCATCTCCTGCTCCCATTCCTGCTCCTGTCCCTGCTCTCACTCCTGATCCTGCTCCGACTCCTGTTCCTGCTCCCTCTCCAGTTACTGCTCTCACTCCTGTTCCTGCTCTCACTCCTGTTCCTGCTCCCACTCCTGTTCCTGCTCCCACTCCTGTTCCTGCTCCCATTCCTGTTCCTGCTCCCATTCCTGTTCCTGCTCCCACACCTGTTCCAGCTCCCACTCCTGTTCCTGCTCCCACTCATGTTCCGGCTCTCACTCATGTTCCGGCTCTCACTCCTTTTCCTGCTCCCACTCCTGTTCCTGCTCTCACTCCTGTTCCTCCTCTCACTCCTGTTCCTGCTCTCACTCCTGTTCCTCCTCTCACTACTGTTCCTGCTCTCACTCCTGTTCCTGCTCTTACCCCTGTTCCTGCACCCACTCCTATTCCTCATCTCAATCCTGTTTCTGCGCCTTCCCCTGTTCCTGCTCTCACTCCTGTTCCTGCTCCCACTACTGTTCCTGCTCCCACTTCTGTTCCTGCTCCTGCTCCCATTCCTGCTCCTGTTCTTGCTCTCATTCCTGTTCCTGTCTGGCTCCTATTCCTGCTCCCATTCCTGATTCCGCTGTCGCTCATATTCCTGCTCCCACGCCTTATCCTGCTCCCACTCCTGTTCCTGCTCTCACTCATGTTCCTGCTCTCACTCCTGTTCCTGCTCCCAGTCCTGTTCCTGCTCTCGATCCTGTTCCATCTCCTGCTCCCATTCCTGCTCCTGTCCCTGCTCTCACTCCTGATCCTGCTCCGACTCCTGTTCCTGCTCCCTCTCCAGTTACTGCTGTCACTCCTGTTCCTGCTCCCACTCCTGTTCCTGCTCCCACAAGAGTTCCTGCTCCCATTCCTGTTCCTGCTCTCACACCTGATCCTGCTCCCACTCCTGTTCCTGCTCCCACTCATGTTCCTGCTCCCACTCCTGTTCCTGCACTCACTCCTGTTCCTTCTCCAACCCCTGTTCCTTCTCCTACCCCTGTTCTTGATCTCAACCCTGATACTGCTCTCCCTGCTGTTCCTGCTCCCACTGCTATTCCAGCTCTCAATCCAATTCCTACTCCCACTCCAGTTCCTCCTCTCACTCCTGTTCCTGCTCCTGATCCTGTTCCTGCTCTCACTCATTCCTGCTCTCACTCCTGTTCCTGCTCTCACTCCTGTTTCTGCTCTCAATCCTGTTCCTGCTCCCACTGCTGTTCCTGCTCTAACTCCTGTTACTGCGCCTGCTCCTGCTCTCACTCCAGTTCATGCTCTCACTCCAGTTCATGCTCTCACTCCAGTTCCTGCTCTCACTCCAGTTCCTGCTCTCACTCCTGTTACTACTAACACTCCTATTCCTGATCTCACACCTGTTCCTGCACTCACACCTGTTCCTGCTCCTGCTTCTGTTCCAGCTCTCACTCCTGTTCCTGCTCTCACTCCTGTTCCTGCTTCTGATCCTGTTCTTGCTCCTGATGCTGTTCCTGCTCTCACTCCTGTCCCTGCTCTCACTCCTGTTCCTGCTCCTACCAATATTCCTGCACCCACTCCTATTCCTCATCTCACTCCTGTTCCTGCTCCTACCCCTGTTCCTGCTCTCACACCTGTTCCTGCTCTCACTCCTGTTCCAGCTCCCTCTTCTGTTCCTGCTCTGCTCCCATTCCTGCTCCTGTTCCTGCTCTCATTCCTGTTCCTGTCTGGCACCTATTATTGCTCCCATTCCTGATTCCGCTCTCGCTCATATTCCTGCTCCCACGCCTTATCCTGCTCTCACTCATGTTCCTGCTCCCACTCCTGTTCCTGCTCCCACTCATGTTCCGGCTCGCACTCATGTTCCGGCTCGCACTCCTGTTCCTGCTCCCACTCCTGTTCCTGCTCTCAATCCTGTTCCATCTCCTGCTCCCATTCCTGCTCCTGTTCCTGCTCTCACTCCTGATCCTGCTCCGACTCCTGTTCCTGCTCCCACTCCTGTTCCTGCTCCCACTCCTGTTCCTGCTCCCACTCCAGTTCCTGCTCCCATTCCTGTTCCAGCTCTCAGACCTGTTCCTGCTCTAACTCCTGTTCCTGCTCCCATTCCAGTTCCTGCTCCCATTCCTGTTCCTGCTCTCACACCTGATCCTGCTCCCACTCCTGTTCCTGCTCCCACTCATGTTCCTGCTCCCACTCCTGTTCCTGCACTCACTCCTGTTCCTTCTCCTACCCCTGTTCCTGATCTCAACCCTGATACTGCTCTCCCTGCTGTTCCTGCTCCCACTGCTATTCCAGCTCTCAATCCAATTCCTACTCCCACACCTGTTCCTCCTCTCACTCCTGTTCCTGCTCCTGATCCTGTTCCTGCTCTCACTCATTCCTGCTCTCACTCCTGTTCCTGCTCTCACTGCTGTTCCTGCTCTAACTCCTGTTACTGCGCCTGCTCCTGCTCTCACTCCAGTTCATGCTCTCACTCCAGTTCATGCTCTCACTCCAGTTCCTGCTCTCACTCCTGTTACTTCTAACACTCCTATTCCTGATCTCACACCTGTTCCTGCTCCCAATCATGTTCCTGCTCCCACTCCTGTTCCTGCACTCACTCCTGTTCCTTCTCCAACCCCTGTTCCTTCTCCTACCCCTGTTCCTGATCTCAACCCTGATACTGCTCTCCCTGCTGTTCCTGCTCCCACTGCTAATCCAGCTCTCAATCCAATTCCTACTCCCACACCTGTTCCTCCTCTCACTCCTGTTCCTGCTCCTGATCCTGTTCCTGCTCTCACTCATTCCTGCTCTCACTCCTGTTCCTGCTCTCACTCCTGTTTCTGCTCTCAATCCTGTTCCTGCTCCCACTGCTGTTCCTGCTCTAACTCCTGTTACTGCGCCTGCTCCTGCTCTCACTCCAGTTCATGCTCTCACTCCAGTTCATGCTCTCACTCCAGTTCCTGCTCTCACTCCTGTTACTTCTAACACTCCTATTCCTGATCTCACACCTGTTCCTGCGCTCACACCTGTTCCTGCTCCTGCTTCTGTTCCAGCTCTCACTCCTGTTCCTGCTCTCACTCCTGTTCCTGCTTCTGATCCTGTTCTTGCTCCTGATGCTGTTCCTGCTCTCACTCCTGTCCCTGCTCTCACTCCTGTTCCTGCTCCTACCCATATTCCTGCACCCACTCCTATTCCTCATCTCACTCCTGTTCCTGCTCCTACCCCTGTTCCTGCTCTCACACCTGTTCCTGCTCTCACTCCTGTTCCAGCTCCAACTCCTGTTCCTGCTCCCTCTTCTGTTCCTGCTCCTGCTCCCATTCCTGCTCCTGTTCCTGCTCTCATTCCTGTTCCTGTCTGGCACTTATTATTGCTCCCATTCCTGATTCCGCTCTCGCTCATATTCCTGCTCCCACGCCTTATCCTGCTCTCACTCATGTTCCGGCTCTCACTCCTGCTCCTGCTGCAAGTCCTGTTCCTGCTCTCGATCCTGTTCCATCTCCTGCTCCCATTCCTGCTCCTGTCCCTGCTCTCACTCCTGATCCTGCTCCGACTCCTGTTCCTGCTCCCTCTCCAGTTACTGCTCTCACTTCTGTTCCTGCTCTCACTCCTGTTCCTGCTCCCACTCCTGTTCCTGCTCCCACTCCAGTTCCTGCTCCCATTCCTGTTCCTGCTCCCACACCTGTTCCAGCTCCCACTCCTGTTCCTGCTCCCACTCATGTTCCGGCTCTCACTCATGTTCCGGCTCTCACTCCTTTTCCTGCTCCCACTCCTGTTCCTGCTCTCACTCCTGTTCCTGCTCTCACTCCTGTTCCTGCTCTCACTCCTGTTCCTGCTCTCACTCCTGTTCCTGCTCTCACTCCTGTTCCTGCTCTTACTCCTGTTCCTACTCTCACTCCTGTTTCTGCTCTCAATCCTGTTCCTGCTCCCACTGCTGTTCCTGCTCTAACTCCTGTTACTGCGCCTGCTCCTGCTCTCTCTCCAGTTCATGCTCTCACTCCAGTTCATGCTCTCACTCCAGTTCATGCTCTCACTCCAGTTCCTGCTCTCACTCCAGTTCCTGCTCTCACTCCAGTTCCTGCTCTCTCTCCTGTTACTTCTAACACTCCTATTCCTGATCTCACACCTGTTCCTGCACTCACACCTGTTCCTGCTCCTGCTTCTGTTCCAGCTCTCACTCCTGTTCCTGCTCTCACTCCTGTTCCTGCTTCTGATCCTGTTCTTGCTCCTGATGCCGTTCCTGCTCTCACTCCTGTCCCTGCTCTCACTCCTGTTCCTGCTCCTACCCATATTCCTGCACCCACTCCTATTCCTCATCTCACTCCTGTTCCTGCTCCTACCCCTATTCCTGCTCTCACACCTGTTCCTGCTCTCACTCCTGTTCCAGCTCCAACTCCTGTTCCTGCTCCCTCTTCTGTTCCTGCTCCTGCTCCCATTCCTGCTCCTGTTCCTGCTCTCATCCTGTTCCTGTCTGGCACCTATTATTGCTCCCATTCCTGATTCCGCTCTCGCTCATATTCCTGCTCCCACGCCTTATCCTGCTCTCACTCATGTTCCGGCTCTCACTCCTGTTCCTGCTCCCAGTCCTGTTCCTGCTCTCGATCCTGTTCCATCTCCTGCTCCCATTCCTGCTCCTGTCCCTGCTCTCACTCCTGATCCTGCTCCTACTCCTGTTCCTGCTCCCTCTCCAGTTACTGCTCTCACTCCTGTTCCTGCTCTCACTCCTGTTCCTGCTCCCACTCCTGTTCCTGCTCCCACTCCTGTTCCTGCTCTCATTCCTGTTCCTGCTCCCACACCTGTTCCAGCTCCCACTCCTGTTCCTGCTCCCACTCATGTTCCGGCTCTCACTCATGTTCCGGCTCTCACTCCTTTTCCTGCTCCCACTCCTGTTCCTGCTCTCACTCCTGTTCCTCCTCTCACTCCTGTTCCTGCTCTCACTCCTGTTCCTCCTCTCACTCCTGTTCCTGCTCTCACTCCTGTTCCTGCTCTCAGTCCTGTTCCTGCTCTCACTACTGTTCCTGCTCTCACTCCTGTTCCTGCTCTTACCCCTGTTCCTGCACCCACTCCTATTCCTCATCTCAATCCTGTGTCTGCGCCTTCCCCTGTTCCTGCTCTCACTCCTGTTCCTGCTCCCACTACTGTTCCTGCTCCCACTTCTGTTCCTGCTCCTGCTCCCATTCCTGCTCCTGTTCTTGCTCTCATTCCTTTTCCTGTCTGGCTCCTATTCCTGCTCCTGTTCTTGCTCTCATTCCTGTTCCTGTCTGGCTCCTATTCCTGCTCCCATTCCTGATTCCGCTGTCGCTCATATTCCTGCTCCCACGCCTTATCCTGCTCCCACTCCTGTTCCTGCTCTCACTCATGTTCCTGCTCTCACTCCTGATCCTGCTCCCACTCCTGTTCCTGCTCTCACTACTGTTCCTGCTCTCGATCCTGTTCCATCTCCTGCTCCCATTCCTGCTCCTGTCCCTGCTCTCACTCCTGATCCTGCTCCGACTCCTGTTCCTGCTCCCTCTCCAGTTACTGCTGTCACTCCTGTTCCTGCTCCCACTCCTGTTCCTGCTCCCACTCCAGTTCCTGCTCCCATTCCTGTTCCTGCTCTCACACCTGATCCTGCTCCCACTCATGTTCCTGCTCCCACTGCTGTTCCTGCACTCACTCCTGTTCCTTCTCCAACCCCTGTTCCTTCTCCTACCCCTGTTCTTGATCTCAACCCTGATACTGCTCTCCCTGCTGTTCCTGCTCCCACTGCTATTCCAGCTCTCAATCCAATTCCTACTCCCACTCCAGTTCCTCCTCTCACTCCTGTTCCTGCTCCTGATCCTGTTCCTGCTCTCACTCATTCCTGCTCTCACTCCTGTTCCTGCTCTCACTCCTGTTTCTGCTCTCAATCCTGTTCCTGCTCCCACTGCTGTTCCTGCTCTAACTCCTGTTACTGCGCCTGCTCCTGCTCTCACTCCAGTTCATGCTCTCACTCCAGTTCATGCTCTCACTCCAGTTCCTGCTCTCACTCCAGTTCCTGCTCTCACTCCAGTTACTTCTAACACTCCTATTCCTGATCTCACACCTGTTCCTGCACTCACACCTGTTCCTGCTCCTGCTTCTGTTCCAGCTCT
The DNA here is from genome assembly GCF_017639515.1 of Carcharodon carcharias. Classification (NCBI taxonomy): domain Eukaryota; kingdom Metazoa; phylum Chordata; class Chondrichthyes; order Lamniformes; family Lamnidae; genus Carcharodon; species Carcharodon carcharias. Next base: position 62,643,918 of record NC_054479.1, read on the forward strand.
CACTCCTGTTCCTGCTCTCACTCCTGTTCCTGCTTCTGATCCTGTTCTTGCTCCTGATGCTGTTCCTGCTCTCACTCCTGTCCCTGCTCTCACTCCTGTTCCTGCTCCTACCAATGTTCCTGCACCCACTCCTATTCCTCATCTCACTCCTGTATCTGCTCCTACCCCTGTTCCTGCTCTCACACCTGTTCCTGCTCTCACTCCTGTTCCAGCTCCCTCTTCTGTTCCTGCTCTGCTCCCATTCCTGCTCCTGTTCCTGCTCTCATTCCTGTTCCTGTCTGGCACCTATTATTGCTCCCATTCCTGATTCCGCTCTCGCTCATATTCCTGCTCCCACGCCTTATCCTGCTCTCACTCATGTTCCTGCTCCCACTCCTGTTCCTGCTCCCACTCATGTTCCGGCTCGCACTCATGTTCCGGCTCGCACTCCTGTTCCTGCTCCCACTCCTGTTCCTGCTCTCAATCCTGTTCCATCTCCTGCTCCCATTCCTGCTCCTGTTCCTGCTCTCACTCCTGATCCTGCTCCGACTCCTGTTCCTGCTCCCACTCCTGTTCCTGCTCCCACTCCTGTTCCTGCTCCCACTCCAGTTCCTGCTCCCATTCCTGTTCCAGCTCTCAGACCTGTTCCTGCTCTAACTCCTGTTCCTGCTCCCATTCCAGTTCCTGCTCCCATTCCTGTTCCTGCTCTCACACCTGATCCTGCTCCCACTCCTGTTCCTACTCCCACTCATGTTCCTGCTCCCACTCCTGTTCCTGCACTCACTCCTGTTCCTTCTCCTACCCCTGTTCCTGATCTCAACCCTGATACTGCTCTCCCTGCTGTTCCTGCTCCCACTGCTATTCCAGCTCTCAATCCAATTCCTACTCCCACACATGTTCCTCCTCTCACTCCTGTTCCTGCTCCTGATCCTGTTCCTGCTCTCACTCATTCCTGCTCTCACTCCTGTTCCTGCTCTCACTGCTGTTCCTGCTCTAACTCCTGTTACTGCGCCTGCTCCTGCTCTCACTCCAGTTCATGCTCTCACTCCAGTTCATGCTCTCACTCCTGTTCCTGCTCTCACTCCTGTTACTTCTAACACTCCTATTCCTGATCTCACACCTGTTCCTGCTCCCACTCATGTTCCTGCTCCCACTCCTGTTCCTGCACTCACTCCTGTTCCTTCTCCAACCCCTGCTCCTTCTCCTACCCCTGTTCCTGATCTCAACCCTGATACTGCTCTCCCTGCTGTTCCTGCTCCCACTGCTATTCCAGCTCTCAATCCAATTCCTACTCCCACTCCAGTTCCTCCTCTCACTCCTGTTCCTGCCCCTGATCCTGTTCCTGCTCTCACTCATTCCTGCTCTCACTCCTGTTCCTGCTCTCACTCCTGTTTCTGCTCTCAATCCTGTTCCTGCTCCCACTGTTGTTCCTGCTCTCAGTCCTGTTACTGCGCTTGCTCCTGCTCTCACTCCAGTTCATGCTCTCACTCCAGTTCATGCTCTCACTCCAGTTCCTGCTCTCACTCCAGTTCCTGCTCTCACTCCTGTTACTTCTAACACTCCTATTCCTGATCTCACACCTGTTCCTGCACTCACACCTGTTCCTGCTCCTGCTTCTGTTCCTGCTCTCACTCCTGTTCCTGCTCTCACTCCTGTTCCTGCTTCTGATCCTGTTCTTGCTCCTGATGCTGTTCCTGCTCTCACTCCTGTCCCTGCTCTCACTCCTGTTCCTGCTCTTACCCCTGTTCCTGCACCCACTCCTATTCCTCATCTCAATCCTGTTTCTGCGCCTTCCCCTGTTCCTGCTCTCACTCCTGTTCCAGCTCCAACTCCTGTTCCTGCTCCCACTACTGTTCCTGCTCCAGCTCCCATTCCTGCTCCTGTTCCTGCTCTCATTCCTGTTCCTGTCTGGCACCTATTATTGCTCCCATTCCTGATTCCGCTCTCGCTCATATTCCTGCTCCCACGCCTTATCCTGCTCCCACTCCTGTTCCTGCTCCAAGTCCTGTTCCTGCTCTCGATCCTGTTCCATCTCCTGCTCCCATTCCTGCTCCTGTCCCTGCTCTCACTCCTGATCCTGCTCCGACTCCTGTTCCTGCTCTCACTCCTGTTTCTGCTCCCTCTCCAGTTACTGCTCTCACTCCTGTTCCTGCTCCCACACCTGTTCCTGCTCCCACTCCAGTTCCTGCTCTCACTACTGTTCCTGCTCTCACTCCTGTTCCTGCTCTCACTCCTGTTCCTGCTCCCACTCCTGTTCCTGCTCCCACTCCAGTTCCTGCTCCCATTCCTGTTCCTGCTCCCACACCTGTTCCTGCTCCCACTCATGTTCCGGCTCTCACTCATGTTCCGGCTCGCACTCCTGTTCCTGCTGCCACTCCTGTTCCTGCTCTCGATCCTGTTCCATCTCCTGCTCCCATTCCTGCTCCTGTTCCTGCTCTCACTCCTCATCCTGCTGCGACTCCTGTTCCTGCTCTCACTCCTGTTCCTGCTCCCACTCCTGTTCCTGCTCCCACTCCTGTTCCTTCTCCTACCCCTGTTCCTGATCTCCACCCTGATACTGCTCCCATTCCTGTTCCTGCTCCCACTGCTATTCCAGCTCTCAATCCAATTCCTACTCCCACTCCTGTTCCTCCTCTCACTCCTGTTCCTGCTCTCACTCCTGTTCCTGCTCTCACTCCTGTTCCTGCTCTCACTCCTGTTTCTGCTCTCAATCCTGTTCCTGCTCCCACTGCTGTTCCTGCTCTAACTCCTGTTACTGCGCCTGCTCCTGCTCTCACTCCAGTTCATGCTCTCACTCCAGTTCATGCTCTCACTCCAGTTCATGCTCTCACTCCAGTTCCTGCTCTCACTCCAGTTCCTGCTCTCACTCCAGTTCCTGCTCTCACTCCAGTTCCTGCTCTCACTCCAGTTCCTGCTCTCACTCCTGTTACTTCTAACACTCCTATTCCTGATCTCACACCTGTTCCTGCACTCACACCTGTTCCTGCTCCTACTTCTGTTCCAGCTCTCACTCCTGTTCCTGCTCTCACTCCTGTTCCTGCTTCTGATCCTGTTCTTGCTCCTGATGCTGTTCCTGCTCTCGCTCCTGTCCCTGCTCTCACTCCTGTTCCTGCTCCTACCCCTGTTCCTGCTCTCACACCTGTTCCTGCTCTCACTCCTGTTCCAGCTCCAACTCCTGTTCCTGCTCCCTCTTCTGTTCCTGCTCCTGCTCCCATTCCTGCTCCTGTTCCTGCTCTCATTCCTGTTCCTGTCTGGCACCTATTATTGCTCCCATTCCTGATTCCGCTCTCGCTCATATTCCTGCTCCCACGCCTTATCCTGCTCTCACTCATGTTCCTGCTCTCACTCCTGTTCCTGCTCCAAGTCCTGTTCCTGCTCTCGATCCTGTTCCATCTACTGCTCCCATTCCTGCTCCTGTCCCTGCTCTCAATCCTGATCATCCTCCGACTCCTGTTCCTGCTCCCTCTCCAGTTACTGGTCTCACTCCTGTTCCTGCTCCCACTCCTGTTCCTGCTCCCACTCCTGTTCCTGCTCCCACTCCAGTTCCTGCTCCCACTCCTGTTCCTGCTCCCACACCTGTTCCTGCTCCCACTCCTGTTCCTGCTCCCACTCATGTTCCGGCTCGCACTCATGTTCCGGCTCGCACTCCTGTTCCTGCTCCCACTCCTGTTCCTGCTCTCAATCCTGTTCCATCTCCTGCTCCCATTCCTGCTCCTGTTCCTGCTCTCACTCCTGATCCTGCTCCGACTCCTGTTCCTGCTCTAACTCCAGTTCATGCTCCCATTCCTGTTCCTGCTCTCACACCTGATCCTGCTCCCACTCCTGTTCCTGCTCCCACTCATGTTCCTGCTCCCACTCCTGTTCCTGCACTCACTCCTGTTCCTTCTCCAACCCCTGTTCCTTCTCCTACCCCTGTCCCTGATCTCAACCCTGATACTGCTCTCCCTGCTGTTCCTGCTCCCACTGCTATTCCAGCTCTCAATCCAATTCCTACTCCCACTCCAGTTCCTCCTCTCACTCCTGTTCCTGCCCCTGATCCTGTTCCTGCTCTCACTCATTCCTGCTCTCACTCCTGTTCCTGCTCTCACTCCTGTTTCTGCTCTCAATCCTGTTCCTGCTCCCACTGTTGTTCCTGCTCTCAGTCCTGTTACTGCGCTTGCTCCTGCTCTCACTCCAGTTCATGCTCTCACTCCAGTTCATGCTCTCACTCCAGTTCCTGCTCTCACTCCAGTTCCTGCTCTCACTCCTGTTACTTCTAACACTCCTATTCCTGATCTCACACCTGTTCCTGCACTCACACCTGTTCCTGCTCCTGCTTCTGTTCCTGCTCTCACTCCTGTTCCTGCTCTCACTCCTGTTCCTGCTTCTGATCCTGTTCTTGCTCCTGATGCTGTTCCTGCTCTCACTCCTGTCCCTGCTCTCACTCCTGTTCCTGCTCTTACCCCTGTTCCTGCACCCACTCCTATTCCTCATCTCAATCCTGTTTCTGCGCCTTCCCCTGTTCCTGCTCTCACTCCTGTTCCAGCTCCAACTCCTGTTCCTGCTCCCTCTTCTGTTCCTGCTCCTGCTCCCATTCCTGCTCCTGTTCCTGCTCTCATTCCTGTTCCTGTCTGGCACCTATTATTGCTCCCATTCCTGATTCCGCTCTCGCTCATATTCCTGCTCCCACGCCTTATCCTGCTCCCACTCCTGTTCCTGCTCCAAGTCCTGTTCCTGCTCTCGATCCTGTTCCATCTCCTGCTCCCATTCCTGCTCCTGTCCCTGCTCTCACTCCTGATCCTGCTCCGACTCCTGTTCCTGCTCTCACTCCTGTTTCTGCTCCCTCTCCAGTTACTGCTCTCACTCCTGTTCCTGCTCCCACACCTGTTCCTGCTCCCACTCCAGTTCCTGCTCTCACTACTGTTCCTGCTCTCACTCCTGTTCCTGCTCTCACTCCTGTTCCTGCTCCCACTCCTGTTCCTGCTCCCACTCCAGTTCCTGCTCCCATTCCTGTTCCTGCTCCCACACCTGTTCCTGCTCCCACTCCTGTTCCTGCTCCCACTCATGTTCCGGCTCTCACTCATGTTCCGGCTCGCACTCCTGTTCCTGCTGCCACTCCTGTTCCTGCTCTCGATCCTGTTCCATCTCCTGCTCCCATTCCTGCTCCTGTTCCTGCTCTCACTCCTCATCCTGCTCCGACTCCTGTTCCTGCTCTCACTCCTGTTCCTGCTCTCACTCCTGTTCCTGCTCTCACTCCTGTTCCTGCTCCCACTCCTGTTCCTGCTCCCACTCCTGTTCCTTCTCCTACCCCTGTTCCTGATCTCCACCCTGATACTGCTCCCATTCCTGTTCCTGCTCCCACTGCTATTCCAGCTCTCAATCCAATTCCTACTCCCACTCCTGTTCCTCCTCTCACTCCTGTTCCTCCTCTCACTCCTGTTCCTGCTCTCACTCCTGTTCCTGCTCTCACTCCTGTTCCTGCTCTCACTCCTGTTTCTGCTCTCAATCCTGTTCCTGCTCCCACTGCTGTTCCTGCTCTCACTCCTGTTCCTGCTCTCACTCCTGTTCCTGCTCTCACTCCAGTTCATGCTCTCACTCCAGTTCATGCTCTCACTCCAGTTCATGCTCTCACTCCAGTTCCTGCTCTCACTCCAGTTCCTGCTCTCACTCCTGTTCCTGCTCCTACTTCTGTTCCAGCTCTCACTCCTGTTCCTGCTCTCACTCCTGTTCCTGCTTCTGATCCTGTTCTTGCTCCTGATGCTGTTCCTGCTCTCGCTCCTGTCCCTGCTCTCATTCCTGTTCCTGCTCTCACACCTGTTCCTGCTCTCACTCCTGTTCCAGCTCCAACTCCTGTTCCTGCTCTCACACCTGTTCCTGCTCTCACTCCTGTTCCTGCTCTCACTCCTGTTCCTGCTCCCAGTCCTGTTCCTGCTCTCGATCCTGTTCCATCTACTGCTCCCATTCCTGCTCCTGTCCCTGCTCTCAATCCTGATCATCCTCCGACTCCTGTTCCTGCTCCCTCTCCAGTTACTGGTCTCACTCCTGTTCCTGCTCCCACTCCTGTTCCTGCTCCCACTCCAGTTCCTGCTCCCATTCCTGTTCCTGCTCCCACTCCTGTTCCTGCTCCCACTCATGTTCCGGCTCGCACTCATGTTCCGGCTCGCACTCCTGTTCCTGCTCCCACTCCTGTTCCTGCTCTCAATCCTGTTCCATCTCCTGCTCCCATTCCTGCTCCTGTTCCTGCTCTCACTCCTGATCCTGCTCCGACTCCTGTTCCTGCTCTCACTCCTGTTCCTGCTCCCACTCCTGTTCCTGCTCCCACTCCTGTTCCTGCTCCCACTCCAGTTCCTTCTCCCATTCCTGTTCCAGCTCTCAGACCTGTTCCTGCTCTAACTCCAGTTCCTGCTCCCATTCCTGTTCCTGCTCTCACACCTGATCCTGCTCCCACTCCTGTTCCTGCTCCCACTCATGTTCCTGCTCCCACTCCTGTTCCTGCACTCACTCCTGTTCCTTCTCCAACCCCTGTTCCTTCACCTACCCCTGTTCCTGATCTCAACCCTGATACTGCTCTCCCTGCTGTTCCTGCTCCCACTGCTATTCCAGCTCTCAATCCAATTCCTACTCCCACACCTGTTCCTCCTCTCACTCCTGTTCCTGCTCCTGATCCTGTTCCTGCTCTCACTCATTGCTGCTCTCACTCCTGTTCCTGCTCTCACTCCTGTTTCTGCTCTCAATACTGTTCCTGCTCCCACTGCTGTTCCTGTTCTCACTCCTGTTCCTGCTCCCACTCCAGTTCCTGCTCCCACTCCAGTTCCTGCTCCCATTCCTGTTCCTGCTCCCACACCTGTTCCAGCTCCCACTCCTGTTCCTGCTCCCACTCATGTTCCGGCTCTCACTCATGTTCCGGCTCTCACTCCTTTTCCTGCTCCCACTCCTGTTCCTGCTCTCGATCCTGTTCCTGCTCTCACTCCTGTTCCTCCTCTCACTCCTGTTCCTGCTCTCACTCCTGTTCCTGCTCTCACTCCTGTTCCTGCTCTCACTCCTGTTCCTGCTCTCACTCCTGTTCCTGTTTTTCTCCTGTTCCTAGTTTCACTCCTGTTTCTGCTCTCAATCCTGTTCCTGCTCCCACTGCTGTTCCTGCTCTAACTCCTGTTACTGCGCCTGCTCCTGCTCTCACTCCAGTTCATGCTCTCACTCCAGTTCCTGCTCTCACTCCAGTTCCTGCTCTCACTCCTGTTACTTCTAACACTCCTATTCCTGATCTCACACCTGTTCCTGCACTCACACCTGTTCCTGCTCCTGCTTCTGTTCCAGCTCTCACTCCTGTTCCTGCTCTCACTCCTGTTCCTGCATCTGATCCTGTTCTTGCTCCTGATGCTGTTCCTGCTCTCACTCCTGTCCCTGCTCTCACTCCTGTTCCTGCTCCTACCCATATTCCTGCACCCACTCCTATTCCTCATCTCACTCCTGTTCCTGCTCCTACCCCTGTTCCTGCTCTCACACCTGTTCCTGCTCTCACTCCTGTTCCAGCTCCAACTCCTGTTCCTGCTCCCTCTTCTGTTCCTGCTCCTGCTCCCATTCCTGCTCCTGTTCCTGCTCTCATTCCTGTTCCTGTCTGGCACCTATTATTGCTCCCATTCCTGATTCCGCTCTCGCTCATATTCCTGCTCCCACGCCTTATCCTGCTCTCACTCATGTTCCGGCTCTCACTCCTGTTCCTGCTCCCAGTCCTGTTCCTGCTCTCGATCCTGTTCCATCTCCTGCTCCCATTCCTGCTCCTGTCCCTGCTCTCACTCCTGATCCTGCTCCGACTCCTGTTCCTGCTCCCTCTCCAGTTACTGCTCTCACTCCTGTTCCTGCTCTCACTCCTGTTCCTGCTCCCACTCCTGTTCCTGCTCCCACTCCAGTTCCTGCTCCCATTCCTGTTCCTGCTCCCACACCTGTTCCAGCTCCCACTCCTGTTCCTGCTCCCACTCATGTTCCGGCTCTCACTCATGTTCCGGCTCTCACTCCTTTTCCTGCTCCCACTCCTGTTCCTGCTCTCGATCCTGTTCCTGCTCTCACTCCTGTTCCTGCTCTCACTCCTGTTCCTCCTCTCACTCCTGTTCCTGCTCTCACTCCTGTTCCTGCTCTCACTCCTGTTCCTGCTCTCACTCCTGTTTCTGCTCTCACTCCAGTTCATGTTCTCACTCCAGTTCCTGCTCTCACTCCAGTTCCTGCTCTCACTCCTGTTACTTCTAACACTCCTATTCCTGATCTCACACCTGTTCCTGCACTCACACCTGTTCCTGCTCCTGCTTCTGTTCCAGCTCTCACTCCTGTTCCTGCTCTCACTCCTGTTCCTTCTCCAACCCCTGTTCCTTCTCCTACCCCTGTCCCTGATCTCAACCCTGATACTGCTCTCCCTGCTGTTCCTGCTCCCACTGCTATTCCAGCTCTCAATCCAATTCCTACTCCCACTCCAGTTCCTCCTCTCACTCCTGTTCCTGCTCCTGATCCTGTTCCTGCTCTCACTCATTCCTGCTCTCACTCCTGTTCCTGCTCTCACTCCTGTTTCTGCTTTCAATCCTGTTCCTGCTCCCACTGCTGTTCCTGCTCTAACTCCTGTTAGTGCGCCTGCTCCTGCTCTCACTCCAGTTCATGCTCTCACTCCAGTTCATGCTCTCACTCCAGTTCCTGCTCTCACTCCAGTTCCTGCTCTCACTCCTGTTACTTCTAACACTCCTATTCCTGATCTCACACCTGTTCCTGCACTCACACCTGTTCCTGCTCCTGCTTCTGTTCCTGCTCTCACTCCTGTTCCTGCTCTCACTCCTGTTCCTGCTTCTGATCCTGTTCTTGCTCCTGATGCTGTTCCTGCTCTCACTCCTGTCCCTGCTCTCACTCCTGTTCCTGCTCCTACCCATATTCCTGCACCCACTCCTATTCCTCATCTCACTCCTGTTCCTGCTCCTACCCCTGTTCCTGCTCTCACACCTGTTCCTGCTCTCACTCCTGTTCCAGCTCCAACTCCTGTTCCTGCTCCCTCTTCTGTTCCTGCTCCTGCTCCCATTCCTGCTCCTGTTCCTGCTCTCATTCCTGTTCCTGTCTGGCACCTATTATTGCTCCCATTCCTGATTCCGCTCTCGATCATATTCCTGCTCCCACGCCTTATCCTGCTCTCACTCATGTTCCGGCTCTCACTCCTGTTCCTGCTCCAAGTCCTGTTCCTGCTCTCGATCCTGTTCCATCTCCTGCTCCCATTCCTGCTCCTGTCCCTGCTCTCACTCCTGATCCTGCTCCGACTCCTGTTCCTGCTCCCTCTCCAGTTACTGCTCTCACTCCTGTTCCTGCTCCCACACCTGTTCCTGCTCCCACTCCTGTTCCTGCTCCCACTCCTGTTCCTGCTCCCACTCCAGTTCCTGCTCCCATTCCTGTTCCTGCTCCCACACATGTTCCTGCTCCCACTCCTGTTCCTGCTCATACTCATGTTCCGGCTCTCACTCATGTTCCGGCTCGCACTCCTGTTCCTGCTCCCAGTCCTGTTCCTGCTCTCGATCCTGTTCCATCTCCTGCTCCCATTCCTGCTCCTGTTCCTGCTCTCACTCCTCATCCTGCTCCGACTCATGTTCCTGCTCTCACTCCTGTTCCTGCTCCCACTCCTGTTCCTGCTCCCACTCCTGTTCCTTCTCCTACCCCTGTTCCTGATCTCACACCTGATACTGTTCTCACTGCTGTTCCTGCTCCCACTGCTATTCCAGCTCTCAATCCAATTCCTACTCCCACTCCTGTTCCTCCTCTCACTCCTGTTCCTGCTCTCAGTCCTGTTCCTGCTCTCACTTCTGTTCCTGCTCTCACTCCTGTTCCTGCTCTCACTCCTGTTTCTGCTCTCAATCCTGTTCCTGCTCCCACTGCTGTTCCTGCTCTAACTCCTGTTACTGCGGCTGCTCCTGCTCTCACTCCAGTTCATGCTCTCACTCCAGCTCATGCTCTCACTCCAGTTCCTGCTCTCACTCCTGTTACTTCTAACACTCCTATTCCTGATCTCACACCTGTTCCTGCACTCACACCTGTTCCTGCTCCTGCTTCTGTTCCAGCTCTCACTCCTGTTCCTGCTCTCACTCCTGTTCCTGCTTCTGATCCTGTTCTTGCTCCTGATGCTGTTTCTGCTCTCACTCCTGTCCCTGCTCACACTCCTGTTCCTGCTCCTACCCATATTCCTGCACCCACTCCTATTCCTCATCTCACTCCTGTTCCTGCTCCTACCCCTGTTCCTGCTCTCACACCTGTTCCTGCTCTCACTCCTGTTCCAGCTCCCTCTTCTGTTCCTGCTCTGCTCCCATTCCTGCTCCTGTTCCTGCTCTCATTCCTGTTCCTGTCTGGCACCTATTATTGCTCCCATTCCTGATTCCGCTCTCGCTCATATTCCTGCTCCCACGCCTTATCCTGCTCTCACTCATATTCCTGCTCCCACTCCTGTTCCTGCTCCCACTCATGTTCCGGCTCGCACTCATGTTCCGGCTCGCACTCATGTTCCGGCTCGCACTCCTGTTCCTGCTCTCACTCCTGTTCCTGCTCCCACTCCTGTTCCTGCTCTCAATCCTGTTCCATCTCCTGCTCCCATTCCTGCTCCTGTTCCTGCTCTCACTCCTGATCCTGCTCCGACTCCTGTTCCTGCTCTCACTCCTGTTCCAGCTCCAACTCCTGTTCCTGCTCCCTCTTCTGTTCCTGCTCCTGCTCCCATTCCTGCTCCTGTTCCTGCTCTCATTCCTGTTCCTGTCTGGCACCTATTATTGCTCCCATTCCTTATTCCGCTCTCGCTCATATTCCTGCTCCCACGCCTTATCCTGCTCTTACTCATGTTCCGGCTCTCACTCCTGTTCCTGCTCCAAGTCCTGTTCCTGCTCTCGATCCTGTTCCATCTCCTGCTCCCATTCCTGCTCCTGTCCCTGCTCTCACTCCTGATCCTGCTCCGACTCCTGTTCCTGCTCCCTCTCCAGTTACTGGTCTCACTCCTGTTCCTGCTCCCACTCCTGTTCCTGCTCCCACTCCAGTTCCTGCTCCCATTCCTGTTCCTGCTCCCACACCTGTTCCTGCTCCCACTCCAGTTCCTGCTCCCATTCCTGTTCCTGCTCCCACACCTGTTCCAGCTCCCACTCCTGTTCCTGCTCCCACTCATGTTCCGGCTCTCACTCATGTTCCGGCTCTCACTCCTTTTCCTGCTCCCACTCCTGTTCCTGCTCTCGATCCTGTTCCTGCTCTCACTGCTGTTCCTCCTCTCACTCCTGTTCCTGCTCTCACTCCTGTTCCTGCTCTCAGTCCTGTTCCTGCTCCCAGTCCTGTTCCTGCTTTCGATCCTGTTCCATCTCCTGCTCCCATTCCTGCTCCTGTCCCTGCTCTCACTCCTGATCCTGCTCCGACTCCTGTTCCTGCTCCCTCTCCAGTTACGTCTCTCACTCCTGTTCCTGCTCTCACTCCTGTTCCTGCTCCCACTCCTGTTCCTGCTCCCATTCCTGTTCCTGCTCCCACACCTGTTCCAGCTCACACTCCTGTTCCTGATCCCACTCATCTTCCGGCTCTCACTCTTGTTCCGGCTCTCACTCCTTTTCCTGCTCCCACTCCTGTTCCTGCTCTCGATCCTGTTCCTGCTCTCACTCCTGTTCCTCCTCTCACTCCTGTTCCTGCTCTCACTCCTGTTCCTGCTCTCACTCCTGTTCCTGATCTCACTCCTGTTCCTGCTCTCACTCCTGTTTCTGCTCTCAATCCTGTTCCTGCTCCCACTGCTGTTCCTGCTCTAACTCCTGTTACTGCGCCTGCTCCTGCTCTCACTCCAGTTCATGCTCTCACTCCAGTTCATGCTCTCACTCCAGTTCATGCTCTCACTCCAGTTCATGCTCTCACTCCAGTTCCAGCTCTCACTCCAGTTCCTGCTCTCTCTCCTGTTACTTCTAACACTCCTATTCCTGATCTCACACCTGTTCCTGCACTCACACCTGTTCCTGCTCTCACTCCTGTTCCTGCTCTCACTCCTGTTCCTGCTTCTGATCCTGTTCTTGCTCCTGATGCTGTTCCTGCTCTCACTCCTGTCCCTGCTCTCACTCCTGTTCCTGCTCCTACCCATATTCCTGCACCCACTCCTATTCCTCATCTCACTCCTGTTCCTGCTCCTACCCCTGTTCCTGCTCTCACACCTGTTCCTGCTCTCACTCCTGTTCCAGCTCCAACTCCTGTTCCTGCTCCCTCTTCTGTTCCTGCTCCTGCTCCCATTCCTGCTCCTGTTCCTGCTCTCATTCCTGTTCCTGTCTGGCACCTATTATTGCTCCCATTCCTGATTCCGCTCTCGCTCATATTCCTGCTCCCACGCCTTATCCTGCTCTCATTCATGTTCCGGCTCTCACTCCTGTTCCTGCTCCCAGTCCTGTTCCTGCTCTCGATCCTGTTCCATCTCCTGCTCCCATTCCTGCTCCTGTCCCTGCTCTCACTCCTGATCCTGCTCCGACTCCTGTTCCTGCTCCCTCTCCAGTTACTGCTCTCACTCCTGTTCCTGCTCCAACTCCTGTTCCTGCTGCCACTCCTGTTCCTGCTCTCACTCCTGTTCCTGCTCTCACTCCTGTTCCTGCTCTCACTCCTGTTCCTGCTCTCACTCCTGTTCCTGCTCTCACTCCTGTTCCTGCTGCCACTCCTGTTCCTGCTCTCAATCCTGTTCCTGCTCTCACTCCTGTTCCTGCTCCCACTCCTGTTCCTGCTCCCACTCCAGTTCCTGCTCCCATTCCTGTTCCTGCTCCCACACCTGTTCCAGCTCCCACTCCTGTTCCTGCTCCCACTCATGTTCCGGCTCTCACTCATGTTCCGGCTCTCACTCCTTTTCCTGCTCCCACTCCTGTTCCTGCTCTCGATCCTGTTCCATCTCCTGCTCCCATTCCTGCTCCTGTTCCTGCTCTCACTCCTGATCCTGCTCCGACTCCTGTTCCTGCTCTCAAACCTGTTCCTGCTCCCACTCCTGTTCCTGCTCCCACTCCAGTTCCTGCTCCCATTCCTGTTCCTGCTCTCACACCTGTTCCTGCTCCCACTCCTGTTCCTGCTCCCACTCATGTTCCTGCTCCCACTCATGTTCCTGCTCCCACTCCTGTTCCTGATCTCACTCCTGTTCCTTCTCCAACCCCTGTTCCTTCTCCTACCCCTGTTCCTGATCTCAACCCTGATACTGCTCTCCCTGCTGTTCCTGCTCCCACACCTGTTCCTGCTCCCTCTTCTGTTCCTGCTCCTGCTCCCATTCCTGCTCCTGTTCCTGCTCTCATTCCTGTTCCTGTCTGGCACCTATTATTGCTCCCATTCCTGATTCCGCTTTCGCTCATATTCCTGCTCCCACGCCTTATCCTGCTCTCACTCATGTTCCGGCTCTCACTCCTGTTCCTGCTGCAAGTCCTGTTCCTGCTCTCGATCCTGTTCCATCTCCTGCTCCCATTCCTGCTCCTGTCCCTGCTCTCACTCCTGTTCCGGCTCGCACTCCTGTTCCTGCTCCCACTCCACTTTCTGCTCCCACTCCTGTTCCTGCTCCCACTCATGTTCCGGCTCTCACTCATGTTCCGGCTCGCACTCATGTTCCGGCTCGCACTCCTGTTCCTGCTCCCACTCCTGTTCCTGCTCTCGATCCTGTTCCATCTCCTGCTCCCATTCCTGCTCCTGTTCCTGCTCTCACTCCTGATCCTGCTCCGACTCCTGTTCCTGCTCTCACTCTGTTCCTGCTCCCACTCCTGTTCCTGCTCCCACTCCTGTTCCTGCTCCCACTCCAGTTCCTGCTCCCATTCCTGTTCCAGCTCTCAGAACTCTTCCTGCTCTCACGCCTGTTCCTGCTTCTGATCCTGTTCCTGCTCCTAATCCTGTTCCTGCTCTCATTCCAGTTACTGCTCTCACTCCTGTTCCTGCTCCCACTCCTGTTCCTGCGCCCACTCCTGTTCCTGCGCCCACTCCTGTTCCTGCTCCCACTTCTGTTCCTGCTCCTGCTCCCATTCCTGCTCCAGTTCCTGCTCTCATTCCTGTCCTGTCTGGCTCCTATTCCTGCTCCCATTCCTGATTCCGCTCTCGCTCATATTCCTGCTCCCACGCATGTTCCGGCTCCCACTCCTGTTCCTGCTCCCACTCCTGTTCCTGCTCCCACTCCTGGTCCTGCTCTCGATCCTGTTCAATCTCCTGTCCCATTCCTGCTCCTGTTCCTTATCTCACTCCTGATCCTGCTCCGACTCTTGTTCCTGCTCTCACTCCTGTTCCTGCTCCCACTCCTTTTGCTGCCTCCCCTCCAGTTCCTGCTCCCATTCCTGTTCCTGCTCTCACTCCTGTTCCTGCTCCCACTCCTGTTCCTGCTCCCACTCCTGTTCCTGCTCCCTCTCCTGTTCCTGCTCTCACTACTGTTCCTGCTCTCACTCCTGTTCCTGCTCCCACTCCTGTTCCTGCTCCCACTCCTGTTCCTGCTCCCACTCCTGTTCCTGCTCCCTCTCCTGTTCCTGCTCTCACTACTTTTCCTGCTCTCACTCCTGTTCCTGCTCCCACTCCTGTTCCTGCTCCCACTCCTGTTCCTGCTCCCACTCCTGTTCCTGCTCCCACTGCTGTTCCTGCTCTAACTCCTGTTACTGCGCCTGCTCCTGCTCTCACTCCAGTTCATGCTCTCACTCCAGTTCATGCTCTCACTCCAGTTCCTGCTCTCACTCCTGTTACTTCTAACACTCCTATTCCTGATCTCACACCTGTTCCTGCACTCACACCTGTTCCTGCTCCTGCTTCTGTTCCAGCTCTCACTCCTGTTCCTGCTCTCACACCTGTTCCTGCTCCCACTCCTGTTCCTGCTCCCACTCCTGTTCCTGCTCCCACTTCTGTTCCTGCTCCTGCTCCCATTCCTGCTCCTGTTCCTGCTCTCACTCCTGTACCTGCTCTCACTCTTGTTCCTGCTCCCACTGCTATTCCTGCTCCCACTCCTGTTCATGCTCCCACTCCTGTTCCTGCTCCCACTCCTGTTCCTGCTCTCCCTCCTGTTCCTGCTCGCACTCCTGTACCTGCACTCACATCTGTTCTTGCTGCTGATCCTGTTCCTGCTCTCACTCCTGTTCCTGCTCTCACTCCTTTTCCTGCTCTCACTCCTGTTCCTGCTCCCACTCCTATTCCTACTCTCACTCCAGTTCCAGCTCTCAATCGAATTCCTGCTCCCACTTCTGTTCCTGCTCTCACTCCTTTCCTTTTCTCAATGCTGTTCCTGTTCTCACTCCTATTCCTGCTCTCACTCCTGTTCCTGCTCTCACTCATGTTCCTGCTCCCACTCATGTTCCTGCTCTCACTCCTGTTCCTGCTCTTAATCCAATTCCTGCTCCCACTCCTGTTCCTGCCCCCACTCCTGTTCTTGCTCCCACTCCTGTTCCTGCTCCCACTACTGTTCCTGCTCCCACTCCTGTTCCTGCTCTCACACCTGATCCTGCTCTCACTCCTGTTCCTGCTCTCACACCTGTTTCTGCTCTCAATCCTGTTCCTGCTCCCACTGCTGTTCCTGCTCTAACTCCTGTTACTGCGCCTGCTCCTGCTCTCACTCCAGTTCATGCTCTCACTCCAGTTCATGCTCTCACTCCAGTTCCTGCTCTCACTCCTGTTACTTCTAACACTCCTATTCCTGATCTCACACCTGTTCCTGCACTCACACCTGTTCCTGCTCCTGCTTCTGTTCCAGCTCTCACTCCTGTTCCTGCTCTCACTCCTGTTCCTGCTCTCACTCCTGTTCCTGCTTCTGATCCTGTTCTTGCTCCTGATGCTGTTCCTGCTCTCGCTCCTGTCCCTGCTCTCACTCCTGTTCCTGCTCCTACCCATATTCCTGCACCCACTCCTATTCCTCATCTCACTCCTGTTCCTGCTCCTACCCCCGTTCCTGCTCTCACACCTGTTCCTGCTCTCACTCCTGTTCCAGCTCCAACTCCTGTTCCTGCTCCCTCTTCTGTTCCTGCTCCTGCTCCCATTCCTGCTCCTGTTCCTGCTCTCATTCCTGTTCCTGTCTGGCACCTATTATTGCTCCCATTCCTTATTCCGCTCTCGCTCATATTCCTGCTCCCACGCCTTATCCTGCTCTCACTCATGTTCCGGCTCTCACTCCTGTTCCTGCTCCAAGTCCTGTTCCTGCTCTCGATCCTGTTCCATCTCCTGCTCCCATTCCTGCTCCTGTCCCTGCTCTCACTCCTGATCCTGCTCCGACTCCTGTTCCTGCTCCCTCTCCAGTTACTGGTCTCACTCCTGTTCCTGCTCCCACTCCTGTTCCTGCTCCCACTCCAGTTCCTGCTCCCATTCCTGTTCCTGCTCCCACACCTGTTCCTGCTCCCACTCCTGTTCCTGCTCCCACTCCAGTTCCTGCTCCCATTCCTGTTCCTGCTCCCACACCTGTTCCAGCTCCCACTCCTGTTCCTGCTCCCACTCATGTTCCGGCTCTCACTCATGTTCCGGCTCTCACTCCTTTTCCTGCTCCCACTCCTGTTCCTGCTCTCGATCCTGTTCCTGCTCTCACTGCTGTTCCTCCTCTCACTCCTGTTCCTGCTCTCACTCCTGTTCCTGCTCTCACTCCTGTTCCTGCTCCCAGTCCTGTTCCTGCTTTCGATCCTGTTCCATCTCCTGCTCCCATTCCTGCTCCTGTCCCTGCTCTCACTCCTGATCCTGCTCCGACTCCTGTTCCTGCTCCCTCTCCAGTTACTGCTCTCACTCCTGTTCCTGCTCTCACTCCTGTTCCTGCTCCCACTCCTGTTCCTGCTCCCATTCCTGTTCCTGCTCCCACACCTGTTCCAGCTCCCACTCCTGTTCCTGATCCCACTCATGTTCCGGCTCTCACTCTTGTTCCGGCTCTCACTCCTTTTCCTGCTCCCACTCCTGTTCCTGCTCTCGATCCTGTTCCTGCTCTCACTCCTGTTCCTCCTCTCACTCCTGTTCCTGCTCTCACTCCTGTTCCTGCTCTCACTCCTGTTCCTGCTCTCACTCCTGTTCCTGCTCTCACTCCTGTTCCTGCTCTCACTCCTGTTTCTGCTCTCAATCCTGTTCCTGCTCCCACTGCTGTTCCTGCTCTAACTCCTGTTACTGCGCCTGCTCCTGCTCTCACTCCAGTTCATGCTCTCACTCCAGTTCATGCTCTCACTCCAGTTCATGCTCTCACTCCAGTTCCAGCTCTCACTCCAGTTCCTGCTCTCACTCCTGTTACTTCTAACACTCCTATTCCTGATCTCACACCTGTTCCTGCACTCACACCTGTTCCTGCTCCTACTTCTGTTCCAGCTCTCACTCCTGTTCCTGCTCTCACTCCTGTTCCTGCTTCTGATCCTGTTCTTGCTCCTGATGCTGTTCCTGCTCTCACTCCTGTCCCTGCTCTCACTCCTGTTCCTGCTCTCACTCCTGTTCCTGCACCCACTCCTATTCCTCATCTCACTCCTGTTCCTGCTCCTACCCCTGTTCCTGCTCTCACACCTGTTCCTGCTCTCACTCCTGTTCCAGCTCCAACTCCTGTTCCTGCTCCCTCTTCTGTTCCTGCTCCTGCTCCCATTCCTGCTCCTGTTCCTGCTCTCATTCCTGTTCCTGTCTGGCACCTATTATTGCTCCCATTCCTGATTCCGCTCTCGCTCATATTCCTGCTCCCACGCCTTATCCTGCTCTCACTCATGTTCCGGCTCTCACTCCTGTTCCTGCTCCCAGTCCTGTTCCTGCTCTCGATCCTGTTCCATCTCCTGCTCCCATTCCTGCTCCTGTCCCTGCTCTCACTCCTGATCCTGCTCCGACTCCTGTTCCTGCTCCCTCTCCAGTTACTGCTCTCACTCCTGTTCCTGCTCCAACTCCTGTTCCTGCTGCCACTCCTGTTCCTGCTCTCACTCCTGTTCCTGCTCTCACTCCTGTTCCTGCTCGAACTCCTGTTCCTGCTGCCACTCCTGTTCCTGCTCTCAATCCTGTTCCTGCTCTCACTCCTGTTCCTGCTCCCACTCCTGTTCCTGCTCCCACTCCAGTTCCTGCTCCCATTCCTGTTCCTGCTCCCACACCTGTTCCAGCTCCCACTCCTGTTCCTGCTCCCACTCATGTTCCGGCTCTCACTCATGTTCCGGCTCTCACTCCTTTTCCTGCTCCCACTCCTGTTCCTGCTCTCGATCCTGTTCCATCTCCTGCTCCCATTCCTGCTCCTGTTCCTGCTCTCAAACCTGTTCCTGCTCCCACTCCTGTTCCTGCTCCCACTCCAGTTCCTGCTCCCATTCCTGTTCCTGCTCTCACACCTGTTCCTGCTCCCACTCCTGTTCCTGCTCCCACTCATGTTCCTGCTCCCACTCCTGTTCCTGATCTCACTCCTGTTCCTTCTCCAACCCCTGTTCCTTCTCCTACCCCTGTTCCTGATCTCAACCCTGATACTGCTCTCCCTGCTGTTCCTGCTCCCACTGCTATTCCAGCTCTCAATCCAATTCCTACTCCCACTCCTGTTCCTGCTCGCACTCCTTTTCCTGCTCCCACTCCTGTTCCTGATCCTGCTCCTTTTCCTGCTCTCACTCCTGTTCCTGCTCCTACCCCTGTTCCTGATCTCACACCTGATACTGCTCTCACTGCTGTTCCTGCTCCCACTGCTATTCCAGCTCTCAATCCAATTCCTACTCCCACTCCTGTTCCTCCTCTCACTCCTGTTCCTGCTCCCACTCCTGTTCCTGCTCCCACTCCTGTTCCTGCTCCCTCTCCTGTTCCTGCTCTCACTACTGTTCCTGCTCTCACTCCTGTTCCTGCTCCCACTCCTGTTCCTGCTCCCACTCCTGTTCCTGCTCCCTCTCCTGTTCCTGCTCTCACTACTTTTCCTGCTCTCACACCTGTTCCTGCTCCCACTCCTGTTCCTGCTCCCACTCCTGTTCCTGCTCCCACTTCTGTTCCTGCTCCTGCTCCCATTCCTGCTCCTGTTCCTGCTCTCACTCCTGTACCTGCTCTCAATCTTGTTCCTGCTCCCACTGCTATTCCTGCTCCCACTCCTGTTCCTGCTCCCACTCCTCTTCCTGCTCCCACTCCTGTTCCTGCTCCCACTCCTGTTCCTGCTCCCACTCCTGTTCCTGCTCTCCCTCCTGTTCCTGCTCGCACTCCTGTACCTGCACTCACATCTGTTCTTGCTGCTGATCCTGTTCCTGCTCTCACTCCTGTTCCTGCTCTCACTCCTTTTCCTGCTCTCACTCCTGTTCTGCTCCCACTCCTATTCCTACTCTCACTCCAGTTCGAGCTCTCAATCGAATTCCTGCTCCCACTTCTGTTCCTGCTCTCACTCCTTTCCTTTTCTCAATGCTGTTCCTGTTCTCACTCCTATTCCTGCTCTCACTCCTGTTCCTGCTCTCACTCATGTTCCTGCTCCCACTCATGTTCCTGCTCTCACTCCTGTTCCTGCTCTTAATCCAATTCCTGCTCCCACTCCTGTTCCTGCTCCCACTCCTGTTCCTGCTCCCACTCCTGTTCTTGCTCCCACTCCTGTTCCTGCTCCCACTACTGTTCCTGCTCCCACTCCTGTTCCTGCTCTCACACCTGATCCTGCTCTCACTCCTGATCCTGCTCCGACTCATGTTCCTGCTCCCACACCAGTTCCTCTTCCCACTGCTCTTCCTGCTCCCACTCCTGTTCCTGCTCTCACTCCTGTTCCTGCTCCCACTCCAGTTCCTGCTCTCCCCCCTGTTCCTGCTCTCCCCCCTGTTCCTGCTCTCCCTCCTGTTCCTGCTCTCCCTCCTGTTCCTGCTCTCACACCTGTTCCTGCACTCACACCTGTTCTTGCTGCTGATCCTGTTCCTGCTCTCACTCCTGTTCCTGCTGTCACTCCTGTTCTTGTTCTCACTCCTGTTCCTTCTCTCACATCTGTTTCTGCATTTGCTAATACTCCTACTCTCACTCCTTTTCACACTCCTGCTCCTGTTCCTGCTCGCACTCCTTTTCCTGCTCCCACTCCTGTTCCTGATCCTGCTCCTTTTCCTGCTCTCACTCCTGTTCCTGCTCCTACCCCTGTTCCTGATCTCACACCTGATACTGCTCTCACTGCTGTTCCTGCTCCCACTGCTGTTCCCGCTCTCAATCCAATTCCTGCTCCCACTCCTGTTCCTGCTCTCACTCCTGTTCCTGCTCTCACTCCTGTTCCTGCTCTCACTCCTGTTCCTGCTCTCACTCCTGTTCCTGCTCTCACTCCTGTTCCTGCTCTCACTCTTGTTTCTGCTCTCAATCCTGTTCCTGCTCCCACTGCTGTTCCTGCTCTAACTCCTGTTACTGCGCCTGCTCCTGCTCTCACTCCAGTTCATGCTCTCACTCCAGTTCCTGCTCTCACTCCAGTTCCTGCTCTCACTCCTGTTACTTCTTACACTCCTATTCCTGATCTCACACCTGTTCCTGCGCTCACACCTGTTCCTGCTCCTGCTTCTGTTCCAGCTCTCACTCCTGTTCCTGCTCTCACTCCTGTTCCTGCTTCTGATCCTGTTCTTGCTCCTGATGCTGTTCCTGCTCTCACTCCTGTCCCTGCTCTCAATCCTGTTCCTGGTCCTACCCATATTCCTGCACCCACTCCTATTCCTCATCTCACTCCTGTTCCTGCTCTCACACCTGTTCCTGCTCTCACTCCTGTTCCAGCTCCAACTCCTGTTCCTGCTCCCTCTTCTGTTCCTGCTCCTGCTCCCATTCCTGCTCCTGTTCCTGCTCTCATTCCTGTTCCTGTCTGGCACCTATTATTGCTCCCATTCCTGATTCCGCTCTCGCTCATATTCCTGCTCCCACGCCTTATCCTGCTCTCACTCATGTTCCGGCTCTCACTCCTGTTCCTGCTGCAAGTCCTGTTCCTGCTCTCGATCCTGTTCCATCTCCTGCTCCCATTCCTGCTCCTGTCCCTGCTCTCACTCCTTATCCTGCTCCGACTCCTATTCCTGCTCCCTCTCCAGTTACTGCTCCCACTCCTGTTCCTGCTCCCACTCCTGTTCCTGCTCCCACTCCTGCTCCTGCTCCCACTCCAGTTCCTGCTCCCATTCCTGTTCCTGCTCCCACTCCTGTTCCTGCTCCCACTCATGTTCCGGCTCTCACTCATGTTCCGGCTCGCACTCCTGTTCCTGCTCCCACTCCTGTTCCTGCTCTCGATCCTGTTCCATCTCCTGCTCCCATTCCTGCTCCTGTTCCTGCTCCCACTCCTGTTCCTGCTCCCACTCCAGTTCCTGCTCCCACACCTGTTCCTGCTCCCACTCCTGTTCCTGCTCCCACTCATGTTCCGGCTCTCACTCATGTTCCGGCTCGCACTCCTGTTCCTGCTCCCACTCCTGTTCCTGCTCTCGATCCTGTTCCATCTCCTGCTCCCATTCCTGCTCCTGTTCCTGCTCTCACTCCTGTTCCTGCTCCGACTCCTGTTCCTGCTCTCACTCTGTTCCTGCTCCCACTCCTGTTCCTGCTCCGACTCCTGTTCCTGCTCTCACTCTGTTCCTGCTCCCACTCCTGTTCCTGCTCCCACACCTGTTCCTGCTCCCACTCCTGTTCCTGCTCCCACTCATGTTCCGGCTCTCACTCATGTTCCGGCTCGCACTCCTGTTCCTGCTCCCACTCCTGTTCCTGCTCTCGATCCTGTTCCATCTCCTGCTCCCATTCCTGCTCCTGTTCCTGCTCTCACTCCTGTTCCTGCTCCGACTCCTGTTCCTGCTCTCACTCTGTTCCTGCTCCCACTCCTGTTCCTGCTCCCACTCCTGTTCCTGCTCCCACTCCAGTTCCTGCTCCCATTCCTGTTCCAGCTCTCAGAACTGTTCCTGCTCTCACGCCTGTTCCTGCTTCTGATCCTGTTCCTGCTCCTGATCCTGTTCCTGCTCTCACTCCAGTTACTGCTCTCACTCCTGTTCCTGCTCTAACTCCTGTGCTTGCACCAACTCCTATTCCTCATCTCACTCCTGTTCCTGCTCCTACCCCTGTTCCTGCTCTCACACCTGTTCCTGCGCTCACACCTGTTCCTGCTCCCACTCCTGTTCCTGCGCCCACTCCTGTTCCTGCTCCCACTTCTGTTCCTGCTCCTGCTCCCATTCCTGCTCCTATTCCTGCTCCCACTCCTGTTCCTGCTCCCACTCCTGTTCCTACTCTCACACCTGTTCCTGCTCTCACTCCTGTTCCTGCTCTCACTCCTGTTCCTGCTCTCACTCCTGTTCCTGCTCTCACTCTTGTTCCTGCTCCAACTGCTATTCCTGCTCCCACTAATGTTCCTGCTCCCACTCCTGTTCCTGCTCCCACTCCTGTTCCTGCTCCCACTCCTGTTCCTGCTCCCACTTTTGTTCCTGCTCCTGCTCCCATTCCTGCTCCTGTTCCTGCTCTCACTCCTGTACCTCCTCTCACTCTTGTTCATGCTCCCACTGCTATTCCTGCTCCCACTCCTGTTCCTGCTCCCACTCCTGTTCCTGCTCCCACTCCTGTTCCTGCTCCCACTCCTGTTCCTGCTCCCACTCCTGTTCCTGCTCCCACTCCTGTTCCTGCTCCCACTCCTGTTCCTGCTCTCCCTCCTGTTCCTGCTCGCACTCCTGTACCTGCACTCACACCTGTTCTTGCTGCTGATCCTGTTCCTGCTCTCACTCCTGTTCCTGCTCTCACTCCTTTTCCTGCTCTCACTCCTGTTCCTGCTCCCACTCCTATTCCTACTCTCACTCCAGTTCCAGCTCTCAATCGAATTCCTGCTCCCACTTCTGTTCCTGCTCTCACTCATTTCCTTTTCTCAATGCTGTTCCTGTTCTCACTCCTATTCCTGCTCTCACTCCTGTTCCTGCTCTCACTCATGTTCCTGCTCCCACTCCTGTTCCTGCTCTCACTCCTGTTCCTGCTCTTAATCCAATTCCTGCTCCCACTCCTGTTCCTGCTCCCACTCCTGTTCTTGCTCCCACTCCTGTTCCTGCTCCCACTACTGTTCCTGCTCCCACTACTGTTCCTGCTCCCACTCCTGTTCCTGCTCTCACACCTGATCCTGCTCTCACTCCTGATCCTGCTCCGACTCATGTTCCTGCTCCCACACCAGTTCCTCTTCCCACTGCTGTTCCTGCTCTCACTCCTGTTGCTGCTCCCACCAGTTCCTGCTCCCGTTCCTGGTCCTGCTCTCACACCTGTTCCTGCTCCCACTCCTGTTCCTGCTCCCACTCCTGTTCCTGCTCCCACTCATGTTCCTGCTCTCACTACTGTTCCTGCTCTCACGCCTGTTCATGCTCTCACTCCTGTTCCTGCTCTCACTCCTGTTCCTGCTCTCACTCCTGTTCCTGCTCCCACTGCTATTCCTGCTCCCACTCCAGTTCCTGCTCTCTCCCCTGTTCCTGCTCTCCCCCCTGTTCCTGCTCTCCCTCCTGTTCCTGCTCTCCCTCCTGTTCCTGCTCTCACACCTGTTCCTGCACTCACACCTGTTCTTGCTGCTGATCCTGTTCCTGCTCTCATTCCTGTTCCTGCTGTCACTCCTGTTCTTGTTCTCACTCCTGTTCCTTCTCTCACATCTGTTTCTGCATTTGCTAATACTCCTACTCTCACTCCTTTTCACACTCCTGCTCCTGTTCCTGCTCGCACTCCTTTTCCTGCTCCCACTCCTGTTCCTGATCCTGCTCCTTTTCCTGCTCTCACTCCTGTTCCTGCTCCTCCCCCTGTTCCTGATCTCACACCTGATACTGCTCTCACTGCTGTTCCTGCTCCCACTGCTGTTCCCGCTCTCAATCCAATTCCTGCTCTCACTCCTGTCCCTGCTCTCACTCCTGTTCCTGCTCTCACTCCTGTTCCAGCTCTCACTCCTGTTCCTGCTCTCACTCCTGTTCCTGCTCCTGTGTCCTGTTCCTGCTCCCGCTGCTGTTCCTGCTCCCATTCCTGTTCCTGCTCTCACACCTGTTCCTGCTCCCACTCCTGTTCCTGCTCCCAATCATGTTCCTGCTCCCACTCCTGTTCCTGCTCTTGCTCTGGTTCCTGCTCTCACTCCTGTTACTTCTTACACTCCTATTCCTGATCTCACACCTGTTCCTGCGCTCACACCTGTTCCTGCTCCTGCTTCTGTTCCAGCTCTCACTCCTGTTCCTGCTCTCACTCCTGTTCCTGCTTCTGATCCTGTTCTTGCTCCTGATGCTGTTCCTGCGCCCACTCCTGTTCCTGCTCCCACTTCTGTTCCTGCTCCTGCTCCCATTCCTGCTCCTATTCCTGCTCCCACTCCTGTTCCTGCTCCCACTCCTGTTCCTACTCTCACACCTGTTCCTGCTCTCACTCCTGTTCCTGCTCTCACTCCTGTTCCTGCTCTCACTCCTGTTCCTGCTCTCACTCTTGTTCCTGCTCCAACTGCTATTCCTGCTCCCACTAATGTTCCTGCTCCCACTCCTGTTCCTGCTCCCACTCCTGTTCCTGCTCCCACTCCTGTTCCTGCTCCCACTTTTGTTCCTGCTCCTGCTCCCATTCCTGCTCCTGTTCCTGCTCTCACTCCTGTACCTCCTCTCACTCTTGTTCATGCTCCCACTGCTATTCCTGCTCCCACTCCTGTTCCTGCTCCCACTCCTGTTCCTGCTCCCACTCCTGTTCCTGCTCCCACTCCTGTTCCTGCTCCCACTCCTGTTCCTGCTCCCACTCCTGTTCCTGCTCCCACTCCTGTTCCTGCTCTCCCTCCTGTTCCTGCTCGCACTCCTGTACCTGCACTCACACCTGTTCTTGCTGCTGATCCTGTTCCTGCTCTCACTCCTGTTCCTGCTCTCACTCCTTTTCCTGCTCTCACTCCTGTTCCTGCTCCCACTCCTATTCCTACTCTCACTCCAGTTCCAGCTCTCAATCGAATTCCTGCTCCCACTTCTGTTCCTGCTCTCACTCATTTCCTTTTCTCAATGCTGTTCCTGTTCTCACTCCTATTCCTGCTCTCACTCCTGTTCCTGCTCTCACTCATGTTCCTGCTCCCACTCCTGTTCCTGCTCTCACTCCTGTTCCTGCTCTTAATCCAATTCCTGCTCCCACTCCTGTTCCTGCTCCCACTCCTGTTCTTGCTCCCACTCCTGTTCCTGCTCCCACTACTGTTCCTGCTCCCACTACTGTTCCTGCTCCCACTCCTGTTCCTGCTCTCACACCTGATCCTGCTCTCACTCCTGATCCTGCTCCGACTCATGTTCCTGCTCCCACACCAGTTCCTCTTCCCACTGCTGTTCCTGCTCTCACTCCTGTTGCTGCTCCCACCAGTTCCTGCTCCCGTTCCTGGTCCTGCTCTCACACCTGTTCCTGCTCCCACTCCTGTTCCTGCTCCCACTCCTGTTCCTGCTCCCACTCATGTTCCTGCTCTCACTACTGTTCCTGCTCTCACGCCTGTTCATGCTCTCACTCCTGTTCCTGCTCTCACTCCTGTTCCTGCTCTCACTCCTGTTCCTGCTCCCACTGCTATTCCTGCTCCCACTCCAGTTCCTGCTCTCTCCCCTGTTCCTGCTCTCCCCCCTGTTCCTGCTCTCCCTCCTGTTCCTGCTCTCCCTCCTGTTCCTGCTCTCACACCTGTTCCTGCACTCACACCTGTTCTTGCTGCTGATCCTGTTCCTGCTCTCATTCCTGTTCCTGTTGTCACTCCTGTTCTTGTTCTCACTCCTGTTCCTTCTCTCACATCTGTTTCTGCATTTGCTAATACTCCTACTCTCACTCCTTTTCACACTCCTGCTCCTGTTCCTGCTCGCACTCCTTTTCCTGCTCCCACTCCTGTTCCTGATCCTGCTCCTTTTCCTGCTCTCACTCCTGTTCCTGCTCCTCCCCCTGTTCCTGATCTCACACCTGATACTGCTCTCACTGCTGTTCCTGCTCCCACTGCTGTTCCCGCTCTCAATCCAATTCCTGCTCTCACTCCTGTCCCTGCTCTCACTCCTGTTCCTGCTCTCACTCCTGTTTCAGCTCTCACTCCTGTTCCTGCTCTCACTCCTGTTCCTGCTCCTGTGTCCTGTTCCTGCTCCCGCTGCTGTTCCTGCTCCCATTCCTGTTCCTGCTCTCACACCTGTTCCTGCTCCCACTCCTGTTCCTGCTCCCAATCATGTTCCTGCTCCCACTCCTGTTCCTGCTCTTGCTCTGGTTCCTGCTCTCACTCCTGTTACTTCTTACACTCCTATTCCTGATCTCACACCTGTTCCTGCGCTCACACCTGTTCCTGCTCCTGCTTCTGTTCCAGCTCTCACTCCTGTTCCTGCTCTCACTCCTGTTCCTGCTTCTGATCCTGTTCTTGCTCCTGATGCTGTTCCTGCTCTCACTCCTGTCCCTGCTCTCACTCCTGTTCCTGGTCCTACCCATATTCCTGCACCCACTCCTATTCCTCATCTCACTCCTGTTCCTGCTCTCACACCTGTTCCTGCTCTCACTCCTGTTCCAGCTCCAACTCCTGTTCCTGCTCCCTCTTCTGTTCCTGCTCCTGCTCCCATTCCTGCTCCTGTTCCTGCTCTCATTCCTGTTCCTGTCTGGCACCTATTATTGCTCCCATTCCTGATTCCGCTCTCGCTCATATTCCTGCTCCCACGCCTTATCCTGCTCTCACTCATGTTCCGGCTCTCACTCCTGTTCCTGCTGCAAGTCCTGTTCCTGCTCTCGATCCTGTTCCATCTCCTGCTCCCATTCCTGCTCCTGTCCCTGCTCTCACTCCTTATCCTGCTCCGACTCCTGTTCCTGCTCCCTCTCCAGTTACTGCTCTCACTCCTGTTCCTGCTCCCACTCCTGTTCCTGCTCCCACTCCTGTTCCTGCTCCCACTCCAGTTCCTGCTCCCATTCCTGTTCCTGCTCCCGCTCCCACACCTGTTCCTGCTCCCACTCCTGTTCCTGCTCCCACTCATGTTCCGGCTCTCACTCATGTTCCGGCTCGCACTCCTGTTCCTGCTCCCACTCCTGTTCCTGCTCTCGATCCTGTTCCATCTCCTGCTCCCATTCCTGCTCCTGTTCCTGCTCTCACTCCTGATCCTGCTCCGACTCCTGTTCCTGCTCTCACTCTGTTCCTGCTCCCACTCCTGTTCCTGCTCCCACTCCAGTTCCTGCTCCCATTCCTGTTCCAGCTCTCAGAACTGTTCCTGCTCTCACGCCTGTTCCTGCTTCTGATCCTGTTCCTGCTCCTGATCCTGTTCCTGCTCTCACTCCAGTTACTGCTCTCACTCCTGTTCCTGCTCTAACTCCTGTGCTTGCACCAACTCCTATTCCTCATCTCACTCCTGTTCCTGCTCCTACCCCTGTTCCTGCTCTCACACCTGTTCCTGCTCCCACTCCTGTTCCTGCGCCCACTCCTGTTCCTGCTCCCACTTCTGTTCCTGCTCCTGCTCCCATTCCTGCTCCTATTCCTGCTCCCACTCCTGTTCCTGCTCCCACTCCTGTTCCTACTCTCACACCTGTTCCTGCTCTCACTCCTGTTCCTGCTCTCACTCCTGTTCCTGCTCTCACTCTTGTTCCTGCTCCCACTGCTATTCCTGCTCCCACTAATGTTCCTGCTCCCACTCCTGTTCCTGCTCCCACTCCTGTTCCTGCTCCCACTCCTGTTCCTGCTCTCACTTTTGTTCCTGCTCCTGCTCCCATTCCTGCTCCTGTTCCTGCTCTCACTCCTGTACCTCCTCTCACTCTTGTTCATGCTCCCACTGCTATTCCTGCTCCCACTCCTGTTCCTGCTCCCACTGCTATTCCTGCTCCCACTCCTGTTCCTGCTCCCACTCCTGTTCCTGCTCCCACTCCTGTTCCTGCTCCCACTCCTGTTCCTGCTCCCACTCCTGTTCCTGCTCTCCCTCCTGTTCCTGCTCGTACTCCTGTACCTGCACTCACACCTGTTCTTGCTGCTGATCCTGTTCCTGCTCTCACTCCTGTTCCTGCTCTCACTCCTTTTCCTGCTCTCACTCCTGTTCCTGCTCCCACTCCTATTCCTACTCTCACTCCAGTTCCAGCTCTCAATCGAATTCCTGCTCCCACTTCTGTTCCTGCTCTCACTCCTTTCCTTTTCTCAATGCTGTTCCTGTTCTCACTCCTATTCCTGCTCTCACTCCTGTTCCTGCTCTCACTCATGTTCCTGCTCCCACTCATGTTCCTGCTCTCACTCCTGTTCCTGCTCTTAATCCAATTCCTGCTCCCACTCCTGTTCCTGCTCCCACTCCTGTTCTTGCTCCCACTCCTGTTCCTGCTCCCACTACTGTTCCTGCTCCCACTACTGTTCCTGCTCCCACTCCTGTTCCTGCTCTCACACCTGATCCTGCTCTCACTCCTGATCCTGCTCCGACTCATGTTCCTGCTCCCACACCAGTTCCTCTTCCCACTGCTGTTCCTGCTCCCACTCCTGTTGCTGCTCCCACCAGTTCCTGCTCCCGTTCCTGGTCCTGCTCTCACACCTGTTCCTGCTCCCACTCCTGTTCCTGCTCCCACTCCTGTTCCTGCTCCCACTCATG
This sequence comes from Carcharodon carcharias, assembly GCF_017639515.1. Lineage (NCBI taxonomy): Eukaryota > Metazoa > Chordata > Chondrichthyes > Lamniformes > Lamnidae > Carcharodon > Carcharodon carcharias. The sequence goes on from NC_054479.1 coordinate 62,672,225, forward strand.
TTCCTGCTCTCACTACTGTTCCTGCTCTCACTCCTGTTCCTGCTCTCACTCCTGTTCCTGCTCTCACTCCTGTTCCTGCTCCCACTGCTATTCCTGCTCCCACTCCAGTTCCTGCTCTCCCCCCTGTTCCTGCTCTCCCCCCTGTTCCTGCTCTCCCTCCTGTTCCTGCTCTCCCTCCTGTTCCTGCTCTCACACCTGTTCCTGCACTCACACCTGTTCTTGCTGCTGATCCTGTTCCTGCTCTCACTCCTGTTCCTGCTGTCACTCCTGTTCTTGTTCTCACTCCTGTTCCTTCTCTCACATCTGTTTCTGCATTTGCTAATACTCCTACTCTCACTCCTTTTCACACTCCTGCTCCTGTTCCTGCTCGCACTCCTTTTCCTGCTCCCACTCCTGTTCCTGATCCCGCTCCTTTTCCTGCTCTCACTCCTGTTCCTGCTCCTACCCCTGTTCCTGATCTCACACCTGATACTGCTCTCACTGCTGTTCCTGCTCCCACTGCTGTTCCCGCTCTCAATCCAATTCCTGCTCTCACTCCTGTCCCTGCTCTCACTCCTGTTCCTGCTCTCACTCCTGTTCCAGCTCTCACTCCTGTTCCTGCTCTCACTCCTGTTCCTGCTCCTGTGTCCTGTTCCTGCTCCCGCTGCTGTTCCTGCTCCCGTTGCTGTTCCTGTTCCCACTCCTGTTCCTGCTCCCGCTCCTGGTCCTGGTCCCACTCCAGTTCCTGCTCCCATTCCTGTTCCTGCTCTCACACCTGTTCCTGCTCCCACTCCTGTTCCTGCTCCCAATCATGTTCCTGCTCCCACTCCTGTTCCTGCTCTCGCTCTGGTTCCTGCTCTCACACCTGTTCCTGCTCTCACTCCTGTTCCTGCTCCCACTGCTATTCCTCCTCCCACTCCTGGTCCTGCTCTCACACCTGATACTGCTCTCACACCTGATACTGCTCTCACACCTGTTCCTGCTCCCACTCCTGTTCCTGCTCCCACTCTTGTTCCTGCTCCCACTCCTGTTCCTGATCTCACACCTGTTCCTGCTCTCACTCCTGTTCCTGCTGCCACTGCTATACCTGCTCCCACTCCAGATCCTGCTCTCACTCCTGTTCCTGCTCTCACTCCTGTTCCTGCTCCCACTCCTGTTCCCGCTCTCCCTCCTGTTCCTGCTCCCGCACCTGTTCCTGCACTCACGCCTGTTCTTGCTGCTGAACCTGTTCCTGCTCTCACTCCTGTTCCTGCTCTCACTCCTGTTTTTGTTCTCACTCCTGTTCCTTCTCTGACATCTGTTTCTGCATTTGCTCCTATTCCTGCTCTCACTCCTATTCACATTCCTGTTCCTGTTCCTGCTCTCACTCCAGTTCCAGCTCTCAATCCAATTCCTGCTCCCACTCCTATTCCTGCTCTCACTCCTGTTCCTTTTCTCACTCCTATTCCTGCTCTCACTACTGTTACTGCTCCCACTCCTGTTCCTGCTCCCACTCGTGTTCCTGATACTGCTCCTGTTCCTGCTCTCACTCCTGTTCCTGCTCCTACCCCTGTTCCTGATCTCACACCTGATACTGCTCTCACTGCTGTTCCTGCTCCCACTGCTGTTCCAGCTCTCAATCCAATTCCTGCTCCCACTCCTGTTCCTACTCTCACTCCTGTTCCTGCTCTCACTCCTGTTCCAGCTCTCACTCCTGTTCCTGCTCCTGATCCTGTTCCTGCTCCCACTGCTGTTCCTGCTCCCGTTGCTGTTCCTGCTCCCGCTCCTGTTCCTGCTCCCACTCGTGTTCCTGCTCCCACTCGTGTTCCTGCTCTCACTCCTGTTCCTGCTCCTACCCCTGTTCCTGATCTCACACCTGATACTGCTCTCACTGCTGTTCCTGCTCCCACTCCTGTTCCAGCTCTCAATCCAATTCCTGCTCCCACTCCTGTTCCTACTCTCACTCCTGTTCCTGCTCTCACTCCTGTTCCAGCTCTCACTCCTGTTCCTGCTCCTGATCCTGTTCCTGCTCCCACTGCTGTTCCTGCTCCCGTTGCTGTTCCTGCTCCCGCTCCTGTTCCTGCTCCCGCTCCTGGTCCTGCTCTCACTCCTGGTCCTGCTCTCACTCCTGGTCCTGCTCTCACTCCTGTTCCTGCTCTCAATCCTGTTCCTGCTCCCACTGCTGTTCCTGCTCTAACTCCTATTACTACGCCTGCTCCTGCTCTCACTCCTGTTCCTGCTCTCACTCCTGTTCCTGCTTCTGATCCTGTTCCTGCTTCTGATCCGTTCCTGCTCTCACTCCAGTTCCTGCTCTCACTCCTGTTCCTGCTCTTACCCTTGTTCCTGCACCCACTCCTATTCCTCATCTCAATCCTGTTTCTGTGCCTTCCCCTGTTCCTGCTCTCACTCCCGTTCCTGCTCTCACTCCCGTTCCTGCTCCTACTCCTGTTCCTGCTCCCACGCCTTATCCTGCTCCCACTCCTGTTCCTGCTCTCACTCATGTTCCGGCTCTCACTCCTGTTCCTGCTCCCAGTCCTGTTCCTGCTCTCGATCCTGTTCCATCTCCTGCTCCCATTCCTGCTCCTGTCCCTGCTCTCACTCCTGATCCTGCTCCGACTCCTGTTCCTGCTCCCTCTCCAGTTACTGCTGTCACTCCTGTTCCTGCTCCCACTCCTGTTCCTGCTCCCACTCCAGTTCCTGCTCTCACACCTGATCCTGCTCCCAATCCTGTTCCTGCTCCCACTCATGTTCCTGCTCCCACTCATGTTCCTGCTCCCACTCCTGTTCCTGCACTCACTCCTGTTCCTTCTCCAACCCCTTTTCCTTCTCCTACCTCTGTTCCTGATCTCAACCCTGATACTGCTCTCCCTGCTGTTCCTGCTCCCACTGCTATTCCAGCTCTCAATCCAATTCCTACTACCACTCCTGTTCCTCCTCTCATCCTGTTCCTGCTCTCACTCCTGTTCCTGCTCTCACTCCTGTTCCTGCTCTCACTCCTGTTCCTGATCTCACTGCTGTTCCTGCTCCCACTGCTGTTCCTGCTCTAACTCCTATTACTGCGCCTGCTCCTACTCTCACTCCAGTTCATGCTCTCACTCCAGTTCATGCTCTCACTCCAGTTCATGCTCTCACTCCAGTTCATGCTCTCACTCCAGTTCCTGCTCTCACTCCTGTTACTTCTAACACTCCTATTCCTGATCTCACACCTGTTCCTGCACTCACACCTGTTCCTGCTCCTGCTTCTGTTCCAGCTCTCACTCCTGTTCCTGCTCTCACTCCTGTTCCTGCTTCTGATCCTGTTCTTGCTCCTGATGCTGTTCCTGCTCTCACTCCTGTCCCTGCTCTCACTCCTGTTCCTGCTCCCAGTCCTGTTCCTGCTCTCGATCCTGTTCCATCTCCTGCTCCCATTCCTGCTCCTGTCCCTGCTCTCACTCCTGATCCTGCTCCGACTCCTGTTCCTGCTCCCTCTCCAGTTACTGCTCTCACTCCTGTTCCTGCTCCAACTCCTGTTCCTGCTGCCACTCCTGTTCCTGCTCTCACTCCTGTTCCTGCTCTCACTCCTGTTCCTGCTCTCACTCCTGTTCCTGCTCCTACCCCTGTTCCTGATCTCACACCTGATACTGCTCTCACTGCTGTTCCTGCTCCCACTGCTGTTCCAGCTCTCAATCCAATTCCTGCTCCCACTCCTGTTCCTACTCTCACTCCTGTTCCTGCTCTCACTCCTGTTCCAGCTCTCACTCCTGTTCCTGCTCCTGATCCTGTTCCTGCTCCCACTGCTGTTCCTGCTCCCGTTGCTGTTCCTGCTCCCGCTCCTGTTCCTGCTCCCACTCGTGTTCCTGATACTGCTCCTGTTCCTGCTCTCACTCCTGTTCCTGCTCCTAACCCTGTTCCTGATCTCACACCTGATACTGCTCTCACTGCTGTTCCTGCTCCCACTCCTGTTCCAGCTCTCAATCCAATTCCTGCTCCCACTCCTGTTCCTACTCTCACTCCTGTTCCTGCTCTCACTCCTGTTCCAGCTCTCACTCCTGTTCCTGCTCCTGATCCTGTTCCTGCTCCCACTGCTGTTCCTGCTCCCGTTGCTGTTCCTGCTCCCGCTCCTGTTCCTGCTCCCGCTCCTGGTCCTGCTCTCACTCCTGGTCCTGCTCTCACTCCTGGTCCTGCTCTCACTCCTGTTCCTGCTCTCAATCCTGTTCCTGCTCCCACTGCTGTTCCTGCTCTAACTCCTATTACTACGCCTGCTCCTGCTCTCACTCCTGTTCCTGCTCTCACTCCTGTTCCTGCTTCTGATCCTGTTCCTGCTTCTGATCCGTTCCTGCTCTCACTCCAGTTCCTGCTCTCACTCCTGTTCCTGCTCTTACCCTTGTTCCTGCACCCACTCCTATTCCTCATCTCAATCCTGTTTCTGTGCCTTCCCCTGTTCCTGCTCTCACTCCCGTTCCTGCTCTCACTCCCGTTCCTGCTCCTACTCCTGTTCCTGCTCCCACGCCTTATCCTGCTCCCACTCCTGTTCCTGCTCTCACTCATGTTCCGGCTCTCACTCCTGTTCCTGCTCCCAGTCCTGTTCCTGCTCTCGATCCTGTTCCATCTCCTGCTCCCATTCCTGCTCCTGTCCCTGCTCTCACTCCTGATCCTGCTCCGACTCCTGTTCCTGCTCCCTCTCCAGTTACTGCTGTCACTCCTGTTCCTGCTCCCACTCCTGTTCCTGCTCCCACTCCAGTTCCTGCTCTCACACCTGATCCTGCTCCCAATCCTGTTCCTGCTCCCACTCATGTTCCTGCTCCCACTCCTGTTCCTGCACTCACTCCTGTTCCTTCTCCAACCCCTTTTCCTTCTCCTACCCCTGTTCCTGATCTCAACCCTGATACTGCTCTCCCTGCTGTTCCTGCTCCCACTGCTATTCCAGCTCTCAATCCAATTCCTACTACCACTCCTGTTCCTCCTCTCATCCTGTTCCTGCTCTCACTCCTGTTCCTGCTCTCACTCCTGTTCCTGCTCTCACTCCTGTTCCTGATCTCACTGCTGTTCCTGCTCCCACTGCTGTTCCTGCTCTAACTCCTATTACTGCGCCTGCTCCTGCTCTCACTCCAGTTCATGCTCTCACTCCAGTTCATGCTCTCACTCCAGTTCATGCTCTCACTCCAGTTCATGCTCTCACTCCAGTTCCTGCTCTCACTCCTGTTACTTCTAACACTCCTATTCCTGATCTCACACCTGTTCCTGCATTCACACCTGTTCCTGCTCCTGCTTCTGTTCCAGCTCTCACTCCTGTTCCTGCTCTCACTCCTGTTCCTGCTTCTGATCCTGTTCTTGCTCCTGATGCTGTTCCTGCTCTCACTCCTGTCCCTGCTCTCACTCCTGTCCCTGCTCTCACTCCTGTTCCTGCTCCTACCCATATTCCTGCACCCACTCCTATTCCTCATCTCACTCCTGTTCCTGCTCCTACCCCTGTTCCTGCTCTCACACCTGTTCCTGCTCTCACTCCTGTTCCAGCTCCAACTCCTGTTCCTGCTCCCTCTTCTGTTCCTGCTCCTGCTCCCATTCCTGCTCCTGTTCCTGCTCTCATTCCTGTTCCTGTCTGGCACCTATTATTGCTCCCATTCCTGATTCCGCTCTCGCTCATATTCCTGCTCCCACGCCTTATACTGCTCTCACTCATGTTGCGGCTCTCACTCCTGTTCTTGCTCCCAGTCCTGTTCCTGCTCTCGATCCTGTTCCAATCCTGCTCCCATTCCTGCTCCTGTCCCTGCTCTCACTCCTGATCCTGCTCCGACTCCTGTTCCTACTCCCTCTCCAGTTACTGCTCTCACTCCTGTTCCTGCTCCCACTCCTGTTCCTGCTCCCACTCATGTTCCTGCTCTCACTCATGTTCTGGCTCTCACTCCTGTTCCTGCTCCCACTCCTGTTCCTGCTCTCGATCCTGTTCCATCTCCTGCTCCCATTCCTGCTCCTGTTCCTGCTCTCACTCCTGATCCTGCTCCTAATCCTGTTCCTGCTCCCACTCCTGTTCCTGCTCCCACTCCAGTTCCTGCTCCCATTCCTGTTCCTGCTCTCACACCTATTCCTGCTCCCACTCCTGTTCATGCTCCCACTCATGTTCCTGCTCCCACTCCTGTTCCTGCACTCACTCCTGTTCCTTCTCCAACCCCTGTTCCTTCTCCTACCCCTGATCCTGATCTCAACCCTGATACTGCTCTCCCTGCTGTTCCTGCTCCCACTGCTATTCCAGCTCTAATTCCAAATCCTACTCCCACTCCTGTTCCTCCTCTCACTCCTGTTCCTGCTCTCACTCCTGTTCCTGCTCTCACTCCTGTTCCTGCTCTCACTCCTGTTCCTGCTCTCACTCCTGTTTCTGCTCTCAATCCTGTTCCTGCTCCCACTGCTGTTCCTGCTCTAACTCCTGTTACTGCGCCTGCTCCTGCTCTCACTCCAGTTCATGCTCTCACTCCAGTTCCTGCTCTCACTCCAGTTTCTGCTCTCACTCCTTTTACTTCTAACACTCCTATTCCTGATCTCACACCTGTTCCTGCGCTCACACCTGTTCCTGCTCCTGCTTCTGTTCCAGTTCTCACTCCTGTTCCTGCTCTCACTCCTGTTCCTGCTTCTGATCCTGTTCTTGCTCCTGATGCTGTTCCTGCTCTCACTCCTGTCCCTGCTCTCACTACTGTTCCTGCTCCTACCCATATTCCTGCACCTACTCCTATTCCTCATCTCACTCCTGTTCCTGCTCCTACCCCTGTTCCTGCTCTCACACCTGTTCCTGCTCTCACTCCTGTTCCAGCTCCAACTCCTGTTCCTGCTCCCTCTTCTGTTCCTGCTCCTGCTCCCATTCCTGCTCCTGTTCCTGCTCTCATTCCTGTTCCTGTCTGGCACCTATTATTGCTCCCATTCCTGATTCCGCTCTCGCTCATATTCCTGCTCCCACGCCTTATCCTGCTCTCACTCATGTTCCGGCTCTCACTCCTGTTCCTGCTCCCAGAGCTTTTCCTGCTCTCGATCCTGTTCCATCTCCTGCTCCCATTCCTGCTCCTGTCCCTGCTCTCACTCCTGATCCTGCTCCGACTCCTGTTCCTGCTCCCTCTCCAGTTACTGCTCCCATTCCTGTTCCTGCTCCCACACCTGTTCCTGCTCCCACTCCTGTTCCTGCTCCCGCTCATGTTCCGGCTCTCACTCCTGTTCCTGCTCCCACACCTGTTCCTGCTCTCGATCCTGATCCTGCTCCGACTCCTGTTCCTGCTCTCACTCCTGTTCCTGCTCCCACTCCCCTTCCTGCTCCCACTCCTGTTCCTGCTCCCACTCCAGTTCTTGCTCCCATTTTTGTTCCAGCTCTCAGACCTGTTCCTGCTCTCACGCCTGTTCCTGCTTCTGATCCTGTTCCTGCTCCTGATCCTGTTCCTGCTCTCACTCCTGTTCCTGCTCTCACTCCTGTTCCTGCTCTAACTCCTGTGCCTGCACCAACTCCCATTTCTCATCTCACTCCTGTTCCCGCTCCTACCCCTGTTCCTGCTCTCACTCCTTTTCCTGCTCTCACTCCTGTTCCTGCTCCCACTCCTATTCCTACTCTCACTCCAGTTCCAGCTCTCAATCGAATTCCTGCTCCCACTTCTGTTCCTGCTCTCACTCCTTTCCTTTTCTCAATGCTGTTCCTGTTCTCACTCTTATTCCTGCTCTCACTCCTGTTCCTGCTCTCACTCATGTTCCTGCTCCCACTCCTGTTCCTGCTCTCAGTCCTGTTCCTGCTCTTAATCCAATTCCTGCTCCCACTCCTGTTCCTGCTCCCACTCCTGTTCCTGCTCTCACACCTGATCCTGCTCTCACTCCTGATCCTGCTCCGACTCATGTTCCTGCTCCCACACCAGTTCCTCTTCCCACTGCTGTTCCTGCTCCCACTCCTGTTGCTGCTCCCACCAGTTGCTGCTCCCATTCCTGGTCCTGCTCTCACACCTGTTCCTGCTCCCACTCCTGTTCCTGCTCCCACTCATGTTCCTGCTCTCACTACTGTTCCTGCTCCCACTCCTGTTCCTGCACTCACACCTGTTCTTGCTGCTGATCCTGTTCCTGCTCTCACTCCTGTTCCTGCTGTCACTCCTCTTCTTGTTCTCACTCCTGTTCCTTCTCTCACATCTGTTTCTGCATTTGCTAATACTCCTGCTCTCACTCCTTTTCACACTCCTGCTCCTGTTCCTGCTCTCACTCCTGTTCCTGCTCCCACTCCTATTCCTGCTCTCACTCAACTTCCAGCTCTCAATCCAATTCCTGCTCCCACTTCTGTTCCTGTTCTCACTCCTGTTCTTTTTCTCACTGCTGTTCCTGTTCTCACTCTTATTCCTGCCCTCACTCCTGTTCCTGCTCTCACTCATGTTACTGCTCACACTGCTCTTCCTGCTCTCACTCCTGTTCCTGCTCACAATCCCATTCCAACTCCCACTCCTGCTCCTGCTCTCACTCCTGTTCCTGCACCCACTCCTTTTCCTGCTCCCACTCCTGTTCCTGCTACCACCCCTGTTCCTGATCCTGCTCCTGTTCCTGCTCTCACTCCTGTTCCTGCTCCTATCCCTGTTCCTGCTCTCACACCCGATACTGCTCCCACTGCTGTTCCAGCTCTCAATCCAATTTCTGCTCCCACTCCTGTTCCTGCTCTCACTCCTGTTCCTGCTCTCACTCCTGTTCCTGCTCTCACTCCTGTTCCTGATCTCACTCCTGCTCCTGCTCTCACTCCTGTTCCTGCTCCCACTGCTATTCCTGCTCTCACTCCAGTTCCTGCTCTCACTCCTCTTCCTGCTCTCCCCCCTGTTCCTGCTCTCCCTCCTGTTCCTGCTCTCCCTCCTGTTCCTGCTCCCACACCTGTTCCTGCACTCACACCTGTTCTTGCTGCTGATCCTGTTCCTGCTCTCACTCCTGTTCCTGCTCTCACTCCTGTTCCTGATCTCACTCCTGTTCCTGCTCTCACTCCTGTTCCTGCTCCCACTGCTATTCCTGCTCCCACTCCTGTTCCTGCTCTCACTCCTGTTCCTGCTCTCACTCCTGTTCCTGCTCTCACTCCTGTTCCTGCTCTCACTCCTGTTCCTGCTCTCACTCCTGTTCCTGCTCTCAATCCTGTTCCTGCTCCCACTGCTGTTCCTGCTCTAACTCCTGTTACTGCGCCTGCTCCTGCTCTCACTCCAGTTCATGCTCTCACTCCAGTTCCTGCTCTCACTCCAGTTCCTGCTCTCACTCCAGTTTCTGCTCTCACTCCTTTTACTTCTAACACTCCTATTCCTGATCTCACACCTGTTCCTGCGCTCACACCTGTTCCTGCTCCTGCTTCTGTTCCAGTTCTCACTCCTGTTCCTGCTCTCACTCCTGTTCCTGCTTCTGATCCTGTTCTTGCTCCTGATGCTGTTCCTGCTCTCACTCCTGTACCTGCTCTCACTACTGTTCCTGCTCCTACCCATATTCCTGCACCTACTCCTATTCCTCATCTCACTCCTGTTCCTGCTCCTACCCCTGTTCCTGCTCTCACACCTGTTCCTGCTCTCACTCCTGTTCCAGCTCCAACTCCTGTTCCTGCTCCCTCTTCTGTTCCTGCTCCTGCTCCCATTCCTGCTCCTGTTCCTGCTCTCATTCCTGTTCCTGTCTGGCACCTATTATTGCTCCCATTCCTGATTCCGCTCTCGCTCATATTCCTGCTCCCACGCCTTATCCTGCTCTCACTCATGTTCCGGCTCTCACTCCTGTTCCTGCTCCCAGAGCTTTTCCTGCTCCCACTCCTGTTCTTGCACTCACACCTGTTCTTGCTGCTGATCCTGTTCCTGCTCTCACTCCTGTTCCTGCTGTCACTCCTGTTCTTGTTCTCACTCCTGTTCCTTCTCTCACATCTGTTTCTGCATTTGCTAATACTCCTGCTCTCACTCCTTTTCACACTCCTGCTCCTGTTCCTGCTCTCACTCCTGTTCCTGCTCCCACTCCTATTCCTGCTCTCACTCAACTTCCAGCTCTCAATCCAATTCCTGCTCCCACTTCTGTTCCTGTTCTCACTCCTGTTCTTTTTCTCACTGCTGTTCCTGTTCTCACTCCTATTCCTGCTCTCACTCCTGTTCCTGCTCACAATCCCATTCCAACTCCCACTCCTGCTCCTGCTCTCACTCCTGTTCCTGCACCCACTCCTTTTCCTGCTCCCACTCCTGTTCCTGCTACCACCCCTGTTCCTGCTACCACCCCTGTTCCTGCTCTCACTCCTGTTCCTGCTCCCACTCCTGTTCCTGCTCCCACTCCTGTTCCTGATCCTGCTCCTGTTCCTGCTCTCACTCCTGTTCCTGCTCCTATCCCTGTTCCTGCTCTCACACCCGATACTGCTCCCACTGCTGTTCCAGCTCTCAATCCAATTTCTGCTCCCACTCCTGTTCCTGCTCTCACTCCTGTTCCTGATCTCACTCCTGTTCCTGCTCTCACTCCTGTTCCTGCTCCCACTGCTATTCCTGCTCCCACTCCAGTTCCTGCTCTCACTCCTCTTCCTGCTCTCCCCCCTGTTCCTGCTCTCCCTCCTGTTCCTGCTCTCCCTCCTGTTCCTGCTCCCACAGCTGTTCCTGCACTCACACCTGTTCTTGCTGCTGATCCTGTTCCTGCTCTCACTCCTGTTCCTGCTCTCACTCCTGTTCTTGTTCTCACTCCTGTTCCTTCTCTCACATCTGTTTCTGCATTAGCTAATACTCCTGCTCTCACTCCTTTTCACACACTTTCTCCTGTTCCTGCTCTTACCCTGTTCCTGCACCCACTCCTATTCCTCATCTCAATCCTGTTCCTGCGCCTTCCCCTGTTCCTGCTCCCACTCCTGTTCCTGCTCCCACTCCTGTTCCTGCTCCCACTTCTGTTCCTGCTCCTGCTCCCATTCCTGCTCCTGTTCCTGCTCTCATTCCTGTTCCTGTCTGGCTCCTATTCCTGCTCCCATTACTGATTCCGCTGTCGCTCATATTCCTGCTCCCACGCCTTATCCTGCTCCCACGCCTTATCCTGCTCCCACTCCTGTTCCTGCTCTCACTCCTGTTCCTGCTCTCGATCCTGTTCCATCTCCTGCTCCCATTCCTGCTCCTGTCCCTGCTCTCACTCCTGATCCTGCTCCGACTCCTGTTCCTGCTCCCTCTCCAGTTACTGCTGTCACTCCTGTTCCTGCTCCCACTCCTGTTCCTGCTCCCACTCCAGTTCCTGCTCCCATTCCTGTTCCTGCTCTCACACCTGTTCCTGCTCCCACTCCTGTTCCTGCTCCCACTCATGTTCCTGCTCCCACTCCTGTTCCTGCACTCACTCCTGCTCCTTCTCCAACCCCTGTTCCTTCTCCTACCCCTGTTCCTGATCTCAACCCTGATACTGCTCTCCCTGCTGTTCCTGCTCCCACTGCTATTCCAGCTCTCAATCCAAATCCTACTCCCACTCCTGTTCCTCCTCTCACTCCTGTTCCTGCTCTCACTCCTGTTCCTCCTCTCACTCCTGTTCCTGCTCTCACTCCTGTTCCTGCTCTCACTCCTGTTTCTGCTCTCAATCCTGTTCCTGCTCTCACTCCTGTTCCTGCTCTAACTCCTGTTACTGCGCCTGCTCCTGCTCTCACTCCAGTTCATGCTCTCACTCCAGTTCATGCTCTCACTCCTGTTACTTTTAACACTCCTATTCCTGATCTCACACCTGTTCCTGCGCTCACACCTGTTCCTGCTCCTGCTTCTGTTCCAGCTCTCACTCCTGTTCCTGCTTCTGATCCTGTTCTTGCTCCTGATGCTGTTCCTGCTCTCACTCCTGACCCTGATCTCACTCCTGTTCCTGCTCCTACCCATATTCCTGCACCCACTCCTATTCCTCATCTCACTCCTGTTCCTGCTCCAACCCCTGTTCCTGCTCTCACACCTGTTCCTGCTCTCACTCCTGTTCCAGATCCAACTCCTGTTCCTGCTCCCTCTTCTGTTCCTGCTCCTGCTCCCATTCCTGCTCCTGTTCCTGCTCTCATTCCTGTTCCTGTCTGGCACCTATTATTGCTCCCATTCCTGTTTCCGCTCTCGCTCATATTCCTGCTCCCAGGCCTTATCCTGCTCTCAGTCATGTTCCGGCTCTCACTCCTGTTCCTGCTCCCAGTCCTGTTCCTGCTCTCGATCCTGTTCCATCTCCTGCTCCCATTCCAGCTCCTGTCCCTGCTCTCACTCCTGATCCTGCTCCGACTCCTGTTCCTGCTCCCTCTCCAGTTACTGCTGTCACTCCTGTTCCTGCTCCCACTCCTGTTCCTGCTCCCACTCCAGTTCCTGCTCCCATTCCTGTTCCTGCTCCCACACCTGTTCCTGCTCCCACTCCTGTTCCTGCTCCCACTCATGTTCCGGCTCTCACTCATGTTCCGGCTCTCACTCCTGTTCCTGCTCCCACTCCTGTTCCTGCTCTCGATCCTGTTCCATCTCCTGCTCCCATTCCTGCTCCTGTTCCTGCTCTCACTCCAGTTCATGCTCCCACTCCTGTTCCTGCTCCCACTCCTGTTCCTGCTCCCATTCCTGTTCTTGCTCTCACGCCTGTTCCTGCTTCTGATCCTGTTCCTGCTCCTGATCGTGTTCCTGCTCTCACTCCAGTTCCTGCTCTCACTCCTGTTCCTGCTCTAACTCCTGTACCTGCACCAACTCCTATTCCTCATCTCACTCCTGTTCCTGCTCCTACCCCTGTTCCTGCTCCCACTCCTTTTCCTGCTCTCACTCATGTTCCGGCTTTCACTCCTGTTCCTGCTCCCACGCATGTTCCTGCTCCCACGCATGTTCCTGCTCCCACTGCTGTTCCTGCTCCCACTCCTTTTCCTGCTCTCACTCATGTTCCGGCTTTCACTCCTGTTCCTGCTCCCACTCCTGGTCCTGCTCTCGATCCTGTTCAATCTCCTGTCCCATTCCTGCTCCTGTTCCTTATCTCACTCCTGATCCTGCTCCGACTCTTGTTCCTGCTCCCACTCCAGTTCCTGCTCTCACTCCTGTTCCTGCTCCCACTCCTTTTGCTGCCTCCCCTCCAGTTCCTGCTCCCATTCCTGTTCCTGCTCTCACACCTCTTCCTGCTCCCACTCCTGTTCCTGCTCCCACTCCTGTTCCTGCTCTCACTACTGTTCCTGCTCTCACTACTGTTCCTGCTCTCACACCTGTTCCTGCTCTCACTCCTGTTCCTGCTCCCACTCCTGTTCCTGATCCTGCTCCTGTTCCTGCTCTCCCTCCTGTTCCTGCTCTCCCTCCTGTTCCTGCTCGCACTCCTGTACCTGCACTCACACCTGTTCTTGCTGCTGATCCTGTTCCTGCTCTCACTCCTGTTCCTGCTCTCACTCCTTTTCCTGCTCTCACTCCTGTTCCTGCTCCCACTCCTATTCCTACTCTCACTCCAGTTCCAGCTCTCAATCGAATTCCTGCTCCCACTTCTGTTCCTGCTCTCACTCCTTTCCTTTTCTCAATGCTGTTCCTGTTCTCACTCCTGTTCCTGCTCTCACTCCTGTTCCTGCTCTCACTCATGTTCCTGCTCTCACTCATGTTCCTGCTCCCACTCCTGTTCCTGCTCTCACTCCTGTTCTGCTCTTAATCCAAATCCTGCTCCCACTCCTGTTCCTGCTCCCACTCCTGTTCCTGCTCTCACTCCTGTTCCTGCTCCCACTGCTATTCCTGCTCCCACTCCAGTTCCTGCTCTCACTCCTCTTCCTGCTCTCCCCCCTGTTCCTGCTCTCCCTCCTGTTCCTGCTCTCCCTCCTGTTCCTGCTCTCACTCCTGTTCTTGTTCTCACTGCTGTTCCTTCTCTCACATCTGTTTCTGCATTAGCTAATACTCCTGCTCTCACTCATTTTCACACACCTGCTCCTGTTCCTGCTCTTACCCCTGTCCCTGCAAGCACTCCTATTGCTCATCTCAATACTGTTCCTGCGCCTTCCCCTGTTCCTGCTCTCACTCCTGTTCGTGCTCTAACTCCCGTTCCTGCTCCCACTCCTGTTCCTGCTCCCACTCCTGTTCCTGCTCTCACTCCTGTTCCTGTCTGGCTCCTATTCCTGCTCCCATTCCTGATTCCGCTGTCGCTCATATTCCTGCTACCACGCCTTATCCTGCTCCCACTCCTGTTCCTGCTCCCACTCCTGTTCCTGCTCTCGATCCTGTTCCATCTCCTGCTCCCATTCCTGCTCCTGTCCCTGCTCTCACTCCTGATCCTGCTCCGACTCCTGTTCCTGCTCTCACTCCTGTTCCTGTTCCCACTCCTGTTCCTGCTCCCACTCCAGTTCCTGCTCCCACTCCTGTTCCTGCTCCCACTCCTGTTCCTGCTCCCACTCCTGTTCCTGCTCCCACTCCTGTTCCTGCTCCCACTCCTGTTCCTGCACTCACTCCTGTTCCTTCTCCAATCCCTGTTCCTTCTCCTACCCCTGTTCCTGATCTCAACCCTGATACTGCTCTCCCTGCTGTTCCTGCTCCCACTGCTATTCCAGCTCTCAATCCAAATCCTACTCCCACTCCTGTTCCTCCTCTCATTCCTGTTCCTGCTCTCACTCCTGTTCCTGCTCTCACTCCTGTTCCTGCTCTCACTCCTGTTTCTGCTCTCAATCCTGTTCCTGCTCCCACTGCTGTTCCTGCTCTAACTCCTGTTACTGCACCTGCTCCTGCTCTCACTCCAGTTCATGCTCTCACTCCAGTTCCTGCTCTCACTCCAGTTCCTGCTCTCACTCCAGTTCCTGCTCTCACTCCTGTTACTTTTAACACTCCTATTCCTGATCTCACACCTGTTCCTGCGCTCACACCTGTTCCTGCTCCTGCTTCTGTTCCAGCTCTCACTCCTGTTCCTGCTCTCACTCCTGTTCCTGCTTCTGATCCTGTTCTTGCTCCTGATGCTGTTCCTGCTCTCACTCCTGACCCTGATCTCACTCCTGTTCCTGCTCCTACCCATATTCCTGCACCCACTCCTATTCCTCATCTCACTCCTGTTCCTGCTCCAACCCCTGTTCCTGCTCTCACTCCTGTTCCTGCTCCCACTCCTGTTCCTGCTCTCACTCCTGTTCCTGCTCTCACACCTGTTCCTGCTCTCACTCCTGTTCCAGCTCCAACTCCTGTTCCTGCTCTCATTCCTGTTCCTGTCTGGCAAATATTATTGCTCCCATTCCTGATTCCGCTCTCGCTCATATTCCTGCTCCCACGCCTTATCCTGCTGTCACTCATGTTCCGGCTCTCACTCCTGTTCCTGCTCCCAGTCCTGTTCCTGCTCTCGATCCTGTTCCATCTCCTGCTCCCATTCCTGCTCCTGTCCCTGCTCTCACTCCTGATCCTGCTCCGACTCCTGTTCCTGCTCCCTCTCCAGTTACTGCTCTCACTCCTGTTCCTGCTCCCACTCCTGTTCCTGCTCCCACTCCAGTTCCTGCTCCCATTCCTGTTCCTGCTCCCACACCTGTTCCTGCTCCCACACCTGTTCCTGCTCCCACTGCTGTTCCTGTTCTCACTCCTATTCCTGCCCTCACTCCTGTTCCTGCTCTCACTCATGTTACTGCTCACACTGCTCTTCCTGCTATCACTCCTGTTCCTGCTCACAATCCCATTCCTGCTCCCACTCCTGTTCCTGCTCCCACTCCTGTTCCTGCTCCCACTCCTGTTCCTGCACCTGCTCCTGTTCCTGCTCTCACTCCTGTTCCTGCTCCTACCCCTGTTCCTGATCTCACACCCGATACTGCTCCCACTGCTGTTCCTGCTCCTACTGCTGTTCCAGCTCTCAATCCAATTCCTGCTCCCACTCCTGTTCCTGCTCACTCCTGTTCCTGCTCTCACTCCTGTTCCTGCTCTCCCTCCTGTTCCTGCTCCCGCACCTGTTCCTGCACTCACACCTGTTCATGCTGCTGATCCTGTTCCTGCTCTCACTCCTGTTCCTGCTCTCACTCCTGTTCTCGTTCTCACTCCTGTTCCTTCTCTCACATCTGTTTCTGCATTTGCTAATACTACTGCTCTCACTCCTTTTCACACACCTGCTCCTGTTCCTGCACTCACTCCTGTTCCTGCTCCCACTCCTATTCCTGCTCTCACTCCTTTTCCTGCTCTCACTCCACTTCCAGCTCTCAATCCAATTCATGCTCCCACTCCAGTTCCTGCTCCCATTCCTGTTCCTGCTCTCACACCTGTTCCTGCTCCCACTCCTGTTCCTGCTCCCACTCCTGTTCCTGCTCCCTCTCCTGTTCCTGCTCCCTCTCCTGTTCCTGCTCTCACTCCTGTTCCTGCTCTCACACCTGTTCCTGCTCTCACTCCTGTTCCTGCTCTCACTCTTGTTCCTGCTCCCACTGCTATTCCTGCTCCCACTCCATTTCCAGCTCTCACTCCTGTTCCTGCTCCCACTCTTGTTCCTGCTCTCCCTCCTGTTCCTGCTCCCACACCTGTTCCTGCACTCACACCTGTTCTTGCTGCTGATCCTGTTCCTGCTCTCACTCCTGTTCCTGCTCTCACTCCTTTTCCTGCTCTCACTCCTGTTCCTGCTCCCACTCGTATTCCTGCTCTCACTCGAGTTCCAGCTCTCAATCGAATTCCTGCTCCCACTTCTGTTCCTTTTCTCACTCCTTTCCTTTTCTCACTCCTGTTCCTGTTCTCACTCCTATTCCTGCTCTCACTCCTGTTCCTGCTCTCACTCCTGTTCCTGCTCTCACTCATGTTCCTGCTCCCACTGCTGTTCCTGCTCTCACTCCTGTTCCTGCTCTGAATCCAATTCCTGTTCCCACTCCTGTTCCTGCTCCCACTCCTGTTCCTGCTCGCACTCCTGTTCCTTTTCCCACTGCTATTCCTGCTCCCACTCCTGTTCCTGCTCCCACTCCTTTTCCTACTCGCACTCCTGTTCCTGCTCCCACTGCTATTCCTGCTCCCACTCCTGTTCCTTTTCTCACTCCTTTCCTTTTCTCACTCCTGTTCCTGTTCTCACTCCTATTCCTGCTCTCACTCCTGTTCCTGCTCTCACTCCAGTTCCTGCTCTCACTCCAGTTCCTGCTCTCACTCCTGTTCCTGCTCACACTCCTGTTCCTGCTCCCACTGCTATTCCTGCTCCCACTCCAGTTCCTGCTCTCACTCCTCTTCCTGCTCTCCCCCATGTTCCTGCTCTCCCCCCTGTTCCTGCTCTCCCCCCTGTTCCTGCTCTCCCTCCTGTTCCTGCTCCCACACCTGTTCCTGCACACACACCTGTTCTTGCTGCTGATCCTGTTCCTGCTCTCACTCCTGTTCCTGCTCTCAATCCTGTTCTTGTTCTCACTCCTGTTCCTTCTCTCACATCTGTTTCTGCATTTGCTAATACTCCTGCTCTCACTCCTTTTCACACTCCTGCTCCTGTTCCTGCTCTCACTCCTGTTCCTGCTCCCACTCCGGTTCCTGCTCTCACTCCTGTTCTTTTTCTCACTGCTGTTCCTGTTCTCACTCCTATTCCTGCCCTCACTCCTGTTCCTGCTCTCACTCCTGTTCCTGCTCACAATCCCATTCCTGCTCCCACTGCTGTTCCTGCTCTCACTCCTGTTCCTGCTCCCACTCCTGTTCCTGCTCCCACTCCTGTTCCTGCTCCCACTCCTGTTCCTGCTCCCACTCCTGTTCCTGCTCCCACTCCTGTTCCTGCTCCCACTCCTGTTCCTGCTCTCACTCCTGTTCCTGCTCCCACTCCTGTTCCTGCTCTCACTCATGTTCCTGCTCCCACTGCTGTTCCTGCTCTCACTCCTGTTCCTGCTCTGAATCCAATTCCTGTTCCCACTCCTGTTCCTGCTCCCACTCCTGTTTCTGCTCGCACTCCTGTTCCTGCTCCCACTGCTATTCCTGCTCCCACTCCTGTTCCTGCTCCCACTCCTTTTCCTACTCGCACTCCTGTTCCTGCTCCCACTGCTATTCCTGCTCCCACTCCTGTTCCTTTTCTCACTCCTTTCCTTTTCTCACTCCTGTTCCTGTTCTCACTCCTATTCCTGCTCTCACTCCTGTTCCTGCTCTCACTCCAGTTCCTGCTCTCACTCCAGTTCCTGCTCTCACTCCTGTTCCTGCTCACACTCCTGTTCCTGCTCCCACTGCTATTCCTGCTCCCACTCCAGTTCCTGCTCTCACTCCTCTTCCTGCTCTCCCCCATGTTCCTGCTCTCCCCCCTGTTCCTGCTCTCCCCCCTGTTCCTGCTCTCCCTCCTGTTCCTGCACTCACACCTGTTCTTGCTGCTGATCCTGTTCCTGCTCTCACTCCTGTTCCTGCTCCCACTCCTGTTCCTGCTCCCACTCCTGTTCCTGCTCCCACTCCTGTTCCTGCTCCCACTCCTGTTCCTGCTCTCACTCCTGTTCCTGCTCCCACTCCTGTTCCTGCTCCCACACCTGTTCCTGATCCTGCTCCTGTTCCTGCTCTCACTCCTGTTCCTGCTTCTACCCCGGTTCCTGATCTCACACCTGATACTGCTCCCACTGCTCTTCCTGCTCCTACCACTGTTCCAGCTCTCAATCCACTTCCTGCTCTCACTCCTGTTCCTGCTCCCACACCTGTTCCTGCACTCACTCCTGTTCCTGCTCACAATCCCATTCCTGCTCCCACTGCTGTTCCTGCTCTCACTCCTGTTCCTGCTCCGACTCCTGTTCCTGCTCCCACTCCTGTTCCTGCTCTCACTCCTGTTCCTGCTCCCACTCCTGTTTCCGCTCCCACTCCTGTTCCTGATCCTGCTCCTGTTCCTGCTCTCACTCCTGTTCCTGCTTCTAACCCTGTTCCTGATCTCACACATGATACTGCTCCCACTGCTGTTCCTGATCCCACTGCTGTTCCAGCTCTCAATCCAATTCCTGCTCCAACTCCTGTTCCTGCTCTCACTCCTGTTCCTGCTCTCACTCCTGTTCCTGCTCTCACTCCTGTTCCAGCTCTCACTCCTGTTCCTGCTCTCATCCTGTTCCTGCTCCTGATCCTGTTCCTGCTCCCGCTGCTTTTCCTGCTCCCGTTGCTGTTGCTGCTCCAACTCCTGTTCCTGCTCCCGCTCCTGGTCCTGTTCCTGATGCTGCTCCTGCTCTCACTCCTGTTCCTGCTCTCACTCCTGTTCCTGCTCTCAATCCTGTTCCTGCTCCCGCTGCTTTTCCTGCTTTAACTCCTGTTACTGAGCCTGCTCCTTTTCCAGTTCTCACTCCTGTTCCTGCTCTCACTCCTGTTCCTGCTCTCACTCCTGTTCCTGCTCCTGATCCTGTTCCTGCTCCTGAACCGGTTCCTGCTCTCACTCCAGTTCCTGCTCTCACTCCTGTTCCTGCTCTTACCACTGTTCCTGCACCCACTCCTATTCCTCATCTCACTCCTGTTCCTGCTCCTACCCCTGTTCCTCCTCACACACCAGTTCCTGCTCTCACTCCTGTTCCTGCTCCCACTCCTTTTCCTGCTCCCACTTCTGTTCCTGCTTCTGCTCCCATTCCTGCTCCTGTTCGTTCTCTCATTCCTGTTTCTGTCTGGCTCCTATTCCTGCTCCCATTCATGATTCCGCTCTCGCTCATATTCCTGCTCCCACGCCTTTTCCTGCTCCCACTCCGCCTCCTGCTCTCACTCATGTTCCGGCTCTCACTCCAGTTCCTGCTCCCAGTCCTGTTCCTGCTCTCACTCATGTTCCATCTCCTGCACTCATTCCTGCTCCTGTTCCTGCTCTCATTCCTGATCCTGCTCCGACTACTGTTCCTGCTCCCGCTCCAGTTACTGCTCTCACTCCTTTTCCTGCTCTCACACCTGTTCCTGCTCCCACTCCTGTTCCTGCTGCCACTCATGTTCCTGCTCTCGCTCCTGTTCCTGCTCCCACACCTGTTCCTGCTCTCCCTTCTATTCCTGCTCCCACACCTGTTCCTGCACTCACACCTGTTCTTGCTCCTGATCCTGTTCCTGCTCCCACTCCTTTTCCTGCTCCCACTGCCCTTCCTGCTCTCACTCCTGTTCCTGCTCTCAATTCAATTCCTGCTCCCACTCCTGTTCCTGCTCCCACTCCTGTTCCTGCACTCACTCCTGTTCCTGCTCCCACTCCTGTTTCTGCTCTCAATCCAATTCCTGCTCTCACTACTGTTCCTGCTCTCACTCCTGTTCCTGCTCCCACTCCTTTTCCTGCTACCACTCCTGTTCCTGCTCTCACTCCTGTTCCTGCTCTCACTCCTGTTCCTGCTCCCACTCCTTTTCCTGCTCCCACTCCTGTTCCTGCTCTCACTACTGTTCCTGCTCCCACTCCTGTTCCTGCTACCACTTCTTTTCCTGCTCTCACTCCTGTTCCTGCTCCACTCCTTTTCCTGCTCTCACTCCTTTTCCTGCTTCCACCCCTGTTCCTGCTCCCACTCCTGTTCCTGCTCCCACTCCTGTTCCTGCTCCCACTCCTGTTCCTGCTCCTACTGCTGTTCCAGCTCTCAATCCAATTCCTGCTCCAACTCCTGTTCCTGCTCTCACTCCTGTTCCTGCTCTTACCCCTGTTCCTGCACCCACTCCTATTCCTCATCTCACTCCTTTTCCTGCTCCTATCCCTGTTCCTGCTCTCACAACAGTTCCTGCTCTCACTCCTGTTCCTGCTCCCACTCCTTTTCCTGCTCCCACTCCTGTTCCTGCTCCCACTCCTTTTCCTGCTTCTGCTCCCATTCCTGTTCCTGTTCGTTCTCTCATTCCTGTTCCTGTCTGGCTCCTATTCCTGCTCACATTCCTGATTCCGCTCTCGCTCATATTCCTGCTCCCAGGCCTTTTCCTGCTCCCACTCCTGTTCCTGCTCCCGCTCCAGTTCCTGCTCCCATTCCTTTTCCTGCTCTCACACCTGTTGCTGCTGCCACTCATGTTCCTGCTCCCACTCCTGTTCCTGCTCTAGCTCCTGTTCCTGCTCCCACTCCTGATCCTGCTCCGACTCCTGATCCTGCTCCGACTCCTGTTCCTGCTCCCGCTCCAGTTCCTGCTCCCATTCCTTTTCCTGCTCCCACTCCTGTTTCTGCTCTCACTACTGTTCCTGCTCCCACTCCTGTTCCTGCTCCCACTCCTGTTCCTGCTCCCACTCCTGTTCCTGCTCCCACTCCTGTTCCTGCTTCCACTTCTTTTCCTGCTCTCACTCCTGTTCCTGCTCCCACTCCTGTTCCTGCTCCCACTCCTGTTCCTGATCCTGCTCCTGTTCCTGCTCTCACTCCTGTTCCTGCTCCTACCCCTGTTCCTGATCTCACACCTGATACTGCTCCCACTGCTGTTCCTGCTCCCACTGCTGTTCCAGCTCTCAATCCAATTCCGGCTCTCCCTCCTGTTCCTGCTCCCACACCTGTTCCTGCACTCACACCTGGTCTTGCTCCTGATCCTGTTCCTGCTCCCACTCCTTTTCCTGCTCCCACTCCTGTTCCTGCTCCACTCCTTTTCCTGCTCTCACTCCTTTTCCTGCTTCCACTCCTGTTCCTGCTCTCACTCATGTTACTGCTCCCACTCCTGTTCCTGCTCTCACTACTGTTCCTGCTCCCACTCCTGTTCCTGCTCCCACTCCTGTTCCTGCTCCCACTCCTGTTCCTGCTACCACTTCTTTTCCTGCTCTCACTCCTGTTCCTGCTCCCACTCCTTTTCCTGCTCCCACTCCAGTTCCTGCTCTCACTCCTGTTCCTGCTCTCAATCCAATTCCTGCTCCCACTCCTGTTCCTGCTCTCACTACTGTTCCTACTCACACTCCTGTTCCTGCTCCCACTCCTGTTCCTGCTCTCACTCCTCTTCCTGCTCCTGATCCTGTTCCTGCTCCCGCTGCTGTTCCTGCTCCCGTGGCTGTTGCTGCTCCCACTCCTGTTCCTGCTCCTGGTCCTGCTCCTGATCTTGCTCCTGCTCTTACTCCTGTTCCTGCTCCCGCTGCTTTTCCTGCTCTAACTCCTGTTACTGCGCCTGCTCCTGTTCCAGCTCTCACTCCAGTTCCTTCTCTCACTCCTGTTCCTGCTCTTACCCCTGTTCCTGCACCCACTCCTATTCCTCATCTCACTCCTTTTCCTGCTCCTACCCCTGTTCCTGCTCTCACAACAGTTCCTGCTCTCACTCCTGTTCCTGCTCCCACTCCTTTTCCTGCTCCCACTTCTGTTCCTGCTTCTGCTCCCATTCCTGCTCCTGTTCGTTCTCTCATTCCTGTTCCTGTCTGGCTCCTATTCCTGCTCACATTCCTGATTCCGCTCTCGCTCATATTCCTGCTCCCACGCCTTTTCCTGCTCCCACGCCTTATCCTGCTGTCACTCATGTTGCGGCTCTCACTCCTGTTCCTGCTCCCAGTCCTGTTCCTGCTCTCGATCCTGTTCCATCTCCTGCTCTCATTCCTGCTCCTGTTCCTGCTCTCACTCCTGATCCTGCTCCGACTCCTGTTCCTGCTCCGACTCCTGTTCCTGCTCCCGCTCCAGTTACTGCTCTCACTCCTGTTCCTGCTTCCGCTCCAGTTCCTGCTCCCATTCCTTTTCCTGCTCTCACACCTGTTCCTGCTCCCACTCCTGTTCCTGCTCCCACTCCTGTTCCTGCTCCCACTCCTGTTCCTGCTGCCACTCATGTTCCTGCTCCCACTCCTGTTCCTGCTCTCACTCCTGTTCCTGCTCCCACTCCTGTTCCTGCTCTCCCTGCTGTTCCTGCTCCCACACCTGTTCCTGCACTCACACCTGTTCTTGCTCCTGATCCTGTTCCTGCTCTCACTCCTGTTCCTGCTCCCACTCCTGTTCCTGCTCTCCCTCCTGTTCCTGCTCTCCCTCCTGTTCCTGCTCTCCCCCCTGTTCCTGCTCCCACACCTGTTCCTGCACTCAGACCTGTTCTTGCTCCTGATCCTGTTCCTGCTCCCACTCCTGTTCCTGCTCTCACTCCTGTTCCTTTTCTCACTGCTGTTCCTGTTCTCACTCCTATTCCTGCTCTCACTACTGTTCCTGCTCTCACTCCTGTTCCTGCTCCCACTCCTGTTCCTGCTCCCACTCCTATTCCTGCTCCCACACCTGTTCCTGATCCTGCTCCTGTTCCTGCTCTCACTCCTGTTCCTGCTTCTACCCCGGTTCCTGATCTCACACCTGATACTGCTCCCACTGCTCTTCCTGCTCCTACCACTGTTCCAGCTCTCAATCCAATTCCTGCTCTCACTCCTGTTCCTGCTCCCACACCTGTTCCTGCACTCACTCCTGTTCCTGCTCACAATCCCATTCCTGCTCCCACTGCTGTTCCTGCTCTCACTCCTGTTCCTGCTCCGACTCCTGTTCCTGCTCCCACTCCTGTTCCTGCTCTCACTCCTGTTCCTGCTCCCACTCCTGTTCCTGATCCTGCTCCTGTTCCTGCTCTCACTCCTGTTCCTGCTTCTACCCCTGTTCCTGATCTCACACATGATACTGCTCCCACTGCTGTTCCTGCTCCTACTGCTGTTCCAGCTCTCAATCCAATTCCTGCTCCAACTCCTGTTCCTGCTCTCACTCCTGTTCCTGCTCCCACTCCTGTTCCTGCTACCACTTCTTTTCCTGCTCTCACTCCTGTTCCTGCTCCCACTCCTTTTCCTGCTCCCACTCCAGTTCCTGCTCTCACTCCTGTTCCTGCTCTCAATCCAATTCCTGCTCCCACTCCTGTTCCTGCTCTCACTACTGTTCCTACTCACACTCCTGTTCCTGCTCCCACTCCTGTTCCTGCTCTCACTCCTGTTCCTGCTCTCAATCCTGTTCCTGCTCCCGCTGCTGTTCCTGCTCCCGTGGCTGTTGCTGCTCCCACTCCTGTTCCTGCTCCTGGTCCTGCTCCTGATCTTGCTCCTGCTCTCACTCCTGTTCCTGCTCTCAATCCTGTTCCTGCTCCCGCTGCTTTTCCTGCTCTAACTCCTGTTACTGCGCCTGCTCCTGTTCCAGCTCTCACTCCATTCCTGCTCTCACTCCTGTTCCTGCTCTTACCCCTGTTCCTGCACCCACTCCTATTCCTCATCTCACTCCTTTTCCTGCTCCTACCCCTGTTCCTGCTCTCACAACAGTTCCTGCTCTCACTCCTGTTCCTGCTCCCACTCCTTTTCCTGCTCCCACTTCTGTTCCTGCTTCTGCTCCCATTCCTGCTCCTGTTCGTTCTCTCATTCCTGTTCCTGTCTGGCTCCTATTCCTGCTCACATTCCTGATTCCGCTCTCGCTCATATTCCTGCTCCCACGCCTTTTCCTGCTCCCACTCCGGTTCCTGCTCTCACTCATTTTGCGGCTCTCACTCCTGTTCCTGCTCCCAGTCCTGTTCCTGCTCTCGATCCTGTTCCATCTCCTGCTCTCATTCCTGCTCCTGTTCCTGCTCTCACTCCTGATCCTGCTCCGACTCCTGTTCCTGCTCCGACTCCTGTTCCTGCTCCCGCTCCAGTTACTGCTCTCACTCCTGTTCCTGCTTCCGCTCCAGTTCCTGCTCCCATTCCTTTTCCTGCTCTCACACCTGTTCCTGCTCCCACTCCTGTTCCTGCTCCCACTCCTGTTCCTGCTCCCACTCCTGTTCCTACTGCCACTCAGGTTCCTGCTCCCACTCCTGTTCCTGCTCTCGCTCCTGTTCCTGCTCCCACTCCTGTTCCTGCTCTCCCTGCTGTTCCTGCTCCCACACCTGTTCCTGCACTCACACCTGTTCTTGCTCCTGATCCTGTTCCTGCTCTCACTCCTGTTCCTGCTCCCACTCCTGTTCCTGCTCTCCCTCCTGTTCCTGCTCTCCCCCCTGTTCCTGCTCCCACACCTGTTCCTGCACTCAGACCTGTTCTTGCTCCTGATCCTGTTCCTGCTCCCAATCCCTTTCCTGCTCCCACTCCTGCTCCTGCTCCCACTCCTATTGCTGCTCTCACTCCAGTTCCAGCTCTCAATCCAATGCCTGCTCCCACTCCTGTTCCTGCTCTCACTCCTGTTCCTTTTCTCACTGCTGTTCCTGTTCTCACTCCTATTCCTGCTCTCACTACTGTTCCTGCTCTCACTCCTGTTCCTGCTCCCACTCCTGTTCCTGCTCCCACACCTGTTCCTGATCCTGCTCCTGTTCCTGCTCTCACTCCTGTTCCTGCTTCTACCCCGGTTCCTGATCTCACACCTGATACTGCTCCCACTGCTCTTCCTGCTCCTACCACTGTTCCAGCTCTCAATCCAATTCCTGCTCTCACTCCTGTTCCTGCTCCCACACCTGTTCCTGCTCCCACTCCTGTTCCTGCTCCCACACCTGTTCCTGCACTCACTCCTGTTCCTGCTCACAATCCCATTCCTGCTCCCACTGCTGTTCCTGCTCTCACTCCTGTTCCTGCTCCGACTCCTGTTCCTGCTCCCACTCCTGTTCCTGCTCTCACTCCTGTTCCTGCTCCCACTCCTGTTCCTGATCCTGCTCCTGTTCCTGCTCTCACTCCTGTTCCTGCTTCTAACCCTGTTCCTGATCTCACACATGATACTGCTCCCACTGCTGTTCCTGCTCCTACTGCTGTTCCAGCACTCAATCCAATTCCTGCTCCAACTCCTGTTCCTGCTCTCACTCCTGTTCCTGCTCTCACTCCTGTTCCTGCTCTCACTCCTGTTCCAGCTCTCACTCCTGTTCCTGCTCTCATCCTGTTCCTGCTCCTGATCCTGTTCCTGCTCCCGCTGCTTTTCCTGCTCCCGTTGCTGTTGCTGCTCCCGCTCCTGGTCCTGTTCCTGATGCTGCTCCTGCTCTCACTCCTGTTCCTGCTCTCACTCCTGTTCCTGCTCTCAATCCTGTTCCTGCTCCCGCTGCTTTTCCTGCTTTAACTCCTGTTACTGAGCCTGCTCCTTTTCCAGTTCTCACTCCTGTTCCTGCTCTCACTCCTGTTCCTGCTCGCACTCCTGTTCCTGCTCCTGAACCTTTTCCTGCTCTCACTCCTGTTCCTGCTCTTACCACTGTTCCTGCACCCACTCCTATTCCTCATCTCACTCCTGTTCCTGCTCCTACCCCTGTTCCTGCTCTCACACCAGTTCCTGCTCTCACTCCTGTTCCTGCTCCCACTCCTTTTCCTGCTCCCACTTCTGTTCCTGCTTCTGCTCCCATTCCTGCTCCTGTTCGTTCTCTCATTCCTGTTCCTGTCTGGCTCCTATTCCTGCTCCCATTCATGATTCCGCTCTCGCTCATATTCCTGCTCCCACGCCTTTTCCTGCTCCCACTCCGCCTCCTGCTCTCACTCATGTTCCGGCTCTCACTCCTGTTCCTGCTCCCAGTCCTGTTCCTGCTCTCGATCCTGTTCCATCTCCTGCACTCATTCCTGCTCCTGTTCCTGCTCTCATTCCTGATCCTGCTCCGACTACTGTTCCTGCTCCGACTCCTGTTCCTGCTCCCGCTCCAGTTACTGCTCTCACTCCTTTTCCTGCTCTCACACCTGTTCCTGCTCCCACTCCTGTTCCTGCTCTCCCTTCTATTCCTGCTCCCACACCTGTTCCTGCACTCACACCTGTTCTTGCTCCTGATCCTGTTCCTGCTCCCACTCCTTTTCCTGCTCCCACTCCAGTTCCTGATCCTGCTCCTGTTCCTGCTCCCACTCCTGTTCCTGCTCCCACTGCCCTTCCTGCTCTCACTCCTGTTCCTGCTCTCAATTCAATTCCTGCTCCCACTCCTGTTCCTGCTCCCACTCCTGTTCCTTCTCCCACTCCTGTTCCTGCTCCCACTCCTGTTCCTGCTCTCAATCCAATTCCTGCTCTCACCACTGTTCCTGCTCTCACTCCTGTTCCTGCTCCCACTCCTGTTCCTGCTCTCACTCCTGTTCCTGCTCCCACTCCTGTTCCTGCTCTCACTACTGTTCCTGCTCCCACTACTGTTCCTGCTACCACTTCTTTTCCTGCTCTCACTCCTGTTCCTGCTCCACTCCTTTTCCTGCTCTCACTCCTTTTCCTGCTTCCACCCCTGTTCCTGCTCCCACTCCTGTTCCTGCTCCCACTCCTGTTCCTGCTCCCACTCCTGTTCCTGCTCCCACTTCTTTTCCTGCTCTCACTCCTGTTCCTGCTCCCACTCCTGTTGCTGCTGCCACTCATGTTCCTGCTCCCACTCCTGTTCCTGCTCTCGCTCCTGTTCCTGCTCCCACTCCTGATCCTGCTCCCGCTCCAGTTCCTGCTCCCATTCCTTTTCCTGCTCTCACACCTGTTCCTGCTGCCACTCCTTTTCCTGCTCCCACTCCTGTTTCTGCTCTCACTACTGTTCCTGCTCCCACTCCTGTTCCTGCTACCACTTCTTTTCCTGCTCTCACTCCTTTTCCTGCTCTCACTCCTTTTCCTGCTTCCACTCCTGTTCCTGCTCTCACTCCTGTTCCTGCTCCCACTCCTGTTCCTGCTCCCACTCCTGTTCCTGCTCCCACTCCTGTTTCTACTCTCACTCCTGTTCCTGCTCCCACTCCTGTTCCTGCTCCCACTCCTGTTCCTGATCCTGCTCCTGTTCCTGCTCTCACTCCTGTTCCTGCTCCTACCCCTGTTCCTGATCTCACACCTGATACTGCTCCCACTGCTGTTCCTGCTCCCACTGCTGTTCCAGCTCTCAATCCAATTCTGGCTCTCCCTCCTGTTCCTGCTCCCACACCTGGTCTTGCTCCTGATCCTGTTCCTGCTCCCACTCCTTTTCCTGCTCCCACTCCTGTTCCTGCTCCACTACTTTTCCTGCTCTCACTCCTTTTCCTGCTTCCACTCCTGTTCCTGCTCTCACTCATGTTACTGCTCCCACTCCTGTTCCTGCTCTCACTACTGTTCCTGCTCCCACTCCTGTTCCTGCTCCCACTCCTGTTCCTGCTCCCACTCCTGTTCCTGCTACCACTTCTTTTCCTGCTCTCACTCCTGTTCCTGCTCCCACTCCTTTTTTTTTGCTCCCACTCCAGTTCCTGCTCTCACTCCTGTTCCTGCTCTCAATCCAATTCCTGCTCCCACTCCTGTTCCTGCTCTCACTACTGTTCCTACTCACACTCCTGTTCCTGCTCCCACTCCTCTTCCTGCTCCTGATCCTGTTCCTGCTCCCGCTGCTGTTCCTGCTCCCGTTGCTGTTGCTGCTCCCACTCCTGTTCCTGCTCCTGGTCCTGCTCCTGATCTTGCTCCTGCTCTCACTCCTGTTCCTGCTCTCAATCCTGTTCCTGCTCCCGCTGCTTTTCCTGCTCTAACTCCTGTTACTGCGCCTGCTCCTGTTCCAGCTCTCACTCCAGTTCCTGCTCTCACTCCTGTTCCTGCTCTTACCCCTGTTCCTGCACCCACTCCTATTCCTCATCTCACTCCTTTTCCTGCTCCTACCCCTGTTCCTGCTCTCACAACAGTTTCTGCTCTCACTCCTGTTCCTGCTCCCACTCCTTTTCCTGCTCCCACTTCTGTTCCTGCTTCTGCTCCCATTCCTGCTCCTGTTCGTTCTCTCATTCCTGTTCCTGTCTGGCTCCTATTCCTGCTCACATTCCTGATTCCGCTCTCGCTCATATTCCTGCTCCCACGCCTTTTCCTGCTCCCACGCCTTATCCTGCTGTCACTCATGTTGCGGCTCTCACTCCTGTTCCTGCTCCCACTCCTGTTCCTGCTCTCCCTCCTGTTCCTGCTCTCCCCCCTGTTCCTGCTCCCACACCTGTTCCTGCACTCAGACCTGTTCTTGCTCCTGATCCTGTTCCTGCTCCCAATCCTTTTCCTGCTCCCACTCCTGCTCCTGCTCCCACTCCTATTGCTGCTCTCACTCCAGTTCCAGCTCTCAATCCAATGCCTGCTCCCACTCCTGTTCCTGCTCTCACTCCTGTTCCTTTTCTCACTGCTGTTCCTGTTCTCACTCCTATTCCTGCTCTCACTACTGTTCCTGCTCTCACTCCTGTTCCTGCTCCCACTCCTGTTCCTGCTCCCACACCTGTTCCTGATCCTGCTCCTGTTCCTGCTCTCACTCCTGTTCCTGCTTCTACCCCGGTTCCTGATCTCACACCTGATACTGCTCCCACTGCTCTTCCTGCTCCTACCACTGTTCCAGCTCTCAATCCAATTCCTGCTCTCACTCCTGTTCCTGCTCCCACACCTGTTCCTGCACTCACTCCTGTTCCTGCTCACAATCCCATTCCTGCTCCCACTGCTGTTCCTGCTCTCACTCCTGTTCCTGCTCCGACTCCTGTTCCTGCTCCCACTCCTGTTCCTGCTCTCACTCCTGTTCCTGCTCCCACTCCTGTTCCTGATCCTGCTCCTGTTCCTGCTCTCACTCCTGTTCCTGCTTCTACCCCTGTTCCTGATCTCACACATGATACTGCTCCCAATGCTGTTCCTGCTCCTACTGCTGTTCCAGCTCTCAATCCAATTCCTGCTCCAACTCCTGTTCCTGCTCTCACTCCTGTTCCTGCTCCCACTCCTGTTCCTGCTACCACTTCTTTTCCTGCTCTCACTCCTGTTCCTGCTCCCACTCCTTTTCCTGCTCCCACTCCAGTTCCTGCTCTCACTCCTGTTCCTGCTCTCAATCCAATTCCTGCTCCCACTCCTGTTCCTGCTCTCACTACTGTTCCTACTCACACTCCTGTTCCTGCTCCCACTCCTGTTCCTGCTCTCACTCCTGTTCCTGCTCTCAATCCTGTTCCTGCTCCCGCTGCTGTTCCTGCTCCCGTGGCTGTTGCTGCTCCCACTCCTGTTCCTGCTCCTGGTCCTGCTCCTGATCTTGCTCCTGCTCTCACTCCTGTTCCTGCTCTCAATCCTGTTCCTGCTCCCGCTGCTTTTCCTGCTCTAACTCCTGTTACTGCGCCAGCTCCTGTTCCAGCTCTCACTCCAGTTCCTGCTCTCACTCCTGTTCCTGCTCTTACCCCTGTTCCTGCACCCACTCCTATTCCTCATCTCACTCCTTTTCCTGCTCCTACCCCTGTTCCTGCTCTCACAACAGTTCCTGCTCTCACTCCTGTTCCTGCTCCCACTCCTTTTCCTGCTCCCACTTCTGTTCCTGCTTCTGCTCCCATTCCTGCTCCTGTTCGTTCTCTCATTCCTGTTCCTGTCTGGCTCCTATTCCTGCTCACATTCCTGATTCCGCTCTCGCTCATATTCCTGCTCCCACGCCTTTTCCTGCTCCCACGCCTTATCCTGCTGTCACTCATGTTGCGGCTCTCACTCCTGTTCCTGCTCCCAGTCCTGTTCCTGCTCTCGATCCTGTTCCATCTCCTGCTCTCATTCCTGCTCCTGTTCCTGCTCTCACTCCTGATCCTGCTCCGACTCCTGTTCCTGCTCCGACTCCTGTTCCTGCTCCCGCTCCAGTTACTGCTCTCACTCCTGTTCCTGCTTCCGCTCCAGTTCCTGCTCCCATTCCTTTTCCTGCTCTCACACCTGTTCCTGCTCCCACTCCTGTTCCTGCTCCCACTCCTGTTCCTGCTCCCACTCCTGTTCCTGCTGCCACTCATGTTCCTGCTCCCACTCCTGTTCCTGCTCTCGCTCCTGTTCCTGCTCCCACTCCTGTTCCTGCTCTCCCTGCTGTTCCTGCTCCCACACCTGTTCCTGCACTCACACCTGTTCTTGCTCCTGATCCTGTTCCTGCTCTCACTCCTGTTCCTGCTCCCACTCCTGTTCCTGCTCTCCCTCCTGTTCCTGCTCTCCCCCCTGTTCCTGCTCCCACACCTGTTCCTGCACTCAGACCTGTTCTTGCTCCTGATCCTGTTCCTGCTCCCAATCCTTTTCCTGCTCCCACTCCTGCTCCTGCTCCCACTCCTATTGCTGCTCTCACTCCAGTTCCAGCTCTCAATCCAATGCCTGCTCCCACTCCTGTTCCTGCTCTCACTCCTGTTCCATTTCTCACTGCTGTTCCTGTTCTCACTCCTATTCCTGCTCTCACTACTGTTCCTGCTCCCACTCCTGTTCCTGCTCCCACACCTGTTCCTGATCCCGCTCCTGTTCCTGCTCTCACTCCTGTTCCTGCTTCTACCCCGGTTCCTGATCTCACACCTGATACTGCTCCCACTGCTCTTCCTGCTCCTACCACTGTTCCAGCTCTCAATCCAATTCCTGCTCTCACTCCTGTTCCTGCTCCCACACCTGTTCCTGCTCCCACACCTGTTCCTGCTCCCACACCTGTTCCTGCACTCACTCCTGTTCCTGCTCACAATCCCATTCCTGCTCCCACTGCTGTTCCTGCTCTCACTCCTGTTCCTGCTCCGACTCCTGTTCCTGCTCCCACTCCTGTTCCTGCTCTCACTCCTGTTCCTGCTCCCACTCCTGTTCCTGATCCTGCTCCTGTTCCTGCTCTCACTCCTGTTCCTGCTTCTAACCCTGTTCCTGATCTCACACATGATACTGCTCCCACTGCTGTTCCTGCTCCTACTGCTGTTCCAGCACTCAATCCAATTCCTGCTCCAACTCCTGTTCCTGCTCTCACTCCTGTTCCTGCTCTCACTCCTGTTCCTGCTCTCACTCCTGTTCCAGCTCTCACTCCTGTTCCTGCTCTCATCCTGTTCCTGCTCCTGATCCTGTTCCTGCTCCCGCTGCTTTTCCTGCTCCCGTTGCTGTTGCTGCTCCCGCTCCTGGTCCTGT
The DNA here is from genome assembly GCF_017639515.1 of Carcharodon carcharias. NCBI lineage: Eukaryota > Metazoa > Chordata > Chondrichthyes > Lamniformes > Lamnidae > Carcharodon > Carcharodon carcharias. The sequence goes on from NC_054479.1 coordinate 62,703,522, forward strand.
TCCTGATGCTGCTCCTGCTCTCACTCCTGTTCCTGCTCTCACTCCTGTTCCTGCTCTCAATCCTGTTCCTGCTCCCGCTGCTTTTCCTGCTTTAACTCCTGTTACTGAGCCTGCTCCTTTTCCAGTTCTCACTCCTGTTCCTGCTCTCACTCCTGTTCCTGCTCGCACTCCTGTTCCTGCTCCTGAACCTTTTCCTGCTCTCACTCCTGTTCCTGCTCCTACCCCTGTTCCTGCTCTCACACCAGTTCCTGCTCTCACTCCTGTTCCTGCTCCCACTCCTTTTCCTGCTCCCACTTCTGTTCCTGCTTCTGCTCCCATTCCTGCTCCTGTTCGTTCTCTCATTCCTGTTCCTGTCTGGCTCCTATTCCTGCTCCCATTCATGATTCCGCTCTCGCTCATATTCCTGCTCCCACGCCTTTTCCTGCTCCCACTCCGCCTCCTGCTCTCACTCATGTTCCGGCTCTCACTCCTGTTCCTGCTCCCAGTCCTGTTCCTGCTCTCGATCCTTTTCCATCTCCTGCACTCATTCCTGCTCCTGTTCCTGCTCTCATTCCTGATCCTGCTCCGACTACTGTTCCTGCTCCGACTCCTGTTCCTGCTCCCGCTCCAGTTACTGCTCTCACTCCTTTTCCTGCTCTCACACCTGATCCTGCTCCCACTCCTGTTCCTGCTCTCCCTTCTATTCCTGCTCCCACACCTGTTCCTGCACTCACACCTGTTCTTGCTCCTGATCCTGTTCCTGCTCCCACTCCTTTTCCTGCTCCCACTCCAGTTCCTGATCCTGCTCCTGTTCCTGCTCCCACTCCTGTTCCTGCTCCCACTGCCCTTCCTGCTCTCACTCCTGTTCCTGCTCTCAATTCAATTCCTGCTCCCACTCCTGTTCCTGCTCCCACTCCTGTTCCTTCTCCCACTCCTGTTCCTGCACTCACTCCTGTTCCTGCTCCCACTCCTGTTCCTGCTCTCAATCCAATTCCTGCTCTCACTACTGTTCCTGCTCTCACTCCTGTTCCTGCTCCCACTCCTTTTCCTGCTACCACTCCTGTTCCTGCTCTCACTCCTGTTCCTGCTCCCACTCCTTTTCCTGCTCCCACTCCTGTTCCTGCTCTCACTACTGTTCCTGCTCCCACTCCTGTTCCTGCTACCACTTCTTTTCCTGCTCTCACTCCTGTTCCTGCTCCACTCCTTTTCCTGCTCTCACTCCTTTTCCTGCTTCCACCCCTGTTCCTGCTCCCACTCCTGTTCCTGCTCCCACTCCTGTTCCTGCTCCCACTCCTGTTCCTGCTCCCACTTCTTTTCCTGCTCTCACTCCTGTTCCTGCTCCCACTCCTGTTGCTGCTGCCACTCATGTTCCTGCTCCCACTCCTGTTCCTGCTCTCGCTCCTGTTCCTGCTCCCACTCCTGATCCTGCTCCCTCTCCAGTTCCTGCTCCCATTCCTTTTCCTGCTCTCACACCTGTTCCTGCTGCCACTCCTTTTCCTGCTCCCACTCCTGTTTCTGCTCTCACTACTGTTCCTGCTCCCACTCCTGTTCCTGCTACCACTTCTTTTCCTGCTCTCACTCCTTTTCCTGCTCTCACTCCTTTTCCTGCTTCCACTCCTGTTCCTGCTCTCACTCCTGTTCCTGCTCCCACTCCTGTTCCTGCTCCCACTCCTGTTCCTGCTCCCACTCCTGTTTCTGCTCTCACTACTGTTCCTGCTCCCACTCCTGTTCCTGCTACCACTTCTTTTCCTGCTCTCACTCCTTTTCCTGCTCTCACTCCTTTTCCTGCTTCCACTCCTGTTCCTGCTCTCACTCCTGTTCCTGCTCCCACTCCTGTTCCTGCTCCCACTCCTGTTCCTGCTCCCACTCCTGTTCCTGCTTCCACTTCTTTTCCTGCTCTCACTCCTGTTCCTGCTCCCACTCCTGTTCCTGCTCCCACTCCTGTTCCTGATCCTGCTCCTGTTCCTGCTCTCACTCCTGTTCCTGCTCCTACCCCTGTTCCTGATCTCACACCTGATGCTGCTCCCACTGCTGTTCCTGCTCCCACTGCTGTTCCAGCTCTCAATCCAATTCTGGCTCTCCCTCCTGTTCCTGCTCCCACACCTGTTCCTGCATTCACACCTGGTCTTGCTCCTGATCCTGTTCCTGCTCCCAATCCTTTTCCTGCTCCCACTCCTGTTCCTGCTCCACTCCTTTTCCTGCTCTCACTCCTTTTCTTGCTTCCACTCCTGTTCCTGCTCTCACTCATGTTACTGCTCCCACTCCTGTTCCTGCTCTCACTACTGTTCCTGCTCCCACTCCTGTTCCTGCTCCCACTCCTGTTCCTGCTCCCACTCCTGTTCCTGCTACCACTTCTTTTCCTGCTCTCACTCCTGTTCCTGCTCCCACTCCTTTTTTTTTGCTCCCACTCCAGTTCCTGCTCTCACTCCTGTTCCTGCTCTCAATCCAATTCCTGCTCCCACTCCTGTTCCTGCTCTCACTACTGTTCCTACTCACACTCCTGTTCCTGCTCCCACTCCTCTTCCTGCTCCTGATCCTGTTCCTGCTCCCGCTGCTGTTCCTGCTCCCGTGGCTGTTGCTGCTCCCACTCCTGTTCCTGCTCCTGGTCCTGCTCCTGATCTTGCTCCTGCTCTCACTCCTGTTCCTGCTCTCAATCCTGTTCCTGCTCCCGCTGCTTTTCCTGCTCTAACTCCTGTTACTGCGCCTGCTCCTGTTCCAGCTCTCACTCCAGTTCCTGCTCTCACTCCTGTACCTGCTCTTACCCCTGTTCCTGCACCCACTCCTATTCCTCATCTCACTCCTTTTCCTGCTCCTACCCCTGTTCCTGCTCTCACAACAGTTCCTGCTCTCACTCCTGTTCCTGCTCCCACTCCTTTTCCTGCTCCCACTTCTGTTCCTGCTTCTGCTCCCATTCCTGCTCCTGTTCGTTCTCTCATTCCTGTTCCTGTCTGGCTCCTATTCCTGCTCACATTCCTGATTCCGCTCTCGCTCATATTCCTGCTCCCACGCCTTTTCCTGCTCCCACGCCTTATCCTGCTGTCACTCATGTTGCGGCTCTCACTCCTGTTCCTGCTCTCCCTCCTGTTCCTGCTCTCCCCCCTGTTCCTGCTCCCACACCTGTTCCTGCACTCAGACCTGTTCTTGCTCCTGATCCTGTTCCTGCTCCCAATCCTTTTTCTGCTCCCACTCCTGCTCCTGCTCCCACTCTTATTGCTGCTCTCACTCCAGTTCCAGCTCTCAATCCAATGCCTGCTCCCACTCCTGTTCCTGCTCTCACTCCTGTTCCTTTTCTCACTGCTGTTCCTGTTCTCACTCCTATTCCTGCTCTCACTACTGTTCCTGCTCTCACTCCTGTTCCTGCTCCCACTCCTGTTCCTGCTCCCACACCTGTTCCTGATCCTGCTCCTGTTCCTGCTCTCACTCCTGTTCCTGCTTCTACCCCGGTTCCTGATCTCACACCTGATACTGCTCCCACTGCTCTTCCTGCTCCTACCACTGTTCCAGCTCTCAATCCAATTCCTGCTCTCACTCCTGTTCCTGCTCCCACACCTGTTCCTGCACTCACTCCTGTTCCTGCTCACAATCCCATTCCTGCTCCCACTGCTGTTCCTGCTCTCACTCCTGTTCCTGCTCCGACTCCTGTTCCTGCTCCCACTCCTGTTCCTGCTCTCACTCCTGTTCCTGCTCCCACTCCTGTTCCTGATCCTGCTCCTGTTCCTGCTCTCACTCCTGTTCCTGCTTCTAACCCTGTTCCTGATCTCACACATGATACTGCTCCCACTGCTGTTCCTGCTCCTACTGCTGTTCCAGCTCTCAATCCAATTCCTGCTCCAACTCCTGTTCCTGCTCTCACTCCTGTTCCTGCTCCCACTCCTGTTTCTGCTACCACTCCTGTTCCTGCTACCACTTCTTTTCCTGCTCTCACTCCTGTTCCTGCTCCCACTCCTTTTCCTGCTCCCACTCCAGTTCCTGCTCTCACTCCTGTTCCTGCTCTCAATCCAATTCCTGCTCCCACTCCTGTTCCTGCTCTCACTACTGTTCCTACTCACACTCCTGTTCCTGCTCCCACTCCTGTTCCTGCTCTCACTCCTGTTCCTGCTCTCAATCCTGTTCCTGCTCCCGCTGCTGTTCCTGCTCCCGTGGCTGTTGCTGCTCCCACTCCTGTTCCTGCTCCTGGTCCTGCTCCTGATCTTGCTCCTGCTCTCACTCCTGTTCCTGCTCTCAATCCTGTTCCTGCTCCCGCTGCTTTTCCTGCTCTAACTCCTGTTACTGCGCCTGCTCCTGTTCCAGCTCTCACTCCAGTTCCTGCTCTTACCCCTGTTCCTGCACCCACTCCTATTCCTCATCTCACTCCTTTTCCTGCTCCTACCCCTGTTCCTGCTCTCACAACAGTTCCTGCTCTCACTCCTGTTCCTGCTCCCACTCCTTTTCCTGCTCCCACTTCTGTTCCTGCTTCTGCTCCCATTCCTGCTCCTGTTCGTTCTCTCATTCCTGTTCCTGTCTGGCTCCTATTCCTGCTCACATTCCTGATTCCGCTCTCGCTCATATTCCTGCTCCCACGCCTTTTCCTGCTCCCACGCCTTATCCTGCTGTCACTCATGTTGCGGCTCTCACTCCTGTTCCTGCTCCCAGTCCTGTTCCTGCTCTCGATCCTGTTCCATCTCCTGCTCTCATTCCTGCTCCTGTTCCTGCTCTCACTCCTGATCCTGCTCCGACTCCTGTTCCTGCTCCGACTCCTGTTCCTGCTCCCGCTCCAGTTACTGCTCTCACTCCTGTTCCTGCTTCCGCTCCAGTTCCTGCTCCCATTCCTTTTCCTGCTCTCACACCTGTTCCTGCTCCCACTCCTGTTCCTGCTCCCACTCCTGTTCCTGCTCCCACTCCTGTTCCTGCTGCCACTCAGGTTCCTGCTCCCACACCTGTTCCTGATCCTGCTCCTGTTCCTGCTCTCACTCCTGTTCCTGCTTCTACCCCGGTTCCTGATCTCACACCTGATACTGCTCCCACTGCTCTTCCTGCTCCTACCACTGTTCCAGCTCTCAATCCAATTCCTGCTCTCACTCCTGTTCCTGCTCCCACACCTGTTCCTGCACTCACTCCTGTTCCTGCTCACAATCCCATTCCTGCTCCCACTGCTGTTCCTGCTCTCACTCCTGTTCCTGCTCCGACTCCTGTTCCTGCTCCCACTCCTGTTCCTGCTCTCACTCCTGTTCCTGCTCCCACTCCTGTTCCTGATCCTGCTCCTGTTCCTGCTCTCACTCCTGTTCCTGCTTCTAACCCTGTTCCTGATCTCACACATGATACTGCTCCCACTGCTGTTCCTGCTCCTACTGCTGTTCCAGCTCTCAATCCAATTCCTGCTCCAACTCCTGTTCCTGCTCTCACTCCTGTTCCTGCTCTCACTCCTGTTCCTGCTCTCACTCCTGTTCCTGCTCTCATCCTGTTCCTGCTCCTGATCCTGTTCCTGCTCCCGCTGCTTTTCCTGCTCCCGTTGCTGTTGCTGCTCCCGCTCCTGGTCCTGTTCCTGATGCTGCTCCTGCTCTCACTCCTGTTCCTGCTCTCAATCCTGTTCCTGCTCCCGCTGCTTTTCCTGCTCTAACTCCTGTTACTGCGCCTGCTCCTGTTCCAGCTCTCACTCCAGTTCCTGCTCTCACTCCTGTTCCTGCTCTTACCCCTGTTCCTGCACCCACTCCTATTCCTCATCTCACTCCTTTTCCTGCTCCTACCCCTGTTCCTGCTCTCACAACAGTTCCTGCTCTCACTCCTGTTCCTGCTCCCACTCCTTTTCCTGCTCCCACTTCTGTTCCTGCTTCTGCTCCCATTCCTGCTCCTGTTCGTTCTCTCATTCCTGTTCCTGTCTGGCTCCTATTCCTGCTCACATTCCTGATTCCGCTCTCGCTCATATTCCTGCTCCCACGCCTTTTCCTGCTCCCACGCCTTATCCTGCTGTCACTCATGTTGCGGCTCTCACTCCTGTTCCTGCTCCCACTCCTGTTCCTGCTCTCCCTCCTGTTCCTGCTCTCCCCCCTGTTCCTGCTCCCACACCTGTTCCTGCACTCAGACCTGTTCTTGCTCCTGATCCTGTTCCTGCTCCCAATCCTTTTCCTGCTCCCACTCCTGCTCCTGCTCCCACTCCTATTGCTGCTCTCACTCCAGTTCCAGCTCTCAATCCAATGCCTGCTCCCACTCCTGTTCCTGCTCTCACTCCTGTTCCTTTTCTCACTGCTGTTCCTGTTCTCACTCCTATTCCTGCTCTCACTACTGTTCCTGCTCTCACTCCTGTTCCTGCTCCCACTCCTGTTCCTGCTCCCACACCTGTTCCTGATCCTGCTCCTGTTCCTGCTCTCACTCCTGTTCCTGCTTCTACCCCGGTTCCTGATCTCACACCTGATACTGCTCCCACTGCTCTTCCTGCTCCTACCACTGTTCCAGCTCTCAATCCAATTCCTGCTCTCACTCCTGTTCCTGCTCCCACACCTGTTCCTGCACTCACTCCTGTTCCTGCTCACAATCCCATTCCTGCTCCCACTGCTGTTCCTGCTCTCACTCCTGTTCCTGCTCCGACTCCTGTTCCTGCTCTCACTCCTGTTCCTGCTCCCACTCCTGTTCCTGATCCTGCTCCTGTTCCTGCTCTCACTCCTGTTCCTGCTTCTAACCCTGTTCCTGATCTCACACATGATACTGCTCCCACTGCTGTTCCTGCTCCTACTGCTGTTCCAGCTCTCAATCCAATTCCTGCTCCAACTCCTGTTCCTGCTCTCACTCCTGTTCCTGCTCCCACTCCTGTTCCTGCTACCACTTCTTTTCCTGCTCTCACTCCTGTTCCTGCTCCCACTCCTTTTCCTGCTCCCACTCCAGTTCCTGCTCTCACTCCTGTTCCTGCTCTCAATCCAATTCCTGCTCCCACTCCTGTTCCTGCTCTCACTACTGTTCCTACTCACACTCCTGTTCCTGCTCCCACTCCTGTTCCTGCTCTCACTCCTGTTCCTGCTCTCAATCCTGTTCCTGCTCCCGCTGCTGTTCCTGCTCCCGTGGCTGTTGCTGCTCCCACTCCTGTTCCTGCTCCTGGTCCTGCTCCTGATCTTGCTCCTGCTCTCACTCCTGTTCCTGCTCTCAATCCTGTTCCTGCTCCCGCTGCTTTTCCTGCTCTAACTCCTGTTACTGCGCCTGCTCCTGTTCCAGCTCTCACTCCAGTTCCTGCTCTCACTCCTGTTCCTGCTCTTACCCCTGTTCCTGCACCCACTCCTATTCCTCATCTCACTCCTTTTCCTGCTCCTACCCCTGTTCCTGCTCTCACAACAGTTCCTGCTCTCACTCCTGTTCCTGCTCCCACTCCTTTTCCTGCTCCCACTTCTGTTCCTGCTTCTGCTCCCATTCCTGCTCCTGTTCGTTCTCTCATTCCTGTTCCTGTCTGGCTCCTATTCCTGCTCACATTCCTGATTCCGCTCTCGCTCATATTCCTGCTCCCACGCCTTTTCCTGCTCCCACGCCTTATCCTGCTGTCACTCATTTTGCGGCTCTCACTCCTGTTCCTGCTCCCAGTCCTGTTCCTGCTCTCGATCCTGTTCCATCTCCTGCTCTCATTCCTGCTCCTGTTCCTGCTCTCACTCCTGATCCTGCTCCGACTCCTGTTCCTGCTCCGACTCCTGTTCCTGCTCCCGCTCCAGTTACTGCTCTCACTCCTGTTCCTGCTTCCGCTCCAGTTCCTGCTCCCATTCCTTTTCCTGCTCTCACACCTGTTCCTGCTCCCACTCCTGTTCCTGCTCCCACTCCTGTTCCTGCTGCCACTCAGGTTCCTGCTCCCACACCTGTTCCTGATCCTGCTCCTGTTCCTGCTCTCACTCCTGTTCCTGCTTCTACCCCGGTTCCTGATCTCACACCTGATACTGCTCCCACTGCTCTTCCTGCTCCTACCACTGTTCCAGCTCTCAATCCAATTCCTGCTCTCACTCCTGTTCCTGCTCCCACACCTGTTCCTGCACTCACTCCTGTTCCTGCTCACAATCCCATTCCTGCTCCCACTGCTGTTCCTGCTCTCACTCCTGTTCCTGCTCCGACTCCTGTTCCTGCTCCCACTCCTGTTCCTGCTCTCACTCCTGTTCCTGCTCCCACTCCTGTTCCTGATCCTGCTCCTGTTCCTGCTCTCACTCCTGTTCCTGCTTCTAACCCTGTTCCTGATCTCACACATGATACTGCTCCCACTGCTGTTCCTGCTCCTACTGCTGTTCCAGCTCTCAATCCAATTCCTGCTCCAACTCCTGTTCCTGCTCTCACTCCTGTTCCTGCTCTCACTCCTGTTCCTGCTCTCACTCCTGTTCCTGCTCTCACTCCTGTTCCTGCTCTCATCCTGTTCCTGCTCCTGATCCTGTTCCTGCTCCCGCTGCTTTTCCTGCTCCCGTTGCTGTTGCTGCTCCCGCTCCTGGTCCTGTTCCTGATGCTGCTCCTGCTCTCACTCCTGTTCCTGCTCTCAATCCTGTTCCTGCTCCCGCTGCTTTTCCTGCTCTAACTCCTGTTACTGCGCCTGCTCCTGTTCCAGCTCTCACTCCAGTTCCTGCTCTCACTCCTGTTCCTGCTCTTACCCCTGTTCCTGCACCCACTCCTATTCCTCATCTCACTCCTTTTCCTGCTCCTACCCCTGTTCCTGCTCTCACAACAGTTCCTGCTCTCACTCCTGTTCCTGCTGCCACTCCTTTTCCTGCTCCCACTTCTGTTCCTGCTTCTGCTCCCATTCCTGCTCCTGTTCGTTCTCTCATTCCTGTTCCTGTCTGGCTCCTATTCCTGCTCACATTCCTGATTCCGCTCTCGCTCATATTCCTGCTCCCACGCCTTTTCCTGCTCCCACGCCTTATCCTGCTGTCACTCATGTTGCGGCTCTCACTCCTGTTCCTGCTCCCACTCCTGTTCCTGCTCTCCCTCCTGTTCCTGCTCTCCCCCCTGTTCCTGCTCCCACACCTGTTCCTGCACTCAGACCTGTTCTTGCTCCTGATCCTGTTCCTGCTCCCAATCCTTTTCCTGCTCCCACTCCTGCTCCTGCTCCCACTCCTATTGCTGCTCTCACTCCAGTTCCAGCTCTCAATCCAATGCCTGCTCCCACTCCTGTTCCTGCTCTCACTCCTGTTCCTTTTCTCACTGCTGTTCCTGTTCTCACTCCTATTCCTGCTCTCACTACTGTTCCTGCTCTCACTCCTGTTCCTGCTCCCACTCCTGTTCCTGCTCCCACACCTGTTCCTGATCCTGCTCCTGTTCCTGCTCTCACTCCTGTTCCTGCTTCTACCCCGGTTCCTGATCTCACACCTGATACTGCTCCCACTGCTCTTCCTGCTCCTACCACTGTTCCAGCTCTCAATCCAATTCCTGCTCTCACTCCTGTTCCTGCTCCCACACCTGTTCCTGCACTCACTCCTGTTCCTGCTCACAATCCCATTCCTGCTCCCACTGCTGTTCCTGCTCTCACTCCTGTTCCTGCTCCGACTCCTGTTCCTGCTCCCACTCCTGTTCCTGCTCTCACTCCTGTTCCTGCTCCCACTCCTGTTCCTGATCCTGCTCCTGTTCCTGCTCTCACTCCTGTTCCTGCTTCTAACCCTGTTCCTGATCTCACACATGATACTGCTCCCACTGCTGTTCCTGCTCCTACTGCTGTTCCAGCTCTCAATCCAATTCCTGCTCCAACTCCTGTTCCTGCTCTCACTCCTGTTCCTGCTCCCACTCCTGTTCCTGCTACCACTTCTTTTCCTGCTCTCACTCCTGTTCCTGCTCCCACTCCTTTTCCTGCTCCCACTCCAGTTCCTGCTCTCAATCCAATTCCTGCTCCCACTCCTGTTCCTGCTCTCACTACTGTTCCTACTCACACTCCTGTTCCTGCTCCCACTCCTGTTCCTGCTCTCACTCCTGTTCCTGCTCTCAATCCTGTTCCTGCTCCCGTGGCTGTTGCTGCTCCCACTCCTGTTCCTGCTCCTGGTCCTGCTCCTGATCTTGCTCCTGCTCTCACTCCTGTTCCTGCTCTCAATCCTGTTCCTGCTCCCGCTGCTTTTCCTGCTCTAACTCCTGTTACTGCGCCTGCTCCTGTTCCAGCTCTCACTCCAGTTCCTGCTCTCACTCCTGTTCCTGCTCTTACCCCTGTTCCTGCACCCACTCCTATTCCTCATCTCACTCCTTTTCCTGCTCCTACCCCTGTTCCTGCTCTCACAACAGTTCCTGCTCTCACTCCTGTTCCTGCTCCCACTCCTTTTCCTGCTCCCACTTCTGTTCCTGCTTCTGCTCCCATTCCTGCTCCTGTTCGTTCTCTCATTCCTGTTCCTGTCTGGCTCCTATTCCTGCTCACATTCCTGATTCCGCTCTCGCTCATATTCCTGCTCCCACGCCTTTTCCTGCTCCCACGCCTTATCCTGCTGTCACTCATGTTGCGGCTCTCACTCCTGTTCCTGCTCCCAGTCCTGTTCCTGCTCTCGATCCTGTTCCATCTCCTGCTCTCATTCCTGCTCCTGTTCCTGCTCTCACTCCTGATCCTGCTCCGACTCCTGTTCCTGCTCCGACTCCTGTTCCTGCTCCCGCTCCAGTTACTGCTCTCACTCCTGTTCCTGCTTCCGCTCCAGTTCCTGCTCCCATTCCTTTTCCTGCTCTCACACCTGTTCCTGCTCCCACTCCTGTTCCTGCTCCCACTCCTGTTCCTGCTCCCACTCCTGTTCCTGCTGCCACTCATGTTCCTGCTCCCACTCCTGTTCCTGCTCTCGCTCCTGTTCCTGCTCCCACTCCTGTTCCTGCTCTCCCTGCTGTTCCTGCTCCCACACCTGTTCCTGCACTCACACCTGTTCTTGCTCCTGATCCTGTTCCTGCTCTCACTCCTGTTCCTGCTCCCACTCCTGTTCCTGCTCTCCCTCCTGTTCCTGCTCTCCCCCCTGTTCCTGCTCCCACACCTGTTCCTGCACTCAGACCTGTTCTTGCTCCTGATCCTGTTCCTGCTCCCAATCCTTTTCCTGCTCCCACTCCTGCTCCTGCTCCCACTCCTATTGCTGCTCTCACTCCAGTTCCAGCTCTCAATCCAATTCCTGCTCCCACTCCTGTTCCTGCTCTCACTCCTGTTCCTTTTCTCACTGCTGTTCCTGTTCTCACTCCTATTCCTGCTCTCACTACTGTTCCTGCTCTCACTCCTGTTCCTGCTCCCACTCCTGTTCCTGCTCCCACACCTGTTCCTGATCCTGCTCCTGTTCCTGCTCTCACTCCTGTTCCTGCTTCTACCCCGGTTCCTGATCTCACACCTGATACTGCTCCCACTGCTCTTCCTGCTCCTACCACTGTTCCAGCTCTCAATCCAATTCCTGCTCTCACTCCTGTTCCTGCTCACAATCCCATTCCTGCTCCCACTGCTGTTCCTGCTCTCACTCCTGTTCCTGCTCCGACTCCTGTTCCTGCTCCCACTCCTGTTCCTGCTCTCACTCCTGTTCCTGCTCCGACTCCTGTTCCTGCACTCACTCCTGTTCCTGCTCACAATCCCATTCCTGCTCCCACTGCTGTTCCTGCTCTCACTCCTGTTCCTGCTCCGACTCCTGTTCCTGCTCCCACTCCTGTTCCTGCTCTCACTCCTGTTCCTGCTCCCACTCCTGTTCCTGATCCTGCTCCTGTTCCAGCTCTCACTCCTGTTCCTGCTTCTAACCCTGTTCCTGATCTCACACATGATACTGCTCCCACTGCTGTTCCTGCTCCTACTGCTGTTCCAGCTCTCAATCCAATTCCTGCTCCAACTCCTGTTCCTGCTCTCACTCCTGTTCCTGCTCTCACTCCTGTTCCTGCTCTCACTCCTGTTCCTGCTCTCACTCCTGTTCCAGCTCTCACTCCTGTTCCTGCTCTCATCCTGTTCCTGCTCCTGATCCTGTTCCTGCTCCCGCTGCTTTTCCTGCTCCCGTTGCTGTTGCTGCTCCCGCTCCTGGTCCTGTTCCTGATGCTGCTCCTGCTCTCACTCCTGTTCCTGCTCTCACTCCTGTTCCTGCTCTCAATCCTGTTCCTGCTCCCGCTGCTTTTCCTGCTTTAACTCCTGTTACTGAGCCTGCTCCTTTTCCAGTTCTCACTCCTGTTCCTGCTCTCACTCCTGTTCCTGCTCGCACTCCTGTTCCTGCTCCTGAACCGGTTCCTGCTCTCACTCCAGTTCCTGCTCCTGATCCTGTTCCTGCTCTTACCACTGTTCCTGCACCCACTCCTATTCCTCATCTCACTCCTGTTCCTGCTCCTACCCCTGTTCCTGCTCTCACACCAGTTCCTGCTCTCACTCCTGTTCCTGCTCCCACTCCTTTTCCTGCTCCCACTTCTGTTCCTGCTTCTGCTCCCATTCCTGCTCCTGTTCGTTCTCTCATTCCTGTTCCTGTCTGGCTCCTATTCCTGCTCCCATTCATGATTCCGCTCTCGCTCATATTCCTGCTCCCACGCCTTTTCCTGCTTCCACTCCGCCTCCTGCTCTCACTCATGTTCCGGCTCTCACTCCTGTTCCTGCTCCCAGTCCTGTTCCTGCTCTCGATCCTGTTCCATCTCCTGCACTCAATCCTGCTCCTGTTCCTGCTCTCATTCCTGATCCTGCTCCGACTACTGTTCCTGCTCCGACTCCTGTTCCTGCTCCTGCTCCAGTTACTGCTCTCACTCCTTTTCCTGCTCTCACACCTGTTCCTGTTCCCACTCCTGTTCCTGCTGCCACTCATGTTCCTGCTCTCGCTCCTGTTCCTGCTCCCACTCCTGTTCCAGCTCTCAGACCTGTTCTTGCTCTCACGCCTGTTCCTGCTTCTGATCCTGTTCCTGCTCCTGATCGTGTTCCTGCTCTGACTCCAGTTCCTGCTCTCACTCCTGTTCCTGCTCTAACTCCTGTACCTGCACCAACTCCTATTCCTCATCTCACTCCTGTTCCTGCTCCTACCCCTGTTCCTGCTCTCACACCTGTTCCTGCGCCCACTCCTGTTCCTGCTCCCACTTCTGTTCCTGCTCCTGCTCCCATTCCTGCTCCTGTTCCTGCTCTCATTCCTGTTCCTGTCTGGCTCCTATTCCTGCTCCCATTCCTGATTCCGCTCTCGCTCATATTCCTGCTCCCACGCATGTTCCTGCTCCCACTCCTGTTCCTGCTCCCACTCCTGTTCCTGCTCTCACTCATGTTCCGGCTTTCACTCCTGTTCCTGCTCCCACTCCTGGTCCTGCTCTCGATCCTGTTCAATCTCCTGTCCCATTCCTGCTCCTGTTCCTTATCTCACTCCTGATCCTGCTCCGACTCTTGTTCCTGCTCCCACACCTGTTCCTGCTCCCACTCCTGTTCCTGCTCCCACTCCTGTTCCTGCTCCCACTCCTGTTCCTGCTCTCACTCCTGTTCCTGCTCTCACTCTTGTTCCTGCTCCCACTGCTATTCCTGCTCCCACTCCATTTCCTGCTCTCACTCCTGTTCCTGCTCTCCCTCCTGTTCCTGCTCCCACTCCTGTACCTGCTCCCACTCCTGTTCCTGCTCCCTCTCCTGTTCCTGCTCTCACATCTGTTCCTGCTCTCACACCTGTTCCTGCTCTCACTCCTGTTCCTGCTCTCACTCCTGTTCCTGCTCTCACTCTTGTTCCTGCTCCCACTGCTATTCCTGCTCCCACTCCATTTCCTGCTCTCACTCCTGTTCCTGCTCCCACTCCTGTTCCTGCTCTCCCTCCTGTTCCTGCTCGCACTCCTGTACATGCACTCACACCTGTTCTTGCTGCTGATTCTGTTCCTGCTCTCACTCCTGTTCCTGCTCTCACTCCTTTTCCTGCTCTCACTCCTGTTCCTACTCCCACTCCTATTCCTACTCTCACTCCAGTTCCAGCTCTCAATCGAATTCCTGCTCGCACTTCTGTTCCTGCTCTCACTCCTTTCCTTTTCTCAATGCTGTTCCTGTTCTCACTCCTATTCCTGCTCTCACTCCTGTTCCTGCTCCCACTCCTGTTCCTGCTCCCACTCCTGTTCCTGCTCCCACTCCTGTTCCTGCTCCCACTACTGTTCCTGCTCCCACTACTGTTCCTGCTCCCACTCCTGTTCCTGCTCTCACACCTGATCCTGCTCTCACTCCTGATCCTGCTCCGACTCATGTTCCTGCTCCCACACCAGTTCCTCTTCCCACTGCTGTTCCTGCTCCCACTCCTGTTGCTGCTCCCACCAGTTCCTGCTCCCATTCCTGGTCCTGCTCTCACACCTGTTCCTGCTCCCACTCCTGTTCCTGCTCCCACTCCTGTTCCTGCTCCCACTCCTGTTCCTGCTCCCACTCCTGTTCCTGCTCCCACTCCTGTTCCTGCTCCCACTCATGTTCCTGCTCTCACTACTGTTCCTGCTCTCACTACTGTTCCTGCTCTCACTACTGTTCCTGCTCTCCCCCCTGTTCCTGCTCTCCCTCCTGTTCCTGCTCTCCCTCCTGTTCCTGCTCTCCCTCCTGTTCCTGCTCTCCCTCCTGTTCCTGCTCCCACACCTGTTCCTGCACTCACACCTGTTCTTGCTGCTGATCCTGTTCCTGCTCTCACTCCTGTTCCTGCTGTCACTCCTGTTCTTGTTGTCACTCCTGTTCCTTCTCTCACATCTGTTTCTGCATTTGCTATTACTCCTGCTCTCACTCCTTTTCACACTCCTGCTCCTGTTCCTGCTCTCACTCCTGATCCTGCTCCCACTCCTATTCCTGCTCTCACTCAACTTCCAGCTCTCAATCCAATTCCTGCTCTCACTCCTGTTTTGTTCTCACTCCTGTTCTTTTTCTCATTGCTGTTCCTGTTCTCACTCCTATTCCTGCCCTCACTCCTGTTCCTGCTCTCACTCATGTTACTGCTCACACTGCTCTTCTTGCTATCACTCCTGTTCCTGCTCACAATCCCATTCCTGCTCCCACTCCTGTTCCTGCTCCCACTCCTGTTCCTGCTCCCACTCCTGTTCCTGCACCTGCTCCTGTTCCTGCTCTCACTCCTGTTCCTGCTCCTACCGCTGTTCCTGATCTCACACCCGATACTGCTCCCACTCCTGTTCCTGCTCCTACTGCTGTTCCAGCTCTCAATCCAATTCCTGCTCCCACTCCTGTTCCTGCTCTCACTCCTGTTCCTGCTCTCACTCCTGTTCCTGCTCTCCCTCCTGTTCCTGCTCCCACACCTGTTCCTGCACTCACACCTGTTCTTGCTGCTGATCCTGTTCCTGCTCTCACTCCTGTTCCTGCTCTCACTCCTGTTCTTGTTCTCACTCCTGTTCCTTCTCTCACATCTGTTTCTGCATTTGCTAATACTACTGCTCTCACTCCTTTTCACACACCTGCTCCTGTTCTTGCACTCACTCCTGTTCCTGCTCCCACTCCTATTCCTGCTCTCACTCCTTTTCCTGCTCTCACTCCACTTCCAGCTCTCAATCCAATTCATGCTCCCACTCCAGTTCCTGCTCCCATTCCTGTTCCTGCTCCCACTCCTGTTCCTGCTCCCACTCCTGTTCCTGCTCCCTCTCCTGTTCCTGCTCTCCCTCCTGTTCCTGCTCCCACACCTGTTCCTGCACTCACACCTGTTCTTGCTGCTGATCCTGTTCCTGCTCTCACTCCTTTTCCTGCTCTCACTCCTGTTCCTGCTCCCACTCGTATTCCTGCTCTCACTCGAGTTCCAGCTCTCAATCGAATTCCTGCTCCCACTTCTGTTCCTTTTCTCACTCCTTTCCTTTTCTCACTCCTGTTCCTGTTCTCACTCCTATTCCTGCTCTCACTCCTGTTCCTGCTCTCACTCCTGTTCCTGCTCTCACTCATGTTCCTGCTCCCACTGCTGTTCCTGCTCTCACTCCTGTTCCTGCTCTGAATCCAATTCCTGTTCCCACTCCTGTTCCTGCTCCCACTCCTGTTCCTGCTCGCACTCCTGTTCCTGCTCCCACTGCTATTCCTGCTCCCACTCCTGTTCCTGCTCCCACTCCTTTTCCTGCTCGCACTCCTTTTCCTGCTCGCACTCCTGTTCCTGCTCCCACTGCTATTCCTGCTCCCACTCCTGTTCCTTTTCTCACTCCTTTCCTTTTCTCACTCCTGTTCCTGTTCTCACTCCTATTCCTGCTCTCACTCCTGTTCCTGCTCTCACTCCAGTTCCTGCTCTCACTCCAGTTCCTGCTCTCACTCCTGTTCCTGCTCACACTCCTGTTCCTGCTCCCACTGCTATTCCTGCTCCCACTCCAGTTCCTGCTCTCACTCCTCTTCCTGCTCTCCCCCATGTTCCTGCTCTCCCCCCTGTTCCTGCTCTCCCCCCTGTTCCTGCTCTCACTCCTTTTCACACTCCTGCTCCTGTTCCTGCTCTCACTCCTGTTCCTGCTCCCACTCCGGTTCCTGCTCTCACTCCTGTTCTTTTTCTCACTGCTGTTCCTGTTCTCACTCTTATTCCTGCCCTCACTCCTGTTCCTGCTCTCACTCGTGTTCCTGCTCACAATCCCATTCCTGCTCCCACTGCTGTTCCTGCTCTCACTCCTGTTCCTGCTCCCACTCCTGTTCCTGCTCCCACTCCTGTTCCTGCTCCCACTCCTGTTCCTGCTCTCACTCCTGTTCCTGCTCCCACTCCTGTTCCTGCTCCCACACCTGTTCCTGATCCTGCTCCTGTTCCTGCTCTCACTCCTGTTCCTGCTTCTACCCCGGTTCCTGATCTCACACCTGATACTGCTCCCACTGCTCTTCCTGCTCCTACCACTGTTCCAGCTCTCAATCCAATTCCTGCTCTCACTCCTGTTCCTGCTCCCACACCTGTTCCTGCACTCACTCCTGTTCCTGCTCACAATCCCATTCCTGCTCCCACTGCTGTTCCTGCTCTCACTCCTGTTCCTGCTCCGACTCCTGTTCCTGCTCCCACTCCTGTTCCTGCTCTCACTCCTGTTCCTGCTCCCACTCCTGTTTCCGCTCCCACTCCTGTTCCTGATCCTGCTCCTGTTCCTGCTCTCACTCCTGTTCCTGCTTCTAACGCTGTTCCTGATCTCACACATGATACTGCTCCCACTGCTGTTCCTGCTCCTACTGCTGTTCCAGCTCTCAATCCAATTCCTGCTCCAACTCCTGTTCCTGCTCTCACTCCTGTTCCTGCTCTCACTCCTGTTCCAGCTCTCACTCCTGTTCCTGCTCTCATCCTGTTCCTGCTCCTGATCCTGTTCCTGCTCCCGCTGCTTTTCCTGCTCCCGTTGCTGTTGCTGCTCCCACTCCTGTTCCTGCTCCCGCTCCTGGTCCTGTTCCTGATGCTGCTCCTGCTCTCACTCCTGTTCCTGCTCTCACTCCTGTTCCTGCTCTCAATCCTGTTCCTGCTCCCGCTGCTTTTCCTGCTTTAACTCCTGTTACTGAGCCTGCTCCTTTTCCAGTTCTCACTCCTGTTCCTGCTCTCACTCCTGTTCCTGCTCCTGATCCTGTTCCTGCTCCTGAACCGGTTCCTGCTCTCACTCCAGTTCCTGCTCTCACTCCTGTTCCTGCTCTTACCCCAGTTCCTGCTCTCACACCAGTTCCTGCTCTCACTCCTGTTCCTGCTCCCACTCCTTTTCCTGCTCCCACTTCTGTTCCTGCTTCTGCTCCCATTCCTGCTCCTGTTCGTTCTCTCATTCCTGTTCCTGTCTGGCTCCTATTCCTGCTCCCATTCATGATTCCGCTCTCGCTCATATTCCTGCTCCCACGCCTTTTCCTGCTCCCACGCCTTTTCCTGCTCCCACTCCGCCTCCTGCTCTCACTCATGTTCCGGCTCTCACTCCAGTTCCTGCTCCCAGTCCTGTTCCTGCTCTCACTCATGTTCCATCTCCTGCACTCATTCCTGCTCCTGTTCCTGCTCTCATTCCTGATCCTGCTCCGACTACTGTTCCTGCTCCGACTCCTGTTCCTGCTCCCGCTCCAGTTACTGCTCTCACTCCTTTTCCTGCTCTCACACCTGTTCCTGCTCCCACTCCTGTTCCTGCTGCCACTCATGTTCCTGCTCTCGCTCCTGATCCTGCTCCCACTCCTGTTCCTGCTCTCCCTTCTATTCCTGCTCCCACACCTGCTCCTGCACTCACACCTGTTCTTGCTCCTGATCCTGTTCCTGCTCCCACTCCTTTTCCTGCTCCCACTGCCCTTCCTGCTCTCACTCCTGTTCCTGCTCTCAATTCAATTCCTGCTCCCACTCCTGTTCCTGCTCCCACTCCTGTTCCTGCACTCACTCCTGTTCCTGCTCCCACTCCTGTTTCTGCTCTCAATCCAATTCCTGCTCTCACTACTGTTCCTGCTCTCACTCCTGTTCCTGCTCCCACTCCTTTTCCTGCTCCCACTCCTGTTCCTGCTCTCACTACTGTCCCTGCTCCCACTCCTTTTCCTGCTACCACTCCTGTTCCTGCTCTCACTCCTGTTCCTGCTCCCACTCCTTTTCCTCCTCCCACTCCTGTTCCTGCTCTCACTACTGTCCCTGCTCCCACTCCTGTTCCTGCTACCACTTCTTTTCCTGCTCTCACTCCTGTTCCTGCTCCACTCCTTTTCCTGCTCTCACTCCTTTTCCTGCTTCCACCCCTGTTCCTGCTCCCACTCCTGTTCCTGCTCCCACTCCTGTTCCTGCTCCCACTCCTGTTCCTGCTCCCACTTCTTTTCCTGCTCCCACTCCTGTTCCTGCTCCCACTCCTGTTCCTGCTCCCACTCCTGTTCCTGCTCCCGCTCCTGTTCCTGATCCTGCTCCTGTTCCTGCTCTCACTCCTGTTCCTGCTCCTACCCCTGTTCCTGATCTCACACCTGATACTGTTCTCACTCCTGTTCCTGCTTCTAACCCTGTTCCTGATCTCACACATGATACTGCTCCCAATGCTGTTCCTGCTCCTACTGCTGTTCCAGCTCTCAATCCAATTCCTGCTCCAACTCCTGTTCCTGCTCTCACTCCTGTTCCTGCTCTTACCCCTGTTCCTGCACCCACTCCTATTCCTCATCTCACTCCTTTTCCTGCTCCTATCCCTGTTCCTGCTCTCACAACAGTTCCTGCTCTCACTCCTGTTCCTGCTCCCACTCCTTTTCCTGCTCCCACTCCTGTTCCTGCTCCCACTCCTTTTCCTGCTTCTGCTCCCATTCCTGCTCCTGTTCGTTCTCTCATTCCTGTTCCTGTCTGGCTCCTATTCCTGCTCACATTCCTGATTCCGCTCTCGCTCATATTCCTGCTCCCAGGCCTTTTCCTGCTCCCACTCCTGTTCCTGCTCCCGCTCCAGTTCCTGCTCCCATTCCTTTTCCTGCTCCCACTCCTGTTTCTGCTCTCACTACTGTTCCTGCTCCCACTCCTGTTCCTGCTACCACTTCTTTTCCTGCTCTCACTCCTTTTCCTGCTCTCACTCCTTTTCCTGCTTCCACTCCTGTTCCTGCTCTCACTCCTGTTCCTGCTCCCACTCCTGTTCCTGCTCCCACTCCTGTTCCTGCTCCCACTCCTGTTCCTGCTCCCACTCCTGTTCCTGCTCCCACTCCTGTTCCTGATCCTGCTCCTGTTCCTGCTCTCACTCCTGTTCCTGCCCCTACCCCTGTTCCTGATCTCACACCTGATACTGCTCCCACTGCTGTTCCTGCTCCCACTGCTGTTCCAGCTCTCAATCCAATTCCGGCTCTCCCTCCTGTTCCTGCTCCCACACCTGTTCCTGCACTCACACCTGGTCTTGCTCCTGATCCTGTTCCTGCTCCCACTCCTTTTCCTGCTCCCACTCCTGTTCCTGCTCCACTCCTTTTCCTGCTCTCACTCCTTTTCCTGCTTCCACTCCTGTTCCTGCTCTCACTCATGTTCCTGCTCCCACTCCTGTTCCTGCTCCCACTCCTGTTCCTGCTCCCACTCCTGTTCCTGCTACCACTTCTTTTCCTGCTCTCACTCCTGTTCCTGCTCCCACTCCTTTTCCTGCTCCCACTCCAGTTCCTGCTCTCACTCCTGTTCCTGCTCTCAATCCAATTCCTGCTCCCACTCCTGTTCCTGCTCTCACTACTGTTCCTACTCACACTCCTGTTCCTGCTCCCACTCCTGTTCCTGCTCTCACTCCTCTTCCTGCTCCTGATCCTGTTCCTGCTCCCGCTGCTGTTCCTGCTCCCGTGGCTGTTGCTGCTCCCACTCCTGTTCCTGCTCCTGGTCCTGCTCCTGATCTTGCTCCTGCTCTCACTCCTGTTCCTGCTCTCAATCCTGTTCCTGCTCCCGCTGCTTTTCCTGCTCTAACTCCTGTTACTGCGCCTGCTCCTGTTCCAGCTCTCACTCCAGTTCCTGCTCTCACTCCTGTTCCTGCTCTTACCCCTGTTCCTGCACCCACTCCTATTCCTCATCTCACTCCTTTTCCTGCTCCTACCCCTGTTCCTGCTCTCACAACAGTTCCTGCTCTCACTCCTGTTCCTGCTCCCACTCCTTTTCCTGCTCCCACTTCTGTTCCTGCTTCTGCTCCCATTCCTGCTCCTGTTCGTTCTCTCATTCCTGTTCCTGTCTGGCTCCTATTCCTGCTCACATTCCTGATTCCGCTCTCGCTCATATTCCTGCTCCCACGCCTTTTCCTGCTCCCACGCCTTATCCTGCTGTCACTCATGTTGCGGCTCTCACTCCTGTTCCTGCTCCCACTCCTGTTCCTGCTCTCCCTCCTGTTC
Organism: Carcharodon carcharias; assembly: GCF_017639515.1. Classification (NCBI taxonomy): domain Eukaryota; kingdom Metazoa; phylum Chordata; class Chondrichthyes; order Lamniformes; family Lamnidae; genus Carcharodon; species Carcharodon carcharias. The sequence goes on from NC_054479.1 coordinate 62,724,049, forward strand.
CTGCTCTCCCCCCTGTTCCTGCTCCCACACCTGTTCCTGCACTCAGACCTGTTCTTGCTCCTGATCCTGTTCCTGCTCCCAATCCTTTTCCTGCTCCCACTCCTGCTCCTGCTCCCACTCCTATTGCTGCTCTCACTCCAGTTCCAGCTCTCAATCCAATGCCTGCTCCCACTCCTGTTCCTGCTCTCACTCCTGTTCCTTTTCTCACTGCTGTTCCTGTTCTCACTCCTATTCCTGCTCTCACTACTGTTCCTGCTCTCACTCCTGTTCCTGCTCCCAGTCCTGTTCCTGCTCTCGATCCTGTTCCATCTCCTGCTCTCATTCCTGCTCCTGTTCCTGCTCTCACTCCTGATCCTGCTCCGACTCCTGTTCCTGCTCCGACTCCTGTTCCTGCTCCCGCTCCAGTTACTGCTCTCACTCCTGTTCCTGCTTCCGCTCCAGTTCCTGCTCCCATTCCTTTTCCTGCTCTCACACCTGTTCCTGCTCCCACTCCTGTTCCTGCTCCCACTCCTGTTCCTGCTCCCACTCCTGTTCCTGCTGCCACTCATGTTCCTGCTCCCACTCCTGTTCCTGCTGCCACTCATGTTCCTGCTCCCACTCCTGTTCCTGCTCTCGCTCCTGTTCCTGCTCCCACTCCTGTTCCTGCTCTCCCTGCTGTTCCTGCTCCCACACCTGTTCCTGCACTCACACCTGTTCTTGCTCCTGATCCTGTTCCTGCTCTCACTCCTGTTCCTGCTCCCACTCCTGTTCCTGCTCTCCCTCCTGTTCCTGCTCTCCCCCCTGTTCCTGCTCCCACACCTGTTCCTGCACTCAGACCTGTTCTTGCTCCTGATCCTGTTCCTGCTCCCAATCCTTTTCCTGCTCCCACTCCTGCTCCTGCTCCCACTCCTATTGCTGCTCTCACTCCAGTTCCAGCTCTCAATCCAATGCCTGCTCCCACTCCTGTTCCTGCTCTCACTCCTGTTCCTTTTCTCACTGCTGTTCCTGTTCTCACTCCTATTCCTGCTCTCACTACTGTTCCTGCTCTCACTCCTGTTCCTGCTCCCACTCCTGTTCCTGCTCCCACACCTGTTCCTGATCCTGCTCCTGTTCCTGCTCTCACTCCTGTTCCTGCTTCTACCCCGGTTCCTGATCTCACACCTGATACTGCTCCCACTGCTCTTCCTGCTCCTACCACTGTTCCAGCTCTCAATCCAATTCCTGCTCTCACTCCTGTTCCTGCTCCCACACCTGTTCCTGCACTCACTCCTGTTCCTGCTCACAATCCCATTCCTGCTCCCACTGCTGTTCCTGCTCTCACTCCTGTTCCTGCTCCGACTCCTGTTCCTGCTCCCACTCCTGTTCCTGCTCTCACTCCTGTTCCTGCTCCCACTCCTGTTCCTGATCCTGCTCCTGTTCCTGCTCTCACTCCTGTTCCTGCTTCTAACCCTGTTCCTGATCTCACACATGATACTGCTCCCACTGCTGTTCCTGCTCCTACTGCTGTTCCAGCTCTCAATCCAATTCCTGCTCCAACTCCTGTTCCTGCTCTCACTCCTGTTCCTGCTCCCACTCCTGTTCCTGCTCTCACTCCTGTTCCTGCTCCCACTCCTTTTCCTGCTCCCACTCCAGTTCCTGCTCTCACTCCTGTCCTGCTCTCAATCCAATTCCTGCTCCCACTCCTGTTCCTGCTCTCACTACTGTTCCTACTCACACTCCTGTTCCTGCTCCCACTCCTGTTCCTGCTCTCACTCCTCTTCCTGCTCCTGATCCTGTTCCTGCTCCCGCTGCTGTTCCTGCTCCCGTGGCTGTTGCTGCTCCCACTCCTGTTCCTGCTCCTGGTCCTGCTCCTGATCTTGCTCCTGCTCTCAATCCTGTTCCTGCTCTCAATCCTGTTCCTGCTCCCGCTGCTTTTCCTGCTCTAACTCCTGTTACTGCGCCTGCTCCTGTTCCAGCTCTCACTCCAGTTCCTGCTCTCACTCCTGTTCCTGCTCTTACCCCTGTTCCTGCACCCACTCCTATTCCTCATCTCACTCCTTTTCCTGCTCCTACCCCTGTTCCTGCTCTCACAACAGTTCCTGCTCTCACTCCTGTTCCTGCTCCCACTCCTTTTCCTGCTCCCACTTCTGTTCCTGCTTCTGCTCCCATTCCTGCTCCTGTTCGTTCTCTCATTCCTGTTCCTGTCTGGCTCCTATTCCTGCTCACATTCCTGATTCCGCTCTCGCTCATATTCCTGCTCCCACGCCTTTTCCTGCTCCCACGCCTTATCCTGCTGTCACTCATGTTGCGGCTCTCACTCCTGTTCCTGCTCCCACTCCTGTTCCTGCTCTCCCTCCTGTTCCTGCTCTCCCCCCTGTTCCTGCTCCCACACCTGTTCCTGCACTCAGACCTGTTCTTGCTCCTGATCCTGTTCCTGCTCCCAATCCTTTTCCTGCTCCCACTCCTGCTCCTGCTCCCACTCCTATTGCTGCTCTCACTCCAGTTCCAGCTCTCAATCCAATGCCTGCTCCCACTCCTGTTCCTGCTCTCACTCCTGTTCCTGCTCTCACTCCTGTTCCTTTTCTCACTGCTGTTCCTGTTCTCACTCCTATTCCTGCTCTCACTACTGTTCCTGCTCTCACTCCTGTTCCTGCTCCCACTCCTGTTCCTGCTCCCACACCTGTTCCTGATCCTGCTCCTGTTCCTGCTCTCACTCCTGTTCCTGCTTCTACCCCGGTTCCTGATCTCACACCTGATACTGCTCCCACTGCTCTTCCTGCTCCTACCACTGTTCCAGCTCTCAATCCAATTCCTGCTCTCACTCCTGTTCCTGCTCCCACACCTGTTCCTGCACTCACTCCTGTTCCTGCTCACAATCCCATTCCTGCTCCCACTGCTGTTCCTGCTCTCACTCCTGTTCCTGCTCCGACTCCTGTTCCTGCTCCCACTCCTGTTCCTGCTCTCACTCCTGTTCCTGCTCCCACTCCTGTTCCTGATCCTGCTCCTGTTCCTGCTCTCACTCCTGTTCCTGCTTCTAACCCTGTTCCTGATCTCACACATGATACTGCTCCCACTGCTGTTCCTGCTCCTACTGCTGTTCCAGCTCTCAATCCAATTCCTGCTCCAACTCCTGTTCCTGCTCTCACTCCTGTTCCTGCTCTCACTCCTGTTCCTGCTACCACTTCTTTTCCTGCTCTCACTCCTGTTCCTGCTCCCACTCCTTTTCCTGCTCCCACTCCAGTTCCTGCTCTCACTCCTGTCCTGCTCTCAATCCAATTCCTGCTCCCACTCCTGTTCCTGCTCCCACTCCTGTTCCTGCTCTCACTCCTCTTCCTGCTCCTGATCCTGTTCCTGCTCCCGCTGCTGTTCCTGCTCCCGTGGCTGTTGCTGCTCCCACTCCTGTTCCTGCTCCTGGTCCTGCTCCTGATCTTGCTCCTGCTCTCACTCCTGTTCCTGCTCTCAATCCTGTTCCTGCTCCCGCTGCTTTTCCTGCTCTAACTCCTGTTACTGCGCCTGCTCCTGTTCCAGCTCTCACTCCAGTTCCTGCTCTCACTCCTGTTCCTGCTCTTACCCCTGTTCCTGCACCCACTCCTATTCCTCATCTCACTCCTTTTCCTGCTCCTACCCCTGTTCCTGCTCTCACAACAGTTCCTGCTCTCACTCCTGTTCCTGCTCCCACTCCTTTTCCTGCTCCCACTTCTGTTCCTGCTTCTGCTCCCATTCCTGCTCCTGTTCGTTCTCTCATTCCTGTTCCTGTCTGGCTCCTATTCCTGCTCACATTCCAGATTCCGCTCTCGCTCATATTCCTGCTCCCACGCCTTTTCCTGCTCCCACGCCTTATCCTGCTGTCACTCATGTTGCGGCTCTCACTCCTGTTCCTGCTCCCACTCCTGTTCCTGCTCTCCCTCCTGTTCCTGCTCTCCCCCCTGTTCCTGCTCCCACACCTGTTCCTGCACTCAGACCTGTTCTTGCTCCTGATCCTGTTCCTGCTCCCAATCCTTTTCCTGCTCCCACTCCTGCTCCTGCTCCCACTCCTATTGCTGCTCTCACTCCAGTTCCAGCTCTCAATCCAATGCCTGCTCCCACTCCTGTTCCTGCTCTCACTCCTGTTCCTTTTCTCACTGCTGTTCCTGTTCTCACTCCTATTCCTGCTCTCACTACTGTTCCTGCTCTCACTCCTGTTCCTGCTCCCACTCCTGTTCCTGCTCCCACACCTGTTCCTGATCCTGCTCCTGTTCCTGCTCTCACTCCTGTTCCTGCTTCTACCCCGGTTCCTGATCTCACACCTGATACTGCTCCCACTGCTCTTCCTGCTCCTACCACTGTTCCAGCTCTCAATCCAATTCCTGCTCCCACTCCTGTTCCTGCTCCCACTCCTGTTCCTGCTCCCGCTCCTGTTCCTGATCCTGCTCCTGTTCCTGCTCTCACTCCTGTTCCTGCTCCTACCCCTGTTCCTGATCTCACACCTGATACTGTTCTCACTGCTGTTCCAGCTCTCAATCCAATTCCTGCTCCAACTCCTGTTCCTGCTCTCACTCCTGTTCCTGCTCTCACTCCTGTTCCTGCTCTTACCCCTGTTCCTGCACCCACTCCTATTCCTCATCTCACTCCTTTTCCTGCTCCTATCCCTGTTCCTGCTCTCACAACAGTTCCTGCTCTCACTCCTGTTCCTGCTCCCACTCCTTTTCCTGCTCCCACTCCTGTTCCTGCTCCCACTCCTTTTCCTGCTTCTGCTCCCATTCCTGCTCCTGTTCGTTCTCTCATTCCTGTTCCTGTCTGGCTCCTATTCCTGCTCACATTCCTGATTCCGCTCTCGCTCATATTCCTGCTCCCAGGCCTTTTCCTGCTCCCACTCCTGTTCCTGCTCCCGCTCCAGTTCCTGCTCCCATTCCTTTTCCTGCTCCCACTCCTGTTTCTGCTCTCACTACTGTTCCTGCTCCCACTCCTGTTCGTGCTTCCACTTCTTTTCCTGCTCTCACTCCTTTTCCTGCTCTCACTCCTTTTCCTGCTTCCACTCCTGTTCCTGCTCTCACTACTGTTCCTGCTCCCACTCCTGTTCCTGCTCCCACTCCTGTTCCTGCTCCCACTCCTGTTCCTGCTCCCACTCCTGTTCCTGCTCTCACTCCTGTTCCTGCTCCCACTCCTGTTCCTGCTCCCACTCCTGTTCCTGATCCTGCTCCTGTTCCTGCTCTCACTCCTGTTCCTGCTCCTACCCCTGTTCCTGATCTCACACCTGATACTGTTCTCACTGCTGTTCCTGCTCCCACTGCTGTTCCAGCTCTCAATCCAATTCTGGCTCTCCCTCCTTTTCCTGCTCCCACACCTGTTCCTGCACTCACACCTGGTCTTGCTCCTGATCCTGTTCCTGCTCCCACTCCTTTTCCTGCTCCCACTCCTGTTCCTGCTCCACTCCTTTTCCTGCTCTCACTCCTTTTCCTGCTTCCACTCCTGTTCCTGCTCTCACTCATGTTACTGCTCCCACTCCTGTTCCTGCTCTCACTACTGTTCCTGCTCCCACTCCTGTTCCTGCTCCCACTCCTGTTCCTGCTCCCACTCCTGTTCCTGCTACCACTTCTTTTCCTGCTCTCACTCCTGTTCCTGCTCCCACTCCTTTTTTTTTGCTCCCACTCCAGTTCCTGCTCTCACTCCTGTTCCTGCTCTCAATCCAATTCCTGCTCCCACTCCTGTTCCTGCTCTCACTACTGTTCCTACTCACACTCCTGTTCCTGCTCCCACTCCTCTTCCTGCTCCTGATCCTGTTCCTGCTCCCGCTGCTGTTCCTGCTCCCGTGGCTGTTGCTGCTCCCACTCCTGTTCCTGCTCCTGGTCCTGCTCCTGATCTTGCTCCTGCTCTCACTCCTGTTCCTGCTCTCAATCCTGTTCCTGCTCCCGCTGCTTTTCCTGCTCTAACTCCTGTTACTGCGCCTGCTCCTGTTCCAGCTCTCACTCCAGTTCCTGCTCTCACTCCTGTTCCTGCTCTTACCCCTGTTCCTGCACCCACTCCTATTCCTCATCTCACTCCTTTTCCTGCTCCTACCCCTGTTCCTGCTCTCACAACAGTTCCTGCTCTCACTCCTGTTCCTGCTCTCACTCCTGTTCCTGCTCCCACTCCTTTTCCTGCTCCCACTTCTGTTCCTGCTTCTGCTCCCATTCCTGCTCCTGTTCGTTCTCTCATTCCTGTTCCTGTCTGGCTCCTATTCCTGCTCACATTCCTGATTCCGCTCTCGCTCATATTCCTGCTCCCACGCCTTTTCCTGCTCCCACTCCGGTTCCTGCTCTCACTCATTTTGCGGCTCTCACTCCTGTTCCTGCTCCCAGTCCTGTTCCTGCTCTCGATCCTGTTCCATCTCCTGCTCTCATTCCTGCTCCTGTTCCTGCTCTCACTCCTGATCCTGCTCCGACTCCTGTTCCTGCTCCGACTCCTGTTCCTGCTCCCGCTCCAGTTACTGCTCTCACTCCTGTTCCTGCTTCCGCTCCAGTTCCCGCTCCCATTCCTTTTCCTGCTCTCACACCTGTTCCTGCTCCCACTCCTGTTCCTGCTCCCACTCCTGTTCCTGCTCCCACTCCTGTTCCTGCTCCCACTCCTGTTCCTGCTCCCACTCATGTTCCTGCTCCCACTCCTGTTCCTGCTCCCACTCCTGTTCCTGCTCCCACTCCTGTTCCTGCTCTCAATCCTGTTCCTGCTCCCGCTGCTTTTCCTGCTCTAACTCCTGTTACTGCGCCTGCTCCTGTTCCAGCTCTCACTCCAGTTCCTGCTCTCACTCCTGTTCCTGCTCTTACCCCTGTTCCTGCACCCACTCCTATTCCTCATCTCACTCCTTTTCCTGCTCCTACCCCTGTTCCTGCTCTCACAACAGTTCCTGCTCTCACTCCTGTTCCTGCTCCCACTCCTTTTCCTGCTCCCACTTCTGTTCCTGCTTCTGCTCCCATTCCTGCTCCTGTTCGTTCTCACATTCCTGTTCCTGTCTGGCTCCTATTCCTGCTCACATTCCTGATTCCGCTCTCGCTCATATTCCTGCTCCCACACCTTTTCCTGCTCCCACGCCTTATCCTGCTGTCACTCATGTTGCGGCTCTCACTCCTGTTCCTGCTCCCAGTCCTGTTCCTGCTCTCGATCCTGTTCCATCTCCTGCTCTCATTCCTGCTCCTGTTCCTGCTCTCACTCCTGATCCTGCTCCGACTCCTGTTCCTGCTCCGACTCCTGTTCCTGCTCCCGCTCCAGTTACTGCTCTCACTCCTGTTCCTGCTTCCGCTCCAGTTCCTGCTCCCATTCCTTTTCCTGCTCTCACACCTGTTCCTGCTCCCACTCCTGTTCCTGCTCCCACTCCTCTTCCTGCTCCCACTCCTGTTCCTGCTCCCACTCCTGTTCCTGCTGCCACTCCTGTTCCTGCTCCCACTCCTGTTCCTGCTCTCGCTCCTGTTCCTGCTCCCACTCCTGTTCCTGCTCTCCCTGCTGTTCCTGCTCTCCCTGCTGTTCCTGCACTCACACCTGTTCTTGCTCCTGATCCTGTTCCTGCTCTCACTCCTGTTCCTGCTCCCACTCCTGTTCCTGCACTCACACCTGTTCTTGCTCCTGATCCTGTTCCTGCTCTCACTCCTGTTCCTGCTCCCACTCCTGTTCCTGCTCTCCCTCCTGTTCCTGCTCTCCCCCCTGTTCCTGCTCCCACACCTGTTCCTGCACTCAGACCTGTTCTTGCTCCTGATCCTGTTCCTGCTCCCAATCCTTTTCCTGCTCCCACTCCTGCTCCTGCTCCCACTCCTATTGCTGCTCTCACTCCAGTTCCAGCTCTCAATCCAATGCCTGCTCCCACTCCTGTTCCTGCTCTCACTCCTGTTCCTTTTCTCACTGCTGTTCCTGTTCTCACTCCTATTCCTGCTCTCACTACTGTTCCTGCTCTCACTCCTGTTCCTGCTCCCACTCCTGTTCCTGCTCCCACACCTGTTCCTGATCCTGCTCCTGTTCCTGCTCTCACTCCTGTTCCTGCTTCTACCCCGGTTCCTGATCTCACACCTGATACTGCTCCCACTGCTCTTCCTGCTCCTACCACTGTTCCAGCTCTCAATCCAATTCCTGCTCTCACTCCTGTTCCTGCTCCCACACCTGTTCCTGCACTCACTCCTGTTCCTGCTCACAATCCCATTCCTGCTCCCACTGCTGTTCCTGCTCTCACTCCTGTTCCTGCTCCGACTCCTGTTCCTGCTCCCACTCCTGTTCCTGCTCTCACTCCTGTTCCTGCTCCCACTCCTGTTCCTGATCCTGCTCCTGTTCCTGCTCTCACTCCTGTTCCTGCTTCTAACCCTGTTCCTGATCTCACACATGATACTGCTCCCACTGCTGTTCCTGCTCCTACTGCTGTTCCAGCTCTCAATCCAATTCCTGCTCCAACTCCTGTTCCTGCTCTCACTCCTGTTCCTGCTCCCACTCCTGTTCCTGCTACCACTTCTTTTCCTGCTCTCACTCCTGTTCCTGCTCCCACTCCTTTTCCTGCTCCCACTCCAGTTCCTGCTCTCACTCCTGTCCTGCTCTCAATCCAATTCCTGCTCCCACTCCTGTTCCTGCTCTCACTACTGTTCCTACTCACACTCCTGTTCCTGCTCCCACTCCTGTTCCTGCTCTCACTCCTCTTCCTGCTCCTGATCCTGTTCCTGCTCCCGCTGCTGTTCCTGCTCCCGTGGCTGTTGCTGCTCCCACTCCTGTTCCTGCTCCTGGTCCTGCTCCTGATCTTGCTCCTGCTCTCACTCCTGTTCCTGCTCTCAATCCTGTTCCTGCTCCCGCTGCTTTTCCTGCTCTAACTCCTGTTACTGCGCCTGCTCCTGTTCCAGCTCTCACTCCAGTTCCTGCTCTCACTCCTGTTCCTGCTCTTACCCCTGTTCCTGCACCCACTCCTATTCCTCATCTCACTCCTGTTCCTGCTCCTACCCCTGTTCCTGCTCTCACAACAGTTCCTGCTCTCACTCCTGTTCCTGCTCCCACTCCTTTTCCTGCTCCCACTTCTGTTCCTGCTTCTGCTCCCATTCCTGCTCCTGTTCGTTCTCTCATTCCTGTTCCTGTCTGGCTCCTATTCCTGCTCACATTCCTGATTCCGCTCTCGCTCATATTCCTGCTCCCACGCCTTTTCCTGCTCCCACGCCTTATCCTGCTGTCACTCATGTTGCGGCTCTCACTCCTGTTCCTGCTCCCAGTCCTGTTCCTGCTCTCGATCCTGTTCCATCTCCTGCTCTCATTCCTGCTCCTGTTCCTGCTCTCACTCCTGATCCTGCTCCGACTCCTGTTCCTGCTCCGACTCCTGTTCCTGCTCCCGCTCCAGTTACTGCTCTCACTCCTGTTCCTGCTTCCGCTCCAGTTCCTGCTCCCATTCCTTTTCCTGCTCTCACACCTGTTCCTGCTCCCACTCCTGTTCCTGCTCCCACTCCTGTTCCTGCTCCCACTCCTGTTCCTGCTGCCACTCATGTTCCTGCTCCCACTCCTGTTCCTGCTCTCGCTCCTGTTCCTGCTCCCACTCCTGTTCCTGCTCTCCCTGCTGTTCCTGCTCCCACACCTGTTCCTGCACTCACACCTGTTCTTGCTCCTGATCCTGTTCCTGCTCTCACTCCTGTTCCTGCTCCCACTCCTGTTCCTGCTCTCCCTCCTGTTCCTGCTCTCCCCCCTGTTCCTGCTCCCACACCTGTTCCTGCACTCAGACCTGTTCTTGCTCCTGATCCTGTTCCTGCTCCCAATCCTTTTCCTGCTCCCACTCCTGCTCCTGCTCCCACTCCTATTGCTGCTCTCACTCCAGTTCCAGCTCTCAATCCAATGCCTGCTCCCACTCCTGTTCCTGCTCTCACTCCTGTTCCTTTTCTCACTGCTGTTCCTGTTCTCACTCCTATTCCTGCTCTCACTACTGTTCCTGCTCTCACTCCTGTTCCTGCTCCCACTCCTGTTCCTGCTCCCACACCTGTTCCTGATCCTGCTCCTGTTCCTGCTCTCACTCCTGTTCCTGCTTCTACCCCGGTTCCTGATCTCACACCTGATACTGCTCCCACTGCTCTTCCTGCTCCTACCACTGTTCCAGCTCTCAATCCAATTCCTGCTCTCACTCCTGTTCCTGCTCCCACACCTATTCCTGCACTCACTCCTGTTCCTGCTCTCACTCCTGTTCCTGCTCCCACACCTGTTCCTGCACTCACTCCTGTTCCTGCTCACAATCCCATTCCTGCTCCCACTGCTGTTCCTGCTCTCACTCCTGTTCCTGCTCCCACTCCTGTTCCTGATCCTGCTCCTGTTCCTGCTCTCACTCCTGTTCCTGCTTCTAACCCTGTTCCTGATCTCACACATGATACTGCTCCCACTGCTGTTCCTGCTCCTACTGCTGTTCCAGCTCTCAATCCAATTCCTGCTCCAACTCCTGTTCCTGCTCTCACTCCTGTTCCTGCTCTCACTCCTGTTCCTGCTCTCACTCCTGTTCCTGCTCTCACTCCTGTTCCTGCTCTCATCCTGTTCCTGCTCCTGATCCTGTTCCTGCTCCCGCTGCTTTTCCTGCTCCCGTTGCTGTTGCTGCTCCCGCTCCTGGTCCTGTTCCTGATGCTGCTCCTGCTCTCACTCCTGTTCCTGCTCTCACTCCTGTTCCTGCTCTCAATCCTGTTCCTGCTCCCGCTGCTTTTCCTGCTTTAACTCCTGTTACTGAGCCTGCTCCTTTTCCAGTTCTCACTCCTGTTCCTGCTCTCACTCCTGTTCCTGCTCGCACTCCTGTTCCTGCTCCTGAACCGGTTCCTGCTCTCACTCCAGTTCCTGCTCTCACTCCTGTTCCTGCTCTTACCACTGTTCCTGCACCCACTCCTATTCCTCATCTCACTCCTGTTCCTGCTCCTACCCCTGTTCCTGCTCTCACACCAGTTCCTGCTCTCACTCCTGTTCCTGCTCCCACTCCTTTTCCTGCTCCCACTTCTGTTCCTGCTTCTGCTCCCATTCCTGCTCCTGTTCGTTCTCTCATTCCTGTTCCTGTCTGGCTCCTATTCCTGCTCCCATTCATGATTCCGCTCTCGCTCATATTCCTGCTCCCACGCCTTTTCCTGCTCCCACTCCGCCTCCTGCTCTCACTCATGTTCCGGCTCTCACTCCTGTTCCTGCTCCCAATCCTGTTCCTGCTCTCGATCCTGTTCCATCTCCTGCACTCATTCCTGCTCCTGTTCCTGCTCTCATTCCTGATCCTGCTCCGACTACTGTTCCTGCTCCGACTCCTGTTCCTGCTCCCGCTCCAGTTACTGCTCTCACTCCTTTTCCTGCTCTCACACCTGTTCCTGCTCCCACTCCTGTTCCTGCTGCCACTCATGTTCCTGCTCTCGCTCCTGTTCCTGCTCCCACTCCTGTTCCTGCTCTCCCTTCTATTCCTGCTCCCACACCTGTTCCTGCACTCACACCTGTTCTTGCTCCTGATCCTGTTCCTGCTCCCACTCCTTTTCCTGCTCCCACTGCCCTTCCTGCTCTCACTCCTGTTCCTGCTCTCAATTCAATTCCTGCTCCCACTCCTGTTCCTGCTCCCACTCCTGTTCCTGCTCCCACTCCTGTTCCTGCACTCACTCCTGTTCCTGCTCCCACTCCTGTTCCTGCTCTCAATCCAATTCCTGCTCTCACTACTGTTCCTGCTCTCACTCCTGTTCCTGCTCCCACTCCTTTTCCTGCTACCACTCCTGTTCCTGCTCTCACTCCTGTTCCTGCTCCCACTCCTTTTCCTGCTCCCACTCCTGTTCCTGCTCTCACTACTGTTCCTGCTCCCACTCCTGTTCCTGCTCCCACTTCTTTTCCTGCTCTCACTCCTGTTCCTGCTCCACTCCTTTTCCTGCTCTCACTCCTTTTCCTGCTTCCACCCCTGTTCCTGCTTCCACCCCTGTTCCTGCTCCCACTCCTGTTTCTGCTCCCACTCCTGTTCCTGCTCCCACTCCTGTTCCTGCTCCCACTCCTGTTCCTGCTCCCACTTCTTTTCCTGCTCTCACTCCTGTTCCTGCTCCCACTCCTGTTGCTGCTGCCACTCATGTTCCTGCTCCCACTCCTGTTCCTGCTCTCGCTCCTGTTCCTGCTCCCACTCCTGTTCCTGCTCCCGCTCCAGTTCCTGCTCCCATTCCTTTTCCTGCTCTCACACCTGTTCCTGCTGCCACTCCTTTTCCTGCTCCCTCTCCTGTTTCTGCTCTCACTACTGTTCCTGCTCCCACTCCTGTTCCTGCTACCACTTCTTTTCCTGCTCTCACTCCTTTTCCTGCTCTCACTCCTTTTCCTGCTTCCACTCCTGTTCCTGCTCTCACTCCTGTTCCTGCTCCCACTCCTGTTCCTGCTCCCACTCCTGTTTCTGCTCTCACTACTGTTCCTGCTCCCACTCCTGTTCCTGCTCTCACTCCTTTTCCTGCTTCCACTCCTGTTCCTGCTCTCACTCCTGTTCCTGCTCCCACTCCTGTTCCTGCTCCCACTCCTGTTCCTGCTCCCACTCCTGTTCCTGCTCCCACTCCTGTTCCTGCTCCCACTCCTGTTCCTGATCCTGCTCCTGTTCCTGCTCTCACTCCTGTTCCTGCTCCTACCCCTGTTCCTGATCTCACACCTGATACTGCTCCCACTGCTGTTCCTGCTCCCACTGCTGTTCCAGCTCTCAATCCAATTCTGGCTCTCCCTCCTGTTCCTGCTCCCACACCTGTTCCTGCACTCACACCTGGTCTTGCTCCTGATCCTGTTCCTGCTCCCACTCCTTTTCCTGCTCCCACTCCTGTTCCTGCTCCACTCCTTTTCCTGCTCTCTCTCCTTTTCCTGCTTCCACTCCTGTTCCTGCTCTCACTCATGTTACTGCTCCCACTCCTGTTCCTGCTCTCACTACTGTTCCTGCTCCCACTCCTGTTCCTGCTCCCACTCCTGTTCCTGCTCCCACTCCTGTTCCTGCTACCACTTCTTTTCCTGCTCTCACTCCTGTTCCTGCTCCCACTCCTTTTTTTTTGCTCCCACTCCAGTTCCTGCTCTCACTCCTGTTCCTGCTCTCAATCCAATTCCTGCTCCCACTCCTGTTCCTGCTCTCACTACTGTTCCTGCTCCCACTCCTGTTCCTGATCCTGCTCCTGTTCCTGCTCTCACTCCTGTTCCTGCTTCTAACCCTGTTCCTGATCTCACACATGATACTGCTCCCACTGCTGTTCCTGCTCCTACTGCTGTTCCAGCTCTCAATCCAATTCCTGCTCCAACTCCTGTTCCTGCTCTCACTCCTGTTCCTGCTCCCACTCCTGTTCCTGCTACCACTTCTTTTCCTGCTCTCACTCCTGTTCCTGCTCCCACTCCTTTTCCTGCTCCCACTCCAGTTCCTGCTCTCACTCCTGTCCTGCTCTCAATCCAATTCCTGCTCCCACTCCTGTTCCTGCTCTCACTACTGTTCCTACTCACACTCCTGTTCCTGCTCCCACTCCTGTTCCTGCTCTCACTCCTCTTCCTGCTCCTGATCCTGTTCCTGCTCCCGCTGCTGTTCCTGCTCCCGTGGCTGTTGCTGCTCCCACTCCTGTTCCTGCTCCTGGTCCTGCTCCTGATCTTGCTCCTGCTCTCACTCCTGTTCCTGCTCTCAATCCTGTTCCTGCTCCCGCTGCTTTTCCTGCTCTAACTCCTGTTACTGCGCCTGCTCCTGTTCCAGCTCTCACTCCAGTTCCTGCTCTCACTCCTGTTCCTGCTCTTACCCCTGTTCCTGCACCCACTCCTATTCCTCATCTCACTCCTTTTCCTGCTCCTACCCCTGTTCCTGCTCTCACAACAGTTCCTGCTCTCACTCCTGTTCCTGCTCCCACTCCTTTTCCTGCTCCCACTTCTGTTCCTGCTTCTGCTCCCATTCCTGCTCCTGTTCGTTCTCTCATTCCTGTTCCTGTCTGGCTCCTATTCCTGCTCACATTCCTGATTCCGCTCTCGCTCATATTCCTGCTCCCACGCCTTTTCCTGCTCCCACGCCTTATCCTGCTGTCACTCATGTTGCGGCTCTCACTCCTGTTCCTGCTCCCAGTCCTTTTCCTGCTACCACTCCTGTTCCTGCTCTCACTCCTGTTCCTGCTCCCACTCCTGTTCCTGCTCTCACTACTGTTCCTGCTCCCACTCCTGTTCCTGCTCCCACTTCTTTTCCTGCTCTCACTCCTGTTCCTGCTCCACTCCTTTTCCTGCTCTCACTCCTTTTCCTGCTTCCACCCCTGTTCCTGCTTCCACCCCTGTTCCTGCTCCCACTCCTGTTCCTGCTCCCACTCCTGTTCCTGCTCCCACTCCTGTTCCTGCTCCCACTTCTTTTCCTGCTCTCACTCCTGTTCCTGCTCCCACTCCTGTTGCTGCTGCCACTCATGTTCCTGCTCCCACTCCTGTTCCTGCTCTCGCTCCTGTTCCTGCTCCCACTCCTGATCCTGCTCCCGCTCCAGTTCCTGCTCCCATTCCTTTTCCTGCTCTCACACCTGTTCCTGCTGCCACTGCTTTTCCTGCTCCCACTCCTGTTTCTGCTCTCACTACTGTTCCTGCTCCCACTCCTGTTCCTGCTACCACTTCTTTTCCTGCTCTCACTCCTTTTCCTGCTTCCACTCCTGTTCCTGCTCTCACTCCTGTTCCTGCTCCCACTCCTGTTCCTGCTCCCACTCCTGTTCCTGCTCCCACTCCTGTTCCTGCTCCCACTCCTGTTCCTGCTTCCACTTCTTTTCCTGCTCTCACTCCTGTTCCTGCTCCCACTCCTGTTCCTGCTCCCACTCCTGTTCCTGCTCCCACTCCTGTTCCTGATCCTGCTCCTGTTCCTGCTCTCACTCCTGTTCCTGCTCCTACCCCTGTTCCTGATCTCACACCTGATACTGTCTCCACTGCTGTTCCTGCTCCCACTGCTGTTCCAGCTCTCAATCCAATTCTGGCTCTCCCTCCTGTTCCTGCTCCCACACCTGTTCCTGCACTCACACCTGGTCTTGCTCCTGATCCTGTTCCTGCTCCCACTCCTTTTCCTGCTCCCACTCCTGTTCCTGCTCCACTCCTTTTCCTGCTCTCACTCCTTTTCCTGCTTCCACTCCTGTTCCTGCTCTCACTCATGTTACTGCTCCCACTCCTGTTCCTGCTCCCACTCCTGTTCCTGCTCCCACTCCTGTTCCTGCTACCACTTCTTTTCCTGCTCTCACTCCTGTTCCTGCTCCCACTCCTTTTTTTTTGCTCCCACTCCAGTTCCTGCTCTCACTCCTGTTCCTGCTCTCAATCCAATTCCTGCTCCCACTCCTGTTCCTGCTCTCACTACTGTTCCTACTCACACTCCTGTTCCTGCTCCCACTCCTCTTCCTGCTCCTGATCCTGTTCCTGCTCCCGCTGCTGTTCCTGCTCCCGTGGCTGTTGCTGCTCCCACTCCTGTTCCTGCTCCTGGTCCTGCTCCTGATCTTGCTCCTGCTCTCACTCCTGTTCCTGCTCTCAATCCTGTTCCTGCTCCCGCTGCTTTTCCTGCTCTAACTCCTGTTACTGCGCCTGCTCCTGTTCCAGCTCTCACTCCAGTTCCTGCTCTCACTCCTGTTCCTGCTCTTACCCCTGTTCCTGCACCCACTCCTATTCCTCATCTCACTCCTTTTCCTGCTCCTACCCCTGTTCCTGCTCTCACAACAGTTCCTGCTCTCACTCCTGTTCCTGCTCTCACTCCTGTTCCTGCTCCCACTCCTTTTCCTGCTCCCACTTCTGTTCCTGCTTCTGCTCCCATTCCTGCTCCTGTTCGTTCTCTCATTCCTGTTCCTGTCTGGCTCCTATTCCTGCTCACATTCCTGATTCCGCTCTCGCTCATATTCCTGCTCCCACGCCTTTTCCTGCTCCCACTCCGGTTCCTGCTCTCACTCATTTTGCGGCTCTCACTCCTGTTCCTGCTCCCAGTCCTGTTCCTGCTCTCGATCCTGTTCCATCTCCTGCTCTCATTCCTGCTCCTGTTCCTGCTCTCACTCCTGATCCTGCTCCGACTCCTGTTCCTGCTCCGACTCCAGTTCCTGCTCCCGCTCCAGTTACTGCTCTCACTCCTGTTCCTGCTTCCGCTCCAGTTCCCGCTCCCATTCCTTTTCCTGCTCTCACACCTGTTCCTGCTCCCACTCCTGTTCCTGCTCCCACTCCTGTTCCTGCTCCCACTCCTGTTCCTGCTCCCACTCCTGTTCCTGCTCCCACTCATGTTCCTGCTCCCACTCCTGTTCCTGCTCCCACTCCTGTTCCTGCTCCCACTCCTGTTCCTGCTCTCAATCCTGTTCCTGCTCCCGCTGCTTTTCCTGCTCTAACTCCTGTTACTGCGCCTGCTCCTGTTCCAGCTCTCACTCCAGTTCCTGCTCTCACTCCTGTTCCTGCTCTTACCCCTGTTCCTGCACCCACTCCTATTCCTCATCTCACTCCTTTTCCTGCTCCTACCCCTGTTCCTGCTCTCACAACAGTTCCTGCTCTCACTCCTGTTCCTGCTCCCACTCCTTTTCCTGCTCCCACTTCTGTTCCTGCTTCTGCTCCCATTCCTGCTCCTGTTCGTTCTCACATTCCTGTTCCTGTCTGGCTCCTATTCCTGCTCACATTCCTGATTCCGCTCTCGCTCATATTCCTGCTCCCACACCTTTTCCTGCTCCCACGCCTTATCCTGCTGTCACTCATGTTGCGGCTCTCACTCCTGTTCCTGCTCCCAGTCCTGTTCCTGCTCTCGATCCTGTTCCATCTCCTGCTCTCATTCCTGCTCCTGTTCCTGCTCTCACTCCTGATCCTGCTCCGACTCCTGTTCCTGCTCCGACTCCTGTTCCTGCTCCCGCTCCAGTTACTGCTCTCACTCCTGTTCCTGCTTCCGCTCCAGTTCCTGCTCCCATTCCTTTTCCTGCTCTCACACCTGTTCCTGCTCCCACTCCTGTTCCTGCTCCCACTCCTCTTCCTGCTCCCACTCCTGTTCCTGCTCCCACTCCTGTTCCTGCTGCCACTCCTGTTCCTGCTCCCACTCCTGTTCCTGCTCTCGCTCCTGTTCCTGCTCCCACTCCTGTTCCTGCTCTCCCTGCTGTTCCTGCTCTCCCTGCTGTTCCTGCACTCACACCTGTTCTTGCTCCTGATCCTGTTCCTGCTCTCACTCCTGTTCCTGCTCCCACTCCTGTTCCTGCACTCACACCTGTTCTTGCTCCTGATCCTGTTCCTGCTCTCACTCCTGTTCCTGCTCCCACTCCTGTTCCTGCTCTCCCTCCTGTTCCTGCTCTCCCCCCTGTTCCTGCTCCCACACCTGTTCCTGCACTCAGACCTGTTCTTGCTCCTGATCCTGTTCCTGCTCCCAATCCTTTTCCTGCTCCCACTCCTGCTCCTGCTCCCACTCCTATTGCTGCTCTCACTCCAGTTCCAGCTCTCAATCCAATGCCTGCTCCCACTCCTGTTCCTGCTCTCACTCCTGTTCCTTTTCTCACTGCTGTTCCTGTTCTCACTCCTATTCCTGCTCTCACTACTGTTCCTGCTCTCACTCCTGTTCCTGCTCCCACTCCTGTTCCTGCTCCCACACCTGTTCCTGATCCTGCTCCTGTTCCTGCTCTCACTCCTGTTCCTGCTTCTACCCCGGTTCCTGATCTCACACCTGATACTGCTCCCACTGCTCTTCCTGCTCCTACCACTGTTCCAGCTCTCAATCCAATTCCTGCTCTCACTCCTGTTCCTGCTCCCACACCTGTTCCTGCACTCACTCCTGTTCCTGCTCACAATCCCATTCCTGCTCCCACTGCTGTTCCTGCTCTCACTCCTGTTCCTGCTCCGACTCCTGTTCCTGCTCCCACTCCTGTTCCTGCTCTCACTCCTGTTCCTGCTCCCACTCCTGTTCCTGATCCTGCTCCTGTTCCTGCTCTCACTCCTGTTCCTGCTTCTAACCCTGTTCCTGATCTCACACATGATACTGCTCCCACTGCTGTTCCTGCTCCTACTGCTGTTCCAGCTCTCAATCCAATTCCTGCTCCAACTCCTGTTCCTGCTCTCACTCCTGTTCCTGCTCCCACTCCTGTTCCTGCTACCACTTCTTTTCCTGCTCTCACTCCTGTTCCTGCTCCCACTCCTTTTCCTGCTCCCACTCCAGTTCCTGCTCTCACTCCTGTCCTGCTCTCAATCCAATTCCTGCTCCCACTCCTGTTCCTGCTCTCACTACTGTTCCTACTCACACTCCTGTTCCTGCTCCCACTCCTGTTCCTGCTCTCACTCCTCTTCCTGCTCCTGATCCTGTTCCTGCTCCCGCTGCTGTTCCTGCTCCCGTGGCTGTTGCTGCTCCCACTCCTGTTCCTGCTCCTGGTCCTGCTCCTGATCTTGCTCCTGCTCTCACTCCTGTTCCTGCTCTCAATCCTGTTCCTGCTCCCGCTGCTTTTCCTGCTCTAACTCCTGTTACTGCGCCTGCTCCTGTTCCAGCTCTCACTCCAGTTCCTGCTCTCACTCCTGTTCCTGCTCTTACCCCTGTTCCTGCACCCACTCCTATTCCTCATCTCACTCCTGTTCCTGCTCCTACCCCTGTTCCTGCTCTCACAACAGTTCCTGCTCTCACTCCTGTTCCTGCTCCCACTCCTTTTCCTGCTCCCACTTCTGTTCCTGCTTCTGCTCCCATTCCTGCTCCTGTTCGTTCTCTCATTCCTGTTCCTGTCTGGCTCCTATTCCTGCTCACATTCCTGATTCCGCTCTCGCTCATATTCCTGCTCCCACGCCTTTTCCTGCTCCCACGCCTTATCCTGCTGTCACTCATGTTGCGGCTCTCACTCCTGTTCCTGCTCCCAGTCCTGTTCCTGCTCTCGATCCTGTTCCATCTCCTGCTCTCATTCCTGCTCCTGTTCCTGCTCTCACTCCTGATCCTGCTCCGACTCCTGTTCCTGCTCCGACTCCTGTTCCTGCTCCCGCTCCAGTTACTGCTCTCACTCCTGTTCCTGCTTCCGCTCCAGTTCCTGCTCCCATTCCTTTTCCTGCTCTCACACCTGTTCCTGCTCCCACTCCTGTTCCTGCTCCCACTCCTGTTCCTGCTCCCACTCCTGTTCCTGCTGCCACTCATGTTCCTGCTCCCACTCCTGTTCCTGCTCTCGCTCCTGTTCCTGCTCCCACTCCTGTTCCTGCTCTCCCTGCTGTTCCTGCTCCCACACCTGTTCCTGCACTCACACCTGTTCTTGCTCCTGATCCTGTTCCTGCTCTCACTCCTGTTCCTGCTCCCACTCCTGTTCCTGCTCTCCCTCCTGTTCCTGCTCTCCCCCCTGTTCCTGCTCCCACACCTGTTCCTGCACTCAGACCTGTTCTTGCTCCTGATCCTGTTCCTGCTCCCAATCCTTTTCCTGCTCCCACTCCTGCTCCTGCTCCCACTCCTATTGCTGCTCTCACTCCAGTTCCAGCTCTCAATCCAATGCCTGCTCCCACTCCTGTTCCTGCTCTCACTCCTGTTCCTTTTCTCACTGCTGTTCCTGTTCTCACTCCTATTCCTGCTCTCACTACTGTTCCTGCTCTCACTCCTGTTCCTGCTCCCACTCCTGTTCCTGCTCCCACACCTGTTCCTGATCCTGCTCCTGTTCCTGCTCTCACTCCTGTTCCTGCTTCTACCCCGGTTCCTGATCTCACACCTGATACTGCTCCCACTGCTCTTCCTGCTCCTACCACTGTTCCAGCTCTCAATCCAATTCCTGCTCTCACTCCTGTTCCTGCTCCCACACCTATTCCTGCACTCACTCCTGTTCCTGCTCTCACTCCTGTTCCTGCTCCCACACCTGTTCCTGCACTCACTCCTGTTCCTGCTCACAATCCCATTCCTGCTCCCACTGCTGTTCCTGCTCTCACTCCTGTTCCTGCTCCCACTCCTGTTCCTGATCCTGCTCCTGTTCCTGCTCTCACTCCTGTTCCTGCTTCTAACCCTGTTCCTGATCTCACACATGATACTGCTCCCACTGCTGTTCCTGCTCCTACTGCTGTTCCAGCTCTCAATCCAATTCCTGCTCCAACTCCTGTTCCTGCTCTCACTCCTGTTCCTGCTCTCACTCCTGTTCCTGCTCTCACTCCTGTTCCTGCTCTCACTCCTGTTCCTGCTCTCATCCTGTTCCTGCTCCTGATCCTGTTCCTGCTCCCGCTGCTTTTCCTGCTCCCGTTGCTGTTGCTGCTCCCGCTCCTGGTCCTGTTCCTGATGCTGCTCCTGCTCTCACTCCTGTTCCTGCTCTCACTCCTGTTCCTGCTCTCAATCCTGTTCCTGCTCCCGCTGCTTTTCCTGCTTTAACTCCTGTTACTGAGCCTGCTCCTTTTCCAGTTCTCACTCCTGTTCCTGCTCTCACTCCTGTTCCTGCTCGCACTCCTGTTCCTGCTCCTGAACCGGTTCCTGCTCTCACTCCAGTTCCTGCTCTCACTCCTGTTCCTGCTCTTACCACTGTTCCTGCACCCACTCCTATTCCTCATCTCACTCCTGTTCCTGCTCCTACCCCTGTTCCTGCTCTCACACCAGTTCCTGCTCTCACTCCTGTTCCTGCTCCCACTCCTTTTCCTGCTCCCACTTCTGTTCCTGCTTCTGCTCCCATTCCTGCTCCTGTTCGTTCTCTCATTCCTGTTCCTGTCTGGCTCCTATTCCTGCTCCCATTCATGATTCCGCTCTCGCTCATATTCCTGCTCCCACGCCTTTTCCTGCTCCCACTCCGCCTCCTGCTCTCACTCATGTTCCGGCTCTCACTCCTGTTCCTGCTCCCAATCCTGTTCCTGCTCTCGATCCTGTTCCATCTCCTGCACTCATTCCTGCTCCTGTTCCTGCTCTCATTCCTGATCCTGCTCCGACTACTGTTCCTGCTCCGACTCCTGTTCCTGCTCCCGCTCCAGTTACTGCTCTCACTCCTTTTCCTGCTCTCACACCTGTTCCTGCTCCCACTCCTGTTCCTGCTGCCACTCATGTTCCTGCTCTCGCTCCTGTTCCTGCTCCCACTCCTGTTCCTGCTCTCCCTTCTATTCCTGCTCCCACACCTGTTCCTGCACTCACACCTGTTCTTGCTCCTGATCCTGTTCCTGCTCCCACTCCTTTTCCTGCTCCCACTGCCCTTCCTGCTCTCACTCCTGTTCCTGCTCTCAATTCAATTCCTGCTCCCACTCCTGTTCCTGCTCCCACTCCTGTTCCTGCTCCCACTCCTGTTCCTGCACTCACTCCTGTTCCTGCTCCCACTCCTGTTCCTGCTCTCAATCCAATTCCTGCTCTCACTACTGTTCCTGCTCTCACTCCTGTTCCTGCTCCCACTCCTTTTCCTGCTACCACTCCTGTTCCTGCTCTCACTCCTGTTCCTGCTCCCACTCCTTTTCCTGCTCCCACTCCTGTTCCTGCTCTCACTACTGTTCCTGCTCCCACTCCTGTTCCTGCTCCCACTTCTTTTCCTGCTCTCACTCCTGTTCCTGCTCCACTCCTTTTCCTGCTCTCACTCCTTTTCCTGCTTCCACCCCTGTTCCTGCTTCCACCCCTGTTCCTGCTCCCACTCCTGTTTCTGCTCCCACTCCTGTTCCTGCTCCCACTCCTGTTCCTGCTCCCACTCCTGTTCCTGCTCCCACTTCTTTTCCTGCTCTCACTCCTGTTCCTGCTCCCACTCCTGTTGCTGCTGCCACTCATGTTCCTGCTCCCACTCCTGTTCCTGCTCTCGCTCCTGTTCCTGCTCCCACTCCTGTTCCTGCTCCCGCTCCAGTTCCTGCTCCCATTCCTTTTCCTGCTCTCACACCTGTTCCTGCTGCCACTCCTTTTCCTGCTCCCTCTCCTGTTTCTGCTCTCACTACTGTTCCTGCTCCCACTCCTGTTCCTGCTACCACTTCTTTTCCTGCTCTCACTCCTTTTCCTGCTCTCACTCCTTTTCCTGCTTCCACTCCTGTTCCTGCTCTCACTCCTGTTCCTGCTCCCACTCCTGTTCCTGCTCCCACTCCTGTTTCTGCTCTCACTACTGTTCCTGCTCCCACTCCTGTTCCTGCTCTCACTCCTTTTCCTGCTTCCACTCCTGTTCCTGCTCTCACTCCTGTTCCTGCTCCCACTCCTGTTCCTGCTCCCACTCCTGTTCCTGCTCCCACTCCTGTTCCTGCTCCCACTCCTGTTCCTGCTCCCACTCCTGTTCCTGATCCTGCTCCTGTTCCTGCTCTCACTCCTGTTCCTGCTCCTACCCCTGTTCCTGATCTCACACCTGATACTGCTCCCACTGCTGTTCCTGCTCCCACTGCTGTTCCAGCTCTCAATCCAATTCTGGCTCTCCCTCCTGTTCCTGCTCCCACACCTGTTCCTGCACTCACACCTGGTCTTGCTCCTGATCCTGTTCCTGCTCCCACTCCTTTTCCTGCTCCCACTCCTGTTCCTGCTCCACTCCTTTTCCTGCTCTCACTCCTTTTCCTGCTTCCACTCCTGTTCCTGCTCTCACTCATGTTACTGCTCCCACTCCTGTTCCTGCTCTCACTACTGTTCCTGCTCCCACTCCTGTTCCTGCTCCCACTCCTGTTCCTGCTCCCACTCCTGTTCCTGCTACCACTTCTTTTCCTGCTCTCACTCCTGTTCCTGCTCCCACTCCTTTTTTTTTGCTCCCACTCCAGTTCCTGCTCTCACTCCTGTTCCTGCTCTCAATCCAATTCCTGCTCCCACTCCTGTTCCTGCTCTCACTACTGTTCCTGCTCCCACTCCTGTTCCTGATCCTGCTCCTGTTCCTGCTCTCACTCCTGTTCCTGCTTCTAACCCTGTTCCTGATCTCACACATGATACTGCTCCCACTGCTGTTCCTGCTCCTACTGCTGTTCCAGCTCTCAATCCAATTCCTGCTCCAACTCCTGTTCCTGCTCTCACTCCTGTTCCTGCTCCCACTCCTGTTCCTGCTACCACTTCTTTTCCTGCTCTCACTCCTGTTCCTGCTCCCACTCCTTTTCCTGCTCCCACTCCAGTTCCTGCTCTCACTCCTGTCCTGCTCTCAATCCAATTCCTGCTCCCACTCCTGTTCCTGCTCTCACTACTGTTCCTACTCACACTCCTGTTCCTGCTCCCACTCCTGTTCCTGCTCTCACTCCTCTTCCTGCTCCTGATCCTGTTCCTGCTCCCGCTGCTGTTCCTGCTCCCGTGGCTGTTGCTGCTCCCACTCCTGTTCCTGCTCCTGGTCCTGCTCCTGATCTTGCTCCTGCTCTCACTCCTGTTCCTGCTCTCAATCCTGTTCCTGCTCCCGCTGCTTTTCCTGCTCTAACTCCTGTTACTGCGCCTGCTCCTGTTCCAGCTCTCACTCCAGTTCCTGCTCTCACTCCTGTTCCTGCTCTTACCCCTGTTCCTGCACCCACTCCTATTCCTCATCTCACTCCTTTTCCTGCTCCTACCCCTGTTCCTGCTCTCACAACAGTTCCTGCTCTCACTCCTGTTCCTGCTCCCACTCCTTTTCCTGCTCCCACTTCTGTTCCTGCTTCTGCTCCCATTCCTGCTCCTGTTCGTTCTCTCATTCCTGTTCCTGTCTGGCTCCTATTCCTGCTCACATTCCTGATTCCGCTCTCGCTCATATTCCTGCTCCCACGCCTTTTCCTGCTCCCACGCCTTATCCTGCTGTCACTCATGTTGCGGCTCTCACTCCTGTTCCTGCTCCCAGTCCTTTTCCTGCTACCACTCCTGTTCCTGCTCTCACTCCTGTTCCTGCTCCCACTCCTGTTCCTGCTCTCACTACTGTTCCTGCTCCCACTCCTGTTCCTGCTCCCACTTCTTTTCCTGCTCTCACTCCTGTTCCTGCTCCACTCCTTTTCCTGCTCTCACTCCTTTTCCTGCTTCCACCCCTGTTCCTGCTTCCACCCCTGTTCCTGCTCCCACTCCTGTTCCTGCTCCCACTCCTGTTCCTGCTCCCACTCCTGTTCCTGCTCCCACTTCTTTTCCTGCTCTCACTCCTGTTCCTGCTCCCACTCCTGTTGCTGCTGCCACTCATGTTCCTGCTCCCACTCCTGTTCCTGCTCTCGCTCCTGTTCCTGCTCCCACTCCTGATCCTGCTCCCGCTCCAGTTCCTGCTCCCATTCCTTTTCCTGCTCTCACACCTGTTCCTGCTGCCACTGCTTTTCCTGCTCCCACTCCTGTTTCTGCTCTCACTACTGTTCCTGCTCCCACTCCTGTTCCTGCTACCACTTCTTTTCCTGCTCTCACTCCTTTTCCTGCTCTCACTCCTTTTCCTGCTTCCACTCCTGTTCCTGCTCTCACTCCTGTTCCTGCTCCCACTCCTGTTCCTGCTCCCACTCCTGTTCCTGCTCCCACTCCTGTTCCTGCTCCCACTCCTGTTCCTGCTTCCACTTCTTTTCCTGCTCTCACTCCTGTTCCTGCTCCCACTCCTGTTCCTGCTCCCACTCCTGTTCCTGCTCCCACTCCTGTTCCTGATCCTGCTCCTGTTCCTGCTCTCACTCCTGTTCCTGCTCCTACCCCTGTTCCTGATCTCACACCTGATACTGCTCCCACTGCTGTTCCTGCTCCCACTGCTGTTCCAGCTCTCAATCCAATTCTGGCTCTCCCTCCTGTTCCTGCTCCCACACCTGTTCCTGCACTCACACCTGGTCTTGCTCCTGATCCTGTTCCTGCTCCCACTCCTTTTCCTGCTCCCACTCCTGTTCCTGCTCCACTCCTTTTCCTGCTCTCACTCCTTTTCCTGCTTCCACTCCTGTTCCTGCTCTCACTCATGTTACTGCTCCCACTCCTGTTCCTGCTCCCACTCCTGTTCCTGCTCCCACTCCTGTTCCTGCTACCACTTCTTTTCCTGCTCTCACTCCTGTTCCTGCTCCCACTCCTTTTTTTTTGCTCCCACTCCAGTTCCTGCTCTCACTCCTGTTCCTGCTCTCAATCCAATTCCTGCTCCCACTCCTGTTCCTGCTCTCACTACTGTTCCTACTCACACTCCTGTTCCTGCTCCCACTCCTCTTCCTGCTCCTGATCCTGTTCCTGCTCCCGCTGCTGTTCCTGCTCCCGTGGCTGTTGCTGCTCCCACTCCTGTTCCTGCTCCTGGTCCTGCTCCTGATCTTGCTCCTGCTCTCACTCCTGTTCCTGCTCTCAATCCTGTTCCTGCTCTCACTCCTGTTCCTGCTCCCGCTGCTTTTCCTGCTCTAACTCCTGTTACTGCGCCTGCTCCTGTTCCAGCTCTCACTCCAGTTCCTGCTCTCACTCCTGTTCCTGCTCTTACCCCTGTTCCTGCACCCACTCCTATTCCTCATCTCACTCCTTTTCCTGCTCCTACCCCTGTTCCTGCTCTCACAACAGTTCCTGCTCTCACTCCTGTTCCTGCTCCCACTCCTTTTCCTGCTCCCACTTCTGTTCCTGCTTCTGCTCCCATTCCTGCTCCTGTTCGTTCTCTCATTCCTGTTCCTGTCTGGCTCCTATTCCTGCTCACATTCCTGATTCCGCTCTCGCTCATATTCCTGCTCCCACGCCTTTTCCTGCTCCCACTCCGGTTCCTGCTCTCACTCATTTTGCGGCTCTCACTCCTGTTCCTGCTCCCACTCCTGTTCCTGCTCCCACTCCTGTTCCTGCTCCCACTTCTTTTCCTGCTCTCACTCCTGTTCCTGCTCCCACTCCTGTTGCTGCTGCCACTCATGTTCCTGCTCCCACTCCTGTTCCTGCTCTCGCTCCTGTTCCTGCTCCCACTCCTGTTCCTGCTCCCGCTCCAGTTCCTGCTCCCATTCCTTTTCCTGCTCTCACACCTGTTCCTGCTGCCACTCCTTTTCCTGCTCCCTCTCCTGTTTCTGCTCTCACTACTGTTCCTGCTCCCACTCCTGTTCCTGCTACCACTTCTTTTCCTGCTCTCACTCCTTTTCCTGCTCTCACTCCTTTTCCTGCTTCCACTCCTGTTCCTGCTCTCACTCCTGTTCCTGCTCCCACTCCTGTTCCTGCTCCCACTCCTGTTTCTGCTCTCACTACTGTTCCTGCTCCCACTCCTGTTCCTGCTCTCACTCCTTTTCCTGCTTCCACTCCTGTTCCTGCTCTCACTCCTGTTCCTGCTCCCACTCCTGTTCCTGCTCCCACTCCTGTTCCTGCTCCCACTCCTGTTCCTGCTCCCACTCCTGTTCCTGCTCCCACTCCTGTTCCTGATCCTGCTCCTGTTCCTGCTCTCACTCCTGTTCCTGCTCCTACCCCTGTTCCTGATCTCACACCTGATACTGCTCCCACTGCTGTTCCTGCTCCCACTGCTGTTCCAGCTCTCAATCCAATTCTGGCTCTCCCTCCTGTTCCTGCTCCCACACCTGTTCCTGCACTCACACCTGGTCTTGCTCCTGATCCTGTTCCTGCTCCCACTCCTTTTCCTGCTCCCACTCCTGTTCCTGCTCCACTCCTTTTCCTGCTCTCACTCCTTTTCCTGCTTCCACTCCTGTTCCTGCTCTCACTCATGTTACTGCTCCCACTCCTGTTCCTGCTCTCACTACTGTTCCTGCTCCCACTCCTGTTCCTGCTCCCACTCCTGTTCCTGCTCCCACTCCTGTTCCTGCTACCACTTCTTTTCCTGCTCTCACTCCTGTTCCTGCTCCCACTCCTTTTTTTTTGCTCCCACTCCAGTTCCTGCTCTCACTCCTGTTCCTGCTCTCAATCCAATTCCTGCTCCCACTCCTGTTCCTGCTCTCACTACTGTTCCTGCTCCCACTCCTGTTCCTGATCCTGCTCCTGTTCCTGCTCTCACTCCTGTTCCTGCTTCTAACCCTGTTCCTGATCTCACACATGATACTGCTCCCACTGCTGTTCCTGCTCCTACTGCTGTTCCAGCTCTCAATCCAATTCCTGCTCCAACTCCTGTTCCTGCTCTCACTCCTGTTCCTGCTCCCACTCCTGTTCCTGCTACCACTTCTTTTCCTGCTCTCACTCCTGTTCCTGCTCCCACTCCTTTTCCTGCTCCCACTCCAGTTCCTGCTCTCACTCCTGTCCTGCTCTCAATCCAATTCCTGCTCCCACTCCTGTTCCTGCTCTCACTACTGTTCCTACTCACACTCCTGTTCCTGCTCCCACTCCTGTTCCTGCTCTCACTCCTCTTCCTGCTCCTGATCCTGTTCCTGCTCCCGCTGCTGTTCCTGCTCCCGTGGCTGTTGCTGCTCCCACTCCTGTTCCTGCTCCTGGTCCTGCTCCTGATCTTGCTCCTGCTCTCACTCCTGTTCCTGCTCTCAATCCTGTTCCTGCTCCCGCTGCTTTTCCTGCTCTAACTCCTGTTACTGCGCCTGCTCCTGTTCCAGCTCTCACTCCAGTTCCTGCTCTCACTCCTGTTCCTGCTCTTACCCCTGTTCCTGCACCCACTCCTATTCCTCATCTCACTCCTTTTCCTGCTCCTACCCCTGTTCCTGCTCTCACAACAGTTCCTGCTCTCACTCCTGTTCCTGCTCCCACTCCTTTTCCTGCTCCCACTTCTGTTCCTGCTTCTGCTCCCATTCCTGCTCCTGTTCGTTCTCTCATTCCTGTTCCTGTCTGGCTCCTATTCCTGCTCACATTCCTGATTCCGCTCTCGCTCATATTCCTGCTCCCACGCCTTTTCCTGCTCCCACGCCTTATCCTGCTGTCACTCATGTTGCGGCTCTCACTCCTGTTCCTGCTCCCAGTCCTTTTCCTGCTACCACTCCTGTTCCTGCTCTCACTCCTGTTCCTGCTCCCACTCCTGTTCCTGCTCTCACTACTGTTCCTGCTCCCACTCCTGTTCCTGCTCCCACTTCTTTTCCTGCTCTCACTCCTGTTCCTGCTCCACTCCTTTTCCTGCTCTCACTCCTTTTCCTGCTTCCACCCCTGTTCCTGCTTCCACCCCTGTTCCTGCTCCCACTCCTGTTCCTGCTCCCACTCCTGTTCCTGCTCCCACTCCTGTTCCTGCTCCCACTTCTTTTCCTGCTCTCACTCCTGTTCCTGCTCCCACTCCTGTTGCTGCTGCCACTCATGTTCCTGCTCCCACTCCTGTTCCTGCTCTCGCTCCTGTTCCTGCTCCCACTCCTGATCCTGCTCCCGCTCCAGTTCCTGCTCCCATTCCTTTTCCTGCTCTCACACCTGTTCCTGCTGCCACTGCTTTTCCTGCTCCCACTCCTGTTTCTGCTCTCACTACTGTTCCTGCTCCCACTCCTGTTCCTGCTACCACTTCTTTTCCTGCTCTCACTCCTTTTCCTGCTCTCACTCCTTTTCCTGCTTCCACTCCTGTTCCTGCTCTCACTCCTGTTCCTGCTCCCACTCCTGTTCCTGCTCCCACTCCTGTTCCTGCTCCCACTCCTGTTCCTGCTCCCACTCCTGTTCCTGCTTCCACTTCTTTTCCTGCTCTCACTCCTGTTCCTGCTCCCACTCCTGTTCCTGCTCCCACTCCTGTTCCTGCTCCCACTCCTGTTCCTGATCCTGCTCCTGTTCCTGCTCTCACTCCTGTTCCTGCTCCTACCCCTGTTCCTGATCTCACACCTGATACTGCTCCCACTGCTGTTCCTGCTCCCACTGCTGTTCCAGCTCTCAATCCAATTCTGGCTCTCCCTCCTGTTCCTGCTCCCACACCTGTTCCTGCACTCACACCTGGTCTTGCTCCTGATCCTGTTCCTGCTCCCACTCCTTTTCCTGCTCCCACTCCTGTTCCTGCTCCACTCCTTTTCCTGCTCTCACTCCTTTTCCTGCTTCCACTCCTGTTCCTGCTCTCACTCATGTTACTGCTCCCACTCCTGTTCCTGCTCCCACTCCTGTTCCTGCTCCCACTCCTGTTCCTGCTACCACTTCTTTTCCTGCTCTCACTCCTGTTCCTGCTCCCACTCCTTTTTTTTTGCTCCCACTCCAGTTCCTGCTCTCACTCCTGTTCCTGCTCTCAATCCAATTCCTGCTCCCACTCCTGTTCCTGCTCTCACTACTGTTCCCACTCACACTCCTGTTCCTGCTCCCACTCCTCTTCCTGCTCCTGATCCTGTTCCTGCTCCCGCTGCTGTTCCTGCTCCCGTGGCTGTTGCTGCTCCCACTCCTGTTCCTGCTCCTGGTCCTGCTCCTGATCTTGCTCCTGCTCTCACTCCTGTTCCTGCTCTCAATCCTGTTCCTGCTCTCACTCCTGTTCCTGCTCCCGCTGCTTTTCCTGCTCTAACTCCTGTTACTGCGCCTGCTCCTGTTCCAGCTCTCACTCCAGTTCCTGCTCTCACTCCTGTTCCTGCTCTTACCCCTGTTCCTGCACCCACTCCTATTCCTCATCTCACTCCTTTTCCTGCTCCTACCCCTGTTCCTGCTCTCACAACAGTTCCTGCTCTCACTCCTGTTCCTGCTCCCACTCCTTTTCCTGCTCCCACTTCTGTTCCTGCTTCTGCTCCCATTCCTGCTCCTGTTCGTTCTCTCATTCCTGTTCCTGTCTGGCTCCTATTCCTGCTCACATTCCTGATTCCGCTCTCGCTCATATTCCTGCTCCCACGCCTTTTCCTGCTCCCACTCCGGTTCCTGCTCTCACTCATTTTGCGGCTCTCACTCCTGTTCCTGCTCCCAGTCCTGTTCCTGCTCTCGATCCTGTTCCATCTCCTGCTCTCATTCCTGCTCCTGTTCCTGCTCTCACTCCTGATCCTGCTCCGACTCCTGTTCCTGCTCCGACTCCTGTTCCTGCTCCCGCTCCAGTTACTGCTCTCACTCCTGTTCCTGCTTCCGCTCCAGTTCCTGCTCCCATTCCTTTTCCTGCTCTCACACCTGTTCCTGCTCCCACTGCTGTTCCTGCTCTAACTCCTGTTACTGCACCTGCTCCTGCTCTCACTCCAGTTCATGCTCTCACTCCAGTTCCTGCTCTCACTCCAGTTCCTGCTCTCACTCCTGTTACTTTTAACACTCCTATTCCTGATCTCACACCTGTTCCTGCGCTCACACCTGTTCCTGCTCCTGCTTCTGTTCCAGCTCTCACTCCTGTTCCTGCTCTCACTCCTGTTCCTGCTTCTGATCCTGTTCTTGCTCCTGATGCTGTTCCTGCTCTCACTCCTGACCCTGATCTCACTCCTGTTCCTGCTCCTACCCATATTCCTGCACCCACTCCTATTCCTCATCTCACTCCTGTTCCTGCTCCAACCCCTGTTCCTGCTCTCACTCCTGTTCCTGCTCCCACTCCTGTTCCTGCTCTCACTCCTGTTCCTGCTCTCACACCTGTTCCTGCTCTCACTCCTGTTCCAGCTCCAACTCCTGTTCCTGCTCTCATTCCTGTTCCTGTCTGGCAAATATTATTGCTCCCATTCCTGATTCCGCTCTCGCTCATATTCCTGCTCCCACGCCTTATCCTGCTGTCACTCATGTTCCGGCTCTCACTCCTGTTCCTGCTCCCAGTCCTGTTCCTGCTCTCGATCCTGTTCCATCTACTGCTCCCATTCCTGCTCCTGTCCCTGCTCTCACTCCTGATCCTGCTCCGACTCCTGTTCCTGCTCCCTCTCCAGTTACTGCTCTCACTCCTGTTCCTGCTCCCACTCCTGTTCCTGCTCCCACTCCAGTTCCTGCTCCCATTCCTGTTCCTGCTCCCACACCTGTTCCTGCTCCCACACCTGTTCCTGCTCCCACTCCTGTTCCTGCTCTCACTCATGTTCCGGCTCTCACTCCTGTTCCTGCTCCCACTCCTGTTCCTGCTCTCGATCCTGTTCCATCTCCTGCTCCCATTCCTGCTCCTGTTCCTGCTCTCACTCCTGATCCTGCTCCGACTCCTGTTCCTGCTCTCACTCCTGTTCCTGCTCCCACTCCTGTTCCTGCTCCCACTCCAGTTCCTGCTCCCATTCCTGTTCCAGCTCTCAGACCTGTTCTTGCTCTCACGCCTGTTCCTGCTCCTGATCGTGTTCCTGCTCCTGATCGTGTTCCTGCTCTGACTCCAGTTCCTGCTCTCACTCCTGTTCCTGCTCTAACTCCTGTACCTGCACCAACTCCTATTCCTCATCTCACTCCTGTTCCTGCTCCTACCCCTGTTCCTGCTCTCACACCTGTTCCTGCGCCCACTCCTGTTCCTGCTCCCACTTCTGTTCCTGCTCCTGCTCCCATTCCTGCTCCTGTTCCTGCTCTCATTCCTGTTCCTGTCTGGCTCCTATTCCTGCTCCCATTCCTGATTCCGCTCTCGCTCATATTCCTGCTCCCACGCATGTTCCTGCTCCCACTCCTGTTCCTGCTCCCACTCCTGTTCCTGCTCTCACTCATGTTCCGGCTTTCACTCCTGTTCCTGCTCCCACTCCTGGTCCTGCTCTCGATCCTGTTCAATCTCCTGTCCCATTCCTGCTCCTGTTCCTTATCTCACTCCTGATCCTGCTCCGACTCTTGTTCCTGCTCCCACACCTGTTCCTGCTCCCACTCCTGTTCCTGCTCCCACTCCTGTTCCTGCTCTCACTCCTGTTCCTGCTCTCACTCTTGTTCCTGCTCCCACTGCTATTCCTGCTCCCACTCCATTTCCTGCTCTCACTCCTGTTCCTGCTCTCCCTCCTGTTCCTGCTCCCACTCCTGTACCTGCTCCCACTCCTGTTCCTGCTCCCTCTCCTGTTCCTGCTCTCACATCTGTTCCTGCTCTCACACCTGTTCCTGCTCTCACTCCTGTTCCTGCTCTCACTCCTGTTCCTGCTCTCACTCTTGTTCCTGCTCCCACTGCTATTCCTGCTCCCACTCCATTTCCTGCTCTCACTCCTGTTCCTGCTCCCACTCCTGTTCCTGCTCTCCCTCCTGTTCCTGCTCGCACTCCTGTACATGCACTCACACCTGTTCTTGCTGCTGATTCTGTTCCTGCTCTCACTCCTGTTCCTGCTCTCACTCCTTTTCCTGCTCTCACTCCTGTTCCTACTCCCACTCCTATTCCTTCTCTCACTCCAGTTCCAGCTCTCAATCGAATTCCTGCTCGCACTTCTGTTCCTGCTCTCACTCCTTTCCTTTTCTCAATGCTGTTCCTGTTCTCACTCCTATTCCTGCTCTCACTCCTGTTCCTGCTCCCACTCCTGTTCCTGCTCCCACTCCTGTTCCTGCTCCCACTCCTGTTCCTGCTCCCACTACTGTTCCTGCTCCCACTACTGTTCCTGCTCCCACTCCTGTTCCTGCTCTCACACCTGATCCTGCTCTCACTCCTGATCCTGCTCCGACTCATGTTCCTGCTCCCACACCAGTTCCTCTTCCCACTGCTGTTCCTGCTCCCACTCCTGTTGCTGCTCCCACCAGTTCCTGCTCCCATTCCTGGTCCTGCTCTCACACCTGTTCCTGCTCCCACTCCTGTTCCTGCTCCCACTCCTGTTCCTGCTCCCACTCCTGTTCCTGCTCCCACTCATGTTCCTGCTCTCACTACTGTTCCTGCTCTCACTACTGTTCCTGCTCTCACGCCTGTTTTTGCTCTCACTCCTGTTCCTGCTCTCACTCCTGTTCCTGCTCCCACTGCTATTCCTGCTCCCACTCCAGTTCCTGCTCTCACTCCTCTTCCTGCTCTCCCCCCTGTTCCTGCTCTCCCTCCTGTTCCTGCTCTCCCTCCTGTTCCTGCTCTCCCTCCTGTTCCTGCTCCCACACCTGTTCCTGCACTCACACCTGTTCTTGCTGCTGATCCTGTTCCTGCTCTCACTCCTGTTCCTGCTGTCACTCCTGTTCTTGTTGTCACTCCTGTTCCTTCTCTCACATCTGTTTCTGCATTTGCTATTACTCCTGCTCTCACTCCTTTTCACACTCCTGCTCCTGTTCCTGCTCTCACTCCTGATCCTGCTCCCACTCCTATTCCTGCTCTCACTCAACTTCCAGCTCTCAATCCAATTCCTGCTCTCACTCCTGTTTTGTTCTCACTCCTGTTCTTTTTCTCACTGCTGTTCCTGTTCTCACTCCTATTCCTGCCCTCACTCCTGTTCCTGCTCTCACTCATGTTACTGCTCACACTGCTCTTCCTGCTATCACTCCTGTTCCTGCTCACAATCCCATTCCTGCTCCCACTCCTGTTCCTGCTCCCACTCCTGTTCCTGCTCCCACTCCTGTTCCTGCACCTGCTCCTGTTCCTGCTCTCACTCCTGTTCCTGCTCCTACCGCTGTTCCTGATCTCACACCCGATACTGCTCCCACTCCTGTTCCTGCTCCTACTGCTGTTCCAGCTCTCAATCCAATTCCTGCTCCCACTCCTGTTCCTGCTCTCACTCCTGTTCCTGCTCTCACTCCTGTTCCTGCTCTCCCTCCTGTTCCTGCTCCCACACCTGTTCCTGCACTCACACCTGTTCTTGCTGCTGGTCCTGTTCCTGCTCTCACTCCTGTTCCTGCTCTCACTCCTGTTCTTGTTCTCACTCCTGTTCCTTCTCTCACATCTGTTTCTGCATTTGCTAATACTACTGCTCTCACTCCTTTTCACACACCTGCTCCTGTTCCTGCACTCACTCCTGTTCCTGCTCCCACTCCTATTCCTGCTCTCACTCCTTTTCCTGCTCTCACTCCACTTCCAGCTCTCAATCCAATTCATGCTCCCACTCCAGTTCCTGCTCCCATTCCTGTTCCTGCTCTCACACCTGTTCCTGCTCCCACTCCTGTTGCTGCTCCCACTCCTGTTGCTGCTCCCTCTCCTGTTCCTGCTCCCTCTCCTGTTCCTGCTCTCACTCCTGTTCCTGCTCTCACACCTGTTCCTGCTCTCACTCCTGTTCCTGCTCTCACTCTTGTTCCTGCTCCCACTGCTATTCCTGCTCCCACTCCATTTCCAGCTCTCCCTCCTGTTCCTGCTCCCACACCTGTTCCTGCACTCACACCTGTTCTTGCTGCTGATCCTGTTCCTGCTCTCACTCCTTTTCCTGCTCTCACTCCTGTTCCTGCTCCCACTCGTATTCCTGCTCTCACTCGAGTTCCAGCTCTCAATCGAATTCCTGCTCCCACTTCTGTTCCTTTTCTCACTCCTTTCCTTTTCTCACTCCTGTTCCTGTTCTCACTCCTATTCCTGCTCTCACTCCTGTTCCTGCTCTCACTCCTGTTCCTGCTCTCACTCATGTTCCTGCTCCCACTGCTGTTCCTGCTCTCACTCCTGTTCCTGCTCTGAATCCAATTCCTGTTCCCACTCCTGTTCCTGCTCCCACTCCTGTTCCTGCTCGCACTCCTGTTCCTGCTCCCACTGCTATTCCTGCTCCCACTCCTGTTCCTGCTCCCACTCCTTTTCCTGCTCGCACTCCTGTTCCTGCTCCCACTGCTATTCCTGCTCCCACTCCTGTTCCTTTTCTCACTCCTTTCCTTTTCTCACTCCTGTTCCTGTTCTCACTCCTATTCCTGCTCTCACTCCTGTTCCTGCTCTCACTCCAGTTCCTGCTCTCACTCCAGTTCCTGCTCTCACTCCTGTTCCTGCTCACACTCCTGTTCCTGCTCCCACTGCTATTCCTGCTCCCACACCTGTTCCTGCACTCACACCTGTTCTTGCTGCTGATCCTGTTCCTGCTCTCACTCCTGTTCCTGCTCTCAATCCTGTTCTTGTTGTCACTCCTGTTCCTTCTCTCACATCTGTTTCTGCATTTGCTAATACACCTGCTCTCACTCCTTTTCACACTCCTGCTCCTGTTCCTGCTCTCACTCCTGTTCCTGCTCCCACTCCGGTTCCTGCTCTCACTCCTGTTCTTTTTCTCACTGCTGTTCCTGTTCTCACT
Organism: Carcharodon carcharias; assembly: GCF_017639515.1. Taxonomy (NCBI): domain Eukaryota; kingdom Metazoa; phylum Chordata; class Chondrichthyes; order Lamniformes; family Lamnidae; genus Carcharodon; species Carcharodon carcharias. The sequence continues at coordinate 62,758,444 of NC_054479.1, forward strand.
CCTATTCCTGCCCTCACTCCTGTTCCTGCTCTCACTCCTGTTCCTGCTCACAATCCCATTCCTGCTCCCACTGCTGTTCCTGCTCTCACTCCTGTTCCTGCTCCCACTCCTGTTCCTGCTCCCACTCCTGTTCCTGCTCCCACTCCTGTTCCTGCTCTCACTCCTGTTCCTGCTCCCACTCCTGTTCCTGCTCCCACACCTGTTCCTGATCCTGCTCCTGTTCCTGCTCTCACTCCTGTTCCTGCTTCTACCCCGGTTCCTGATCTCACACCTGATACTGCTCCCACTGCTCTTCCTGCTCCTACCACTGTTCCAGCTCTCAATCCAATTCCTGCTCTCACTCCTGTTCCTGCTCCCACACCTGTTCCTGCACTCACTCCTGTTCCTGCTCACAATCCCATTCCTGCTCCCACTGCTGTTCCTGCTCTCACTCCTGTTCCTGCTCCGACTCCTGTTCCTGCTCCCACTCCTGTTCCTGCTCTCACTCCTGTTCCTGCTCTCACTCCTGTTCCTGCTCCCACTCCTGTTTCCGCTCCCACTCCTGTTCCTGATCCTGCTCCTGTTCCTGCTCTCACTCCTGTTCCTGCTTCTAACCCTGTTCCTGATCTCACACATGATACTGCTCCCACTGCTGTTCCTGCTCCTACTGCTGTTCCAGCTCTCAATCCAATTCCTGCTCCAACTCCTGTTCCTGCTCTCACTCCTGTTCCTGCTCTCACTCCTGTTCCTGCTCTCACTCCTGTTCCAGCTCTCACTCCTGTTCCTGCTCTCATCCTGTTCCTGCTCCTGATCCTGTTCCTGCTCCCGCTGCTTTTCCTGCTCCCGTTGCTGTTGCTGCTCCCACTCCTGTTCCTGCTCCCTCTCCTGGTCCTGTTCCTGATGCTGCTCCTGCTCTCACTCCTGTTCCTGCTCTCACTCCTGTTCCTCCTCTCAATCCTGTTCCTGCTCCCGCTGCTTTTCCTGCTTTAACTCCTGTTACTGAGCCTGCTCCTTTTCCAGTTCTCACTCCTGTTCCTGCTCTCACTCCTGTTCCTGCTCCTGATCCTGTTCCTGCTCCTGAACCGGTTCCTGCTCTCACTCCAGTTCCTGCTCTCACTCCTGTTCCTGCTCTTACCCCAGTTCCTGCTCTCACACCAGTTCCTGCTCTCACTCCTGTTCCTGCTCCCACTCCTTTTCCTGCTCCCACTTCTGTTCCTGCTTCTGCTCCCATTCCTGCTCCTGTTCGTTCTCTCATTCCTGTTCCTGTCTGGCTCCTATTCCTGCTCCCATTCATGATTCCGCTCTCGCTCATATTCCTGCTCCCACGCCTTTTCCTGCTCCCACTCCGCCTCCTGCTCTCACTCATGTTCCGGCTCTCACTCCAGTTCCTGCTCCCAGTCCTGTTCCTGCTCTCACTCATGTTCCATCTCCTGCACTCATTCCTGCTCCTGTTCCTGCTCTCATTCCTGATCCTGCTCCGACTACTGTTCCTGCTCCGACTCCTGTTCCTGCTCCCGCTCCAGTTACTGCTCTCACTCCTTTTCCTGCTCTCACACCTGTTCCTGCTCCCACTCCTGTTCCTGCTGCCACTCATGTTCCTGCTCTCGCTCCTGTTCCTGCTCCCACTCCTGTTCCTGCTCTCCCTTCTATTCCTGCTCCCACACCTGTTCCTGCTCCCACACCTGTTCCTGCTCTCACACCTGTTCTTGCTCCTGATCCTGTTCCTGCTCCCACTCCTTTTCCTGCTCCCACTGCCCTTCCTGCTCTCACTCCTGTTCCTGCTCTCAATTCAATTCCTGCTCCCACTCCTGTTCCTGCTCCCACTCCTGTTCCTGCACTCACTCCTGTTCCTGCTCCCACTCCTGTTTCTGCTCTCAATCCAATTCCTGCTCTCACTACTGTTCCTGCTCTCACTCCTGTTCCTGCTCCCACTCCTTTTCCTGCTACCACTCCTTTTCCTGCTCCCACTCCTGTTCCTGCTACAACTTCTTTTCCTGCTCTCACTCCTGTTCCTGCTCCACTCCTTTTCCTGCTCTCACTCCTTTTCCTGCTTCCACCCCTGTTCCTGCTCCCACTCCTGTTCCTGCTCCCACTCCTGTTCCTGCTCCCACTCCTGTTCCTGCTTCCACTTCTTTTCCTGCTCTCACTCCTGTTCCTGCTCCCACTCCTGTTCCTGCTCCCACTCCTGTTCCTGATCCTGCTCCTGTTCCTGCTCTCACTCCTGTTCCTGCTCCTACCCCTGTTCCTGATCTCACACCTGATACTGCTCCCACTGCTGTTCCTGCTCCCACTGCTGTTCCAGCTCTCAATCCAATTCCGGCTCTCCCTCCTGTTCCTGCTCCCACACCTGTTCCTGCACTCACACCTGGTCTTGCTCCTGATCCTGTTCCTGCTCCCACTCCTTTTCCTGCTCCCACTCCTGTTCCTGCTCCACTCCTTTTCCTGCTCTCACTCCTTTTCCTGCTCCCACTCCTGTTCCTGCTCTCACTACTGTTCCTGCTCCCACTCCTGTTCCTGCTCCCACTCCTGTTCCTGCTCCCACTCCTGTTCCTGCTACCACTTCTTTTCCTGCTCCCACTCCTGTTCCTGCTCCCACTCCTTTTCCTGCTCCCACTCCAGTTCCTGCTCTCACTCCTGTTCCTGCTCTCAATCCAATTCCTGCTCCCACTCCTGTTCCTGCTCTCACTACTGTTCCTACTCACACTCCTGTTCCTGCTCCCACTCCTGTTCCTGCTCTCACTCCTCTTCCTGCTCCTGATCCTGTTCCTGCTCCCGCTGCTGTTCCTGCTCCCGTGGCTGTTGCTGCTCCCACTCCTGTTCCTGCTCCTGGTCCTGCTCCTGATCTTGCTCCTGCTCTCACTCCTGTTCCTGCTCTCAATCCTGTTCCTGCTCCCGCTGCTTTTCCTGCTCTAACTCCTGTTACTGCGCCTGCTCCTGTTCCAGCTCTCACTCCAGTTCCTGCTCTCACTCCTGTTCCTGCTCTTACCCCTGTTCCTGCACCCACTCCTATTCCTCATCTCACTCCTTTTCCTGCTCCTACCCCTGTTCCTGCTCTCACAACAGTTCCTGCTCTCACTCCTGTTCCTGCTCCCACTCCTTTTCCTGCTCCCACTTCTGTTCCTGCTTCTGCTCCCATTCCTGCTCCTGTTCGTTCTCTCATTCCTGTTCCTGTCTGGCTCCTATTCCTGCTCACATTCCTGATTCCGCTCTCGCTCATATTCCTGCTCCCACGCCTTTTCCTGCTCCCACGCCTTATCCTGCTGTCACTCATGTTGCGGCTCTCACTCCTGTTCCTGCTCCCAGTCCTGTTCCTGCTCTCGATCCTGTTCCATCTCCTGCTCTCATTCCTGCTCCTGTTCCTGCTCTCACTCCTGATCCTGCTCCGACTCCTGTTCCTGCTCCGACTCCTGTTCCTGCTCCGACTCCTGTTCCTGCTCCCGCTCCAGTTACTGCTCTCACTCCTGTTCCTGCTTCCGCTCCAGTTCCTGCTCCCATTCCTTTTCCTGCTCTCACACCTGTTCCTGCTCCCACTCCTGTTCCTGCTCCCACTCCTGTTCCTGCTCCCACTCCTGTTCCTGCTGCCACTCATGTTCCTGCTCCCACTCCTGTTCCTGCTCTCGCTCCTGTTCCTGCTCCCACTCCTGTTCCTGCTCTCCCTGCTGTTCCTGCTCCCACACCTGTTCCTGCACTCACACCTGTTCTTGCTCCTGATCCTGTTCCTGCTCTCACTCCTGTTCCTGCTCCCACTCCTGTTCCTGCTCTCCCTCCTGTTCCTGCTCTCCCTCCTGTTCCTGCTCTCCCCCCTGTTCCTGCTCCCACACCTGTTCCTGCACTCAGACCTGTTCTTGCTCCTGATCCTGTTCCTGCTCCCAATCCTTTTCCTGCTCCCACTCCTGCTCCTGCTCCCACTCCTATTGCTGCTCTCACTCCAGTTCCAGCTCTCAATCCAATGCCTGCTCCCACTCCTGTTCCTGCTCTCACTCCTGTTCCTTTTCTCACTGCTGTTCCTGTTCTCACTCCTATTCCTGCTCTCACTACTGTTCCTGCTCTCACTCCTGTTCCTGCTCCCACTCCTGTTCCTGCTCCCACACCTGTTCCTGATCCTGCTCCTGTTCCTGCTCTCACTCCTGTTCCTGCTTCTACCCCGGTTCCTGATCTCACACCTGATACTGCTCCCACTGCTCTTCCTGCTCCTACCACTGTTCCAGCTCTCAATCCAATTCCTGCTCTCACTCCTGTTCCTGCTCCCACACCTGTTCCTGCACTCACTCCTGTTCCTGCTCACAATCCCATTCCTGCTCCCACTGCTGTTCCTGCTCTCACTCCTGTTCCTGCTCCGACTCCTGTTCCTGCTCCCACTCCTGTTCCTGCTCTCACTCCTGTTCCTGCTCCCACTCCTGTTCCTGATCCTGCTCCTGTTCCTGCTCTCACTCCTGTTCCTGCTTCTAACCCTGTTCCTGATCTCACACATGATACTGCTCCCACTGCTGTTCCTGCTCCTACTGCTGTTCCAGCTCTCAATCCAATTCCTGCTCCAACTCCTGTTCCTGCTCTCACTCCTGTTCCTGCTCTCACTCCTGTTCCTGCTCTCACTCCTGTTCCAGCTCTCACTCCTGTTCCTGCTCTCATCCTGTTCCTGCTCCTGATCCTGTTCCTGCTCCCGCTGCTTTTCCTGCTCCCGTTGCTGTTGCTGCTCCCACTCCTGTTCCTGCTCCCTCTCCTGGTCCTGTTCCTGATGCTGCTCCTGCTCTCACTCCTGTTCCTGCTCTCAATCCTGTTCCTGCTCTCAATCCTGTTCCTGCTCCCGCTGCTTTTCCTGCTTTAACTCCTGTTACTGAGCCTGCTCCTTTTCCAGTTCTCACTCCTGTTCCTGCTCTCACTCCTGTTCCTGCTCTCACTCCTGTTCCTGCTCCTGAACCGGTTCCTGCTCTCACTCCAGTTCCTGCTCTCACTCCTGTTCCTGCTCTTACCACTGTTCCTGCACCCACTCCTATTCCTCATCTCACTCCTGTTCCTGCTCCTGATCCTGTTCCTGCTCTCACACCAGTTCCTGCTCTCACTCCTGTTCCTGCTCCCACTCCTTTTCCTGCTCCCACTTCTGTTCCTGCTTCTGCTCCCATTCCTGCTCCTGTTCGTTCTCTCATTCCTGTTCCTGTCTGGCTCCTATTCCTGCTCCCATTCATGATTCCGCTCTCGCTCATATTCCTGCTCCCACGCCTTTTCCTGCTCCCACTCCGCCTCCTGCTCTCACTCACGTTCCGGCTCTCACTGCTGTTCCTGCTCCCAGTCCTGTTCCTGCTCTCGATCCTGTTCCATCTCCTGCACTCATTCCTGCTCCTGTTCCTGCTCTCATTCCTGATCCTGCTCCGACTACTGTTCCTGCTCCGACTCCTGTTCCTGCTCCCGCTCCAGTTACTGCTCTCACTCCTTTTCCTGCTCTCACACCTGTTCCTGCTCCCACTCCTGTTCCTGCTCCCACTCCTGTTCCTGCTGCCACTCATGTTCCTGCTCTCGCTCCTGTTCCTGCTCCCACTCCTGTTCCTGCTCTCCCTTCTATTCCTGCTCCCACACCTGTTCCTGCACTCACACCTGTTCTTGCTCCTGATCCTGTTCCTGCTCCCACTCCTGTTCCTGCTCCCACTGCCCTTCCTGCTCTCACTCCTGTTCCTGCTCTCAATTCAATTCCTGCTCCCACTCCTGTTCCTGCTCCCACTCCTGTTCCTGCTCCCACTCCTGTTCCTGCACTCACTCCTGTTCCTGCTCCCACTCCTGTTCCTGCTCTCAATCCAATTCCTGCTCTCACTACTGTTCCTGCTCTCACTCCTGTTCCTGCTCCCACTCCTTTTCATGCTACCACTCCTGTTCCTGCTCTCACTCCTGTTCCTGCTCCCACTCCTTTTCCTGCTCCCACTCCTGTTCCTGCTACCACTTCTTTTCCTGCTCTCACTCCTGTTCCTGCTCCACTCCTTTTCCTGCTCTCACTCCTTTTCCTGCTTCCACCCCTGTTCCTGCTCCCACTCCTGTTCCTGCTCCCACTCCTGTTCCTGCTCCCACTCCTGTTCCTGCTCCCACTTCTTTTCCTGCTCTCACTCCTGTTCCTGCTCCCACTCCTGTTCCTGCTCTCGCTCCTGTTCCTGCTCCCACTCCTGATCCTGCTCCCGCTCCGGTTCCTGCTCCCATTCCTTTTCCTGCTCTCACACCTGTTCCTGCTGCCACTCCTGTTCCTGCTCCCACTCCTGTTTCTGCTCTCACTCCTGTTCCTGCTCCCACTCCTGTTCCTGCTTCCACTTCTTTTCCTGCTCTCACTCCTGTTCCTGCTCCCACTCCTGTTCCTGCTCCCACTCCTGTTCCTGATCCTGCTCCTGTTCCTGCTCTCACTCCTGTTCCTGCTCCTACCCCTGTTCCTGATCTCACACCTGATACTGCTCCCACTGCTGTTCCTGCTCCCACTGCTGTTCCAGCTCTCAATCCAATTCTGGCTCTCCCTCCTGTTCGTGCTCCCACACCTGTTCCTGCACTCACACCTGGTCTTGCTCCTGATCCTGTTCCTGCTCCCAGTCCTTTTCCTGCTCCCACTCCTGTTCCTGCTCCACTCCTTTTCCTGCTCTCACTCCTTTTCCTGCTTCCACTCCTGTTCCTGCTCTCACTCATGTTACTGCTCCCACTCCTGTTCCTGCTCTCACTACTGTTCCTGCTCCCACTCCTGTTCCTGCTCCCACTCCTGTTCCTGCTCCCACTCCTGTTCCTGCTACCACTTCTTTTCCTGCTCTCACTCCTGTTCCTGCTCCCACTCCTTTTTTTTTGCTCCCACTCCAGTTCCTGCTCTCACTCCTGTTCCTGCTCTCAATCCATTTCCTGCTCCCACTCCTGTTCCTGCTCTCACTACTGTTCCTTCTCACACTCCTGTTCCTGCTCCCACTCCTCTTCCTGCTCCTGATCCTGTTCCTGCTCCCGCTGCTGTTCCTGCTCCCGTGGCTGTTGCTGCTCCCACTCCTGTTCCTGCTCCTGGTCCTGCTCCTGATCTTGCTCCTGCTCTCACTCCTGTTCCTGCTCTCAATCCTGTTCCTGCTCCCGCTGCTTTTCCTGCTCTAACTCCTGTTACTGCGCCTGCTCCTGTTCCAGCTCTCACTCCAGTTCCTGCTCTCACTTCTGTTCCTGCTCTTACCCCTGTTCCTGCACCCACTCCTATTCCTCATCTCACTCCTTTTCCTGCTCCTAACCCTGTTCCTGCTCTCACAACAGTTCCTGCTCTCACTCCTGTTCCTGCTCTCACTCCTGTTCCTGCTCCCACTCCTTTTCCTGCTCCCACTTCTGTTCCTGCTTCTGCTCCCATTCCTGCTCCTGTTCGTTCTCTCATTCCTGTTCCTGTCTGGCTCCTATTCCTGCTCACATTCCTGATTCCGCTCTCGCTCATATTCCTGCTCCCACGCCTTTTCCTGCTCCCACGCCTTATCCTGCTGTCACTCATGTTGCGGCTCTCACTCCTGTTCCTGCTCCCAGTCCTGTTCCTGCTCTCGATCCTGTTCCATCTCCTGCTCTCATTCCTGCTCCTGTTCCTGCTCTCACTCCTGATCCTGCTCCGACTCCTGTTCCTGCTCCGACTCCTGTTCCTGCTCCCGCTCCAGTTACTGCTCTCACTCCTGTTCCTGCTTCCGCTCCAGTTCCTGCTCCCATTCCTTTTCCTGCTCTCACACCTGTTCCTGCTCCCACTCCTGTTCCTGCTCCCACTCCTGTTCCTGCTCCCACTCCTGTTCCTGCTGCCACTCATGTTCCTGCTCCCACTCCTGTTCCTGCTCTCGCTCCTGTTCCTGCTCCCACTCCTGTTCCTGCTCTCCCTGCTGTTCCTGCTCCCACACCTGTTCCTGCACTCACACCTGTTCTTGCTCCTGATTCTGTTCCTGCTCTCACTCCTGTTCCTGCTCCCACTCCTGTTCCTGCTCTCCCTCCTGTTCCTGCTCTCCCCCCTGTTCCTGCTCCCACACCTGTTCCTGCACTCAGACCTGTTCTTGCTCCTGATCCTGTTCCTGCTCCCAATCCTTTTCCTGCTCCCACTCCTGCTCCTGCTCCCACTCCTATTGCTGCTCTCACTCCAGTTCCAGCTCTCAATCCAATGCCTGCTCCCACTCCTGTTCCTGCTCTCACTCCTGTTCCTTTTCTCACTGCTGTTCCTGTTCTCACTCCTATTCCTGCTCTCACTACTGTTCCTGCTCTCACTCCTGTTCCTGCTCCCACTCCTGTTCCTGCTCCCACACCTGTTCCTGATCCTGCTCCTGTTCCTGCTCTCACTCCTGTTCCTGCTTCTACCCCGGTTCCTGATCTCACACCTGATACTGCTCCCACTGCTCTTCCTGCTCCTACCACTGTTCCAGCTCTCAATCCAATTCCTGCTCTCACTCCTGTTCCTGCTCCCACACCTGTTCCTGCACTCACTCCTGTTCCTGCTCACAATCCCATTCCTGCTCCCACTGCTGTTCCTGCTCTCACTCCTGTTCCTGCTCCGACTCCTGTTCCTGCTCCGACTCCTGTTCCTGCACTCACTCCTGTTCCTGCTCACAATCCCATTCCTGCTCCCACTGCTGTTCCTGCTCTCACTCCTGTTCCTGCTCCGACTCCTGTTCCTGCTCCCACTCCTGTTCCTGCTCTCACTCCTGTTCCTGCTCCCACTCCTGTTTCCGCTCCCACTCCTGTTCCTGATCCTGCTCCTGTTCCTGCTCTCACTCCTGTTCCTGCTTCTAACCCTGTTCCTGATCTCACACATGATACTGCTCCCACTGCTGTTCCTGCTCCTACTGCTGTTCCAGCTCTCAATCCAATTCCTGCTCCAACTCCTGTTCCTGCTCTCACTCCTGTTCCTGCTCTCACTCCTGTTCCTGCTCTCACTCCTGTTCCAGCTCTCACTCCTGTTCCTGCTCTCATCCTGTTCCTGCTCCTGATCCTGTTCCTGCTCCCGCTGCTTTTCCTGCTCCCGTTGCTGTTGCTGCTCCCACTCCTGTTCCTGCTCCCGCTCCTGGTCCTGTTCCTGATGCTGCTCCTGCTCTCACTCCTGTTCCTGCTCTCACTCCTCTTCCTCCTCTCAATCCTGTTCCTGCTCCCGCTGCTTTTCCTGCTTTAACTCCTGTTACTGAGCCTGCTCCTTTTCCAGTTCTCACTCCTGTTCCTGCTCTCACTCCTGTTCCTGCTCCTGATCCTGTTCCTGCTCCTGAACCGGTTCCTGCTCTCACTCCAGTTCCTGCTCTCACTCCTGTTCCTGCTCTTACCCCAGTTCCTGCTCTCACACCAGTTCCTGCTCTCACTCCTGTTCCTGCTCCCACTCCTTTTCCTGCTCCCACTTCTGTTCCTGCTTCTGCTCCCATTCCTGCTCCTGTTCGTTCTCTCATTCCTGTTCCTGTCTGGCTCCTATTCCTGCTCCCATTCATGATTCCGCTCTCGCTCATATTCCTGCTCCCACGCCTTTTCCTGCTCCCACTCCGGTTCCTGCTCTCACTCATGTTCCGGCTCTCACTCCAGTTCCTGCTCCCAGTCCTGTTCCTGCTCTCACTCATGTTCCATCTCCTGCACTCATTCCTGCTCCTGTTCCTGCTCTCATTCCTGATCCTGCTCCGACTACTGTTCCTGCTCCGACTCCTGTTCCTGCTCCCGCTCCAGTTACTGCTCTCACTCCTTTTCCTGCTCTCACACCTGTTCCTGCTCCCACTCCTGTTCCTGCTGCCACTCATGTTCCTGCTCTCGCTCCTGTTCCTGCTCCCACTCCTGTTCCTGCTCTCCCTTCTATTCCTGCTCCCACACCTGTTCCTGCTCCCACACCTGTTCCTGCACTCACACCTGTTCTTGCTCCTGCTCCTGTTCCTGCTCCCACTCCTTTTCCTGCTCCCACTGCCCTTCCTGCTCTCACTCCTGTTCCTGCTCTCAATTCAATTCCTGCTCCCACTCCTGTTCCTGCTCCCACTCCTGTTCCTGCTCCCACTCCTGTTCCTGCACTCACTCCTGTTCCTGCTCCCACTCCTGTTTCTGCTCTCAATCCAATTCCTGCTCTCACTACTGTTCCTGCTCTCACTCCTGTTCCTGCTCCCACTCCTTTTCCTGCTACCACTCCTTTTCCTGCTCCCACTCCTGTTCCTGCTACAACTTCTTTTCCTGCTCTCACTCCTGTTCCTGCTCCACTCCTTTTCCTGCTCTCACTCCTTTTCCTGCTTCCACCCCTGTTCCTGCTCCCACTCCTGTTCCTGCTCCCACTCCTGTTCCTGCTCCCACTCCTGTTCCTGCTCCCACTTCTTTTCCTGCTCCCACTCCTGTTCCTGCTCCCACTCCTGTTCCTGCTCCCGCTCCTGTTCCTGATCCTGCTCCTGTTCCTGCTTTCACTCCTGTTCCTGCTCCTACCCCTGTTCCTGATCTCACACCTGATACTGTTCTCACTGCTGTTCCAGCTCTCAATCCAATTCCTGCTCCAACTCCTGTTCCTGCTCTCACTCCTGTTCCTGCTCTCACTCCTGTTCCTGCTCTTACCCCTGTTCCTGCACCCACTCCTATTCCTCATCTCACTCCTTTTCCTGCTCCTATCCCTGTTCCTGCTCTCACAACAGTTCCTGCTCTCACTCCTGTTCCTGCTCCCACTCCTTTTCCTGCTCCCACTCCTGTTCCTGCTCCCACTCCTTTTCCTGCTTCTGCTCCCATTCCTGCTCCTGTTCGTTCTCTCATTCCTGTTCCTGTCTGGCTCCTATTCCTGCTCACATTCCTGATTCCGCTCTCGCTCATATTCCTGCTCCCACTCCTGTTCCTGCTCCCGCTCCAGTTCCTGCTCCCACTCCTGTTCCTGCTCTAGCTCCTGTTCCTGCTCCGACTCCTGTTCCTGCTCCGACTCCTGTTCCTGCTCCCGCTCCAGTTCCTGCTCCCATTCCTTTTCCTGCTCCCACTCCTGTTTCTGCTCTCACTCCTGTTCCTGCTCCCACTCCTGTTCCTGCTTCCACTTCTTTTCCTGCTCTCACTCCTTTTCCTGCTCTCACTCCTTTTCCTGCTTCCACTCCTGTTCCTGCTCTCACTCCTGTTCCTGCTCTCACTCCTGTTCCTGCTCCCACTCCTGTTCCTGCTCCCACTCCTGTTCCTGCTCCCGCTCCAGTTCCTGCTCCCATTCCTTTTCCTGCTCCCACTCCTGTTTCTGCTCTCACTCCTGTTCCTGCTCCCACTCCTGTTCCTGCTTCCACTTCTTTTCCTGCTCTCACTCCTTTTCCTGCTCTCACTCCTTTTCCTGCTTCCACTCCTGTTCCTGCTCCCACTCCTGTTCCTGCTCCCACTCCTGTTCCTGCTCCCACTCCTGTTCCTGCTCCCACTCCTGTTCCTGCTTCCACTTCTTTTCCTGCTCTCACTCCTGTTCCTGCTCCCACTCCTGTTCCTGCTCCCACTCCTGTTCCTGATCCTGCTCCTGTTCCTGCTCTCACTCCTGTTCCTGCTCCTACCCCTGTTCCTGATCTCACACCTGATACTGCTCCCACTGCTGTTCCTGCTCCCACTGCTGTTCCAGCTCTCAATCCAATTCCGGCTCTCCCTCCTGTTCCTGCTCCCACACCTGTTCCTGCACTCACACCTGGTCTTGCTCCTGATCCTGTTCCTGCTCCCACTCCTTTTCCTGCTCCCACTCCTGTTCCTGCTCCACTCCTTTTCCTGCTCTCACTCCTTTTCCTGCTTCCACTCCTGTTCCTGCTCTCACTCATGTTACTGCTCCCACTCCTGTTCCTGCTCTCACTACTGTTCCTGCTCCCACTCCTGTTCCTGCTCCCACTCCTGTTCCTGCTCCCACTCCTGTTCCTGCTACCACTTCTTTTCCTGCTCCCACTCCTGTTCCTGCTCCCACTCCTTTTCCTGCTCCCACTCCAGTTACTGCTCTCACTCCTGTTCCTGCTTCCGCTCCAGTTCCTGCTCCCATTCCTTTTCCTGCTCTCACACCTGTTCCTGCTCCCACTCCTGTTCCTGCTCCCACTCCTGTTCCTGCTCCCACTCCTGTTCCTGCTGCCACTCATGTTCCTGCTCCCACTCCTGTTCCTGCTCTCGCTCCTGTTCCTGCTCCCACTCCTGTTCCTGCTCCCACTCCTGTTCCTGCTGCCACTCATGTTCCTGCTCCCACTCCTGTTCCTGCTCCCACTCCTGTTCCTGCTCTCCCTGCTGTTCCTGCTCCCACACCTGTTCCTGCACTCACACCTGTTCTTGCTCCTGATCCTGTTCCTGCTCTCACTCCTGTTCCTGCTCCCACTCCTGTTCCTGCTCTCCCTCCTGTTCCTGCTCTCCCTCCTGTTCCTGCTCTCCCCCCTGTTCCTGCTCCCACACCTGTTCCTGCACTCAGACCTGTTCTTGCTCCTGATCCTGTTCCTGCTCCCAATCCTTTTCCTGCTCCCACTCCTGCTCCTGCTCCCACTCCTATTGCTGCTCTCACTTCAGTTCCAGCTCTCAATCCAATGCCTGCTCCCACTCCTGTTCCTGCTCTCACTCCTGTTCCTTTTCTCACTGCTGTTCCTGTTCTCACTCCTATTCCTGCTCTCACTACTGTTCCTGCTCTCACTCCTGTTCCTGCTCCCACTCCTGTTCCTGCTCCCACACCTGTTCCTGATCCTGCTCCTGTTCCTGCTCTCACTCCTGTTCCTGCTTCTACCCCGGTTCCTGATCTCACACCTGATACTGCTCCCACTGCTCTTCCTGCTCCTACCACTGTTCCAGCTCTCAATCCAATTCCTGCTCTCACTCCTGTTCCTGCTCCCACACCTGTTCCTGCACTCACTCCTGTTCCTGCTCACAATCCCATTCCTGCTCCCACTGCTGTTCCTGCTCTCACTCCTGTTCCTGCTCCGACTCCTGTTCCTGCTCCCACTCCTGTTCCTGCTCTCACTCCTGTTCCTGCTCCCACTCCTGTTCCTGATCCTGCTCCTGTTCCTGCTCTCACTCCTGTTCCTGCTTCTAACCCTGTTCCTGATCTCACACATGATACTGCTCCCACTGCTGTTCCTGCTCCTACTGCTGTTCCAGCTCTCAATCCAATTCCTGCTCCAACTCCTGTTCCTGCTCTCACTCCTGTTCCTGCTCTCACTCCTGTTCCTGCTCTCACTCCTGTTCCAGCTCTCACTCCTGTTCCTGCTCTCATCCTGTTCCTGCTCCTGATCCTGTTCCTGCTCCCGCTGCTTTTCCTGCTCCCGTTGCTGTTGCTGCTCCCACTCCTGTTCCTGCTCCCTCTCCTGGTCCTGTTCCTGATGCTGCTCCTGCTCTCACTCCTGTTCCTGCTCTCAATCCTGTTCCTGCTCTCAATCCTGTTCCTGCTCCCGCTGCTTTTCCTGCTTTAACTCCTGTTACTGAGCCTGCTCCTTTTCCAGTTCTCACTCCTGTTCCTGCTCTCACTCCTGTTCCTGCTCTCACTCCTGTTCCTGCTCCTGAACCGGTTCCTGCTCTCACTCCAGTTCCTGCTCTCACTCCTGTTCCTGCTCTTACCACTGTTCCTGCACCCACTCCTATTCCTCATCTCACTCCTGTTCCTGCTCCTGATCCTGTTCCTGCTCTCACACCAGTTCCTGCTCTCACTCCTGTTCCTGCTCCCACTCCTTTTCCTGCTCCCACTTCTGTTCCTGCTTCTGCTCCCATTCCTGCTCCTGTTCGTTCTCTCATTCCTGTTCCTGTCTGGCTCCTATTCCTGCTCCCATTCATGATTCCGCTCTCGCTCATATTCCTGCTCCCACGCCTTTTCCTGCTCCCACTCCGCCTCCTGCTCTCACTCACGTTCCGGCTCTCACTGCTGTTCCTGCTCCCAGTCCTGTTCCTGCTCTCGATCCTGTTCCATCTCCTGCACTCATTCCTGCTCCTGTTCCTGCTCTCATTCCTGATCCTGCTCCGACTACTGTTCCTGCTCCGACTCCTGTTCCTGCTCCCGCTCCAGTTACTGCTCTCACTCCTTTTCCTGCTCTCACACCTGTTCCTGCTCCCACTCCTGTTCCTGCTCCCACTCCTGTTCCTGCTGCCACTCATGTTCCTGCTCTCGCTCCTGTTCCTGCTCCCACTCCTGTTCCTGCTCTCCCTTCTATTCCTGCTCCCACACCTGTTCCTGCACTCACACCTGTTCTTGCTCCTGATCCTGTTCCTGCTCCCACTCCTTTTCCTGCTCCCACTGCCCTTCCTGCTCTCACTCCTGTTCCTGCTCTCAATTCAATTCCTGCTCCCACTCCTGTTCCTGCTCCCACTCCTGTTCCTGCTCCCACTCCTGTTCCTGCACTCACTCCTGTTCCTGCTCCCACTCCTGTTCCTGCTCTCAATCCAATTCCTGCTCTCACTACTGTTCCTGCTCTCACTCCTGTTCCTGCTCCTACTCCTTTTCATGCTACCACTCCTGTTCCTGCTCTCACTCCTGTTCCTGCTCCCACTCCTTTTCCTGCTCCCACTCCTGTTCCTGCTACCACTTCTTTTCCTGCTCTCACTCCTGTTCCTGCTCCACTCCTTTTCCTGCTCTCACTCCTTTTCCTGCTTCCACCCCTGTTCCTGCTCCCACTCCTGTTCCTGCTCCCACTCCTGTTCCTGCTCCCACTCCTGTTCCTGCTCCCACTTCTTTTCCTGCTCTCACTCCTGTTCCTGCTCCCACTCCTGTTCCTGCTCTCGCTCCTGTTCCTGCTCCCACTCCTGATCCTGCTCCCGCTCCGGTTCCTGCTCCCATTCCTTTTCCTGCTCTCACACCTGTTCCTGCTGCCACTCCTGTTCCTGCTCCCACTCCTGTTTCTGCTCTCACTACTGTTCCTGCTCCCACTCCTGTTCCTGCTACCACTTCTTTTCCTGCTCTCACTCCTTTTCCTGCTCTCACTCCTTTTCCTGCTTCCACTCCTGTTCCTGCTCTCACTCCTGTTCCTGCTCCCACTCCTGTTCCTGCTCCCACTCCTGTTCCTGCTCCCACTCCTGTTCCTGCTTCCACTTCTTTTCCTGCTCTCACTCCTGTTCCTGCTCCCACTCCTGTTCCTGCTCCCACTCCTGTTCCTGATCCTGCTCCTGTTCCTGCTCTCACTCCTGTTCCTGCTCCTACCCCTGTTCCTGATCTCACACCTGATACTGCTCCCACTGCTGTTCCTGCTCCCACTGCTGTTCCAGCTCTCAATCCAATTCTGGCTCTCCCTCCTGTTCGTGCTCCCACACCTGTTCCTGCACTCACACCTGGTCTTGCTCCTGATCCTGTTCCTGCTCCCAGTCCTTTTCCTGCTCCCACTCCTGTTCCTGCTCCACTCCTTTTCCTGCTCTCACTCCTTTTCCTGCTTCCACTCCTGTTCCTGCTCTCACTCATGTTACTGCTCCCACTCCTGTTCCTGCTCTCACTACTGTTCCTGCTCCCACTCCTGTTCCTGCTCCCACTCCTGTTCCTGCTCCCACTCCTGTTCCTGCTACCACTTCTTTTCCTGCTCTCACTCCTGTTCCTGCTCCCACTCCTTTTTTTTTGCTCCCACTCCAGTTCCTGCTCTCACTCCTGTTCCTGCTCTCAATCCAATTCCTGCTCCCACTCCTGTTCCTGCTCTCACTACTGTTCCTACTCACACTCCTGTTCCTGCTCCCACTCCTCTTCCTGCTCCTGATCCTGTTCCTGCTCCCGCTGCTGTTCCTGCTCCCGTGGCTGTTGCTGCTCCCACTCCTGTTCCTGCTCCTGGTCCTGCTCCTGATCTTGCTCCTGCTCTCACTCCTGTTCCTGCTCTCAATCCTGTTCCTGCTCCCGCTGCTTTTCCTGCTCTAACTCCTGTTACTGCGCCTGCTCCTGTTCCAGCTCTCACTCCAGTTCCTGCTCTCACTTCTGTTCCTGCTCTTACCCCTGTTCCTGCACCCACTCCTATTCCTCATCTCACTCCTTTTCCTGCTCCTACCCCTGTTCCTGCTCTCACAACAGTTCCTGCTCTCACTCCTGTTCCTGCTCTCACTCCTGTTCCTGCTCCCACTCCTTTTCCTGCTCCCACTTCTGTTCCTGCTTCTGCTCCCATTCCTGCTCCTGTTCGTTCTCTCATTCCTGTTCCTGTCTGGCTCCTATTCCTGCTCACATTCCTGATTCCGCTCTCGCTCATATTCCTGCTCCCACGCCTTTTCCTGCTCCCACGCCTTATCCTGCTGTCACTCATGTTGCGGCTCTCACTCCTGTTCCTGCTCCCAGTCCTGTTCCTGCTCTCGATCCTGTTCCATCTCCTGCTCTCATTCCTGCTCCTGTTCCTGCTCTCACTCCTGATCCTGCTCCGACTCCTGTTCCTGCTCCGACTCCTGTTCCTGCTCCCGCTCCAGTTACTGCTCTCACTCCTGTTCCTGCTTCCGCTCCAGTTCCTGCTCCCATTCCTTTTCCTGCTCTCACACCTGTTCCTGCTCCCACTCCTGTTCCTGCTCCCACTCCTGTTCCTGCTCCCACTCCTGTTCCTGCTGCCACTCATGTTCCTGCTCCCACTCCTGTTCCTGCTCTCGCTCCTGTTCCTGCTCCCACTCCTGTTCCTGCTCTCCCTGCTGTTCCTGCTCCCACACCTGTTCCTGCACTCACACCTGTTCTTGCTCCTGATCCTGTTCCTGCTCTCACTCCTGTTCCTGCTCCCACTCCTGTTCCTGCTCTCCCTCCTGTTCCTGCTCTCCCCCCTGTTCCTGCTCCCACACCTGTTCCTGCACTCAGACCTGTTCTTGCTCCTGATCCTGTTCCTGCTCCCAATCCTTTTCCTGCTCCCACTCCTGCTCCTGCTCCCACTCCTATTGCTGCTCTCACTCCAGTTCCAGCTCTCAATCCAATGCCTGCTCCCACTCCTGTTCCTGCTCTCACTCCTGTTCCTTTTCTCACTGCTGTTCCTGTTCTCACTCCTATTCCTGCTCTCACTACTGTTCCTGCTCTCACTCCTGTTCCTGCTCCCACTCCTGTTCCTGCTCCCACACCTGTTCCTGATCCTGCTCCTGTTCCTGCTCTCACTCCTGTTCCTGCTTCTACCCCGGTTCCTGATCTCACACCTGATACTGCTCCCACTGCTCTTCCTGCTCCTACCACTGTTCCAGCTCTCAATCCAATTCCTGCTCTCACTCCTGTTCCTGCTCCCACACCTGTTCCTGCACTCACTCCTGTTCCTGCTCACAATCCCATTCCTGCTCCCACTGCTGTTCCTGCTCTCACTCCTGTTCCTGCTCCGACTCCTGTTCCTGCTCCGACTCCTGTTCCTGCACTCACTCCTGTTCCTGCTCACAATCCCATTCCTGCTCCCACTGCTGTTCCTGCTCTCACTCCTGTTCCTGCTCCGACTCCTGTTCCTGCTCCCACTCCTGTTCCTGCTCTCACTCCTGTTCCTGCTCCCACTCCTGTTTCCGCTCCCACTCCTGTTCCTGATCCTGCTCCTGTTCCTGCTCTCACTCCTGTTCCTGCTTCTAACCCTGTTCCTGATCTCACACATGATACTGCTCCCACTGCTGTTCCTGCTCCTACTGCTGTTCCAGCTCTCAATCCAATTCCTGCTCCAACTCCTGTTCCTGCTCTCACTCCTGTTCCTGCTCTCACTCCTGTTCCTGCTCTCACTCCTGTTCCTGCTCTCACTCCTGTTCCTGCTCTCATCCTGTTCCTGCTCCTGATCCTGTTCCTGCTCCCGCTGCTTTTCCTGCTCCCGTTGCTGTTGCTGCTCCCACTCCTGTTCCTGCTCCCGCTCCTGGTCCTGTTCCTGATGCTGCTCCTGCTCTCACTCCTGTTCCTGCTCTCACTCCTCTTCCTCCTCTCAATCCTGTTCCTGCTCCCGCTGCTTTTCCTGCTTTAACTCCTGTTACTGAGCCTGCTCCTTTTCCAGTTCTCACTCCTGTTCCTGCTCTCACTCCTGTTCCTGCTCCTGATCCTGTTCCTGCTCCTGAACCGGTTCCTGCTCTCACTCCAGTTCCTGCTCTCACTCCTGTTCCTGCTCTCACACCAGTTCCTGCTCTCACACCAGTTCCTGCTCTCACTCCTGTTCCTGCTCCCACTCCTTTTCCTGCTCCCACTTCTGTTCCTGCTTCTGCTCCCATTCCTGCTCCTGTTCGTTCTCTCATTCCTGTTCCTGTCTGGCTCCTATTCCTGCTCCCATTCATGATTCCGCTCTCGCTCATATTCCTGCTCCCACGCCTTTTCCTGCTCCCACTCCGCCTCCTGCTCTCACTCATGTTCCGGCTCTCACTCCAGTTCCTGCTCCCAGTCCTGTTCCTGCTCTCACTCATGTTCCATCTCCTGCACTCATTCCTGCTCCTGTTCCTGCTCTCATTCCTGATCCTGCTCCGACTACTGTTCCTGCTCCGACTCCTGTTCCTGCTCCCGCTCCAGTTACTGCTCTCACTCCTTTTCCTGCTCTCACACCTGTTCCTGCTCCCACTCCTGTTCCTGCTGCCACTCATGTTCCTGCTCTCGCTCCTGTTCCTGCTCCCACTCCTGTTCCTGCTCTCCCTTCTATTCCTGCTCCCACACCTGTTCCTGCTCCCACACCTGTTCCTGCACTCACACCTGTTCTTGCTCCTGCTCCTGTTCCTGCTCCCACTCCTTTTCCTGCTCCCACTGCCCTTCCTGCTCTCACTCCTGTTCCTGCTCTCAATTCATTTCCTGCTCCCACTCCTGTTCCTGCTCCCACTCCTGTTCCTGCTCCCACTCCTGTTCCTGCACTCACTCCTGTTCCTGCTCCCACTCCTGTTTCTGCTCTCAATCCAATTCCTGCTCTCACTACTGTTCCTGCTCTCACTCCTGTTCCTGCTCCCACTCCTTTTCCTGCTACCACTCCTTTTCCTGCTCCCACTCCTGTTCCTGCTACAACTTCTTTTCCTGCTCTCACTCCTGTTCCTGCTCCACTCCTTTTCCTGCTCTCACTCCTTTTCCTGCTTCCACCCCTGTTCCTGCTCCCACTCCTGTTCCTGCTCCCACTCCTGTTCCTGCTCCCACTCCTGTTCCTGCTCCCACTTCTTTTCCTGCTCCCACTCCTGTTCCTGCTCCCACTCCTGTTCCTGCTCCCGCTCCTGTTCCTGATCCTGCTCCTGTTCCTGCTTTCACTCCTGTTCCTGCTCCTACCCCTGTTCCTGATCTCACACCTGATACTGTTCTCACTGCTGTTCCAGCTCTCAATCCAATTCCTGCTCCAACTCCTGTTCCTGCTCTCACTCCTGTTCCTGCTCTCACTCCTGTTCCTGCTCTTACCCCTGTTCCTGCACCCACTCCTATTCCTCATCTCACTCCTTTTCCTGCTCCTATCCCTGTTCCTGCTCTCACACCAGTTCCTGCTCCCACTCCTTTTCCTGCTCCCACTCCTGTTCCTGCTCCCACTCCTTTTCCTGCTTCTGCTCCCATTCCTGCTCCTGTTCGTTCTCTCATTCCTGTTCCTGTCTGGCTCCTATTCCTGCTCACATTCCTGATTCCGCTCTCGCTCATATTCCTGCTCCCACTCCTGTTCCTGCTCCCGCTCCAGTTCCTGCTCCCACTCCTGTTCCTGCTCTAGCTCCTGTTCCTGCTCCGACTCCTGTTCCTGCTCCGACTCCTGTTCCTGCTCCCGCTCCAGTTCCTGCTCCCATTCCTTTTCCTGCTCCCACTCCTGTTTCTGCTCTCACTCCTGTTCCTGCTCCCACTCCTGTTCCTGCTTCCACTTCTTTTCCTGCTCTCACTCCTTTTCCTGCTCTCACTCCTTTTCCTGCTTCCACTCCTGTTCCTGCTCTCACTCCTGTTCCTGCTCTCACTACTGTTCCTGCTCCCACTCCTGTTCCTGCTCCCACTCCTGTTCCTGCTCCCGCTCCAGTTCCTGCTCCCATTCCTTTTCCTGCTCCCACTCCTGTTTCTGCTCTCACTCCTGTTCCTGCTCCCACTCCTGTTCCTGCTTCCACTTCTTTTCCTGCTCTCACTCCTTTTCCTGCTCTCACTCCTTTTCCTGCTTCCACTCCTGTTCCTGCTCTCACTACTGTTCCTGCTCCCACTCCTGTTCCTGCTCCCACTCCTGTTCCTGCTCCCACTCCTGTTCCTGCTCCCACTCCTGTTCCTGCTTCCACTTCTTTTCCTGCTCTCACTCCTGTTCCTGCTCCCACTCCTGTTCCTGATCCTGCTCCTGTTCCTGCTCTCACTCCTGTTCCTGCTCCTACCCCTGTTCCTGATCTCACACCTGATACTGCTCCCACTGCTGTTCCTGCTCCCACTGCTGTTCCAGCTCTCAATCCAATTCCGGCTCTCCCTCCTGTTCCTGCTCTCCCTCCTGTTCCTGCTCCCACACCTGTTCCTGCACTCACACCTGGTCTTGCTCCTGATCCTGTTCCTGCTCCCACTCCTTTTCCTGCTCCCACTCCTGTTCCTGCTCCACTCCTTTTCCTGCTCTCACTCCTTTTCCTGCTTCCACTCCTGTTCCTGCTCTCACTCATGTTACTGCTCCCACTCCTGTTCCTGCTCTCACTACTGTTCCTGCTCCCACTCCTGTTCCTGCTCCCACTCCTGTTCCTGCTCCCACTCCTGTTCCTGCTACCACTTCTTTTCCTGCTCCCACTCCTGTTCCTGCTCCCACTCCTTTTCCTGCTCCCACTCCAGTTCCTGCTCTCACTCCTGTTCCTGCTCTCAATCCAATTCCTGCTCCCACTCCTGTTCCTGCTCTCACTACTGTTCCTACTCACACTCCTGTTCCTGCTCCCACTCCTGTTCCTGCTCTCACTCCTCTTCCTGCTCCTGATCCTGTTCCTGCTCCCGCTGCTGTTCCTGCTCCCGTGGCTGTTGCTGCTCCCACTCCTGTTCCTGCTCCTGGTCCTGCTCCTGATCTTGCTCCTGCTCTCACTCCTGTTCCTGCTCTCAATCCTGTTCCTGCTCCCGCTGCTTTTCCTGCTCTAACTCCTGTTACTGCGCCTGCTCCTGTTCCAGCTCTCACTCCAGTTCCTGCTCTCACTCCTGTTCCTGCTCTTACCCCTGTTCCTGCACCCACTCCTATTCCTCATCTCACTCCTTTTCCTGCTCCTACCCCTGTTCCTGCTCTCACAACAGTTCCTGCTCTCACTCCTGTTCCTGCTCCCACTCCTTTTCCTGCTCCCACTTCTGTTCCTGCTTCTGCTCCCATTCCTGCTCCTGTTCGTTCTCTCATTCCTGTTCCTGTCTGGCTCCTATTCCTGCTCACATTCCTGATTCCGCTCTCGCTCATATTCCTGCTCCCACGCCTTTTCCTGCTCCCACGCCTTATCCTGCTGTCACTCATGTTGCGGCTCTCACTCCTGTTCCTGCTCCCAGTCCTGTTCCTGCTCTCGATCCTGTTCCATCTCCTGCTCTCATTCCTGCTTCTGTTCCTGCTCTCACTCCTGATCCTGCTCCGACTCCTGTTCCTGCTCCGACTCCTGTTCCTGCTCCCGCTCCAGTTACTGCTCTCACTCCTGTTCCTGCTTCCGCTCCAGTTCCTGCTCCCATTCCTTTTCCTGCTCTCACACCTGTTCCTGCTCCCACTCCTGTTCCTGCTCCCACTCCTGTTCCTGCTCCCACTCCTGTTCCTGCTGCCACTCATGTTCCTGCTCCCACTCCTGTTCCTGCTCTCGCTCCTGTTCCTGCTCCCACTCCTGTTCCTGCTCTCCCTGCTGTTCCTGCACTCACACCTGTTCTTGCTCCTGATCCTGTTCCTGCTCCCACTCCTGTTCCTGCTCTCCCTCCTGTTCCTGCTCTCCCCCCTGTTCCTGCTCCCACACCTGTTCCTGCACTCAGACCTGTTCTTGCTCCTGATCCTGTTCCTGCTCCCAATCCTTTTCCTGCTCCCACTCCTGCTCCTGCTCCCACTCCTATTGCTGCTCTCACTCCAGTTCCAGCTCTCAATCCAATGCCTGCTCCCACTCCTGTTCCTGCTCTCACTCCTGTTCCTTTTCTCACTGCTGTTCCTGTTCTCACTCCTATTCCTGCTCTCACTACTGTTTCTGCTCTCACTCCTGTTCCTGCTCCCACTCCTGTTCCTGCTCCCACACCTGTTCCTGATCCTGCTCCTGTTCCTGCTCTCACTCCTGTTCCTGCTTCTACCCCGGTTCCTGATCTCACACCTGATACTGCTCCCACTGCTCTTCCTGCTCCTACCACTGTTCCAGCTCTCAATCCAATTCCTGCTCTCACTCCTGTTCCTGCTCCCACACCTGTTCCTGCACTCACTCCTGTTCCTGCTCACAATCCCATTCCTGCTCCCACTGCTGTTCCTGCTCTCACTCCTGTTCCTGCTCCGACTCCTGTTCCTGCTCCCACTCCTGTTCCTGCTCTCACTCCTGTTCCTGCTCCCACTCCTGTTCCTGATCCTGCTCCTGTTCCTGCTCTCACTCCTGTTCCTGCTTCTAACCCTGTTCCTGATCTCACACATGATACTGATCCCACTGCTGTTCCTGCTCCTACTGCTGTTCCAGCTCTCAATCCAATTCCTGCTCCAACTCCTGTTCCTGCTCTCACTCCTGTTCCTGCTCTCACTCCTGTTCCTGCTCTCACTCCTGTTCCAGCTCTCACTCCTGTTCCTGCTCTCATCCTGTTCCTGCTCCTGATCCTGTTCCTGCTCCCGCTGCTTTTCCTGCTCCCGTTGCTGTTGCTGCTCCCACTCCTGTTCCTGCTCCCGCTCCTGGTCCTGTTCCTGATGCTGCTCCTGCTCTCACTCCTGTTCCTGCTCTCAATCCTGTTCCTGCTCTCAATCCTGTTCCTGCTCCCGCTGCTTTTCCTGCTTTAACTCCTGTTACTGAGCCTGCTCCTTTTCCAGTTCTCACTCCTGTTCCTGCTCTCACTCCTGTTCCTGCTCTCACTCCTGTTCCTGCTCCTGAACCGGTTCCTGCTCTCACTCCAGTTCCTGCTCTCACTCCTGTTCCTGCTCTTACCACTGTTCCTGCACCCACTCCTATTCCTCATCTCACTCCTGTTCCTTCTCCTGATCCTGTTCCTGCTCTCACACCAGTTCCTGCTCTCACTCCTGTTCCTGCTCCCACTCCTTTTCCTGCTCCCACTTCTGTTCCTGCTTCTGCTCCCATTCCTGCTCCTGTTCGTTCTCTCATTCCTGTTCCTGTCTGGCTCCTATTCCTGCTCCCATTCATGATTCCGCTCTCGCTCATATTCCTGCTCCCACGCCTTTTCCTGCTCCCACTCCGCCTCCTGCTCTCACTCATGTTCCGGCTCTCACTCCTGTTCCATCTCCTGCACTCATTCCTGCTCCTGTTCCTGCTCTCATTCCTGATCCTGCTCCGACTACTGTTCCTGCTCCGACTCCTGTTCCTGCTCCCGCTCCAGTTACTGCTCTCACTCCTTTTCCTGCTCTCACACCTGTTCCTGCTCCCACTCCTGTTCCTGCTGCCACTCATGTTCCTGCTCTCGCTCCTGTTCCTGCTCCCACTCCTGTTCCTGCTCTCCCTTCTATTCCTGCTCCCACACCTGTTCCTGCACTCACACCTGTTCTTGCTCCTGATCCTGTTCCTGCTCCCACTCCTTTTCCTGCTCCCACTGCCCTTCCTGCTCTCACTCCTGTTCCTGCTCTCAATTCAATTCCTGCTCCCACTCCTGTTCCTGCTCCCACTCCTGTTCCTGCTCCCACTCCTGTTCCTGCTCTCAATCCAATTCCTGCTCTCACTACTGTTCCTGCTCTCACTCCTGTTCCTGCTCCCACTCCTTTTCCTGCTACCACTCCTGTTCCTGCTCTCACTCCTGTTCCTGCTCCCACTCCTTTTCCTGCTCCCACACCTGTTCCTGCTACCACTTCTTTTCCTGCTCTCACTCCTGTTCCTGCTCCACTCCTTTTCCTGCTCTCACTCCTTTTCCTGCTTCCACCCCTGTTCCTGCTCCCACTCCTGTTCCTGCTCCCACTCCTGTTCCTGCTCCCACTCCTGTTCCTGCTCCCACTTCTTTTCCTGCTCTCACTCCTGTTCCTGCTCCCACTCCTGTTCCTGCTCTCGCTCCTGTTCCTGCTCCCACTCCTGATCCTGCTCCCGCTCCTGTTCCTGCTCCCACTCCTGATCCTGCTCCCGCTCCGGTTCCTGCTCCCATTCCTTTTCCTGCTCTCACACCTGTTCCTGCTGCCACTCCTGTTCCTGCTCCCACTCCTGTTTCTGCTCTCACTACTGTTCCTGCTCCCACTCCTGTTCCTGCTACCACTTCTTTTCCTGCTCTCACTCCTTTTCCTGCTCTCACTCCTTTTCCTGCTTCCACTCCTGTTCCTGCTCTCACTCCTGTTCCTGCTCCCACTGCCCTTCCTGCTCTCACTCCTGTTCCTGCTCTCAATTCAATTCCTGCTCCCACTCCTGTTCCTGCTCCCACTCCTGTTCCTGCTCCCACTCCTGTTCCTGCACTCACTCCTGTTCCTGCTCCCACTCCTGTTCCTGCTCTCAATCCAATTCCTGCTCTCACTACTGTTCCTGCTCTCACTCCTGTTCCTGCTCCCACTCCTTTTCCTGCTACCACTCCTGTTCCTGCTCTCACTCCTGTTCCTGCTCCCACTCCTTTTCCTGCTCCCACTCCTGTTCCTGCTACCACTTCTTTTCCTGCTCTCACTCCTGTTCCTGCTCCACTCCATTTCCTGCTCTCACTCCTTTTCCTGCTTCCACCCCTGTTCCTGCTCCCACTCCTGTTCCTGCTCCCACTCCTGTTCCTGCTCC
The DNA here is from genome assembly GCF_017639515.1 of Carcharodon carcharias. Taxonomy (NCBI): domain Eukaryota; kingdom Metazoa; phylum Chordata; class Chondrichthyes; order Lamniformes; family Lamnidae; genus Carcharodon; species Carcharodon carcharias. The sequence goes on from NC_054479.1 coordinate 62,782,972, forward strand.
CACTCCTGTTCCTGCTCCCACTTCTTTTCCTGCTCTCACTCCTGTTCCTGCTCCCACTCCTGTTCCTGCTCTCGCTCCTGTTCCTGCTCCCACTCCTGATCCTGCTCCCGCTCCGGTTCCTGCTCCCATTCCTTTTCCTGCTCTCACACCTGTTCCTGCTGCCACTCCTGTTCCTGCTCCCACTCCTGTTTCTGCTCTCACTACTGTTCCTGCTCCCACTCCTGTTCCTGCTACCACTTCTTTTCCTGCTCTCACTCCTTTTCCTGCTCTCACTCCTTTTCCTGCTTCCACTCCTGTTCCTGCTCTCACTCCTGTTCCTGCTCCCACTCCTGTTCCTGCTCCCACTCCTGTTCCTGCTCCCACTCCTGTTCCTGCTCCCACTCCTGTTCCTGCTTCCACTTCTTTTCCTGCTCTCACTCCTGTTCCTGCTCCCACTCCTGTTCCTGCTCCCACTCCTGTTCCTGATCCTGCTCCTGTTCCTGCTCTCACTCCTGTTCCTGCTCCTACCCCTGTTCCTGATCTCACACCTGATACTGCTCCCACTGCTGTTCCTGCTCCCACTGCTGTTCCAGCTCTCAATCCAATTCTGGCTCTCCCTCCTGTTCCTGCTCCCACACCTGGTCTTGCTCCTGATCCTGTTCCTGCTCCCACTCCTTTTCCTGCTCCCACTCCTGTTCCTGCTCCACTCCTTTTCCTGCTCTCACTCCTTTTCCTGCTTCCACTCCTGTTCCTGCTCTCACTCATGTTACTGCTCCCACTCCTGTTCCTGCTCTCACTACTGTTCCTGCTCCCACTCCTGTTCCTGCTCCCACTCCTGTTCCTGCTCCCACTCCTGTTCCTGCTACCACTTCTTTTCCTGCTCTCACTCCTGTTCCTGCTCCCACTCCTTTTTTTTTGCTCCCACTCCAGTTCCTGCTCTCACTCCTGTTCCTGCTCTCAATCCAATTCCTGCTCCCACTCCTGTTCCTGCTCTCACTACTGTTCCTACTCACACTCCTGTTCCTGCTCCCACTCCTCTTCCTGCTCCTGATCCTGTTCCTGCTCCCGCTGCTGTTCCTGCTCCCGTGGCTGTTGCTGCTCCCACTCCTGTTCCTGCTCCTGTTCCTGCTCCTGGTCCTGCTCCTGATCTTGCTCCTGCTCTCACTCCTGTTCCTGCTCTCAATCCTGTTCCTGCTCCCGCTGCTTTTCCTGCTCTAACTCCTGTTACTGCGCCTGCTCCTGTTCCAGCTCTCACTCCAGTTCCTGCTCTCACTTCTGTTCCTGCTCTTACCCCTGTTCCTGCACCCACTCCTATTCCTCATCTCACTCCTTTTCCTGCTCCTACCCCTGTTCCTGCTCTCACAACAGTTCCTGCTCTCACTCCTGTTCCTGCTCTCACTCCTGTTCCTGCTCCCACTCCTTTTCCTGCTCCCACTTCTGTTCCTGCTTCTGCTCCCATTCCTGCTCCTGTTCGTTCTCTCATTCCTGTTCCTGTCTGGCTCCTATTCCTGCTCACATTCCTGATTCCGCTCTCGCTCATATTCCTGCTCCCACGCCTTTTCCTGCTCCCACGCCTTATCCTGCTGTCACTCATGTTGCGGCTCTCACTCCTGTTCCTGCTCCCAGTCCTGTTCCTGCTCTCGATCCTGTTCCATCTCCTGCTCTCATTCCTGCTCCTGTTCCTGCTCTCACTCCTGATCCTGCTCCGACTCCTGTTCCTGCTCCGACTCCTGTTCCTGCTCCCGCTCCAGTTACTGCTCTCACTCCTGTTCCTGCTTCCGCTCCAGTTCCTGCTCCCATTCCTTTTCCTGCTCTCACACCTGTTCCTGCTCCCACTCCTGTTCCTGCTCCCACTCCTGTTCCTGCTCCCACTCCTGTTCCTGCTGCCACTCATGTTCCTGCTCCCACTCCTGTTCCTGCTCTCGCTCCTGTTCCTGCTCCCACTCCTGTTCCTGCTCTCCCTGCTGTTCCTGCTCCCACACCTGTTCCTGCACTCACACCTGTTCTTGCTCCTGATCCTGTTCCTGCTCTCACTCCTGTTCCTGCTCCCACTCCTGTTCCTGCTCTCCCTCCTGTTCCTGCTCTCCCCCCTGTTCCTGCTCCCACACCTGTTCCTGCACTCAGACCTGTTCTTGCTCCTGATCCTGTTCCTGCTCCCAATCCTTTTCCTGCTCCCACTCCTGCTCCTGCTCCCACTCCTATTGCTGCTCTCACTCCAGTTCCAGCTCTCAATCCAATGCCTGCTCCCACTCCTGTTCCTGCTCTCACTCCTGTTCCTTTTCTCACTGCTGTTCCTGTTCTCACTCCTATTCCTGCTCTCACTACTGTTCCTGCTCTCACTCCTGTTCCTGCTCCCACTCCTGTTCCTGCTCCCACACCTGTTCCTGATCCTGCTCCTGTTCCTGCTCTCACTCCTGTTCCTGCTTCTACCCCGGTTCCTGATCTCACACCTGATACTGCTCCCACTGCTCTTCCTGCTCCTACCACTGTTCCAGCTCTCAATCCAATTCCTGCTCTCACTCCTGTTCCTGCTCCCACACCTGTTCCTGCACTCACTCCTGTTCCTGCTCACAATCCCATTCCTGCTCCCACTGCTGTTCCTGCTCTCACTCCTGTTCCTGCTCCGACTCCTGTTCCTGCTCCGACTCCTGTTCCTGCTCCCACTCCTGTTCCTGCTCTCACTCCTGTTCCTGCTCCCACTCCTGTTCCTGATCCTGCTCCTGTTCCTGCTCTCACTCCTGTTCCTGCTTCTACCCCGGTTCCTGATCTCACACCTGATACTGCTCCCACTGCTCTTCCTGCTCCTACCACTGTTCCAGCTCTCAATCCAATTCCTGCTCTCACTCCTGTTCCTGCTCCCACACCTGTTCCTGCACTCACTCCTGTTCCTGCTCACAATCCCATTCCTGCTCCCACTGCTGTTCCTGCTCTCACTCCTGTTCCTGCTCCGACTCCTGTTCCTGCTCCCAATCCTGTTCCTGCTCTCACTCCTGTTCCTGCTCCCACTCCTGTTCCTGATCCTGCTCCTGTTCCTGCTTCTAACCCTGTTCCTGATCTCACACATGATACTGCTCCCACTGCTGTTCCTGCTCCTACTGCTGTTCCAGCTCTCAATCCAATTCCTGCTCCAACTCCTGTTCCTGCTCTCACTCCTGTTCCTGCTCTCACTCCTGTTCCTGCTCTCACTCCTGTTCCAGCTCTCACTCCTGTTCCTGCTCTCATCCTGTTCCTGCTCCTGATCCTGTTCCTGCTCCCGCTGCTTTTCCTGCTCCCGTTGCTGTTGCTGCTCCCACTCCTGTTCCTGCTCCCGCTCCTGGTCCTGTTCCTGATGCTGCTCCTGCTCTCACTCCTGTTCCTGCTCTCAATCCTGTTCCTGCTCTCAATCCTGTTCCTGCTCCCGCTGCTTTTCCTGCTTTAACTCCTGTTACTGAGCCTGCTCCTTTTCCAGTTCTCACTCCTGTTCCTGCTCTCACTCCTGTTCCTGCTCTCACTCCTGTTCCTGCTCCTGAACCGGTTCCTGCTCTCACTCCAGTTCCTGCTCTCACTCCTGTTCCTGCTCTTACCACTGTTCCTGCACCCACTCCTATTCCTCATCTCACTCCTGTTCCTGCTCCTACCCCTGTTCCTGCTCTCACACCAGTTCCTGCTCTCACTCCTGTTCCTGCTCCCACTCCTTTTCCTGCTCCCACTTCTGTTCCTGCTTCTGCTCCCATTCCTGCTCCTGTTCGTTCTCTCATTCCTGTTCCTGTCTGGCTCCTATTCCTGCTCCCATTCATGATTCCGCTCTCGCTCATATTCCTGCTCCCACGCCTTTTCCTGCTCCCACTCCGCCTCCTGCTCTCACTCATGTTCCGGCTCTCACTCCTGTTCCTGCTCCCAGTCCTGTTCCTGCTTCTGCTCCCATTCCTGCTCCTGTTCGTTCTCTCATTCCTGTTCCTGTCTGGCTCCTATTCCTGCTCACATTCCTGATTCCGCTCTCGCTCATATTCCTGCTCCCACGCCTTTTCCTGCTCCCACTCCGGTTCCTGCTCTCACTCATTTTGCGGCTCTCACTCCTGTTCCTGCTCCCAGTCCTGTTCCTGCTCTCGATCCTGTTCCATCTCCTGCTCTCATTCCTGCTCCTGTTCCTGCTCTCTCTCCTGATCCTGCTCTCACTCCTGTTCCTGCTCCCACTCCTTTTCCTGCTACCACTCCTGTTCCTGCTCTCACTCCTGTTCCTGCTCCCACTCCTTTTCCTGCTCCCACTCCTGTTCCTGCTACCACTTCTTTTCCTGCTCTCACTCCTGTTCCTGCTCCACTCCATTTCCTGCTCTCACTCCTTTTCCTGCTTCCACCCCTGTTCCTGCTCCCACTCCTGTTCCTGCTCCCACTCCTGTTCCTGCTCCCACTCCTGTTCCTGCTCCCACTTCTTTTCCTGCTCTCACTCCTGTTCCTGCTCCCACTCCTGTTCCTGCTCTCGCTCCTGTTCCTGCTCCCACTCCTGATCCTGCTCCCGCTCCGGTTCCTGCTCCCATTCCTTTTCCTGCTCTCACACCTGTTCCTGCTGCCACTCCTGTTCCTGCTCCCACTCCTGTTTCTGCTCTCACTACTGTTCCTGCTCCCACTCCTGTTCCTGCTACCACTTCTTTTCCTGCTCTCACTCCTTTTCCTGCTCTCACTCCTTTTCCTGCTTCCACTCCTGTTCCTGCTCTCACTCCTGTTCCTGCTCCCACTCCTGTTCCTGCTCCCACTCCTGTTCCTGCTCCCACTCCTGTTCCTGCTCCCACTCCTGTTCCTGCTTCCACTTCTTTTCCTGCTCTCACTCCTGTTCCTGCTCCCACTCCTGTTCCTGCTCCCACTCCTGTTCCTGATCCTGCTCCTGTTCCTGCTCTCACTCCTGTTCCTGCTCCTACCCCTGTTCCTGATCTCACACCTGATACTGCTCCCACTGCTGTTCCTGCTCCCACTGCTGTTCCAGCTCTCAATCCAATTCTGGCTCTCCCTCCTGTTCCTGCTCCCACACCTGGTCTTGCTCCTGATCCTGTTCCTGCTCCCACTCCTTTTCCTGCTCCCACTCCTGTTCCTGCTCCACTCCTTTTCCTGCTCTCACTCCTTTTCCTGCTTCCACTCCTGTTCCTGCTCTCACTCATGTTACTGCTCCCACTCCTGTTCCTGCTCTCACTACTGTTCCTGCTCCCACTCCTGTTCCTGCTCCCACTCCTGTTCCTGCTCCCACTCCTGTTCCTGCTACCACTTCTTTTCCTGCTCTCACTCCTGTTCCTGCTCCCACTCCTTTTTTTTTGCTCCCACTCCAGTTCCTGCTCTCACTCCTGTTCCTGCTCTCAATCCAATTCCTGCTCCCACTCCTGTTCCTGCTCTCACTACTGTTCCTACTCACACTCCTGTTCCTGCTCCCACTCCTCTTCCTGCTCCTGATCCTGTTCCTGCTCCCGCTGCTGTTCCTGCTCCCGTGGCTGTTGCTGCTCCCACTCCTGTTCCTGCTCCTGTTCCTGCTCCTGGTCCTGCTCCTGATCTTGCTCCTGCTCTCACTCCTGTTCCTGCTCTCAATCCTGTTCCTGCTCCCGCTGCTTTTCCTGCTCTAACTCCTGTTACTGCGCCTGCTCCTGTTCCAGCTCTCACTCCAGTTCCTGCTCTCACTTCTGTTCCTGCTCTTACCCCTGTTCCTGCACCCACTCCTATTCCTCATCTCACTCCTTTTCCTGCTCCTACCCCTGTTCCTGCTCTCACAACAGTTCCTGCTCTCACTCCTGTTCCTGCTCTCACTCCTGTTCCTGCTCCCACTCCTTTTCCTGCTCCCACTTCTGTTCCTGCTTCTGCTCCCATTCCTGCTCCTGTTCGTTCTCTCATTCCTGTTCCTGTCTGGCTCCTATTCCTGCTCACATTCCTGATTCCGCTCTCGCTCATATTCCTGCTCCCACGCCTTTTCCTGCTCCCACGCCTTATCCTGCTGTCACTCATGTTGCGGCTCTCACTCCTGTTCCTGCTCCCAGTCCTGTTCCTGCTCTCGATCCTGTTCCATCTCCTGCTCTCATTCCTGCTCCTGTTCCTGCTCTCACTCCTGATCCTGCTCCGACTCCTGTTCCTGCTCCGACTCCTGTTCCTGCTCCCGCTCCAGTTACTGCTCTCACTCCTGTTCCTGCTTCCGCTCCAGTTCCTGCTCCCATTCCTTTTCCTGCTCTCACACCTGTTCCTGCTCCCACTCCTGTTCCTGCTCCCACTCCTGTTCCTGCTCCCACTCCTGTTCCTGCTGCCACTCATGTTCCTGCTCCCACTCCTGTTCCTGCTCTCGCTCCTGTTCCTGCTCCCACTCCTGTTCCTGCTCTCCCTGCTGTTCCTGCTCCCACACCTGTTCCTGCACTCACACCTGTTCTTGCTCCTGATCCTGTTCCTGCTCTCACTCCTGTTCCTGCTCCCACTCCTGTTCCTGCTCTCCCTCCTGTTCCTGCTCTCCCCCCTGTTCCTGCTCCCACACCTGTTCCTGCACTCAGACCTGTTCTTGCTCCTGATCCTGTTCCTGCTCCCAATCCTTTTCCTGCTCCCACTCCTGCTCCTGCTCCCACTCCTATTGCTGCTCTCACTCCAGTTCCAGCTCTCAATCCAATGCCTGCTCCCACTCCTGTTCCTGCTCTCACTCCTGTTCCTTTTCTCACTGCTGTTCCTGTTCTCACTCCTATTCCTGCTCTCACTACTGTTCCTGCTCTCACTCCTGTTCCTGCTCCCACTCCTGTTCCTGCTCCCACACCTGTTCCTGATCCTGCTCCTGTTCCTGCTCTCACTCCTGTTCCTGCTTCTACCCCGGTTCCTGATCTCACACCTGATACTGCTCCCACTGCTCTTCCTGCTCCTACCACTGTTCCAGCTCTCAATCCAATTCCTGCTCTCACTCCTGTTCCTGCTCCCACACCTGTTCCTGCACTCACTCCTGTTCCTGCTCACAATCCCATTCCTGCTCCCACTGCTGTTCCTGCTCTCACTCCTGTTCCTGCTCCGACTCCTGTTCCTGCTCCGACTCCTGTTCCTGCTCCCACTCCTGTTCCTGCTCTCACTCCTGTTCCTGCTCCCACTCCTGTTCCTGATCCTGCTCCTGTTCCTGCTCTCACTCCTGTTCCTGCTTCTACCCCGGTTCCTGATCTCACACCTGATACTGCTCCCACTGCTCTTCCTGCTCCTACCACTGTTCCAGCTCTCAATCCAATTCCTGCTCTCACTCCTGTTCCTGCTCCCACACCTGTTCCTGCACTCACTCCTGTTCCTGCTCACAATCCCATTCCTGCTCCCACTGCTGTTCCTGCTCTCACTCCTGTTCCTGCTCCGACTCCTGTTCCTGCTCCCAATCCTGTTCCTGCTCTCACTCCTGTTCCTGCTCCCACTCCTGTTCCTGATCCTGCTCCTGTTCCTGCTTCTAACCCTGTTCCTGATCTCACACATGATACTGCTCCCACTGCTGTTCCTGCTCCTACTGCTGTTCCAGCTCTCAATCCAATTCCTGCTCCAACTCCTGTTCCTGCTCTCACTCCTGTTCCTGCTCTCACTCCTGTTCCTGCTCTCACTCCTGTTCCAGCTCTCACTCCTGTTCCTGCTCTCATCCTGTTCCTGCTCCTGATCCTGTTCCTGCTCCCGCTGCTTTTCCTGCTCCCGTTGCTGTTGCTGCTCCCACTCCTGTTCCTGCTCCCGCTCCTGGTCCTGTTCCTGATGCTGCTCCTGCTCTCACTCCTGTTCCTGCTCTCAATCCTGTTCCTGCTCTCAATCCTGTTCCTGCTCCCGCTGCTTTTCCTGCTTTAACTCCTGTTACTGAGCCTGCTCCTTTTCCAGTTCTCACTCCTGTTCCTGCTCTCACTCCTGTTCCTGCTCTCACTCCTGTTCCTGCTCCTGAACCGGTTCCTGCTCTCACTCCAGTTCCTGCTCTCACTCCTGTTCCTGCTCTTACCACTGTTCCTGCACCCACTCCTATTCCTCATCTCACTCCTGTTCCTGCTCCTACCCCTGTTCCTGCTCTCACACCAGTTCCTGCTCTCACTCCTGTTCCTGCTCCCACTCCTTTTCCTGCTCCCACTTCTGTTCCTGCTTCTGCTCCCATTCCTGCTCCTGTTCGTTCTCTCATTCCTGTTCCTGTCTGGCTCCTATTCCTGCTCCCATTCATGATTCCGCTCTCGCTCATATTCCTGCTCCCACGCCTTTTCCTGCTCCCACTCCGCCTCCTGCTCTCACTCATGTTCCGGCTCTCACTCCTGTTCCTGCTCCCAGTCCTGTTCCTGCTCTCGATCCTGTTCCATCTCCTGCACTCATTCCTGCTCCTGTTCCTGCTCTCATTCCTGATCCTGCTCCGACTACTGTTCCTGCTCCGACTCCTGTTCCTGCTCCCGCTCCAGTTACTGCTCTCACTCCTGTTCCTGCTTCCGCTCCTGTTCCTGCTCCCACTCCTTTTCCTGCTCCCACTCCTGTTCCTGCTCCACTCCTTTTCCTGCTCTCACTCCTTTCCCTGCTTCCACTCCTGTTCCTGCTCTCACTCATGTTACTGCTCCCACTCCTGTTCCTGCTCTCACTACTGTTCCTGCTCCCACTCCTGTTCCTGCTCCCACTCCTGTTCCTGCTCCCACTCCTGTTCCTGCTACCACTTCTTTTCCTGCTCTCACTCCTGTTCCTGCTCCCACTCCTTTTTTTTTGCTCCCACTCCAGTTCCTGCTCTCACTCCTGTTCCTGCTCTCAATCCAATTCCTGCTCCCACTCCTGTTCCTGCTCTCACTACTGTTCCTACTCACACTCCTGTTCCTGCTCCCACTCCTCTTCCTGCTCCTGATCCTGTTCCTGCTCCCGCTGCTGTTCCTGCTCCCGTGGCTGTTGCTGCTCCCACTCCTGTTCCTGCTCCTGGTCCTGCTCCTGATCTTGCTCCTGCTCTCACTCCTGTTCCTGCTCTTACCCCTGTTCCTGCACCCACTCCTATTCCTCATCTCACTCCTTTTCCTGCTCCTACCCCTGTTCCTGCTCTCACAACAGTTCCTGCTCTCACTCCTGTTCCTACTCTCACTCCTGTTCCTGCTCCCACTCCTTTTCCTGCTCCCACTCCTGTTCCTGCTCTCACTCCTGTTCCTGCTCTCACTCCTGTTCCTGCTCTCACTCCTGTTCCTGCTCTCACTCCTGTTCCTGCTCTCACTCCTGTTCCTGCTCTCACTCCTGTTCCTGCTCTCACTCCTGTTCCTGCTCCCACTCCTTTTCCTGCTCCCACTTCTGTTCCTGCTTCTGCTCCCATTCCTGCTCCTGTTCGTTCTCTCATTCCTGTTCCTGTCTGGCTCCTATTCCTGCTCACATTCCTGATTCCGCTCTCGCTCATATTCCTGCTCCCACGCCTTTTCCTGCTCCCACTCCGGTTCCTGCTCTCACTCATTTTGCGGCTCTCACTCCTGTTCCTGCTCCCAGTCCTGTTCCTGCTCTCGATCCTGTTCCATCTCCTGCTCTCATTCCTGCTCCTGTTCCTGCTCTCTCTCCTGATCCTGCTCCGACTCCTGTTCCTGCTCCGACTCCTGTTCCTGCTCCCGCTCCAGTTACTGCTCTCACTCCTGTTCCTGCTTCCGCTCCAGTTCCTGCTCCCACTCCTGTTCTTGCTCCCACTCCTGTTCCTCCCACCACTCCTGTTCATGCTCTCACTCCTATTCCTGCTCCCAGTCCTGTTCCTGCTCCCACTCCTGTTCCTGTTCCTGCTCTCACTCCTGTTCCTGCTTCTACCCTTGTTCCTGCTTCTACCCCTGTTCCTGATCTCACACCTGATACTGCTCCCACTGCTGTTCCTGCTCCTACTGCTGTTCCAGCTCTCAATCCAATTCCTGCTCCCACTCCTGTTCCTGCTCTCACTCCTGTTCCTGCTCTCACTCCTGTTCCTGCTCCCGCTACTGGTCCTGTTCCTGATGCTGCTCCTGCTCTCACTCCTGTTCCTGCTCTCACTCCTGTTCCTGCTCTCAATCCTGTTCCTGCTCCCGCTGTTTTTCCTGCTCTAACTCCTGTTACTGCGCCTGCTCCTTTTCCAGTTCTCACTCCTGTTCCTGCTCTCACTCCTGTTCCTGCTTCTGATCCTGTTCCTGCTCCTGATCCGGTTCCTGCTCTCACTGAAGTTCCTGCTCTCACTGCTGTTCCTGCTCTTACCCCTGTTCCTGCTCTCACACCAGTTCCTGCTCTCACTCCTGTTCCTGCTCACACTCCTTTTCCTGCTCCCACTTCTGTTCCTGCTTCTGCTCCCATTCCAGCTCCTGTTCCTTCTCTCATTCCTGTTCCTGTCTGGCTCCTATTCCTGCTCCCATTCATGATTCCGCTCTTGCTCAGATTCCTGCTCCCACGCCTTTTCCTGCTCCCACTCCGCCTCCTGCTCTCACTCATGTTCCGGCTCTCTCTCCAGTTCCTGCTCCCAGTCCTGTTCCTGCTCTCGATCCTGTTCCATCTCCTGCACTCATTCCTGCTCCTGTTCCTGCTCTCACTCCTGATCCTGCTCCGACTCCTGTTCCTGCTCCGACTCCAGTTCCTGCTCCCGCTCCAGTTACTGCTCTCACTCCTGTTCCTGCTCCCGCTCCAGTTCCTGCTCCCATTCCTTTTCCTGCTCTCACACCTGTTCCTGCTCCCACTCCTGTTCCTGCTCCCACTCCTGTTCCTGCTCTCCCTGCTGTTCCTGCTCCCACAAATGTTCCTGCACTCACATCTGTTCTAACTCCTGATCCTGTTCCGGCTCTCACTCCTGTTCCTGCTCTCCCTCCTGTTCCTGCTCCCACACCTGTTCCTGCACTCACACCTGTTCTTGCTCCTGATCCTGTTCCTGCTCCCACTCCTTTTCCTGCTCCCACTGCTCTTGCTGCTCTCACTCCTGTTCCTGCTCTCACTACTGTTCCTGCACCCACTCCTGTTCCTGCTCCCACTCCTGTTCCTGCTCTCACTTTTGTTCCTGCTCTCACTCCTGTTCCTGCTCCCACTCCTTTTGCTGCTCCCACTCCTGTTCCTGCTACCACTTCTTTTCCTGCTCTCACTCCTGTTCCTGCTCCCACTCCTTTTCCTGCTCTCACTCCTGTTCCTGCTCTCAGTCCAATTCCTGCTTCCACTCCTGTTCCTGCTCTCACTCCTGTTACTGCTCCCACTTCTTTTCCTGCTCTCACTCCTGTTCCTGCTCCCACTCCTGTTCCTGCTCCCACTCCTGTTCCTGATCCTGTCCCTGTTCCTGCTCTCACTCCTGTTCCTGCTCCTATCCCTGTTCCTGATCTCACACCTGATACTGCTCCCACTGCTGCTCCTGCTCCCACTGCTGTTCCAGCTCTCAATCCAATTCCTGCTCTCCCTCCTGTTCCTGCTCCCACACCTGTTCCTGCACTCAAACCTGTTCTTGCTCCTGATCCTGTTCCTGCTCCCACTCCTGTTCCTGCTCTCCCTGCTGTTCCTGCTCCCACAAATGTTCCTGCACTCACACCTGTTCTTGCTCCTGATCCTTTCCGGCTCTCACTCCTGTTCCTGCTCTCACTCCTGTTCCTGCTCCCACCTCTGTTCCTGCTGCCAATCCTGTTCCTACTCTCCCTCCTGTTCCTGCTCCCACTCCTGTTTCTGCTCCCACTCCTGTTCCTGCTACCACTCCTGTTCCTGCTCTCACACCTGTTGCTGCTCCCACTGCTGTTCCGGCTCTCACTCCTGTTCCTGCTCCCACTCCTGTTCCTGCTCCCACTCCTGTTCCGGCTCTCACTCCTGTTCCTGCTCCCACTCCTGTTCCTGCTCCCACTCCTGTTCCTGCTCTCACTCCTGTTCCTGCTCCCACTCCTTTTCCTGCTCCCACTCCTGTTCCTGCTCTCACTACTGTTGCTGCTCTCACTACTGTTCCTGCTCCCACTCCTGTTCCTGCTACCACTTCTTTTCCTGCTCTCACTCCTGTTCCTGCTCCCACTCCTGTTCCTGCTCCCACTCCTGTTCCTGATCCTGCTCCTGTTCCTGCTCTCACTCCTGTTCCTCCTCCTACCCCTGTTCCTGATATCACACCTGATACTGCTCCCACTGCTGTTCCAGCTCTCAATCCAATTCCTGCTCTCACTCCTGTTCCTGCTCCCACACCTGTTCCTGCACTCACACCTGTTCTTGCTCCTGATCCTGTTCCGGCTCTCACTCCTGTTCTTGCTCTCACTCCTGTTCCTGCTCCCACCTCTGTTCCTGCTGCCACTCCTGTTCCTGCTCTCCCTCCTGTTCCTGCTCCCACACCTGTTCCTGCACTCACAGCTGTTCTTGCTCCTGATCCTGTTCCTGCTCCCACTCCTTTTCCTGCTCCCACTGCTCTTCCTGCTCTCACTCCTGTTCCTGCTCTCAATCCAATTCCTGCTCCCACTCCTGTTCCTGCTCTCACTACTGTTCCTGCTCCCACTCCTGTTCCTGCTCCCACTCCTCTTCCTGCTCTCACTTTTGTTCCTGCTCTCACTTTTGTTCCTGCTCTCACTCCTGTTCCTGCTCTCACTCCTGTTCCTGCTCTCACTACTGTTCCTGCTCTCACTACTGTTCCTGCTCCCACTCCTGTTCCTGCTACCATTTCTTTTCCTGCTCTCACTCCTGTTCCTGCTCCCACTCCTTTTCCTGATCTCACTCCTGTTCCTGCTCTCAATCCAATTCCTGCTTCCACTCCTGTTCCTGCTCTCACTACTGTTCCTGCTCCCACTCCTGTTCCTGCTCCCACTTCTTTTCCTGCTCTCCCTCCTGTTCCTGCTCCCACACCTGTTCCTGCACTCACACCTGTTCTTGCTCCTGATCCTGTTCCTGCTCCCACTCCTGTTCCTGCTCTCCCTGCTGTTCCTGCTCCCACAAATGTTCCTGCACTCACACCTGTTCTTGCTCCTGATCCTGTTCCGGCTCTCACTCCTGTTCCTGCTCTCACTCCTGTTCCTGCTCCCACCTCTGTTCCTGCTGCCAATCCTGTTCCTGCTCCCACACCTGTTCCTGCACTCACACCTGTTCTTGCTCCTGATCCTGTTCCTGCTCCCACTCCTTTTCCTGCTCCCACTGCTCTTCCTGCTCTCACTCCTGTTCCTGCTCTCAATCCAATTCCTGCTCCCACTCCTGTTCCTGCTCTCACTCCTGTTCCTGCTCTCACTCCTGTTCCTGCTCCCACTCCTTTTCCTGCTCCCACTCCTGTTCCTGCTCTCACTCCTGTTCCTGCTCCTACTCCAATTCCTGCTCCCACTCCTGTTCCTGCTCCCACTCCTGTTCCTGCTCTCCCTGCTGTTCCTGCTCCCACAAATGTTCCTGCACTCACACCTGTTCCTGCTCCCAACTGTGTTCCTGCTGCCACTCCTGTTCCTGCTCCCAAACCTGTTCCTGCTCTCACACCTGTTCCTGCACTCACACCTGTTCTTGCTCCTGATCCTGTTCCTGCTCCCACTCCTTTTCCTGCTCCCACTGCTCTTCCTGCTCTCACTCCTGTTCCTGCTCTCACTACTGTTCCTGCTCCCACTACTGTTCCTGCTCCCACTCCTGTTCCTGCTCCCACTCCTGTTCCTGCTCTCACTTTTGCTCCTGCTCTCACTCCTGTTCCTGCTCCCACTCCTTTTCCTGCTCCCACTCCTTTTCCTGCTCCCACTCCTGTTCCTCTCTCACTACTGTTCCTGCTCTCACTACTGTTCCTGCTCCCACTCCTGTTCCTGCTACCATTTCTTTTCCTGCTCTCACTCCTGTTCCTGCTCCCACTCCTTTTCCTGCTCCCACTCCTGTTCCTGCTCTCACTTTTGCTCCTGCTCTCACTGCTGTTCCTGCTCTTACCCCTGTTCCTGCTCTCACACCAGTTCCTGCTCTCACTCCTGTTCCTGCTCACACTCCTTTTCCTGCTCCCACTTCTGTTCCTGCTTCTGCTCCCATTCCAGCTCCTGTTCCTTCTCTCATTCCTGTTCCTGTCTGGCTCCTATTCCTGCTCCCATTCATGATTCCGCTCTTGCTCAGATTCCTGCTCCCACGCCTTTTCCTGCTCCCACTCCGCCTCCTGCTCTCACTCATGTTCCGGCTCTCTCTCCAGTTCCTGCTCCCAGTCCTGTTCCTGCTCTCGATCCTGTTCCATCTCCTGCACTCATTCCTGCTCCTGTTCCTGCTCTCACTCCTGATCCTGCTCCGACTCCTGTTCCTGCTCCGACTCCAGTTCCTGCTCCCGCTCCAGTTACTGCTCTCACTCCTGTTCCTGCTCCCGCTCCAGTTCCTGCTCCCATTCCTTTTCCTGCTCTCACACCTGTTCCTGCTCCCACTCCTGTTCCTGCTCCCACTCCTGTTCCTGCTCTCCCTGCTGTTCCTGCTCCCACAAATGTTCCTGCACTCACATCTGTTCTAACTCCTGATCCTGTTCCGGCTCTCACTCCTGTTCCTGCTCTCCCTCCTGTTCCTGCTCTCCCTCCTGTTCCTGCTCCCACACCTGTTCCTGCACTCACACCTGTTCTTGCTCCTGATCCTGTTCCTGCTCCCACTCCTTTTCCTGCTCCCACTGCTCTTGCTGCTCTCACTCCTGTTCCTGCTCTCACTACTGTTCCTGCACCCACTCCTGTTCCTGCTCCCACTCCTGTTCCTGCTCCCACTCCTTTTGCTGCTCCCACTCCTGTTCCTGCTCCCACTCCTTTTGCTGCTCCCACTCCTGTTCCTGCTACCACTTCTTTTCCTGCTCTCACTCCTGTTCCTGCTCCCACTCCTTTTCCTGCTCTCACTCCTGTTCCTGCTCTCAGTCCAATTCCTGCTTCCACTCCTGTTCCTGCTCTCACTCCTGTTACTGCTCCCACTTCTTTTCCTGCTCTCACTCCTGTTCCTGCTCCCACTCCTGTTCCTGCTCCCACTCCTGTTCCTGATCCTGTCCCTGTTCCTGCTCTCACTCCTGTTCCTGCTCCTATCCCTGTTCCTGATCTCACACCTGATACTGCTCCCACTGCTGCTCCTGCTCCCACTGCTGTTCCAGCTCTCAATCCAATTCCTGCTCTCCCTCCTGTTCCTGCTCCCACACCTGTTCCTGCACTCAAACCTGTTCTTGCTCCTGATCCTGTTCCTGCTCCCACTCCTGTTCCTGCTCTCCCTGCTGTTCCTGCTCCCACAAATGTTCCTGCACTCACACCTGTTCTTGCTCCTGATCCTTTCCGGCTCTCACTCCTGTTCCTGCTCTCACTCCTGTTCCTGCTCCCACCTCTGTTCCTGCTGCCAATCCTGTTCCTACTCTCCCTCCTGTTCCTGCTCCCACTCCTGTTTCTGCTCCCACTCCTGTTCCTGCTACCACTCCTGTTCCTGCTCTCACACCTGTTGCTGCTCCCACTGCTGTTCCGGCTCTCACTCCTGTTCCTGCTCCCACTCCTGTTCCTGCTCCCACTCCTGTTCCGGCTCTCACTCCTGTTCCTGCTCCCACTCCTGTTCCTGCTCCCACTCCTGTTCCTGCTCTCACTCCTGTTCCTGCTCCCACTCCTTTTCCTGCTCCCACTCCTGTTCCTGCTCTCACTACTGTTGCTGCTCTCACTACTGTTCCTGCTCCCACTCCTGTTCCTGCTACCACTTCTTTTCCTGCTCTCACTCCTGTTCCTGCTCCCACTCCTGTTCCTGCTCCCACTCCTGTTCCTGATCCTGCTCCTGTTCCTGCTCTCACTCCTGTTCCTCCTCCTACCCCTGTTCCTGATATCACACCTGATACTGCTCCCACTGCTGTTCCAGCTCTCAATCCAATTCCTGCTCTCACTCCTGTTCCTGCTCCCACACCTGTTCCTGCACTCACACCTGTTCTTGCTCCTGATCCTGTTCCGGCTCTCACTCCTGTCCTTGCTCTCACTCCTGTTCCTGCTCCCACCTCTGTTCCTGCTGCCACTCCTGTTCCTGCTCTCCCTCCTGTTCCTGCTCCCACACCTGTTCCTGCACTCACAGCTGTTCTTGCTCCTGATCCTGTTCCTGCTCCCACTCCTTTTCCTGCTCCCACTGCTCTTCCTGCTCTCACTCCTGTTCCTGCTCTCAATCCAATTCCTGCTCCCACTCCTGTTCCTGCTCTCACTACTGTTCCTGCTCCCACTCCTGTTCCTGCTCCCACTCCTCTTCCTGCTCTCACTTTTGTTCCTGCTCTCACTTTTGTTCCTGCTCTCACTTTTGTTCCTGCTCTCACTCCTGTTCCTGCTCTCACTCCTGTTCCTGCTCTCACTACTGTTCCTGCTCTCACTACTGTTCCTGCTCCCACTCCTGTTCCTGCTACCATTTCTTTTCCTGCTCTCACTCCTGTTCCTGCTCCCACTCCTTTTCCTGATCTCACTCCTGTTCCTGCTCTCAATCCAATTCCTGCTTCCACTCCTGTTCCTGCTCTCACTACTGTTCCTGCTCCCACTCCTGTTCCTGCTCCCACTTCTTTTCCTGCTCTCCCTCCTGTTCCTGCTCCCACACCTGTTCCTGCACTCACACCTGTTCTTGCTCCTGATCCTGTTCCTGCTCCCACTCCTGTTCCTGCTCTCCCTGCTGTTCCTGCTCCCACAAATGTTCCTGCACTCACACCTGTTCTTGCTCCTGATCCTGTTCCGGCTCTCACTCCTGTTCCTGCTCTCACTCCTGTTCCTGCTCCCACCTCTGTTCCTGCTGCCAATCCTGTTCCTGCTCCCACACCTGTTCCTGCACTCACACCTGTTCTTGCTCCTGATCCTGTTCCTGCTCCCACTCCTTTTCCTGCTCCCACTGCTCTTCCTGCTCTCACTCCTGTTCCTGCTCTCAATCCAATTCCTGCTCCCACTCCTGTTCCTGCTCTCACTCCTGTTCCTGCTCTCACTCCTGTTCCTGCTCCCACTCCTTTTCCTGCTCCCACTCCTGTTCCTGCTCTCACTCCTGTTCCTGCTCCTACTCCAATTCCTGCTCCCACTCCTGTTCCTGCTCCCACTCCTGTTCCTGCTCTCCCTGCTGTTCCTGCTCCCACAAATGTTCCTGCACTCACACCTGTTCCTGCTCCCAACTGTGTTCCTGCTGCCACTCCTGTTCCTGCTCCCAAACCTGTTCCTGCTCCCACACCTGTTCCTGCACTCACACCTGTTCTTGCTCCTGATCCTGTTCCTGCTCCCACTCCTTTTCCTGCTCCCACTGCTCTTCCTGCTCTCACTCCTGTTCCTGCTCTCACTACTGTTCCTGCTCCCACTACTGTTCCTGCTCCCACTCCTGTTCCTGCTCCCACTCCTGTTCCTGCTCTCACTTTTGCTCCTGCTCTCACTCCTGTTCCTGCTCCCACTCCTTTTCCTGCTCCCACTCCTTTTCCTGCTCCCACTCCTGTTCCTCTCTCACTACTGTTCCTGCTCTCACTACTGTTCCTGCTCCCACTCCTGTTCCTGCTACCATTTCTTTTCCTGCTCTCACTCCTGTTCCTGCTCCCACTCCTTTTCCTGCTCCCACTCCTGTTCCTGCTCTCACTTTTGCTCCTGCTCTCACTCCTGTTCCTGCTCCCACTCCTTTTCCTGCTCCCACTCCTGTTCCTCTCTCACTACTGTTCCTGCTCCAACTCCTGTTCCTGTTCCCACTCCTGTTCCTGCTCCCACTTCTTTTCCTGCTCTCACTCCTGTTCCTGCTCCCACTCCTGTTCCTGCTCCCACTCCTGTTCCTGCTCCCGCTCCTGTTCCTGATCCTGCTCCTGTTCCTGCTCTCACTCCTGTTCCTGCTCCTACCCCTGTTCCTGATCTCACACCTGATACTGCTCCCACTGCTGCTCCTGCTCCCACTGCTGTTCCAGCTCTCAATCCAATTCCTGCTCTCCCTCCTGTTCCTGCACTCACACCTGTTCTTGCTCCTGATCCTGTTCCTGCTCCCACTCCTGTTCCTGCTCTCCCTGCTGTTCCTGCTCCCACAAATGTTCCTGCACTCACACCTGTTCTTGCTCCTGATCCTGTTCCGGCTCTCACTCCTGTTCCTGCTCCCACTCCTGTTCCTGCTCTCACTCCTGTTCCTGCTCCCACCTCTGTTCCTGCTGCCACTCCTGTTCCTGCTCTCCCTCCTGTTCCTGCACTTACACCTGTTCTTGCTCCTGATCCTGTTCCTGCTCCCACACCTGTTCCTGCACTCACACCTGTTCTTGCTCCTGATCCTGTTCCTGCTCCCACTCCTTTTCCTGCTCCCACTGCTCTTCCTGCTCTCACTCCTGTTCCTGCTCTCAATCCAATTCCTGCTCCCACTCCTGTTCCTGCTCTCACTACTGTTCCTGCTCCCACTCCTGTTCCTGCTCCCACTCCTGTTCCGGCTCTCACTCCTGTTCCTGCTCCCACTCCTTTTCCTGCTCCCACTCCTGTTCCTGCTCTCACTCCTGTTCCTGCTCCCACTCCTGTTCCTGCTCCTACTCCAATTCCTGCTCCCACTCCTGTTCCTGCTCCCACTCCTGTTTCTGCTCTCCCTGCTGTTCCTGCTCCCACAAATGTTCCTGCACTCACACCTGTTCTTGCTCCTGATCCTGTTCCGGCTCTCACTCCTGTTCCTGCTCCCAACTCTGTTCCTGCTGCCACTCTTGTTCCTGCTCCCACACCTGTTCCTGCTCCCACACCTGTTCCTGCACTCACACCTGTTCTTGCTCCTGATCCTGTTCCTGCTCCCACTCCTTTTCCTGCTCCCACTGCTCTTCCTGCTCTCAATCCTGTTCCTGCTCTCAATCCAATTCCTGCTCCCACTCCTGTTCCTGCTCTCACTACTGTTCCTGCTTCCACTCCTGTTCCTGCTCCCACTCCTGTTCCTGCTCCCACTCCTTTTCCTGCTCCCACTCCTGTTCCTCTCTCACTACTGTTCCTGCTCTCACTACTGTTCCTGCTCCCACTCCTGTTCCTGCTCTCACTCCTGTTCCTGCTCCCACTCCTTTTCCTGCTCCCACTCCTGTTCCTCTCTCACTACTGTTCCTGCTCTCACTACTGTTCCTGCTCCCACTCCTGTTCCTGCTACCATTTCTTTTCCTGCTCTCACTCCTGTTCCTGCTCCCACTCCTTTTCCTGCTTCCAATCCTGTTCCTGCTCTCACTACTGTTCCTGCTCCAACTCCTGTTCCTGCTCCAACTCCTGTTCCTGCTCCCACTCCTGTTCCTGCTCCCATTTCTTTTCCTGCTCTCACTCCTGTTCCTGCTCCCACTCCTGTTCCTGCTCCCACTCCTGTTCCTGATCCTGCTCCTGTTCCTGCTCTCACTCCTGTTCCTGCTCCTACCCCTGTTCCTGATCTCACACCTGATACTGCTCCCACTGCTGCTCCTGCTCCCACTGCTGTTCCAGCTCTCAATCCAATACCTGCTCTCCCTCCTGTTCCTGCACTCACACCTGTTCTTGCTCCTGATCCTGTTCCTGCTCCCACTCCTGTTCCTGCTCTCCCTGCTGTTCCTGCTCCCACAAATGTTCCTGCACTCACACCTGTTCTTGCTTCTGATCCTGTTCCTGCTCCCACTCCTTTTCCTGCTCCCACTGCTCTTCCTGCTCTCACTCCTGTTCCTGCTCTCAATCCAATTCCTGCTCCCACTCCTGTTCCTGCTCCCACTCCTGTTCCTGCTCCCACTCCTGTTCCTGCTCTCACTACTGTTCCTGCTCCCACTCCTGTTCCTGCTCCCGCTCCTGTTCCTGCTCTCCCTCCTGTTCCTTCTCCCACTCCTTTTCCTTCTCCCACTCCTGTTCCTGCTCTCACTACTGTTCCTGCTCTCACTACTGTTCCTGTTCCCACTCCTTTTCCTGCTACCACTTCTTTTCCTGCTTCACTCCTGTTCCTGCTCCCACTCCTTTTCCTGCTCTCACTCCTGTTCCTGCTCTCAAACCAATTCCTGCTCCCACTCCTGTTCCTGATCCTGCTCCTGTTCCTGCTCTCACTCCTGATCCTCCTCCTACCCCTGTTCCTGATATCACACCTGATACTGCTCCCACTGCTGTTCCAGCTCTCAATCCAATTCCTGCTCTCCCTCCTGTTCCTGCTCCCACACCTGTTCTTGCTCCCACTCCTGTTCCTGCTCCTACTCCAATTCCTGCTCCCACTCCTGTTCCTGCTCCCACTCCTGTTCCTGCTACCACTTCTTTTCCTGCTCTCACTCCTGTTCCTGCTCCCACTCCTTTGCTTGCTCCCACTCCTGCTCCTGCTCTCACTCCTGTTCCTGCTCTCAATCCAATTCCTGCTCCCACTCCTGTTCCTGCTCTCACTACTGTTCCTGCTCCCACTCATGTTCCTGCTCTCACTCCTCTTCCTGCTCCTGATCCTGTTCCTGCTCCCGCTGTTGTTCCTGCTCCCGTAGCTGTTGCTGCTCCCACTCCTGTTCCTGCTCCCGCTCCTGGTCCTGCTCCTGATCTTGCTCCTGCTCTCACTCCTGTTCCTGCTCCCGCTGCTTTTCCTGCTCTAACTCCTGTTACTGCGCCTGCTCCCGTTCCAGCTCTCACTCCTGTTCCTGCTTCTGATCCTGTTCGTGCTTCTGATCCTGTTCCTGCTCCTGATCCGGTTCCTGCTCTCACTCCAGTTCCTGCTCTCACTCCTGTTCCTGCTCTTACCACTGTTCCTGCACCCACTCCTATTCCTCATCTCACTCCTTTTCCTGCTCCTACCCCTGTTCCTGCTCTCACACCAGTTTCTGCTCTCACTCCTGTTCCTGCTCCCACTCCTTTTCCTGCTCCCACTTCTGTTCCTGCTTCTGCTCCCATTCCTGCTCCTGTTCGTTCTCTCATTCCTGTTCCTGTCTGGCTCCTATTCCTGCTCACATTCCTGATTCCGCTCTCGCTCATATTCCTGCTCCCAGGCCTTTTCCTGCTCCCACTCCGGTTCCTGCTCTCACTCATTTTGCAGCTCTCACACCTGTTCCTGCTCCCAGTCCTGTTCCTGCTCTCGATCCTGTTCCATCTCCTGCTCTCATTCCTGCTCCTGTTCCTGCTCTCACTCCTGATCCTGCTCCGACTCCTGTTCCTGCTCCGACTCCTGTTCCTGCTCCCGCTCCAGTTACTGCTCTCACTCCTGTTCCTGCTCTTACCCCTGTTCCTGCACCCACTCCTATTCCTCATCTCACTCCTTTTCCTGCTCCTACCCCTGTTCCTGCTCTCACACCAGTTTCTGCTCTCACTCCTGTTCCTGCTCCCACTCCTTTTCCTGCTCCCACTTCTGTTCCTGCTTCTGCTCCCATTCCTGCTCCTGTTCGTTCTCTCATTCCTGTTCCTGTCTGGCTCCTATTCCTGCTCACATTCCTGATTCCGCTCTCGCTCATATTCCTGCTCCCAGGCCTTTTCCTGCTCCCACTCCGGTTCCTGCTCTCACTCATTTTGCAGCTCTCACACCTGTTCCTGCTCCCAGTCCTGTTCCTGCTCTCGATCCTGTTCCATCTCCTGCTCTCATTCCTGCTCCTGTTCCTGCTCTCGCTCCTGTTCCTGCTCCCACTCCTGTTCCTGCTCTCCCTGCTGTTCCTGCTCCCACACCTGTTCCTGCACTCACACCTGTTCTTGCTCCTGATCCTGTTCCTGCTCTCACTCCTGTTCCTGCTCCCACTCCTGTTCCTGCTCTCCCTCCTGTTCCTGCTCTCCCTCCTGTTCCTGCTCCCACACCTGTTCCTGCACTCACAACTGTTCTTGCTCCTGATCCTGTTCCTTCTCCCAATCCTTTTCCTGCTCCCACTGCTGTTCCTGCTCTCAATCCAATTCCTGCTCCCACTCCTGTTCCTGCTCCCACTCCAGTTCCTGCTCTCACTCCTGTTCCTTTTCTCACTGCTGTTCCTGTTCTCACTCCTATTCCTGCTCTCACTACTGTTACTGCTCCCACACCTGTTCCTGCTCCCACTCGTGTTCCTGATACTGCTCCTGTTCCTGCTCTCACTCCTGTTCCTGCTCCTACCCCTGTTCCTGATCTCACACCTGATACTGCTCTCACTCCTGTTCCTGCTCTCACTCCTGTTCCTGCTCTCACTCCTGTTCCTGCTCTCACTCCTGTTCCAGCTCTCACTCCTGTTCCAGCTCTCACTCCTGTTCCTGCTCTCACTCCTGTTCCTGCTCCTGATCCTGTTCCTGCTCCCGCTGCTGTTCCTGCTCCCATTGCTGTTCCTGCTCCCGTTGCTGTTCCTGCTCCCGCTCCTTTTCCTTCTCCCACTCCTGTTCTTGCTCTCACTCCTGTTCCTGCTCTCACTACTGTTCCTGCTCTCACTCCTGTTCCTGCTCCCACTCCTGTTCCTGCTCCCACTTATTTTCCTGCTCTCACTCCTGTTCCTGCTCCCACTCCTGTTCCTGCTTCTACCCCTGTTCCTGATCTCACACCTGATACTGCTCCCACTGCTGTTCCAGCTCTCAATCCAATTCCTGCTCCCACTCCTGTTCCTGCTCTCACTACTGTTCCTGCTCTCACTACTGTTCCTGCTCCCACTCCTGATCCTGCTCCCACTCCTGTTCCTGCTCCCACTTCTTTTCCTGCTCTCATTCCTGTTCCTGCTCCCACTGCTGTTCCTGCTCCCACTCCTGTTCCAGCTCTCAATCCAATTCCTGCTCCCACTCCTGTTCCTGCTCTCACTCCTGTTCCTGCTCTCACTCCTGTTCCTGCTCTCACTCCTGTTCCTGCTCTCACTCCTGTTCCAGCTCTCACTCCTGTTCTTGCTCTCACTCCTCTTCATGCTCCTGATCCTGTTCCTGCTCCCGCTGCTGTTCCTGCTCCCACTCCTGTTTCTGTTCCCGCTCCTGATCCTGCTCCTGATCTTGCACCTGCTCTCACTCCTGTTCCTCCTCTCAATCCTGTTCCTGCTCCCGCTGCTTTTCCTGCTCTAACTCCTGTTACTGCGCCTGCTCCTGTTCCAGCTCTCACTCCTGTTCCTGCTTCTGATCCTGTTCGTGCTTCTGATCCTGTTCCTGCTCCTGATCCGGTTCCTGCTCTCACTCCAGTTCCTGCTCTCACTCCTGTTCCTGCTCTTACCCCTGTTCCTGCACCCACTCCTATTCCTCATCTCACTCCTTTTCCTGCTCCTACCCCTGTTCCTGCTCTCACACCAGTTTCTGCTCTCACTCCTGTTCCTGCTCCCACTCCTTTTCCTGCTCCCACTTCTGTTCCTGCTTCTGCTCCCATTCCTGCTCCTGTTCGTTCTCTCATTCCTGTTCCTGTCTGGCTCCTATTCCTGCTCACATTCCTGATTCCGCTGTCGCTCATATTCCTGCTCCCACGCCTTTTCCTACTCCCACTCCGGTTCCTGCTCTCACTCATTTTGCGGCTCTCACTCCTGTTCCTGCTCCCAGTACTGTTCCTGCTCTCGATCCTGTTCCATCTCCTGCTCTCATTCCTGCTCCTGTTCCTGCACTCACTCCTGATCCTGCTCCGACTCCTGTTCCTGCTCCGACTCCTGTTCCTGCTCCCGCTCCAGTTACTGCTCTCACTCCTGTTCCTGCTCCCGCTCCAGTTCCTGCTCCCATTCCTTTTCCTGCTCTCACACCTGTTCCTGCTCCCACTCCTGTTCCTGCTGCCACTCATGTTCCTCCTCCTACTCCTGTTCCTGCTCTCGCTCCTGTTCCTGCTCCCACTCCTGTTCCTGCTCTCCCTGCTGTTCCTGCTCCCACACCTGTTCCTGCACTCACACCTGTTCTTGCTCCTGATCCTGTTCCTGCTCTCACTCCTGTTCCTGCTCCCACTCCTGTTCCTGCTCTCCCTCCTGTTCCTGCTCTCCCTCCTGTTCCTGCTCCCACACCTGATCCTGCACTCACACCTGTTCTTGCTCCTGATCCTGTTCCTTCTCCCAATCCTTTTCCTGCTCTCACTCCAGTTCTTAATCCTGCTCCTGTTCCTGATCTCACACCTGATACTGCTCTCACTGCTGTTCCTGCTCCCACTGCTGTTCCAGCTCTCAATCCAATTCCTGCTCCCACTCCTGTTCCTGCTCTCACTCCTGTTCCTGCTCTCACTCCTGTTCCTGCTCCTGATCCTGTTCCTGCTCCCGCTGCTGTTCCTGCTCCCATTGCTGTTCCTGCTCCCGTTGCTGTTCCTGCTCCCGCTCCTGTTCCTTCTCCCATTGCTGTTCCTGCTCCCATTGCTGTTCCTGTTCCCGTTGCTGTTCCTGCTCCCGTTGCTGTTCCTGCTCCCGCTCCTTTTCCTTCTCCCACTCCTGTTATGCTCTCACTCCTGTTCCTGCTCTCAATCCTGTTCCTGCTCTAAATCCTGTTACTGCGCCTGCTCCTTTTCCAGCTCTCACTCCTGTTCCTGCTCTCACTCCTGTTCCTGCGTCTGATCCTGTTCCTGCTGCTGATCCGGTTCCTGCTCTCACTCCTGTCCCTGCTCTCGCTCCTATCCCTGCTCTCGCTCCTGTTCCTGCTCTCGCTCCTGTTCCTGCTCTCACTCCTGTTCCTGCTCCCACACCTGTTCCTGCACACACACCTGTTCTTGCTCCTGATCCTGTTCCTGCTCCCACTCCTGTTCCTGCTCCCACTCCAGTTCCTGATCCTGCTCCTGTTCCTGCTCTCACTCGTGTTCCTGCTCCTACCCCTGTTCCTGATCTCACAGCTGATCCTGTTCTCACTGCTGTTCCTGCTCCCACTGCTGTTCCAGCTCTCAATCCAATTCCTGCTCACACTCCTGTTCCTGCTCTCACTACTGTTCCTGCTCTCACTACTGTTCCTGCTCTCACTCCTGTTCCTGCTCTCACTCCTGTTCCTGCTCTCACTCCTGATCCTGCTCTCACTCCTGTTCCTGCTCTCACTCCTGATCCTGCTCTCACTCCTGTTCCTGCTCTCACTCCTGTTCCTGCTCTCACTCCTGATCCTGCTCTCACTCCTGTTCCTGCTCCCACTGCAATTCCTGCTCCCACTCCAGTTCCTGCTCTCACTCCTCTCCCTGCTTTCCCCCCTGTTCCTGCTCTCCCACCTGTTCCTGCTCTCCCACCTGTTCCTGCTCTCACTCCTGTTCATGCTGTCACTCCTGTTCTTGTTCTCACTCCTGTTCCTTCTCTCACATCTGTTTCTGCATTTGCTAATACTCCTGCTCTCACTCCTTTTCACACTCCTGCTCCTGTTCCTGCTCTCACTCCTGTTCCTGCTCCCACTCCTATTCCTGCTCTCACTCAACTTCCAGCTCTCAATCCAATTCCTGCTCCCACTTCTGTTCCTGTTCTCACTCCTGTTCTTTTTCTCACTGCTGTTCCTGTTCTCACTCTTATTCCTGCCCTCACTCCTGTTCCTGCTCTCACTCATGTTACTGCTCACACTGCTCTTCCTGCTCTCACTCCTGTTCCTGCTCACAATCCCATTCCAACTCTCACTCCTGTTCCTGCTCTCACTCCTGTTCCTGCTCCTACTCCAATTCCTGCTCCCACTCCTGTTCCTGCTCCCACTCCTGTTCCTGCTCTCCCTGCTGTTCCTGCTCCCACAAATGTTCCTGCACTCACACCTGTTCTTGCTCCTGATCCTGTTCCGGCTCTCAATCCTGTTCCTGCTCTCACTCCTGTTCCTGCTCCCAACTGTGTTCCTGCTGCCACTCCTGTTCCTGCTCCCAAACCTGTTCCTGCTCCCACACCTGTTCCTGCACTCACACCTGTTCTTGCTCCTGATCCTGTTCCTGCTCCCACTCCTTTTCCTGCTCCCACTACTGTTCCTGCTCCCACTCCTGTTCCTGCTCCCACTCCTGTTCCAGCTCTCACTCCTGTTCCTGCTCCCACTCCTTTTCCTGCTCCCACTCCTGTTCCTCTCTCACTACTGTTCCTGCTCTCACTACTGTTCCTGCTCCCACTCCTGTTCCTGCTACCATTTCTTTTCCTGCTCTCACTCCTGTTCCTGCTCCCACTCCTTTTCCTGCTCCCACTCCTGTTCCTCTCTCACTACTGTTCCTGCTCTCACTACTGTTCCTGCTCCCACTCCTGTTCCTGCTACCATTTCTTTTCCTGCTCTCAATCCTGTTCCTGCTCCCACTCCTTTTCCTGCTCCCACTCCTGTTCCTGCTCTCACTTTTGCTCCTGCTCTCACTCCTGTTCCTGCTCCCACTCCTTTTCCTGCTCCCACTCCTGTTCCTCTCTCACTACTGTTCCTGCTCCAACTCCTGTTCCTGCTCCCACTCCTGTTCCTGCTCCCACTTCTTTTCCTGCTCTCACTCCTGTTCCTGCTCCCACTCCTGTTCCTGCTCCCACTCCTGTTCCTGCTCCCACTCCTGTTCCTGATCCTGCTCCTGTTCCTGCTCTCACTCCTGTTCCTGCTCCTACCCCTGTTCCTGATCTCACACCTGATACTGCTCCCACTGCTGCTCCTGCTCCCACTGCTGTTCCAGCTCTCAATCCAATTCCTGCTCTCCCTCCTGTCCCTGCACTCACACCTGTTCTTGCTCCTGATCCTGTTCCTGCTCCCACTCCTGTTCCTGCTCTCCCTGCTGTTCCTGCTCCCACAAATGTTCCTGCACTCACACCTGTTCTTGCTCCTGATCCTGTTCCGGCTCTCACTCCTGTTCCTGCTCTCACTCCTGTTCCTGCTCCCACCTCTGTTCCTGCTGCCACTCCTGTTCCTGCTCTCCCTCCTGTTCCTGCACTCACACCTGTTCTTGCTCCTGATCCTGTTCCTGCTCCCACTCCTTTTCCTGCTCCCACTGCTCTTCCTGCACTCACTCCTGTTCCTGCTCTCAATCCAATTCCTGCTCCCACTCCTGTTCCTGCTCTCACTACTGTTCCTGCTCCCACTCCTGTTCCTGCTCCCACTCCTGTTCCGGCTCTCACTCCTGTTCCTGCTCCCACTCCTTTTCCTGCTCCCACTCCTGTTCCTGCTCTCACTCCTGTTCCTGCTCCCACTCCTGTTCCTGCTCCTACTCCAATTCCTGCTCCCACTCCTGTTCCTGGTCCCACTCCTGTTCCTGCTCTCCCTGCTGTTCCTGCTCCCACAAATGTTCCTGCACTCACACCTGTTCTTGCTCCTGATCCTTTTCCGGCTCTCACTCCTGTTCCTGCTCCCAACTCTGTTCCTGCTGCCACTCCTGTTCCTGCTCCCACACCTGTTCCTGCTCTCAGACCTGTTCTTGCTCCTGATCCTGTTCCTGCTCCCACTCCTTTTCCTGCTCCCACTGCTCTTCCTGCTCTCAATCCTGTTCCTGCTCTCAATCCATTTCCTGCTCCCACTCCTGTTCCTGCTCTCACTACTGTTCCTGCTTCCACTCCTGTTCCTGCTCCCACTCCTGTTCCTGCTCTCACTTTTGCTCCTGCTCTCACTCCTGTTCCTGCTCCCACTCCTTTTCCTGCTCCCACTCCTGTTCCTCTCTCACTACTGTTCCTGCTCTCACTACTGTTCCTGCTCTCACTCCTGTTCCTGCTCCCACTCCTTTTCCTGCTCCCACTCCTTTTCCTGCTTCCACTCCTGTTCCTGCTCTCACTACTGTTCCTGCTCCAACTCCTGTTCCTGCTCCCACTCCTGTTCCTGCTCCCACTTCTTTTCCTGCTCTCACTCCTGTTCCTGCTCCCACTCCTGTTCCTGCTCTCACTACTGTTCCTGCTCCAACTCCTGTTCCTGCTCCCACTCCTGTTCCTGCTCCCACTTCTTTTCCTGCTCTCACTCCTGTTCCTGCTCCCACTCCTGTTCCTGCTCCCACTCCTGTTCCTGCTCCCACTCCTGTTCCTGCTCCCACTCCTGTTCCTGATCCTGCTCCTGTTCCTGCTCTACCTGCTGTTCCTGCTCCCACAAATGTTCCTGCACTCACACCTGTTCTTGCTCCTGATCCTGTTCCTGCTCCCACTCCTTTTCCTGCTCCCACTTCTGTTCCTGCTTCTGCTCCCATTCCTGCTCCTGTTCGTTCTCTCATTCCTGTTCCTGTCTGGCTCCTATTCCTGCTCACATTCCTGATTCCGCTCTCGCTCATATTCCTGCTCCCACGCCTTTTCCTGCTCCCACGCCTTATCCTGCTGTCACTCATGTTGCGGCTCTCACTCCTGTTCCTGCTCCCACTCCTGTTCCTGCTCTCCCTCCTGTTCCTGCTCTCCCCCCTGTTCCTGCTCCCACACCTGTTCCTGCACTCAGACCTGTTCTTGCTCCTGATCCTGTTCCTGCTCCCAATCCTTTTCCTGCTCCCACTCCTGCTCCTGCTCCCACTCCTATTGCTGCTCTCACTCCAGTTCCAGCTCTCAATCCAATGCCTGCTCCCACTCCTGTTCCTGCTCTCACTCCTGTTCCTTTTCTCACTGCTGTTCCTGTTCTCACTCCTATTCCTGCTCTCACTCCTGTTCCTGCTCTCACTCCTGTTCCTGCTCCCAGTCCTGTTCCTGCTCTCGCTCCTGTTCCTGCTCCCACTCCTGTTCCTGCTCTCCCTGCTGTTCCTGCTCCCACACCTGTTCCTGCACTCACACCTGTTCTTGCTCCTGATCCTGTTCCTGCTCCCACTCCTTTTCCTGCTCCCACTCCTTTTCCTGCTCTCACTCCTGTTCCTGCTCTCAAACCAATTCCTGCTCCCACTCCTGTTCCTGATCCTGCTCCTGTTCCTGCTCTCACTCCTGTTCCTCCTCCTACCCCTGTTCCTGATATCACACCTGATACTGCTCCCACTGCTGTTCCAGCTCTCAATCCAATTCCTGCTCTCCCTCCTGTTCCTGCTCCCACACCTGTTCCTGCTCCCACTCCTGTTCCTGCTCCTACTCCAATTCCTGCTCCCACTCCTGTTCCTGCTCCCACTCCTGTTCCTGCTACCACTTCTTTTCCTGCTCTCCCTCCTGTTCCTGCTCCCACTCCTGCTCCTGCTCTCACTCCTGTTCCTGCTCTCAATCCAATTCCTGCTCCCACTCCTGTTCCTGCTCTCACTACTGTTCCTGCTCCCACTCATGTTCCTGCTCTCACTCCTCTTCCTGCTCCTGATCCTGTTCCTGCTCCCGCTGTTGTTCCTGCTCCCGTAGCTGTTGCTGCTCCCACTCCTGTTCCTGCTCCCGCTCCTGGTCCTGCTCCTGATCTTGCTCCTGCTCTCACTCCTGTTCCTGCTCCCGCTGCTTTTCCTGCTCTAACTCCTGTTACTGCGCCTGCTCCCGTTCCAGCTATCACTCCTGTTCCTGCTTCTGATCCTGTTCGTGCTTCTGATCCTGTTCCTGCTCCTGATCCGGTTCCTGCTCTCACTCCAGTTCCTGCTCTCACTCCTGTTCCTGCTCTTACCCCTGTTCCTGCACCCACTCCTATTCCTCATCTCACTCCTTTTCCTGCTCCTACCCCTGTTCCTGCTCTCACACCAGTTTCTGCTCTCACTCCTGTTCCTGCTCCCACTCCTTTTCCTGCTCCCACTTCTGTTCCTGCTTCTGCTCCCATTCCTGCTCCTGTTCGTTCTCTCATTCCTGTTCCTGTCTGGCTCCTATTCCTGCTCACATTCCTGATTCCGCTCTCGCTCATATTCCTGCTCCCAGGCCTTTTCCTGCTCCCACTCCGGTTCCTGCTCTCACTCATTTTGCAGCTCTCACACCTGTTCCTGCTCCCAGTCCTGTTCCTGCTCTCGATCCTGTTCCATCTCCTGCTCTCATTCCTGCTCCTGTTCCTGCTCTCGCTCCTGTTCCTGCTCCCACTCCTGTTCCTGCTCTCCCTGCTGTTCCTGCTCCCACACCTGTTCCTGCACTCACACCTGTTCTTGCTCCTGATCCTGTTCCTGCTCTCACTCCTGTTCCTGCTCCCACTCCTGTTCCTGCTCTCCCTCCTGTTCCTGCTCCCACACCTGTTCCTGCACTCACAACTGTTCTTGCTCCTGATCCTGTTCCTGCTCCCGCTGCTGTTCCTGCTCCCACTCCTGTTTCTGTTCCCGCTCCTGATCCTGCTCCTGATCTTGCACCTGCTCTCACTCCTGTTCCTCCTCTCAATCCTGTTCCTGCTCCCGCTGCTTTTCCTGCTCTAACTCCTGTTACTGCGCCTGCTCCTGTTCCAGCTCTCACTCCTGTTCCTGCTTCTGATCCTGTTCGTGCTTCTGATCCTGTTCCTGCTCCTGATCCGGTTCCTGCTCTCACTCCAGTTCCTGCTCTCACTCCTGTTCCTGCTCTTACCCCTGTTCCTGCACCCACTCCTATTCCTCATCTCACTCCTTTTCCTGCTCCTACCCCTGTTCCTGCTCTCACACCAGTTTCTGCTCTCACTCCTGTTCCTGCTCCCACTCCTTTTCCTGCTCCCACTTCTGTTCCTGCTTCTGCTCCCATTCCTGCTCCTGTTCGTTCTCTCATTCCTGTTCCTGTCTGGCTCCTATTCCTGCTCACATTCCTGATTCCGCTCTCGCTCATATTCCTGCTCCCACGCCTTTTCCTGCTCCCACTCCGGTTCCTGCTCTCACTCATTTTGCGGCTCTCACTCCTGTTCCTGCTCCCAGTACTGTTCCTGCTCTCGATCCTGTTCCATCTCCTGCTCTCATTCCTGCTCCTGTTCCTGCACTCACTCCTGATCCTGCTCCGACTCCTGTTCCTGCTCCGACTCCTGTTCCTGCTCCCGCTCCAGTTACTGCTCTCACTCCTGTTCCTGCTCCCGCTCCAGTTCCTGCTCCCATTCCTTTTCCTGCTCTCACACCTGTTCCTGCTCCCACTCCTGTTCCTGCTGCCACTCCTGTTCCTCCTCCTACTCCTGTTCCTGCTCTCCCTCCTGTTCCTGCTCTCCCTCCTGTTCCTGCTCCCACACCTGATCCTGCACTCACACCTGTTCTTGCTCCTGATCCTGTTCCTTCTCCCAATCCTTTTCCTGCTCTCACTCCAGTTCTTAATCCTGCTCCTGTTCCTGATCTCACACCTGATACTGCTCTCACTGCTGTTCCTGCTCCCACTGCTGTTCCAGCTCTCAATCCAATTCCTGCTCCCACTCCTGTTCCTGCTCTCACTCCTGTTCCTGCTCTCACTCCTGTTCCAGCTCCTGATCCTGTTCCTGCTCCCGCTGCTGTTCCTGCTCCCATTGCTGTTCCTGCTCCCGTTGCTGTTCCTGCTCCCGCTCCTGTTCCTTCTCCCATTGCTGTTCCTGCTCCCATTGCTGTTCCTGTTCCCGTTGCTGTTCCTGCTCCCGTTGCTGTTCCTGCTCCCGCTCCTTTTCCTTCTCCCACTCCTGTTATGCTCTCACTCCTGTTCCTGCTCTCAATCCTGTTCCTGCTCTCAATCCTGTTCCTGCTCTAACTCCTGTTACTGCGCCTGCTCCTTTTCCAGCTCTCACTCCTGTTCCTGCTCTCACTCCTGTTCCTGCGTCTGATCCTGTTCCTGCTGCTGATCCGGTTCCTGCTCTCACTCCTGTCCCTGCTCTCGCTCCTGTTCCTGCTCTCGCTCCTGTTCCTGCTCTCACTCCTGTTCCTGCTCCCACACCTGTTCCTGCACACACACCTGTTCTTGCTCCTGATCCTGTTCCTGCTCCCACTCCTGTTCCTGCTCCTACTCCAGTTCCTGATCCTGCTCCTGTTCCTGCTCTCACTCGTGTTCCTGCTCCTACCCCTGTTCCTGATCTCACAGCTGATCCTGTTCTCACTGCTGTTCCTGCTCCCACTGCTGTTCCAGCTCTCAATCCAATTCCTGCTCACACTCCTGTTCCTGCTCTCACTACTGTTCCTGCTCTCACTACTGTTCCTGCTCTCACTACTGTTCCTGCTCTCACTCCTGTTCCTGCTCTCACTCCTGATCCTGCTCTCACTCCTGTTCCTGCTCCCACTGCAATTCCTGCTCCCACTCCAGTTCCTGCTCTCACTCCTCTCCCAGCTTTCCCCCCTGTTCCTGCTCTCCCACCTGTTCCTGCTCTCACTCCTGTTCATGCTGTCACTCCTGTTCTTGTTCTCACTCCTGTTCCTTCTCTCACATCTGTTTCTGCATTTGCTAATACTCCTGCTCTCACTCCTTTTCACACTCCTGCTCCTGTTCCTGCTCTCACTCCTGTTCCTGCTCCCACTCCTATTCCTGCTCTCACTCAACTTCCAGCTCTCAATCCAACTCCTGCTCTCACTCCTTTTCACACTCCTGCTCTTGTTCCTGCTCTCACTCCTGTTCCTGCTCCCACTCCTATTCCTGCTCTCACTCAACTTCCAGCTCTCAATCCAATTCCTGCTCCCACTCCTGTTCCTGCTCTCACTCCTGTTCTTTTTCTCACTGCTGTTCCTGTTCTCACTCCTGTTCCTGCCCTCACTCCTGTTCCTGCCCTCACTCATGTTACTGCTCACACTGCTCTTCCTGCTCTCACTCCTGTTCCTGCTCACAATCCCATTCCTGCTCCCACTCCTGTTCCTGCTCCCACTCCTGTTCCTGCTCGCACTCCTGTTCCTGCTCGCACTCCTGTTCCTGCTCGCACTCCTGTTCCTGCTACCACTCCTGTTGCTGCTCTCACTCCTGTTGCTGCTCTCACTCCTGTTCCTGCTCCCACTCTTGTTCCTGCTCCCACTCCTGTTCCTGATCTTGCTCCTGTTGCTGCTCTCACTCCTGTTCCTGCTCCTACCCCTGTTCCTGATCTCACTCCTGATACTACTCCCACTGCTGTTCCTGCTCCTTCTGCTGTTCCAGCTCTCAATCCAATTCCTGCTCCCACTCCTGTTCCTGCTCTCACTCCTGTTCCTGCTCTCACTCCTGTTCCTGCTCTCACTCCTGTTCCTGCTCCCACTGCTCTTCCTGCTCCCACTCCAGTTCCTGCTCTCACTCCTCTTCCTGCTCTCCCCCCTGTTCCTGCTCCCACACCTGTTCCTGCAGTCACAACTGTTCTTGCTCCTGATCCTGTTCCTGCTCTCACTCCTGTTCCTGCTCTCACTCCTGTTCCTGCTCCCACTCCTGTTCCTGCTCTCCCTCCTGTTCCTGCTCTCCCTCCTGTTCCTGCTCCCACACCTGTTCCTGCACTCACACCTGTTCTTGCTCCTGATCCTGTTCCTGCTCCCAATCCTTTTCCTGCTCCCACTCCTGTTCCTAATCCTGCTCCTGTTCCTGATCTCACACCTGATACTGCTCTCACTGCTGTTCCTGCTCCCACTGCTGTTCCAGCTCTCAATCCAATTCCTGCTCCCACTCCTGTTCCTGCTCTCACTCAACTTCCAGCTCTCAATCCAATTCCTGCTTCCACTCCTGTTCCTGCTCTCACTCCTGTTCCTGCTCTCACTCCTGTTCCTGCTCTCACTCCTGTTCCAGCTCTCACTCCTGTTCCTGCTCTCACTCCTGTTCCTGCTCCTGATCCTGTTCCTGCTCCCGCTGCTGTTCCTGCTCCCGTTGCTGTTCCTGCTCCCGTTGCTGTTCCTGCTCCCACTCCTGTTCCTGCTCCCGCTCCTGGTCCTGCTCCTGATCCTGCTTCTGCTCCCATTCCAGTACCTGCTGTCACTCCTGTTCTTGCTGCTGATCCCGTTCCTGCTCTCACTCCTGTTCCTTCTCTCACATCTGTTTCTGCATTTGCTCCTATTCCTGCTCTCACTCCTGTTCACACTCCTGCTCCTGTTCCTGCTCTCACTCCTGCTCCTGCTCCCACTCCTATTGCTGCTCTCACTCCAGTTCCAGCTCTCAATCCAATGCCTGCTCCCACTCCTGTTCCTGCTCTCACTCCTGTTCCTTTTCTCACTGCTGTTCCTGTTCTCACTCCTGTTCCTGTTCTCACTCCTGTTCCTGCTCCCAGTCCTGTTCCTGCTCCCACTCCTGTTCCTGATCCTGCTCCTGTTCCTGCTCCCACTCCTGTTCCTGCTCTCACTCATGTTCCTTTTCTCACTGCTGTTCCTGTTCTCACTCCTATTCCTGCTCTCACTACTGTTACTGCTCCCACACCTGTTCCTGCTCCCACTCGTGTTCCTGATACTGCTCCTGTTCCTGCTCTCACTCCTGTTCCTGCTCCTACCCCTGTTCCTGATCTCACACCTGATACTGCTCTCACTGCTGTTCCTGCTCCCACTCCTGTTCCAACTCTCAATCCAATTCCTGGTCCCACTCCTGTTCCTGCTCTCACTCCTGTTCCTGCTCTCACTCCTGTTCCAGCTCTCACTCCTGTTCCTGCTCTCACTCCTGTTCCTGCCTCTGATCCTGTTC
The DNA here is from genome assembly GCF_017639515.1 of Carcharodon carcharias. Lineage (NCBI taxonomy): Eukaryota > Metazoa > Chordata > Chondrichthyes > Lamniformes > Lamnidae > Carcharodon > Carcharodon carcharias. The sequence goes on from NC_054479.1 coordinate 62,816,777, forward strand.
CTGCTCCCGCTGCTGTTCCTGCTCCCGTTGCTGTTCCTGCTCCCGTTGCTGTTCCTGCTCCCGTTGCTGTTCCTGCTCCCGTTGCTGTTCCTGCTCCCGTTGCTGTTCCTGCTCCCGTTGCTGTTCCTTCTCCCACTCCTGTTCTTGCTCTCACTCCTGTTCCTGCTCTCAATCCTGTTCCTGCTCCCACTGCAGTTCCTGCTCTAACTCCTGTTACTGCGCCTGCTCCTTTTCCAGCTCTCACTCCTGTTCCTGCTCTCACTCCTGTTCCTGCGTCTGATCCTGTTCCTGCTCCTGATCCGGTTCCTGCTCTCACTCCTGTTCCTGCTCTCGCTCCTGTTCCTGCTCTCACTCCTGTTCCTGCTCCCACACCTGTTCCTGCACTCACACCTGTTCTTGCTCCTGATCCTGTTCCTGCTCCCAATCCTTTTCCTGCTCCCACTCCTGTTCCTAATCCTGCTCCTGTTCGTGATCTCACACCTGATACTGCTCTCACTGCTGTTCCTGCTCCCACTGCTGTTCCAGCTCTCAATCCAATTCCTGCTCCCACTCCTGTTCCTGCTCTCACTCCTGTTCCTGCTCTCACTCCTGTTGCAGCTCTCACTCCTGTTCCTGCTCTCACTCCTGTTCCTGCTCTCACTCCTGTTCCTGCTCCTGATCCTGTTCCTGCTCCCGCTGCTGTTCCTGCTCCCACTCCTGTTCCTGCTCCCGCTCCTGGTCCTGCTCCTGATCCTGCTTCTGCTCCCATTCCAGTACCTGCTGTCACTCCTGCTCTTGCTGCTGATCCCGTTCCTGCTCTCACTCCTGTTCCTTCTCTCACATCTGTTTCTGCATTTGCTCCTATTCCTGCTCTCACTCCTGTTCACACTCCTGCTCCTGTTCCTGCTCTCACTCCTGCTCCTGCTCCCAATCCTATTGCTGCTCTCACTCCAGTTCCAGCTCTCAATCCAATGCCTGCTCCCACTCCTGTTCCTGCTCTCACTCCTGTTCCTTTTCTCACTGCTGTTCCTGTTCTCACTCCTATTCCTGCTCTCATTACTGTTACTGCTCCCACACCTGTTCCTGCTCCCACTCGTGTTCCTGATAATGCTCCTGTTCCTGCTCTCACTCCTGTTCCTGCTCCTACCCCTGTTCCTGATCTCACACCTGATACTGCTCTCACTGCTGTTCCTGCTCCCACTGCTGTTCCAGCTCTCAATCCAATTCCTGGTCCCACTCCTGTTCCTGCTCTCACTCCTGTTCCTGCTCTCACTCCTGTTCCTGCTCTCACTCCTGTTCCTGCTCCTACCCCTGTTCCTGATCTCACACCTGATACTGCTCTCACTGCTGTTCCTGCTCCCACTGCTGTTCCAACTCTCAATCCAATTCCTGGTCCCACTCCTGTTCCTGCTCTCACTCCTGTTCCTGCTCTCACTCCTGTTCCTGCTCTCACTCCTGTTCCTGCTCTCACTCCTGTTCCTGCTCTCACTCCTGTTCCAGCTCTCACTCCTGTTCCTGCTCTCACTCCTGTTCCTGCTCCTGATCCTGTTCCTGCTCCCGCTCCTGTTCCTGCTCCCATTGCTGTTCCTGCTCCCGTTGCTGTTCCTGCTCCCGTTGCTGTTCCTGCTCCCGTTGCTGTTCCTGCTCCCGCTCCTGTTCCTTCTCCCACTCCTGTTCTTGCTCTCACTCCTGTTCCTGCTCTCAATCCTGTTCCTGCTCCCACTGCAGTTCCTGCTCTAACTCCTGTTACTGCGCCTGCTCCTTTTCCAGCTGTCACTCCTTTTCCTGCTCTCACTCCTGTTCCTGCGTCTGATCCTGTTCCTGCTCCTGATCCGGTTCCTGCTCTCACTCCTGTTCCTGCTCTCGCTCCTGTTCCTGCTCCCACACCTGTTCCTGCACACACACCTGTTCTTGCTCCTGATCCTGTTCCTGCTCCCACTCCTGTTCCTGCTCCCACTCCAGTTCCTGATCCTGCTCCTGTTCCTGCTCTCACTCATGTTCCTGCTCCTACCCCTGTTCCTGATCTCACACCTGATCCTGTTCTCACTGCTGTTCCTGCTCCCACTGCTGTTCCAGCTCTCAATCCAATTCCTGCTCACACTCCTGTTCCTGCTCTCACTACTGTTCCTGCTCTCACTACTGTTCCTGCTCTCACTACTGTTCCTGCTCTCACTACTGTTCCTGCTCTCACTACTGTTCCTGCTCTCACTCCTGTTCCTGCTCTCACTCCTGTTCCTGCTCCCACTGCAATTCCTGCTCCCACTCCAGTTCCTGCTGTCACTCCTCTTCCTGCTTTCCCCCCTGTTCCTGCTCTCCCACCTGTTCCTGCTCTCACTCCTGTTCATGCTGTCACTCCTGTTCTTGTTCTCACTCCTGTTCCTTCTCTCACATCTGTTTCTGCATTTGCTAATACTCCTGCTCTCACTCCTTTTCACACTCCTGCTCCTGTTCCTGCTCTCACTCCTGTTCCTGCTCCCACTCCTATTCCTGCTCTCACTCAACTTCCAGCTCTCAATCCAACTCCTGCTCTCACTCCTTTTCACACTCCTGCTCCTGTTCCTGCTCTCACTCCTGTTCCTGCTCCCACTCCTATTCCTGCTCTCACTCAACTTCCAGCTCTCAATCCAATTCCTGCTCCCACTCCTGTTCCTGCTCTCACTCCTGTTCTTTTTCTCACTGCTGTTCCTGTTCTCACTCCTGTTCCTGCCCTCACTCCTGTTCCTGCCCTCACTCATGTTACTGCTCACACTGCTCTTCCTGCTCTCACTCCTGTTCCTGCTCACAATCCCATTCCTGCTCACAATCCCATTCCTGCTCCCACTCCTGTTCCTGCTCCCACTCCTGTTCCTGCTCGCACTCCTGTTCCTGCTCGCACTCCTGTTCCTGCTCGCACTCCTGTTCCTGCTCGCACTCCTGTTCCTGCTCGCACTCCTGTTCCTGCTCGCACTCCTGTTCCTGCTACCACTCCTGTTGCTGCTCTCACTCCTGTTCCTGCTCCCACTCCTGTTCCTGATCTTGCTCCTGTTGCTGCTCTCACTCCTGTTCCTGCTCCTACCCCTGTTCCTGATCTCACTCCTGATACTACTCCCACTGCTGTTCCTGCTCCTTCTGCTGTTCCAGCTCTCAATCCAATTCCTGCTCCCACTCCTGTTCCTGCTCTCACTCCTGTTCCTGCTCTCACTCCTGTTCCTGCTCTCACTCCTGTTCCTGCTCTCACTCCTGTTCCTGCTCTCACTCCTGTTCCTGCTCTCACTCCTGTTCCTGCTCCCACTGCTATTCCTGCTCCCACTCCAGTTCCTGCTCTCACTCCTCTTCCTGCTCTCCCCCCTGTTCTTGCTCTCCCTCCTGTTCCTGCTCTCCCTCCTGTTCCTGCTCTCCCTCCTGTTCCTGCTCTCCCTCCTGTTCCTGCTCCCACTCCTGTTCCTGCACTCACACCTGTTCTTGCTGCTGATCCTGTTCCTGCTCTCACTCCTGTTCTTGTTCTCACTCCTGTTCCTTCTCTCACACCTGTTTCTGCATTTGCTAATACTCCTGCTCTCACTCCTTTTCACACTCCTGCTCCTGTGCCTGCCCTCACTCCTTTTCCTGCTCCCACTCCTATTCCTGCTCTCACTCCACTTCCAGCTCTCAATCCAATTCCTGCTCCCACTCCTGTTCCTGCTCTCACTCCTGTTCCTGCTCTAACTCCTGTTCCTGCTCACAATCCCATTCCTGCTCCCACTCCTGTTCCTGCTCTCACTCCTGTTCCTGCTCCCACTCCTTTTCCTGCTCCCACTTCTGTTCCTGCTTCTGCTCCCATTCCTGCTCCTGTTCGTTCTCTCATTCCTGTTCCTGTCTGGCTCCTATTCCTGCTCACATTCCTGATTCCGCTCTCGCTCATATTCCTGCTCCCAGGCATTTTCCTGCTCCCACTCCGGTTCCTGCTCTCACTCATTTTCCGGCTCTCACTCCTGTTCCTGCTCCCAGTCCTGTTCCTGCTCTCGATCCTGTTCCATCTCCTGCTCTCATTCCTGCTCCTGTTCCTGCTCTCACTTCTGATCCTGCTCCGACTCCTGTTCCTGCTCCGAATCCTGTTCCTGCTCCCGCTCCAGTTACTGCTCTCACACCTGTTCCTGCTGCCACTCCTGTTCCTGCTGCCACTCCTGTTCCTGCTCTCGCTCCTGTTCCTGCGTCTGATCCTGTTCCTGCTTTTGATCCGGTTCCTGCTCTCACTCCTGTTCCTGCTCTCACTCCTGTTCCTGCTCCCACACCTGTTCCTGCACTCACACCTGTTCTTGCTCCTGATCCTGTTCCTGCTCCCAATCCTTTTCCTGCTCCCACTCCTGTTCCTAATCCTGCTCCTGTTCCTGATCTCACACCTGATACTGCTCTCACTGCTGTTCCTGCTCCCACTGCTGTTCCAGCTCTCAATCCAATTCCTGCTCCCACTCCTGTTCCTGCTCTCACTCCTGTTCCTGCTCTCACTCCTGTTCCAGCTCTCACTCCTGTTCCTGCTCTCACTCCTGTTCCTGCTCCTGATCCTGTTCCTGCTCCCGCTGCTGTTCCTGCTCCCGTTGCTGTTCCTGCTCCCGTTGCTGTTCCTGCTCCCACTCCTGTTCCTGCTCCCGCTCCTGGTCCTGCTCCTGATCCTGCTTCTGCTCCCATTCCAGTACCTGCTGTCACTCCTGTTCTTGCTGCTGATCCCGTTCCTGCTCTCACTCCTGTTCCTTCTCTCACATCTGTTTCTGCATTTGCTCCTATTCCTGCTCTCACTCCTGTTCACACTCCTGCTCCTGTTCCTGCTCTCACTCCTGCTCCTGCTCCCACACCTGTTCCTGCTCTCACTCCAGTTCCAGCTCTCAATCCAATGCCTGCTCCCACTCCTGTTCCTGCTCTCACTCCTGTTCCTTTTCTCACTGCTGTTCCTGTTCTCACTCCTATTCCTGCTCCCACTAATGTTACTGCTCCCACTCCTGTTCCTGCTCTCGATCCTGTTCCTGCTCTCACTCCTGTTCCTCCTCTCACTCCTGTTCCTGCTCTCACTCCTGTTCCTGCTCTCACTACTGTTCCTGTTCTCACTACTGTTCCTGCTCTCACTCCTGTTCCTGCTCTCACTCCTCTTCCTGCTCTCACTCCTGATCCTGCTCTCACTCCTGTTCCTGCTCCCACTGCAATTCCTGCTCCCACTCCAGTTCCTGCTGTCACTCCTCTTCCTGCTTTCCCCCCTGTTCCTGCTCTCCCACCTGTTCCTGCTCTCCCACCTGTTCCTGCTCTCACTCCTGTTCATGCTGTCACTCCTGTTCTTGTTCTCACTCCTGTTCCTTCTCTCACATCTGTTTCTGCATTTGCTAATACTCCTGCTCTCACTCCTTTTCACACTCGTGCTCCTGTTCCTGCTCTCACTCCTGTTCCTGCTCCCACTCCTATTCCTGCTCTCACTCAACTTCCAGCTCTCAATCCAACACCTGCTCTCACTCCTTTTCACACTCCTGCTCCTGTTCCTGCTCTCACTCCTGTTCCTGCTCCCACTCCTATTCCTGCTCTCACTCAACTTCCAGCTCTCAATCCAATTCCTGCTCCCACTCCTGTTCCTGCTCTCACTCCTGTTCTTTTTCTCACTGCTGTTCCTGTTCTCACTCCTGTTCCTGCCCTCACACCTGTTCCTGCCCTCACTCATGTTACTGCTCACACTGCTCTTCCTGCTCTCACTCCTGTTCCTGCTCACAATCCCATTCCTGCTCACAATCCCATTCCTGCTCCCACTCCTGTTCCTGCTCCCACTCCTGTTCCTGCTCGCACTCCTGTTCCTGCTCGCACTCCTGTTCCTGCTCGCACTCCTGTTCCTGCTCGCACTCCTGTTCCTGCTCGCACTCCTGTTCCTGCTCGCACTCCTGTTCCTGCTACCACTCCTGTTGCTGCTCTCACTCCTCTTCCTGCTCTCCCCCCTGTTCTTGCTCTCCCCCCTGTTCTTGCTCTCCCTCCTGTTCCTGTTCTCCCTCTTGTTCCTGCTCTCCCTCCTGTTCCTGCTCCCACTCCTGTTCCTGCACTCACACCTGTTCTTGCTGCTGATCCTGTTCCTGCTCTCACTCCTGTTCTTGTTCTCACTCCTGTTCCTTCTCTCACACCTGTTTCTGCATTTGCTAATACTCCTGCTCTCACTCCTTTTCACACTCCTGCTCCTGTGCCTGCCCTCACTCCTTTTCCTGCTCCCACTCCTATTCCTGCTCTCACTCCACTTCCAGCTCTCAATCCAATTCCTGCTCCCACTCCTGTTCCTGCTCTCACTCCTGTTCCTGCTCTAACTCCTGTTCCTGCTCACAATCCCATTCCTGCTCCCACTCCTGTTCCTGCTCTCACTCCTGTTCCTGCTCCCACTCCTTTTCCTGCTCCCACTTCTGTTCCTGCTTCTGCTCCCATTCCTGCTCCTGTTCGTTCTCTCATTCCTGTTCCTGTCTGGCTCCTATTCCTGCTCACATTCCTGATTCCGCTCTCGCTCATATTCCTGCTCCCAGGCATTTTCCTGCTCCCACTCCGGTTCCTGCTCTCACTCATTTTGCGGCTCTCACTCCTGTTCCTGCTCCCAGTCCTGTTCCTGCTCTCGATCCTGTTCCATCTCCTGCTCTCATTCCTGCTCCTGTTCCTGCTCTCACTTCTGATCCTGCTCCGACTCCTGTTCCTGCTCCGAATCCTGTTCCTGCTCCCGCTCCAGTTACTGCTCTCACTCCTGTTCCTGCTCCCACTCCTGTTCCTGCTGCCACTCATGTTCCTGCTCCCACTCCTGTTCCTGCTCTCGCTCCTGTTCCTGCGTCTGATCCTGTTCCTGCTCCTGATCCGGTTCCTGCTCTCACTCCTGTTCCTGCTCTCACTCCTGTTCCTGCTCCCACACCTGTTCCTGCACTCACACCTGTTCTTGCTCCTGATCCTGTTCCTGCTCCCAATCCTTTTCCTGCTCCCACTCCTGTTCCTAATCCTGCTCCTGTTCCTGATCTCACACCTGATACTGCTCTCACTGCTGTTCCTGCTCCCACTGCTGTTCCAGCTCTCAATCCAATTCCTGCTCCCACTCCTGTTCCTGCTCTCACTCCTGTTCCTGCTCTCACTCCTGTTCCAGCTCTCACTCCTGTTCCTGCTCTCACTCCTGTTCCTGCTCTCACTCCTGTTCCTGCTCTCACTCCTGTTCCTGCTCCTGATCCTGTTCCTGCTCCCGCTGCTGTTCCTGCTCCCGTTGCTGTTCCTGCTCCCACTCCTGTTCCTGCTCCCGCTCCTGGTCCCGCTCCTGATCCTGCTCCTGCTCCCATTCCAGTACCTGCTGTCACTCCTGTTCTTGCTGCTGATCCCGTTCCTGCTCTCACTCCTGTTCCTTCTCTCACATCTGTTTCTGCATTTGCTCCTATTCCTGCTCTCACTCCTGTTCACACTCCTGCTCCTGTTCCTGCTCTCACTCCTGCTCCTGCTCCCACACCTGTTCCTGCTCTCACTCCAGTTCCAGCTCTCAATCCAATGCCTGCTCCCACTCCTGTTCCTGCTCTCACTCCTGTTCCTTTTCTCACTGCTGTTCCTGTTCTCACTCCTATTCCTGCTCCCACTAATGTTACTGCTCCCACACCTGTTCCTGCTCCCACTCGTGTTCCTGATACTGCTCCTGTTCCTGCTCTCACTCCTGTTCCTGCTCCTACCCCTGTTCCTGATCACACACCTGATACTGCTCTCACTGCTGTTCCTGCTCCCACTCCTGTTCCAACTCTCAATCCAATTCCTGGTCCCACTCCTGTTCCTGCTCTCACTCCTGTTCCTGCTCTCACTCCTGTTCCTGCTCTCACTCCTGTTCCTGCTCCTGATCCTGTTCCTGCTCCCGCTGCTGTTCCTGCTCCCATTGCTGTTCCTGCTCCCGTTGCTGTTCCTGCTCCCGTTGCTGTTCCTGCTCCCGTTGCTGTTCCTGCTCCCGTTGCTGTTCCTGCTCCCGCTCCTGTTCCTTCTCCCACTCCTGTTCTTGCTCTCACTCCTGTTCCTGCTCCCACTGCAGTTCTTGCTCTAACTCCTGTTACTGCGCCTGCTCCTTTTCCAGCTCTCACTCCTGTTCCTGCGCTCACTCCTGTTCCTGCGTCTGATCCTGTTCCTGCTCCTGATCCGGTTCCTGCTCTCACTCCTGTTCCTGCTCTCGCTCCTGTTCCTGCTCTCACTCCTGTTCCTGCTCCCACACCTGTTCCTGCACACACACCTGTTCTTGCTCCTGATCCTGTTCCTGCTCCCACTCCTGTTCCTGCTCCCACTCCAGTTCCTGATCCTGCTCCTGTTCCTGCTCTCACTCGTGTTCCTGCTCCTACCCCTGTTCCTGATCTCACACCTGATCCTGTTCTCACTGCTGTTCCTGCTCCCACTGCTGTTCCAGCTCTCAATCCAATTCCTGCTCACACTCCTGTTCCTGCTCTCACTACTGTTCCTGCTCTCACTCCTGTTCCTGCTCTCACTCCTGTTCCTGCTCTCACTCCTGTTCCTGCTCTCACTCCTGATCCTGCTCTCACTCCTGTTCCTGCTCCCACTGCAATTCCTGCTCCCACTCCAGTTCCTGCTCTCACTCCTCTCCCTGCTTTCCCCCCTGTTCCTGCTCTCCCACCTGTTCCTGCTCTCACTCCTGTTCCTGCTCTCACTCCTGTTCATGCTTTCACTCCTGTTCTTGTTCTCACTCCTGTTCCTTCTCTCACATCTGTTTCTGCATTTGCTAATACTCCTGCTCTCACTCCTTTTCACACTCCTGCTCCTGTTCCTGCTCTCACTCCTGTTCCTGCTCCCACTCCTATTCCTGCTCTCACTCAACTTCCAGCTCTCAATCCAATTCCTGCTCCCACTCCTGTTCCTGCTCTCACTCCTGTTCTTTTTCTCACTGCTGTTCCTGTTCTCACTCCTGTTCCTGCCCTCACTCCTGTTCCTGCCCTCACTCATGTTCCTGCTCACAATCCCATTCCTGCTCCCACTCCTGTTCCTGCTCCCACTCCTGTTCCTGCTCCCACTCCTGTTCCTGCTCGCACTCCTGTTCCTGCTCGCACTCCTGTTCCTGCTCGCACTCCTGTTGCTGCTCTCACTCCTGTTCCTGCTCCCACTCCTGTTCCTGCTCCCACTCCTGTTCCTGATCTTGCTCCTGTTGCTGCTCTCACTCCTGTTCCTGCTCCTACCCCTGTTCCTGATCTCACTCCTGATACTACTCCCACTGCTGTTCCTGCTCCTTCTGCTGTTCCAGCTCTCAATCCAATTCCTGCTCCCACTCCTGTTCCTGCTCTCACTCCTGTTCCTGCTCTCACTCCTGTTCCTGCTCTCAATCCTGTTCCTGCTCCCACTGCTATTCCTGCTCCCACTCCAGTTCCTGCTCTCACTCCTCTTCCTGCTCTCCCCCCTGTTCTTGCTCTCCCTCCTGCTCCTGCTCTCCCTCCTGTTCCTGCTCTCCCTCCTGTTCCTGCTCCCACTCCTGTTCCTGAACTCACACCTGTTCTTGCTGCTGATCCTGTTCCTGCTCTCACTCCTGTTCTTGTTCTCACTCCTGTTCCTTCTCTCACACCTGTTTCTGCATTTGCTAATACTCCTGCTCTCACTCCTTTTCACACTCCTGCTCCTGTGCCTGCCCTCACTCCTTTTCCTGCTCCCACTCCTATTCCTGCTCTCACTCCACTTCCAGCTCTCAATCCAATTCCTGCTCCCACTCCTGTTCCTGCTCTCACTCCTGTTCCTGCTCTAACTCCTGTTCCTGCTCACAATCCCATTCCTGCTCCCACTCCTGTTCCTGCTCTCACTCCTGTTCCTGCTCCCACTCCTGTTCCTGCTCCCACTCCTGTTCCTGCTGCCACTCCTGTTCCTGCTGCCACTCCTGTTCCTGGTCCCACTCCTGTTCCTGATCCTGCTCCTGTTCCTGCTGTCACTCATGTTCCTGCTCCTACCCCTGTTCCTGATCTCACACCTGATACTGCTCCCTCTGCTGTTGCTGCTTATACTGCTGTTCCAGCTCTCAATCCAATTCCTGCTCCCACTCCTGTTCCTGCTCTCACTCCTGTTCCTGCTCTCACTCCTGCTCCTGCTCTCACTCCTGTTCCTGCTCTCACTCCTGTTCCTGCTCCCACTCCAGTTCCTGCTCTCACTACTCTTCCTGCTCTCCCGCCTGTTCCTGCTCTCCCTCCTGTTCCTGCTCTCCCTCCTGTTCCTGCTCCCACACCTGTTCCTGCACTCACACCTGTTCTTGTTCTCACTCCTGTTCTTGTTCTCACTGCTGTTCCTTCTCTCACATCTGTTTCTGCATTTGCTCCTATTCCTGCTCTCACTCCTGTTCACACTCCTGCTCCTGTTCCTGCTCTCACTCCTGCTCCTGCTCCCACTCCTGCTCCTGCTCCCACTCCTATTGCTGCTCTCACTCCAGTTCCAGCTCTCAATCCAATTCCTGCCCCCACTCCTGTTCCTGCTCTCACTCCTGTTCCTTTTCTCACTGCTGTTCCTGTTTTCACTCCTATTCCTGCTCTCACTACTGTTACTGCTCCCACACCTGTTCCTGCTCCCACTCGTGTTCCTGATACTGCTCCTGATCCTGCTCTCACTCCTGTTCCTGCTCCTACCCCTGTTCCTGATCTCACACCTGATACTGCTCTCACTGCTGTTCCTGCTCCCACTCCTGTTCCAACTCTCAATCCAATTCCTGGTCCCACTCCTGTTCCTGCTCTCACTCCTGTTCCAGCTCTCACTCCTGTTCCTGCTCTCACTCCTGTTCCTGCTCCTGATCCTGTTCCTGCTCCCGCTGCTGTTCCTGCTCCCATTGCTGTTCCTGCTCCCGTTGCTGTTCCTGCTCCCGTTGCTGTTCCTGCTCCCGCTCCTGTTCCTTCTCCCACTCCTGTTCTTGCTCTCACTCCTGTTCCTGCTCTCAATCCTGTTCCTGCTCCCGCTGCTTTTCCTGCTCTAACTCCTGTTACTGCGCCTGCTCCTGTTCCAGCTCTCACTCCTGTTCCTGCTTCTGATCCTGTTCGTGCTTCTGATCCTGTTCCTGCTCCTGATCCGGTTCCTGCTCTCACTCCAGTTCCTGCTCTCACTCCTGTTCCTGCTCTTACCCCTGTTCCTGCACCCAATCCTATTCCTCATCTCACTCCTTTTCCTGCTCCTACCCCTGTTCCTGCTCTCACACCAGTTTCTGCTCTCACTCCTGTTCCTGCTCCCACTCCTTTTCCTGCTCCCACTTCTGTTCCTGCTTCTGCTCCCATTCCTGCTCCTGTTCGTTCTCTCATTCCTGTTCCTGTCTGGCTCCTATTCCTGCTCACATTCCTGATTCCGCTCTCGCTCATATTCCTGCTCCCACGCCTTTTCCTGCTCCCACTCCGGTTCCTGCTCTCACTCATTTTGCGGCTCTCACTCCTGTTCCTGCTCCCAGTCCTGTTCCTGCTCTCGATCCTGTTCCATCTCCTGCTCTCATTCCTGCTCCTGTTCCTGCTCTCACTCCTGATCCTGCTCCGACTCCTGTTCCTGCTCCGACTCCTGTTCCTGCTCCCGCTCCAGTTACTGCTCTCACTCCTGTTCCTGCTCCCGCTCCAGTTCCTGCTCCCATTCCTTTTCCTGCTCTCACACCTGTTCCTGCTCCCACTCCTGTTCCTGCTGCCACTCATGTTCCTCCTCCTACTCCTGTTCCTGCTCTCGCTCCTGTTCCTGCTCCCACTCCTGTTCCTGCTCTCCCTGCTTTTCCTGCTCCCACACCTGTTCCTGCACTCACACCTGTTCTTGCTCCTGATCCTGTTCTTGCTCTCACTCCTGTTCCTGCTCCCACTCCTGTTCCTGCTCTCCCTCCTGTTCCTGCTCTCCCTCCTGTTCCTGCTCCCACACCTGATCCTGCACTCACACCTGTTCTTGCTCCTGATCCTGTTCCTTCTCCCAATCCTTTTCCTGCTCTCACTCCAGTTCTTAATCCTGCTCCTGTTCCTGATCTCACACCTGATACTGCTCTCACTGCTGTTCCTGCTCCCACTGCTGTTCCAGCTCTCAATCCAATTCCTGCTCCCACTCCTGTTCCTGCTCTCACTCCTGTTCCTGCTCTCACTCCTGTTCCAGCTCCTGATCCTGTTCCTGCTCCCGCTGCTGTTCCTGCTCCCATTGCTGTTCCTGCTCCCGTTGCTGTTCCTGCTCCCGCTCCTGTTCCTTCTCCCATTGCTGTTCCTGCTCCCATTGCTGTTCCTGTTCCCGTTGCTGTTCCTGCTCCCGCTCCTTTTCCTTCTCCCACTCCTGTTATGCTCTCACTCCTGTTCCTGCTCTCAATCCTGTTCCTGCTCTCAATCCTGTTCCTGCTCTAACTCCTGTTACTGCGCCTGCTCCTTTTCCAGCTCCCACTCCTGTTCCTGATCCTGCTCCTGTTCCTGCTCTCACTCGTGTTCCTGCTCCTACCCCTGTTCCTGATCTCACACCTGATCCTGTTCTCACTGCTGTTCCAGCTCTCAATCCAATTCCTGCTCACACTCCTGTTCCTGCTCTCACTACTGTTCCTGCTCTCACTACTGTTCCTGCTCTCACTACTGTTCCTGCTCTCACTCCTGTTCCTGCTCTCACTCCTGATCCTGCTCTCACTCCTGTTCCTGCTCCCACTGCAATTCCTGCTCCCACTCCAGTTCCTGCTCTCACTCCTCTCCCTGCTTTCCCCCCTGTTCCTGCTCTCCCACCTGTTCCTGCTCTCACTCCTGTTCATGCTGTCACTCCTGTTCTTGTTCTCACTCCTGTTCCTTCTCTCACATCTGTTTCTGCATTTGCTAATACTCCTGCTCTCACTCCTTTTCACACTCCTGCTCCTGTTCCTGCTCTCACTCCTGTTCCTGCTCCCACTCCTATTCCTGCTCTCACTCAACTTCCAGCTCTCAATCCAACTCCTGCTCTCACTCCTTTTCACACTCCTGCTCTTGTTCCTGCTCTCACTCCTGTTCCTGCTCCCACTCCTATTCCTGCTCTCACTCAACTTCCAGCTCTCAATCCAATTCCTGCTCCCACTCCTGTTCCTGCTCTCACTCCTGTTCTTTTTCTCACTGCTGTTCCTGTTCTCACTCCTGTTCCTGCCCTCACTCCTGTTCCTGCCCTCACTCATGTTACTGCTCACACTGCTCTTCCTGCTCTCACTCCTGTTCCTGCTCACAATCCCATTCCTGCTCCCACTCCTGTTCCTGCTCCCACTCCTGTTCCTGCTCCCACTCCTGTTCCTGCTCCCACTCCTGTTCCTGCTCGCACTCCTGTTCCTGCTACCACTCCTGTTGCTGCTCTCACTCCTGTTGCTGCTCTCACTCCTGTTCCTGCTCCCACTCTTGTTCCTGCTCCCACTCCTGTTCCTGATCTTGCTCCTGTTGCTGCTCTCACTCCTGTTCCTGCTCCTACCCCTGTTCCTGATCTCACTCCTGATACTACTCCCACTGCTGTTCCTGCTCCTTCTGCTGTTCCAGCTCTCAATCCAATTCCTGCTCCCACTCCTGTTCCTGCTCTCACTCCTGTTCCTGCTCTCACTCCTGTTCCTGCTCCCACTGCTATTCCTGCTCCCACTCCAGTTCCTGCTCTCACTCCTCTTCCTGCTCTCCCCCCTGTTCCTGCTCCCACACCTGTTCCTGCAGTCACAACTGTTCTTGCTCCTGATCCTGTTCCTGCTCTCACTCCTGTTCCTGCTCCCACTCCTGTTCCTGCTCCCACTCCTGTTCCGGCTCTCCCTCCTGTACCTGCTCTCCCTCCTGTTCCTGCTCCCACACCTGTTCCTGCACTCACACCTGTTCTTGCTCCTGATCCTGTTCCTGCTCCCAATCCTTTTCCTGCTCCCACTCCTGTTCCTAATCCTGCTCCTGTTCCTGATCTCACACCTGATACTGCTCTCACTGCTGTTCCTGCTCCCACTGCTGTTCCAGCTCTCAATCCAATTCCTGCTCCCACTCCTGTTCCTGCTCTCACTCCTGTTCCTGCTCTCACTCCTGTTCCTGCTCTCACTCCTGTTCCAGCTCTCACTCCTGTTCCTGCTCTCACTCCTGTTCCTGCTCCTGATCCTGTTCCTGCTCCCGCTGCTGTTCCTGCTCCCGTTGCTGTTCCTGCTCCCACTCCTGTTCCTGCTCCCGCTCCTGGTCCTGCTCCTGATCCTGCTTCTGCTCCCATTCCAGTACCTGCTGTCACTCCTGTTCTTGCTGCTGATCCCGTTCCTGCTCTCACTCCTGTTCCTTCTCTCACATCTGTTTCTGCATTTGCTCCTATTCCTGCTCTCACTCCTGTTCACACTCCTGCTCCTGTTCCTGCTCTCACTCCTGCTCCTGCTCCCACTCCTATTGCTGCTCTCACTCCAGTTCCAGCTCTCAATCCAATGCCTGCTCCCACTCCTGTTCCTGCTCTCACTCCTGTTCCTTTTCTCACTGCTGTTCCTGTTCTCACTCCTGTTCCTGCTCCCAGTCCTGTTCCTGCTCCCACTCCTGTTCCTGCTCTCACTCATGTTCCTTTTCTCACTGCTGTTCCTGTTCTCACTCCTATTCCTGCTCTCACTACTGTTACTGCTCCCACACCTGTTCCTGCTCCCACTCGTGTTCCTGATACTGCTCCTGTTCCTGCTCTCACTCCTGTTCCTGCTCCTACCCCTGTTCCTGATCTCACACCTGATACTGCTCTCACTGCTGTTCCTGCTCCCACTCCTGTTCCAACTCTCAATCCAATTCCTGGTCCCACTCCTGTTCCTGCTCTCACTCCTGTTCCTGCTCTCACTCCTGTTCCAGCTCTCACTCCTGTTCCTGCTCTCACTCCTGTTCCTGCCTCTGATCCTGTTCCTGCTCCCGCTGCTGTTCCTGCTCCCATTGCTGTTCCTGCTCCCATTGCTGTTCCTGCTCCCGTTGCTGTTCCTGCTCCCGTTGCTGTTCCTTCTCCCACTCCTGTTCTTGCTCTCACTCCTGTTCCTGCTCTCAATCCTGTTCCTGCTCCCACTGCAGTTCCTGCTCTAACTCCTGTTACTGCGCCTGTTCCTTTTCCAGCTCTCACTCCTGTTCCTGCTCTCACTCCTGTTCCTGCGTCTGATCCTGTTCCTGCTCCTGATCCGGTTCCTGCTCTCACTCCTGTTCCTGCTCTCGCTCCTGTTCCTGCTCTCACTCCTGTTCCTGCTCCCACACCTGTTCCTGCACTCACACCTGTTCTTGCTCCTGATCCTGTTCCTGCTCCCAATCCTTTTCCTGCTCCCACTCCTGTTCCTAATCCTGCTCCTGTTCCTGATCTCACACCTGATATTGCTCTCACTGCTGTTCCTGCTCCCACTGCTGTTCCAGCTCTCAATCCAATTCCTGCTCCCACTCCTGTTCCTGCTCTCACTCCTGTTCCTGCTCTCACTCCTGTTCCAGCTCTCACTCCTGTTGCAGCTCTCACTCCAGTTCCTGCTCTCACTCCTGTTCCTGCTCCTGATCCTGTTCCTGCTCCCGCTGCTGTTCCTGCTCCCGCTGCTGTTCCTGCTCCCGCTGCTGTTCCTGCTCCCGTTGCTGTTCCTGCTCCCGCTGCTGTTCCTGCTCCCGCTCCTGGTCCTGCTCCTGATCCTGCTTCTGCTCCCATTCCAGTACCTGCTGTCACTCCTGTTCTTGCTGCTGATCCCGTTCCTGCTCTCACTCCTGTTCCTTCTCTCACATCTGTTTCTGCATTTGCTCCTATTCCTGCTCTCACTCCTGTTCACACTCCTGCTCCTGTTCCTGCTCTCACTCCTGCTCCTGCTCCCAATCCTATTGCTGCTCTCACTCCAGTTCCAGCTCTCAATCCAATTCCTGCTCCCACTCCTGTTCCTGCTCTCACTCCTGTTCCTTTTCTCACTGCTGTTCCTGTTCTCACTCCTATTCCTGCTCTCATTACTGTTACTGCTCCCACACCTGTTCCTGCTCCCACTCGTGTTCCTGATACTGCTCCTGTTCCTGTTCCCACACCTGTTCCTGCTCCCACTCCTGTTCCTGATCCTGCTCCTGTTCCTGCTCTCACTCCTGTTCCTGCTCCTACCCCTGTTCCTGATCTCACACCTGATACTGCTCTCACTGCTGTTCCTGCTCCCACTGCTGTTCCAGCTCTCAATCCAATTCCTGGTCCCACTCCTGTTCCTGCTCTCACTCCTGTTCCAGCTCTCACTCCTGTTCCTGCTCTCACTCCTGTTCCTGCTCCTACCCCTGTTCCTGATCTCACACCTGATACTGCTCTCACTGCTGTTCCTGCTCCCACTCCTGTTCCAACTCTCAATCCAATTCCTGGTCCCACTCCTGTTCCTGCTCTCACTCCTGTTCCTGCTCTCACTCCTGTTCCTGCTCTCACTCCTGTTCCTGCTCTCACTCCTGTTCCAGCTCTCACTCCTGTTCCTGCTCTCACTCCTGTTCCTGCTCTCAATCCTTTCCTGCTCCCACTGCAGTTCCTGCTCTAACTCCTGTTACTGCGCCTGCTCCTTTTCCAGCTCTCACTCCTGTTCCTGCTCTCACTCCTGTTCCTGCGTCTGATCCTGTTCCTGCTCCTGATCCGGTTCCTGCTCTCACTCCTGTTCCTGCTCTCGCTCCTGTTCCTGCTCCCACACCTGTTCCTGCACACACATCTGTTCTTGCTCCTGATCCTGTTCCTGCTCCCACTCCTGTTCCTGCTCCCACTCCTGTTCCTGCTCCCACTCCAGTTCCTGATCCTGCTCCTGTTCCTGCTCTCACTCGTGTTCCTGCTCCTACCCCTGTTCCTGATCTCACTCCTGATACTACTCCCACTGCTGTTCCTGCTCCTTCTGCTGTTCCAGCTCTCAATCCAATTCCTGCTCCCACTCCTGTTCCTGCTCTCACTCCTGTTCCTGCTCTCACTCCTGTTCCTGCTCCCACTGCTATTCCTGCTCCCACTCCAGTTCCTGCTCTCACTCCTCTTCCTGCTCTCCCCCCTGTTCCTGCTCCCACACCTGTTCCTGCTCTCACTCCTGTTCCTGCTCCCACTCCTGTTCCTGCTCCCACTCCTGTTCCGGCTCTCCCTCCTGTACCTGCTCTCCCTCCTGTTCCTGCTCCCACACCTGTTCCTGCACTCACACCTGTTCTTGCTCCTGATCCTGTTCCTGCTCCCAATCCTTTTCCTGCTCCCACTCCTGTTCCTAATCCTGCTCCTGTTCCTGATCTCACACCTGATACTGCTCTCACTGCTGTTCCTGCTCCCACTGCTGTTCCAGCTCTCAATCCAATTCCTGCTCCCACTCCTGTTCCTGCTCTCACTCCTGTTCCTGCTCTCACTCCTGTTCCTGCTCTCACTCCTGTTCCAGCTCTCACTCCTGTTCCTGCTCTCACTCCTGTTCCTGCTCCTGATCCTGTTCCTGCTCCCGCTGCTGTTCCTGCTCCCGTTGCTGTTCCTGCTCCCACTCCTGTTCCTGCTCCCGCTCCTGGTCCTGCTCCTGATCCTGCTTCTGCTCCCATTCCAGTACCTGCTGTCACTCCTGTTCTTGCTGCTGATCCCGTTCCTGCTCTCACTCCTGTTCCTTCTCTCACATCTGTTTCTGCATTTGCTCCTATTCCTGCTCTCACTCCTGTTCACACTCCTGCTCCTGTTCCTGCTCTCACTCCTGCTCCTGCTCCCACTCCTATTGCTGCTCTCACTCCAGTTCCAGCTCTCAATCCAATGCCTGCTCCCACTCCTGTTCCTGCTCTCACTCCTGTTCCTTTTCTCACTGCTGTTCCTGTTCTCACTCCTGTTCCTGCTCCCACACCTGTTCCTGCTCCCAGTCCTGTTCCTGCTCCCAGTCTTGTTCCTGCTCCCACTCCTGTTCCTGCTCCCACTCCTGTTCCTGATCCTGCTCCTGTTCCTGCTCCCACTCCTGTTCCTGCTATCACTCATGTTCCTTTTCTCACTGCTGTTCCTGTTCTCACTCCTATTCCTGCTCTCACTACTGTTACTGCTCCCACACCTGTTCCTGCTCCCACTCGTGTTCCTGATACTGCTCCTGTTCCTGCTCTCACTCCTGTTCCTGCTCCTACCCCTGTTCCTGATCTCACACCTGATACTGCTCTCACTGCTGTTCCTGCTCCCACTCCTGTTCCAACTCTCAATCCAATTCCTGGTCCCACTCCTGTTCCTGCTCTCACTCCTGTTCCTGCTCTCACTCCTGTTCCAGCTCTCACTCCTGTTCCAGCTCTCACTCCTGTTCCTGCTCTCACTCCTGTTCCTGCCTCTGATCCTGTTCCTGCTCCCGCTGCTGTTCCTGCTCCCATTGCTGTTCCTGCTCCCGTTGCTGTTCCTGCTCCCGTTGCTGTTCCTGCTCCCGTTGCTGTTCCTTCTCCCACTCCTGTTCTTGCTCTCACTCCTGTTCCTGCTCTCAATCCTGTTCCTGCTCCCACTGCAGTTCCTGCTCTAACTCCTGTTACTGCGCCTGCTCCTTTTCCAGCTCTCACTCCTGTTCCTGCTCTCACTCCTGTTCCTGCGTCTGATCCTGTTCCTGCTCCTGATCCGGTTCCTGCTCTCACTCCTGTTCCTGCTCTCGCTCCTGTTCCTGCTCTCACTCCTGTTCCTGCTCCCACACCTGTTCCTGCACTCACACCTGTTCCTGCACTCACACCTGTTCTTGCTCCTGATCCTGTTCCTGCTCCCAATCCTTTTCCTGCTCCCACTCCTGTTCCTAATCCTGCTCCTGTTCCTGATCTCACACCTGATATTGCTCTCACTGCTGTTCCTGCTCCCACTGCTGTTCCAGCTCTCAATCCAATTCCTGCTCCCACTCCTGTTCCTGCTCTCACTCCTGTTCCTGCTCTCACTCCTGTTCCAGCTCTCACTCCTGTTGCAGCTCTCACTCCAGTTCCTGCTCTCACTCCTGTTCCTGCTCCTGATCCTGTTCCTGCTCCCGCTGCTGTTCCTGCTCCCGCTGCTGTTCCTGCTCCCGTTGCTGTTCCTGCTCCCGCTGCTGTTCCTGCTCCCGCTCCTGGTCCTGCTCCTGATCCTGCTTCTGCTCCCATTCCAGTACCTGCTGTCACTCCTGTTCTTGCTGCTGATCCCGTTCCTGCTCTCACTCCTGTTCCTTCTCTCACATCTGTTTCTGCATTTGCTCCTATTCCTGCTCTCACTCCTGTTCACACTCCTGCTCCTGTTCCTGCTCTCACTCCTGCTCCTGCTCCCAATCCTATTGCTGCTCTCACTCCAGTTCCAGCTCTCAATCCAATTCCTGCTCCCACTCCTGTTCCTGCTCTCACTCCTGTTCCTTTTCTCACTGCTGTTCCTGTTCTCACTCCTATTCCTGCTCTCATTACTGTTACTGCTCCCACTCCTGTTCCTGCTCCCACTCCTGTTCCTGATCCTGCTCCTGTTCCTGCTCTCACTCCTGTTCCTGCTCCTACCCCTGTTCCTGATCTCACACCTGATACTGCTCTCACTGCTGTTCCTGCTCCCACTGCTGTTCCAGCTCTCAATCCAATTCCTGGTCCCACTCCTGTTCCTGCTCTCACTCCTGTTCCAGCTCTCACTCCTGTTCCTGCTCTCACTCCTGTTCCTGCTCCTACCCCTGTTCCTGATCTCACACCTGATACTGCTCTCACTGCTGTTCCTGCTCCCACTTCTGTTCCAACTCTCAATCCAATTCCTGGTCCCACTCCTGTTCCTGCTCTCACTCCTGTTCCTGCTCTCAATCCTGTTCCTGCTCTCACTCCTGTTCCAGCTCTCACTCCTGTTCCTGCTCTCACTCCTGTTCCTGCTCTCAATCCTTTCCTGCTCCCACTGCAGTTCCTGCTCTAACTCCTGTTACTGCGCCTGCTCCTTTTCCAGCTCTCACTCCTGTTCCTGCTCTCACTCCTGTTCCTGCGTCTGATCCTGTTCCTGCTCCTGATCCGGTTCCTGCTCTCACTCCTGTTCCTGCTCTCGCTCCTGTTCCTGCTCCCACACCTGTTCCTGCTCACACACCTGTTCTTGCTCCTGATCCTGTTCCTGCTCCCACTCCTGTTCCTGCTCCCACTCCAGTTCCTGATCCTGCTCCTGTTCCTGCTCTCACTCGTGTTCCTGCTCCTACCCCTGTTCCTGATCTCACACCTGATCCTGTTCTCACTGCTGTTCCTGCTCCCACTGCTGTTCCTGCTCTCAATCCAATTCCTGCTCACACTCCTGTTCCTGCTCTCACTACTGTTCCTGCTCTCACTACTGTTCCTGCTCTCACTCCTGTTCCTGCTCTCACTCCTCTTCCTGCTCTCACTCCTGATCCTGCTCTCACTCCTGTTCCTGCTCCCACTGCAATTCCTGCTCCCACTCCAGTTCCTGCTGTCACTCCTCTTCCTGCTTTCCCCCCTGTTCCTGCTCTCCCACCTGTTCCTGCTCTCACTCCTGTTCATGCTGTCACTCCTGTTCTTGTTCTCACTCCTGTTCCTTCTCTCACATCTGTTTCTGCATTTGCTAATACTCCTGCTCTCACTCCTTTTCACACTCCTGCTCCTGTTCCTGCTCTCACTCCTGTTCCTGCTCCCACTCCTATTCCTGCTCTCACTCAACTTCCAGCTCTCAATCCAACTCCTGCTCTCACTCCTTTTCACACTCCTGCTCCTGTTCCTGCTCTCACTCCTGTTCCTGCTCTCACTCCTGTTCCTGCTCCCACTCCTATTCCTGCTCTCACTCAACTTCCAGCTCTCAATCCAATTCCTGCTCCCAATCCTGTTCCTGCTCTCACTCCTGTTCTTTTTCTCACTGCTGTTCCTGTTCTCACTCCTGTTCCTGCCCTCACTCCTGTTCCTGCCCTCACTCATGTTACTGCTCACACTGCTCTTCCTGCTCTCACTCCTGTTCCTGCTCACAATCCCATTCCTGCTCACAATCCCATTCCTGCTCCCACTCCTGTTCCTGCTCCCACTCCTGTTCCTGCTCCCACTCCTGTTCCTGCTCGCACTCCTGTTCCTGCTACCACTCCTGTTGCTGCTCTCACTCCTGTTCCTGCTCCCACTCCTGTTCCTGATCTTGCTCCTGTTGCTGCTCTCACTCCTGTTCCTGCTCCTACCCCTGTTCCTGATCTCACTCCTGATACTACTCCCACTGCTGTTCCTGCTCCTTCTGCTGTTCCAGCTCTCAATCCAATTCCTGCTCCCACTCCTGTTCCTGCTCTCACTCCTGTTCCTGCTCTCACTCCTGTTCCTGCTCTCACTCCTGTTCCTGCTCCCACTGCTATTCCTGCTCCCACTCCAGTTCCTGCTCTCACTCCTCTTCCTGCTCTCCCCCCTGTTCTTGCTCTCCCTCCTGTTCCTGCTCTCCCTCCTGTTCCTGCTCTCCCTCCTGTTCCTGCTCCCACTCCTGTTCCTGCACTCACACCTGTTCTTGCTGCTGATCCTGTTCCTGCTCTCACTCCTGTTCTTGTTCTCACTCCTGTTCCTTCTCTCACACCTGTTTCTGCATTTGCTAATACTCCTGCTCTCACTCCTTTTCACACTCCTGCTCCTGTGCCTGCCCTCACTCCTTTTCCTGCTCCCACTCCTATTCCTGCTCTCACTCCACTTCCAGCTCTCAATCCAATTCCTGCTCCCACTCCTGTTCCTGCTCTCACTCCTGTTCCTGCTCTAACTCCTGTTCCTGCTCACAATCCCATTCCTGCTCCCACTCCTGTTCCTGCTCTCACTCCTGTTCCTGCTCTCACTCCTGTTCCTGCTCCCACTCCTTTTCCTGCTCCCACTTCTGTTCCTGCTTCTGCTCCCATTCCTGCTCCTGTTCGTTCTCTCATTCCTGTTCCTGTCTGGCTCCTATTCCTGCTCACATTCCTGATTCCGCTCTCGCTCATAGTCCTGCTCCCAGGCATTTTCCTGCTCCCACTCCGGTTCCTGCTCTCACTCATTTTCCGGCTCTCACTCCTGTTCCTGCTCCCAGTCCTGTTCCTGCTCTCGATCCTGTTCCATCTCCTGCTCTCATTCCTGCTCCTGTTCCTGCTCTCACTTCTGATCCTGCTCCGACTCCTGTTCCTGCTCCGAATCCTGTTCCTGCTCCCGCTCCAGTTACTGCTCTCACTCCAGTTCCTGCTCCCGCTCCAGTTCCTGCTCCCATTCCTTTTCCTGCTCTCACACCTGTTCCTGCTGCCACTCATGTTCCTGCTCCCACTCCTGTTCCTGCTCTCGCTCCTGTTCCTGCGTCTGATCCTGTTCCTGCTCCTGATCCGGTTCCTGCTCTCACTCCTGTTCCTGCTCTCCCTGCTGTTCCTGCTCCCACACCTGTTCCTGCACTCACACCTGTTCTTGCTCCTGATCCTGTTCCTGCTCCCAATCCTTTTCCTGCTCCCACTCCTGTTCCTAATCCTGCTCCTGTTCCTGCTCCCACTGCTGTTCCAGCTCTCAATCCAATTCCTGCTCCCACTCCTGTTCCTGCTCTCACTCCTGTTCCTGCTCTCACTCCTGTTCCAGCTCTCACTCCTGTTCCTGCTCTCACTCCTGTTCCTGCTCTCACTCCTGTTCCTGCTCTCACTCCTGTTCCAGCTCTCACTCCTGTTCCTGCTCTCACTCCTGTTCCTGCTCTCACTCCTGTTCCTGCTCCTGATCCTGTTCCTGCTCCCGCTGCTGTTCCTGCTCCCGTTGCTGTTCCTGCTCCCACTCCTGTTCCTGCTCCCGCTCCTGGTCCTGCTCCTGATCCTGCTTCTGCTCCCATTCCAGTACCTGCTGTCACTCCTGTTCTTGCTGCTGATCCCGTTCCTGCTCTCACTCCTGTTCCTTCTCTCACATCTGTTTCTGCATTTGCTCCTATTCCTGCTCTCACTCCTGTTCACACTCCTGCTCCTGTTCCTGCTCTCACTCCTGCTCCTGCTCCCACACCTGTTCCTGCTCTCACTCCAGTTCCAGCTCTCAATCCAATGCCTGCTCCCACTCCTGTTCCTGCTCTCACTCCTGTTCCTTTTCTCACTGCTGTTCCTGTTCTCACTCCTATTCCTGCTCCCACTAATGTTACTGCTCCCACACCTGTTCCTGCTCCCACTCGTGTTCCTGATACTGCTCCTGTTCCTGCTCTCACTCCTGTTCCTGCTCCTACCCCTGTTCCTGATCACACACCTGATACTGCTCTCACTGCTGTTCCTGCTCCCACTCCTGTTCCAACTCTCAATCCAATTCCTGGTCCCACTCCTGTTCCTGCTCTCACTCCTGTTCCTGCTCTCACTCCTGTTCCTGCTCCTGATCCTGTTCCTGCTCCCGCTGCTGTTCCTGCTCCCATTGCTGTTCCTGCTCCCGTTGCTGTTCCTGCTCCCGTTGCTGTTCCTGCTCCCGTTGCTGTTCCTGCTCCCGTTGCTGTTCCTGCTCCCGCTCCTGTTCCTTCTCCCACTCCTGTTTTTGCTCTCACTCCTGTTCCTGCTCTCAATCCTGTTCCTGCTCCCACTGCAGTTCCTGCTCTAACTCCTGTTACTGCGCCTGCTCCTTTTCCAGCTCTCACTCCTGTTCCTGCGCCTGATCCTGTTCCTGCTCCTGATCCGGTTCCTGCTCTCGCTCCTGTTCCTGCTCTCGCTCCTGTTCCTGCTCTCACTCCTGTTCCTGCTCCCACACCTGTTCCTGCACACACACCTGTTCTTGCTCCTGATCCTGTTCCTGCTCCCACTCCTGTTCCTGCTCCCACTCCAGTTCCTGATCCTGCTCCTGTTCCTGCTCTCACTCGTGTTCCTGCTCCTACCCCTGTTCCTGATCTCAC
The DNA here is from genome assembly GCF_017639515.1 of Carcharodon carcharias. NCBI lineage: Eukaryota > Metazoa > Chordata > Chondrichthyes > Lamniformes > Lamnidae > Carcharodon > Carcharodon carcharias. The sequence goes on from NC_054479.1 coordinate 62,840,330, forward strand.
ACCTGATCCTGTTCTCACTGCTGTTCCTGCTCCCACTGCTGTTCCAGCTCTCAATCCAATTCCTGCTCACACTCCTGTTCCTGCTCTCACTACTGTTCCTGCTCTCACTCCTGTTCCTGCTCTCACTCCTGTTCCTGCTCTCACTCCTGTTCCTGCTCTCACTCCTGATCCTGCTCTCACTCCTGTTCCTGCTCCCACTGCAATTCCTGCTCCCACTCCAGTTCCTGCTCTCACTCCTCTCCCTGCTTTCCCCCCTGTTCCTGCTCTCCCACCTGTTCCTGCTCTCACTCCTGTTCATGCTGTCACTCCTGTTCTTGTTCTCACTCCTGTTCCTTCTCTCACATCTGTTTCTGCATTTGCTAATACTCCTGCTCTCACTCCTTTTCACACTCCTGCTCCTGTTCCTGCTCTCACTCCTGTTCCTGCTCCCACTCCTATTCCTGCTCTCACTCAACTTCCAGCTCTCAATCCAATTCCTGCTCCCACTCCTGTTCCTGCTCTCACTCCTGTTCATTTTCTCACTGCTGTTCCTGTTCTCACTCCTGTTCCTGCCCTCACTCCTGTTCCTGCCCTCACTCATGTTACTGCTCACACTGCTCTTCCTGCTCTCACTCCTGTTCCTGCTCACAATCCCATTCCTGCTCCCACTCCTGTTCCTGCTCCCACTCCTGTTCCTGCTCGCACTCCTGTTCCTGCTCGCACTCCTGTTCCTGCTCGCACTCCTGTTGCTGCTCTCACTCCTGTTGCTGCTCTCACTCCTGTTCCTGCTCCCACTCCTGTTCCTGCTCCCACTCCTGTTCCTGATCTTGCTCCTGTTGCTGCTCTCACTCCTGTTCCTGCTCCTACCCCTGTTCCTGATCTCACTCCTGATACTACTCCCACTGCTGTTCCTGCTCCTTCTGCTGTTCCAGCTCTCAATCCAATTCCTGCTCTCAATCCTGTTCCTGCTCTCACTCCTGTTCCTGCTCTCACTCCTGTTCCTGCTCTCAATCCTGTTCCTGCTCCCACTGCTATTCCTGCTCCCACTCCAGTTCCTGCTCTCACTCCTCTTCCTGCTCTCCCCCCTGTTCTTGCTCTCCCTCCTGCTCCTGCTCTCCCTCCTGTTCCTGCTCTCCCTCCTGTTCCTGCTCCCACTCCTGTTCCTGAACTCACACCTGTTCTTGCTGCTGATCCTGTTCCTGCTCTCACTCCTATTCTTGTTCTCACTCCTGTTCCTTCTCTCACACCTGTTTCTGCATTTGCTAATACTCCTGCTCTCACTCCTTTTCACACTCCTGCTCCTGTGCCTGCCCTCACTCCTTTTCCTGCTCCCACTCCTATTCCTGCTCTCACTCCACTTCCAGCTCTCAATCCAATTCCTGCTCCCACTCCTGTTCCTGCTCTCACTCCTGTTCCTGCTCTAACTCCTGTTCCTGCTCACAATCCCATTCCTGCTCCCACTCCTGTTCCTGCTCTCACTCCTGTTCCTGCTGCCACTCCTGTTCCTGGTCCCACTCCTGTTCCTGGTCCCACTCCTGTTCCTGATCCTGCTCCTGTTCCTGCTGTCACTCCTGTTCCTGCTCCTACCCCTGTTCCTGATCTCACACCTGATACTGCTCCCTCTGCTGTTGCTGCTTATACTGCTGTTCCAGCTCTCAATCCAATTCCTGCTCCCACTCCTGTTCCTGCTCTCACTCCTGTTCCTGCTCTCACTCCTGTTCCTGCTCCCACTCCAGTTCCTGCTCTCACTACTCTTCCTGCTCTCCCGCCTGTTCCTGCTCTCCCTCCTGTTCCTGCTCTCCCTCCTGTTCCTGCTCCCACACCTGTTCCTGCACTCACACCTGTTCTTGTTCTCACTCCTGTTCTTGTTCTCACTGCTGTTCCTTCTCTCACATCTGTTTCTGCATTTGCTCCTATTCCTGCTCTCACTCCTGTTCACACTCCTGCTCCTGTTCCTGCTCTCACTCCTGCTCCTGCTCCCACTCCTATTGCTGCTCTCACTCCAGTTCCAGCTCTCAATCCAATTCCTGCCCCCACTCCTGTTCCTGCTCTCACTCCTGTTCCTTTTCTCACTGCTGTTCCTGTTTTCACTCCTATTCCTGCTCTCACTACTGTTACTGCTCCCACACCTGTTCCTGCTCCCACTCGTGTTCCTGATACTGCTCCTGATCCTGCTCTCACTCCTGTTCCTGTTCCTACCCCTGTTCCTGATCCTGCTCCTGTTCCTGCTCTCACTCCTGTTCCTGCTCCTACCCCTGTTCCTGATCTCACACCTGATACTGCTCTCACTGCTGTTCCTGCTCCCACTCCTGTTCCAACTCTCAATCCAATTCCTGGTCCCACTCCTGTTCCTGCTCTCACTCCTGTTCCAGCTCTCACTCCTGTTCCTGCTCTCACTCCTGTTCCTGCTCCTGATCCTGTTCCTGCTCCCGCTGCTGTTCCTGCTCCCATTGTTGTTCCTGCTCCCGTTGCTGTTCCTGCTCCCGTTGCTGTTCCTGCTCCCGCTCCTGTTCCTTCTCCCACTCCTGTTCTTGCTCTCACTCCTGTTCCTGCTCTCAATCCTGTTCCTGCTCCCACTGTAGTTCCTGCTCTAACTCCTGTTACTGCGCCTGCTCCTTTTCCAGCTCTCACTCCTTTCCTGCGTCTGATCCTGTTCCTGCTCATGATCCGGTTCCTGCTCTCACTCCAGTTCCTGCTCTCACTCCTGTTCCTGCTCTTACCCCTGTTCTTGCACCCACTCCTGCTCCTGCTCTCGCTCCTGTTCCTGCTCTCGCTCCTGTTCCTGCTCTCACTCCTGTTCCTGCTCCCACTGCTATTCCTGCTCCCTCTCCGGTTCCTGCTCTCACTCCTTTTCCTGCTCCCACTCCTGTTCCTGCTCTTACCCCTGTTCCTGCATCCACTCCAGCTCCTGCTCCCACTCCAGTTCCTGCTCTCGCTCCTGTTCCTGCTCTCGCTCCTGTTCCTGCTCTCACTCCTGTTCCTGCTCCCACTGCTATTCCTGCACCCTCTCTGGTTCCTGCTCTCACTCCTTTTCCTGCTCCCACTCCTGTTCCTGCTCTCCCTACTGTTCCTGCTCCCACACCTGTTCCTGCACACACACCTGTTCTTGCTTCTGATCCTGTTTCTGCTCCCACTGCTTTTCCTGCTCCCACTCCAGTTCCTGATCCTGCTGCTGTTCCTGCTCTCACTCGTGTTCCTGCTCCTACCCCTGTTCCTGATCTCACACCTGATACTGTTCTCACTGCTGTTCCTGCTCCCACTGCTGTTCCAGCTCTCAGTCCAATTCCTGCTCACACTCCTGTTCCTGCTCTCACTACTGTTCCTGCTCTCACTACTGTTCCTGCTCTCACTCCTGTTCCAGCTCTCACTCCTGTTCCTGCTCTCACTCCTGTTCCTGCTCCTCATCCTGTTCCTGCTCCCGCTGCTGTTCCTGCTCCCATTGCTGTTCCTGCTCCCGTTGCTGTTCCTGCTCCCGTTGCTGTTCCTGCTCCCGCTCCTGTTCCTTCTCCCACTCCTGTTCTTGCTCTCACTCCTGTTCCTGCTCTCAATCCTGTTCCTGCTCCCACTGCTGTTCCTGCTCTAACTCCTGTTACTGCGCCTGCTCCTTTTCCATCTCTCACTCCTGTTCCTGCGTCTGATCCTGTTCCTGCTCCTGATCCGGTTCCTGCTCTCACTCCAGTTCCTGCTCTCACTCCTGTTCCTGCTCTTACCCCTGTTCCTGCACCCACTCCTGCTCCTGCTCCCATTCCAGTTCCTGCTCTCGCTCCTGTTCCTGCTCTCGCTCCTGTTCCTGCTCTCACTCCTGTTCCTGCTCCCACTGCTATTCCTGCTCCCTCTCCGGTTCCTGCTCTCACTCCTTTTCCTGCTCCCACTCCTGTTCCTGCTCTTACCCCTGTTCCTGCACCCACTCCTGCTCCTGCTCCCACTCCAGTTCCTGCTCTCGCTCCAGTTCCTGCTCTCGCTCCTGTTCCTGCCCTCGCTCCTGTTCCTGCCCTCGCTCCTGTTCCTGCCCTCGCTCCTGTTCCTGCTCTCGCTCCTGTTCCTGCTCTCGCTCCTGTTCCTGCTCTCGCTCCTGTTCCTGCTCTCACTCCTGTTCCTGCTCCCACTGCTATTCCTGCACCCTCTCTGGTTCCTGCTCTCACTCCTTTTCCTGCTCCCACTCCTGTTCCTGCTCTCCCTACTGTTCCTGCTCCCACACCTGTTCCTGCACACACACCTGTTCTTGCTCCTGATCCTGTTTCTGCTCCCTCTGCTTTTCCTGCTCCCACTCCAGTTCCTGATCCTGCTCCTGTTCCTGCTCTCACTCGTGTTCCTGCTCCTACCCCTGTTCCTGATCTCACACCTGATACTGTTCTCACTGCTGTTCCTGCTCCCACTGCTGTTCCAGCTCTCAATCCAATTCCTGCTCACACTCCTGTTCCTGCTCTCACTCCTGTTCCTGCTCTCACTACTGTTCCTGCTCTCACTACTGTTCCTGCTCTCACTCCTGTTCCTGCTCTCACTCCTGATCCTGCTCTCACTCCTGTTCCTGCTCCCACTGCTATTCCTGCTCCCACTCCAGTTCCTGCTCTCACTCCTCTTCCTGCTCTCCCCCCTGTTCCTGCTGTCCCTCCTGTTCCTGCTCTCCCTCCTGTTCCTTCTCCCACACCTGTTCCTGCACTCACACCTGTTCTTGCTGCTGATCCTGTTCCTTCTCTCACTCCTGTTCCTGCTGTCACTCCTGTTCTTTTTCTCACTCCTGTTCCTTCTCTCACATCTGTTTCTGCATTTGCTCCTGTTCCTGCTCCCACTCGTGTTCCTGATACTGCTCCTATTCCTGCTCTCACTCCTGTTCCTGCTCCTACCCCTGTTCCTGATCTCACACCTGATACTGCTCTCACTGCTGTTCCTGCTCCCACTCCTGTTCCAACTCTCAATCCAATTCCTGCTCCCACTCCTGTTCCTGCTCTCACTCCTGTTCCTGCTCCTGATCCTGTTCCTGCTCCCGCTGTTGTTCCTGCTCCCATTGCTGTTCCTGCTCCCGTTGCTGTTCCTGCTCCCGCTCCTGTTCCTTCTCCCACTCCTGTTCTTGCTCTCACTCCTGTTCCTGCTCTCAATCCTGTTCCTGCTCCCACTGCAGTTCCTGCTCTAACTCCTGTTACTGCGCCTGCTCCTTTTCCAGCTCTCACTCCTGTTCCTGCTCTCACTCCTGTTCCTGCGTCTGATCCTGTTCCTGCTCCTGATCCGGTTCCTGCTCTCACTCCTGTTCCTGCTCTCGCTCCTGTTCCTGCTCTGACTCCTGTTCCTGCTCCCACACCTGTTCCTGCACTCACACCTGTTCTTGCTCCTGATCCTGTTCCTGCTCCCAATCCTTTTCCTGCTCCCACTCCTGTTCCTAATCCTGCTCCTGTTCCTGATCTCACACCTGATACTGCTCTCACTGCTGTTCCTGCTCTCACTGCTGTTCCTGCTCCCACTGCTGTTCCAGCTCTCAATCCAATTCCTGGTCCCACTCCTGTTCCTGCTCTCACTCCTGTTCCTGCTCTCACTCCTGTTCCTGCTCTCACTCCTGTTCCTGCTCTCACTCCTGTTCCTGCTCTCACTCCTGTTCCTGCTCCTGATCCTGTTCCTGCTCCCGCTGCTGTTCCTGCTCCCACTCCTGTTGCTGCTCCCGCTCCTGGTCCTGCTCCTGATCCTGCTTCTGCTCCCATTCCAGTACCTGCTGTCACTCCTGTTCTTGCTGCTGATCCCGTTCCTGCTCTCACTCCTGTTCCTTCTCTCACATCTGTTTCTGCATTTGCTCCTATTCCTGCTCTCTCTCCTGTTCACTCTGCTGCTCCTGTTCCTGCTCTCACTCCTGCTCCTGCTCCCAATCCTATTGCTGCTCTCACTCCAGTTCCAGCTCTCAATCCAATGCCTGCTCCCACTCCTGTTCCTGCTCTCACTCCTGTTCCTTTTCTCACTGCTGTTCCTGTTCTCACTCCTATTCCTGCTCCCACTAATGTTACTGCTCCCACACCTGTTCCTGCTCCCACTCGTGTTCCTGATACTGCTCCTGTTCCTGCTCTCACTCCTGTTCCTGCTCCCACTCCTGTTCCTGATCCTGCTCCTGTTCCTGCTGTCACTCCTGTTCCTGCTCCGACCCCTGTTCCTGATTCTCCCACTCCTGTCCTTGCTCTCACTCCTGTTCCTGCTCTCACTCCTGTTCCTGCTCTCACTCCTGATCCTGCTCTCACTCCTGTTCCTGCTCCCACTGCAATTCCTGCTCCCACTCCAGTTCCTGCTCTCACTCCTCTCCCTGCTTTCCCCCCTGTTCCTGCTCTCCCACCTGTTCCTGCTCTCACTCCTGTTCATGCTGTCACTCCTGTTCTTGTTCTCACTCCTGTTCCTTCTCTCACATCTGTTTCTGCATTTGCTAATACTCCTGCTCTCACTCCTTTTCACACTCCTGCTCCTGTTCCTGCTCTCACTCCTGTTCCTGCTCCCACTCCTATTCCTGCTCTCACTCAACTTCCAGCTCTCAATCCAATTCCTGCTCCCACTCCTGTTCCTGCTCTCACTCCTGTTCTTTTTCTCACTGCTGTTCCTGTTCTCACTCCTGTTCCTGCCCTCACTCCTGTTCCTGCCCTCACTCATGTTACTGCTCACACTGCTCTTCCTGCTCTCACTCCTGTTCCTGCTCACAATCCCATTCCTGCTCCCACTCCTGTTCCTGCTCCCACTCCTGTTCCTGCTCGCACTCCTGTTCCTGCTCGCACTCCTGTTCCTGCTCGCACTCCTGTTCCTGCTCGCACTCCTGTTGCTGCTCTCACTCCTGTTCCTGCTCCCACTCCTGTTCCTGCTCCCACTCCTGTTCCTGATCTTGCTCCTGTTGCTGCTCTCACTCCTGTTCCTGCTCCTACCCCTGTTCCTGATCTCACTCCTGATACTACTCCCACTGCTGTTCCTGCTCCTTCTGCTGTTCCAGCTCTCAATCCAATTCCTGCTCTCAATCCTGTTCCTGCTCTCACTCCTGTTCCTGCTCTCACTCCTGTTCCTGCTCTCAATCCTGTTCCTGCTCCCACTGCTATTCCTGCTCCCACTCCAGTTCCTGCTCTCACTCCTCTTCCTGCTCTCCCCCCTGTTCTTGCTCTCCCTCCTGCTCCTGCTCTCCCTCCTGTTCCTGCTCTCCCTCCTGTTCCTGCTCCCACTCCTGTTCCTGAACTCACACCTGTTCTTGCTGCTGATCCTGTTCCTGCTCTCACTCCTGTTCTTGTTCTCACTCCTGTTCCTTCTCTCACACCTGTTTCTGCATTTGCTAATACTCCTGCTCTCACTCCTTTTCACACTCCTGCTCCTGTGCCTGCCCTCACTCCTTTTCCTGCTCCCACTCCTATTCCTGCTCTCACTCCACTTCCAGCTCTCAATCCAATTCCTGCTCCCACTCCTGTTCCTGCTCTCACTCCTGTTCCTGCTCTAACTCCTGTTCCTGCTCACAATCCCATTCCTGCTCCCACTCCTGTTCCTGCTCTCACTCCTGTTCCTGCTCCCACTCCTGTTCCTGCTCCCACTCCTGTTCCTGCTCCCAAACCTGTTCCTGCTGCCACTCCTGTTCCTGGTCCCACTCCTGTTCCTGGTCCCACTCCTGTTCCTGATCCTGCTCCTGTTCCTGCTGTCACTCCTGTTCCTGCTCCTACCCCTGTTCCTGATCTCACACCTGATACTGCTCCCTCTGCTGTTGCTGCTTATACTGCTGTTCCAGCTCTCAATCCAATTCCTGCTCCCACTCCTGTTCCTGCTCTCACTCCTGTTCCTGCTCTCACTCCTGCTCCTGCTCTCACTCCTGTTCCTGCTCTCACTCCTGTTCCTGCTCCCACTCCAGTTCCTGCTCTCACTACTCTTCCTGCTCTCCCGCCTGTTCCTGCTCTCCCTCCTGTTCCTGCTCTCCCTCCTGTTCCTGCTCCCACACCTGTTCCTGCACTCACACCTGTTCTTGTTCTCACTCCTGTTCTTGTTCTCACTGCTGTTCCTTCTCTCACATCTGTTTCTGCATTTGCTCCTATTCCTGCTCTCACTCCTGTTCACACTCCTGCTCCTGTTCCTGCTCTCACTCCTGCTCCTGCTCCCACTCCTATTGCTGCTCTCACTCCAGTTCCAGCTCTCAATCCAATTCCTGCCCCCACTCCTGTTCCTGCTCTCACTCCTGTTCCTTTTCTCACTGCTGTTCCTGTTTTCACTCCTATTCCTGCTCTCACTACTGTTCCTGCTCCCGCTCCTGTTCCTGCTCCCACTCGTGTTCCTGATACTGCTCCTGATCCTGCTCTCACTCCTGTTCCTGCTCCTACCCCTGTTCCTGATCTCACACCTGATACTGCTCTCACTGCTGTTCCTGCTCCCACTCCTGTTCCAACTCTCAATCCAATTCCTGGTCCCACTCCTGTTCCTGCTCTCACTCCTGTTCCAGCTCTCACTCCTGTTCCTGCTCTCACTCCTGTTCCTGCTCCTGATCCTGTTCCTGCTCCCGCTGCTGTTCCTGCTCCCATTGTTGTTCCTGCTCCCGTTGCTGTTCCTGCTCCCGTTGCTGTTCCTGCTCCCGCTCCTGTTCCTTCTCCCACTCCTGTTCTTGCTCTCACTCCTGTTCCTGCTCTCAATCCTGTTCCTGCTCCCACTGTAGTTCCTGCTCTAACTCCTGTTACTGCGCCTGCTCCTTTTCCAGCTCTCACTCCTTTCCTGCGTCTGATCCTGTTCCTGCTCATGATCCGGTTCCTGCTCTCACTCCAGTTCCTGCTCTCACTCCTGTTCCTGCTCTTACCCCTGTTCTTGCACCCACTCCTGCTCCTGCTCTCGCTCCTGTTCCTGCTCTCGCTCCTGTTCCTGCTCTCGCTCCTGTTCCTGCTCTCACTCCTGTTCCTGCTCCCACTGCTATTCCTGCTCCCTCTCCGGTTCCTGCTCTCACTCCTTTTCCTGCTCCCACTCCTGTTCCTGCTCTTACCCCTGTTCCTGCATCCACTCCAGCTCCTGCTCCCACTCCAGTTCCTGCTCTCGCTCCTGTTCCTGCTCTCGCTCCTGTTCCTGCTCTCACTCCTGTTCCTGCTCCCACTGCTATTCCTGCACCCTCTCTGGTTCCTGCTCTCACTCCTTTTCCTGCTCCCACTCCTGTTCCTGCTCTCCCTACTGTTCCTGCTCCCACACCTGTTCCTGCACACACACCTGTTCTTGCTTCTGATCCTGTTTCTGCTCCCACTGCTTTTCCTGCTCCCACTCCAGTTCCTGATCCTGCTGCTGTTCCTGCTCTCACTCGTGTTCCTGCTCCTACCCCTGTTCCTGATCTCACACCTGATACTGTTCTCACTGCTGTTCCTGCTCCCACTGCTGTTCCAGCTCTCAGTCCAATTCCTGCTCACACTCCTGTTCCTGCTCTCACTACTGTTCCTGCTCTCACTACTGTTCCTGCTCTCACTACTGTTCCTGCTCTCACTCCTGTTCCAGCTCTCACTCCTGTTCCTGCTCTCACTCCTGTTCCTGCTCCTCATCCTGTTCCTGCTCCCGCTGCTGTTCCTGCTCCCATTGCTGTTCCTGCTCCCATTGCTGTTCCTGCTCCCGTTGCTGTTCCTGCTCCCGTTGCTGTTCCTGCTCCCGCTCCTGTTCCTTCTCCCACTCCTGTTCTTGCTCTCACTCCTGTTCCTGCTCTCAATCCTGTTCCTGCTCCCACTGCTGTTCCTGCTCTAACTCCTGTTACTGCGCCTGCTCCTTTTCCATCTCTCACTCCTGTTCCTGCGTCTGATCCTGTTCCTGCTCCTGATCCGGTTCCTGCTCTCACTCCAGTTCCTGCTCTCACTCCTGTTCCTGCTCTTACCCCTGTTCCTGCACCCACTCCTGCTCCTGCTCCCACTCCAGTTCCTGCTCTCGCTCCTGTTCCTGCTCTCGCTCCTGTTCCTGCTCTCACTCCTGTTCCTGCTCCCACTGCTATTCCTGCTCCCTCTCCGGTTCCTGCTCTCACTCCTTTTCCTGCTCCCACTCCTGTTCCTGCTCTTACCCCTGTTCCTGCACCCACTCCTGCTCCTGCTCCCACTCCAGTTCCTGCTCTCGCTCCAGTTCCTGCTCTCGCTCCTGTTCCTGCCCTCGCTCCTGTTCCTGCCCTCGCTCCTGTTCCTGCCCTCGCTCCTGTTCCTGCCCTCGCTCCTGTTCCTGCTCTCGCTCCTGTTCCTGCTCTCGCTCCTGTTCCTGCTCTCACTCCTGTTCCTGCTCCCACTGCTATTCCTGCACCCTCTCTGGTTCCTGCTCTCACTCCTTTTCCTGCTCCCACTCCTGTTCCTGCTCTCCCTACTGTTCCTGCTCCCACACCTGTTCCTGCACACACACCTGTTCTTGCTCCTGATCCTGTTTCTGCTCCCTCTGCTTTTCCTGCTCCCACTCCAGTTCCTGATCCTGCTCCTGTTCCTGCTCTCACTCGTGTTCCTGCTCCTACCCCTGTTCCTGATCTCACACCTGATACTGTTCTCACTGCTGTTCCTGCTCCCACTGCTGTTCCAGCTCTCAATCCAATTCCTGCTCACACTCCTGTTCCTGCTCTCACTCCTGTTCCTGCTCTCACTACTGTTCCTGCTCTCACTACTGTTCCTGCTCTCACTCCTGTTCCTGCTCTCACTCCTGATCCTGCTCTCACTCCTGTTCCTGCTCCCACTGCTATTCCTGCTCCCACTCCAGTTCCTGCTCTCACTCCTCTTCCTGCTCTCCCCCCTGTTCCTGCTGTCCCTCCTGTTCCTGCTCTCCCTCCTGTTCCTTCTCCCACACCTGTTCCTGCACTCACACCTGTTCTTGCTGCTGATCCTGTTCCTTCTCTCACTCCTGTTCCTGTTGTCACTCCTGTTCTTGTTCTCACTCCTGTTCCTTCTCTCACATCTGTTTCTGCATTTGCTCCTATTCCTGCTCTCACTCCTGTTCCTGCTCCTACCCCTGTTCCTGATCTCACACCTGATACTGCTCTCACTGCTGTTCCTGCTCCCACTCCTGTTCCAACTCTCAATCCAATTCCTGCTCCCACTCCTGTTCCTGCTCTCACTCCTGTTCCTGCTCCTGATCCTGTTCCTGCTCCCGCTGTTGTTCCTGCTCCCATTGCTGTTCCTGCTCCCGTTGCTGTTCCTGCTCCCGCTCCTGTTCCTGCTCCCACTCCTGTTCTTGCTCTCACTCCTGTTCCTGCTCTCAATCCTGTTCCTGCTCCCACTGCAGTTCCTGCTCTAACTCCTGTTACTGCGCCTGCTCCTTTTCCAGCTCTCACTCCTGTTCCTGCTCTCACTCCTGTTCCTGCGTCTGATCCTGTTCCTGCTCCTGATCCGGTTCCTGCTCTCACTCCTGTTCCTGCTCTCGCTCCTGTTCCTGCTCTGACTCCTGTTCCTGCTCCCACACCTGTTCCTGCACTCACACCTGTTCTTGCTCCTGATCCTGTTCCTGCTCCCAATCCTTTTCCTGCTCCCACTCCTGTTCCTAATCCTGCTCCTGTTCCTGATCTCACACCTGATACTGCTCTCACTGCTGTTCCTGCTCCCACTGCTGTTCCAGCTCTCAATCCAATTCCTGGTCCCACTCCTGTTCCTGCTCTCACTCCTGTTCCTGCTCTCACTCCTGTTCCTGCTCTCACTCCTGTTCCTGCTCTCACTCCTGTTCCTGCTCTCACTCCTGTTCCTGCTCTCACTCCTGTTCCTGCTCCTGATCCTGTTCCTGCTCCCGCTGCTGTTCCTGCTCCCACTCCTGTTGCTGCTCCCGCTCCTGGTCCTGCTCCTGATCCTGCTTCTGCTCCCATTCCAGTACCTGCTGTCACTCCTGTTCTTGCTGCTGATCCCGTTCCTGCTCTCACTCCTGTTCCTTCTCTCACATCTGTTTCTGCATTTGCTCCTATTCCTGCTCTCACTCCTGTTCACACTGCTGCTCCTGTTCCTGCTCTCACTCCTGCTCCTGCTCCCAATCCTATTGCTGCTCTCACTCCAGTTCCAGCTCTCAATCCAATGCCTGCTCCCACTCCTGTTCCTGCTCTCACTCCTGTTCCTTTTCTCACTGCTGTTCCTGTTCTCACTCCTATTCCTGCTCCCACTAATGTTACTGCTCCCACACCTGTTCCTGCTCCCACTCGTGTTCCTGATACTGCTCCTGTTCCTGCTCTCACTCCTGTTCCTGCTCCCACTCCTGTTCCTGATCCTGCTCCTGTTCCTGCTGTCACTCCTGTTCCTGCTCCGACCCCTGTTCCTGATTCTCCCACTCCTGTCCTTGCTCTCACTCCTGTTCCTGCTCTCACTCCTGTTCCTGCTCTCACTCCTGTTCCTGCTCTCACTCCTGATCCTGCTCTCACTCCTGTTCCTGCTCCCACTGCAATTCCTGCTCCCACTCCAGTTCCTGCTCTCACTCCTCTCCCTGCTTTCCCCCCTGTTCCTGCTCTCCCACCTGTTCCTGCTCTCACTCCTGTTCATGCTGTCACTCCTGTTCTTGTTCTCACTCCTGTTCCTTCTCTCACATCTGTTTCTGCATTTGCTAATACTCCTGCTCTCACTCCTTTTCACACTCCTGCTCCTGTTCCTGCTCTCACTCCTGTTCCTGCTCCCACTCCTATTCCTGCTCTCACTCAACTTCCAGCTCTCAATCCAATTCCTGCTCCCACTCCTGTTCCTGCTCTCACTCCTGTTCTTTTTCTCACTGCTGTTCCTGTTCTCACTCCTGTTCCTGCCCTCACTCCTGTTCCTGCCCTCACTCATGTTACTGCTCACACTGCTCTTCCTGCTCTCACTCCTGTTCCTGCTCACAATCCCATTCCTGCTCCCACTCCTGTTCCTGCTCCCACTCCTGTTCCTGCTCGCACTCCTGTTCCTGCTCGCACTCCTGTTCCTGCTCGCACTCCTGTTCCTGCTCGCACTCCTGTTGCTGCTCTCACTCCTGTTCCTGCTCCCACTCCTGTTCCTGCTCCCACTCCTGTTCCTGATCTTGCTCCTGTTGCTGCTCTCACTCCTGTTCCTGCTCCTACCCCTGTTCCTGATCTCACTCCTGATACTACTCCCACTGCTGTTCCTGCTCCTTCTGCTGTTCCAGCTCTCAATCCAATTCCTGCTCTCAATCCTGTTCCTGCTCTCACTCCTGTTCCTGCTCTCACTCCTGTTCCTGCTCTCAATCCTGTTCCTGCTCCCACTGCTATTCCTGCTCCCACTCCAGTTCCTGCTCTCACTCCTCTTCCTGCTCTCCCCCCTGTTCTTGCTCTCCCTCCTGCTCCTGCTCTCCCTCCTGTTCCTGCTCTCCCTCCTGTTCCTGCTCCCACTCCTGTTCCTGAACTCACACCTGTTCTTGCTGCTGATCCTGTTCCTGCTCTCACTCCTGTTCTTGTTCTCACTCCTGTTCCTTCTCTCACACCTGTTTCTGCATTTGCTAATACTCCTGCTCTCACTCCTTTTCACACTCCTGCTCCTGTGCCTGCCCTCACTCCTTTTCCTGCTCCCACTCCTATTCCTGCTCTCACTCCACTTCCAGCTCTCAATCCAATTCCTGCTCCCACTCCTGTTCCTGCTCTCACTCCTGTTCCTGCTCTAACTCCTGTTCCTGCTCACAATCCCATTCCTGCTCCCACTCCTGTTCCTGCTCTCACTCCTGTACCTGCTCCCACTCCTGTTCCTGCTCCCACTCCTGTTCCTGCTCCCAAACCTGTTCCTGCTGCCACTCCTGTTCCTGGTCCCACTCCTGTTCCTGGTCCCACTCCTGTTCCTGATCCTGCTCCTGTTCCTGCTGTCACTCCTGTTCCTGCTCCTACCCCTGTTCCTGATCTCACACCTGATACTGCTCCCTCTGCTGTTGCTGCTTATACTGCTGTTCCAGCTCTCAATCCAATTCCTGCTCCCACTCCTGTTCCTGCTCTCACTCCTGTTCCTGCTCTCACTCCTGCTCCTGCTCTCACTCCTGTTCCTGCTCTCACTCCTGTTCCTGCTCCCACTCCAGTTCCTGCTCTCACTACTCTTCCTGCTCTCCCGCCTGTTCCTGCTCTCCCTCCTGTTCCTGCTCCCACACCTGTTCCTGCACTCACACCTGTTCTTGTTCTCACTCCTGTTCTTGTTCTCACTGCTGTTCCTTCTCTCACATCTGTTTCTGCATTTGCTCCTATTCCTGCTCTTACTCCTGTTCACACTCCTGCTCCTGTTCCTGCTCTCACTCCTGCTCCTGCTCCCACTCCTATTCCTGCTCTCACTCCAGTTCCAGCTCTCAATCCAATTCCTGCCCCCACTCCTGTTCCTGCTCTCACTCCTGTTCCTTTTCTCACTGCTGTTCCTGTTTTCACTCCTATTCCTGCTCTCACTACTGTTACTGCTCCCACACCTGTTCCTGCTCCCACTCGTGTTCCTGATACTGCTCCTGATCCTGCTCTCACTCCTGTTCCTGCTCCTACCCCTGTTCCTGATCTCACACCTGATACTGCTCTCACTGCTGTTCCTGCTCCCACTCCTGTTCCAACTCTCAATCCAATTCCTGGTCCCACTCCTGTTCCTGCTCTCACTCCTGTTCCAGCTCTCACTCCTGTTCCTGCTCTCACTCCTGTTCCTGCTCCTGATCCTGTTCCTGCTCCCGCTGCTGTTCCTGCTCCCATTGTTGTTCCTGCTCCCGTTGCTGTTCCTGCTCCCGTTGCTGTTCCTGCTCCCGCTCCTGTTCCTTCTCCCACTCCTGTTCTTGCTCTCACTCCTGTTCCTGCTCTCAATCCTGTTCCTGCTCCCACTGTAGTTCCTGCTCTAACTCCTGTTACTGCGCCTGCTCCTTTTCCAGCTCTCACTCCTTTCCTGCGTCTGATCCTGTTCCTGCTCATGATCCGGTTCCTGCTCTCACTCCAGTTCCTGCTCTCACTCCTGTTCCTGCTCTTACCCCTGTTCTTGCACCCACTCCTGCTCCTGCTCTCGCTCCTGTTCCTGCTCTCGCTCCTGTTCCTGCTCTCACTCCTGTTCCTGCTCCCACTGCTATTCCTGCTCCCTCTCCGGTTCCTGCTCTCACTCCTTTTCCTGCTCCCACTCCTGTTCCTGCTCTTACCCCTGTTCCTGCATCCACTCCAGCTCCTGCTCCCACTCCAGTTCCTGCTCTCGCTCCTGTTCCTGCTCTCGCTCCTGTTCCTGCTCTCACTCCTGTTCCTGCTCTCACTCCTGTTCCTGCTCTCACTCCTGTTCCTGCTCTCGCTCCTGTTCCTGCTCTCACTCCTGTTCCTGCTCCCACTGCTATTCCTGCACCCTCTCTGGTTCCTGCTCTCACTCCTTTTCCTGCTCCCACTCCTGTTCCTGCTCTCCCTACTGTTCCTGCTCCCACACCTGTTCCTGCACACACACCTGTTCTTGCTTCTGATCCTGTTTCTGCTCCCACTGCTTTTCCTGCTCCCACTCCAGTTCCTGATCCTGCTCCTGTTCCTGCTCTCACTCGTGTTCCTGCTCCTACCCCTGTTCCTGATCTCACACCTGATACTGTTCTCACGGCTGTTCCTGCTCCCACTGCTGTTCCAGCTCTCAATCCAATTCCTGCTCACACTCCTGTTCCTGCTCTCACTACTGTTCCTGCTCTCACTACTGTTCCTGCTCTCACTACTGTTCCTGCTCTCACTCCTGTTCCAGCTCTCACTCCTGTTCCTGCTCTCACTCCTGTTCCTGCTCCTCATCCTGTTCCTGCTCCCGCTGCTGTTCCTGCTCCCATTGCTGTTCCTGCTCCCGTTGCTGTTCCTGCTCCCGTTGCTGTTCCTGCTCCCGCTCCTGTTCCTTCTCCCACTCCTGTTCTTGCTCTCACTCCTGTTCCTGCTCTCACTCCTGTTCCTGCTCTCACTCCTGTTCCTGCTCTCAATCCTGTTCCTGCTCCCACTGCTGTTCCTGCTCTAACTCCTGTTACTGCGCCTGCTCCTTTTCCAGCTCTCACTCCTGTTCCTGCGTCTGATCCTGTTCCTGCTCCTGATCCGGTTCCTGCTCTCACTCCAGTTCCTGCTCTCACTCCTGTTCCTGCTCTTACCCCTGTTCCTGCACCCACTCCTGCTCCTGCTCCCACTCCAGTTCCTGCTCTCGCTCCTGTTCCTGCTCTCGCTCCTGTTCCTGCTCTCACTCCTGTTCCTGCTCCCACTGCTATTCCTGCTCCCTCTCCGGTTCCTGCTCTCACTCCTTTTCCTGCTCCCACTCCTGTTCCTGCTCTCGCTCCAGTTCCTGCTCTCGCTCCTGTTCCTGCCCTCGCTCCTGTTCCTGCTCTCGCTCCTGTTCCTGCTCTCGCTCCTGTTCCTGCTCTCACTCCTGTTCCTGCTCCCACTGCTATTCCTGCACCCTCTCTGGTTCCTGCTCTCACTCCTTTTCCTGCTCCCACTCCTGTTCCTGCTCTCCCTACTGTTCCTGCTCCCACACCTGTTCCTGCACACACATCTGTTCTTGCTCCTGATCCTGTTTCTGCTCCCTCTGCTTTTCCTGCTCCCACTCCAGTTCCTGATCCTGCTCCTGTTCCTGCTCTCACTCGTGTTCCTGCTCCTACCCCTGTTCCTGATCTCACACCTGATACTGTTCTCACTGCTGTTCCTGCTCCCACTGCTGTTCCAGCTCTCAATCCAATTCCTGCTCACACTCCTGTTCCTGCTCTCACTACTGTTCCTGCTCTCACTACTGTTCCTGCTATCACTACTGTTCCTGCTCTCACTCCTGTTCCTGCTCTCACTCCTGATCCTGCTCTCACTCCTGTTCCTGCTCCCACTGCTATTCCTGCTCCCACTCCAGTTCCTGCTCCCACTCCAGTTCCTGCTCTCACTCCTCTTCCTGCTCTCCCCCCTGTTCCTGCTGTCCCTCCTGTTCCTGCTCTCCCTCCTGTTCCTTCTCCCACACCTGTTCCTGCACTCACACCTGTTCTTGCTGCTGATCCTGTTCCTTCTCTCACTCCTGTTCCTGCTGTCACTCCTGTTCTTGTTCTCACTCCTGTTCCTTCTCTCACATCTGTTTCTGCATTTGCTCCTGTTCCTGCTCCCACTCGTGTTCCTGATACTGCTCCTATTCCTGCTCTCACTCCTGTTTCTGCTCCTACCCCTGTTCCTGATCTCACACCTGATACTGCTCTCACTTCTGTTCCTGCTCCCACTCCTGTTCCAACTCTCAATCCAATTCCTGCTCCCACTCCTGTTCCTGCTCTCACTCCTGTTCCTGCTCCTGATCCTGTTCCTGCTCCCGCTGTTGTTCCTGCTCCCATTGCTGTTCCTGCTCCCGTTGCTGTTCCTGCTCCCGCTCCTGTTCCTTCTCCCACTCCTGTTCTTGCTCTCACTCCTGTTCCTGCTCTCAATCCTGTTCCTGCTCCCACTGCAGTTCCTGCTCTAACTCCTGTTACTGCGCCTGCTCCTGCTCTCACTCCCGTTCCTGCGCTCACTCCTGTTCCTGCGTCTGATCCTGTTCCTGCTCCTGATCCGGTTCCTGCTCTCACTCCTGTTCCTGCTCTCGCTCCTGTTCCTGCTCTGACTCCTGTTCCTGCTCCCACACCTGTTCCTGCACTCACACCTGTTCTTGCTCCTGATCCTGTTCCTGCTCCCAATCCTTTTCCTGCTCCCACTCCTGTTCCTAATCCTGCTCCTGTTCCTGATCTCACACCTGATACTGCTCTCACTGCTGTTCCTGCTCCCACTGCTGTTCCAGCTCTCAATCCAATTCCTGCTCCCACTCCTGTTCCTGCTCTCACTCCTGTTCCTGCTCTCACTCCTGTTCCTGCTCTCACTCCTGTTCCTGCTCTCACTCCTGTTCCAGCTCTCACTCCTGTTCCTGCTCTCACTCCTGTTCCTGCTCCTGATCCTGTTCCTGCTCCCGCTGCTGTTCCTGCTCCCACTCCTGTTCCTGCTCCCGCTCCTGGTCCTGCTCCTGATCCTGCTTCTGCTCCCATTCCAGTACCGGCTGTCACTCCTGTTCTTGCTGCTGATCCCGTTCCTGCTCTCACTCCTGTTCCTTCTCTCACATCTGTTTCTGCATTTGCTCCTATTCCTGCTCTCACTCCTGTTCACACTGCTGCTCCTGTTCCTGCTCTCACTCCTGCTCCTGCTCCCAATCCTATTGCTGCTCTCACTCCAGTTCCAGCTCTCAATCCAATGCCTGCTCCCACTCCTGTTCCTGCTCTCACTCCTGTTCCTTTTCTCACTGCTGTTCCTGTTCTCACTCCTATTCCTGCTCCCACTAATGTTACTGCTCCCACACCTGTTCCTGCTCCCACTCGTGTTCCTGATACTGCTCCTGTTCCTGCTCTCACTCCTGTTCCTGCTCCCACTCCTGTTCCTGATCCTGCTCCTGTTCCTGCTGTCACTCCTGTTCCTGCTCCTACCCCTGTTCCTGATTCTCCCACTCCTGTCCTTGCTCTCACTCCTGTTCTTGCTCTCAATCCTGTTCCTGCTCCCACTGCTGTTCCTGCTCTAACTCCTGTTACTGCGCCTGCTCCTTTTCCAGCTCTCACTCCTGTTCCTGCTCTCCCTCCTGTTCCTGCTCCCACTCCTGTTCCTGCACTCACACCTGTTCTTGCTGCTGATCCTGTTCCTGCTCTCACTCCTGTTCTTGCTCTCGCTCCTGTTCCTGCTCTCACTCCTGTTCCTGCTCCCACACCTGTTCCTGCACACACACCTGTTCTTGCTCCTGGTCCTGTTCCTGCTCCCACTCCTGTTCCTGCTCCCACTCCAGTTCCTGATCCTGCTCCTGTTCCTGCTCTCACTCGTGTTCCTGCTCCTACCCCTGTTCCTGATCTCACACCTGATACTGTTCTCACTGCTGTTCCTGCTCCCACTGCTGTTTCAGCTCTCAATCCAATTCCTGCTCACACTCCTGTTCCTGCTCTCACTACTGTTCCTGCTCTCACTACTGTTCCTGCTCTCACTACTGTTCCTGCTCTCACTCCTGTTCCTGCTCTCACTCCTGTTCCTGCTCTCACTCCTGATCCTGCTCTCACTCCTTTACCTGCTCCCACTGCAATTCCTGCTCCCACTCCAGTTCCTGCTCTCACTCCTCTTCCTGCTCTCCCCCCTGTTCCTGCTCTCCCTCCTGTTCCTGCTCTCACTCCTGTTCCTGCTGTCACTCCTGTTCTTGTTCTCACTCCTGTTCCTTCTCTCACATCTGTTTCTGCATTTGCTAATACTCCTGCTCTCACTCCTTTTCACACTCCTGCTCCTGTTCCTGCTCTCACTCCTGTTCCTGCTCCCACTCCTATTCCTGCTCTCACTCAACTTCCAGCTCTCAATCCAATTCCTGCTCCCACTCCCGTTCCTGCTCTCACTCCTGTTCTTTTTCTCACTGCTGTTCCTGTTCTCACTCCTATTCCTGCCCTCACTCCTATTCCTGCCCTTACTCCTGTTCCTGCCCTCACTCATGTTACTGCTCACACTGCTCTTCCTGCTCTCACTCCTGTTCCTGCTCACAATCCCATTCCTGCTCCCACTCCTGTTCCTGCTCCCACTCCTTTTCCTGCTCGCACTCCTGTTCCTGCTCGCACTCCTGTTCCTGCTACCACTCCTGTTGCTGCTCTCACTCCTGTTCCTGCTCCCACTCCTGTTCCTGCTCCCACTCCTGTTCCTGATCTTGCTCCTGTTGCTGCTCTCACTCCTGTTCCTGCTCCTACCCCTGTTCCTGATCTCACTCCTGATACTACTCCCACTGCTGTTCCTGCTCCTTCTGCTGTTCCAGCTCTCAATCCAATTGCTGCTCCCACTCCTGTTCCTGCTCTCACTCCTGTTCCTGCTCTCACTCCTGTTCCTGCTCTCAATCCTGTTCCTGCTCCCACTGCTATTCCTGCTCCCACTCCAGTTCCTGCTCTCACTCCTCTTCCTGCTCTCCCCCCTGTTCTTGCTCTCCCTCCTGTTCCTGCTCTCCCTCCTGTTCCTGCTCTCCCTCCTGTTCCTGCTCCCACTCCTGTTCCTGCACTCACACCTGTTCTTGCTGCTGATCCTGTTCCTGCTCTCACTCCTGTTCTTGTTCTCACTCCTGTTCCTTCTCTCACACCTGTTTCTGCATTTGCTAATACTCCTGCTCTCACTCCTTTTCACACTCCTGCTCCTGTGCCTGCCCTCACTCCTTTTCCTGCTCCCACTCCTATTCCTGCTCTCACTCCACTTCCAGCTCTCAATCCAATTCCTGCTCCCACTCCTGTTCCTGCTCTCACTCCTGTTCCTGCTCTCACTCCTGTTCCTGCTCACAATCCCATTCCTGCTCTCACTCCTGTTCCTGCTCCCACTCCTGTTCCTGCTCCCACTCCTGTTCCTGGTCCCACTCCTGTTCCTGCTCCCACTCCTGTTCCTGATCCTGCTCCTGTTCCTGCTGTCACTCCTGTTCCTGCTCCTACCCCTGTTCCTGATCTCACACCTGATACTGCTCTCACTGCTGTTCCTGCTCCCACTCCTGTTCCAACTGTCAATCCAATTCCTGGTCCCACTCCTGTTCCTGCTCTCACTCCTGTTCCTGCTCTCACTCCTGTTCCAGCTCTCACTCCTGTTCCTGCTCTCACTCCTGTTCCTGCTCCCATTGCTGTTCCTGCTCCCATTGCTGTTCCTGCTCCCGTTGCTGTTCCTGCTCCCGTTGCTGTTCCTGCTCCCGCTCCTGTTCCTTCTCCCACTCCTGTTCTTGCTCTCACTCCTGTTCCTGCTCTCAATCCTGTTCCTGCTCCCACTGCAGTTCCTGCTCTAACTCCTGTTACTGCGCCTGCTCCTTTTCCAGCTCTCACTCCTGTTCCTGCTCTCACTCCTGTTCCTGCGTCTGATCCTGTTCCTGCTCCTGATCCGGTTCCTGCTCTCACTCCTGTTCCTGCTCTCGCTCCTGTTCCTGCTCTCGCTCCTGTTCCTGCTCTGACTCCTGTTCCTGCTCCCACACCTGTTCCTGCACTCACACCTGTTCTTGCTCCTGATCCTGTTCCTGCTCCCAATCCTTTTCCTGCTCCCACTCCTGTTCCTAATCCTGCTCCTGTTCCTGATCTCACACCTGATACTGCTCTCACTGCTGTTCCTGCTCCCACTGCTGTTCCAGCTCTCAATCCAATTCCTGCTCCCACTCCTGTTCCTGCTCTCACTCCTGTTCCTGCTCTCACTCCTGTTCCTGCTCTCACTCCTGTTCCTGCTCTCACTCCTGTTCCTGCTCTCACTCCTGTTCCAGCTGTCACTCCTGTTCCTGCTCTCACTCCTGTTCCTGCTCCTGATCCTGTTCCTGCTCCCGCTGCTGTTCCTGCTCCCACTCCTGTTCCTGCTCCCGCTCCTGGTCCTGCTCCTGATCCTGCTTCTGCTCCCATTCCAGTACCTGCTGTCACTCCTGTTCTTGCTGCTGATCCCGTTCCTGCTCTCACTCCTGTTCCTTCTCTCACATCTGTTTCTGCATTTGCTCCTGTTCCTGCTCTCACTCCTGCTCCTGCTCCCAATCCTATTGCTGCTCTCACTCCAGTTCCAGCTCTCAATCCAATGCCTGCTCCCACTCCTGTTCCTGCTCTCACTCCTGTTCCTTTTCTCACTGCTGTTCCTGTTCTCACTCCTATTCCTGCTCCCACTCCTGTTCCTGCTCCTACCCCTGTTCCTGCTCTCACTCCTGTTCCTGCTCCTACCCCTGTTCCTGATCTCACACCTGATACTGCTCCCACTGCTGTTCCTGCTCCCACTGCTGTTCCTGCTCCCGTTGCTGTTCCTGCTCCCGCTCCTGTTCCTTCTCCCACTCCTGTCCTTGCTCTCACTCCTGTTCTTGCTCTCAATCCTGTTCCTGCTCCCACTGCTGTTCCTGCTCTAACTCCTGTTACTGCGCCTGCTCCTTTTCCAGCTCTCACTCCTGTTCCTGCTCTCACTCCTGTTCCTGCTCCCACTCCTGTTCTTGCTGCTGATCCTGTTCCTGCTCTCACTCCTGTTCTTGCTCTTGCTCCTGTTCCTGCTCTCACTCCTGTTCCTGCTCCCACACCTGTTCCTGCACACACACCTGTTCTTGCTCCTGGTCCTGTTCCTGCTCCCACTCCTGTTCCTGCTCCCACTCCAGTTCCTGATCCTGCTCCTGTTCCTGCTCTCACTCGTGTTCCTGCTCCTACCCCTGTTCCTGATCTCACACCTGATCCTGTTCTCACTGCTGTTCCTGCTCCCACTGCTGTTCCAGCTCTCAATCCAATTCCTGCTCACACTCCTGTTCCTGCTCACACTCCTGTTCCTGCTCTCACTACTGTTCCTGCTCTCACTACTGTTCCTGCTCTCACTCCTGTTCCTGCTCTCACTCCTGTTCCTGCTCTCACTCCTGATCCTGCTCTCACTCCTGTTCCTGCTCGCACTGCAATTCCTGCTCCCACTCCAGTTCCTGCTCTCACTCCTCTTCCTGCTCTCCCCCCTGTTCCTGCTCTCCCTCCTGTTCCTGCTCTCACTCCTGTTCCTGCTGTCACTCCTGTTCTTGTTCTCACTCCTGTTCCTTCTCTCACATCTCTTTCTGCATTTGCTAATACTCCTGCTCTCACTCCTTTTCACACTCCTGCTCCTGTTCCTGCTCTCACTCCTGTTCCTGCTCCCACTCCTATTCCTGCTCTCACTCAACTTCCAGCTCTCAATCCAATTCCTGCTCCCACTCCTGTTCCTGCTCTCACTCCTGTTCTTTTTCTCACTGCTGTTCCTGTTCTCACTCCTATTCCTGCCCTCACTCCTGTTCCTGCCCTCACTCATGTTACTGCTCACACTGCTCTTCCTGCTCTCACTCCTGTTCCTGCTCACAATCCCATTCCTGCTCCCACTCCTGTACCTGCTCCCACTCCTGTTCCTGCTCGCACTCCTGTTCCTGCTCGCACTCCTGTTCCTGCTCGCACTCCTGTTCCTGCTCGCACTCCTGTTCCTGCTCCCACTCCTGTTCCTGCTCGCACTCCTGTTCCTGCTCGCACTCCTGTTCCTGCTCGCACTCCTGTTCCTGCTACCACTCCTGTTGCTGCTCTCACTCCTGTTCCTGCTCCCACTCCTGTTCCTGCTCCCACTCCTGTTCCTGATCTTGCTCCTGTTGCTGCTCTCACTCCTGTTCCTGCTCCTACCCCTGTTCCTGATCTCACTCCTGATACTACTCCCACTGCTGTTCCTGCTCCTTCTGCTGTTCCAGCTCTCAATCCAATTCCTGCTCCCACTCCTGTTCCTGCTCTCACTCCTGTTCCTGCTCTCACTCCTGTTCCTGCTCTCACTCCTGTTCCTGCTCTCAATCCTGTTCCTGCTCCCACTGCTATTCCTGCTCCCACTCCAGTTCCTGCTCTCACTCCTCTTCCTGCTCTCCCCCCTGTTCTTGCTCTCCCTCCTGTTCCTGCTCTCCCTCCTGTTCCTGCTCTCCCTCCTGTTCCTGCTCTCCCTCCTGTTCCTGCTCCCACTCCTGTTCCTGCACTCACACCTGTTCTTGCTGCTGATCCTGTTCCTGCTCTCACTCCTGTTCTTGTTCTCACTCCTGTTCCTTCTCTCACACCTGTTTCTGCATTTGCTAATACTCCTGCTCTCACTCCTTTTCACACTCCTGCTCCTGTGCCTGCCCTCACTCCTTTTCCTGCTCCCACTCCTATTCCTGCTCTCACTCCACTTCCAGCTCTCAATCCAATTCCTGCTCCCACTCCTGTTCCTGCTCTCACTCCTGTTCCTGCTCTCACTCCTGTTCCTGCTCACAATCCCATTCCTGCTCCCACTCCTGTTCCTGCTCTCACTCCTGTTCCTGCTCCCACTCCTGTTCCTGCTCCCACTCCTGTTCCTGCTGCCACTCCTGTTCCTGGTCCCACTCCTGTTCCTGGTCCCACTCCTGTTCCTGCTCCCACTCCTGTTCCTGATCCTGCTCCTGTTCCTGCTGTCACTCCTGTTCCTGCTCATACCCCTGTTCCTGATCTCACACCTGATACTGCTCCCTCTGCTGTTCCTGCTTATACTGTTGTTCCAGCTCTCAATCCAATTCCTGCTCCCACTCCTGTTCCTGCTCTCACTCCTACTCCTGCTCTCACTACTGTTACTGCTCCCACACCTGTTCCTGCTCCCTCTCGTGTTCCTGATACTGCTCCTGTTCCTGCTCTCACTCCTGTTCCTGCTCTCACTCCTGTTCCTGCTCACAATCCCATTCCTGCTCCCACTCCTGTTCCTGCTCTCACTCCTGTTCCTGCTCCCACTCCTGTTCCTGCTCCCACTCCTGTTCCTGCTCCCACTCCTGTTCCTGGTCCCACTCCTGTTCCTGCTCCCACTCCTGTTCCTGATCCTGCTCCTGTTCCTGCTGTCACTCCTGTTCCTGCTCATACCCCTGTTCCTGATCTCACACCTGATACTGCTCCCTCTGCTGTTCCTGCTTATACTGTTGTTCCAGCTCTCAATCCAATTCCTGCTCCCACTCCTGTTCCTGCTCTCACTCCTGTTCCTGCTCTCACTCCTGTTCCTGCTCTCACTCCTGTTCCTGCTCTCACTCCTGTTCCTGCTCTCACTCCTGTTCCTGCTCTCCCTCCAGTTCCTGCTCTCACTACTCTTCCTGCTCTCCTCCCTGTTCCTGCTCTCCCTCCTGTTCCTGCTCTCCCTCCTGTTCCTGCTCCCACAACTGTTCCTGCACTCACACCTGTTCTTGTTCTCACTCCTGTTCTTGTTCTCACTGCTGTTCCTTCTCTCACATCTGTTTCTGCATTTGCTCCTATTCCTGCTCTCACTCCTGTTCACACTCCTGCTCCTGTTCCTGTTCTCACTCCTGCTCCTGCTCCCACTCCTATTGCTGCTCTCACTCCTGTTCCAGCTCTCAAGCCAATTCCTGCTCCCACTCCTGTTCCTGCTCTCACTCCTGTTCCTTTTCTCACTGCTGTTCCTGTTTTCACTCCTATTCCTGCTCTCACTACTGTTACTGCTCCCACACCTGTTCCTGCTCCCTCTCGTGTTCCTGATACTGCTCCTGTTCCTGCTCTCACTCCTGTTCCTGCTCTCACTCCTGTTCCTGCTCACAATCCCATTCCTGCTCCCACTCCTGTTCCTGCTCTCACTCCTGTTCCTGCTCCCACTCCTGTTCCTGCTCCCACTCCTGTTCCTGCTCCCACTCCTGTTCCTGCTGCCATTCCTGTTCCTGGTCCCACTCCTGTTCCTGCTCCCACTCCTGTTCCTGCTCCCACTCCTGTTCCTGATCCTGCTCCTGTTCCTGCTGTCACTCCTGTTCCTGCTCATACCCCTGTTCCTGATCTCACACCTGATACTGCTCCCTCTGCTGTTCCTGCTTATACTGTTGTTCCAGCTCTCAATCCAATTCCTGCTCCCACTCCTGTTCCTGCTCTCACTCCTGTTCCTGCTCTCACTCCTGTTCCTGCTCTCACTCCTGTTCCTGCTCTCACTCCTGTTCCTGCTCTCCCTCCAGTTCCTGCTCTCACTACTCTTCCTGCTCTCCTCCCTGTTCCTGCTCTCCCTCCTGTTCCTGCTCTCCCTCCTGTTCCTGCTCCCACAACTGTTCCTGCACTCACACCTGTTCTTGTTCTCACTCCTGTTCTTGTTCTCACTGCTGTTCCTTCTCTCACATCTGTTTCTGCATTTGCTCCTATTCCTGCTCTCACTCCTGTTCACACTCCTGCTCCTGTTCCTGTTCTCACTCCTGCTCCTGCTCCCACTCCTATTGCTGCTCTCACTCCTGTTCCAGCTCTCAAGCCAATTCCTGCTCCCACTCCTGTTCCTGCTCTCACTCCTGTTCCTTTTCTCACTGCTGTTCCTGTTTTCACTCCTATTACTGCTCTCACTACTGTTACTGCTCCCACACCTGTTCCTGCTCCCTCTCGTGTTCCTGATACTGCTCCTGTTCCTGCTCTCACTCCTGTTCCTGCTCCTACCCCTGTTCCTGATCTCACACCTGATACTGCTCTCACTGCTGTTCCTGCTCCCACTCCTGTTCCAACTCTCAATCCAATTCCTGGTCCCACTCCTGTTCCTGCTCTCACTCCTGTTCCAGCTCTCACTCCTGTTCCTGCTCTCACTCCTGTTCCAGCTCCTGATCCTGTTCCTGCTCCCGCTGCTGTTCCTGCTCCCATTGCTGTTCCAGCTCCCGTTGCTGTTCCTGCTCCCGTTGCTGTTCCTGCTCCCGTTGCTGTTCCTGCTCCCGCTCCTGTTCCTTCTCCCACTCCTGTTCCTGCTCTCACTCCTGTTCCTGCTCTCAATCCTGTTCCTGCTCCCACTGCTGTTCCTGCTCTAACTCCTGTTACTGCGCCTGCTCCTTTTCCAGCTCTCACTCCTGTTCCTGCGTCTGATCCTGTTCCTGCTCCTGATCCGGTTCCTGCTCTCACTCCTGTTCCTGCTCTTACCCCTGTTCCTGCACCCACTCCTGCTCCTGCTCCCACTACAGTTCCTGCTCTCGCTCCTGTTCCTGCTCTCGCTCCTGTTCCTGCTCTCGCTCCTGTTCCTGCTCTCACTCCTGTTCCTGCTACCACTGCTATTCCTGCTCCCTCTCCGGTTCCTGCTCTCACTCCTTTTCCTGCTCCCACTCCTGTTCCTGCTCTTACCCCTGTTCCTGCACCCACACCTGCTCCTGCTCCCACTCCAGTTCCTGCTCTCGCTCCTGTTCCTGCTCTCGCTCCTGTTCCTGCTCTCGTTCCTGTTCCTGCTCTCGCTCCTGTTCCTGCTCTCACTCCTGTTCCTGCTCCCACTGCTATTCCTGCACCCTCTCTGGTTCCTGCTCTCACTCCTTTTCCTGTTCCCACTCCTGTTCCTGCTCTCCCTACTGTTCCTGCTCCCACACCTGTTCCTGCACACACACCTGTTCTTGCTCCTGATCCTGTTTCTGCTCCCACTGCTTTTCCTGCTCCCACTCCAGTTCCTGATCCTGCTCCTGTTCCTGCTCTCACTCGTGTTCCTGCTCCTACCCCTGTTCCTGATCTCACACCTGATACTGTTCTCACTGCTGTTCCTGCTCCCACTGCTGTTCCAGCTCTCAATCCAATTCCTGCTCACACTCCTGTTCCTGCTCTCACTACTGTTCCTGCTCTCACTACTGTTCCTGCTCTCACTACTGTTCCTGCTCTCACTCCTGTTCCAGCTCTCACTCCTGTTCCTGCTCTCACTCCTGTTCCTGCTCCTGATCCTGTTTCTGCTGCCGCTGCTGTTCCTGCTCCCATTGCTGTTCCTGCTCCCGTTGCTGTTCCTGCTCCCGTTGCTGTTCCTGCTTCCGCTCCTGTTCCTTCTCCCACTCCTGTTCTTGCTCTCACTCCTGTTCTTGCTCTCAATCCTGTTCCTGCTCCCACTGCTGTTCCTGCTCTAACTCCTGTTACTGCGCCTGCTCCTTTTCCAGCTCTCACTCCTGTTCCTGCGTCTGATCCTGTTCCTGCTCCTGATCCGGTTCCTGCTCTCACTCCTGTTCCTGCTCTCACTCCTGTTCCTGCTCTTACTCCTGTTCCTGCACCCACTCCTGCTCCTGCTCCCACTCCAGTTCCTGCTCTCGCTCCTGTTCCTGCTCTCGCTCCTGTTCCTGCTCTCACTCCTGTTCCTGCTCCCACTGCTATTCCTGCTCCCTCTCCGGTTCCTGCTCTCACTCCTTTTCCTGCTCCCACTCCTGTTCCTGCTCTTACCCCTGTTCCTGCACCCACTCCTGCTCCTGCTCCCACTCCAGTTCCTGCTCTCGCTCCTGTTCCTGCTCCTGTTCCTGCTCTCGCTCCTGTTCCTGCTCTCGCTCCTGTTCCTGCTCTCACTCCTGTTCCTGCTCCCACTGCTATTCCTGCACCCTCTCTGGTTCCTGCTGTCACTCCTTTTCCTACTCCCACTCCTGTTCCTGCTCTCCCTACTGTTCCTGCTCCCACACCTGTTCCTGCACACACACCTGTTCTTGCTCCTGATCCTGTTTCTGCTCCCACTGCTTTTCCTGCTCCCACTCCAGTTCCTGATCCTGCTCCTGTTCCTGCTCTCACTCGTGTTCCTGCTCCTACCCCTGTTCCTGATCTCACACCTGATACTGTTCCCACTGCTGTTCCTGCTCCCACTGCTGTTCCAGCTCTCAATCCAATTCCTGCTCACACTCCTGTTCCTGCTCTCACTACTGTTCCTGCTCTCACTCCTGTTCCTGCTCTCACTCCTGTTCCTGCTCTCACTCCTGATCCTGCTCTCACTCCTGTTCCTGCTCCCACTGCTATTCCTGCTCCCACTCCAGTTCCTGCTCTCACTCCTCTTCCTGCTCTCCCCCCTGTTCCTGCTGTCCCTCCTGTTCCTGCTCTCCCTCCTGTTCCTTCTCCCACACCTGTTCCTGCACTCACACCTGTTCTTGCTGCTGATCCTGTTCCTGCTCTCACTCCTGTTCCTGCTGTCACTCCTGTTCTTGTTCTCACTCCTGTTCCTTCTCTCACATCTGTTTCTGCATTTGCTCCTATTCCTGCTCTCACTCCTGTTCACACTCCTGCTCCTGTTCCTGCTCTCACTCCTGCTCCTGCTCCCACTCCTATTGCTGCTCTCACTCCAGTTCCAGCTCTCAATCCAATGCCTGCTCCCACTCCTGTTCCTGCTCTCACTCCTGTTCCTTTTCTCACTGCTGTTCCTGTTCGCACTCCTATTCCTGCTCTCACTACTGTTACTGCTCCCACACCTGTTCCTGCTCCCACTCGTGTTCCTGATACTGCTCCTATTCCTGCTCTCACTCCTGTTCCTGCTCCTACCCCTGTTCCTGATCTCACACCTGATACTGCTCTCACTGCTGTTCCTGCTCCCACTCCTGTTCCAACTCTCAATCCAATTCCTGGTCCCACTCCTGTTCCTGCTCTCACTCCTGTTCCTGCTCTCACTCCTGTTCCTGCTCTCACTCCTGTTCCAGCTCTCACTCCTGTTCCTGCTCTCACTCCTGTTCCTGCTCCTGATCCTGTTCCTGCTCCCGCTGCTCTTACTGCTCCCAATGCTGTTCCTGCTCCCGTTGCTGTTCCTGCTCCCGTTGCTGTTCCTGCTCCCGCTCCTGTTCCTTCTCCCACTCCTGTTCTTGCTCTCACTCCTGTTCCTGCTCTCAATCCTGTTCCTGCTCCCACTGCTGTTCCTGCTCTAACTCCTGTTACTGCGCCTGCTCCTTTTCCAGCTCTCACTCCTGTTCCTGCTCTCACTCCTGTTCCTGCTCCTGATCCTGTTCCTGCTCCTGATCCGGTTCCTGCTCTCACTCCAATTCCTGCTCTCACTCCTGTTCCTGCTCTTACCCCTGTTCCTGCACCCACTCCTGCTCCTGCTCCCACTCCAGTTCCTGCTCTCGCTCCTGTTCCTGCTCTCGCTCCTGTTCCTGCTCTCACTCCTGTTCCTGCTCCCACTGCTATTCCTGCTCCCTCTCCGTTTCCTGCTCTCACTCCTTTTCCTGCTCTCCCTCCTGTTCCTGCTCTCCCTCCTGTTCCTGCTCCCACACCTGTTCCTGCACACACACCTGTTCTTGCTCCTGATCCTGTTCCTGCTCCCACTCCTTTTCCTGCTCCCACTCCAGTTCCTGCTCTCACACCTGTTCCTGCTCCCACTCCTGTTCCTGCTCTCACTCCTGTTCCCGCTCTCGCTCCTTTTCCTGCTCCCACTCCTTTTCCTGCTCTCCCTGATGTTCCTGCTCCCACACCTGTTCCTGCACTCACACCTGTTCTTGCTCCTGATCCAGTTCCTGCTCTCACTCCTTTTCCAGCTCTCACTCCTGCTCCTGATCCCACTCCTGCTCCTGCTCCCACTCCTATTCCTGCTCTCACTCCAGTTCCAGCTCTCAATCCAATTCCTGCTCCCACTCCTATTCCTGCTCTCACTCCTGTTCCTTTTCTCACTGCTGTTCCTGTTCTCAGTCCTATTGCTGCTCTCACTACTGTTACTGCTCCCACACCTGTTCCTGCTCCCACTCATGTTCCTGCTCCCACTCCAGTTCCTGCTCTCGTTCCTGTTCCTGCTCCCACTGCTATTCCTGCTCCCACTCCTGTTCCAGCTCTCAAGCCTGTTCCTGCTCTCACTCCTGTTCCAGCTCTCACTCCTGTTCCTGCTCCCACTCCTTTTCCTGCTCTCCCTGCTGTTCCTGCTCCCACACCTGTTCCTGCACTCACACCTGTTCTTGCTCCTGATCCAGTTCCTGCTCCCACTTCTTTTCCTGCTCCCACTCCTGTTCCTAATCCTGCTCCTGTTCCTGATCTCACACCTGATACTGCTCTCACTGCTGTACCTGCTCCCACTGCTGTTCCAGCTCTCAATCCAATTCCTGCTCCCACTCCTGTTCCTGCTCTCACTTCTGTTCCTGCTCTCACTCCTGTTCCAGCTCTCACTCCTGTTCTTGCTCCCACTCCTGTTCCTGCTCCCACTCCTGATCCTGCTCCTGATTATGCTTCTGCTCCCATTCCAGTTCCTGCTCACACTCCTGTTCTTGCTGCTGATCCTGTTCCTGCTCCCTTTGCTATTCCTTCTCCCACTCCTGTTCCTGCTCCCACTCGTGTTCCTGATACTGCTCCTGTTCCTGCTCCCACTCCTGTTCCTGCTCTCCCTCCTGTTCCTGCTCACACACCTGTTCCTGCACACACACCTGTTCTTGCTCCTGATCCTGTTCCTGCTCCCACTCCTTTTCCTGCTCCCACTCCAGTTCCTGATCCTGCTCCTGCTCCTGCTCTCACTCGTGTTCCTGCTCCTACCCCTGTTCCTGATCTCACACCTGATACTGTTCTCACTGCTGTTCCTGCTCCCACTGCTGTTCCAGCTCTCAATCCAATTCCTGCTCCCACTCCTGTTCCTGCTCTCACTCCTGTTCCTGCTCTCACTCCTGTTCCTGCTCTCACTCCTGTTCCTGCTCTCTCTCCTGTTCCTGCTCCTGATCCTTTTCCTGCTCCCGTTGCTATTCCTGCTCCATCTCCTGTTCCTGCTCCCGCTCCTGATCCTGCTCCTGATCCTTCTCCTACTCTCACTCCTGTTCCTGCTCTCAATCCTGTTCCTGCTCCCACTGCTGTTCCTCATCGAACTCCTGTTACTGCGCCTGCTCCAGCTCTCACTCCTGTTCCTGCTCTCACTCCTGTTCTTGTTCTCACTCCTGTTCCTTCTCTCACATCTGTTTCTGCATTTGCTCCTATTCCTGCTCTTACTCCAGTTCCAGCTCTCAATCCAATTCCTGCTCCCACTCCTGTTCCTGCTCTCACTCCTGTTCCTGCTCCCACTCCTGTTCCTGCTCCCACTCCTGTTCCTGCTCCCACTCCTGTTCCTGCTCCCACTTCTTTTCCTGCTCTCACTCCTGTTCCTGCTCCCACTGATGTTCCTGCTCCCACTGCTGTTTCAGCTCTCAATCCAATTCCTGCTCCCACTCCTGTTCCTGCTCTCACTCCTGTTCCTGCTCTCACTCCTGTTCCTGCTCTCACTCCTGTTCCTGCTCTCAATCCTGTTCCTGCTCTCACTCCTGTTCTTGCTCTCACTCCTCTTCCTGCTCCTGATCCTGTTCCATCTCCCGCTGCTGTTCCTGCTCCCGTTGCTGTTGCTGCTCCCACTCCTGTTCCTGCTCCGGCTCCTGGTCCTGCTCCTGATCTTGCTTCTGCTCTCACTCCTGTTCCTGCTCTCAATCCTGTTCCTGTTCCCGCTGCTTTTCCTGCTCTCACTCCTTTTACTGCGCCTGCTCCTGTTCCAGCTCTCATTCCTGTTCCTGCTTCTGATCCTGTTCGTGCTTCTGATCCAGTTCCTGCTCCTGATCCGGTTCCTGCTCTCACTCCAGTTCCTGCTCTCACTCCTGTTCCTGTCTGGCTCCTATTCCTGCTCACATTCCTGATTCCGCTCTCGCTCATATTCCTGCTCCCACGCCTTTTCCTGCTCCCACTCCGGTCATGCTCTCACTCATTTTCCGGCTCTCACTCCTGTTCCTGCTCCCAGTCCTGTTCCTGCTCTCGATCCTGTTCCATCTCCTGCTCTCATTCCTGCTCCTGTTCCTGCTCTCACTCCTGATCCTGCACCGACTCCTGTTCCTGCTCCCACTCCTGTTCCTGCTCCGACTCCTGTTCCTGCTCCCGCTCCAGTTACTGCTCTCACTCCTGTTCCTGCTCCCGCTCCTGTCCCTGCTGCCACTCATGTTCCTGCTCCCACTGCTGTTCCTGCTCTCACTCCTGTTCCTGCTCCTGATCCTGTTCCTGCTCCCGCTGCTGTTCCTGCTCCCATTGCTGTTCCTGCTCCCGTTGCTGTTCCTGCTCCCACTGCTGTTCCTGCTCTAACTCCTGTTACTGCGTCTGATCCTGTTCCTGCTCCTGATCCGGTTCCTGCTCTCACTCCAGTTCCTGCTCACACTCCTGTTCCTGCTCTTACCCCTGTTCCTGCTCCCACTCATGTTCCTGCTCCCACTCATGTTCCTGCTCCCACTCCAGTTCCTGCTCTCGCTCCTGTTCCTGCTCTCGCTCCTGTTCCTGCTCTCACACCTGTTCCTGCTCTCACTCCTGTTCCTGCTCCCACTGCTATTCCTGCTCCCTCTCCGGTTCCTGCTCTCACTCCTGTTCCTGCTCCCACTCCTGTTCCTGCTCTCCCTCCTGTTCCTGCTCCCACACCTGTTCCTGCACACACACCTGTTCTTGTTCCTGATCCTGTTCCTGCTCCCACTCCTTTTCCTGCTCCCACTCCAGTTCCTGATCCTGCTCCTGTTCCTGCTCTCACTCGTGTTCCTGCTCCTACCCCTGTTCCTGATCTCACACCTGATACTGTTCTCACTGCTGTTCCTGCTCCCACTGCTGTTCCAGCTCTCAATCCAATTCCTGCTCCCACTCCTGTTCCTGCTCTCACTCCAGTTCCTGCTCCAGATCCTGTTCCTGCTCCCTTTGCTATTTCTTCTCCCACTCCTGTTTCTGCTCCCTCTCCTGGTCCTGCTCCTGATCCTTCTCCTACTCTCACTCCTGTTCCTGCTCTCAATCCTGTTCCTGCTCCCACTGCTGTTCCTGCTCGAACTCCTGTTACTGCGCCTGCTGCTGCTCTCACTCCTGTTCCTGCTCTCATTCCTCTTCCTGTTCTTACTCCTGTTCCTGCTCCTGCTTCTTTTTCTGCTCCCACTCCTGTTCCTGCTCTCACTCCAGTTCCTGCTCTCACTCCTGTTCCTGCTCTTACCCCTGTTCCTGCACCCAGTCCTGTTCCTGCTCCCACTCATGTTCCTGCTCTCGCTCCTGTTCCTGCTCTCACACCTGTTCCTGCTCTCACTCCTGTTCCTGCTCCCACTGCTATTCCTGCTCCCTCTCCGGTTCCTGCTCTCACTCCTGTTTCTGCTCCCACTCCTGTTCCTGCTCCCACACCTGTTCCTGCACACACACCTGTTCTTGCTCCTGATCCTGTTCCTGCTCCCACTCCTTTTCCTGCTCCCACTCCAGTTCCTGATCCTTTTCCTGTTCCTGCTCACCCTCCTGCTCTTGCTCCCACACCTGTTCCTGCACACACACCTGTTCTTGCTCCTGATCCTGTTCCTGCTCCCACTCCTTTTCCTGCTCCTGCTCCTGTTCCTGCTCTCACTCCTGTTCCTGCTCCTACCCCTGTTCCTGATCTCAAATCCGATACTGTTCTCACTGCTGTTCCTGCTCCCAGTGCTGTTCCAGCTCTCAATCCAATTCCTGCTCCCACTCCTGTTCCTGCTCTCACTCTTGTTCCTGCTCTCACTCCTTTTCCTACTCCCACTCCTGTTCCTCCTCCCGCTCCTGGTCCTGCTCCTGATCCTTCTCCTACTCTCACTCCTGTTCCTGCGCTCAATCCTGTTCCTGCTCTCACTCCTGTTCCTGCTCTCACTCCTGTTCTTGTTCTCACTCCTGTTCCTTCTCTCACATGTGTTTCTGCATTTGCTCCTATTCCTGCTCTTACTCCAGTTCCAGCTCTCAATCCAATTCCTGCTCCCACTCTTGTTCCTGCTCTCACTCCTGTTCCATTTCTCACTGCTGTTCCTGTTCTCACTCCTATTCCTGCTCTCACTCCTGTTCCTGCTCCCGCTCCTGTTCCAGCTCTCAATCCAATTCCTGCTCCCACTCCTGTTCCTGCTCTCACTCCTGTTCCTGCTCTCACTCCTGTTCCTGCTCTCACTCCTGTTCCAGATCTCACTCCTGTTCCTGCTCTCACTGCTGTTCCTGCTCTAACTCCTGTTACTGCGCCTGCTCCTGCTCTTTCTCCTGTTCCTGCTCCTGATCCTGTTCCTGCTCCCGCTGCTGTTCCTGCTCCCGTTGCTGTTCCTGCTCCCGTTGCTCTTCCTGCTCCCGTTGCTGTTCCTGCTCCCGCTCCTGTTCCAGCTCTCACTCCTTTTCCTGCTCTCACTCCTGTTCCTGCGTCTGATCCTGTTCCTGCTCCTGATCCGGTTCCTGCTCTCACTCCAGTTCCTGCTCTCGCTCCTGTTCCTGCTCTCACACCTGTTCCTGCTCAAACTCCTGTTCCTGCTCCCACTGCTATTCCTGCTCCCTCTCCGGTTCCTGCTCTCACTCCTGTTCCTGTTCTCCCGCCTGTTCCTGCTCTCCCTCCTGTTCCTGCTCCCACACCTGTTCCTGCACACACACCTGTTCTTGCTCCTGATCCTGTTCCTGCTCCCACTCCTTTTCCTGCTCCCACTCCAGTTCCTGCTCCCACTCCTGTTCCTGCTCTCCCTCCTGTTCCTGCTCCCACAACTGTTCCCGCTCTCGCTCCTGTTCCTGCTCCCACTCCTGTTCCTGCTCCCACACCTGTTCCTGTACTCACACCTGTTCTTGCTCCTGATCCTGTTCCTGCTCCCATTCCTTTTCCTGCTCCCACTCCTGTTCCTAATCCTGCTCCTGTTCCTGATCTCACACCTGATACTGCTCTCACTGCTGTTCTGCTCCCACTCCTGTTCCTGCTCTCACTCCTGTTCAAGCTCTCACTCCTGTTCCAGCTCTCCCTCCTGTTCCTGCTCTCAATCCTGTTCCTGCTCCCACTGCTGTTCCTGCTCTAACTCCTGTTACTGCGTCTGATCCTGTTCCTGCTCCTGATCCGGTTCCTGCTCTCACTCCAGTTCCTGCTCTCACTACTGTTGCTGCTCTTACCCCTGTTCCTGCACCCACTCCTGCTCCTGCTCCCACTCATGTTCCTGCTCCCACTCCAGTTCCTGCTATCTCTCCTGTTCCTGCTCTCACACCTGTTCCTGCTCTCACTCCTGTTCCTGCTCCCACTGCTATTCCTGCTCCCTCTCCGGTTCCTGCTCTCACTCCTGTTCCTGCTCCCACTCCTGTTCCTGCTCTCCCTCCTGTTCCTGCTCCCACACCTGTTCCTGCACACACACCTGTTCTTGTTCCTGATTCTGTTCCTGCTCCCACTCCTTTTCCTGCTCCCACTCCAGTTCCTGATCCTGCTCTTGTTCCTGCTCCTACCCCTGATCCTGATCTCACACCTGATACTGTTCTCACTGCTTTTCCTGCTCCCACTGCTGTTCCAGCTCTCAATCCAATTCCTGCTCCCACTCCTGTTCCTGCTCTCACTCCAGTTCCTGCTCCAGATCCTGTTCCTGCTCCCTTTGCTATTCCTTCTCCCACTCCTGTTTCTGCTCCCTCTCCTGGTCCTGCTCCTGATCCTTCTCCTACTCTCACTCCTGTTCCTGCTCTCAATCCTGTTCCTGCTCCCACTCCTGTTCCTGCTCTCACTCTTGTTCTTGCTGCTGATCCTGTTCCTGCTCTCACTCCTGTTCCTTCTCTCACATCTGTTTCTGCATTTGCTCCTATTCCTGCTCTCACTCCTGTTCACATTCCTGCTCCTGTTCCTGCTCTCACTCCTGCTCCTGCTCTCACTCCAGTTCCAGCTCTCAATCCAATTCCTGCTCCCACTCCTATTCCTGCTCTCACTCCTGTTCCTTTTCTCACTGCTGTTCCTGTTCTCAGTCCTATTCCTGCTCTCACTACTGTTACTGCTCCCTCTCCTGTTCCTGCTCCCAATCGTGTTCCTGATACTGCTCCTGTTCCTGCTCCCACTCCTGTTCCTGCTGCCACTCATGTTCCTGCTCCCACTCCTGTTCCTGCTCTCGCTCCTGTTCCTGCTCCCGCTCCTGTTCCTGCTCTCCCTGCTGTTCCTGCTCTCCCTGCTGTTCCTGCTCTCCCTGCTGTTCCTGCTCCCACACCTGTTCCTGCACTCACACCTGTTCTTGCTCCTATCCTTTTCCTGCTCTCACTCCTGTTCCTGCTCCCACTCCTGTTCCTGCTCCCACTCCTGTTCCTGCTCTCCCTCCTGTTCCTGCTCCCACACCTGTTCCTGCTCCCACACCTGTTCCTGCACACACACCTGTTCTTGCTCCTGATCCTGTTCCTGCTCCCAATACTTTTCCTGCTCCCACTCCTGTTCCCAATCCTACTCCTGTTCCTGCTCTCGCTCCTGTTCCTGCTCCCGCTCCTGTTCCTGCTCCCGCTCCTGTTCCTGCTCTCCCTGCTGTTCCTGCTCCCACACCTGTTCCTGCACTCACACCTGTTCTTGCTCCTGATCCTGTTCCTGCTCTCACTCCTGTTCCTGCTCCCACTCCTGTTCCTGCTCTCCCTCCTGTTCCTGCTCCCACACCTGTTCCTGCACACACACCTGTTCTTGCTCCTGATCCTGTTCCTGCTCCCAATACTTTTCCTGCTCCCACTCCTGTTCCCAATCCTGCTCCTGTTCCTGATCTCACACCTGATACTGCTCTCACTGCTGTTCCTGCTCCCACTGCTGTTCCAGCTCTCAATCCAATTCCTGCTCAAACTCATGTTCCAGCTCTCACTCCTGTTCCTGCTCTCACTCCTGTTCCAGATCTCACTCCTGTTCCTGCTCTCACTCCTGTTCCTGCTCCTGATCCTGTTCCTGCTCCCTCTGCTGTTCCTGCTCCCGTTGCTGTTCCTGCTCCCACTCCTGATCCTGCTCCCGCTCCTGCTCCTGCTCCTGATCCTGCTTCTGCTCCCATTCCAGTTCCTGCTCTCACTCCTGTTCTTGCTGCTGATCCTGTTCCTGCTCTCACTCCTGTTCCTTCTCTCACATCTGTTTCTGCATTTGCTCCTATTCCTGCTCTCACTCCTGTTCACACTGCTGCTCCTGTTCCTGCTCTCACTCCTGCTCCTGCTCCCACTCCTATTGCTGCTCTCACTCCAGTTCCAGCTGTCAATCCAATGCCTGCTCCCACTCCTGTTCCTGCTCCCACTCCTGTTCCTGCTCTCACTCCTGTTCCTTTTCTCACTGCTGTTCCTGTTCTCTCTCCTATTCCTGCTCTCACTACTGTTACTGCACACACACCTGATCCTGCTCCCACTCGTGTTCCTGATACTGCTCCTGTTCCTGCTCTCACTCCTGTTCCTGCTCTCACTCCTGTTCCTGCTCCTACCCCTGTTCCTGATCTCACACCTGATACTGCTCTCACTGCTGTTCCTGCTCCCACTGCTGTTCCAGCTCTCAATCCAATTCCTGCTCCCACTCCTGTTCCTGCTCTCACTCCTGTTCCTGCTCTCACTCCTGTTCCTTTTCTCACTGCTGTTCCTGTTCTCAGTCCTATTCCTGCTCTCACTACTGTTACTGCACACGCACCTGATCTTGCTCCTGATCCTGTTCCTGCTCCCACTCCTTTTCCTGCTCCCACTCCAGTTCCTGATCCTGCTCCTGTTCCTGCTCTCACTCCTGTTCCTGCTCCTACCCCTATTACTGATCTTACACCTGATACTGTTCTCACTGCTGATCCTGCTCCCACTGCTGTTCCAGCTCTCAATCCAATTCCTGCTCCCACTCCTGTTCCTGCTCTCACTCCTGTTCCTGCTCTCACTCCTGTTCCTGCTCCTGATCCTGTTCCTGCTCCTGATCTTGTTCCTGCTCCCGTTGCTATTCCTGCTCCATCTCCTGTTCCTGCTCCCGCTCCTGATCCTGCTCCTGATCCTTCTCCTACTCTCACTCCTGTTCCTGCTCTCAATCCTGTTCCTGCTCCCACTGCTTTTCCTGCTCGAACTCCTGTTACTGCGCCTGCTCCAGCTCTCACTCCTGTCCTGCTCTCACTCCTGTTCTTGTTCTCACTCCTGTTCCTTCTCTCACATCTGTTTCTGCATTTGCTCCTATTCCTGCTCTCACTCCTGTTCACACTCCTGCTCCTGTTCCTGCTCTCACTCCAGTTCCAGCTCTCAATCCAATTCCTGCTCCCACTCCTATTCCTGCTCTCACTCCTGTTCCTGCTCCCACTCCTGTTCCTGCTCCCACTTCTTTTCCTGCTCTCACTCCTGTTCCTGCTCCCACTGCTGTTCCTGCTCCCACTGCTGTTCCAGCTCTCAATCCAATTCATGCTCCCACTCCTGTTCCTGCTCTCACTCCTGTTCCTGTCTCACTCCTGTTCCTGCTCTCACTCCTGTTCCAGCTCTCACTCCTGTTCTTGCTCTCACTCCTCTTCCTGCTCCTGATCCTGTTCCTGCTCCCGCTGCTGTTCCTGCTCCCGTTGCTGTTGCTGCTCCCACTCCTGTTCCTGCTCCCGCTCCGGGTCCTGCTCCTGATCTTGCTCCTGCTCTCACTCTTATTCCTGCTCTCAATCCTGTTCCTGCACCCGCTTTTTTTCCTGCTCTAACTCCTGTTACTGCGCCTGCTCCCGTTGCAGCTCTCACTCCTGTTCCTGCTTCTGATCCTGTTCGTGCTTCTGATCCTGTTCCTGCTCCTGATCCGGTTCCTGCTCTCACTACAGTTCCTGCTCTCACTCCTGTTCCTGCTCTTACCCATGTTCCTGCACCCACTCCTATTCCTCATCCCACTCCTTTTCCTGCTCCTACCCCTGTTCCTGCTCTCACACCAATTCCTGCTCTCACTCCTGTTCCTGCTCCCACTGCTTTTCCTGCTCCCACTTCTGTTCCTGCTTCTGCTCCTATTCCTGCTCCTGTTCGTTCTCTCATTCCTGTTCCTGTCTGGCTCCTATTCCTGCTCACATTCCTGATTCCGCTCTCGCTCATATTCCTGCTCCCACGCCTTTTCCTGCTCCCACTCCGGTTCCTGCTCTCACTCATTTTGCGGCTCTCACTCCTGTTCCTGCTCCCAGTCCTGTTCCTGCTCTCGATCCTGTTCCATCTCCTGCTCTCATTCCTGCTCCTGTTCCTGCTCTCACTCCTGATCCTGCTCCGACTCCTGTTCCTGCTCCGACTCCTGTTCCTGCTCCGACTCCTGTTCCTGCTCCAGCTCCAGTTACTGCTCTCACTCCTGTTCCTGCTCCCGCTCCAGTTCCTGCTCCCATTCCGTTTCCTGCTCTCACCCCTGTTCCTTCTCCCACTCCTGTTCCTGCTGCCACTCATGTTCCTGCTCCCACTCCTGTTCCTGCACTCGCTCCTGTTCCTGCTCCCACTCCAGTTCCTGCTCTCCCTGCTGTTCCTGCTCCCACACCTGTTCCTGCACTCACACCTGTTCTTGCTCCTGATCCTGTTCCTGCTCTCACTCCTGTTCCTGCTCTCACTCCTGTTCCTGCTCCTGATCCTGTTCCTGCTCCCGCTCCTGATCCTGCTCCTGATCCTTCTCCTGCTCTCACTCCTGTTCCTGCTCTCAATCCTGTTCCTGCTCCCACTGCTGTTCCTGCTCGAACTCCTGTTACTGCGCCTGCTCCAGCTCTCACTCCTGTCCTGCTCTCACTCCTGTTCTTGTTCTCACTCCTGTTCCTTCTCTCACATCTGTTTCTGCATTTGCTCCTATTCCTGCTCTCACTCCTGTTCACACTCCTGCTCCTGTTCCTGCTATCACTCCAGTTCCAGCTCTCAATCCAATTCCTGCTCCCACTCCTGTTCCTGCTCTCACTCCTGTTCCTGCTCTCACTGCTGTTCCTGTTCTCACTCCTATTCTTGCTCTCACTCCTGTTCCTGCTCTCACTCATGTTCCTGCTCCCTCTGCTGTTCCTGCTCTCGCTCCTGTTCCAGCTCTCAATCCAATTCCTGCTCCCACTCCTGTTCCTTCTTCACTCCTTTTCCTGCTCTCACTCCTGTTCCAGCTCTCACTCCTGTTCCAGCTCTCACTACTGTTCCTGCTCTCACTCCTGTTCCTGCTCCTGATCCTGTTCCTTCTCCCGCTGCTGTTCCTGCTGCCGTTGCTGTTCCTGCTCCCACTCCTTTTCCTGCTCCCGCTCCTGGTCCTGCTCCTGATCCTGCTTCTGCTCCCATTCCAGTTCCTGCTCTCACTCCTGTTCTTGCTGTTGATTCTGTTCCTGCTCTCACTTCTGTTCTTGTTCTCACTCCTGTTCCTTCTCTCACATCTGTGTCTGCATTTGCTCCTATTCCTGCTCTCACTCCTGTTCACACTCCTGCTCCTGTTCCTGCTCTCACTCCTGCTCCTGCTCCCACTCCTATTTCTGCTCTCACTCCAGTTCCAGCTCTCAATCCAATTCCTGCTCCCACTCCTGTTCCTGCTCTCACTCCTGTTCCTGCTCCTACCCCTGTTCCTGAACTCACACCTGATACTGCTCTCACTGCTGTTCCTGATCCCACTGCTGTTCCAGCTCTCAATCCAATTCCTGCTCCCACTCCTGTTCCTGCTCTCACTCCAGTTCCTGCTCTCACTCCTGTTCCTGCTCTCACTCCTGTTCCAGCTCTCACTCCTGTTCCAGCTCTCACTCCTGTTCCTGCTCTCACTCCTGTTCCTGCTCCTGATCCTGTTCCTGCTCCCGCTGCTTTTCCTGCTCCCATTGCTGCTCCTGCTCCCATTGCTGTTCCTGCTCCGGTTGCTGTTCCTGCTCCCGCTGCCGTTCCTGCTCCCACTCCTGTTCTTGCTCTCACTCCTGTTCCTGCTCTCAATCCTGTTCCTGCTCCCACTGCTGTTCCTGCTTTAACTCCTGTTACTGCGCCTGCTCCTTTTCCTGCTCTCACTCCAGTTCCTGCTTCCACACATGTTCATGCTCCCACTCCAGTTCCTGCTCTCGCTCCTGTTCCTGCTCTCACACCTGTTCCTGCTCTCCCTCCTGTTCCTGCTCCCACTGCTATTCCTGCTCCCTCTCCAGTTCCTGCTCTCACACCTGTTCCTGCTCTCACTCCTGTTCCTGCTCCCACTCATGTTCATGCTCCCACTCCAGTTCTTGCTCTCGCTCCTGTTCCTGCTCTCACACCTGTTCCTGCTCTCACTCCTGTTCCTGCTCCCACTGCTATTCCTGCTCCCTCTCCGGTTCCTGCTCTCTCTCCTGTTCCTGCTCCCACTCCTGTTCCTGCTCCCACACCTGTTCCTGCACACACACCTGTTCTTGCTGCTGATCCTGTTCCTGCTCCCACTCCTTTTCCTGCTCCCACTCCAGTTCCTGATCCTGCTCCTGCTCCTGCTCTCACTCGTGTTCCTGCTCCTACCCCTGTTCCTGATCTCACACCTGATACTGTTCTCACTGCTGTTCCTGCTCCCACTGCTGTTCGAGTTCTCAATCCAATTCCTGCTCCCACTCCTGTTCCTGCTCCCACTCCTGTTCCTGCTCTCACTCCTGTTCCTGCTCTCACTCCTGTTTCTGCTCTCAATCCTGTTCCTGCTCCCACTGCTGTTCCTGCTCTAACTCCTGTTACTGCGCCTGCTCCTGCTCTCACTCCAGTTCATGCTCTCATTCCAGTTCCTGCTCTCACTCCAGTTCCTGCTCTCACTCCTTTTACTTCTAACACTCCTGTTCCTGATCACACTACTGTTCCTGCTCTCACTCCTGTTCCAGCTCTCACTCCTGTTCCTGCTCCCACTGCTGTTCCAGCTCTCAATCCAATTCCTGCTCTCACTCCTGTTCCAGCTCTCACTCCTGTTCCTGCTCTCACTCCTGTTCCTGCTCCTGATCCTGTTCCTGCTCCCGCTGCTGTTCCTGCTCCCATTGCTGTTCCTGCTCCCACTCCTGATCCTGCTCCCGCTCCTGGTCCTGCTCCTGATCCTGCTTCTGCTCCCATTCCAGTTCC
This sequence comes from Carcharodon carcharias, assembly GCF_017639515.1. Classification (NCBI taxonomy): domain Eukaryota; kingdom Metazoa; phylum Chordata; class Chondrichthyes; order Lamniformes; family Lamnidae; genus Carcharodon; species Carcharodon carcharias. The sequence goes on from NC_054479.1 coordinate 62,881,958, forward strand.
TGCTCTCACTCCTGTTCTTGCTGCTGATCCTGTTCCTGCTCTCACTCCTGTTCCTTCGCTCACATCTGTTTCTGCAATTGCTCCTATTCCTGCTCTCACTCCTGCTCCTGCTACAACTCCGATTGCTGCTCTCACTCCAGTTCCAGCTCTCAATCCAATGCCTGCTCCCACTCCTTTTCCTGCTCTCACTCCACTTCATACTCTCACCCCTGTTCCTGCACCCACTCCTGCTCCTGCTCCCACTCCAGTTCCTGCTCTCGCTCCTGTTCCTGCTCTCACTCCTCTTCCTGCTCCTGATCCTGTTCCTGCTCCCGTTGCTATTCCTGCTCCCACTCCTGTTCCTGCTCCCGCTCCTGGTCCTGCTCCTGATCCTCCTCCTACTCTCACTCCTGTTCCTGCTCTCAATCCTTTTCCTGCTCCCACTGCTGTTCCTGCTCGAACTCCTGTTACTGCGCCTGCTCCTGCTCTCACTCCTGTTCCTGCTCTCACTCCTGTTCTTGTTCTCACTCCTGTTCCTTCTCTCTCCTCTGTTTCTGCATTTGATCCTATTCCTGCTCTCACTCCAGTTCCAGCTCTCAATCCAATTCCTGCTCCCACTCCTGTTCCTGCTCTCACTCCTGTTCCTGCTCTCACTCATGTTCCTGCTCCCTCTGCTGTTCCTGCTCTCGCTCCTGTTCCAGCTTTCAGTCCAATTCCTGTTCCCACTCCTGTTCCTGCTTCACTCCTGTTCCTGCTCTCACTCCTGTTCCAGCTCTCACTCCTGTTCCAGCTCTCACTCCTGTTCCTGCTCTCACTCCTGTTCCTGCTCCTGATCCTGTTCCTGCTCCCGCTGCTGTTCCTGCTCCCGCTGCTGTTCCTGCTCCCGCTGCTGTTCCTGCTCCCGTTGCTGTTCCTGCTCCCACTCCTTTTCCTGCTCCCGCTCCTGGTTCTGCTCCTGATCCTGCTTCTGCTCCCATTCCAGTTCCTGCTCTCACTCCTGTTCTTGCTGTTGATTCTGTTCCTGCTCTCACTCCTGTTCTTGTTCTCACTCCTGTTCCTTCTCTCACATCTGTGTCTGCATTTGCTCCTATTCCTGCTCTCACTCCTGTTCACACTCCTGCTCCTGTTCCTGCTCTCACTCCTGCTCCTGCTCCCACTCCTATTTCTGCTCTCACTCCAGTTCACACTCCCACTCCTGTTCCTGCTCTCACTCCGGTTCCTGCTCTCACTCCTGTTCCTGCTCCTGATCCTGTTCCTGCTCCCGTTGCTATTCCTGCTCCCACTCCTGTTCCTGCTCCCGCTCCTGGTCCTGCTCCTGATCCTCCTCCTACTCTCACTCCTGTTCCTGCTCTCAATCCTTTTCCTGCTCCCACTGCTGTTCCTGCTCGAACTCCTGTTACTGCGCCTGCTCCTGCTCTCACTCCTGTTCCTGCTCTCACTCCTGTTCTTGTTCTCACTCCTGTTCCTTCTCTCTCCTCTGTTTCTGCATTTGATCCTATTCCTGCTCTCACTCCAGTTCCAGCTCTCAATCCAATTCCTGCTCCCACTCCTGTTCCTGCTCTCACTCCTGTTCCTGCTCTGTCATGTTCCTGCTCCCTCTGCAGTTCCTGCTCTCGCTCCTGTTCCAGCTTTCAGTCCAATTCCTGCTCCCACTCCTGTTCCTGCTTCACTCCTGTTCCTGCTCTCACTCCTGTTCCAGCTCTCACTCCTGTTCCAGCTCTCACTCCTGTTCCAGCTCTCACTCCTGTTCCTGCTCTCACTCCTGTTCCTGCTCCTGATCCTGTTCCTGCTCCCGCTGCTGTTCCTGCTCCCGCTGCTGTTCCTGCTCCCGCTGCTGTTCCTGCTCCCGTTGCTGTTCCTGCTCCCACTCCTTTTCCTGCTCCCGCTCCTGGTTCTGCTCCTGATCCTGCTTCTGCTCCCATTCCAGTTCCTGCTCTCACTCCTGTTCTTGCTGTTGATTCTGTTCCTGCTCTCACTCCTGTTCTTGTTCTCACTCCTGTTCCTTCTCTCACATCTGTGTCTGCATTTGCTCCTATTCCTGCTCTCACTCCTGTTCACACTCCTGCTCCTGTTCCTGCTCTCACTCCTGCTCCTGCTCCCACTCCTATTTCTGCTCTCACTCCAGTTCACACTCCCACTCCTGTTCCTGCTCTCACTCCTGTTCCTGCTCCTACCCCTGTTCCTGAACTCACACCTGATACTGCTCTCACTGCTGTTCCTGATCCCACTGCTGTTCCAGCTCTCAATCCAATTCCTGCTCCCACTCCTGTTCCTGCTCTCACTCCAGTTCCTGCTCCCACTCCTGTTCCTGCTCTCACTCCAGTTCCTGCTCTCACTCCAGTTCCTGCTCTCACTCCTGTTCCTGCTCTCACTCCTGTTCCAGCTCTCACTCCTGTTCCTGCTCTCACTCCTGTTCCTGCTCTCACTCCTCTTCCTGCTCCTGATCCTGTTCCTGCTCCCGCTGCTTTTCCTGCTCCCATTGCTGCTCCTGCTCCCGTTGCTGTTCCTGCTCCGGTTGCTGTTCCTGCTCCCGCTGCCGTTCCTGCTCCCACTCCTGTTCTTGCTCTCACTCCTGTTCCTGCTCTCACTCCTGTTCCTGCTCTCACTCCTGTTCCTGCTCTCACTCCTGTTCCAGCTCTCACTCCTGTTCCTGCTCTCACTCCTGTTCCTGCTCTCACTCCTGTTCCTGCTCCTGATCCTGTTCCTGCTCCCGCTGCTTTTCCTGCTCCCATTGCTGCTCCTGCTCCCGTTGCTGTTCCTGCTCCGTTTCCTGTTCCTGCTCCCGCTGCCGTTCCTTCTCCCACTCCTGTTCTTGCTCTCACTCCTGTTCCTGCTCTCAATCCTGTTCCTGCTCCCACTGCAGTTCCTGCTTTAACTCCTGTTACTGCGCCTGCCCCTTTCCCAGCTCTCACTCCTGTTCCTGCTTCTGATCCTGTTCCTGCTCCTGATCCGGTTCCTGCTCTCACTCCAGTTCCTGTTCCCACTCAAGTTCATGCTCCCACTCCTGTTCCTGCTCTCACACCTGTTCCTGCTCTCACTCCTGTTCCTGCTCCCACTGCTCTTCCTGCTCCCACTCCAGTTCTTGCTCTCGCTCCTGTTTCTGCTCTCACAACTGTTCCTGCTCTCACTCCTGTTCCTGCTCCCACTGCTATTCCTGCTCCCTCTCCGGTTCCTGCTCTCACTCCTGTTTCTGCTCCCACTCCTGTTCCTGCTCTCCCTCCTGTTCCTGCTCCCACACCTGTTCCTGCACACACACCTGTTCCTGCTCCTGATCCTGTTCCTGCTCCCGGTGCTGTTCCTGCTCCCATTGCTGTTCCTGCTCTCACTCCTGTTCTTGATGCTGATCCTGTTCCTGCTCTCACTCCTGTTCCTTCTCTCACATCTGTTTCTGCATTTGCTCCTATTCCTGCTCTCACTCCTGTTCACACTGCTGCTCCTGTTCCTGCACTCACTCCTGCTCCTGCTCTCACTCCTATTGCTGCTCTCACTCCAGTTCCAGCTCTCAATCCAATGCCTGCTCCCACTCCTGTTCCTGCTATCACTCCTGTTCCTTTTCTCACTACTGTTACTGCTCCCACACCTGTTCCTGCTCCCACTCGTGTTCCTGATACTGCTCCTGTTCCTGCTCTCACTCCTGTTCCTGTTCCTACCCCTGTTCCTGATCTCACACCTGATACTGCTCCCACTGCTGTTCCAGCTCTCAATCCAATTCCTGGTCCCACTCCTGTTCCTGCTCTCACTCGTGTTCCTGCTCTCACTCGCGTTCCTGCTCTCACTCGTGTTCCTGCTCTCACTCGTGTTCCTGCTCTCACTCCTGTTCCTGCTCTCACTCCTGTTCCAGCTCTCACTCCTGTTCCTGCTCTCACTCCTGTTCCAGCTCTCACTCCTGTTCCTGCTCTCACTCCTGTTCCTGCTCCTGATCCTGTTCCTGCTCCCGCTGCTGTTCCTGCTCCCGTTGCTGTTCCTGCTCCCGTTGCTGTTCCTGCTCCCGTTGCTGTTCCTGCTCCCGTTGCTGTTCCTGCTCCCGTTGCTGTTCCTGCTCCCGTTGCTGTTCCTGCTCCCGCTCCTGTTCCTTCTCCCACTCCTGTTCTTGCTCTCACTCCTGTTCTTGCTCTCAATCCTGTTCCTGCTCCCACTGCTGTTCCTGCTCTAACTCCTGTTACTGCGCCTGCTCCTTTTCCAGCTCTCACTCCTATTCCTGCTCTCACTACTGTTACTGCTCCCACACCTGTTCCTGCTCCCACTCGTGTTCCTGAAACTGCTCCTGTTCCTGCTCTCACTCCTGTTCCTGCTCCTACCCCTGTTCCTGATCTCACACCTGATACTGCTCTCACTGCTGTTCCTGCTCCCACTGCTGTTCAGGCTCTCAATCCAATTCCTGGTCCCACTCCTGTTCCTGCTCTCACTCGTGTTCCTGCTCTCACTCCTGTTCCTGCTCTCACTCCTGTTCCAGCTCTCACTCCTGTTCCTGCTCTCACTCCTGTTCCTGCTCCTGATCCTGTTCCTGCTCCCGCTGCTGTTCCTGCTCCCATTGCTGTTCCTGCTCCCGTTGCTGTTCCTGCTCCCGCTCCTGTTCCTTCTCCCACTCCTGTTTTGCTCTCAATCCTGTTCTTGCTCTCAATACTGTTCCTGCTCCCACTGCTGTTTCTGCTCTAACTCCTGTTACTGTGCCTGCTCCTTTTCCAGCTCTCACTCCTGTTCCTGCTCTCACTCCTGTTCCTGCTCCTGATCCTGTTCCTGCTCCCGCTGCTTTTCCTTCTCCCATTGCTGCTCCTGCTCCCGTTGCTGTTCCTGCTCCGGTTGCTGTTCCTGCTCCCGCTGCCGTTCCTGCTCCCACTCCTGTTCTTGCTCTCACTCCTGTTCCTGCTCTCAATCCTGTTCCTGCTCCCACTGCTGTTCCTGCTTTAACTCCTGTTACTGCGCCTGCTCCTTTTCCAGCTCTCACTCCTGTTCCTGCTTCTGATCCTGTTCCTGCTCCTGATCCGGTTCCTGCTCTCACTCCAGTTCCTGCTCCCACTCATGTTCATGCTCCCACTCCAGTTCCTGCTCTCGCTCCTGTTCCTGCCCTCACACCTGTTCCTGCTCTCACTCCTGTTCCTGCTCCCACTGCTATTCCTGCTCCCTCTCCAGTTCCTGCTCTCACACCTGTTCCTGCTCTCACTCCTGTTTCTGCTCCCACTCCTGTTCCTGCTCTCCCTCCTGTTTCTGCTCCCACACCTGTTCCTGCACACACACCTGTTCCTGCTCCTGATCCTGTTCCTGCTCCCGGTGCTGTTCCTGCTCTCACTCCTGTTCTTGATGCTGATCCTGTTCCTGCTGTCACTCCTGTTCCTTCTCTCACATCTGTTTCTGCATTTGCTCCTATTCCTGCTCTCACTCCTGTTCACACTGCTGCTCCTGTTCCTGCACTCACTCCTGCTCCTGCTCCCACTCCTATTGCTGCTCTCACTCCAGTTCCAGCTCTCAATCCAATGCCTGCTCCCACTCCTGTTCCTGCTATCACTCCTGTTCCTTTTCTCACTGCTGTTCCTGTTCTCACTCCTATTCCTGCTCTCACTACTGTTACTGCTCCCACACCTGTTCCTGCTCCCACTCGTGTTCCTGATACTGCTCCTGTTCCTGCTCTCACTCCTGTTCCTGCTCCTACCCCTGTTCCTGATCTCACACCTGATACTGCTCTCACTGCTGCTCCTGCTCCCACTGCTGTTCCAGCTCTCAATCCAATTCCTACTCCCACTCCTGTTCCTCCTCTCACTCCTGTTCCTGCTCTCACTCCTGTTCCTGCTCTCACTCCTGTTCCTGCTCTCACTCCTGTTCCAGCTCTCACTCCTGTTCCTGCTCTCACTCCTGTTCCTGCTCTCACTCCTGTTCCTGCTCCCGCTGCTGTTACTGCTCCCATTGCTGTTCCTGCTCCCGTTGCTGTTCCTGCTCCCGCTCCTGTTCCTTCTCCCACTCCTGTTCTTGCTCTCACTCCTGTTCTTGCTCTCAATCCTGTTCCTGCTCCCACTGCAGTTCCTGCTCTAACTCCTGTTACTGCGCCTTCTCCTTTTCCAGCTCTCACTCCTGTTCCTGCTCTCACTCCTGTTCCTGCGTCTGATCCTGTTCGTGCTCCTGCTCCGGTTCCTGCTTCACTCCAGTTCCTGCTCTCACTCCTGTTCCTGCTCTTACCCCTGTTCCTGCACCCACTCCTGCTCCTGCTCCCACTCCAGTTCCTGCTCTCGCTCCTGTTCCTGCTCTCGCTCCTGTTCCTGCTCTCACTCCTGTTCCTGCTCCCACTGCTATTCCTGCTCCCTCTCCGGTTCCTGCTCCCACTCCTGTTCCTGCTCTCCCTCCTGTTCCTGCTCTCCCTCCTGTTCCTGCTCTCCCTCCTGTTCCTGCTCCCACACCTGTTCCTGCACACACACCTGTTCTTGCTCCCACTGCTATTCCTGCTCCCTCTCCGGTTCCTGCTCTCACTCCTATTTCTGCTCCCACTCCTGTTCCTGCTCTCCCTCCTGTTCCTTTTCTCACTGCTGTTCCTGTTCTCAGTCCTATTCCTGCTCTCACTACTGTTACTGCTCCCTCTCCTGTTCCTGCTCCCAATCGTGTTCCTGATACTGCTCCTGTTCCTGCTCCCACTCCTGTTCCTGCTCTCACTCCTGTTCCTGTTCCCACACCTGTTCCTGCACACACACCTGTTCTTGCTCCTGATCCTGTTCCTGCTCCCAATACTTTTCCTGCTCTCACTCCTGTTCCTGCTCTCACTCCTTTTCCAGCTCCTGATCCTGTTCCTGCTCCCGCTGCTGTTCCTGCTCCCGTTGCTGTTCCTGCTCCCACTCCTGATCCTGCTCCCGCTCCTGGTCCTGCTCCTGATCCTGCTTCTGCTCCCATTCCAGTTCCTGCTCTCACTCCTGTTCTTGCTGCTGATCCTGTTCCTGCTCTCACTCCTGTTCCTTCTCTCACATCTGTTTCTGCATTTGCTCCTATTCCTGCTCTCACTCCTGTTCACACTGCTGCTCCTGTTCCTGCTCTCACTCCTGCTCCTGCTCCCACTCCTATTGCTGCTCTCACTCCAGTTCCAGCTCTCAATCCAATGCCTGCTCCCACTCCTGTTCCTGCTCTCACTCCTGTTCCTGCTCCCACTGCTATTCCTGCTCCCTCTCTGGTTCCTGCTCTCATTCCTGTTCCTGCTCCCACTCCTATTGCTGCTCTCACTCCATTTCCAGCTCTCAATCCAATTCCTGCTCCCACTCCTCTTCCTGCTCTCACCCCTGTTCCTGCACCCACTCCTGCTCCTGCTCCCACTCCAGTTCCTGCTCTCGCTCCTGTTCCTGCTCTCGCTCCTGTTCCTGCTCTCGCTCCTGTTCCTGCTCTCAATCCTGTTCCTGCTCCCACTGCTATTCCTGCTCCCTCTCCGGTTCCTGCTCTCATTCCTGTTCCTGCTCCCACTCCTGTTCCTGCTCTCCCTCCTGTTCCTTCTCCCACACTTGTTCCTGCACACACACCTGTTCTTGCTCCTGTTCCTGTTCCTGCTCCCACTCCTTTTCCTGCTCCCACTCCAGGTCCTGATCCTGCTCCTGTTCCTGCTCTCACTCGTGTTCCTGCTCCTACCCCTGTTCCTGATCTCACACCTGATACTGTTCTCACTGCTGTTCCTGCTCCCACTGCTGTTCCAGCTCTCAATCCAATTCCTGCTCCCACTCCTGTTCCTGCTCTCACTCCTGTTCCTGCTCCTGATCCTGTTCCTGCTCCCGTTGCTATTCCTGCTCCCACTCCTGTTCCTGCTCCTGATCCTGGTCCTGCTCCTGATCCTCCTCCTACTCTCACTGCTGTTCCTGCTCTCAATGCTGTTCCTGTCCCACTGCTGTTCCTGCTCGAACTCCTGTTACTGCGCCTGCTCCTGCTCTCACTCCTGTTCCTGCTCTCACTCCTATTCTTGTTCTCACTCCTGTTCCTTCTCTCTCCTCTGTTTCTGCATTTGATCCTATTCCTGCTCTCACTCCAGTTCCAGCTCTCAATCCAATTCCTGCTCCCACTCCTGTTCCTGCTCTCACTCCTGTTCCATTTCTCACTGCTGTTCCTGTTCTCACTCCTATTCCTGCTCTCACTCCTGTTCCTGCTCTCACTCATGTTCCTGCTCCCTCTGCTGTTCCTGCTCTCGCTCCTGTTCCAGCTCTCAATCCAATTCCTGCTCCCACTCCTGTTCCTGCTTCACTCCTGTTCCTGCTCTCACTCCTGTTCCAGCTCTCACTCCTGTTCCAGCTCTCACTCCTGTTCCAGCTCTCACTCCTGTTCCTGCTCCTGATCCTGTTCCTGCTCCCGCTGCTGTACCTGCTCCCGCTGCTGTTCCTGTTCCCGTTGCTGTTCCTGCTCCCACTCCTTTTCCTGCTCCCGCTCCTGGTCCTGCTCCTGATCCTGCTTCTGCTCCCATTCCAGTTCCTGCTCTCACTCCTGTTCTTGCTGTTGATTCTGTTCCTGCTCTCACTTCTGTTCTTGTTTTCACTCCTGTTCCTTCTCTCACATCTGTTTCTGCATTTGCTCCTATTCCTGCTCTCACTCCTGTTCACACTCCTGCTCCTGTTCCTGCTCTCACTCCTGCTCCTGCTCCCACTCCTATTTCTGCTCTCACTCCAGTTCCAGCTCTCAATCCAATTCCTGCTCCCACTCCTCTTCCTGCTCTCACTCCTGTTCCTGCTCCTACCCCTGTTCCTGATCTCACACCTGATACTGCTCTCACTGCTGTTCCTGATCCCACTGCTGTTCCAGCTCTCAATCCAATTCCTGCTCCCACTCCTGTTCCTGCTCTCACTCCTGTTCCTGCTCTCACTCCTGTTCCTGCTCTCACTCCTGTTCCTGCTCTCACTCCTGTTCCAGCTCTCACTCCTGTTCCAGCTCTCACTCCTGTTCCAGCTCTCACTCCTGTTCCTGCTCCTGATCCTGTTCCTGCTCCCGCTGCTGTTCCTGCTCCCATTGCTGCTCCTGATCCCGTTGCTGTTCCTGCTCCGGTTGCTGTTCCTGCTCCCGCTGCCGTTCCTGCTCCCACTCCTGTTCTTGCTCTCACTCCTGTTCCTGCTCTCAATCCTGTTCCTGCTCCCACTGCTGTTCCTGCTTTAACTCCTGTTACTGCGCCTGCTCCTTTTCCAGCTCTCACTCCTGTTCCTGCTTCTGATCCTGTTCCTGCTCCTGATCCGGTTCCTGCTCTCACTCCAGTTCCTGCTCCCACTCATGTTCATGCTCCCACTCCAGTTCCTGCTCTCACACCTGTTCCTGCTCTCACACCTGTTCCTGCTCTCACACCTGTTCCTGCTCCCACTCCTGTTCCTGCTCTCACTCCTGTTCCTGCTCTCACACCTGTTCCTGCTCTCACTCCTGTTCCTGCTCTCACTCCTGTTCCTGCTCCCACTCCTGTTCCTGCTCCCACTGCTATTCCTGCTCCCTCTCCAGTTCCTGCTCTCACACCTGTTCCTGCTCTCACACCTGTTCCTGCTCTCACTCCTGTTCCTGCTCCCACTCATGTTCATGCTCCCACTCCAGTTCTTGCTCTCGCTCCTGTTCCTGCTCTCACTCCTGTTCCTGCTCCCACTGCTATTCCTGCTCCCTCTCCGGTTCCTGCTCTCACTCCTATTTCTGCTCCCACTCCTGTACCTGCTCTCCCTCCTGTTCCTGCTCCCACACCTGTTCCTGCACACACACTTGTTCCTGCTCCTGATCCTGTTCCTGCTCCCGGTGCTGTTCCTGCTCCCATTGCTGTTCCTGCTCTCACTCCTGTTCTTGATGCTGATCCTGTTGCTGCTCTCACTCCTGTTCCTTCTCTCACATCTGTTTCTGCATTTGCTCCTATTCCTGCTCTCACTCCTGTTCACACTGCTGCTCCTGTTCCTGCGCTCACTCCTGCTCCTGCTCCCACTCCTATTGCTGCTCTCACTCCAGTTCCAGCTCTCAATCCAATGCCTGCTCCCACTCGTGTTCCTGCTATCACTCCTGTTCCTTTTCTCACTGCTGTTCCTGTTCTCACTCCTATTCCTGCTCTCATTACTGTTACTGCTCCCACACCTGTTCCTGCTCCCACTCGTGTTCCTGATCCTGCTCCTGTTCCTGCTCTCACTCCTGTTCCTGCTCCTACCCCTGTTCCTGATCTCACACCTGATACTGCTCTCACTGCTGTTCCTGCTCCCACTGCTGTTCCAGCTCTCAATCCAATTCCTGGTCCCACTCCTGTTCCTGCTCTCACTCGTGTTCCTGCTCTCACTCCTGTTCCTGCTCTCACTCCTGTTCCAGCTCTCACTCCTGTTCCTGATCTCACTCCTGTTCCTGCTCCTGATCCTGTTCCTGCTCCCGCTGCTGTTCCTGCTCCCATTGCTGTTCTTGCTCCCGTTGCTGTTCCTGCTCCCGTTGCTGTTCCTGCTCCCGCTCCTGTTCCTTCTCCCACTCCTGTTCTTGCTCTCACTCCTGTTCCTGCTCTCAATCCTGTTCCTGCTCCCACTACTGTTCCTGCTCTAACTCCTGTTACTGCGCCTGCTCCTTTTCCAGCTCTCACTCCTGTTCCTGCTCTCACTCCTGTTCCTGCGTCTGATCCTGTTCCTGCTCCTGATCCGGTTCCTGCTTCACTCCAGTTCCTGCTCTCACTCCTGTTCCTGCTCTTACCCCTGTTCCTGCACCCACTCCTGCTCCTGCTCCCACTCCAGTTCCTGCTCTCGCTCCTGTTCCTGCTCTCACTCCTGTTCCTGCTCCCACTGCTATTCCTGCTCCCTCTCCTGTTCCTGCTCCCACTCCTGTTCCTGCTCTCCCTCCTGTTCCTGCTCTCCCTCCTGTTCCTGCTCTCCCTCCTGTTCCTGCTCTCACACCTGTTCCTGCTCTCACACCTGTTCCTGCTCTCACTCCTGTTCCTGCTCTCACTCCTGTTCCTGCTCCCACTCCTGTTCCTGCTCCCACTGCTATTCCTGCTCCCTCTCCAGTTCCTGCTCTCACACCTGTTCCTGCTCTCACTCCTGTTCCTGCTCCCACTCATGTTCATGCTCCCACTCCAGTTCTTGCTCTCGCTCCTGTTCCTGCTCTCACTCCTGTTCCTGCTCCCACTGCTATTCCTGCTCCCTCTCCGGTTCCTGCTCTCACTCCTATTTCTGCTCCCACTCCTGTTCCTGCTCTCCCTCCTGTTCCTGCTCCCACACCTGTTCCTGCACACACACTTGTTCCTGCTCCTGATCCTGTCCCTGCTCCCGGTGCTGTTCCTGCTCCCATTGCTGTTCCTGCTCTCACTCCTGTTCTTGATGCTGATCCTGTTGCTGCTCTCACTCCTGTTCCTTCTCTCACATCTGTTTCTGCATTTGCTCCTATTCCTGCTCTCACTCCTGTTCACACTGCTGCTCCTGTTCCTGCGCTCACTCCTGCTCCTGCTCCCACTCCTATTGCTGCTCTCACTCCAGTTCCAGCTCTCAATCCAATGCCTGCTCCCACTCGTGTTCCTGCTATCACTCCTGTTCCTTTTCTCACTGCTGTTCCTGTTCTCACTCCTATTCCTGCTCTCATTACTGTTACTGCTCCCACACCTGTTCCTGCTCCCACTCGTGTTCCTGATACTGCTCCTGTTCCTGCTCTCACTCCTGTTCCTGCTCCTACCCCTGTTCCTGATCTCACACCTGATACTGCTCTCACTGCTGTTCCTGCTCCCACTGCTGTTCCAGCTCTCAATCCAATTCCTGGTCCCACTCCTGTTCCTGCTCTCACTCGTGTTCCTGCTCTCACTCCTGTTCCTGCTCTCACTCCTGTTCCAGCTCTCACTCCTGTTCCTGATCTCACTCCTGTTCCTGCTCCCGCTGCTGTTCCTGCTCCCGCTGCTGTTCCTGCTCCCATTGCTGTTCTTGCTCCCGTTGCTGTTCCTGCTCCCGTTGCTGTTCCTGCTCCCGCTCCTGTTCCTTCTCCCACTCCTGTTCTTGCTCTCACTCCTGTTCCTGCTCTCAATCCTGTTCCTGCTCCCACTACTGTTCCTGCTCTAACTCCTGTTACTGCGCCTGCTCCTTTTCCAGCTCTCACTCCTGTTCCTGCTCTCACTCCTGTTCCTGCGTCTGATCCTGTTCCTGCTCCTGATCCGGTTCCTGCTTCACTCCAGTTCCTGCTCTCGCTCCTGTTCCTGCTCTTACCCCTGTTCCTGCACCCACTCCTGCTCCTGCTCCCACTGCTATTCCTGCTCCCTCTCCGGTTCCTGCTCTCACTCCTGTTCCTGCTCCCACTCCTGTTCCTGCTCTCCCTCCTGTTCCTGCTCTCCCTCCTGTTCCTGCTCCCACACCTGTTCCTGCACACACACCTGTTCTTGCTCCTGATCCTGTTCCTGCTCCCACTGCTGTTCCAGCTCTCAATCCAATTCCTGCTCACACTCCTGTTCCTGCTCCCACTCCTGTTCCTGCTCTCACTCCTGTTCCTGCTCTCACTCCTGTTCCAGCTCTCACTCCTGTTCCTGCTCCTGATCCTGTTCCTGCTCCCACTGCTGTTCCTGCTCCCGTTGCTGTTCCTGCTCCCACTCCTGTTCCTGCTCCGGCTCCTGGTCCTGCTCCTGATCCTGCTTCTGCTCCCATTCCAGTTCCTGCTCTCACTCCTGTTCTTGCTGCTGATCCTGTTCCTGCTCTCACTCCTGTTCCTTCTCTCACATCTGTTTCTGCATTTGCTCCTATTCCTGCTCTCACTCCTGTTCACACTCCTGCTCCTGTTCCTGCTCTCACTCCTGCTCCTGCTACCATTCCTGTTGCTGCTCTCACTCCATTTACAGCTCTCAATCCAATTCCTGCTCCCACTCCTGTTCCTGCTCTCACTCCACTTCCTGCTCTCACCCCTGTTCCTGCACCCACTCCTGCTCCTGCTCCCACTCCAGTTCCTGCTCCCACTCCAGTTCCTGCTCTCGCTCCTGTTCCTGCTCTCGCTCCTGTTCCTGCTCTCGCTCCTGTTCCTGCACCCACTCCTGCTCCTGCTCCCACTCCAGTTCCTGCTCTCGCTCCTGTTCCTGCTCTCGCTCCTGTTCCTGCTCTCACTCCTGTTCCTGCTCCCACTGCTATTCCTGCTCCCTCTCCGGTTCCTGCTCTCATTCCTGTTCCTGCTCCCACTCCTGTTCCTGCTCTCCCTCCTGTTCCTGCTCCCACACCTGTTCCTGCACACACACCTGTTCTTGCTCCTGATCCTTTTCCTGCTCCCGCTCCTTTTCCTGCTCCCACTCCAGTTCCTGATCCTGCTCCTGTTCCTGCTCTCACTCGTGTTCCTGCTCTCACTCCTGTTCCTGATCTCACACCTGATACTGTTCTCACTGCTGTTCCTGCTCCCACTGCTGTTCCAGCTCTCAATCCAATTCCTGCTCACACTCCTGTGCCTGCTCTCACTCCTGTTCCTGCTCTCACTCCTGTTCCTGCTCTCACTCCTTTTCCAGCTCTCACTCCTGTTCCTGCTCTCACTCCTGTTCCTGCTCCTGATCCTGTTCCTGCTCCTGATCCTGTTCCTGCTCCTGATCCTGTTCCTGCTCCCGCTGCTTTTCCTGCTCCCGTTGCTGTTCCTGCTCCGGCTCCTGGTCCTGCTCCTGATCCTGCTTCTGCTCCCATTCCAGTTCCTGCTCTCACTCCTGTTCTTGCTGCTCATCCTGTTCCTGCTCTCACTCCTGTTCCTTCTCTCACATCTGTTTCTGCATTTGCTCCTATTCCTGCTCTCACTCCTGTTCACACTGCTGCTCCTGTTCCTGCTCTCACTCCTGTTCCAGCTCTCACTCCTGTTCCTGCTCTCACTCCTGTTCCTGCTCCTGATCCTGTTCCTGCTCCCGCTGCTGTTCCTGCTCCCGTTGCTGTTCCTGCTCCCACTCCTTTTCCTGCTCCCTCTCCAGGTCCTGCTCCTGATCCTGCTTCTGCTCCCATTCCAGTTCCTGCTCTCACTCCTGTTCCTTCTCTCACATCTGTTTCTGCATTTGCTCCTATTCCTGCTCTCACTCCTGTTCACACTCCTGCTCCTATTCCTGCTCTCACTCCTGTTCCTTCTCTCACATCTGTTTCTGCATTTGCTCCTATTCCTGCTCTCACTCCTGTTCACACTCCTGCTCCTATTCCTGCTCTCACTCCTGTTCACACTCCTGCTCCTATTCCTGCTCTCACTCCTGTTCCTTCTCTCACATCAGTTTCTGCATTTGCTCCTATTCCTGCTCTCACTCCTGTTCACACTCCTGCTCCTGTTCCTGCTCTCACTCCTGCTCCTGCTCCCACTCCTATTTCTGCTCTCACTCCAGTTCACACTCCCACTCCTGTTCCTGCTCTCACTCCTTTTCCTGCTCCCACTCCAGTTCCTGATCCTGCTCCTGTTCCTGCTCTCACTCCTGTTCCTGCTCCTACCCCTGTTCCTGAACTCACACCTGATACTGCTCTCACTGCTGTTCCTGATCCCACTGCTGTTCCAGCTCTCAATCCAATTCCTGCTCTCACTCCAGTTCCTGCTCTCACTCCAGTTCCAGCTCACAATCCAATTCCTGCTCCCACTCCTGTTCCTGCTCTCACTCCTGTTCCTGCTCCTACCCCTGTTCCTGATCTCACAACTGATACTGCTCCCACTGCTGTTCCTGCTCCCACTGCTGTTCCAGCTCTCAATCCAATTCCTGCTCCCACTCCTGTTCCTGCTCTCACTCCAGTTCCTGCTCTCACTCCTGTTCCTCCTCTCACTCCTGTTCCAGCTCTCACTCCTGTTCCAGCTCTCACTCCTGTTCCTGCTCCCGCTCCCGTTCCTGCTCTCACTCCTGTTCTTGCTCTCACTCCTGTTCCTGCTCCCACTCCTGTTCCTGCTCTCAATCCTGTTCCTGCTCCCACTGCTGTTCCTGCTTTAACTCCTTTTACTGCGCATGCTCCTTTTCCAGCTGTCACTCCTGTTCCTGCGTCTGATCCTGTTCCTGCTCCTGATCCGGTTCCTGCTCTCACTCCAGTTCCTGCTCTCACTCCAGTTCCTGCTCTCACTCCTGTTCCCGCTCTCACTCCTGTTCCTGCTCTTACTCCTGTTCCTGCTTCCACTCCTGTTCCTGCTCCCACTCCAGTTCCTGCTCTCGCTCCTGTTCCTGCTCTCACACCTGTTCCTGCTCTCACTCCTGTTCCTGCTCCCACTGCTATTCCTGCTCCCTCTCCGGTTCCTGCTCTCACTCCTATTTCTGCTCCCACTCCTGTTCCTGCTCTCCCTCCTGTTCCTTTTCTCACTGCTGTTCCTGTTCTCAGTCCTATTCCTGCTCTCACTAATGTTACTGCTCCCTCTCCTGTTCCTGCTCCCAATCGTGTTCCTGATACTGCTCCTGTTCCTGCTACCACTCCTGTTCCTGCTCTCCCTCCTGTTCCTGCTCTCCCTCCTGTTCCTGCTCCCACACCTGTTCCTGCATACACACCTGTTCTTGCTCCTGATCCTGTTCCTGCTCCCACTCCTTTTCCTGCTCCCACTCCAGTTCCTGATCCTGCTCCTGTTCCTGCTCTCACTCCTGTTCCTGCTCCTACCCCTGTTCCTGATCTCACACCTGATACTGTTCTCACTGCTGTTCCTGCTCCCACTGCTGTTCCAGCTCTCAATCCAATTCCTGCTCTCACTTTTGTTCCTGCTCTCACTTTTGTTCCTGCTCTCACTCCTGTTCCTGCTCCTGATCCTGTTCCTGGTCCCATTGCTATTCTTGCTCCCACTCCTGTTCCTGAACCGCTCCTGGTCCTGCTCCTGATCCTTCTCCTACTGTCACTCCTGTTCCTGCTCTCAATCCTGTTCCTGCTCCTACTGCTGTTCCTGCTCGAACTCCTGTTACTGCGCCTGCTCCTGCTTTCACTCCTGTTCCTGCTCTCACTCCTGTTCTTGTTCTCACTCCTGTTCCTTCTCTCACATTTGTTCCTGCATTTGCTCCTATTCCTGCTCTCACTCCAGTTCCAGCTCTCAATCCAATTCCTGCTCCCACTCCTGTTCCTGCTCTCACTCCTTTTCCATTTCTCACTGCTGTTCCTGTTCTCACTCCTGTTCCTGCTCTCACTCCTGTTCCTGCTCTCCCTCATGTTCCTGCTCTCGCTCCTGTTCCAGCTCTCAATCCAATTCCTGCTCCCACACCTGTTCCTGCTTCACTCCTGTTCCTGCTCTCACTCCTGTTCCTGCTCTCACTCCTGTTCCTGCTCTCACTCCTGTTCCAGCTCTCACTCCTGTTCCTGCTCTCACTCCTGTTCCTGCTGCTGATCCTGTTCCTGCTCCCGCTGCTGTTCCTGCTCCCGCTGCTGTTCCTGCTTCCGTTGCTGTTCCTGCTCCCACTCCTTTTCCTGCTCCCGCTCCTGGTCCTGCTCCTGATCCTGCTTCTGCTCCCATTCCAGTTCCTGCTCTCACTCCTGTTCCTTCTCTCACATCTGTTTCTGCATTTGCTCCTATTCCTGCTCTCACTCCTGTTCACACTCCTGCTCCTGTTCCTGCTCTCACTCCTGTTCCTGCTCTCACTCCTGTTCCTGCTCTCACTCCTGCTCCTGCTCTCACTCCTGCTCCTGCTCTCACTCCTGTTCCTGCTCTCACTCCTGTTCCTGCTCCTACCCCTTTTCCTGATCTCATACCTGATACTGCTCTCACTGCTGTTCCTGATCCCACTGCTGTTCCAGCTCTCAATCCAATTCCTGCTCCCACTCCTGTTCCTGCTCTCACTCCTGTTCCTGCTCTCAATCCAATTCCTGCTCCCACTCCTGTTCCTGCTCCCGCTCCCGTTCCTGCTCCCACTCCTGTTCTTGCTCTCACTCCTGTTCCTGCTCTCAATCCTGTTACTGCTCCCACTGCTGTTCCTGCTCTAACTCCTTTTACTGCGCCTGCTCCTTTTCCAGCTCTCACTCCTGTTCCTGCGTCTGATCCAGTTCCTGCTCCTGATCTGGTTCCTGCTCTCACTCCAGTTCCTGCTCTCACTCCTGTTCCTGCTCTCACTCCTGTTCCTGCTCCCACTCATGTTCCTGCTCCCACTCCAGTTCCTGCTCTCGCTCCTGTTCCTGCTCTCGCTCCTGTTCCTGCTCTCACACCTGTTCCTGCTCTCACTCCTGTTCCTGCTCCCACTGCTATTCCTGCTCCCTCTCCGGTTCCTGCTCTCCCTCCTGTTCCTGCTCCCACAGCTGTTCCTGCACACACACCTCTTCTTGCTCCTGATCCTGTTCCTGCTCCTACTCCTTTTCCTGCTCCCACTCCAGTTCCTGATCCTGCTCCTGTTCCTGCTCTCACTCCTGTTCCTGCTCCTACCCCTGTTCCTGATCTCACACCTGATACTGTTCTCACTGCTGTTCCTGCTCCCACTGCTGTTCCAGCTCTCAATCCAATTCCTGCTCCCACTCCTGTTCCTCCTCTCACTCCTGTTCCTGCTCTCACTCCTGTTCCTGCTCTCACTCATGTTCCTGCTCCTGATCCTGTTCCTGCTCTCCCTGCTATTCCTGCTCCCACTCCTGTTCCTGCTCCCGCTCCTGGTCCTGCTCCTGATCCTTCTCCTACTCTCAATCCTGTTCCTGCTCTCAATCCTGTTCCTGCTCTCACTCCTGTTCCTGCGTCTGATCCTGTTCCTGCGTCTGATCCTGTTCCTGCTCTTGATCCGGTTCCTGCTCTCACTCCAGTTCCTGCTCTCACTCCTGTTCCTGCTCTTACCCCTGTTCCTGCACCCACTCCTGCTCCTGCTCCCACTCATATTCCTGCTCCCACTCCAGTTCCTGCTCTCGCTCCTGTTCCTGCTCTCACACCGGTTCCTGCTCTCACTCCTGTTCCTGCTCCCACTGCTATTCCTGCTCCCTCTCCGGTTCCTGCTCTCACTCCTGTTCCTGCTCCCACTCCTGATCCTGCTCTCCCTCCTGTTCCTGCTCCCTCACCTGTTCCTGCACACAGACCTGTTCTTGCTCCTGATCCTGTTCCTGCTCCCACTCCTGTTCCTGCTCCCATTCCTTTTCCTGCCCTCACACCTGTTCCTGCTCCCACTCCTGTTCCTGCTGCCACTCTTGTTCCTCTTCCCACTCCTGTTCCTGCTCTCGCTCCTGTTCCTGCTCCCACTCCTGTTCCTGCTCTCCCTCCTGTTCCTGCTCTCCCTCCTGTTCCTGCTCTCCCTGCTGTTCCTGCTCCCACACCTGTTCCTGCACTCACACCTGTTCTTGCTCCTGATCCTGTTCCTGCTCCCAATCCTTTTCCTTCTCCCACTCCTGTTCCTAATCCTGCTCCTGTTCCTGATTTCACACCTGATACTGCTCTCACTGCTGTACCTGCTCCCACTGCTGTTCCAGCTCTCAATCCAATTCATGCTCCCACTCCTGTTCCTGCTCTCACTCCTGTTCCTGCTCCCACTCTTGTTCCTGCTCCCACTCCTGTTCCTGCTCCCACTCCTGTTCCTGCTCCTGATCCTGCTTCTGCTCCCATTCCAGTTCCTGCTCTCACTCCTTTTCTTGCTCCTGCTCCTGTTCCTGCTCTCACTCCAGTTCCAGCTCTCAATCCAATTCCTGCTCCCACTCCTATTCCTGCTCTCACTCCTGTTCCTTCTCTCACTGCTGTTCCTGTTCTCAGTCCTCTTCCTGCTCTCACTCCTGTCACTGCTCCCACTCCTGTTCCTGCTCCCACTCCTGTTCCTGCTCTCCCTCCTGTTCCTGCTCCCACACCTGTTCCTGCACACACACCTGTTCTTGCTCCTGATCCTGTTCCTGCTCCCACTCCTTTTCCTGCTCCCACTCCAGTTCCTGATCCTGCTCCTGTTCCTGCTCCTACCCCTATTCCTGATCTCACACCTGATACTGTTCTCACTGCTGTTCCTGCTCCCACTGCTGTTCCAGCTCTCAATCCAATTCCTGATCCCACTCCTGTTCCTGCTCTCACTCCTGTTCCTGCTCTCACTCCTGTTCCTGCTCCTGATCCTGTTCCTTCTCCCGTTGCTATTCCTGCTCCATCTCCTGTTCCTGCTCCCACACCTGTTCCTGCTCTCACTCCTGTTCCTGCTCTCACTCCTGTTCCTGCTCTCACTCCTGTTCCTGCCCTCACTCCTGTTCCTGCTCTCACTCCTGTTCTTGTTCTCACTCCTGTTCCTTCTCTCACATCTGTTTCTGCTTTTGCTCCTGTTTCTGCTCTCACTCCTGTTCCTGCCCTCACTCCACTTCCATCTCTCAATCCAATTCCTGCTCCCACCGCTGTTCCTGCTTTCACTCCTGTTCCAGCTCTCAATCCAATTCCTGCTCCCACTCCTGTTCCTGCTCTCACTCCTGTTCCTGCTCCCATTCCTGTTCCTGCTCCCACTCCTGTTCCTGCTCCCACTCCTGTTCCCGCTCCCACTCCTGTTCCTGCTCCCACTCCTGTTCCTGCTCGCACTCCTGTTCCTGCTGTCACACCTGTTCCTGCTCTCAATCCTGTTCCTGCTCCCACTCCTGTTCCTGCTCCAGCTCCTATTCCTGCTCCTGTTCCTGCTCGCACTCCTGTTCCTGCTCGCACTCCTGTTCCTGCTCGCACTCCTTTTCCTGCTCTCAATCCTGTTCCTGCTCCTGCTCCTATTCCTGCTCCTGTTCCTGCTCCCACTCCTGTTCCGGCTTCCACTCCTGTTCCTGCTCACACTCCTGTTCCTGCTCCCGCTGCTGTTCCTGCTCCCGCTGCTGTTCCTGCTCCCACTGCTGTTCCTGCTCTCACTCCTGTTCCTGCTCACACTCCTGTTCCTGCTCCCGCTGCTGTTCCTGCTCCCGCTGCTGTTCCTGCTCCCACTGCTGTTCCTGCTCTCACTCCTGTTCCAGCTCTCAATCCAGTTCCTGCTCCCACTCCTGTTCCTGCTCTTACTCCTGTTACTGTGCCTGCTCCTGCTCTCACTCCTGTTCCTGCTCCTGATCCTGTTCCTGCTCCCGCTGCTGTTCCTGCTCCCGCTGCTGTTCCTGCTCCCGCTGCTGTTCCTGCTCCCGTTGCTGTTCCTGCTCCCGTTGCTGTTCCTGCTCCCGTTGCTGTTCCTGCTCCCGCTCCTGTTCCTGCTCCGACTCCTTTTCTTGCTCTCACTCCTGTTCCTGCTCTCAATCCTGTTCCTGCTCCCACTGCTGTTCCTGCTCTAACTCCTGTTACTGCGCCTGCTCCTGCTCCTTTTCCAGCTCTCACTCCTGTTCCTGCACCCACTCCTGCTCCCGCTCCCACTGCTATTCCTGCTCCCTCTCCGGTTCCTGCTCCCACACCTGTTCCTGCACACACACCTGTTCTTGCTCCTGATCCTGTTCCTGCTCCCACTCCTTTTCCTGCTCCCACTCCAGTTCCTGATCCTGCTCCTGTTCCTGCTCTCACTCCTGTTCCTGCTCCTACCCCTGTTCCTGATCTCACACCTGATACTGTTCTCACTGCTCTTCCTGCTCCCACTGCTGTTCCAGCTCTCAATCCAATTCCTGCTCCCACTCCTGTTCCTGCTCTCACTCCTGTTCCTACTCTCTCTCCTGTTCCTGCTCTCACTCCTGTTCCTGCTCCTGATCCTGTTCCTGCTCCCGTTGCTATTCCTGCTCCCACTCCTGTTCCTGCTCCCGCTCCTGGTCCTGCTCCTGATCCTTCTCCTGATCGTTCTCCTACTCTCACTCCTGTTCCTGCTCTCAATCCTGTTCCTGCTCCACTGCTGTTCCTGCTCGAACTCCTGTTACTGCGCCTGCTCCTGCTCTCACTCCTGTTCCTGCTCTCACTCCTGTTCTTGTTCTCACTCCTGTTCCTTCTCTCACATATGTTTCTGCATTTGCTCCTATTCCTGCTCTTACTCCAGTTCCAGCTCTCAATCCAATTCCTGCTCCCACTCCTGTTCCTGCTCTCACTCCTGTTCCATTTCTCACTGCTGTTCCATTTCTCACTGCTGTTCCTGCTCTCACTCCTGTTCCTGCTCTCACTCATGTTCCTGCTCCCACTGCTGTTCCTGCTCTCGCTCCAATTCCTGCTCTCGCTCCAGTTCCAGCTCTCAATCCAATTCCTGCTCCCACTCCGCTTCCTGCTCTCACTCCGCTTCCTGCTCTCACTCCTGTTCCTGCTCTCACTCCTGTTCCAGATCTCACTCCTGTTCCAGATCTCACTCCTGTTCCAGATCTCACTCCTGTTCCTGCTCTCAATCCTGTTTTTGCTCCCACTGCTGTTCCTGCTCTAACTCCTGTTACTGGGCCTGCTCCTGCTCTCACTCCTGTTCCTTCTAACACTCCTATTCCTGATCTCACACCTGTTCCTGCTCCTGCCTCTGTTCCAGCTCTCACTCCTGTTCCTGCTCTCACTCTTGTTCCTGCTCCTGATCCTGTTCCTGCTCTCACTCCAGTCCCTGCTCTCACTCCAGTCCCTGCTCTCACTCCTGTTCCTGCTCCTATCCATATTCCTGCACCCACTCCTATTCCTCATCTCACTCCTGTTCCTGCTCCTACGCCTGTTCCTGCTCTCACACCTGTTCCTGTCTGGCCCCTATTCCTGCTCCCATTCCTGATTCCGCTCTCGCTCATTTTCCTGCTCCCTCGCCTTTTCCTGCTCCCACTCCTGTTCCTGCTCTCACTCATGTTCCGGCTCTCACTCCTGTTCCTGCTCTCACTCCAGTTCCTGCTCTCAATCCTGTTCCTGCTCCCACTGCTGTTCCTGCTCTAACTCCTGTTACTGCGCCTGCTCCTGTTCCAGCTCTCACTCCTGTTCCTGCTCCTGATCCTGTTCCTGCTCCCGCTGCTGTTCCTGCTCCCGCTGCTGTTCCTGCTCCCCTTGCTGTTCCTGCTCCCCTCGCTGTTCCTGCTCCCGTTGCTGTTCCTGCTCCTGCTCCTGTTCCTGCTTCCACTCCTGTTCCTGCTCTCACTCATGTTCCTGCTCTCAATCCTATTCCTGCTCCCACTGCTGTTCCTGCTCTAACTGCTGTTACTGTGCCTGCTCATGTTCCAGCTCTCACTCCTGTTCCTGCGTCTGATCCTGTTCCTGCGTCTGATCCTGTTCCTGCTCCTGATCCGGTTCCTGCTCTCACTCCAGTTCCTGCTCTCACTCCAGTTCCTGCTCTCACTCC
Organism: Carcharodon carcharias; assembly: GCF_017639515.1. Lineage (NCBI taxonomy): Eukaryota > Metazoa > Chordata > Chondrichthyes > Lamniformes > Lamnidae > Carcharodon > Carcharodon carcharias. Next base: position 62,903,880 of record NC_054479.1, read on the forward strand.
AGTTCCTGCTCTCACTCCTGTTCCTGCTCTCACACCTGTTCCTGCTCTCACTCCTGTTCCTGCTCCAACTCCTGTTCCTGCTCCAACTCCTGTTCCTGCTCCCACTTCTGTTCCTGCTCCTGCTCCCATTCCTGCTCCTGTTCCTGCTCTCATTCCTGTTCCTGTCTGGCTCCTATTCCTGCTCCCATTCCTGATTCCGGTCTCGCTCATATTCCTGCTCCCACGCCTTTTCCTGCTCCCACTCCTGTTCCTGCTCCCAGTCCTGTTCCTGCTCTCGATCTTGTTCCATCTCCTGCTCCCTTTCCTGCTCCTGTTCCTGCACTCACTCCTGATCCTGCTCCGACTGCTGTTCCTGCTCTGACTCCTGTTCCTGCTCCCTCTCCAGTTACTGCTCTCACTGCTGTTCCTGCTCCCACTCCAGTTCCTGCTCCCACTCCAGTGCCTGCTCCCACTCCAGTTCCTGCTCCCACTCCTGTTCCTGCTCCCACTCATGTTCCTGCTCCCACTCATGTTCCTGCTCCCACTCATGTTCCTGCTCCCACTCCAGTTCCTGCTCTCGCTCCTGTTCCTGCTCTCACACCTGTTCCTGCTCTCACTCCTGTTCCTGATCCCACTGCTATTCCTGATCCCACTCTGGTTCCTGCTCTCACGCCTGTTCCTTCTCTCCCTCCTGTTCCTGGTCTCCCTCCTGTTCCTGCTCTCCCTCCTGTTCCTGCTCCCACACCTGTTCCTGCACACACACCTGTTCTTGCTCCTGATCCTGTTCCTGCTCCCACTTCTTTTCCTGCTCCCACTCCAGTTCCTGATCCAGCTCCTGTTCCTGCTCTCACTCCTGTTCCTGCTCCTACCCCTGTTCCTGATCTCAAACCTGATACTGCTCTCACTGGTGTTCCTGCTCCCACTGCTTTTCCAGCTCTCAATCCAGTTCCTGCTCTCACTCCTGTTCCTGCTCTCACTCCTGTTCCTGCTCTCACTCCTGTTCCTGCTCTCACTCCTGTTCCTGCTCTCACTCCTGTTTTTGCTCCTGATCCTGTTTCTGCTCCCGTTGCTGTTCCTGCTCCGGTTGCTGTTCCTGCTCCCGCTCCCGTTCCTGCTCCCACTCCTGATCTTTGTCTCAATACTGTTCCTGCTCTCAATACTGTTCCTGCTCCCACTGCTGTTCCTGCTCTAACTCCTTTTACTGCGCCTGCTCCTTTTCCAGCTCTCACTCCTGTTCCTGCGTCTGATCATGCTCCTGCTCCTGATCAGGTTCCTGCTCTCACTCCAGTTCCTGCTCTCACTCCTGTTCCTGCTCTCACACCTGTTCCTGCTCCCACTCCTGTTCCTGCTCCCACTCATGTTCCTGCTCCCACTCCAGTTCCTGCTCTCGCTCCTGTTCCTGCTCCCACTCCAGTTCCTGCTCCCACTCCAGTTCCTGCTCTCGCTCCTGTTCCTGCTCTCACTCCAGTTCCTGCTCTCGCTCGTGTTCCTGCTCTCACACCTGTTCCTGCTCTCACTCCTGTTCCTGCTCCCACTGCTATTCCTGCTCCCTCTCCGGTTCCTGCTCTCCCTCCTGTTCCTGCTCCCACACCTGTTCCTGCACAAACACCTGTTCTTGCTCCTGATCCTGTTCCTGCTCCCACTCCTTTTCCTGCTCCCACTCCAGTTCCTGATCCTGCTCCTGTTCCTGCTCCTACCCCTGTTCCTGATCACACACCTGATACTGTTCTCACTCCTGTTCCTGCTCCCACTGCTGTTCCAGCTCTCAATCCAATTCCTGCTCCCACTCCTGTTCCTGCTCTCACTCTTGTTCCTGCTCTCACTCTTGTTCCTGCTCTCACTCCTGTTCCTGCTCTCACTCCTGTTCCTGCTCCTGATCCTGTTCCTGCTCCCGATGCTATTCCTGCTCCCACTCCTGTTCCTGCTCCCGCTCGTGGTCCTGCTCCTGATCCTTCTCCTACTCTCACTCCTGTTCCTGCTCTCAATCCTGTTCCTGCTCTCACTCCTGTTCCTGCGTCTGATCCTGTTCCTGCTCCTGATCCTGTTCCTGCTCTCACTCCAGTTCCTGCTCTCACTCCTGTTCCTGCTCTTACCCCTGTTCCTGCACCCACTCCTGCTCCTGCTCCCACTCATGTTCCTGCTCTCACTCCTGTTCCTGCTCCCACTGCTATTCCTGCTCCCTCTCCGGTTCCTGCTCTCACTCCTGTTCCTGCTCCCACTCATGTTCCTGATACTGCTCCTGTTCCTGATTTCACACCTGATACTGCTCTCACTGCTGTTCCTGCTCCCACTGCTGTTCCAGCTCTCAATCCAATTCATGCTCCCACTCCTGTTCCTGCTCTCACTCCTGTTCCTGCTCCCACTCTTGTTCCTGCTCCCACTCCTGTTCCTGCTCCCACTCCTGTTCCTGCTCCTGATCCTGCTTCTGCTCCCATTCCAGTTCCTGCTCTCACTCCTTTTCTTGCTCCTGCTCCTGTTCCTGCTCTCACTCCAGTTCCAGCTCTCAATCCAATTCCTGCTCCCACTCCTATTCCTGCTCTCACTCCTGTTCCTTTTCTCACTGCTGTTCCTGTTCTCAGTCCTATTCCTGCTCTCACTACTGTCACTGCTCCCACTCCTGTTCCTGCTCCCACTCCTGTTCCTGCTCTCCCTCCTGTTCCTGCTCCCACACCTGTTCCTGCACACACACCTGTTCTTGCTCCTGATCCTGTTCCTGCTCCCACTCCTTTTCCTGCTCCCACTCCAGTTCCTGATCCTGCTCCTGTTCCTGCTCCTACCCCTATTCCTGATCTCACACCTGATACTGTTCTCACTGCTGTTCCTGCTCCCACTGCTGTTCCAGCTCTCAATCCAATTCCTGATCCCACTCCTGTTCCTGCTCTCACTCCTGTTCCTGCTCTCACTCCTGTTCCTGCTCCTGATCCTGTTCCTTCTCCCGTTGCTATTCCTGCTCCATCTCCTGTTCCTGCTCCCACACCTGTTCCTGCTCTCACTCCTGTTCCTGCTCTCACTCCTGTTCCTGCTCTCACTCCTGTTCCTGCCCTCACTCCTGTTCCTGCTCTCACTCCTGTTCTTGTTCTCACTCCTGTTCCTTCTCTCACATCTGTTTCTGCTTTTGCTCCTGTTTCTGCTCTCACTCCTGTTCCTGCCCTCACTCCACTTCCATCTCTCAATCCAATTCCTGCTCCCACCGCTGTTCCTGCTTTCACTCCTGTTCCAGCTCTCAATCCAATTCCTGCTCCCACTCCTGTTCCTGCTCTCACTCCTGTTCCTGCTCCCATTCCTGTTCCTGCTCCCACTCCTGTTCCTGCTCCCACTCCTGTTCCCGCTCCCACTCCTGTTCCTGCTCCCACTCCTGTTCCTGCTCGCACTCCTGTTCCTGCTGTCACACCTGTTCCTGCTCTCAATCCTGTTCCTGCTCCCACTCCTGTTCCTGCTCCAGCTCCTATTCCTGCTCCTGTTCCTGCTCGCACTCCTGTTCCTGCTCGCACTCCTGTTCCTGCTCGCACTCCTTTTCCTGCTCTCAATCCTGTTCCTGCTCCTGCTCCTATTCCTGCTCCTGTTCCTGCTCCCACTCCTGTTCCGGCTTCCACTCCTGTTCCTGCTCACACTCCTGTTCCTGCTCCCGCTGCTGTTCCTGCTCCCGCTGCTGTTCCTGCTCCCACTGCTGTTCCTGCTCTCACTCCTGTTCCTGCTCACACTCCTGTTCCTGCTCCCGCTGCTGTTCCTGCTCCCGCTGCTGTTCCTGCTCCCACTGCTGTTCCTGCTCTCACTCCTGTTCCAGCTCTCAATCCAGTTCCTGCTCCCACTCCTGTTCCTGCTCTTACTCCTGTTACTGTGCCTGCTCCTGCTCTCACTCCTGTTCCTGCTCCTGATCCTGTTCCTGCTCCCGCTGCTGTTCCTGCTCCCGCTGCTGTTCCTGCTCCCGCTGCTGTTCCTGCTCCCGTTGCTGTTCCTGCTCCCGTTGCTGTTCCTGCTCCCGTTGCTGTTCCTGCTCCCGCTCCTGTTCCTGCTCCGACTCCTTTTCTTGCTCTCACTCCTGTTCCTGCTCTCAATCCTGTTCCTGCTCCCACTGCTGTTCCTGCTCTAACTCCTGTTACTGCGCCTGCTCCTGCTCCTTTTCCAGCTCTCACTCCTGTTCCTGCACCCACTCCTGCTCCCGCTCCCACTGCTATTCCTGCTCCCTCTCCGGTTCCTGCTCCCACACCTGTTCCTGCACACACACCTGTTCTTGCTCCTGATCCTGTTCCTGCTCCCACTCCTTTTCCTGCTCCCACTCCAGTTCCTGATCCTGCTCCTGTTCCTGCTCTCACTCCTGTTCCTGCTCCTACCCCTGTTCCTGATCTCACACCTGATACTGTTCTCACTGCTCTTCCTGCTCCCACTGCTGTTCCAGCTCTCAATCCAATTCCTGCTCCCACTCCTGTTCCTGCTCTCACTCCTGTTCCTACTCTCTCTCCTGTTCCTGCTCTCACTCCTGTTCCTGCTCCTGATCCTGTTCCTGCTCCCGTTGCTATTCCTGCTCCCACTCCTGTTCCTGCTCCCGCTCCTGGTCCTGCTCCTGATCCTTCTCCTGATCGTTCTCCTACTCTCACTCCTGTTCCTGCTCTCAATCCTGTTCCTGCTCCACTGCTGTTCCTGCTCGAACTCCTGTTACTGCGCCTGCTCCTGCTCTCACTCCTGTTCCTGCTCTCACTCCTGTTCTTGTTCTCACTCCTGTTCCTTCTCTCACATATGTTTCTGCATTTGCTCCTATTCCTGCTCTTACTCCAGTTCCAGCTCTCAATCCAATTCCTGCTCCCACTCCTGTTCCTGCTCTCACTCCTGTTCCATTTCTCACTGCTGTTCCATTTCTCACTGCTGTTCCTGCTCTCACTCCTGTTCCTGCTCTCACTCATGTTCCTGCTCCCACTGCTGTTCCTGCTCTCGCTCCAATTCCTGCTCTCGCTCCAGTTCCAGCTCTCAATCCAATTCCTGCTCCCACTCCGCTTCCTGCTCTCACTCCGCTTCCTGCTCTCACTCCTGTTCCTGCTCTCACTCCTGTTCCAGATCTCACTCCTGTTCCAGATCTCACTCCTGTTCCAGATCTCACTCCTGTTCCTGCTCTCAATCCTGTTTTTGCTCCCACTGCTGTTCCTGCTCTAACTCCTGTTACTGGGCCTGCTCCTGCTCTCACTCCTGTTCCTTCTAACACTCCTATTCCTGATCTCACACCTGTTCCTGCTCCTGCCTCTGTTCCAGCTCTCACTCCTGTTCCTGCTCTCACTCTTGTTCCTGCTCCTGATCCTGTTCCTGCTCTCACTCCAGTCCCTGCTCTCACTCCTGTCCCTGCTCTCACTCCTGTTCCTGCTCCTATCCATATTCCTGCACCCACTCCTATTCCTCATCTCACTCCTGTTCCTGCTCCTACGCCTGTTCCTGCTCTCACACCTGTTCCTGTCTGGCCCCTATTCCTGCTCCCATTCCTGATTCCGCTCTCGCTCATTTTCCTGCTCCCTCGCCTTTTCCTGCTCCCACTCCTGTTCCTGCTCTCACTCATGTTCCGGCTCTCACTCCTGTTCCTGCTCTCACTCCAGTTCCTGCTCTCAATCCTGTTCCTGCTCCCACTGCTGTTCCTGCTCTAACTCCTGTTACTGCGCCTGCTCCTGTTCCAGCTCTCACTCCTGTTCCTGCTCCTGATCCTGTTCCTGCTCCCGCTGCTGTTCCTGCTCCCGCTGCTGTTCCTGCTCCCCTTGCTGTTCCTGCTCCCCTCGCTGTTCCTGCTCCCGTTGCTGTTCCTGCTCCTGCTCCTGTTCCTGCTTCCACTCCTGTTCCTGCTCTCACTCATGTTCCTGCTCTCAATCCTATTCCTGCTCCCACTGCTGTTCCTGCTCTAACTGCTGTTACTGTGCCTGCTCATGTTCCAGCTCTCACTCCTGTTCCTGCGTCTGATCCTGTTCCTGCGTCTGATCCTGTTCCTGCTCCTGATCCGGTTCCTGCTCTCACTCCAGTTCCTGCTCTCACTCCAGTTCCTGCTCTCACTCCAGTTCCTGCTCTCACTCCTGTTCCTGCTCTCACACCTGTTCCTGCTCTCACTCCTGTTCCTGCTCCAACTCCTGTTCCTGCTCCAACTCCTGTTCCTGCTCCCACTTCTGTTCCTGCTCCTGCTCCCATTCCTGCTCCTGTTCCTGCTCTCATTCCTGTTCCTGTCTGGCTCCTATTCCTGCTCCCATTCCTGATTCCGGTCTCGCTCATATTCCTGCTCCCACGCCTTTTCCTGCTCCCACTCCTGTTCCTGCTCCCAGTCCTGTTCCTGCTCTCGATCTTGTTCCATCTCCTGCTCCCTTTCCTGCTCCTGTTCCTGCACTCACTCCTGATCCTGCTCCGACTGCTGTTCCTGCTCTGACTCCTGTTCCTGCTCCCTCTCCAGTTACTGCTCTCACTGCTGTTCCTGCTCCCACTCCAGTTCCTGCTCCCACTCCAGTGCCTGCTCCCACTCCAGTTCCTGCTCCCACTCCTGTTCCTGCTCCCACTCATGTTCCTGCTCCCACTCATGTTCCTGCTCCCACTCATGTTCCTGCTCCCACTCCAGTTCCTGCTCTCGCTCCTGTTCCTGCTCTCACACCTGTTCCTGCTCTCACTCCTGTTCCTGATCCCACTGCTATTCCTGATCCCACTCTGGTTCCTGCTCTCACGCCTGTTCCTTCTCTCCCTCCTGTTCCTGGTCTCCCTCCTGTTCCTGCTCTCCCTCCTGTTCCTGCTCCCACACCTGTTCCTGCACACACACCTGTTCTTGCTCCTGATCCTGTTCCTGCTCCCACTTCTTTTCCTGCTCCCACTCCAGTTCCTGATCCTGCTCCTGTTCCTGCTCTCACTCCTGTTCCTGCTCCTACCCCTGTTCCTGATCTCAAACCTGATACTGCTCTCACTGGTGTTCCTGCTCCCACTGCTTTTCCAGCTCTCAATCCAGTTCCTGCTCTCACTCCTGTTCCTGCTCTCACTCCTGTTCCTGCTCTCACTCCTGTTCCTGCTCTCACTCCTGTTCCTGCTCTCACTCCTGTTTTTGCTCCTGATCCTGTTTCTGCTCCCGTTGCTGTTCCTGCTCCGGTTGCTGTTCCTGCTCCCGCTCCCGTTCCTGCTCCCACTCCTGATCTTTGTCTCAATACTGTTCCTGCTCTCAATACTGTTCCTGCTCCCACTGCTGTTCCTGCTCTAACTCCTTTTACTGCGCCTGCTCCTTTTCCAGCTCTCACTCCTGTTCCTGCGTCTGATCATGCTCCTGCTCCTGATCAGGTTCCTGCTCTCACTCCAGTTCCTGCTCTCACTCCTGTTCCTGCTCTCACACCTGTTCCTGCTCCCACTCCTGTTCCTGCTCCCACTCATGTTCCTGCTCCCACTCCTGTTCCTGCTTCTAACCCTGTTCCTGATCTCACACATGATACTGCTCCCACTCCTGTTCCTGCTCCCACTCATGTTCCTGCTCCCACTCCAGTTCCTGCTCTCGCTCCTGTTCCTGCTCCCACTCCAGTTCCTGCTCCCACTCCAGTTCCTGCTCTCGCTCCTGTTCCTGCTCTCACTCCAGTTCCTGCTCTCGCTCGTGTTCCTGCTCTCACACCTGTTCCTGCTCTCACTCCTGTTCCTGCTCCCACTGCTATTCCTGCTCCCTCTCCGGTTCCTGCTCTCCCTCCTGTTCCTGCTCCCACACCTGTTCCTGCACAAACACCTGTTCTTGCTCCTGATCCTGTTCCTGCTCCCACTCCTTTTCCTGCTCCCACTCCAGTTCCTGATCCTGCTCCTGTTCCTGCTCCTACCCCTGTTCCTGATCACACACCTGATACTGTTCTCACTCCTGTTCCTGCTCCCACTGCTGTTCCAGCTCTCAATCCAATTCCTGCTCCCACTCCTGTTCCTGCTCTCACTCTTGTTCCTGCTCTCACTCTTGTTCCTGCTCTCACTCCTGTTCCTGCTCTCACTCCTGTTCCTGCTCCTGATCCTGTTCCTGCTCCCGTTGCTATTCCTGCTCCCACTCCTGTTCCTGCTCCCGCTCGTGGTCCTGCTCCTGATCCTTCTCCTACTCTCACTCCTGTTCCTGCTCTCAATCCTGTTCCTGCTCTCACTCCTGTTCCTGCGTCTGATCCTGTTCCTGCTCCTGATCCTGTTCCTGCTCTCACTCCAGTTCCTGCTCTCACTCCTGTTCCTGCTCTTACCCCTGTTCCTGCACCCACTCCTGCTCCTGCTCCCACTCATGTTCCTGCTCTCACTCCTGTTCCTGCTCCCACTGCTATTCCTGCTCCCTCTCCGGTTCCTGCTCTCACTCCTGTTCCTGCTCCCACTCATGTTCCTGATACTGCTCCTGTTCCTGCTCCCAGTCCTGTTCCTGCTCTCCCTCCTGTTCCTGCTCCCACACCTGTTCCTGCACACACACCTGTTCTTGCTCCTCATCCTGTTCCTGCTCCCACTCCTTTTCCTGCTCCCACTCCAGTTCCTGATCCTGCTCCTGTTCCTGATCTCACTCCTGTTCCTGCTCCTACCCCTATTCCTGATCTCACACCTGATACTGTTCTCATTGCTGTTCCTGCTCCCACTGCTGTTCCAGCTCTCAATCCAATTCCTGCTCCCACTCCTGTTCCTGCTCTCACTCCTGTTCCTGCTCTCACTCCTGTTCCTGCTCCTGATCCTGTTCCTTCTCCCGTTGCTATTCCTGCTCCATCTCCTGTTCCTGCTCCCGCTCCTTGATCCTGCTCCTGATCCTTCTCCTACTCTCACTCCTGTTCCTGCTCTCAATCCTGTTCCTGCTCCCACTGCTGTTCCTGCTCGAACTCCTGTTACTACGCCTGCTCCTGCTCTCACTCCTGTTCCTACTCTCACTCCTGTTCTTGTTCTCACTCCTGTTCCTTCTCTCACATCTGTTTCTGCATTTGCTCCTATTCCTGCTCTTACTCCAGTTCCAACTCTCAATCCAATTCCTGCTCCCACTCCTGTTCTTGCTCGCACTCCTGTTCCATTTCTCACTGCTGTTCCTGTTCTCACTCCTACTCCTGCTCTCACTACTGTTCCTGCTCTCACTCATGTTCCTGCTCCCACTGCTGTTCCTGCTCTCGCTCCTGTTCCAGCTCTCAATCCAATTCCTTTTCCCACTCCTCTTCCTGCTCTCACTCCTGTTCCAGATCTCACTCCTGTTCCAGATCTCACTCCTGTTCCTGCTCTCAATCCTGTTCCTGCTCCTACTGCTGTTCCTGCTCCCATTGCTGTTCCTGCTCCCGTTGCTGTTCCTGCTCTCACTCCTGTTCCTGCTCCCACTCCTTATCCTGCTCTCCCTCCTGTTCCTGCTCCCACTGCTGTTCCTGCTCTAACTCCTGTTCCTGCGTCTGATCCTGTTCCTGCTCCTGATCCGGTTCCTGCTCTCACTCCAGTCCCTGCTCTCACTCCTGTTCCTGCTCTTACCCCTGTTCCTGCACCCACTCCTGCTCCTGCTCCCACTCATGTTCCTGCTCCCACTCATGTTCCTGCTCCCACTCATGTTCCTGCTCCCACTCCAGTTCCTGCTCTCGCTCCTGTTCCTGCTCCCACTGCTATTCCTGCTCCCACTCCTGTTCCAGCTCTCAAGCCTGTTCCTGCTCCCACTCCTGTTCCTGCTCCCACTCCTGTTCCTGCTCCCACTCCTGTTCCTGCTCCCACTCCTGTTCCTGCTCCCACTCCTGTTCCTGCTCCCACTCCTGTTCCTGCTCCCTCTCCTATTCCTGCTCTCACTCCTGTTCCAGCTCTCACTCCTGTTCCTGCTCTCACTCCTGTTCCGGCTCTCACTCCTGTTCCTGCTCCCACTCCTGTTCCTGCTCCCACTCCTGTTCCTGCTCCCACTCCTGTTCCTGCTCCCACTCCTGTTCCTGCACCCACTCCTGTTCCTTCTCCGACCCCTGTTCCTGATCTGACACCTGATACTGCTCTCACTGCTGTTCCTGCTCCCACTGCTGTTCCAGCTCTCAATCCAATTCCTGCTCCCACTCCTGTTCCTGCTCTCACTCCTGTTCTTGCTGCTGATCCTGTTCCTGCTCTCACTCCTGTTCCTTCTCTCACATCTGTTTCTGCATTTGCTCCTATTCCTGCTCTCACTCCTGTTCACACTCCTGCTCCTGTTCCTGCTCTCACTCCTGCTCCTGCTCCCACTCCTATTCCTGCTCTCCCTCCAGTTCCAGCTCTCAATCCAATTCCTGCTCCCACTCCTATTCCTGCTCTCACTCCTGTTCCTTTTCTCACTCCTGTTCCTGTTCTCAGTCCTTTTCCTGCTCTCACTACTGTTACTCCTCCCACTCCTGTTCCTGCTCCCACTTGTGTTCCTGATACTGCTCCTGTTCCTGCTCCCACTCCTGTTCCTGCTCCCACTCCTGTTCCTGCTCTCCCTCCTGTTCCTGCTCCCACACCTGTTCCTGCACACACACCTGTTCTTGCTCCTCATCCTGTTCCTGCTCCCACTCCTTTTCCTGCTCCCACTCCAGTTCCTGATCCTGCTCCTGTTCCTGCTCTCACTCCTGTTCCTGCTCCTACCCCTATTCCTGATCTCACACCTGATACTTTTCTCACTGCTGTTCCTGCTCCCACTGCTGTTCCAGCTCTCAATCCAATTCCTGCTCCCACTCCTGTTCCTGCTCTCAAACTTGTTCCTGCTCTCACTCCTGTTCCTGCTCCTGATCCTGTTCCTTCTCCCGTTGCTATTCCTGCTCCATCTCCTGTTCCTGCTCCCGCTCCTTGATCCTGCTCCTGATCCTTCTCCTACTCTCACTCCTGTTCCTGCTCTCAATCCTGTTCCTGCTCCCACTGCTGTTCCTGCTCGAACTCCTGTTACTGCGCCTGCTCCTGCTCTCACTCCTGTTCCTGCTCTCACTCCTGTTCTTGTTCTCACTCCTGTTCTTGTTCTCACTCCTGTTCCTTCTCTCATTTCTGTTTCTGCATTTGCTCCTATTCCTGCTCTTACTCCAGTTCCAACTCTCAATCCAATTCCTGCTCCCTCTCCTGTTCTTGCTCGCACTCCTGTTCCATTTCTCACTGCTGTTCCTGTTCTCACTCCTGTTCCTGCTCTCACTCCTGTTCCTGCTCTCACTCATGTATCTGCTCCCACTGCTGTTCCTGCTCTCGCTCCTGTTCCAGCTCTCAATCCAATTCCTTTTCCCACTCCTCTTCCTGCTCTCACTCCTGTTCCTGTTCTCACACCTGTTCCAGATCTCACTCCTGTTCCAGATCTCACTCCTGTTCCAGATCTCACTCCTGTTCCTGCTCTCAATCCTGTTCCTGCTCCCACTGCTGTTCCTGCTCCCATTGCTGTTCCTGCTCCTGTTGCTGTTCCTGCTCCCACTCCTGTTCCTGCTCCCACTCCTGTTCTTGCTCTCACTCCTGTTCCTGCTCTCACTCCTGTTCCTGCTCTCAATCCTGTTCCTGCTCCCACTGCTGTTCCTGCTCTAACTCCTGTTCCTGCGTCTGATCCTGTTCCTGCTCCTGATCCGGTTCCTGCTCTCACTCCAGTCCCTGCTCTCACTCCTGTTCCTGCTCTTACCCCTGTTCCTGCACCCACTCCTGCTCCTGCTCCCAATCATGTTCCTGCTCCCACTCCAGTTCCTGCTCTCGCTCCTGTTCCTGCTCCCACTGCTATTCCTGCTCCCACTCCTGTTCCAGCTCTCAAGCCTGTTCCTGCTCCCACTCCTGTTCCTGCTCCCACTCCTGTTCCTGCTCCCTCTCCTATTCCTGCTCTCACTCCTGTTCTTGCTGCTCATCCTGTTCCTGCTCTCACTCCTGTTCCTTCTCTCACATCTGTTTCTGCATTTGCTCCTATTCCTGCTCTCAGTCCTGTTCACACTCCTGCTCCTGTTCCTGCTCTCACTCCTGCTCCTGCTCCCACTCCTATTCCGGCTCTCCCTCCAGTTCCAGCTCTCAATCCAATTCCTGCTCCCACTCCTATTCCTGCTCTCACTCCTGTTCCTTTTCTCACTGCTGTTCCTGTTCTCAGTCCTATTCCTGCTCTCACTACTGTTACTGCTCCCACTCCTGTTCCTGCTCCCACTCCTGTTCCTGCTCCCACTCCTGTTCCTGCTCCCACTCATGTTCCTGCTCCCACTCCAGTTCCTGCTCTCGTTCCTGTTCCTGCTCCCACTGCTATTCCTGCTCCCACTCCTGTTCCAGCTCTCAAGCCTGTTCCTGCTCTCACTCCTGTTCCAGCTCTCACTCCTGTTCCTGCTCTCACTCCTGTTCCTGCTCTCACTCCTGTTCCTGCTCTCACTCCTGTTCCTGCTCCCACTCCTGTTCCTGCTCCCACTCCTGTTCCTGCTCCCACTCCTGTTCCTGCACCCACTCCTGTTCCTTCTCCGACCCCTGTTCCTGATCTGACACCTGATACTGCTCTCACTGCTGTTCCTGCTCCCACTGCTGTTCCAGCTCTCAATCCAATTCCTGCTCCCACTCCTGTTCCTGCTCTTACTCCTGTTCTTGCTGCTGATCCTGTTCCTGCTCTCACTCCTGTTCCTTCTCTCACATCTGTTTCTGCATTTGCTCCTATTCCTGCTCTCACTCCTGTTCACACACCTGCTCCTGTTCCTGCTCTCACTCCTGCTCCTGCTCCCACTCCTATTCCTGCTCTCCCTCCAGTTCCAGCTCTCAATCCAATTCCTGCTCTCACTACTGTTACTCCTCCCACTCCTGTTCCTGCTCCCACTTGTGTTCCTGATACTGCTCCTGTTCCTGCTCCCACTCCTGTTCCTGCTCTCCCTCCTGTTCCTGCTCCCACACCTGTTCCTGCACACACACCTGTTCTTGCTCCTCATCCTGTTCCTGCTCCCACTCCTTTTCCTGCTCCCACTCCAGTTCCTGATCCTGCTCCTGTTCCTGCTCTCACTCCTGTTCCTGCTCCTACCCCTATTCCTGATCTCACACCTGATACTTTTCTCACTGCTGTTCCTGCTCCCACTGCTGTTCCAGCTCTCAATCCAATTCCTGCTCCCACTCCTGTTCCTGCTCTCAAACGTGTTCCTGCTCTCACTCCTGTTCCTGCTCCTGATCCTGTTCCTTCTCCCGTTGCTATTCCTGCTCCATCTCCTGTTCCTGCTCCCGCTCCTTGATCCTGCTCCTGATCCTTCTCCTACTCTCACTCCTGTTCCTGCTCTCAATCCTGTTCCTGCTCTCACTCATGTATCTGCTCCCACTGCTGTTCCTGCTCTCGCTCCTGTTCCAGCTCTCAATCCAATTCCTTTTCCCACTCCTCTTCCTGCTCTCACTCCTGTTCCTGTTCTCACACCTGTTCCAGATCTCACTCCTGTTCCAGATCTCACTCCTGTTCCAGATCTCACTCCTGTTCCAGATCTCACTCCTGTTCCTGCTCTCAATCCTGTTCCTGCTCCCACTGCTGTTCCTGCTCCCATTGCTGTTCCTGCTCCCGTTGCTGTTCCTGCTCCCGCTCCTGTTCCTGCTCCCACTCCTGTTCTTGCTCTCACTCCTGTTCCTGCTCTCAATCCTGTTCCTGCTCCCACTGCTGTTCCTGCTCTAACTCCTGTTCCTGCGTCTGATCCTGTTCCTGCTCCTGATCCGGTTCCTGCTCTCACTCCAGTCCCTGCTCTCACTCCTGTTCCTGCTCTTACCTCTGTTCCTGCACCCACTCCTGCTCCTGCTCCCAATCATGTTCCTGCTCCCACTCCAGTTCCTGCTCTCGCTCCTGTTCCTGCTCCCACTGCTATTCCTGCTCCCACTCCTGTTCCAGCTCTCAAGCCTGTTCCTGCTCCCACTCCTGTTCCTGCTCCCACTCCTGTTCCTGCTCCCTCTCCTATTCCTGCTCTCACTCCTGTTCTTGCTGCTCATCCTGTTCCTGCTCTCACTCCTGTTCCTTCTCTCACATCTGTTTCTGCATTTGCTCCTATTCCTGCTCTCACTCCTGTTCACACTCTTGCTCCTGTTCCTGCTCTTACTCCTGCTCCTACTCCCACTCCTATTCCGGCTCTCCCTCCAGTTCCAGCTCTCAATCCAATTCCTGCTCCCACTCCTATTCCTGCTGTCACTCCTGTTCCTTTTCTCACTGCTGTTCCTGTTCTCAGTCCTATTCCTGCTCTCACTACTGTTACTGCTCCCACTCCTGTTCCTGCTCCCACTCGTGTTCCTGATACTGCTCCTGTTCCTGCTCCCACTCCTGTTCCTGCTCTCCCTCCTGTTCCTGATCCCACATCTGTTCCTGCACACACACCTGTTCTTGCTCCTCATCCTGTTCCTGCTCCCACTCCTTTTCCTGCTCCCACTCCAGTTCCTGATCCTGCTCCTGTTCCTGCTCTCACTCCTGTTCCTGCTCCTACCCCTATTCCTGATCTCACACCTGATACTGTTCTCACTGCTGTTCCTGCTCCCACTGCTGTTCCAGCTCTCAATCCAATTCCTGCTCCCACTCCTGTTCGTGCTCTCACTCCTGTTCGTGCTCTCACTCCTGTTCCTGCTCTCACTCCTGTTCCTGCTCTCACTCCTGTTCCTGCTCTCACTCCTGTTCCTGCTCTCACTCCTGTTCCTGCTCCTGATCCTGTTCCTTCTCCCGTTGCTATTCCTGCTCCATCTCCTGTTCCTGCTCCCGCTCCTTGATCCTGCTCCTGATCCTTCTCCTACTCTCACTCCTGTTCCTGCTCTCAATCCTGTTCCTGCTCCCACTGCTGTTCCTGCTCGAACTCCTGTTACTACGCCTGCTCCTGCTCTCACTCCTGTTCCTGCTCTCACTCCTTTCTTGTTCTCACTACTGTTCCTTCTCTCACATCTGTTTCTGCATTTGCTCCTATTGCTGCTCTTACTCCAGTTCCAACTCTCAATCCAATTCCTGCTCCCACTCCTGTTCCTGCTCTCACTCCTGTTCCATTTCTCACTGCTGTTCCTGTTCTCACTCCTATTCCTGCTCTCACTACTGTTCCTGCTCTCACTCATGTATCTGCTCCCACTGCTGTTCCTGCTCTCGCTCCTGTTCCAGCTCTCAATCCAATTCCTTTTCCCACTCCTCTTCCTGCTCTCACTCCTGTTCCTGCTCTCACACCTGTTCCAGATCTCACTCCTGTTCCAGATCTCACTCCTGTTCCAGATCTCAATCCTGTTCCTGCTCTCAATCCTGTTCCTGCTCCCGCTGCTGTTCCTGCTCCCACTCCTTTTCCTGCTCCCACTCCTTTTCCTGCTCCCACTCCAGTTCCTGATCCTGCTCCTGTTCCTGCTCTCACTCCTGTTCCTGCTCCTACCCCTATTCCTGATCTCACACCTGATACTGTTCTCACTGCTGTTCCTGCTCCCACTGCTGTTCCAGCTCTCAATCCAATTCCTGCTCCCACTCCTGTTCGTGCTCTCACTCCTGTTCGTGCTCTCACTCCTGTTCGTGCTCTCACTCCTGTTCCTGCTCTCACTCCTGTTCCTGCTCTCACTCCTGTTCCTGCTCTCACTCCTGTTCCTGCTCCTGATCCTGTTCCTTCTCCCGTTGCTATTCCTGCTCCATCTCCTGTTCCTGCTCCCGCTCCTTGATCCTGCTCCTGATCCTTCTCCTACTCTCACTCCTGTTCCTGCTCTCAATCCTGTTCCTGCTCCCACTGCTGTTCCTGCTCGAACTCCTGTTACTACGCCTGCTCCTGCTCTCACTCCTGTTCCTGCTCTCACTCCTTTCTTGTTCTCACTACTGTTCCTTCTCTCACATCTGTTTCTGCATTTGCTCCTATTGCTGCTCTTACTCCAGTTCCAACTCTCAATCCAATTCCTGCTCCCACTCCTGTTCCTGCTCTCACTCCTGTTCCATTTCTCACTGCTGTTCCTGTTCTCACTCCTATTCCTGCTCTCACTACTGTTCCTGCTCTCACTCATGTAACTGCTCCCACTGCTGTTCCTGCTCTCGCTCCTGTTCCAGCTCTCAATCCAATTCCTTTTCCCACTCCTCTTCCTGCTCTCACTCCTGTTCCTGCTCTCACACCTGTTCCAGATCTCACTCCTGTTCCAGATCTCACTCCTGTTCCAGATCTCAATCCTGTTCCTGCTCTCAATCCTGTTCCTGCTCCCGCTGCTGTTCCTGCTCCCATTGCTGTTCCTTCTCCCGTTGCTGTTCCTGCTACCGCTCCTGTTCCTGCTCCCACTCCTGTTCTTGCTCTCACTCCTGTTCCTGCTCTCAATCCTGTTCCTGCTCCCACTGCTGTTCCTGCTCTAACTCCTGTTCCTGCGTCTGATCCTGTTCCTGCTCCTGATCCGGTTCCTGCTCTCACTCCAGTCCCTGCTCTCACTCCTGTTCCTGCTCTCAATCCTGTTCCAGCTCTCAATCCAATTCCTTTTCCCACTCCTCTTCCTGCTCTCACTCCTGTTCCTGTTCTCACACCTGTTCCAGATCTCACTCCTGTTCCAGATCTCACTCCTGTTCCAGATCTCACTCCTGTTCCAGATCTCACTCCTGTTCCTGCTCTCAATCCTGTTCCTTCTCCCACTGCTGTTCCTGCTCCCATTGCTGTTCCTGCTCCCGTTGCTGTTCCTGCTCCCGCTCCTGTTCCTGCTCCCACTCCTGTTCTTGCTCTCACTCCTGTTCCTGCTCTCAATCCTGTTCCTGCTCCCACTGCTGTTCCTGCTCTAACTCCTGTTCCTGCGTCTGATCCTGTTCCTGCTCCTGATCCGGTTCCTGCTCTCACTCCAGTCCCTGCTCTCACTCCTGTTCCTGCTCTTACCTCTGTTCCTGCACCCACTCCTGCTCCTGCTCCCAATCATGTTCCTGCTCCCACTCCAGTTCCTGCTCTCGCTCCTGTTCCTGCTCCCACTGCTATTCCTGCTCCCACTCCTGTTCCAGCTCTCAAGCCTGTTCCTGCTCCCACTCCTGTTCCTGCTCCCACTCCTGTTCCTGCTCCCTCTCCTATTCCTGCTCTCACTCCTGTTCTTGCTGCTCATCCTGTTCCTGCTCTCACTCCTGTTCCTTCTCTCACATCTGTTTCTGCATTTGCTCCTATTCCTGCTCTCACTCCTGTTCACACTCTTGCTCCTGTTCCTGCTCTCACTCCTGCTCCTGCTCCCACTCCTATTCCGGCTCTCCCTCCAGTTCCAGCTCTCAATCCAATTCCTGCTCCCACTCCTATTCCTGCTGTCACTCCTGTTCCTTTTCTCACTGCTGTTCCTGTTCTCAGTCCTATTCCTGCTCTCACTACTGTTACTGCTCCCACTCCTGTTCCTGCTCCCACTCGTGTTCCTGATACTGCTCCTGTTCCTGCTCCCACTCCTGTTCCTGCTCTCCCTCCTGTTCCTGATCCCACATCTGTTCCTGCACACACACCTGTTCTTGCTCCTCATCCTGTTCCTGCTCCCACTCCTTTTCCTGCTCCCACTCCAGTTCCTGATCCTGCTCCTGTTCCTGCTCTCACTCCTGTTCCTGCTCCTACCCCTATTCCTGATCTCACACCTGATACTGTTCTCACTGCTGTTCCTGCTCCCACTGCTGTTCCAGCTCTCAATCCAATTCCTGCTCCCACTCCTGTTCGTGCTCTCACTCCTGTTCCTGCTCTCACTCCTGTTCCTGCTCTCACTCCTGTTCCTGCTCTCACTCCTGTTCCTGCTCTCACTCCTGTTCCTGCTCCTGATCCTGTTCCTTCTCCCGTTGCTATTCCTGCTCCATCTCCTGTTCCTGCTCCCGCTCCTTGATCCTGCTCCTGATCCTTCTCCTACTCTCACTCCTGTTCCTGCTCTCAATCCTGTTCCTGCTCCCACTGCTGTTCCTGCTCGAACTCCTGTTACTACGCCTGCTCCTGCTCTCACTCCTGTTCCTGCTCTCACTCCTTTCTTGTTCTCACTACTGTTCCTTCTCTCACATCTGTTTCTGCATTTGCTCCTATTGCTGCTCTTACTCCAGTTCCAACTCTCAATCCAATTCCTGCTCCCACTCCTGTTCCTGCTCTCACTCCTGTTCCATTTCTCACTGCTGTTCCTGTTCTCACTCATGTATCTGCTCCCACTGCTGTTCCTGCTCTCGCTCCTGTTCCAGCTCTCAATCCAATTCCTTTTCCCACTCCTCTTCCTGCTCTCACTCCTGTTCCTGCTCTCACACCTGTTCCAGATCTCACTCCTGTTCCAGATCTCACTCCTGTTCCAGATCTCAATCCTGTTCCTGCTCTCAATCCTGTTCCTGCTCCCGCTGCTGTTCCTGCTCCCACTCCTTTTCCTGCTCCCACTCCAGTTCCTGATCCTGCTCCTGTTCCTGCTCTCACTCCTGTTCCTGCTCCTACCCCTATTCCTGATCTCACACCTGATACTGTTCTCACTGCTGTTCCTGCTCCCACTGCTGTTCCAGCTCTCAATCCAATTCCTGCTCCCACTCCTGTTCGTGCTCTCACTCCTGTTCGTGCTCTCACTCCTGTTCCTGCTCTCACTCCTGTTCCTGCTCTCACTCCTGTTCCTGCTCTCACTCCTGTTCCTGCTCTCACTCCTGTTCCTGCTCCTGATCCTGTTCCTTCTCCCGTTGCTATTCCTGCTCCATCTCCTGTTCCTGCTCCCGCTCCTTGATCCTGCTCCTGATCCTTCTCCTACTCTCACTCCTGTTCCTGCTCTCAATCCTGTTCCTGCTCCCACTGCTGTTCCTGCTCGAACTCCTGTTACTACGCCTGCTCCTGCTCTCACTCCTGTTCCTGCTCTCACTCCTTTCTTGTTCTCACTACTGTTCCTTCTCTCACATCTGTTTCTGCATTTGCTCCTATTGCTGCTCTTACTCCAGTTCCAACTCTCAATCCAATTCCTGCTCCCACTCCTGTTCCTGCTCTCACTCCTGTTCCATTTCTCACTGCTGTTCCTGTTCTCACTCCTATTCCTGCTCTCACTACTGTTCCTGCTCTCACTCATGTATCTGCTCCCACTGCTGTTCCTGCTCTCGCTCCTGTTCCAGCTCTCAATCCAATTCCTTTTCCCACTCCTCTTCCTGCTCTCACTCCTGTTCCTGCTCTCACACCTGTTCCAGATCTCACTCCTGTTCCAGATCTCACTCCTGTTCCAGATCTCAATCCTGTTCCTGCTCTCAATCCTGTTCCTGCTCCCGCTGCTGTTCCTGCTCCCATTGCTGTTCCTTCTCCCGTTGCTGTTCCTGCTACCGCTCCTGTTCCTGCTCCCACTCCTGTTCTTGCTCTCACTCCTGTTCCTGCTCTCAATCCTGTTCCTGCTCCCACTGCTGTTCCTGCTCTAACTCCTGTTCCTGCGTCTGATCCTGTTCCTGCTCCTGATCCGGTTCCTGCTCTCACTCCAGTCCCTGCTCTCACTCCTGTTCCTGCTCTTACCCCTGTTTCTGCACCCACTCCTGCTCCTGCTCCCAATCATGTTCCTGCTCCCACTCCAGTTCCTGCTCTCGCTCCTGTTCCTGCTCCCACTGCTATTCCTGCTCCCACTCCTGTTCCAGGTCTCAAGCCTGTTCCTGCTCCCACTCCTGTTCCTGCCCTTACTCCTGTTCCTTTTCTCACTGCTGTTCCTGCTCTCACTCCTATTCCTGCTCTCACTCCTGTTCCTGCTCTCAATCATGTTCCTGCTCCCACTCCTGTTCCTGCTCTCACTCCTGTTCCTGCTCTCACTCCTGTTCCTGCTCCCACTCCTGTTCCTGCCCCCACTCCTGTTCCTGCCCCCACTCCTGTTCCTGCCCCCACTCCTGTTCCTGCCCCCACTCCTGTTCCTGCTCCCACTCCTGTTCCTGCTCCCACTCCTGTTCCTGCTCCCACTCCTGTTCCTGCTCTCACACCTGTTGCTGCTCTCACTCCTGATCCTGCTCCGACTCCGGTTCCTGCTCCAACACCAGTTCCTGCTCCTACTCCTGTTCCTGCTCCCACACCTGTTGCTGCTCCCACCAGTTCCTGCTCCCATTCCTGTTCCTGCTCTCACACCTGTTCCTGCTCGCACTCCTGTTCCTTTTCCCACTCCTGTTCCTACTCTCACTCCTGTTCCTGCTCTCACTCCTGTTCCTGCTCTCACTCCTGTTCCTGCTCCCACTCCAGTTCCTGCTCTCACTCCTGTTCCTGCTCTCACTCCTGTTCCTGCTCTCACTCCTGTTCCTGCTCTCACTCCTGTTCCTTCTCTCACATCTGTTTCTGCATTTGCTAATACTCCTGCTCTCACTCCTGTTCACACTCCTGCTTCTGTTCCTGCTCTCACTCCTGTTCCTGCTCTCAATCCAATTCCTGCTCCCACTCCTGTTACTGCTCTCACTCCTGTTCCTGCTCCCACTCCTGTTCCTGCTCCCACTCTTGTTCCAACTCCCACACCTGTTCATGCTCCCATTCCTGTTCCTGCTCCTGTTCCTGCTCTCATTCCTGTTCCTGCTCTCACACCTGTTACTGCTCTCACTCCTGTTCCTGCTCCCACTGCTATTCCTGCTCTCACTCCTGTTCCTGCTCCCACTCCTGTTCCTGCTCTCCCTCTTGTTCCTGCTCCCACGGCTATTCCTGCTCTCACTCCTGTTCCTGCTCCCACACCTGTTCCTGCTCTCATTCCTGTTCCTGCTCCGACACCTGTTCCTGCACTCACACCTGTTCTTGCTCCTGATCCTGTTCCTGCTCTCACTCCTGTTCCTGCTCTCACTCCTGTTCCTGCTCTCACTCCTGTTCCTGCTCTCACTCCTGTTCCTTCTCTCACAACTGTTTCTGCATTTGCACCTATTCCTGCTCTCACTCCTGTTCCCACTCCTGCTTCTGTTCCTGCTCTCACTCCTGTTCCTGCTCCCACTCCTATTCCTCCTCTCACTCCACTTCCATCTCTCAATCGAATTCCTGCTCCCACTCCTGTTCCTGCTCCCAATCCTGTTCCTGCTCCTGCTCCTATTCCTGCTCCTGTTCCTGCTCTCACTCCTGTTCCTTTTCGCACTCCTGTTCCTGCTCTCACTCCTGTTCCTGCTCTCAATCCTTTTCCTGCTCCTGCTCCTATTCCTGCTCCTGTTCCTGCTCTCAATCCTGTTCCTGCTCTCAATCCTGTTCCTGCTCTCAATCCTGTTCCTGCTCTCACTCCTGTTCCTGCTCTCACTGCTGTTCCAGCTCTCAATCCAATTCCTGCTCCCACTTCTGTTACTGCTCTCACTCCTGTTCCTGCTCCCACTGCTGTTCCAGCTCTCAATCCAATTCCTGCTCCCACTTCTGTTACTGCTCTCACTCCTGTTCCTGCTCTCACTCCTGTTCCTGCTTTCACTCCTGTTCCTGCTATCCCTCCTGTTCCAGCTCTCACTCCTGTTCCTGCTCCCACTCCTGTTCCTGCTCCCACTCCTGTTCCTGCTCTCACTCCTGTTCCTGCTTCCAATCCTATTCCTGCTCGCACTCCTGTTCCTGCTCTCACTCCTGTTCCTATTCTCACTGCTGTTCCTGCTCTCACTCCTGTTCCTGCTCTCACTCCTGTTCCTGCTCCCACTCCTGTTCCTGCTCCCACTCCTGTTCCTGATCTCACTCCTGTTCCTGCTCTCACTCCTGTTCCTGCTCCCACTCCTGTTCCTGCTCCCACTCCTGTTCCTGATCTCACTACTGTTCCTGCTCTCACACCTGTTCCTGCTCTCAATCCTGATCCTGCTCCGACTCCTGTTCCTGCTCCCACACCAGTTCCTGCTCCCACTCCTGTTCCTGCTCCCACTCCTGTTACTGCTCCCACTCCTGTTGCTGCTCCCACCAGTTCCTGCTCCCATTCCTGTTCCTGCTCTCACACCTGTTCCTGCTCTCACACCTGTTCCTGCTCCCACTCCAGTTCCTGCTCCCACTCCAGTTCCTGCTCCCACTCCTGTTCCTGCTCCCACTCCTGTTCCTGCTCTTACTACTGTACCTTCTCTCACGCATGTTCCTGCTCTCACTCCTGTTCCAGGTCTCAAGCCTCTTCCTGCTCCCACTCCTGTTCCTGCCCATACTCCTGTTCCTTTTCTCACTGCTGTTCCTGTTCTCACTCCTATTCTTGCTCTCACTCCTGTTCCTGCTCTCAATCATGTTCCTGCTCCCACTCCTTTTCCTGCTCTCACTCCTGTTCCTGCTCTCACTCCTGTTCCTGCTCTCACTCCTGTTCCTGCTCTCACTCCTGTTCCTGCTCCCACTCCTGTTCCTGCCCCCACTCCTGTTCCTGCTCCCACTCCTGTTCCTGCTACCACTCCTGTTCCTGCTCTCACACCTGTTCCTGCTCCCACTCCTGTTCCTGCCCCCACTCCTGATCCTGCTCCGACTCATGTTCCTGCTCCAACACCAGTTCCTGCTCCTACTCCTGTTCCTGCTCCCACACCTGTTGCTGCTCCCACCAGTTCCTGCTCCCATTCCTGTTCCTGCTCTCACACCTGTTCCTGCTCCCACTCCTGTTCCTGCTCTCACTCCTGTTCCTGCTCCCACTCCAGTTCCTGCTCTCACTCCTGTTCCTGCTCTCACTCCTGTTCCTGCTCTCACTCCTGTTCCTGCTCTCACTCCTGTTCCTTCTCTCACATCTGTTTCTGCATTTGCTAATACTCCTGCTCTCACTCCTGTTCACACTCCTGCTCCTGTTCCTGCTCTCACTCCTGTTCCTGCTCTCAATCCAATTCCTGCTCCCACTCCTGTTACTGCTCTCACTCCTGTTCCTGCTCCCACTCCTGTTCCTGCTCCCACTCCTGTTCCTGCTCCCGTTGCTGTTCCTGCTCTCACACCTGTTACTGCTCTCACTCCTGTTCCTGTTCCCACTGCTATTCCTGCTCCCACTGCTATTCCTGCTCTCACTCCTGTTCCTGCTCCCACTCCTGTTCCTGCTCTCCCTCTTGTTCCTGCTCCCACGGCTATTCCTGCTCTCACTCCTGTTCCTGCTCTCACACCTGTTCTTGCTCCTGATCCTGTTCCTGCTCTCACTCCTGTTCCTGCTCTCACTCCACTTCCATCTCTCAATCGAATTCCTGCTCCCACTCCTGTTCCTGCTCCCAATCCTGTTCCTGCTCCTGCTCCTATTCCTGCTCCTGTTCCTGCTCCCACTCCTGTTCCTTTTCGCACTCCTGTTCCTGCTCTCACTCCTGTTCCTGCTCTCAATCCTGTTCCTGCTCCTGCTCCTATTCCTGCTCCTGTTCCTGCTCCCACTCCTGTTCCTGCTCTCACTCCTGTTCCTGCTCTCACTCCTGATCCTGCTCTCACTCCTGTTCCTGCTCCCACTGCTGTTCCAGCTCTCAATCCAATTCCTGCTCCCACTTCTGTTACTGCTCTCACTCCTGTTCCTGCTCTCACTCCTGTTCCTGCTATCCCTCCTGTTCCAGCTCTCACTCCTGTTCCTGCTCTCACTCCTGTTCCTGCTCCCAATCCTATTCCTGCTCCCACTCCTGTTCCTGCTCCCACTCCTGTTCCTGCTCCCACTCCTGTTCCTGCTCTCACACCTGTTCCTGCTCTCAATCCTGATCCTGCTCCGACTCCTGTTCCTGCTCCCACACCAGTTCCTGCTCCCACTCCTGTTCCTGCTCCCACACCTGTTCCTGCTCCCACTCCTGTTCCTGCTCCCACTCCTGTTCCTGCTCCCACTCCTGTTGCTGCTCCCACCCCTGTTCCTGCTCCCATTCCTGTTCCTGCTCTCACACCTGTTCCTGCTCTCACACCTGTTCCTGCTCCCACTCCTGCTCCTGCTCCCACTCCAGTTCCTGCTCCCACTCCTGTTCCTGCTCCCACTCCTGTTCCTGCTCTTACTACTGTACCTTCTCTCACGCATGTTCCTGCTCTCACTCCTGTTCCTGCTCTCACTGCTATTCCTGCTCCCACTCCAGTTCCTGCTCTCACTTCTATTCCTGCTCTCCCTCCTGTTCCTGCTCCACCACCTGTTCCTGCTCCCACACCTGTTCCTGCTCTCACTCCTGTTCCTGCTCTCACTCCTGTTCCTGCTCTCACTCCTGTTCCTGCTCTCACTCCTGTTCCTGCTCTCACTCCTGTTCTTGTTCTCACTCCTGTTCCTTCTCTCACATCTGTTTCTGCTTTTGCTCCTGTTTCTGCTCTCACTCCTGTTCCAGCTCCCACTCCTATTCCTGCCCTCACTCCACTTCCATCTCTCAATCCAATTCCTGCTCCCACTCCTGTTCCTGCTCTCACTCCTGTTCCTGCTCCCACTGCTGTTCCTGCTTTCACTCCTGTTCCAGCTCTCAATCCAATTCCTGCTCCCACTCCTGTTCCTGCTCTCACTCCTGTTCCTGCTCCCATTCCTGTTCCTGCTCCCACTCCTGTTCCTGCTCCCACTCCTGTTCCTGCTCCCACTCCTGTTCCTGCTCCCACTCCTGTTCCTGCTCGCACTCCTGTTCCTGCTGTCACACCTGTTCCTGCTCTCAATCCTGTTCCTGCTCCCACTCCTGTTCCTGCTCCAGCTCCTATTCCTGCTCCTGTTCCTGCTCGCACTCCTGTTCCTGCTCGCACTCCTGTTCCTGCTCGCACTCCTGTTCCTGCTCGCACTCCTTTTCCTGCTCTCAATCCTGTTCCTGCTCCTGCTCCTATTCCTGCTCCTGTTCCTGCTCCCACTCCTGTTCCGGCTCCCACTCCTGTTCCTGCTCACACTCCTGTTCCTGCTCCCGCTGCTGTTCCTGCTCCCGCTGCTGTTCCTGCTCCCACTGCTGTTCCTGCTCTCACTCCTGTTCCAGCTCTCAATCCAGTTCCTGCTCCCACTCCTGTTCCTGCTCTCACTCCTGTTCCAGCCCTCAATCCAATTCCTTTTCCCACTCCTGTTCCTGCTCTCACTCCTGTTCCTGCTCTCACTCCTGTTCCTGCTCTCACTCCTGTTCCTGCTCTCAATCCTGTTCCTGCTCCCACTGCTGTTCCTGCTCCCACTGCTGTTCCTGCTCTTACTCCTGTTACTGCGCCTGCTCCTGCTCTCACTCCAGTTCCTGCTCCCACACCTGTTCCTGCTCTCACTCCTGTTCCAGCTCTCACTCCTGTTCCTGCTCTCACTCCTGTTCCTGCTCTCACTCCTGTTCCTGCCCTCACTCCTGTTCCTGCTCTCACTCCTGTTCTTGTTCTCACTCCTGTTCCTTCTCTCACATCTGTTTCTGCTTTTGCTCCTGTTTCTGCTCTCACTCCTGTTCCAGCTCCCACTCCTATTCCTGCCCTCACTCCACTTCCATCTCTCAATCCAATTCCTGCTCCCACTCCTGTTCCTGCTCTCACTCCTGTTCCTGCTCCCACTGCTGTTCCTGCTTTCACTCCTGTTCCAGCTCTCAATCCAATTCCTGCTCCCACTCCTGTTCCTGCTCTCACTCCTGTTCCTGCTCCCATTCCTGTTCCTGCTCCCACTCCTGTTCCCGCTCCCACTCCTGTTCCTGCTCCCACTCCTGTTCCTGCTGGCACTCCTGTTCCTGCTGTCACACCTGTTCCTGCTCTCAATCCTGTTCCTGCTCCCACTCCTATTCCTGCTCCTGTTCCTGCTCGCACTCCTGTTCCTGCTCGCACTCCTGTTCCTGCTCGCACTCCTTTTCCTGCTCTCAATCCTGTTCCTGCTCCTGCTCCTATTCCTGCTCCTGTTCCTGCTCCCACTCCTGTTCCGGCTCCCACTCCTGTTCCTGCTCACACTCCTGTTCCTGCTCCCGCTGCTGTTCCTGCTCCCGCTGCTGTTCCTGCTCCCACTGCTGTTCCTGCTCTCACTCCTGTTCCAGCTCTCAATCCAATTCCTGCTCCCACTCCTGTTCCTGCTCTCACTCCTGTTCCTGCTCCCATTCCTGTTCCTGCTTCCACTCCTGTTCCTGCTCCCACTCCTGTTCCTGCTCCCACTCCTGTTCCTGCTCCCACTCCTGTTCCTGCTCGCACTCCTGTTCCTGCTGTCACACCTGTTCCTGCTCTCAATCCTGTTCCTGCTCTCAATCCTGTTCCTGCTCCCACTCCTGTTCCTGCTCCAGCTCCTATTCCTGCTCCTGTTCCTGCTCGCACTCCTGTTCCTGCTCGCACTCCTGTTCCTGCTCGCACTCCTGTTCCTGCTCGCACTCCTGTTCCTGCTCGCACTCCTTTTCCTGCTCTCAATCCTGTTCCTGCTCCTGCTCCTATTCCTGCTCCTGTTCCTGCTCCCACTCCTGTTCCGGCTCCCACTCCTGTTCCTGCTCACACTCCTGTTCCTGCTCCCGCTGCTGTTCCTGCTCCCGCTGCTGTTCCTGCTCCCGCTGCTGTTCCTGCTCCCGCTGCTGTTCCTGCTCCCACTGCTGTTCCTGCTCTCACTCCTGTTCCAGCTCTCAATCCAGTTCCTGCTCCCACTCCTGTTCCTGCTCTCACTCCTGTTCCAGCTCTCAATCCAATTCCTTTTCCCACTCCTGTTCCTGCTCTCACTCCTGTTCCTGCTCTCACTCCTGTTCCTGCTCTCACTCCTGTTCCTGCTCTCACTCCTGTTCCTGCTCTCAATCCGGTTCCTGCTCCCACTGCTGTTCCTGCTCCCACTGCTGTTCCTGCTCTTACTCCTGTTACTGCGCCTGCTCCTGCTCTCACTCCTGTTCCTGCTCCTGCTGCTGTTCCTGCTCCCGCTGCTGTTCCTGCTCCCGCTGCTGTTCCTGCTCCCGCTGCTGTTCCTGCTCCCGTTGCTGTTCCTGCTCCCGTTGCTGTTCCTGCTCCCGCTCCTGTTCCTGCTCCGACTCCTGTTCTTGCTCTCACTCCTGTTCCTGCTCTCAATCCTGTTCCTGCTCCCACTGCTGTTCCTGCTCTAACTCCTGTTACTGCGCCTGCTCCTGCTCCTTTTCCAGCTCTCACTCCTGTTCCTGCACCCACTCCTGCTCCTGCTCCCACTGCTATTCCTGCTCCCTCTCCAGTTCCTGCTCCCACACCTGTTCCTGCACACACACCTGTTCTTGCTCCTGATCCTGTTCCTGCTCCCACTCCTTTTCCTGCTCCCACTCCAGTTCCTGATCCTGCTCCTGTTCCTGCTCTCACTCCTGTTCCTGCTCCTACCCCTGTTCCTGATCTCACACCTGATACTGTTCTCACTGCTCTTCCTGCTCCCACTGCTGTTCCAGCTCTCAATCCAATTCCTGCTCCCACTCCTGTTCCTGCTCTCACTCCTGTTCCTACTCTCTCTCCTGTTCCTGCTCTCACTCCTGTTCCTGCTCCTGATCCTGTTCCTGCTCCCGTTGCTATTCCTGCTCCCACTCCTGTTCCTGCTCCCGCTCCTGGTCCTGCTCCTGATCCTTCTCCTGATCGTTCTCCTACTCTCACTCCTGTTCCTGCTCTCAATCCTGTTCCTGCTCCACTGCTGTTCCTGCTCGAACTCCTGTTACTGCGCCTGCTCCTGCTCTCACTCCTGTTCCTGCTCTCACTCCTGTTCCTGCTCTCACTCCTGTTCTTGTTCTCACTCCTGTTCCTTCTCTCACCTATGGTCCTGCATTTGCTCCTATTCCTGCTCTTACTCCAGTTCCAGCTCTCAATCCAATTCCTGCTCCCACTCCTGTTGCTGCTCCCACCCCTGTTCCTGCTCCCATTCCTGTTCCTGCTCTCACACCTGTTCCTGCTCCCACTCCTGCTCCTGCTCCCACTCCAGTTCCTGCTCCCACTCCTGTTCCTGCTCCCACTCCTGTTCCTGCTCTTACTACTGTACCTTCTCTCACGCATGTTCCTGCTCTCACTCCTGTTCCTGCTCTCACTGCTATTCCTGCTCCCACTCCAGTTCCTGCTCTCACTTCTATTCCTGCTCTCCCTCCTGTTCCTGCTCCACCACCTGTTCCTGCTCCCACACCTGTTCCTGCTCTCACTCCTGTTCCAGCTCTCACTCCTGTTCCTGCTCTCACTCCTGTTCCTGCTCTCACTCCTGTTCCTGCCCTCACTCCTGTTCCTGCTCTCACTCCTGTTCTTGTTCTCACTCCTGTTCCTTCTCTCACATCTGTTTCTGCTTTTGCTCCTGTTTCTGCTCTCACTCCTGTTCCAGCTCCCACTCCTATTCCTGCCCTCACTCCACTTCCATCTCTCAATCCAATTCCTGCTCCCACTCCTGTTCCTGCTCTCACTCCTGTTCCTGCTCCCACTGCTGTTCCTGCTTTCACTCCTGTTCCAGCTCTCAATCCAATTCCTGCTCCCACTCCTGTTCCTGCTCTCACTCCTGTTCCTGCTCCCATTCCTGTTCCTGCTCCCACTCCTGTTCCCGCTCCCACTCCTGTTCCTGCTCCCACTCCTGTTCCTGCTGGCACTCCTGTTCCTGCTGTCACACCTGTTCCTGCTCTCAATCCTGTTCCTGCTCCCACTCCTATTCCTGCTCCTGTTCCTGCTCGCACTCCTGTTCCTGCTCGCACTCCTGTTCCTGCTCGCACTCCTTTTCCTGCTCTCAATCCTGTTCCTGCTCCTGCTCCTATTCCTGCTCCTGTTCCTGCTCCCACTCCTGTTCCGGCTCCCACTCCTGTTCCTGCTCACACTCCTGTTCCTGCTCCCGCTGCTGTTCCTGCTCCCGCTGCTGTTCCTGCTCCCACTGCTGTTCCTGCTCTCACTCCTGTTCCAGCTCTCAATCCAATTCCTGCTCCCACTCCTGTTCCTGCTCTCACTCCTGTTCCTGCTCCCATTCCTGTTCCTGCTCCCACTCCTGTTCCTGCTCCCACTCCTGTTCCTGCTCCCACTCCTGTTCCTGCTCGCACTCCTGTTCCTGCTCGCACTCCTGTTCCTGCTGTCACACCTGTTCCTGCTCTCAATCCTGTTCCTGCTCTCAATCCTGTTCCTGCTCCCACTCCTGTTCCTGCTCCAGCTCCTATTCCTGCTCCTGTTCCTGCTCGCACTCCTGTTCCTGCTCGCACTCCTGTTCCTGCTCGCACTCCTGTTCCTGCTCGCACTCCTTTTCCTGCTCTCAATCCTGTTCCTGCTCCTGCTCCTATTCCTGCTCCTGTTCCTGCTCCCACTCCTGTTCCGGCTCCCACTCCTGTTCCTGCTCACACTCCTGTTCCTGCTCCCGCTGCTGTTCCTGCTCCCGCTGCTGTTCCTGCTCCCGCTGCTGTTCCTGCTCCCGCTGCTGTTCCTGCTCCCACTGCTGTTCCTGCTCTCACTCCTGTTCCAGCTCTCAATCCAGTTCCTGCTCCCACTCCTGTTCCTGCTCTCACTCCTGTTCCAGCTCTCAATCCAATTCCTTTTCCCACTCCTGTTCCTGCTCTCACTCCTGTTCCTGCTCTCACTCCTGTTCCTGCTCTCACTCCTGTTCCTGCTCTCAATCCGGTTCCTGCTCCCACTGCTGTTCCTGCTCCCACTGCTGTTCCTGCTCTTACTCCTGTTACTGCGCCTGCTCCTGCTCTCACTCCTGTTCCTGCTCCTGATCCTGTTCCTGCTCCTGCTGCTGTTCCTGCTCCCGCTGCTGTTCCTGCTCCCGCTGCTGTTCCTGCTCCCGTTGCTGTTCCTGCTCCCGTTGCTGTTCCTGCTCCCGTTGCTGTTCCTGCTCCCGCTCCTGTTCCTGCTCCGACTCCTGTTCTTGCTCTCACTCCTGTTCCTGCTCTCAATCCTGTTCCTGCTCCCACTGCTGTTCCTGCTCTAACTCCTGTTACTGCGCCTGCTCCTGCTCCTTTTCCAGCTCTCACTCCTGTTCCTGCACCCACTCCTGCTCCTGCTCCCACTGCTGTTCCTGCTCCCTCTCCAGTTCCTGCTCCCACACCTGTTCCTGCACACACACCTGTTCTTGCTCCTGATCCTGTTCCTGCTCCCACTCCTTTTCCTGCTCCCACTCCAGTTCCTGATCCTGCTCCTGTTCCTGCTCTCACTCCTGTTCCTGCTCCTACCCCTGTTCCTGATCTCACACCTGATACTGTTCTCACTGCTCTTCCTGCTCCCACTGCTGTTCCAGCTCTCAATCCAATTCCTGCTCCCACTCCTGTTCCTGCTCTCACTCCTGTTCCTACTCTCTCTCCTGTTCCTGCTCTCACTCCTGTTCCTGCTCCTGATCCTGTTCCTGCTCCCGTTGCTATTCCTGCTCCCACTCCTGTTCCTGCTCCCGCTCCTGGTCCTGCTCCTGATCCTTCTCCTGATCGTTCTCCTACTCTCACTCCTGTTCCTGCTCTCAATCCTGTTCCTGCTCCACTGCTGTTCCTGCTCGAACTCCTGTTACTGCGCCTGCTCCTGCTCTCACTCCTGTTCCTGCTCTCACTCCTGTTCCTGCTCTCACTCCTGTTCCTGCTCTCACTCCTGTTCCTGCTCTCACTCCTGTTCTTGTTCTCACTCCTGTTCCTTCTCTCACATATGTTTCTGCATTTGCTCCTATTCCTGCTCTTACTCCAGTTCCAGCTCTCAATCCAATTCCTGCTCCCACTCCTGTTCCTGCTCCCACTCCTGTTCCTGCTCTCACTCCTGTTCCATTTCTCACTGCTGTTCCTGTTCTCACTCCTATTCCTGCTCTCACTCCTGTTCCTGCTCTCACTCATGTTCCTGCTCCCACTGCTGTTCCTGCTCTCGCTCCAGTTCCAGATCTCAATCCAATTCCTGCTCCCACTCCGCTTCCTGCTCTCACTCCGCTTCCTGCTCTCACTCCTGTTCCTGCTCTCACTCCTGTTCCAGATCTCACTCCTGTTCCAGATCTCACTCCTGTTCCTGCTCTCACTCCTGTTCCTGCTCTCAATCCTGTTTTTGCTCCCACTGCTGTTCCTGCTCTAACTCCTGTTACTGGGCCTGCTCCTGCTCTCACTCCTGTTCCTTCTAACACTCCTATTCCTGATCTCACACCTGTTCCTGCTCCTGCCTCTGTTCCAGCTCTCACTCCTGTTCCTGCTCTCACTCTTGTTCCTGCTCCTGATCCTGTTCCTGCTCTCACTCCAGTCCCTGCTCTCACTCCAGTCCCTGCTCTCACTCCTGTTCCTGCTCCTATCCATATTCCTGCACCCACTCCTATTCCTCATCTCACTCCTGTTCCTGCTCCTACGCCTGTTCCTGCTCTCACACCTGTTCCTGTCTGGCCCCTATTCCTTCTCCCATTCCTGATTCCGCTCTCGCTCATTTTCCTGCTCCCTCGCCTTTTCCTGCTCCCACTCCTGTTCCTGCTCTCACTCATGTTCCGGCTCTCACTCCTGTTCCTGCTCTCACTCCAGTTCCTGCTCTCAATCCTGTTCCTGCTCCCACTGCTGTTCCTGCTCTAACTCCTGTTACTGCGCCTGCTCCTGTTCCAGCTCTCACTCCTGTTCCTGCTCCTGATCCTGTTCCTGCTCCCGCTGCTGTTCCTGCTCCCGCTGCTGTTCCTGCTCCCCTTGCTGTTCCTGCTCCCCTCGCTGTTCCTGCTCCCGTTGCTGTTCCTGCTCCTGCTCCTGTTCCTGCTTCCACTCCTGTTCCTGCTCTCACTCATGTTCCTGCTCTCAATCCTATTCCTGCTCCCACTGCTGTTCCTGCTCTAACTGCTGTTACTGTGCCTGCTCATGTTCCAGCTCTCACTCCTGTTCCTGCGTCTGATCCTGTTCCTGCGTCTGATCCTGTTCCTGCTCCTGATCCGGTTCCTGCTCTCACTCCAGTTCCTGCTCTCACTCCAGTTCCTGCTCTCACTCCAGTTCCTGCTCTCACTCCAGTTCCTGCTCTCACTCCTGTTCCTGCTCTCACACCTGTTCCTGCTCTCACTCCTGTTCCTGCTCCAACTCCTGTTCCTGCTCCCACTTCTGTTCCTGCTCCTGCTCCCATTCCTGCTCCTGTTCCTGCTCTCATTCCTGTTCCTGTCTGGCTCCTATTCCTGCTCCCATTCCTGATTCCGGTCTCGCTCATATTCCTGCTCCCACGCCTTTTCCTGCTCCCACTCCTGTTCCTGCTCCCAGTCCTGTTCCTGCTCTCGATCTTGTTCCATCTCCTGCTCCCTTTCCTGCTCCTGTTCCTGCACTCACTCCTGATCCTGCTCCGACTGCTGTTCCTGCTCCAACTCCTGTTCCTGCTCCCTCTCCAGTTACTGCTCTCACTGCTGTTCCTGCTCCCACTCCAGTTCATGCTCCCACTCCTGTTCCTGCTCCCACTCCAGTTCCTGCTCCCACTCCAGTTCCTGCTCTCACACCTGTTCCTGCTCTCACTCCTGTTCCTGATCCCACTGCTATTCCTGATCCCACTCTGGTTCCTGCTCTCACGCCTGTTCCTTCTCTCCCTCCTGTTCCTGCTCTCCCTCCTGTTCCTGCTCTCCCTCCTGTTCCTGCTCCCACACCTGTTCCTGCACACACACCTGTTCTTGCTCCTGATCCTGTTCCTGCTCCCACTCCTTTTCCTGCTCCCACTCCAGTTCCTGATCCTGCTCCTGTTCCTGCTCTCACTCCTGTTCCTGCTCCTACCCCTGTTCCTGATCTCAAACCTGATACTGCTCTCACTGCTGTTCCTGCTCCCACTGCTTTTCCAGCTCTCAATCCAGTTCCTGCTCTCACTCCTGTTCCTGCTCTCACTCCTGTTCCTGCTCTCACTCCTGTTCCTGCTCTCACTCCTGTTCCTGCTCTCACTCCTGTTCCTGCTCTCACTCCTGTTCCTGCTCTCACTCCTGTTTTTGCTCCTGATCCTGTTCCTGCTCCCGCTGCTGTTTCTGCTCCCGTTGCTGTTCCTGCTCCGGTTGCTGTTCCTGCTCCCGCTCCCGTTCCTGCTCCCACTCCTGATCTTTGTCTCAATACTGTTCCTGCTCTCAATACTGTTCCTGCTCCCACTGCTGTTCCTGCTCTAACTCCTTTTACTGCGCCTGCTCCTTTTCCAGCTCTCACTCCTGTTCCTGCGTCTGATCATGCTCCTGCTCCTGATCAGGTTCCTGCTCTCACTCCAGTTCCTGCTCTCACTCCTGTTCCTGCTCTCACACCTGTTCCTGCTCCCACTCCTGTTCCTGCTCTCGCTCCTGTTCCTGCTCTCACACCTGTTCCTGCTCTCACTCCTGTTCCTGCTCCCACTGCTATTCCTGCTCCCTCTCCGGTTCCTGCTCTCCCTCCTGTTCCTGCTCCCACACCTGTTCCTGCACAAACACCTGTTCTTGCTCCTGATCCTGTTCCTGCTCCCACTCCTTTTCCTGCTCCCACTCCAGTTCCTGATCCTGCTCCTGTTCCTGCTCCTACCCCTGTTCCTGATCACACACCTGATACTGTTCTCACTCCTGTTCCTGCTCCCACTGCTGTTCCAGCTCTCAATCCAATTCCTGCTCCCACTCCTGTTCCTGCTCTCACTCTTGTTCCTGCTCTCACTCTTGTTCCTGCTCTCACTCTTGTTCCTGCTCTCACTCTTGTTCCTGCTCTCACTCCTGTTCCTGCTCTCACTCCTGTTCCTGCTCCTGATCCTGTTCCTGCTCCCGTTGCTATTCCTGCTCCCACTCCTGTTCCTGCTCCCGCTCGTGGTCCTGCTCCTGATCCTTCTCCTACTCTCACTCCTGTTCCTGCTCTCAATCCTGTTCCTGCTCTCACTCCTGTTCCTGCGTCTGATCCTGTTCCTGCTCCTGATCCGGTTCCTGCTCTCACTCCAGTTCCTGCTCTCACTCCTGTTTCTGCTCTTACCCCTGTTCCTGCACCCACTCCTGCTCCCACTCATGTTCCTGCTCCCACTCATGTTCCTGCTCTCACTCCTGTTCCTGCTCCCACTGCTATTCCTGCTCCCTCTCCGGTTCCTGCTCTCACTCCTGTTCCTGCTCCCACTCATGTTCCTGATACTGCTCCTGTTCCTGCTCCCACTCCTGTTCCTGCTCCCACTCCTGTTCCTGCTCCCACTCCTGTTCCTGCTCCCACTCCTGTTCCTGCTCTCCCTCCTGTTCCTGCTCCCACTCCTGTTCCTGCTCCCACTCCTGTTCCTGCTCCCACTCCTGTTCCTGCTCCCACTCCTGTTCCTGCTCTCCCTCCTGTTCCTGCTCCCACTCCTGTTCCTGCTCACACACCTGTTCCTGCACACACACCTGTTCTTGCTCCTCATCCTGTTCCTGCTCCCACTCCTTTTCCTGCTCCCACTCCAGTTCCTGATCCTGCTCCTGTTCCTGATCTCACTCCTGTTCCTGCTCCTACCCCTATTCCTGATCTCACACCTGATACTGTTCTCATTGCTGTTCCTGCTCCCACTGCTGTTCCAGCTCTCAATCCAATTCCTGCTCCCACTCCTGTTCCTGCTCTCACTCCTGTTCCTGCTCTCACTCCTGTTCCTGCTCCTGATCCTGTTCCTTCTCCCGTTGCTATTCCTGCTCCATCTCCTGTTCCTGCTCCCGCTCCTTGATCCTGCTCCTGATCCTTCTCCTACTCTCACTCCTGTTCCTGCTCTCAATCCTGTTCCTGCTCCCACTGCTGTTCCTGCTCGAACTCCTGTTACTACGCCTGCTCCTGCTCTCACTCCTGTTCCTACTCTCACTCCTGTTCTTGTTCTCACTCCTGTTCCTTCTCTCACATCTGTTTCTGCATTTGCTCCTATTCCTGCTCTTACTCCAGTTCCAACTCTCAATCCAATTCCTGCTCCCACTCCTGTTCTTGCTCTCACTCATGTTCCTGCTCCCACTGCTGTTCCTGCTCTCGCTCCTGTTCCAGCTCTCAATCCAATTCCTTTTCCCGCTACTCTTCCTGCTCTCACTCCTGTTCCAGATCTCACTCCTGTTCCAGATCTCACTCCTGTTCCTGCTCTCAATCCTGTTCCTGCTCCCACTGCTGTTCCTGCTCCCATTGCTGTTCCTGCTCCCGTTGCTGTTCCTGCTCTCACTCCTGTTCCTGCTCCCACTCCTTATCCTGCTCTCCCTCCTGTTCCTGCTCCCACTGCTGTTCCTGCCCTAACTCCTGTTCCTGCGTCTGATCCTGTTCCTGCTCCTGATCCGGTTCCTGCTCTCACTCCAGTCCCTGCTCTCACTCCTGTTCCTGCTCTTACCCCTGTTCCTGCACCCACTCCTGCTCCTGCTCCCACTCCAGTTCCTGCTCCCACTCCAGTTCCTGCTCTCGCTCCTGTTCCTGCTCCCACTGCTATTCCTGCTCCCACTCCTGTTCCAGCTCTCAAGCCTGTTCCTGCTCCCACTCCTGTTCCTGCTCCCACTCCTGTTCCTGCTCCCACTCCTGCTCCTGCTCCCACTCCTGTTCCTGCTCCCACTCCTGTTCCTGCTCCCTCTCCTATTCCTGCTCTCACTCCTGTTCCAGCTCTCACTCCTGTTCCTGCTCTCACTCCTGTTCCGGCTCTCACTCCTGTTCCTGCTCCCACTCCTGTTCCTGCTCCCACTCCTGTTCCTGCTCCACTCCTGTTCCTGCTCCCACTCCTGTTCCTGCTCCCACTCCTGTTCCTGCTCCCACTCCTGTTCCTGCACCCACTCCTGTTCCTTCTCCGACCCCTGTTCCTGATCTGACACCTGATACTGCTCTCACTGCTGTTCCTGCTCCCACTGCTGTTCCAGCTCTCAATCCAATTCCTGCTCCCACTCCTGTTCCTGCTCTCACTCCTGTTCTTGCTGCTGATCCTGTTCCTGCTCTCACTCCTGTTCCTTCTCTCACATCTGTTTCTGCATTTGCTCCTATTCCTGCTCTCACTCCTGTTCACACTCCTGCTCCTGTTCCTGCTCTCACTCCTGCTCCTGCTCCCACTCCTATTCCTGCTCTCCCTCCAGTTCCAGCTCTCAATCCAATTCCTGCTCCCACTCCTATTCCTGCTCTCACTCCTGTTCCTTTTCTCACTGCTGTTCCTGTTCTCAGTCCTTTTCCTGCTCTCACTACTGTTACTCCTCCCACTCCTGTTCCTGCTCCCACTTGTGTTCCTGTTCCTGCTCCTGTTCCTGCTCCCACTGCTGTTCCTGCTCCCACTCCTGTTCCTGCTCTCCCTCCTGTTCCTGCTCCCACACCTGTTCCTGCACACACACCTGTTCTTGCTCCTCATCCTGTTCCTGCTCCCACTCCTTTTCCTGCTCCCACTCCAGTTCCTGATCCTGCTCCTGTTCCTGCTCTCACTCCTGTTCCTGCTCCTACCCCTATTCCTGATCTCACACCTGATACTTTTCTCACTGCTGTTCCTGCTCCCACTGCTGTTCCAGCTCTCAATCCAATTCCTGCTCCCACTCCTGTTCCTGCTCTCAAACGTGTTCCTGCTCTCACTCCTGTTCCTGCTCCTGATCCTGTTCCTTCTCCCGTTGCTATTCCTGCTCCATCTCCTGTTCCTGCTCCCGCTCCTTGATCCTGCTCCTGGTCCTTCTCCTACTCTCACTCCTGTTCCTGCTCTCAATCCTGTTCCTGCTCCCACTGCTGTTCCTGCTCGAACTCCTGTTACTGCGCCTGCTCCTGCTCTCACTCCTGTTCCTGCTCTCACTCCTGTTCTTGTTCTCACTCCTGTTCCTTCTCTCACTTCTGTTTCTGCATTTGCTCCTATTCCTGCTCTTACTCCAGTTCCAACTCTCAATCCAATTCCTGCTCCCACTCCTGTTCTTGCTCGCACTCCTGTTCCATTTCTCACTGCTGTTCCTGTTCTCACTCCTGTTCCTGCTCTCACTCCTGTTCCTGCTCTCACTCATGTATCTGCTCCCACTGCTGTTCCTGCTCTCGCTCCTGTTCCAGCTCTCAATCCAATTCCTTTTCCCACTCCTCTTCCTGCTCTCACTCCTGTTCCTGTTCTCACACCTGTTCCAGATCTCACTCCTGTTCCAGATCTCACTCCTGTTCCAGATCTCACTCCTGTTCCTGCTCTCAATCCTGTTCCTGCTCCCACTGCTGTTCCTGCTCCCATTGCTGTTCCTGCTCCCGTTGCTGTTCCTGCTCCCGTTGCTGTTCCTGCTCCCGCTCCTGTTCCTGCTCCCACTCCTGTTCCTGCTCTCACTCCTGTTCCTGCTCTCAATCCTGTTCCTGCTCCCACTGCTGTTCCTGCTCTAACTCCTGTTCCTGCGTCTGATCCTGTTCCTGCTCCTGATCCGGTTCCTGCTCTCACTCCAGTCCCTGCTCTCACTCCTGTTCCTGCTCTTACCCCTGTTCCTGCACCCACTCCTGCTCCTGCTCCCAATCATGTTCCTGCTCCCACTCCAGTTCCTGCTCTCGCTCCTGTTCCTGCTCCCACTGCTATTCCTGCTCCCACTCCTGTTCCAGCTCTCAAGCCTGTTCCTGCTCCCACTCCTGTTCCTGCTCCCACTCCTGTTCCTGCTCCCTCTCCTATTCCTGCTCTCACTCCTGTTCTTGCTGCTCATCCTGTTCCTGCTCTCACTCCTGTTCCTTCTCTCACATCTGTTTCTGCATTTGCTCCTATTCCTGCTCTCACTCCTGTTCACACTCCTGCTCCTGTTCCAGCTCTCACTCCTGCTCCTGCTCCCACTCCTATTCCGGCTCTCCCTCCAGTTCCAGCTCTCAATCCAATTCCTGCTCCCACTCCTATTCCTGCTCTCACTCCTGTTCCTTTTCTCACTGCTGTTCCTGTTCTCAGTCCTATTCCTGCTCTCACTACTGTTACTGCTCCCACTCCTGTTCCTGCTCCCACTCATGTTCCTGCTCCCACTCCAGTTCCTCCTCTCGTTCCTGTTCCTGCTCCCACTGCTATTCCTGCTCCCACTCCTGTTCCAGCTCTCAAGCCTGTTCCTGCTCCCACTCCTGTTCCTGCTCCCACTCCTGTTCCTGCTCCCACTCATGTTCCTGCTCCCTCTCCTATTCCTGCTCTCACTCCTGTTCCAGCTCTCACTCCTGTTCCTGCTCTCACTCCTGTTCCTGCTCCCACTCCTGTTCCTGCTCCCACTCCTGTTCCTGCTCCCACTCCTGTTCCTGCACCCACTCCTGTTCCTTCTCCGACCCCTGTTCCTGATCTGACACCTGATACTGCTCTCACTGCTGTTCCTGCTCCCACTGCTGTTCCAGCTCTCAATGCAATTCCTGCTCCCACTCCTGTTCCTGCTCTCACTCCTGTTCACACTCCTGCTCCTGTTCCTGCTCTCACTCCTGCTCCTGCTCCCACTCCTATTCCTGCTCTCCCTCCAGTTCCAGCTCTCAATCCAATTCCTGCTCTCACTACTGTTACTCCTCCCACTCCTGTTCCTGCTCCCACTTGTGTTCCTGATACTGCTCCTGTTCCTGCTCCCACTCCTGTTCCTGCTCTCCCTCCTGTTCCTGCTCCCACACCTGTTCCTGCACACACACCTGTTCTTGCTCCTCATCCTGTTCCTGCTCCCACTCCTTTTCCTGCTCCCACTCCAGTTCCTGATCCTGCTCCTGTTCCTGCTCTCACTCCTGTTCCTGCTCCTACCCCTATTCCTGATCTCACACCTGATACTTTTCTCACTGCTGTTCCTGCTCCCACTGCTGTTCCAGCTCTCAATCCAATTCCTGCTCCCACTCCTGTTCCTGCTCTCAAACCTGTTCCTGCTCTCACTCCTGTTCCTGCTCCTGATCCTGTTCCTTCTCCCGTTGCTATTCCTGCTCCATCTCCTGTTCCTGCTCCCGCTCCTTGATCCTGCTCCTGATCCTTCTCCTACTCTCACTCCTGTTCCTGCTCTCAATCCTGTTCCTGCTCCCACTGCTGTTCCTGCTCTCACTCCTGTTCCTGCTCTCAATCCTGTTCCTGCTCCCACTGCTGTTCCTGCTCGAACTCTTGTTACTGCGCCTGCTCCTGCTCTCACTCCTGTTCCTGCTCTCACTCCTGTTCTTGTTCTCACTCCTGTTCCTTCTCTCACTTCTGTTTCTGCATTTGCTCCTATTCCTGCTCTTACTCCAGTTCCAACTCTCAATCCAATTCCTGCTCCCACTCCTGTTCTTGCTCGCACTCCTGTTCCATTTCTCACTGCTGTTCCTGTTCTCACTCCTATTCCTGCTCTCACTCCTGTTCCTGCTCTCACTCCTGTTCCTGCTCTCACTCATGTATCTGCTCCCACTGCTGTTCCTGCTCTCGCTCCTGTTCCAGCTCTCAATCCAATTCCTTTTCCCACTCCTCTTCCTGCTCTCACTCCTGTTCCTGTTCTCACACCTGTTCCAGATCTCACTCCTGTTCCAGATCTCACTCCTGTTCCTGCTCTCAATCCTGTTCCTGCTCCCACTGCTGTTCCTGCTCCCATTGCTGTTCCTGCTCCCGTTGCTGTTCCTGCTCCCGCTCCTGTTCCTGCTCCCACTCCTGTTCTTGCTCTCACTCCTGTTCCTGCTCTCAATCCTGTTCCTGCTCCCACTGCTGTTCCTGCTCTAACTCCTGTTCCTGCGTCTGATCCTGTTCCTGCTCCTGATCCGGTTCCTGCTCTCACTCCAGTCCCTGCTCTCACTCCTGTTCCTGCTCTTACCCCTGTTCCTGCACCCACTCCTGCTCCTGCTCCCAATCATGTTCCTGCTCCCACTCCAGTTCCTGCTCTCGCTCCTGTTCCTGCTCCCACTGCTATTCCTGCTCCCACTGCTATTCCTGCTCCCACTCCTGTTCCAGCTCTCAAGCCTGTTCCTGCTCCCACTCCTGTTCCTGCTCCCACTCCTGTTCCTGCTCCCACTCCTGTTCCTGCTCCCTCTCCTATTCCTGCTCTCACTCCTGTTCTTGCTGCTCATCCTGTTCCTGCTCTCACTCCTGTTCCTTCTCTCACATCTGTTTCTGCATTTGCTCCTATTCCTGCTCTCACTCCTGTTCACACTCTTGCTCCTGTTCCTGCTCTCACTCCTGCTCCTGCTCCCACTCCTATTCCGGCTCTCCCTCCAGTTCCAGCTCTCAATCCAATTCCTGCTCCCACTCCTATTCCTGCTGTCACTCCTGTTCCTTTTCTCACTGCTGTTCCTGTTCTCAGTCCTATTCCTGCTCTCACTACTGTTACTGCTCCCACTCCTGTTCCTGCTCCCACTCGTGTTCCTGATACTGCTCCTGTTCCTGCTCCCACTCCTGTTCCTGCTCTCCCTCCTGTTCCTGATCCCACATCTGTTCCTGCACACACACCTGTTCTTGCTCCTCATCCTGTTCCTGCTCCCACTCCTTTTCCTGCTCCCACTCCAGTTCCTGATCCTGCTCCTGTTCCTGCTCTCACTCCTGTTCCTGCTCCTACCCCTATTCCTGATCTCACACCTGATACTGTTCTCACTGCTGTTCCTGCTCCCACTGCTGTTCCAGCTCTCAATCCAATTCCTGCTCCCACTCCTGTTCGTGCTCTCACTCCTGTTCCTGCTCTCACTCCTGTTCCTGCTCTCACTCCTGTTCCTGCTCTCACTCCTGTTCCTGCTCTCACTCCTGTTCCTGCTCCTGATCCTGTTCCTTCTCCCGTTGCTATTCCTGCTCCATCTCCTGTTCCTGCTCCCGCTCCTTGATCCTGCTCCTGATCCTTCTCCTACTCTCACTCCTGTTCCTGCTCTCAATCCTGTTCCTGCTCCCACTGCTGTTCCTGCTCGAACTCCTGTTACTACGCCTGCTCCTGCTCTCACTCCTGTTCCTGCTCTCACTCCTTTCTTGTTCTCACTACTGTTCCTTCTCTCACATCTGTTTCTGCATTTGCTCCTATTGCTGCTCTTACTCCAGTTCCAACTCTCAATCCAATTCCTGCTCCCACTCCTGTTCCTGCTCTCACTCCTGTTCCATTTCTCACTGCTGTTCCTGTTCTCACTCCTATTCCTGCTCTCACTACTGTTCCTGCTCTCACTCATGTATCTGCTCCCACTGCTGTTCCTGCTCTCGCTCCTGTTCCAGCTCTCAATCCAATTCCTTTTCCCACTCCTCTTCCTGCTCTCACTCCTGTTCCTGCTCTCACACCTGTTCCAGATCTCACTCCTGTTCCAGATCTCACTCCTGTTCCAGATCTCACTCCTGTTCCTGCTCTCAATCCTGTTCCTGCTCCCGCTGCTGTTCCTGCTCCCATTGCTGTTCCTTCTCCCGTTGCTGTTCCTGCTCCCGCTCCTGTTCCTGCTCCCACTCCTGTTCTTGCTCTCACTCCTGTTCCTGCTCTCAATCCTGTTCCTGCTCCCACTGCTGTTCCTGCTCTAACTCCTGTTCCTGCGTCTGATCCTGTTCCTGCTCCTGATCCGGTTCCTGCTCTCACTTTAGTCCCTGCTCTCACTCCTGTTCCTGCTCTTACCCCTGTTTCTGCACCCACTCCTGCTCCTGCTCCCAATCATGTTCCTGCTTTCACTCCAGTTCCTGCTCTCGCTCCTGTTCCTGCACCCACTGCTATTCCTGCTCCCACTCCTGTTCCAGGTCTCAAGCCTGTTCCTGCTCCCACTCCTGTTCCTGCCCTTACTCCTGTTCCTTTTCTCACTGCTGTTCCTGCTCTCACTCCTATTCCTGCTCTCACTCCTGTTCCTGCTCTCAATCATGTTCCTGCTCCCACTCCTGTTCCTGCTCTCACTCCTGTTCCTGCTCTCACTCCTGTTCCTGCTCTCACTCCTGTTCCTGCTCTCACTCCTGTTCCTGCTCCCACTCCTGTTCCTGCCCCCACTCCTGTTCCTGCCCCCACTCCTGTTTCTGCTCCCACTCCTGTTCCTGCTACCACTCCTGTTCCTGCTCTCACACCTGTTGCTGCTCTCACTCCTGATCCTGCTCCGACTCTGGTTCCTGCTCCAACACCAGTTCCTGCTCCTACTCCTGTTCCTGCTCTCACACCTGTTCCTGCTCGCACTCCTGTTCCTTTTCCCACTCCTGTTCCTGCTCTCACTCCTGTTCCTGCTCTCACTCCTGTTCCTGCTCTCACTCCTGTTCCTGCTCCCACTCCAGTTCCTGCTCTCACTCCTGTTCCTGCTCTCACTCCTGTTCCTGCTCTCACTCCTGTTCCTGCTCTCACTCCTGTTCCTGCTCTCACTCCTGTTCCTGCTCTCACTCCTGTTCCTGCTCTCACTCCTGTTCCTTCTCTCACATCTGTTTCTGCATTTGCTAATACTCCTGCTCTCACTCCTGTTCACACTCCTGCTTCTGTTCCTGCTCTCACTCCTGTTCCTGCTCTCAATCCAATTCCTGCTCCCACTCCTGTTACTGCTCTCACTCCTGTTCCTGCTCCCACTCCTGTTCCTGCTCCCACTCTTGTTCCAACTCCCACACCTGTTCATGCTCCCATTCCTTTTCCTGCTCCTGTTCCTGCTCTCATTCCTGTTCCTGCTCTCACACCTGTTACTGCTCTCACACCTGTTACTGCTCTCACTCCTGTTCCTGCTCCCACTGCTATTCCTGCTCTCACTCCTGTTCCTGCTCCCACTCCTGTTCCTGCTCTCCCTCTTGTTCCTGCTCCCACGGCTATTCCTGCTCTCACTCCTGTTCCTGCTCCCACACCTGTTCCTGCTCTCATTCCTGTTCCTGCTCCGACACCTGTTCCTGCACTCACACCTGTTCTTGCTCCTGATCCTGTTCCTGCTCTCACTCCTGTTCCTGCTCTCACTCCTGTTCCTGCTCTCACTCCTGTTCCTTCTCTCACAACTGTTTCTGCATTTGCACCTATTCCTGCTCTCACTCCTGTTCCCACTCCTGCTCCTGTTCCTGCTCTCACTCCTGTTCCTGCTCCCACTCCTATTCCTCCTCTCACTCCACTTCCATCTCTCAATCGAATTCCTGCTCCCACTCCTGTTCCTGCTCCCAATC
This sequence comes from Carcharodon carcharias, assembly GCF_017639515.1. Taxonomy (NCBI): domain Eukaryota; kingdom Metazoa; phylum Chordata; class Chondrichthyes; order Lamniformes; family Lamnidae; genus Carcharodon; species Carcharodon carcharias. Next base: position 62,946,086 of record NC_054479.1, read on the forward strand.
CTGTTCCTGCTCCTGCTCCTATTCCTGCTCCTGTTCCTGCTCTCACTCCTGTTCCTTTTCGCACTCCTGTTCCTGCTCTCACTCCTGTTCCTGCTCTCAATCCTGTTCCTGCTCTCAATCCTGTTCCTGCTCCTGCTCCTATTCCTGCTCCTGTTCCTGCTCCCACTCCTGTTCCTGCTCTCACTCCTGTTCCTGCTCTCAATCCTGTTCCTGCTCTCAATCCTGTTCCTGCTCTCACTGCTGTTCCAGCTCTCAATCCAATTCCTGCTCCCACTTCTGTTACTGCTCTCACTCCTGTTCCTGCTCTCACTCCTGTTCCTGCTTTCACTCCTTTTCCTGCTATCCCTCCTGTTCCAGCTCTCACTCCTGTTCCTGCTCCCACTCCTGTTCCTGCTCCCACTCCTGTTCCTGCTCTCACTCCTGTTCCTGCTTCCAATCCTATTCCTGCTCGCACTCCTGTTCCTGCTCTCACTCCTGTTCCTATTCTCACTGCTGTTCCTGTTCTCACTTCGATTCCAGCTCCCACTCCTGTTCCTGCTCTCACTCCTCCTCCTGCTCTCAATCCAATTCCTGCTCCCACTTCTGTTCATGCTCTCACTCCTGTTCCTGCTCCCACTCCTGTTCCTGCTCTCACTCCTGTTCCTGCTCCCACTGCTATTCCTGCTCCCACTCCTGTTGCTGCTCCCACTCCTGTTTCTGCTCCTGCTCCTGTTCCTGCTCTCACTCCTGTTCCTGCTCTCCCTCCTGTTCCTGCTCTCCCTCCTGTTCCTGCTCTCACACCTGTTCCTGCTCTCACACCTGTTCTTGCTCCTGATCCTGTTCCTGCTCTCACTCCTGTTCCTGCTCTCACTCCTGTTCCTGCTCTCACTCCTGTTCCTGCTCCTACTCCTATTCCTCCTCTCACTCCACTTCCATCTCTCAATCGAATTCCTGCTCCCACTCCTGTTCCTGCTCCCAATCCTGTTCCTGCTCCTGCTCCTATTCCTGCTCCTGTTCCTGCTCTCACTCCTGTTCCTGCTCTCAATCCTGTTCCTGCTCCTGCTCCTATTCCTGCTCCTGTTCCTGCTCCCACTCCTGTTCCTGCTCTCACTCCTGTTCCTGCTCTCACTCCTGATCCTGCTCTCACTCCTGTTCCTGCTCCCACTCCTGTTCCTGCTATCCCTCCTGTTCCAGCTCTCACTCCTGTTCCTGCTCCCACTCCTGTTCCTGCTCCCACTCCTGTTCCTGCTCTCACTCCTGTTCCTGCTCTCACTCCTGTTCCTGCTCCCAATCCTATTCCTGCTCCCACTCCTGTTCCTGCTCTCACTCCTGTTCCTATTCTCACTGCTGTTCCTGTTCTCACTCCTATTCCTGCTCTCACTCCTGTTCCTGCTCTCAATCATGTTCCTGCTCCCACTCCTTTTCCTGCTCTCACTCCTGTTCCTGCTCTCACTCCTGTTCCTGCTCTCACTCCTGTTCCTGATCTCACTCCTGTTCCTGCTCCCGCTCCTGTTCTTGCTCCCACTCCTGTTCCTGCTCCCACTCCTGTTCCTGCCCCCACTCCTGTTCCTGCTCCCACTCCTGTTCCTGCTCTCACACCTGTTCCTGCTCCCACTCCTGTTCCTGCCCCCACTCCTGATCCTGCTCCGACTCCTGTTCCTGCTCCAACACCAGTTCCTGCTCCTACTCCTGTTCCTGCTCCCACACCTGTTGCTGCTCCCACCAGTTCCTGCTCCCATTCCTGTTCCTGCTCTCACACCTGTTCCTGCTCTCACACCTCTTCCTGCTCTCACTCCTGTTCCTGCTCTCACTCCTGTTCCTGCTCTCACTCATTTTCCTGCTCCCACTCCTGTTCCTGCTCTCACTCCTGTTCCTGCTCCCACTCCTGTTCCTGCTCCCACTCCTGTTCCTGCTCCCACTCCTGTTCCTGCTCCCACTCCTGTTCCTGCTACCACTCCTGTTCCTGCTCTCACACCTGTTCCTGCTCTCAATCCTGATCCTGCTCCGACTCCTGTTCCTGCTCCCACACCAGTTCCTGCTCCCACACCAGTTCCTGCTCCCACACCAGTTCCTGCTCCCACTCCTGTTCCTGCTCCCACACCTGTTCCTGCTCCCACTCCTGTTCCTGCTCCCACTCCTGTTACTGCTCCCACTCCTGTTGCTGCTCCCACCCCTGTTCCTGCTCCCATTCCTGTTCCTGCTCTCACACCTGTTCCTGCTCTCACACCTGTTCCTGCTCCCACTCCTGTTCCTGCTCCCACTCCTGTTCCTGCTCCCACTCCAGTTCCTGCTCCCACTCCTGTTCCTGCTCCCACTCCTGTTCCTGCTCTTACTACTGTACCTTCTCTCACGCATGTTCCTGCTCTCACTCCTGTTCCTGCTCTCACTTCTATTCCTGCTCTCCCTCCTGTTCCTGCTCCACCACCTGTTCCTGCTCCCAATCCTGTTCCTGCTCTCACTCCTGTTCCAGCTCTCACTCCTGTTCCTGCTCTCACTCCTGTTCCTGCTCTCACTCCTGTTCCTGCCCTCACTCCTGTTCCTGCTCTCACTCCTGTTCTTGTTCTCACTCCTGTTCCTTCTCTCACATCTGTTTCTGCTTTTGCTCCTGTTTCTGCTCTCACTCCTGTTCCAGCTCCCACTCCTATTCCTGCCCTCACTCCACTTCCATCTCTCAATCCAATTCCTGCTCCCACTCCTGTTCCTGCTCTCACTCCTGTTCCTGCTCCCACTGCTGTTCCTGCTTTCACTCCTGTTCCAGCTCTCAATCCAATTCCTGCTCCCACTCCTGTTCCTGCTCTCACTCCTGTTCCTGCTCCCATTCCTGTTCCTGCTCCCACTCCTGTTCCTGCTCCCACTCCTGTTCCTGCTCCCACTCCTGTTCCTGCTCGCACTCCTGTTCCTGCTCGCACTCCTGTTCCTGCTGTCACACCTGTTCCTGCTCTCAATCCTGTTCCTGCTCCCACTCCTGTTCCTGCTCCAGCTCCTATTCCTGCTCCTGTTCCTGCTCGCACTCCTGTTCCTGCTCGCACTCCTGTTCCTGCTCGCACTCCTTTTCCTGCTCTCAATCCTGTTCCGGCTCCTGCTCCTATTCCTGCTCCTGTTCCTGCTCCCACTCCTGTTCCGGCTCCCACTCCTGTTCCTGCTCACACTCCTGTTCCTGCTCCCGCTGCTGTTCCTGCTCCCGCTGCTGTTCCTGCTCCCGTTGCTGGTCCTGCTCCCACTCCTTTTCCTGCTCCCGCTCCTGGTCCTGCTCCTGATCCTGCTTCTGCTCCCATTCCAGTTCCTGCTCTCACTCCTGTTCCTTCTCTCACATCTGTTTCTGCATTTGCTCCTATTCCTGCTGTCACTCCTGTTCACACTCCTGCTCCTGTTCCTGCTCTCACTCCGGCTCCTGCTCCCACTCCTGTTCCTGCTCTCTCTCCTGTTCCTGCTCTCACTCCTGTTCCTGCTCTCACTCCTGTTCCTGATCTCATTCCTATTCCTGCTCTCACTCCTGTTCCTGCTCTCTCTTCTGTTTCTACATTTGCTCCGTTTCCTGCTCTCAGTCCTGTTCCCGCTCCTGCTCCTGTTCCTGCTCTCACGCCTGTTGCTGCTCTTACTCATGTTCCTGCTCCCACTCCTGGTCCTGCTCTCACTCCAGTTCCTGCTCTCAATCCTGTTCCTGCTCTCACTCCTGTTCCTGCTCTCATTCCTCTTCCTGTTCTTACTCCTGTTCCCGCTCTCACTCCTGTTCCTGCTCTCACTTCTGTTTATGCATTTGCTCCTATTCCTGCTCTCACTCCTGTTCGCACTCCTGCTCCTGTTCCTGCTCCCCCTCCTGTTCCTGCTCCCCCTCCTGTTCCTGCTCCCACTCCTTTTCCTGATCCCACTCCTGTTCCTGCTCTCACTCCAGTTCCTGCTCTCACTCCAGTTCCTGCTCTCAAACCTGTTCCTGCTCTCACTCCTGTTCCTGCTCTCATTCCTCTTCCTGTCCTTACTCCTGTTCCTGCTCCTGCTTCTTTTTCTGCTCCCACTCCTGTTCCTGCTCTCACTCTTGTTCAAGCTCTCACTGCTATTCCTGCTTTCATTCCTGTTCCTGCTCCTGCTCCTGTTCCTGCCCTCACTCCTGTTCCTGCTCCTGATCCTGTTCCTGCTCTAATACCTATTCCTGCTCTCCTGTCAGTTCCTGCTCCTGTTCCTGCTCTCACTCCTGTTTGTGGTCCTGATCCTGTTCCTGCTCTCACTCTTGTTCCTGCTCTCACTCTTTTCCTGCTCTCACTCCTCTTCCTGCTCTCACTCCTCTTCCTGCTCTCACTCCTGTTCCTGCTCCTGATCCTGTTCCTGCTCTCACTCCTGTTCCTGCTCTCACTCCTGTTCCTGCTCTCACTCCTGTTCCTGCTCTCACTTCTGTTCCTGCTCTCACTCCTGTTCCTGCTCTCACTCCTGTTCCTGCTCTCATTCCTCTTCCTGTTCTTACTCCTGTTCCTGCTCCTGCTTCTTTTTCTGCTCCCACTCCTGTTCCTGCTCTCACTCTTGTTCGTGCTCTCACTCTTGTTCGTGCTCTCACTCTTGTTCCTGCTCTCACTCCTGTTCCTGCTCTCACTCCTGTTCCTGCTCACACTCCTGTTCCTGCTCTCACATCATTTCTGCTCTCACTCCTGTTCCTGCTCTCACTCCTGTTCCTGCTCTCACATCGTTTTTGCTCTCGTTCCTGTTCCTGCTCTCACTCCTGTTCCAGCTTTTATTCCTGCTCCCTCTCCTTCTCTGCTCCTACTCCTATTCCTGTTCTTACTCCTGTTCCTGCTCTAACTTCTGTTTCTGCATTCGCTCCATTCCAGTTCCCATTCCTGTTCTTGCTCCCAATCCTATTCCTGCTCTTATTCCTCCTCTCACTCCTGTTCCTGCTTTCACTCCTGTTCCTGCTCTCTCTCCTGTTCCTGCTCTCACTCCTGTTCCTGCTCGCACTCCTGTTCCTGATTTCACTCCTATTCCTGCTCTCACTCCTGTTCCTGCTCTCTCTTCTGTTTCTACATTTGCTCCGATTCCTGCTCTCAGTCCTGTTCCCGCTCCTGCTCCTGTTCCTGCTCTCACGCCTGTTCCTGCTCTCACGCCTGTTCCTGTTCTTACTCCTGTTCCTGCTCCCACTCCTGGTCCTGCTCTCAATCCTGTTCCTGCTCTCACTCCTGTTCCTGCTCTCATTCCTCTTTCTGTTCTTACTCCTGTTCCCGCTCTCACTCCTGTTCCTGCTCTCACTCCTATTCCTGCTCCCACTCCTGTTCCTGCTCTCACCTCTGTTTATGCATTTGCTCCTATTCCTGCTCTCTCTGCTGTTCCCACTCCTGCTCCTGTTCCTGCTCCCAACCCTGTTCCTGCTCCCACCCCTGTTCCTGCTCCCACTCCTTTTCCTGATCCCACTCCTGTTCCTGCTCTCACTCCAGTTCCTGCCCTCAAACCTATTCCTGCTCCCACTCCTGTTCCTGCTCTCACTCCTGTTCCTGCTCCCACTCCTGTTCCTGCTCCCACTCCTGTTCCTGCTCCCACTCCTGTTCCTGCTCCCACTCCTGTTCCTGCTACCACTCCTGTTCCTGCTCTCACACCTGTTCCTGCTCTCAATCCTGATCCTGCTCCGACTCCTGTTCCTGCTCCCACACCAGTTCCTGCTCCCACACCAGTTCCTGCTCCCACACCAGTTCCTGCTCCCACTCCTGTTCCTGCTCCCACACCTGTTCCTGCTCCCACTCCTGTTCCTGCTCCCACTCCTGTTACTGCTCCCACTCCTGTTGCTGCTCCCACCCCTGTTCCTGCTCCCATTCCTGTTCCTGCTCTCACACCTGTTCCTGCTCTCACACCTGTTCCTGCTCCCACTCCTGTTCCTGCTCCCACTCCTGTTCCTGCTCCCACTCCAGTTCCTGCTCCCACTCCTGTTCCTGCTCCCACTCCTGTTCCTGCTCTTACTACTGTACCTTCTCTCACGCATGTTCCTGCTCTCACTCCTGTTCCTGCTCTCACTTCTATTCCTGCTCTCCCTCCTGTTCCTGCTCCACCACCTGTTCCTGCTCCCAATCCTGTTCCTGCTCTCACTCCTGTTCCAGCTCTCACTCCTGTTCCTGCTCTCACTCCTGTTCCTGCTCTCACTCCTGTTCCTGCCCTCACTCCTGTTCCTGCTCTCACTCCTGTTCTTGTTCTCACTCCTGTTCCTTCTCTCACATCTGTTTCTGCTTTTGCTCCTGTTTCTGCTCTCACTCCTGTTCCAGCTCCCACTCCTATTCCTGCCCTCACTCCACTTCCATCTCTCAATCCAATTCCTGCTCCCACTCCTGTTCCTGCTCTCACTCCTGTTCCTGCTCCCACTGCTGTTCCTGCTTTCACTCCTGTTCCAGCTCTCAATCCAATTCCTGCTCCCACTCCTGTTCCTGCTCTCACTCCTGTTCCTGCTCCCATTCCTGTTCCTGCTCCCACTCCTGTTCCTGCTCCCACTCCTGTTCCTGCTCCCACTCCTGTTCCTGCTCGCACTCCTGTTCCTGCTCGCACTCCTGTTCCTGCTGTCACACCTGTTCCTGCTCTCAATCCTGTTCCTGCTCCCACTCCTGTTCCTGCTCCAGCTCCTATTCCTGCTCCTGTTCCTGCTCGCACTCCTGTTCCTGCTCGCACTCCTGTTCCTGCTCGCACTCCTTTTCCTGCTCTCAATCCTGTTCCGGCTCCTGCTCCTATTCCTGCTCCTGTTCCTGCTCCCACTCCTGTTCCGGCTCCCACTCCTGTTCCTGCTCACACTCCTGTTCCTGCTCCCGCTGCTGTTCCTGCTCCCGCTGCTGTTCCTGCTCCCGTTGCTGGTCCTGCTCCCACTCCTTTTCCTGCTCCCGCTCCTGGTCCTGCTCCTGATCCTGCTTCTGCTCCCATTCCAGTTCCTGCTCTCACTCCTGTTCCTTCTCTCACATCTGTTTCTGCATTTGCTCCTATTCCTGCTGTCACTCCTGTTCACACTCCTGCTCCTGTTCCTGCTCTCACTCCGGCTCCTGCTCCCACTCCTGTTCCTGCTCTCTCTCCTGTTCCTGCTCTCACTCCTGTTCCTGCTCTCACTCCTGTTCCTGATCTCATTCCTATTCCTGCTCTCACTCCTGTTCCTGCTCTCTCTTCTGTTTCTACATTTGCTCCGTTTCCTGCTCTCAGTCCTGTTCCCGCTCCTGCTCCTGTTCCTGCTCTCACGCCTGTTGCTGCTCTTACTCATGTTCCTGCTCCCACTCCTGGTCCTGCTCTCACTCCAGTTCCTGCTCTCAATCCTGTTCCTGCTCTCACTCCTGTTCCTGCTCTCATTCCTCTTCCTGTTCTTACTCCTGTTCCCGCTCTCACTCCTGTTCCTGCTCTCACTTCTGTTTATGCATTTGCTCCTATTCCTGCTCTCACTCCTGTTCGCACTCCTGCTCCTGTTCCTGCTCCCCCTCCTGTTCCTGCTCCCCCTCCTGTTCCTGCTCCCACTCCTTTTCCTGATCCCACTCCTGTTCCTGCTCTCACTCCAGTTCCTGCTCTCACTCCAGTTCCTGCTCTCAAACCTGTTCCTGCTCTCACTCCTGTTCCTGCTCTCATTCCTCTTCCTGTCCTTACTCCTGTTCCTGCTCCTGCTTCTTTTTCTGCTCCCACTCCTGTTCCTGCTCTCACTCTTGTTCAAGCTCTCACTGCTATTCCTGCTTTCATTCCTGTTCCTGCTCCTGCTCCTGTTCCTGCCCTCACTCCTGTTCCTGCTCCTGATCCTGTTCCTGCTCTAATACCTATTCCTGCTCTCCTGTCAGTTCCTGCTCCTGTTCCTGCTCTCACTCCTGTTTGTGGTCCTGATCCTGTTCCTGCTCTCACTCTTGTTCCTGCTCTCACTCTTTTCCTGCTCTCACTCCTCTTCCTGCTCTCACTCCTCTTCCTGCTCTCACTCCTGTTCCTGCTCCTGATCCTGTTCCTGCTCTCACTCCTGTTCCTGCTCTCACTCCTGTTCCTGCTCTCACTCCTGTTCCTGCTCTCACTTCTGTTCCTGCTCTCACTCCTGTTCCTGCTCTCACTCCTGTTCCTGCTCTCATTCCTCTTCCTGTTCTTACTCCTGTTCCTGCTCCTGCTTCTTTTTCTGCTCCCACTCCTGTTCCTGCTCTCACTCTTGTTCGTGCTCTCACTCTTGTTCGTGCTCTCACTCTTGTTCCTGCTCTCACTCCTGTTCCTGCTCTCACTCCTGTTCCTGCTCACACTCCTGTTCCTGCTCTCACATCATTTCTGCTCTCACTCCTGTTCCTGCTCTCACTCCTGTTCCTGCTCTCACATCGTTTTTGCTCTCGTTCCTGTTCCTGCTCTCACTCCTGTTCCAGCTTTTATTCCTGCTCCCTCTCCTTCTCTGCTCCTACTCCTATTCCTGTTCTTACTCCTGTTCCTGCTCTAACTTCTGTTTCTGCATTCGCTCCATTCCAGTTCCCATTCCTGTTCTTGCTCCCAATCCTATTCCTGCTCTTATTCCTCCTCTCACTCCTGTTCCTGCTTTCACTCCTGTTCCTGCTCTCTCTCCTGTTCCTGCTCTCACTCCTGTTCCTGCTCGCACTCCTGTTCCTGATTTCACTCCTATTCCTGCTCTCACTCCTGTTCCTGCTCTCTCTTCTGTTTCTACATTTGCTCCGATTCCTGCTCTCAGTCCTGTTCCCGCTCCTGCTCCTGTTCCTGCTCTCACGCCTGTTCCTGCTCTCACGCCTGTTCCTGTTCTTACTCCTGTTCCTGCTCCCACTCCTGGTCCTGCTCTCAATCCTGTTCCTGCTCTCACTCCTGTTCCTGCTCTCATTCCTCTTTCTGTTCTTACTCCTGTTCCCGCTCTCACTCCTGTTCCTGCTCTCACTCCTATTCCTGCTCCCACTCCTGTTCCTGCTCTCACCTCTGTTTATGCATTTGCTCCTATTCCTGCTCTCTCTGCTGTTCCCACTCCTGCTCCTGTTCCTGCTCCCAACCCTGTTCCTGCTCCCACCCCTGTTCCTGCTCCCACTCCTTTTCCTGATCCCACTCCTGTTCCTGCTCTCACTCCAGTTCCTGCCCTCAAACCTATTCCTGCTCTCACTCCTGTTCCTGCTCTCACTCCTGTTCCTGCTCTCACTCCTGTTCCTGCTCTCACTCCTGTTCCTGATCTCACTCCTATTCCTGCTCTCACTCCTGTTCCTGCTCTCTCTTCTGTTTCTACATTTGTTCCGATTCCTGCTCTCAATCCTGTTCCCGCTCCTGCTCCTGCTCCTGCTCTCACGCCTGTTCCTGCTCTTACTCCTGTTCCTACTCCCACTCCTGGTCCTGCTCTCATTCCTCTTCCTGCTCCCACTCCTTTTCCTGCTCTCACTTCTGTTTATGCATTTGCTCCTATTCCTGCTCTCACTCCTGTTCCCACTCCTGCTCCTGTTCCTGCTCCCACCCCTGTTCCTGCTCCCACTCCTTTTCCTGCTCTCACTCCTGTTCCTGCTCTCATTCCTCTTCCTGTTCTTACTCCTGTTCCTGCTCCTGCTTCTTTTTCTGCTCCCACTCCTGCTCCTGCTCTCACTCTTGTTCAAGCTCTCACTGCTATTCCTGCTTTCATTCCTGTTCCTGCTCCTGCTCCTGTTCCTGCCCTCACTCCTGTTCCTGCTCCTGATCCTGTTCCTGCTCTAATACCTATTCCTGCTCTCCTGTCAGTTCCTGCTCCTGTTCCTGCTCTCACTCCTGTTTGTGGTCCTGATCCTGTTCCTGCTCTCACTCTTGTTCCTGCTCTCACTCCTCTTCCTGCTCTCACTCCTCTTCCTGCTCTCACTCCTGTTCCTGCTCCTGATCCTGTTCCTGCTCTCACTCCTGTTCCTGCTCTCCCACCAGTTCCTGCTCCTGTTCCTGCTCTCACTCCTGTTTGTGGTCCTGATCCTGTTCCTGCTCTCACTCCAGTTCCTGCTCTCACTCCAGTTCCTGCTCTCACTCCTCTTCCTGCGTCACTCCTGTTCCTGCTCTCACTCCTGTTCCTGCTCTCATTCCTCTTCCTGTTCTTACTCCTGTTCCTGCTCCTGCTTCTTTTTCTGCTCCCACTCCTGTTCCTGCTCTCACTCTTGTTCCTGCTCTCACTCTTGTTCCTGCTCTCACTCTTGTTCCTGCTCTCACTCCTGTTCCTGCTCTCACTCCTGTTCCTGCTCGCACTCCTGTTCCTGCTCTCACATCATGTCTGCTCTCACTCCTGTTCCTGCTCTCACAAAGTTTTTGCTCTCGTTCCTGTTCCTGCTCTCACTCCTGTTCCAGCTTTTATTCCTGCTCCCTCTCCTTCTCTGCTCCTACTCCTATTCCTGTTCTTAATCCTGTTCCTGCTCTCACTTCTGTTTCTGCATTCGCTCCATTCCAGTTCCCATTCCTGTTCTTGCTCCCAATCCTATTCCTGCTCTTATTCCTCCTCTCACTCCTGTTCCTGCTCGCACTCCTGTTCCTGATTTCACTCCTATTCCTGCTCTCACTCCTGTTCCTGCTCTCTCTTCTGTTTCTACATTTGCTCCGATTCCTGCTCTCAGTCCTGTTCCCGCTCCTGCTCCTGTTCCTGCTCTCACGCCTGTTCCTGCTCTCACGCCTGTTCCTGCTCTCACGCCTGTTCCTGTTCTTACTCCTGTTCCTGCTCCCACTCCTGGTCCTGCTCTCAATCCTGTTCCTGCTCTCACTCCTGTTCCTGCTCTCATTCCTGTTTCTGTTCTTACTCCTGTTCCCGCTCTCACTCCTGTTCCTGCTCTCACTCCTATTCCTGCTCCCACTCCTGTTCCTGCTCTCACCTCTGTTTATGCATTTGCTCCTATTCCTGCTCTCTCTGCTGTTCCCACTCCTGCTCCTGTTCCTGCTCCCAACCCTGTTCCTGCTCCCACCCCTGTTCCTGCTCCCACTCCTTTTCCTGATCCCACTCCTGTTCCTGCTCTCACTCCAGTTCCTGCCCTCAAACCTATTCCTGCTCTCACTCCTGTTCCTGCTCTCACTCCTGTTCCTGCTCTCACTCCTGTTCCTGATCTCACTCCTATTCCTGCTCTCACTCCTGTTCCTGCTCTCTCTTCTGTTTCTACATTTGTTCCGATTCCTGCTCTCAATCCTGTTCCCGCTCCTGCTCCTGCTCCTGCTCTCACGCCTGTTCCTGCTCTTACTCCTGTTCCTGCTCCCACTCCTGGTCCTGCTCTCATTCCTCTTCCTGCTCCCACTCCTTTTCCTGCTCTCACTTCTGTTTATGCATTTGCTCCTATTCCTGCTCTCACTCCTGTTCCCACTCCTGCTCCTGTTCCTGCTCCCACCCCTGTTCCTGCTCCCACTCCTTTTCCTGCTCTCACTCCTGTTCCTGCTCTCATTCCTCTTCCTGTTCTTACTCCTGTTCCTGCTCCTGCTTCTTTTTCTGCTCCCACTCCTGCTCCTGCTCTCACTCTTGTTCAAGCTCTCACTGCTATTCCTGCTTTCATTCCTGTTCCTGCTCCTGCTCCTGTTCCTGCCCTCACTCCTGTTCCTGCTCCTGATCCTGTTCCTGCTCTAATACCTATTCCTGCTCTCCTGTCAGTTCCTGCTCCTGTTCCTGCTCTCACTCCTGTTTGTGGTCCTGATCCTGTTCCTGCTCTCACTCTTGTTCCTGCTCTCACTCCTCTTCCTGCTCTCACTCCTCTTCCTGCTCTCACTCCTGTTCCTGCTCCTGATCCTGTTCCTGCTCTCACTCCTGTTCCTGCTCTCCCACCAGTTCCTGCTCCTGTTCCTGCTCTCACTCCTGTTTGTGGTCCTGATCCTGTTCCTGCTCTCACTCCAGTTCCTGCTCTCACTCCAGTTCCTGCTCTCACTCCTCTTCCTGCGTCACTCCTGTTCCTGCTCTCACTCCTGTTCCTGCTCTCATTCCTCTTCCTGTTCTTACTCCTGTTCCTGCTCCTGCTTCTTTTTCTGCTCCCACTCCTGTTCCTGCTCTCACTCTTGTTCGTGCTCTCACTCTTGTTCCTGCTCTCACTCTTGTTCCTGCTCTCACTCCTGTTCCTGCTCTCACTCCTGTTCCTGCTCGCACTCCTGTTCCTGCTCTCACATCATGTCTGCTCTCACTCCTGTTCCTGCTCTCACATCGTTTTTGCTCTCGTTCCTGTTCCTGCTCTCACTCCTGTTCCAGCTTTTATTCCTGCTCCCTCTCCTTCTCTGCTCCTACTCCTATTCCTGTTCTTAATCCTGTTCCTGCTCTCACTTCTGTTTCTGCATTCGCTCCATTCCAGTTCCCATTCCTGTTCTTGCTCCCAATCCTATTCCTGCTCTTATTCCTCCTCTCACTCCTGTTCCTGCTCGCACTCCTGTTCCTGCTCTCACTCCTGTTCCTGCTCTCACTCCTGTTCCTGCTCTCACTCCTGTTCCTGCTCGCACTCCTGTTCCTGATTTCACTCCTATTCCTGCTCTCACTCCTGTTCCTGCTCTCTCTTCTGTTTCTACATTTGCTCCGATTCCTGCTCTCAGTCCTGTTCCCGCTCCTGCTCCTGTTCCTGCTCTCACGCCTGTTCCTGCTCTCACGCCTGTTCCTGCTCTCACGCCTGTTCCTGCTCTCACGCCTGTTCCTGCTCTCACGCCTGTTCCTGCTCTTACTCCTGTTCCTGCTCCCACTCTTGGTCCTGCTCTCAATCCTGTTCCTGCTCTCACTCCTGTTCCTGCTCTCATTCCTCTTTCTGTTCTTACTCCTGTTCCCGCTCTCACTCCTGTTCCTGCTCTCACTCCTAATCCTGCTCCCACTCCTGTTCCTGCTCTCACTTCTATTTATGCATTTGCTCCTATTCCTGCTCTCACTCCTGTTCCCACTCCTGCTCCTGTTCCTGCTCCCAACCCTGTTCCTGCTCCCAACCCTGTTCCTGCTCCCACCCCTGTTCCTGCTCCCACCCCTGTTCCTGCTCCCACTCCTTTTCCTGATCCCACTCCTGTTCCTGCTCTCACTCCTGTTCCTGCTCTCACTCCTGTTCCTGATCTCACTCCTATTCCTGCTCTCACTCCTGTTCCTGCTCTCTCTTCTGTTTCTACATTTGCTCCGATTCCTGCTCTCAATCCTTTTCCCGCTCCTGCTCCTGTTCCTGCTCTCACGCCTGTTCCTGCTCTTACTCCTGTTCCTGCTCCCACTCCTGGTCCTGCTCTCATTCCTCTTCCTGTTCTTACTCCTGTTCCCGCTCTCACTCCTGTTCCTGCTCTCACTCCTATTCCTGCACCCTCTCCTGTTCCTGCTCTCACTTCTGTTTATGCATTTACTCCTATTCCTGCTCTCACTCCTGTTCCCACTCCTGCTCCTGTTCCTGCTCCCACCCCTGTTCCTGCTCCCACTCCTTTTCCTGCTCTCACTCCTGTTCCTGCTCTCTTTCCTGTTCTTACTCCTGTTCCTGCTCCTGCTTCTTTTTCTGCTCCCACTCCTGTTCCTGCTCTCACTCTTGTTCAAGCTCTCACTGCTATTCCTGCTTTCATTCCTGTTCCTGCTCCTGCTCCTGTTCCTGCCCTCACTCCTGTTCCTGCTCCTGATCCTGTTCCTGCTCTAATACCTATTCCTGCTCTCCTGTCAGTTCCTGCTCCTGTTCCTGCTCTCACTCCTGTTTGTGGTCCTGATCCTGTTCCTGCTCTCACTCTTGTTCCTGCTCTCACTCTTGTTCCTGCTCTCACTCCTGTTCCTGCTCTCACTCCTGTTCCTGCTCTCACTCCTGTTCCTGCTCTCACTCCTGTTCCTGCTCCTGATCCTGTTCCTGCTCTCACTCCTGTTCCTGCTCTCCCACCAGTTCCTGCTCCTGTTCCTGCTCTCACTCCTGTTTGTGGTTCTGATCCTGTTCCTGCTCTCACTCCTGTTCCTGCTCTCACTCCTGTTCCTGCTCTCACTCCTGTTCCTGCTCTCATTCCTCTTCCTGTTCTTACTCCTGTTCCTGCTCCTGCTTCTTTTTCTGCTCCCACTCCTGTTCCTGCTCTCACTCCTGTTCCTGCTCTCACTCCTGTTCCTGCTCGCACTCCTGTTCCTGCTCTCACATCATTTCTGCTCTCACTCCTGTTCCTGCTCTCACATCGTTTTTGCTCTCGTTCCTGTTCCTGCTCTCACTCCTGTTCCAGCTTTTATTCCTGCTCCCTCTCCTTCTCTGCTCCTACTCCTATTCCTGTTCTTACTCCTGTTCCTGCTCTCACTTCTGTTTCTGCATTCGCTCCATTCCAGTTCCCATTCCTGTTCTTGCTCCCAATCCTATTCCTGCTCTTATTCCTCCTCTCACTCCTGTTCCTGCTTTCACTCCTGTTCCTGCTCTCTCTCCTGTTCCTGCTCTCACTCCTGTTCCTGCTCTCACTCCTGTTCTTGGTCTCACTCCTGTTCCTGATTTCACTCCTATTCCTGCTCTCACTCCTGTTCCTGCTCTCTCTTCTGTTTCTACTTTTGCTCCGATTCCTGCTCTCAGTCCTGTTCCCGCTCCTGCTCCTGTTCCTGCTCTCACGCCTGTTCCTGCTCTCACGCCTGTTCCTGCTCTCACGCCTGTTCCTGCTCTCACGCCTGTTCCTGCTCTCACGCCCGTTCCTGCTCTTACTCCTGTTCCTGCTCCCACTCCTGGTCCTGCTCTCAATCCTGTTCCTGCTCTCACTCCTGTTCCTGCTCTCATTCCTCTTTCTGTTCTTACTCCTGTTCCCGCTCTCACTCCTGTTCCCGCTCTCACTCCTGTTCCTGCTCTCACTCCTATTCCTGCTCCCACTCCTGTTCCTGCTCTCACCTCTGTTTATGCATTTGCTCCTATTCCTGCTCTCACTCCTGTTCCCACTCCTGCTCCTGTTCCTGCTCCCAACCCTGTTCCTGCTCCCACCCCTGTTCCTGCTCCCACTCCTTTTCCTGATCCCACTCCTGTTCCTGCTCTCACTCCAGTTCCTCCCCTCAAACCTGTTCCTGCTCTCACTCCTGTTCCTGCTCTCACTCCTGTTCCTGCTCTCACTCCTGTTCCTGCTCTCACTCCTGTTCCTGCTCCCACTCCTTTTCCTGCTCTCACTCCTGTTCCTGCTCTCATTCCTCTTCCTGTTCTTACTCCTGTTCCTGCTCCTGCTTCTTTTTCTGCTCCCACTCCTGTTCCTGCTCTCACTCTTGTTCAAGCTCTCACTGCTATTCCTGCTTTCATTCCTGTTCCTGCTCCTGCTCCTGTTCCTGCCCTCACTCCTGTTCCTGCTCCTGATCCTGTTCCTGCTCTAATACCTATTCCTGCTCTCCTGTCAGTTCCTGCTCCTGTTCCTGCTCTCACTCCTGTTTGTGGTCCTGATCCTGTTCCTGCTCTCACTCTTGTTCCTGCTCTCACTCCTCTTCCTGCTCGCACTCCTCTTCCTGCTCTCACTCCTGTTCCTGCTCCTGATCCTGTTCCTGCTCTCACTCCTGTTCCTCCTCTCCCACCAGTTCCTGCTCCTGTTCCTGCTCTCACTCCTGTTTGTGGTCCTGATCCTGTTCCTGCTTTCACTCCTGTTCCTGCTTTCACTCCTGTTCCTGCTTTCACTCCTGTTCCTGCTCTCACTCCTGTTCCTGCTCTCATTCCTCTTCCTGTTCTTACTCCTGTTCCTGCTCCTGCTTCTTTTTCTGCTCCCACTCCTGTTCCTGCTCTCACTCTTGTTCGTGCTCTCACTCTTGTTCCTGCTCTCACTCCTGTTCCTGCTCGCACTCCTGTTCCTGCTCTCACATCATTTCTGCTCTCACTCCTGTTCCTGCTCTCACATCGTTTTTGCTCTCGTTCCTGTTCCTGCTCTCACTCCTGTTTCAGCTTTTATTCCTGCTCCCTCTCCTTCTCTGCTCCTACTCCTATTCCTGTTCTTACTCCTGTTCCTGCTCTCACTTCTGTTTCTGCATTCGCTCCATTCTGGTTCCCATTCCTGTTCTTGCTCCCAATCCTATTCCTGCTCTTATTCCTCCTCTCACTCCTGTTCCTGCTTTTACTCCTGTTCCTGCTCTCACTCCTGTACCTGCTCCTGACCCTGTTCCTGCTTTCTCTGCTGTTCCTGCTTTCACTCCTGTTCCTGCTCTCTCTCCTGTTCCTGCTCTCACTCCTGTTCCTGCTCTCACTCCTGTTCCTGATTTCACTCCTATTCCTGCTCTCACTCCTGTTCCTGCTCTCTCTTCTGTTTCTACATTTGCTCCGATTCCTGCTCTCAGTCCTAGTCCTGTTCCCGCTCCTGCTCCTGTTCCTGCTCTCACGCCTGTTCCTGCTCTCACGCCTGTTCCTGCTCTCACGCCTGTTCCTGCTCTCACGCCTGTTCCTGCTCTCACGCCTGTTCCTGCTCTCACGCCTGTTCCTGCTCTCACGCCTGTTCCTGCTCTTACTCCTGTTCCTGCTCCCACTCTTGGTCCTGCTCTCAATCCTGTTCCTGCTCTCACTCCTGTTCCTGCTCTCATTCCTCTTTCTGTTCTTAGTCCTGTTCCCGATCTCACTCCTGTTCCTGCTCTCACTCCTATTCCTGCTCCCACTCCTGTTCCTGCTCTCACCTCTGTTTATGCATTTGCTCCTATTCCTGCTCTCACTCCTCTTCCTGCTCTCACTACTATTCCTGCTCCTGATCCTGTTCCTGCTCTTACTCCTGTTCCTGCTCTCCCACCAGTTCCTGCTCCTGTTCCTGCTCTCACTCCTGTTTGTGGTCCTGATCCTGTTCCTGCTTTCACTCTTGTTCCTGCTCTCACTCCAGTCCCTGCTCTCACTACTCTTCCTGCTCTCACTCCTGTTCCTGCTCTCACTCCTGTTCCTGCTCTCACTCCTGTTCCTGCTCTCATTCCTCTTCCTGTTCTTACTCCTGTTCCTGCTCCTGCTTCTTTTTCTGCTCCCACTCCTGTTCCTGCTCTCACTCTTGTTCGTGCTCTCACTCCTGTTCCTGCTCTCACTCCTGTTCCTGCTCTCACTCTTGTTCGTGCTCTCACTCCTGTTCCTGCTCTCATTCCTCTTCCTGTTCTTACTCCTGTTCCTGCTCTCACTCTTGTTCGTGCTCACTCCTGTTCCTGCTCTCATTCCTCTTCCTGTTCTTACTCCTGTTCCTGCTCTCACTCTTGTTCCTGCTCTCACTCCTGTTCCTGCTCACACTCCTGTTCCTGCTCTCACTCCTGTTCCTGCTCGCACTCCTGTTCCTGCTCGCACTCCTGTTCCTGCTCTCACATCATTTCTGCTCTCACTCCTGTTCCTGCTCTCACATCGTTTTTGCTCTCGTTCCTGTTCCTGCTCTGACTCCTGTTCCAGCTTTTATTCCTGCTCCCTCTCCTTCTCTGCTCCTACTCCTATTCCTGTTCTTACTCCTGTTCCTGCTCTCACTTCTGTTTCTGCATTCGCTCCATTCCAGTTCCCATTCCTGTTCTTGCTCCCAATCCTATTCCTGCTCTTATTCCTCCTCTCACTCCTGTTCCTGCTTTCACTCCTGTTCCTGCTCTCTCTCCTGTTCCTGCTCTCACTCCTGTTCCTGCTCTCACTCCTGTTCCTGCTCTCACTCCTGTTCCTGCTCTCACTCCTGTTCCTGCTCTCACTCCTGTTCCTGCTCTCACTCCTGTTCCTGCTCTCACTCCTGTTCCTGCTCGCACTCCTGTTCCTGATTTCACTCCTATTCCTGCTCTCACTCCTGTTCCTGCTCTCTCTTCTGTTTCTACATTTGTTCCGATTCCTGCCATCAATCCTGTTCCCGCTCCTGCTCCTGTTCCTGCTCTCACGCCTGTTCCTGCTCTTACTCCTGTTTCTGCTCCCACTCCTGGTCCTGCTCTCATTCCTCTTCCTGTTCTTACTCCTGTTCCCGCTCTCACTCCTGTTCCTGCTCTCACTCCTATTCCTGCTCCCTCTCCTGTTCCTGCTCTCACTTCTGTTCCTGCTCTCATTCCTCTTCCTGTTCTTACTCCTGTTCCTGCTCCTGCTTCTTCTTCTGCTCCCACTCCTGTTCCTGCTCTCACTCTTGTTCAAGCTCTCACTGCTATTCCTGCTTTCATTCCTGTTCCTGCTCCTGCTCCTGTTCCTGCCCTCACTCCTGTTCCTGCTCCTGATCCTGTTCCTGCTCTAATACCTATTCCTGCTCTCCTGTCAGTTCCTGCTCCTGTTCCTGCTCTCACTCCTGTTTGTGGTCCTGATCCTGTTCCTGCTCTCACTCTTGTTCCTGCTCTCACTCCTCTTCCTGCTCTCACTCCTCTTCCTGCTCTCACTCCTGTTCCTGCTCCTGATCCTGTTCCTGCTCTCACTCCTGTTCCTCCTCTCCCACCAGTTCCTGCTCCTGTTCCTGCTCTCACTCCTGTTTGTGGTCCTGATCCTGTTCCTGCTTTCACTCCTGTTCCTGCTTTCACTCCTGTTCCTGCTTTCACTCCTGTTCCTGCTCTCACTCCTGTTCCTGCTCTCATTCCTCTTCCTGTTCTTACTCCTGTTCCTGCTCCTGCTTCTTTTTCTGCTCCCACTCCTGTTCCTGCTCTCACTCTTGTTCGTGCTCTCACTCTTGTTCCTGCTCTCACTCCTGTTCCTGCTCGCACTCCTGTTCCTGCTCTCACATCATTTCTGCTCTCACTCCTGTTCCTGCTCTCACATCGTTTTTGCTCTCGTTCCTGTTCCTGCTCTCACTCCTGTTTCAGCTTTTATTCCTGCTCCCTCTCCTTCTCTGCTCCTACTCCTATTCCTGTTCTTACTCCTGTTCCTGCTCCCACTCCTGGTCCTGCTCTCAATCCTGTTCCTGCTCTCACTCCTGTTCCTGCTCTCATTCCTCTTTCTGTTCTTACTCCTGTTCCCGCTCTCACTCCTGTTCCCGCTCTCACTCCTGTTCCTGCTCTCACTCCTATTCCTGCTCCCACTCCTGTTCCTGCTCTCACCTCTGTTTATGCATTTGCTCCTATTCCTGCTCTCACTCCTGTTCCCACTCCTGCTCCTGTTCCTGCTCCCAACCCTGTTCCTGCTCCCACCCCTGTTCCTGCTCCCACTCCTTTTCCTGATCCCACTCCTGTTCCTGCTCTCACTCCAGTTCCTCCCCTCAAACCTGTTCCTGCTCTCACTCCTGTTCCTGCTCTCACTCCTGTTCCTGCTCTCACTCCTGTTCCTGCTCCCACTCCTTTTCCTGCTCTCACTCCTGTTCCTGCTCTCATTCCTCTTCCTGTTCTTACTCCTGTTCCTGCTCCTGCTTCTTTTTCTGCTCCCACTCCTGTTCCTGCTCTCACTCTTGTTCAAGCTCTCACTGCTATTCCTGCTTTCATTCCTGTTCCTGCTCCTGCTCCTGTTCCTGCCCTCACTCCTGTTCCTGCTCCTGATCCTGTTCCTGCTCTAATACCTATTCCTGCTCTCCTGTCAGTTCCTGCTCCTGTTCCTGCTCTCACTCCTGTTTGTGGTCCTGATCCTGTTCCTGCTCTCACTCTTGTTCCTGCTCTCACTCCTCTTCCTGCTCGCACTCCTCTTCCTGCTCTCACTCCTGTTCCTGCTCCTGATCCTGTTCCTGCTCTCACTCCTGTTCCTCCTCTCCCACCAGTTCCTGCTCCTGTTCCTGCTCTCACTCCTGTTTGTGGTCCTGATCCTGTTCCTGCTTTCACTCCTGTTCCTGCTTTCACTCCTGTTCCTGCTCTCACTCCTGTTCCTGCTCTCATTCCTCTTCCTGTTCTTACTCCTGTTCCTGCTCCTGCTTCTTTTTCTGCTCCCACTCCTGTTCCTGCTCTCACTCTTGTTCGTGCTCTCACTCTTGTTCCTGCTCTCACTCCTGTTCCTGCTCGCACTCCTGTTCCTGCTCTCACATCATTTCTGCTCTCACTCCTGTTCCTGCTCTCACATCGTTTTTGCTCTCGTTCCTGTTCCTGCTCTCACTCCTGTTTCAGCTTTTATTCCTGCTCCCTCTCCTTCTCTGCTCCTACTCCTATTCCTGTTCTTACTCCTGTTCCTGCTCTCACTTCTGTTTCTGCATTCGCTCCATTCTGGTTCCCATTCCTGTTCTTGCTCCCAATCCTATTCCTGCTCTTATTCCTCCTCTCACTCCTGTTCCTGCTTTTACTCCTGTTCCTGCTCTCACTCCTGTACCTGCTCCTGACCCTGTTCCTGCTTTCTCTGCTGTTCCTGCTTTCACTCCTGTTCCTGCTCTCTCTCCTGTTCCTGCTCTCACTCCTGTTCCTGCTCTCACTCCTGTTCCTGATTTCACTCCTATTCCTGCTCTCACTCCTGTTCCTGCTCTCTCTTCTGTTTCTACATTTGCTCCGATTCCTGCTCTCAGTCCTAGACCTGTTCCCGCTCCTGCTCCTGTTCCTGCTCTCACGCCTGTTCCTGCTCTCACGCCTGTTCCTGCTCTCACGCCTGTTCCTGCTCTCACGCCTGTTCCTGCTCTCACGCCTGTTCCTGCTCTCACGCCTGTTCCTGCTCTTACTCCTGTTCCTGCTCCCACTCTTGGTCCTGCTCTCAATCCTGTTCCTGCTCTCACTCCTGTTCCTGCTCTCATTCCTCTTTCTGTTCTTAGTCCTGTTCCCGATCTCACTCCTGTTCCTGCTCTCACTCCTATTCCTGCTCCCACTCCTGTTCCTGCTCTCACCTCTGTTTATGCATTTGCTCCTATTCCTGCTCTCACTCCTCTTCCTGCTCTCACTACTATTCCTGCTCCTGATCCTGTTCCTGCTCTCACTCCTGTTCCTGCTCTCCCACCAGTTCCTGCTCCTGTTCCTGCTCTCACTCCTGTTTGTGGTCCTGATCCTGTTCCTGCTTTCACTCTTGTTCCTGCTCTCACTCCAGTCCCTGCTCTCACTACTCTTCCTGCTCTCACTCCTGTTCCTGCTCTCACTCCTGTTCCTGCTCTCACTCCTGTTCCTGCTCTCATTCCTCTTCCTGTTCTTACTCCTGTTCCTGCTCCTGCTTCTTTTTCTGCTCCCACTCCTGTTCCTGCTCTCACTCTTGTTCGTGCTCTCACTCCTGTTCCTGCTCTCACTCCTGTTCCTGCTCTCACTCTTGTTCGTGCTCTCACTCCTGTTCCTGCTCTCATTCCTCTTCCTGTTCTTACTCCTGTTCCTGCTCTCACTCTTGTTCGTGCTCACTCCTGTTCCTGCTCTCATTCCTCTTCCTGTTCTTACTCCTGTTCCTGCTCTCACTCTTGTTCCTGCTCTCACTCCTGTTCCTGCTCACACTCCTGTTCCTGCTCTCACTCCTGTTCCTGCTCGCACTCCTGTTCCTGCTCGCACTCCTGTTCCTGCTCTCACATCATTTCTGCTCGCACTCCTGTTCCTGCTCTCACATCGTTTTTGCTCTCGTTCCTGTTCCTGCTCTGACTCCTGTTCCAGCTTTTATTCCTGCTCCCTCTCCTTCTCTGCTCCTACTCCTATTCCTGTTCTTACTCCTGTTCCTGCTCTCACTTCTGTTTCTGCATTCGCTCCATTCCAGTTCCCATTCCTGTTCTTGCTCCCAATCCTATTCCTGCTCTTATTCCTCCTCTCACTCCTGTTCCTGCTTTCACTCCTGTTCCTGCTCTCTCTCCTGTTCCTGCTTTCACTCCTGTTCCTGCTCTCACTCCTGTTCCTGCTCTCACTCCTGTTCCTGCTCTCACTCCTGTTCCTGCTCTCACTCCTGTTCCTGCTCTCACTCCTGTTCCTGCTCTCACTCCTGTTCCTGCTCGCACTCCTGTTCCTGATTTCACTCCTATTCCTGCTCTCACTCCTGTTCCTGCTCTCTCTTCTGTTTCTACATTTGTTCCGATTCCTGCCATCAATCCTGTTCCCGCTCCTGCTCCTGTTCCTGCTCTCACGCCTGTTCCTGCTCTTACTCCTGTTTCTGCTCCCACTCCTGGTCCTGCTCTCATTCCTCTTCCTGTTCTTACTCCTGTTCCCGCTCTCACTCCTGTTCCTGCTCTCACTCCTATTCCTGCTCCCACTCCTGTTCCTGCTCTCACTTCTGTTCCTGCTCTCATTCCTCTTCCTGTTCTTACTCCTGTTCCTGCTCCTGCTTCTTCTTCTGCTCCCACTCCTGTTCCTGCTCTCACTCTTGTTCAAGCTCTCACTGCTATTCCTGCTTTCATTCCTGTTCCTGCTCCTGCTCCTGTTCCTGCCCTCACTCCTGTTCCTGCTCCTGATCCTGTTCCTGCTCTAATACCTATTCCTGCTCTCCTGTCAGTTCCTGCTCCTGTTCCTGCTCTCACTCCTGTTTGTGGTCCTGATCCTGTTCCTGCTCTCACTCTTGTTCCTGCTCTCACTCCTCTTCCTGCTCTCACTCCTCTTCCTGCTCTCACTCCTGTTCCTGCTCCTGATCCTGTTCCTGCTCTCACTCCTGTTCCTCCTCTCCCACCAGTTCCTGCTCCTGTTCCTGCTCTCACTCCTGTTTGTGGTCCTGATCCTGTTCCTGCTTTCACTCCTGTTCCTGCTCTCACTCCTGTTCCTGCTCTCATTCCTCTTCCTGTTCTTACTCCTGTTCCTGCTCCTGCTTCTTTTTCTGCTCCCACTCCTGTTCCTGCTCTCACTCTTGTTCGTGCTCTCACTCTTGTTCCTGCTCTCACTCCTGTTCCTGCTCGCACTCCTGTTCCTGCTCTCACATCATTTCTGCTCTCACTCCTGTTCCTGCTCTCACATCGTTTTTGCTCTCGTTCCTGTTCCTGCTCTCACTCCTGTTTCAGCTTTTATTCCTGCTCCCTCTCCTTCTCTGCTCCTACTCCTATTCCTGTTCTTACTCCTGTTCCTGCTCTCACTTCTGTTTCTGCATTCGCTCCATTCTGGTTCCCATTCCTGTTCTTGCTCCCAATCCTATTCCTGCTCTTATTCCTCCTCTCACTCCTGTTCCTGCTTTTACTCCTGTTCCTGCTCTCACTCCTGTACCTGCTCCTGACCCTGTTCCTGCTTTCTCTGCTGTTCCTGCTTTCACTCCTGTTCCTGCTCTCTCTCCTGTTCCTGCTCTCACTCCTGTTCCTGCTCTCACTCCTGTTCCTGATTTCACTCCTATTCCTGCTCTCACTCCTGTTCCTGCTCTCTCTTCTGTTTCTACATTTGCTCCGATTCCTGCTCTCAGTCCTAGTCCTGTTCCCGCTCCTGCTCCTGTTCCTGCTCTCACGCCTGTTCCTGCTCTCACGCCTGTTCCTGCTCTCACGCCTGTTCCTGCTCTCACGCCTGTTCCTGCTCTCACGCCTGTTCCTGCTCTCACGCCTGTTCCTGCTCTTACTCCTGTTCCTGCTCCCACTCTTGGTCCTGCTCTCAATCCTGTTCCTGCTCTCACTCCTGTTCCTGCTCTCATTCCTCTTTCTGTTCTTAGTCCTGTTCCCGATCTCACTCCTGTTCCTGCTCTCACTCCTATTCCTGCTCCCACTCCTGTTCCTGCTCTCACCTCTGTTTATGCATTTGCTCCTATTCCTGCTCTCACTCCTCTTCCTGCTCTCACTCCTATTCCTGCTCCTGATCCTGTTCCTGCTCTCACTCCTGTTCCTGCTCTCCCACCAGTTCCTGCTCCTGTTCCTGCTCTCACTCCTGTTTGTGGTCCTGATCCTGTTCCTGCTTTCACTCTTGTTCCTGCTCTCACTCCAGTCCCTGCTCTCACTACTCTTCCTGCTCTCACTCCTGTTCCTGCTCTCACTCCTGTTCCTGCTCTCATTCCTCTTCCTGTTCTTACTCCTGTTCCTGCTCCTGCTTCTTTTTCTGCTCCCACTCCTGTTCCTGCTCTCACTCTTGTTCGTGCTCTCACTCCTGTTCCTGCTCTCACTCCTGTTCCTGCTCTCACTCTTGTTCGTGCTCTCACTCCTGTTCCTGCTCTCATTCCTCTTCCTGTTCTTACTCCTGTTCCTGCTCTCACTCTTGTTCGTGCTCACTCCTGTTCCTGCTCTCATTCCTCTTCCTGTTCTTACTCCTGTTCCTGCTCTCACTCTTGTTCCTGCTCTCACTCCTGTTCCTGCTCACACTCCTGTTCCTGCTCTCACTCCTGTTCCTGCTCGCACTCCTGTTCCTGCTCGCACTCCTGTTCCTGCTCTCACATCATTTCTGCTCTCACTCCTGTTCCTGCTCTCACATCGTTTTTGCTCTCGTTCCTGTTCCTGCTCTGACTCCTGTTCCAGCTTTTATTCCTGCTCCCTCTCCTTCTCTGCTCCTACTCCTATTCCTGTTCTTACTCCTGTTCCTGCTCTCACTTCTGTTTCTGCATTCGCTCCATTCCAGTTCCCATTCCTGTTCTTGCTCCCAATCCTATTCCTGCTCTTATTCCTCCTCTCACTCCTGTTCCTGCTTTCACTCCTGTTCCTGCTCTCTCTCCTGTTCCTGCTCTCACTCCTGTTCCTGCTCTCACTCCTGTTCCTGCTCTCACTCCTGTTCCTGCTCTCACTCCTGTTCCTGCTCTCACTCCTGTTCCTGCTCTCACTCCTGTTCCTGCTCGCACTCCTGTTCCTGATTTCACTCCTATTCCTGCTCTCACTCCTGTTCCTGCTCTCTCTTCTGTTTCTACATTTGCTCCGATTCCTGCTCTCAGTCCTGTTCCCGCTCCTGCTCCTGTTCCTGCTCTCACGCCTGTTCCTGCTCTCACGCCTGTTCCTGCTCTCACGCCTGTTCCTGCTCTTACTCCTGTTCCTGCTCCCACTCTTGTTCCTGCTCTCAATCCTGTTCCTGCTCACACTCCTGCTCCTGCTCTCATTCCTCTTTCTGTTCTTACTCCTGTTCCTGCTCTCACTTCTGTTTATGCATTTGCTCCTATTCCTGCTCTCACTCCTGTTCCCACTCCTGCTCCTGTTCCTGCTCCCAACCCTGTTCCTGCTCCCACTCCTTTTCCTGCTCCCACTCCTTTTCCTGATCCCACTCCTGTTCCTGCTCTCACTCCAGTTCCTGCCCTCAAACCTGTTCCTGCTCTCACTCCTGTTCCTGCTCTCACTCCTGTTCCTGATCTCACTCCTATTCCTGCTCTCACTCCTGTTCCTGCTCTCTCTTCTGTTTCTACATTTGTTCCGATTCCTGCCATCAATCCTGTTCCCGCTCCTGCTCCTGTTCCTGCTCTCACGCCTGTTCCTGCTCTTACTCCTGTTTCTGCTCCCACTCCTGGTCCTGCTCTCATTCCTCTTCCTGTTCTTACTCCTGTTCCCGCTCTCACTCCTGTTCCTGCTCTCACTCCTATTCCTGCTCCCTCTCCTGTTCCTGCTCTCACTTCTGTTTATGCATTTGCTCCTATTCCTGCTCTCACTCCTGTTCCCACTCCTGCTCCTGTTCCTGCTCCCACCCCTGTTCCTGCTCCCACTCCTTTTCCTGCTCTCACTCCTGTTCCTGCTCTCATTCCTCTTCCTGTTCTTACTCCTGTTCCTGCTCCTGCTTCTTTTTCTGCTCCCACTCCTGTTCCTGCTCTCACTCTTGTTCAAGCTCTCACTGCTATTCCTGCTTTCATTCCTGTTCCTGCTCCTGCTCCTGTTCCTGCCCTCACTCCTGTTCCTGCTCCTGATCCTGTTCCTGCTCTAATACCTATTCCTGCTCTCCTGTCAGTTCCTGCTCCTGTTCCTGCTCTCACTCCTGTTTGTGGTCCTGATCCTGTTCCTGCTCTCACTCTTGTTCCTGCTCTCACTCCTCTTCCTGCTCTCACTCTTGTTCCTGCTCTCACTCCTGTTCCTGCTCCTGATCCTGTTCCTGCTCTCACTCCTGTTCCTCCTCTCCCACCAGTTCCTGCTCCTGTTCCTGCTCTCACTCCTGTTTGTGGTCCTGATCCTGTTCCTGCTTTCACTCCTGTTCCTGCTTTCACTCCTGTTCCTGCTTTCACTCCTGTTCCTGCTCTCACTCCTGTTCCTGCACTCATTCCTCTTCCTGTTCTTACTCCTGTTCCTGCTCCTGCTTCTTTTTCTGCTCCCACTCCTGTTCCTGCTCTCACTCTTGTTCGTGCTCTCACTCTTGTTCCTGCTCTCACTCCTGTTCCTGCTCGCACTCCTGTTCCTGCTCTCACATCATTTCTGCTCTCACTCCTGTTCCTGCTCTCACATCGTTTTTGCTCTCGTTCCTGTTCCTGCTCTCACTCCTGTTTCAGCTTTTATTCCTGCTCCCTCTCCTTCTCTGCTCCTACTCCTATTCCTGTTCTTACTCCTGTTCCTGCTCTCACTTCTGTTTCTGCATTCGCTCCATTCTGGTTCCCATTCCTGTTCTTGCTCCCAATCCTATTCCTGCTCTTATTCCTCCTCTCACTCCTGTTCCTGCTTTTACTCCTGTTCCTGCTCTCACTCCTGTACCTGCTCCTGACCCTGTTCCTGCTTTCTCTGCTGTTCCTGCTTTCACTCCTGTTCCTGCTCTCTCTCCTGTTCCTGCTCTCACTCCTGTTCCTGCTCTCACTCCTGTTCCTGATTTCACTCCTATTCCTGCTCTCACTCCTGTTCCTGCTCTCTCTTCTGTTTCTACATTTGCTCCGATTCCTGCTCTCAGTCCTAGTCCTGTTCCCGCTCCTGCTCCTGTTCCTGCTCTCACGCCTGTTCCTGCTCTCACGCCTGTTCCTGCTCTCACGCCTGTTCCTGCTCTCACGCCTGTTCCTGCTCTCACGCCTGTTCCTGCTCTCACGCCTGTTCCTGCTCTCACGCCTGTTCCTGCTCTTACTCCTGTTCCTGCTCCCACTCTTGGTCCTGCTCTCTATCCTGTTCCTGCTCTCACTCCTGTTCCTGCTCTCATTCCTCTTTCTGTTCTTAGTCCTGTTCCCGATCTCACTCCTGTTCCTGCTCTCACTCCTATTCCTGCTCCCACTCCTGTTCCTGCTCTCACCTCTGTTTATGCATTTGCTCCTATTCCTGCTCTCACTCCTCTTCCTGCTCTCACTCCTATTCCTGCTCCTGATCCTGTTCCTGCTCTCACTCCTGTTCCTGCTCTCCCACCAGTTCCTGCTCCTGTTCCTGCTCTCACTCCTGTTTGTGGTCCTGATCCTGTTCCTGCTTTCACTCTTGTTCCTGCTCTCACTCCAGTCCCTGCTCTCACTACTCTTCCTGCTCTCACTCCTGTTCCTGCTCTCACTCCTGTTCCTGCTCTCATTCCTCTTCCTGTTCTTACTCCTGTTCCTGCTCCTGCTTCTTTTTCTGCTCCCACTCCTGTTCCTGCTCTCACTCTTGTTCGTGCTCTCACTCCTGTTCCTGCTCTCACTCCTGTTCCTGCTCTCACTCTTGTTCGTGCTCTCACTCCTGTTCCTGCTCTCATTCCTCTTCCTGTTCTTACTCCTGTTCCTGCTCTCACTCTTGTTCGTGCTCACTCCTGTTCCTGCTCTCATTCCTCTTCCTGTTCTTACTCCTGTTCCTGCTCTCACTCTTGTTCCTGCTCTCACTCCTGTTCCTGCTCTCACTCCTGTTCCTGCTCACACTCCTGTTCCTGCTCTCACTCCTGTTCCTGCTCGCACTCCTGTTCCTGCTCGCACTCCTGTTCCTGCTCTCACATCATTTCTGCTCTCACTCCTGTTCCTGCTCTCACATCGTT
This sequence comes from Carcharodon carcharias, assembly GCF_017639515.1. Lineage (NCBI taxonomy): Eukaryota > Metazoa > Chordata > Chondrichthyes > Lamniformes > Lamnidae > Carcharodon > Carcharodon carcharias. Next base: position 62,973,342 of record NC_054479.1, read on the forward strand.
TTTGCTCTCGTTCCTGTTCCTGCTCTGACTCCTGTTCCAGCTTTTATTCCTGCTCCCTCTCCTTCTCTGCTCCTACTCCTATTCCTGTTCTTACTCCTGTTCCTGCTCTCACTTCTGTTTCTGCATTCGCTCCATTCCAGTTCCCATTCCTGTTCTTGCTCCCAATCCTATTCCTGCTCTTATTCCTCCTCTCACTCCTGTTCCTGCTTTCACTCCTGTTCCTGCTCTCTCTCCTGTTCCTGCTCTCACTCCTGTTCCTGCTCTCACTCCTGTTCCTGCTCTCACTCCTGTTCCTGCTCTCACTCCTGTTCCTGCTCTCACTCCTGTTCCTGCTCTCACTCCTGTTCCTGCTCTCACTCCTGTTCCTGCTCGCACTCCTGTTCCTGATTTCACTCCTATTCCTGCTCTCACTCCTGTTCCTGCTCTCTCTTCTGTTTCTACATTTGCTCCGATTCCTGCTCTCAGTCCTGTTCCCGCTCCTGCTCCTGTTCCTGCTCTCACGCCTGTTCCTGCTCTCACGCCTGTTCCTGCTCTCACGCCTGTTCCTGCTCTTACTCCTGTTCCTGCTCCCACTCTTGTTCCTGCTCTCAATCCTGTTCCTGCTCACACTCCTGCTCCTGCTCTCATTCCTCTTTCTGTTCTTACTCCTGTTCCTGCTCTCACTTCTGTTTATGCATTTGCTCCTATTCCTGCTCTCACTCCTGTTCCCACTCCTGCTCCTGTTCCTGCTCCCAACCCTGTTCCTGCTCCCACTCCTTTTCCTGCTCCCACTCCTTTTCCTGATCCCACTCCTGTTCCTGCTCTCACTCCAGTTCCTGCCCTCAAACCTGTTCCTGCTCTCACTCCTGTTCCTGCTCTCACTCCTGTTCCTGCTCTCACTCCTGTTCCTGCTCTCACTCCTGTTCCTGCTCTCTCTTCTGTTTCTACATTTGTTCCGATTCCTGCCATCAATCCTGTTCCCGCTCCTGCTCCTGTTCCTGCTCTCACGCCTGTTCCTGCTCTTACTCCTGTTTCTGCTCCCACTCCTGGTCCTGCTCTCATTCCTCTTCCTGTTCTTACTCCTGTTCCCGCTCTCACTCCTGTTCCTGCTCTCACTCCTATTCCTGCTCCCTCTCCTGTTCCTGCTCTCACTTCTGTTTATGCATTTGCTCCTATTCCTGCTCTCACTCCTGTTCCCACTCCTGCTCCTGTTCCTGCTCCCACCCCTGTTCCTGCTCCCACTCCTTTTCCTGCTCTCACTCCTGTTCCTGCTCTCATTCCTCTTCCTGTTCTTACTCCTGTTCCTGCTCCTGCTTCTTTTTCTGCTCCCACTCCTGTTCCTGCTCTCACTCTTGTTCAAGCTCTCACTGCTATTCCTGCTTTCATTCCTGTTCCTGCTCCTGCTCCTGTTCCTGCCCTCACTCCTGTTCCTGCTCCTGATCCTGTTCCTGCTCTAATACCTATTCCTGCTCTCCTGTCAGTTCCTGCTCCTGTTCCTGCTCTCACTCCTGTTTGTGGTCCTGATCCTGTTCCTGCTCTCACTCTTGTTCCTGCTCTCACTCCTCTTCCTGCTCTCACTCCTCTTCCTGCTCTCACTCCTGTTCCTGCTCCTGATCCTGTTCCTGCTCTCACTCCTGTTCCTGCTCTCCCACAAGTTCCTGCTCCTGTTCCTGCTCTCACTCCTGTTTGTGGTCCTGATCCTGTTCCTGCTCTCACTCCTGTTCCTGCTCTCACTCCAGTTCCTGCTCTCACTCCTCTTCCTGCTCTCACTCCTGTTCCTGCTCTCACTCCTGTTCCTGCTCTCACTCCTGTTCCTGCTCTCATTCCTCTTCCTGTTCTTACTCCTGTTCCTGCTCCTGCTTCTTTTTCTGCTCCCACTCCTGTTCCTGCTCTCACTCTTGTTCGTGCTCTCACTCTTGTTCCTGCTCTCACTCCTGTTCCTTCTCTCACTCCTGTTCCTGCTCGCACTCCTGTTCCTGCTCTCACATCATTTCTGCTCTCACTCCTGTTCCTGCTCTCACATCGTTTTTGCTCTCGTTCCTGTTCCTGCTCTCACTCCTGTTCCAGCTTTTATTCCTGCTCCCTCTCCTTCTCTACTCCTACTCCTATTCCTGTTCTTACTCCTGTTCCTGCTCTCACTTCTGTTTCTGCATTCGCTCCATTCCAGTTCCCATTCCTGTTCTTGCTCCCAATCCTATTCCTGCTCTTATTCCTCCTCTCACTCCTGTTCCTGCTTTTACTCCTGTTCCTGCTCTCACTCCTGTACCTGCTCCTGACCCTGTTCCTGCTTTCTCTCCTGTTCCTGCTTTCACTGCTGTTCCTGCTCTCTCTCCTGTTCCTGCTCTCACTCCTGCTCCTGCTCTCACTGCTGTTCCTGATTTCACTCCTATTCCTGCTCTCAATCCTGTTCCTGCTCTCTCTTCTGTTTCTACATTTGCTCCGATTCCTGCTCTCAGTCCTGTTCCCGCTCCTGCTCCTGTTCCTGCTCTCACGCCTGTTCCTGCTCTCACGCCTGTTCCTGCTCTCACGCCTGTTCCTGCTCTTACTCCTGTTCCTGCTCCCACTCTTGGTCCTGCTCTCAATACTGTTCCTGCTCTCATTCCTCTTTCTGTTCTTACTCCTGTTCCCGATCTCACTCCTGTTCCCGATCTCACTCCTGTTCCTGCTCTCACTCCTATTCCTGCTCCCACTCCTGTTCCTGCTCTCACCTCTGTTTATGCATTTGCTCCTATTCCTGCTCTCACTCCTGTTCCCACTCCTGCTCCTGTTCCTGCTCCCAACCCTGTTCCTGCTCCCACCCCTGTTCCTGCTCCCACTCCTTTTCCTGATCCCACTCCTGTTCCTGCTCCCACTCCTGTTCCTGCTCTCACTCCTGTTCCTGCTCTCACTCCTGTTCCTGCTCTCACTCCTGTTCCTGCTCTCACTCCTGTTCCTGATCTCACTCCTATTCCTGCTCTCACTCCAGTTCCTGCCCTCAAACCTGTTCCTGCTCTCACTCCTGTTCCTGCTCTCACTCCTGTTCCTGCTCTCACTCCTGTTCCTGCTCTCACTCCTGTTCCTGCTCTCACTCCTGTTCCTGATCTCACTCCTATTCCTGCTCTCACTCCTGTTCCTGCTCTCACTCCTGTTCCTGCTCTCACTCCTGTTCCTGATCTCACTCCTATTCCTGCTCTCACTCCTGTTCCTGCTCTCTCTACTGTTTCTACATTTGCTCCGATTCCTGCTCTCAATCCTGTTCCCGCTCCTGCTCCTGTTCCTGCTCTCACGCCTGTTCCTGCTCTTACTCCTGTTCCTGCTCCCACTCCTGGTCCTGCTCTCATTCCTCTTCCTGTTCTTACTCTTGTTCCCGCTCTCACTCCTGTTCCTGCTCTCACTCCTATTCCTGCTCCCACTCCTGTTCCTGCTCTCACTTCTGTTTATGCATTTGCTCCTATTCCTGCTCTCACTCCTGTTCCCACTCCTGCTCCTGTTCCTGCTCCCACCCCTGTTCCTGCTCCCACCCCTGTTCCTGCTCCCACCCCTGTTCCTGCTCCCACCCCTGTTCCTGCTCCCACCCCTGTTCCTGCTCCCACCCCTGTTCCTGCTCCCACCCCTGTTCCTGCTCTCACTCCTTTTCCTGCTCTCACTCCTGTTCCTGCTCTCATTCCTCTTCCTGTTCTTACTCCTGTTCCTGCTCCTGCTTCTTTTTCTGCTCCCATTCCTGTTCCTGCTCTCACTCTTGTTCCAGCTCTCACTCCTGTTCCTGCTCCTGATCCTGTTCCTGCTCTAACACCTATTCCTGCTCTCCTGTCAGTTCCTGCTCCTGTTCCTGCTCTCACTTCTGTTTGTGGTCCTGATCCTGTTCCTGCTTTCACTCCTGTTCCTGCTCTCATTCCTGTTTGTGGTCCTGATCCTCTTCCTGCTTTCACTCCTGTTCCTGCTCTCACTCCAGTTCCTGCTCTCACTCCTCATCCTGCTCACACTCCTGTTCCTGGTCTCACTCCTGTTCCTGCTCTCAATCCTGTTCCTGCTCTCACATCATTTCTGCTCTCACTCCTGTTCCTGCTTTCACTCCTTGTTCCTGTTTTATTCCTCCTCCCACTCATCTGCTCCCACTCCTGTTCCTGCTCCCACTCCTGTTCCTTCGCTCACTCCAGTTCCTACTCTCACTCCTATTCCTGCTCCTGCTCCTGTTCCTGCTCCCACTCCTGTTCCTGCTCCCACTCCTTTTCCTGCTCCCACTCCTTTTCCTGCTTTCACTCCTGTTCCTCCTCTCACTCCTGTTCCTGCTCTCACTGCTGTTCTTGCTCTCACTCCTGTTCCTGCTCTCACTACTGTTCCTGCTCTCACTCCAGCTCCTGCTCCTCTTTCTGCTCTAACTCCTGTTGCTGCTCCCACTCCTGTTGCTGCTCCCACTCCTGTTTCTGCTCCTGCTCCTGTTCCTGCTCCCACTCCTGTTCCTGCTCTCACTCCTGTCCCTACTCTCACTCCAGTTCCTTCACTCACTCCAGTTGCTGCTCTCAATCCTGTTTCTGCTCTCACTCCAGTTCCTGCTCTCACTCCTGTTCCTGCTCTCACTACTGTTCCTTCTCCCACTCCTGTTCTTGCTCCTTATCCTGTGCCTGCTCTCACTCCTGTTCCTGCTCTCACTCCTGTTCCTGCTCTCACTCCTGTTCCTGCTCTCACTCCTGTTCCTGCTCTCACTCCTGATCCTGCTCTCATTCCTCTTCCTGTTCTTACTCCTGTTCCTGCTCCTGCTTCTTTTTCTGCTCCCACTCCTGTTCTTGCTCTCACTCTTGTTCCTGCTCTCACTCCTGTTCCTGCTCTCACTCCTTTTCCTGCTCTCACATCATTTCTGCTCTCACTCCTGTTCCTGCTCTCACATCGTTTTTGCTCTCGTTCCTGTTCCTGCGCTCACTCCTGTTCCAGCTTTTATTCCTGCTCCCACTCCTTCTCTGCTCCTACTCCTATTCCTGTTCTTACTCCTGTTCCTGCTCTCACTTCTGTTTCTGCATTCGCTCTATTCCAGTTCCCATTCCTGTTCTTGCTCCCAATCCTATTCCTGCTCTTATTCCTCCTCTCACTCCTGTTCCTGCGCCCACTCCTGTTCCTGCTCTCACTCCTGTTCCTGGTCTGACTCCTCTTCCTGCACCTGCCCCTATTCCTGCTCCTGATCCTGCTCCCACTCCTGTTCCTGCTCCCACTCCTGTTACTGCTCCCACTCATGTTCCTGCGCGCGCTCCTGATCCTGCTCTCACTCCTGTTCCTGCTCTCACTCCTGTTCCTGCTCTCACTCCTGTTCCTGCTCCCACTCCTTTTCCTGCTCTCACTCCTGTTCCTGCTCTCATTCCTCTTCCTGTTCTTACTCCTGTTCCTGCTCCTGCTTCTTTTTCTGCTCTCACTCCTGTTCCTGCTCTCACTCTTGTTCAAGCTCTCACTGCTATTCCTGCTTTCATTCCTGTTCCTGCTCCTGCTCCTGTTCCTGCCCTCACTCCTGTTCCTGCTCCTGATCCTGTTCCTGCTCTAATACCTATTCCTGCTCTCCTGTCAGTTCCTGCTCCTGTTCCTGCTCTCACTCCTGTTTGTGGTCCTGATCCTGTTCCTGCTCTCACTCTTGTTCCTGCTCTCACTCCTCTTCCTGCTCTCACTCCTCTTCCTGCTCTCACTCCTGTTCCTGCTCCTGATCCTGTTCCTGCTCTCACTCCTGTTCCTGCTCTCCCACAAGTTCCTGCTCCTGTTCCTGCTCTCACTCCTGTTTGTGGTCCTGATCCTGTTCCTGCTCTCACTCCAGTTCCTGCTCTCACTCCAGTTCCTGCTCTCACTCCTGTTCCTGCTCCCACTGCTATTCCTGCTCCCACTCCAGTTCCTGCTCTCCCCCCTGTTCCTGCTCTCCCCCCTGTTCCTGCTCTCCCTCCTGTTCCTGCTCTCCCTCCTGTTCCTGCTCTCCCTCCTGTTCCTGCTCTCACACCTGTTCCTGCACTCACACCTGTTCTTGCTGCTGATCCTGTTCCTGCTCTCACTCCTGTTCCTGCTGTCACTCCTGTTCTTGTTCTCACTCCTGTTCCTTCTCTCACATCTGTTTCTGCATTTGCTAATACTCCTACTCTCACTCCTTTTCACACTCCTGCTCCTGTTCCTGCTCGCACTCCTTTTCCTGCTCCCACTCCTGTTCCTGATCCTGCTCCTTTTCCTGCTCTCACTCCTGTTCCTGCTCCTACCCCTGTTCCTGATCTCACACCTGATACTGCTCTCACTGCTGTTCCTGCTCCCACTGCTGTTCCCGCTCTCAATCCAATTCCTGCTCTCACTCCTGTCCCTGCTCTCACTCCTGTTCCTGCTCTCACTCCTGTTCCTGCTCTCACTCCTGTTCCTGCTCTCACTCCTGTTCCAGCTCTCACTCCTGTTCCTGCTCTCACTCCTGTTCCTGCTCTCACTCCTGTTCCTGCTCTCACTCTTGTTCGTGCTCTCACTCTTGTTCCTGCTCTCACTCCTGTTCCTTCTCTCACTCCTGTTCCTGCTCGCACTCCTGTTCCTGCTCTCACATCATTTCTGCTCTCACTCCTGTTCCTGCTCTCACATCGTTTTTGCTCTCGTTCCTGTTCCTGCTCTCACTCCTGTTCCAGCTTTTATTCCTGCTCCCTCTCCTTCTCTACTCCTACTCCTATTCCTGTTCTTACTCCTGTTCCTGCTCTCACTTCTGTTTCTGCATTCGCTCCATTCCAGTTCCCATTCCTGTTCTTGCTCCCAATCCTATTCCTGCTCTTATTCCTCCTCTCACTCCTGTTCCTGCTTTTACTCCTGTTCCTGCTCTCACTCCTGTTCCTGCTCCTGACCCTGTTCCTGCTTTCTCTCCTGTTCCTGCTTTCACTGCTGTTCCTGCTCTCTCTCCTGTTCCTGCTCTCACTCCTGCTCCTGCTCTCACTGCTGTTCCTGATTTCACTCCTATTCCTGCTCTCAATCCTGTTCCTGCTCTCTCTTCTGTTTCTACATTTGCTCCGATTCCTGCTCTCAGTCCTGTTCCCGCTCCTGCTCCTGTTCCTGCTCTCACGCCTGTTCCTGCTCTCACGCCTGTTCCTGCTCTCACGCCTGTTCCTGCTCTTACTCCTGTTCCTGCTCCCACTCTTGGTCCTGCTCTCAATACTGTTCCTGCTCTCATTCCTCTTTCTGTTCTTACTCCTGTTCCCGATCTCACTCCTGTTCCCGATCTCACTCCTGTTCCTGCTCTCACTCCTATTCCTGCTCCCACTCCTGTTCCTGCTCTCACCTCTGTTTATGCATTTGCTCCTATTCCTGCTCTCACTCCTGTTCCCACTCCTGCTCCTGTTCCCGCTCCCAACCCTGTTCCTGCTCCCACCCCTGTTCCTGCTCCCACTCCTTTTCCTGATCCCACTCCTGTTCCTGCTCCCACTCCTGTTCCTGCTCTCACTCCTGTTCCTGCTCTCACTCCTGTTCCTGCTCTCACTCCTGTTCCTGCTCTCACTCCTGTTCCTGATCTCACTCCTATTCCTGCTCTCACTCCAGTTCCTGCCCTCAAACCTGTTCCTGCTCTCACTCCTGTTCCTGCTCTCACTCCTGTTCCTGCTCTCACTCCTGTTCCTGCTCTCACTCCTGTTCCTGCTCTCACTCCTGTTCCTGATCTCACTCCTATTCCTGCTCTCACTCCTGTTCCTGCTCTCACTCCTGTTCCTGCTCTCACTCCTGTTCCTGATCTCACTCCTATTCCTGCTCTCACTCCTGTTCCTGCTCTCTCTACTGTTTCTACATTTGCTCCGATTCCTGCTCTCAATCCTGTTCCCGCTCCTGCTCCTGTTCCTGCTCTCACGCCTGTTCCTGCTCTCACTCCTGTTCCTGCTCCCACTCCTGGTCCTGCTCTCATTCCTCTTCCTGTTCTCACTCTTGTTCCCGCTCTCACTCCTGTTCCTGCTCTCACTCCTATTCCTGCTCCCACTCCTGTTCCTGCTCTCACTTCTGTTTATGCATTTGCTCCTATTCCTGCTCTCACTCCTGTTCCCACTCCTGCTCCTGTTCCTGCTCCCACCCCTGTTCCTGCTCCCACCCCTGTTCCTGCTCCCACCCCTGTTCCTGCTCCCACCCCTGTTCCTGCTCCCACCCCTGTTCCTGCTCCCACCCCTGTTCCTGCTCTCACTCCTTTTCCTGCTCTCACTCCTGTTCCTGCTCTCATTCCTCTTCCTGTTCTTACTCCTGTTCCTGCTCCTGCTTCTTTTTCTGCTCCCATTCCTGTTCCTGCTCTCACTCTTGTTCCAGCTCTCACTCCTGTTCCTGCTCCTGATCCTGTTCCTGCTCTAACACCTATTCCTGCTCTCCTGTCAGTTCCTGCTCCTGTTCCTGCTCTCACTTCTGTTTGTGGTCCTGATCCTGTTCCTGCTTTCACTCCTGTTCCTGCTCTCATTCCTGTTTGTGGTCCTGATCCTCTTCCTGCTTTCACTCCTGTTCCTGCTCTCACTCCAGTTCCTGCTCTCACTCCTCATCCTGCTCACACTCCTGTTCCTGGTCTCACTCCTGTTCCTGCTCTCAATCCTGTTCCTGCTCTCACATCATTTCTGCTCTCACTCCTGTTCCTGCTTTCACTCCTTGTTCCTGTTTTATTCCTCCTCCCACTCATCTGCTCCCACTCCTGTTCCTGCTCCCACTCCTGTTCCTTCGCTCACTCCAGTTCCTACTCTCACTCCTATTCCTGCTCCTGCTCCTGTTCCTGCTCCCACTCCTGTTCCTGCTCCCACTCCTTTTCCTGCTCCCACTCCTTTTCCTGCTTTCACTCCTGTTCCTCCTCTCACTCCTGTTCCTGCTCTCACTGCTGTTCTTGCTCTCACTCCTGTTCCTGCTCTCACTACTGTTCCTGCTCTCACTCCAGCTCCTGCTCCTCTTTCTGCTCTAACTCCTGTTGCTGCTCCCACTCCTGTTGCTGCTCCCACTCCTGTTTCTGCTCCTGCTCCTGTTCCTGCTCCCACTCCTGTTCCTGCTCTCACTCCTGTCCCTACTCTCACTCCAGTTCCTTCACTCACTCCAGTTGCTGCTCTCAATCCTGTTTCTGCTCTCACTCCAGTTCCTGCTCTCACTCCAGTTCCTGCTCTCACTCCTGTTCCTGCTCTCACTACTGTTCCTTCTCCCACTCCTGTTCTTGCTCCTTATCCTGTGCCTGCTCTCACTCCTGTTCCTGCTCTCACTCCTGTTCCTGCTCTCACTCCTGTTCCTGCTCTCACTCCTGTTCCTGCTCTCACTCCTGATCCTGCTCTCATTCCTCTTCCTGTTCTTACTCCTGTTCCTGCTCCTGCTTCTTTTTCTGCTCCCACTCCTGTTCTTGCTCTCACTCTTGTTCCTGCTCTCACTCCTGTTCCTGCTCTCACTCCTTTTCCTGCTCTCACATCATTTCTGCTCTCACTCCTGTTCCTGCTCTCACATCGTTTTTGCTCTCGTTCCTGTTCCTGCGCTCACTCCTGTTCCAGCTTTTATTCCTGCTCCCACTCCTTCTCTGCTCCTACTCCTATTCCTGTTCTTACTCCTGTTCCTGCTCTCACTTCTGTTTCTGCATTCGCTCTATTCCAGTTCCCATTCCTGTTCTTGCTCCCAATCCTATTCCTGCTCTTATTCCTCCTCTCACTCCTGTTCCTGCGCCCACTCCTGTTCCTGCTCTCACTCCTGTTCCTGGTCTGACTCCTCTTCCTGCACCTGCCCCTATTCCTGCTCCTGATCCTGCTCCCACTCCTGTTCCTGCTCCCACTCCTGTTACTGCTCCCACTCATGTTCCTGCGCGCGCTCCTGATCCTGCTCTCACTCCTGTTCCTGCTCTCACTCCTGTTCCTGCTCTCACTCCTGTTCCTGCTCCCACTCCTTTTCCTGTTCTCACTCCTGTTCCTGCTCTCATTCCTCTTCCTGTTCTTACTCCTGTTCCTGCTCCTGCTTCTTTTTCTGCTCTCACTCCTGTTCCTGCTCTCACTCTTGTTCAAGCTCTCACTGCTATTCCTGCTTTCATTCCTGTTCCTGCTCCTGCTCCTGTTCCTGCCCTCACTCCTGTTCCTGCTCCTGATCCTGTTCCTGCTCTAATACCTATTCCTGCTCTCCTGTCAGTTCCTGCTCCTGTTCCTGCTCTCACTCCTGTTTGTGGTCCTGATCCTGTTCCTGCTCTCACTCTTGTTCCTGCTCTCACTCCTCTTCCTGCTCTCACTCCTCTTCCTGCTCTCACTCCTGTTCCTGCTCCTGATCCTGTTCCTGCTCTCACTCCTGTTCCTGCTCTCCCACAAGTTCCTGCTCCTGTTCCTGCTCTCACTCCTGTTTGTGGTCCTGATCCTGTTCCTGCTCTCACTCCAGTTCCTGCTCTCACTCCAGTTCCTGCTCTCACTCCTGTTCCTGCTCCCACTGCTATTCCTGCTCCCACTCCAGTTCCTGCTCTCCCCCCTGTTCCTGCTCTCCCCCCTGTTCCTGCTCTCCCTCCTGTTCCTGCTCTCCCTCCTGTTCCTGCTCTCCCTCCTGTTCCTGCTCTCACACCTGTTCCTGCACTCACACCTGTTCTTGCTGCTGATCCTGTTCCTGCTCTCACTCCTGTTCCTGCTGTCACTCCTGTTCTTGTTCTCACTCCTGTTCCTTCTCTCACATCTGTTTCTGCATTTGCTAATACTCCTACTCTCACTCCTTTTCACACTCCTGCTCCTGTTCCTGCTCGCACTCCTTTTCCTGCTCCCACTCCTGTTCCTGATCCTGCTCCTTTTCCTGCTCTCACTCCTGTTCCTGCTCCTACCCCTGTTCCTGATCTCACACCTGATACTGCTCTCACTGCTGTTCCTGCTCCCACTGCTGTTCCCGCTCTCAATCCAATTCCTGCTCTCACTCCTGTCCCTGCTCTCACTCCTGTTCCTGCTCTCACTCCTGTTCCTGCTCTCACTCCTGTTCCTGCTCTCACTCCTGTTCCAGCTCTCACTCCTGTTCCTGCTCTCACTCCTGTTCCTGCTCTCACTCCTGTTCCTGCTCTCACTCCTGTTCCTGCTCTCACTCCTGTTCCTGCTCTCACTCCTGTTCCTGCTCTCATTCCTCTTCCTGTTCTTACTCCTGTTCCTGCTCCTGCTTCTTTTTCTGCTCCCACTCCTGTTCCTGCTCTCACTCTTGTTCGTGCTCTCACTCTTGTTCCTGCTCTCACTCCTGTTCCTTCTCTCACTCCTGTTCCTGCTCGCACTCCTGTTCCTGCTCTCACATCATTTCTGCTCTCACTCCTGTTCCTGCTCTCACATCGTTTTTGCTCTCGTTCCTGTTCCTGCTCTCACTCCTGTTCCAGCTTTTATTCCTGCTCCCTCTCCTTCTCTGCTCCTACTCCTATTCCTGTTCTTACTCCTGTTCCTGCTCTCACTTCTGTTTCTGCATTCGCTCCATTCCAGTTCCCATTCCTGTTCTTGCTCCCAATCCTATTCCTGCTCTTATTCCTCCTCTCACTCCTGTTCCTGCTTTTACTCCTGTTCCTGCTCTCACTCCTGTACCTGCTCCTGACCCTGTTCCTGCTTTCTCTCCTGTTCCTGCTTTCTCTCCTGTTCCTGCTTTCACTGCTGTTCCTGCTCTCTCTCCTGTTCCTGCTCTCACTCCTGTTCCTGCTCTCACTGCTGTTCCTGCTCTCTCTTCTGTTTCTACATTTGCTCCGATTCCTGCTCTCAGTCCTGTTCCCGCTCCTGCTCCTGTTCCTGCTCTCACGCCTGTTCCTGCTCTCACGCCTGTTCCTGCTCTCACGCCTGTTCCTGCTCTCACGCCTGTTCCTGCTCTTACTCCTGTTCCTGCTCCCACTCTTGGTCCTGCTCTCAATCCTGTTCCTGCTCTCATTCCTCTTTCTGTTCTTACTCCTGTTCCCGATCTCACTCCTGTTCCCGATCTCACTCCTGTTCCTGCTCTCACTCCTATTCCTGCTCCCACTCCTGTTCCTGCTCTCACCTCTGTTTATGCATTTGCTCCTATTCCTGCTCTCAATCCTGTTCCCACTCCTGCTCCTGTTCCTGCTCCCAACCCTGTTCCTGCACCCACCCCTGTTCCTGCTCCCACTCCTTTTCCTGATCCCACTCCTGTTCCTGCTCCCACTCCTGTTCCTGCTCTCACTCCTGTTCCTGCTCTCACTCCTGTTCCTGCTCTCACTCCTGTTCCTGATCTCACTCCTATTCCTGCTCTCACTCCAGTTCCTGCCCTCAAACCTGTTCCTGCTCTCACTCCTGTTCCTGCTCTCACTCCTGTTCCTGCTCTCACTCCTGTTCCTGCTCTCACTCCTGTTCCTGCTCTCACTCCTATTCCTGCTCTGACTCCTGTTCCTGCTCTCTCTACTGTTTCTACATTTGCTCCGATTCCTGCTCTCAATCCTGTTCCCGCTCCTGCTCCTGTTCCTGCTCTCACGCCTGTTCCTGCTCTTACTCCTGTTCCTGCTCCCACTCCTGGTCCTGCTCTCATTCCTCTTCCTGTTCTTACTCTTGTTCCCGCTCTCACTCCTGTTCCTGCTCTCACTCCTATTCCTGCTCCCACTCCTGTTCCTGCTCTCACTTCTGTTTATGCATTTGCTCCTATTCCTGCTCTCACTCCTGTTCCCACTCCTTCTCCTGTTCCTGCTCCCACCCCTGTTCCTGCTCCCACCCCTGTTCCTGCTCCCACCCCTGTTCCTGCTCTCACTCCTTTTCCTGCTCTCACTCCTGTTCCTGCTCTCATTCCTCTTCCTGTTCTTACTCCTGTTCCTGCTCCTGCTTCTTTTTCTGCTCCCATTCCTGTTCCTGCTCTCACTCTTGTTCCAGCTCTCACTCCTGTTCCTGCTCCTGATCCTGTTCCTGCTCTAACACCTATTCCTGCTCTCCTGTCAGTTCCTGCTCCTGTTCCTGCTCTCACTTCTGTTTGTGGTCCTGATCCTGTTCCTGCTTTCACTCCTGTTCCTGCTCTCATTCCTGTTTGTGGTCCTGATCCTCTTCCTGCTTTCACTCCTGTTCCTGCTCTCACTCCAGTTCCTGCTCTCACTCCTGTTCCTGCTCTCAATCCTGTTCCTGCTCTCACATCATTTCTGCTCTCACTCCTGTTCCTGCTTTCACTCCTTGTTCCTGCTTTTATTCCTCCTCCCACTCATCTGCTCCCACTCCTGTTCCTGCTCCCACTCCTGTTCCTTCGCTCACTCCAGTTCCTACTCTCACTCCTATTCCTGCTCCTGCTCCTGTTCCTGCTCCCACTCCTGTTCCTGCTCCCACTCCTTTTCCTGCTTTCACTCCTGTTCCTCCTCTCACTCCTGTTCCTGCTCTCACTGCTGTTCTTGCTCTCACTCCTGTTCCTGCTCTCACTCCTGTTCCTGCTCTCACTCCAGCTCCTGCTCCTGTTTCTGCTCTAACTCCTGTTGCTGCTCCCACTCCTGTTGCTGCTCCAACTCCTGTTTATGCTCCTGCTCCTGTTCCTGCTCCCACTCCTGTTCCTGCTCTCACTCCTGTCCCTACTCTCACTCCAGTTCCTTCACTCACTCCAGTTGCTGCTCTCAATCCTGTTTCTGCTCTCACTCCAGTTCCTGCTCTCACTCCTGTTCCTGCTCTCACTACTGTTCCTTCTCCCACTCCTGTTCTTGCTCCTTATCCTGTGCCTGCTCTCACTCCTGTTCCTGCTCTCACTCCTGTTCCTGCTCTCACTCCTGTTCCTGCTCTCACTCCTGTTCCTGCTCTCATTCCTCTTCCTGTTCTTACTCCTGTTCCTGCTCCTGCTTCTTTTTCTGCTCCCACTCCTGTTCTTGCTCTCACTCTTGTTCCTGCTCTCACTCCTGTTCCTGCTCTCACTCCTGTTCCTGCTCTCACATCATTTCTGCTCTCACTCCTGTTCCTGCTCTCACATCGTTTTTGCTCTCGTTCCTGTTCCTGCGCTCACTCCTGTTCCAGCTTTTATTCCTGCTCCCACTCCTTCTCTGCTCCTACTCCTATTCCTGTTCTTACTCCTGTTCCTGCTCTCACTTCTGTTTCTGCATTCGCTCTATTCCAGTTCCCATTCCTGTTCTTGCTCCCAATCCTATTCCTGCTCTTATTCCTCCTCTCACTCCTGTTCCTGCGCCCACTCCTGTTCCTGCTCTCACTCCTGTTCCTGGTCTGACTCCTCTTCCTGCACCTGCCCCTATTCCTGCTCCTGATCCTGCTCCCACTCCTGTTCCTGCTCCCACTCCTGTTACTGCTCCCACTCATGTTCCTGCGCGCGCTCCTGATCCTGCGCGCGCTCCTGATCCTGCTCCCACTCCTGTTCCTGCTCTCACTCCTGTTCCTGCTCTCACTCCTGTTCCTGCTCTCACTCCTGTTCCTGCTCTCACTCCTGTTCCTGCTCCCACTCCTTTTCCTGCTCTCACTCCTGTTCCTGCTCTCATTCCTCTTCCTGTTCTTACTCCTGTTCCTGCTCCTGCTTCTTTTTCTGCTCCCACTCCTGTTCCTGCTCTCACTCTTGTTCAAGCTCTCACTGCTATTCCTGCTTTCATTCCTGTTCCTGCTCCTGCTCCTGTTCCTGCCCTCACTCCTGTTCCTGCTCCTGATCCTGTTCCTGCTCTAATACCTATTCCTGCTCTCCTGTCAGTTCCTGCTCCTGTTCCTGCTCTCACGCCTGTTTGTGGTCCTGATCCTGTTCCTGCTCTCACTCTTGTTCCTGCTCTCACTCTTGTTCCTGCTCTCACTCCTCTTCCTGCTCTCACTCCTCTTCCTGCTCTCACTCCTGTTCCTGCTCCTGATCCTGTTCCTGCTCTCACTCCTGTTCCTGCTCTCCCACAAGTTCCTGCTCCTGTTCCTGCTCTCACTCCTGTTTGTGGTCCTGATCCTGTTCCTGCTCTCACTCCTGTTCCTGCTCTCACTCCTGTTCCTGCTCTCACTCCAGTTCCTGCTCTCACTCCTCTTCCTGCTCTCACTCCTGTTCCTGCTCTCACTCCTGTTCCTGCTCTCATTCCTCTTCCTGTTCTTACTCCTGTTCCTGCTCCTGCTTCTTTTTCTGCTCCCACTCCTGTTCCTGCTCTCACTCTTGTTCGTGCTCTCACTCTTGTTCCTGCTCTCACTCCTGTTCCTTCTCTCACTCCTGTTCCTGCTCGCACTCCTGTTCCTGCTCTCACATCATTTCTGCTCTCACTCCTGTTCCTGCTCTCACATCGTTTTTGCTCTCGTTCCTGTTCCTGCTCTCACTCCTGTTCCAGCTTTTATTCCTGCTCCCTCTCCTTCTCTGCTCCTACTCCTATTCCTGTTCTTACTCCTGTTCCTGCTCTCACTTCTGTTTCTGCATTCGCTCCATTCCAGTTCCCATTCCTGTTCTTGCTCCCAATCCTATTCCTGCTCTTATTCCTCCTCTCACTCCTGTTCCTGCTTTTACTCCTGTTCCTGCTCTCACTCCTGTACCTGCTCCTGACCCTGTTCCTGCTTTCTCTCCTGTTCCTGCTTTCTCTCCTGTTCCTGCTTTCACTGCTGTTCCTGCTCTCTCTCCTGTTCCTGCTCTCACTCCTGTTCCTGCTCTCACTGCTGTTCCTGATTTCACTCCTATTCCTGCTCTCAATCCTGTTCCTGCTCTCTCTTCTGTTTCTACATTTGCTCCGATTCCTGCTCTCAGTCCTGTTCCCGCTCCTGCTCCTGTTCCTGCTCTCACGCCTGTTCATGCTCTCACGCCTGTTCATGCTCTCACGCCTGTTCCTGCTCTTACTCCTGTTCCTGCTCCCACTCTTGGTCCTGCTCTCAATCCTGTTCCTGCTCTCATTCCTCTTTCTTTTCTTACTCCTGTTCCCGATCTCACTCCTGTTCCCGATCTCACTCCTGTTCCTGCTCTCACTCCTATTCCTGCTCCCACTCCTGTTCCTGCTCTCACCTCTGTTTATGCATTTGCTCCTATTCCTGCTCTCACTCCTGTTCCCACTCCTGCTCCTGTTCCTGCTCCCAACCCTGTTCCTGCTCCCACCCCTGTTCCTGCTCTCACTCCTTTTCCTGATCCCACTCCTGTTCCTGCTCCCACTCCTGTTCCTGCTCTCACTCCTGTTCCTGCTCTCACTCCTGTTCCTGCTCTCACTCCTGTTCCTGATCTCACTCCTATTCCTGCTCTCACTCCAGTTCCTGCCCTCAAACCTGTTCCTGCTCTCACTCCTGTTCCTGCTCTCACTCCTGTTCCTGCTCTCACTCCTGTTCCTGCTCTCACTCCTGTTCCTGATCCCACTCCTGTTCCTGCTCCCACTCCTGTTCCTGCTCTCACTCCTGTTCCTGCTCTCACTCCTGTTCCTGCTCTCACTCCTGTTCCTGATCTCACTCCTATTCCTGCTCTCACTCCAGTTCCTGCCCTCAAACCTGTTCCTGCTCTCACTCCTGTTCCTGCTCTCACTCCTGTTCCTGCTCTCACTCCTGTTCCTGCTCTCACTCCTGTTCCTGCTCTCACTCCTGTTCCTGCTCTCACTCCTGTTCCTGATCTCACTCCTATTCCTGCTCTCACTCCTGTTCCTGCTCTCTCTACTGTTTCTACATTTGCTCCGATTCCTGCTCTCAATCCTGTTCCCGCTCCTGCTCCTGTTCCTGCTCTCACGCCTGTTCCTGCTCTTACTCCTGTTCCTGCTCCCACTCCTGGTCCTGCTCTCATTCCTCTTCCTGTTCTTACTCTTGTTCCCGCTCTCACTCCTGTTCCTGCTCTCACTCCTATTCCTGCTCCCACTCCTGTTCCTGCTCTCACTTCTGTTTATGCATTTGCTCCTATTCCTGCTCTCACTCCTGTTCCCACTCCTGCTCCTGTTCCTGCTCCCACCCCTGTTCCTGCTCCCACCCCTGTTCCTGCTCCCACCCCTGTTCCTGCTCTCACTCCTTTTCCTGCTCTCACTCCTGTTCCTGCTCTCATTCCTCTTCCTGTTCTTACTCCTGTTCCTGCTCCTGCTTCTTTTTCTGCTCCCATTCCTGTTCCTGCTCTCACTCTTGTTCCAGCTCACACTCCTGTTCCTGCTCCTGATCCTGTTCCTGCTCTAACACCTATTCCTGCTCTCCTGTCAGTTCCTGCTCCTGTTCCTGCTCTCACTTCTGTTTGTGGTCCTGATCCTGTTCCTGCTTTCACTCCTGTTCCTGCTCTCATTCCTGTTTGTGGTCCTGATCCTCTTCCTGCTTTCACTCCTGTTCCTGCTCACACTCCTGTTCCTGGTCTCACTCCTGTTCCTGCTCTCAATCCTGTTCCTGCTCTCACATCATTTCTGCTCTCACTCCTGTTCCTGCTTTCACTCCTTGTTCCTGCTTTTATTCCTCCTCCCACTCATCTGCTCCCACTCCTGTTCCTGCTCCCACTCCTGTTCCTTCGCTCACTCCAGTTCCTACTCTCACTCCTATTCCTGCTCCTGCTCCTGTTCCTGCTCCCACTCCTGTTCCTGCTCCCACTCCTTTTCCTGCTTTCACTCCTGTTCCTCCTCTCACTCCTGTTCCTGCTCTCACTGCTGTTCTTGCTCTCACTCCTGTTCCTGCTCTCACTCCAGCTCCTGCTCCTGTTTCTGCTCTAACTCCTGTTGCTGCTCCCACTCCTGTTGCTGCTCCCACTCCTGTTTCTGCTCCTGCTCCTGTTCCTGCTCCCACTCCTGTTCCTGCTCTCACTCCTGTCCCTACTCTCACTCCAGTTCCTTCACTCACTCCAGTTGCTGCTCTCAATCCTGTTTCTGCTCTCACTCCTGTTCCTGCTCTCACTCCTGTTCCTGCTCGCACTCCTGTTCCTGCTCGCACTCCTGTTCCTGATTTCACTCCTATTCCTGCTCTCACTCCTGTTCCTTCTCTTTCTTCTGTTTCTACATTTGCTCCGATTCCTGCTCTCAGTCCTGTTCCCGCTCCTGCACCTGTTCCTGCTCTCACGCCTGTTCCTGCTCTCACGCCTGTTCCTGCTCTCACGCCTGTTCCTGCTCTCACGCCTGTTCCTGCTCTCACGCCTGTTCCTGCTCTCACGCCTGTTCCTGCTCTTACTCCTGTTCCTGCTCCCACTCTTGGTCCTGCTCTCAATCCTGTTCCTGCTCTCATTCCTCTTTCTGTTCTTACTCCTGTTCCCGATCTCACTCCTGTTCCCGATCTCACTCCTGTTCCTGCTCTCACTCCTATTCCTGCTCCCACTCCTGTTCCTGCTCTCACCTCTGTTTATGCATTTGCTCCTATTCCTGCTCTCACTCCTGTTCCCACTCCTGCTCCTGTTCCTGCTCCCAACCCTGTTCCTGCACCCACCCCTGTTCCTGCTCCCACTCCTGTTCCTGCTCCCACTCCTGTTCCTGCTCCCACTCCTGTTCCTGCTCTCACTCCTGTTCCTGCTCTCACTCCTGTTCCTGCTCTCACTCCTGTTCCTGATCTCACTCCTATTCCTGCTCTCACTCCAGTTCCTGCCCTCAAACCTGTTCCTGCTCTCACTCCTGTTCCTGCTCTCACTCCTGTTCCTGCTCTCACTCCTGTTCCTGCTCTCACTCCTGTTCCTGCTCTCACTCCTGTTCCTGCTCTCACTCCTGTTCCTGATCTCACTCCTATTCCTGCTCTCACTCCTGTTCCTGCTCTCTCTACTGTTTCTACATTTGCTCCGATTCCTGCTCTCAATCCTGTTCCCGCTCCTGCTCCTGTTCCTGCTCTCACGCCTGTTCCTGCTCTTACTCCTGTTCCTGCTCTCACTCCTGGTCCTGCTCTCATTCCTCTTCCTGTTCTTACTCTTGTTCCCGCTCTCACTCCTGTTCCTGCTCTCACTCCTATTCCTGCTCCCTCTCCTGTTCCTGCTCTCACTTCTGTTTATGCATTTGCTCCTATTCCTGCTCTCACTCCTGTTCCCACTCCTGCTCCTGTTCCTGCTCCCACCCCTGTTCCTGCTCCCACCCCTGTTCCTGCTCCCACCCCTGTTCCTGCTCCCACCCCTGTTCCTGCTCCCACCCCTGTTCCTGCTCTCACTCCTTTTCCTGCTCTCACTCTTGTTCCTGCTCTCATTCCTCTTCCTGTTCTTACTCCTGTTCCTGCTCCTTTTTCTGCTCCCATTCCTGTTCCTGCTCTCACTCTTGTTCCAGATCTCACTCCTGTTCCTGCTCCTGATCCTGTTCCTGCTCTAACACCTATTCCTGCTCTCCTGTCAGTTCCTGCTCCTGTTCCTGCTCTCACTTCTGTTTGTGGTCCTGATCCTGTTCCTGCTTTCACTCCTGTTCCTGCTCTCATTCCTGTTTGTGGTCCTGATCCTCTTCCTGCTTTCACTCCTGTTCCTGCTCTCACTCCAGTTCCTGCTCTCACTCCTCTTCCTGCTCACACTCCTGTTCCTGGTCTCACTCCTGTTCCTGCTCTCAATCCTGTTCCTGCTCTCACATCATTTCTGCTCTCACTCCTGTTCCTGCTTTCACTCCTTGTTCCTGCTTTTATTCCTCCTCCCACTCATCTGCTCCCACTCCTGTTCCTGCTCCCACTCCTGTTCCTTCGCTCACTCCAGTTCCAACTCTCACTCCTATTCCTGCTCCTGCTCCTGTTCCTGCTCCCACTCCTGTTCCTGCTCCCACTCCTTTTCCTGCTTTCACTCCTGTTCCTCCTCTCACTCCTGTTCCTGCTCTCACTGCTGTTCTTGCTCTCACTCCTGTTCCTGCTCTCACTCCAGCTCCTGCTCCTGTTTCTGCTCTAACTCCTGTTGCTGCTCCCACTCCTGTTGCTGCTCCCACTCCTGTTTCTGCTCCTGCTCCTGTTCCTGCTCCCACTCCTGTTCCTGCTCTCACTCCTGTCCCTACTCTCACTCCAGTTCCTTCACTCACTCCAGTTGCTGCTCTCAATCCTGTTTCTGCTCTCACTCCAGTTCCTGCTCTCACTCCAGTTCCTGCTCTCACTCCTGTTCCTGCTCTCACTACTGTTCCTTCTCCCACTCCTGTTCTTGCTCCTTATCCTGTGCCTGCTCTCACTCCTGTTCCTGCTCTCACTCCTGTTCCTGCTCTCACTCCTGTTCCTGCTCTCACTCCTGTTCCTGCTCTCATTCCTCTTCCTGTTCTTACTCCTGTTCCTGCTCCTGCTTCTTTTTCTGCTCCCACTCCTGTTCTTGCTCTCACTCTTGTTCCTGCTCTCACTCCTGTTCCTGCTCTCACTCCTGTTCCTGCTCTCACATCATTTCTGCTCTCACTCCTGTTCCTGCTCTCACATCGTTTTTGCTCTCGTTCCTGTTCCTGCGCTCACTCCTGTTCCAGCTTTTATTCCTGCTCCCACTCCTTCTCTGCTCCTACTCCTATTCCTGTTCTTACTCCTGTTCCTGCTCTCACTTCTGTTTCTGCATTCGCTCTATTCCAGTTCCCATTCCTGTTCTTGCTCCCAATCCTATTCCTGCTCTTATTCCTCCTCTCACTCCTGTTCCTGCGCCCACTCCTGTTCCTGCTCTCACTCCTGTTCCTGGTCTGACTCCTCTTCCTGCACCTGCCCCTATTCCTGCTCCTGATCCTGCTCCCACACCTGTTCCTGCTCCCACTCCTGTTACTGCTCCCACTCATGTTCCTGCGCGCGCTCCTGATCCTGCTCCCACTCCTGTTCCTGCTCTCACTCATGTTCCGGTCTCACTCTATTTCCTGCTCCCACTCCTGTTCCTGCTCTCACTCCTGTTCCTGCTCCCATTTTTGTACATGCTCTCACTCCTGTTCCTGCTATCACTCCTGTTCCTGCTATCACTCCTGTTCCTGCTATCACTCCTGTTCCTGCTATCACTCGTGTTCCTGCTCTCACTGCTGTTCCTGCTCTCACTGCTGTTCCTGCTCTCACTCCAGTTCCTGCTCTCACTCCTCTGCCTGCTCTCGCTCCTGTTTCTGCTCTCACTCCTGTTTCTGCTCTCACTCCTGTTTCTGCTCTCACTCCTGTTCCTGCTCTCACTCATTGTTCCTGCTTTTATTCCTCCTCCCAGTCATGTGCTCCTACTCCTGTTCCTGCTCTTATTTCTCCTCGCAATCCTGTTGCTGCTCCTGCTCCTATTCCTGTTCTTACTCCTGTTCCTGCTCTCACTTCTGTTTCTGCATTCGCTCCATTCTGTTCCCATTCCTGTTCTTGCTCCCAGTCCTGTTCCTGCTCTTATTCCTTTTCTCACTTCTGTTCCTGCTCCCACTCATGTTCCTACTCCCACACGTGTTACTGCTCTCACTCCTGTTCCTCCTCTCACTCCTGTTCCTCCTCTCACTGCTGTTCCTGCTCTCAATCCTGTTCCTGCTCTCACTGCAGTTCCTTCTCTGACTCCAGTTCCTGCTCTCAATCCTGTTTCTGCTCTCACGCTTGTTCTTGCTCTTTATCCTGTTCCTGCTCTCACTCCTGTTCCTACTCTCACTCCAGTTCCTTCTCTCACTCCAGGTCCTTCTCTCACCCCAGTTCCTGCCCTCAATCCTGTTTCTGCTCTCACTCCTGCTCCTGCTCCTGCTCCTGCTCTCACTCCTGTTCGTGGTCCTGATCCTGTTCCTGCTTTCATTCACGTTCATGCTCTGACTCCAGTTACTGCTCCCACTCCTGTTCCTGCTGTCATTCCAGTTCCTGTTCTCACTCCTATTCCTGTTCTCAATCCTATTCCTGCTCTCACTTTTGTTCCTGCTCTCAGATCTGTTTCTGCATTCGCTCTATTCCAGTTCCCATTCCTGTTCTTGCTCCCAATCCTATTCCTGCTCTTATTCCTCCTCTCA
The DNA here is from genome assembly GCF_017639515.1 of Carcharodon carcharias. Taxonomy (NCBI): domain Eukaryota; kingdom Metazoa; phylum Chordata; class Chondrichthyes; order Lamniformes; family Lamnidae; genus Carcharodon; species Carcharodon carcharias. Next base: position 62,994,889 of record NC_054479.1, read on the forward strand.
CTCCTGTTCCTGCGCCCACTCCTGTTCCTGCTCTCACTCCTGTTCCTGGTCTGACTCCTCTTCCTGCACCTGCCCCTATTCCTGCTCCTGATCCTGCTCCCACTCCTGTTGCTGCTCCCACTCCTGTTACTGCTCCCACTCATGTTCCTGCTCGCGCTCCTGATCCTGCTCCCACTCCTGTTCCTGCTCTCACTCATGTTCCGGTCTCAATCTATTTCCTGCTCCCACTCCTGTTCCTGCTCTCACTCCTGTTCCTGCTCTGCTCCTGTTCCTGCTCTTACTCCTGTTCCTGCTCCCATTTTTGTACCTGCTCTCACTCCTGTTCCTGCTATCACTCCTGTTCCTGCTATCACTCCTGTTCCTGCTATCACTCCTGTTCCTGCTCTCACTCCAGTTCCTGCTCTCACTCCTGTTCCTGCTCTCACTCCTCTGCCTGCTCTCGCTCCTGTTTCTGCTCTCACTCCTGTTTCTGCTCTCACTCCTGCTCCTGCTCCTGCTCCTGTTCCTGCTCTCACTCCTGTTCGTGGTCCTGATCCTGTTCCTGCTTTCATTCATGTTCATGCTCTGACTCCAGTTACTGCTCCCACTCCTGTTCCTGCTGTCATTCCAGTTCCTGTTCTCACTCCTATTCCTGTTCTCAATCCTATTCCTGCTCTCACTTTTGTTCCTGCTCTCAGATCTGTTTCTGCATTCTCTCTATTCCAGTTCCCATTCCTGTTCTTGCTCCCAATCCTATTCCTGCTCTTATTCCTCCTCTCACTCCTGTTCCTGCGCCCACTCCTGTTCCTGCTCTCACTCCTGTTCCTGGTCTGACTCCTCTTCCTGCACCTGCCCCTATTCCTGCTCCTGATCCTGCTCCCACTCCTGTTCCTGCTCCCACTCCTGTTACTGCTCCCACTCATGTTCCTGCTCGCGCTCCTGATCCTGCTCCCATTCCTGTTCCTGCTCTCACTCATGTTCCGGTCTCAATCTATTTCCTGCTCCCACTCCTGTTCCTGCTCTCACTCCTGTTCCTGCTCCCATTTTTGTACCTGCTCTCACTCCTGTTCCTGCTATCACTCCTGTTCCTGCTATCACTCCTGTTCCTGCTATCACTCCTGTTCCTGCTCTCACTCCAGTTCCTGCTCTCACTCCAGTTCCTGCTCTCACTCCTCTGCCTGCTCTCGCTCCTGTTTCTGCTCTCACTCCTGTTTCTGCTCTCACTCCTGTTTCTGCTCTCACTCCTGTTTCTGCTCTCACTCCTGTTCCTGCTCTCACTCATTGTTCCTGCTTTTATTCCTCCTCCCAGTCATGTGCTCCTACTCCTGTTCCTGCTCTTATTTCTCCTCGCAATCCTGTTGCTGCTCCTGCTCCTATTCCTGTTCTTACTCCTGTTCCTGCTCTCACTTCTGTTTCTGCATTCGCTCCATTCTGTTCCCATTCCTGTTCTTGCTCCCAGTCCTGTTCCTGCTCTTATTCCTTTTCTCACTTCTGTTCCTGCTCCCACTCCTGTTCCTACTCCCACACGTGTTACTGCTCTCACTCCTGTTCCTCCTCTCACTCCTGTTCCTCCTCTCACTCCTGTTCCTGCTCTCACTGCTGTTCCTGCTCTCAATCCTGTTCCTACTCTCACTGCAGTTCCTTGTCTGACTCCAGTTCCTGCTCTCAATCCTGTTTCTGCTCTCACTCTTGTTCTTGCTCCCTATCCGGTTCCTGCTCTCACTCCTGTTCCTACTCTCACTCCAGTTCCTTCTCTCACTCCAGGTCCTTCTCTCACTCCAGTTCCTGCCCTCAATCCTGTTTCTGCTCTCACTCCTGCTCCTGCTCCTGCTCCTGTTCCTGCTCTCACTCCTGTTCGTGGTCCTGATCCTGTTCCTGCTTTCATTCATGTTCATGCTCTGACTCCAGTTACTGCTCCCACTCCTATTCCTGCTGTCATTCCAGTTCCTGTTCTCACTCCTATTCCTGTTCTCACTCCTATTCCTGCTCTCACTTTTGTTCCTGCTCTCAGATCTGTTTCTGCGTTTTCTCCTATTCCTGCTCTCACTCCTGTTCCCGCTCCTGCTCCTGTTCCTGCTCTCACTCCTGTTCCTGATTTCACTCCTATTCCTGCTCTCTCTCCTGTTCCTGCTCTCTCTTCTGTTTCTACATTTGCTCCGATTCCTGCTCTCAGTCCTGTTCCCGCTCCTGCTCCTGTTCCTGCTCTTACTCCTGTTCCTGCTTTCTCTCCTGTTCCTGCTTTCTCTCCTGTTCCTGCTTTCACTCCTGTTCCTGCTCTCACTCCTGTTCCTGCTCTCACTCCTGTTCCTGATTTCACTCCTATTCCTGCTCTCTCTCCTGTTCCTGCTCTCTCTTCTGTTTCGACATTTGCTCCGATTCCTGCTCTCAGTCCTGTTCCCGCTCCTGATCCTGTTCCTGCTCTCACGCCTGTTCCTGCTCTTACTCCTGTTCCTGCTCTCACTCCAGTTCCTGCTCTCAATCCTGTTCCTGCTCTCAATCCTGTTCCTGCTCTCACTCCTGTTCCTGCTCTCATTCCTCTTCCTGTTCTTACTCCTGTTCCCGCTCTCACTCCTGTTCCTTCTCTCACTCCTATTCCTGCTCCCACTCCTGTTCCCGCTCTCACTTCTGTTTATGCATTTGCTCCTATTCCTGCTCTCACTCCAGTTCCCACTCCTGCTCCTGTTCCTGCTCCCACCCCTGTTCCTGCTCTCACTCTTGTTCCAGCTCTCACTCCTATTCCTGCTTTCATTCATGTTCCAGCTCCTGCTCCTGTTCCCGCTCTCACTCCTGTTTGTGGTCCTGATCATGTTCCTGCTCTCACTCTTGTTCCTGCTCTCACTCCTGTTCCTGCTCTCATTCCTCTTCCTGTTCTTACTCCTGTTCCTGCTCCTGCTTCTTTTTCTGCTCCCACTCCTGTTCCTGCTCTCACTCTTGTTCCAGCTCTCACTCCTATTCCTGCTTTCATTCCTGTTCCAGCCCCTGCTCCTGTTCCCGCTCTCACTCCTGTTTGTGGTCCTGATCATGTTCCTGCTCCCACTCCTGTTCCTGCTCCCACTCCTGTTCCTGCTCCCACTCCTGTTCCTTCTCTCACTCCAGTTCCTACTCTCACTCCTATTCCTGCTCTTGCTCCTGTTTCTGCTCTCACTCCAGGTCCTGCTCCTGTTCCTGCTCCCACTCCTGTTCCTGCTCCCACTCTTGTTCTGCTCCTGCTCCTGTTCCTGCTCCCACTCCTGTTCCTGCTCCCACTCCTGTTCCTGCTTTCACTCCTGTTCCTCCTCTCACTCCTGTTCCTGCTCTCACTGCTGTTCTTGCTCTCACTCCTGTTCCTGCTCTCACTCCTGTTGCTGCTCCCACTCCTGTTGCTGCTCCCACTCCTGTTTCTGCTCCTGCTCCTGTTCCTGCTCCCACTCCGTTTCCTGCTCTCACTCCTGTCCCTACTCTCACTCCAGTTCCTTCACTCACTCCAGTTGCTGCTCTCAATCCTGTTTCTGCTCTCACTCCAGTTCCTGCTCTCAATCCTGTTCCTGCTCTCACTCCTGTTCCTGCTCTCACTCCTGTTCCTTCTCCCACTCCTGTTCTTGCTCCTTATCCTGTGCCTGCTCTCACTCCTGTTCCTGCTCTCACTCCTGTTCCTGCTCTTACTCCTGTTCCTGCTCTCACTCCTGTTCCTGCTCTCACTCCTGTTCCTGCTCTCATTCCTCTTTTTGTTCTTACTCCTGTTCCTGCTCCTGCTTCTTTTTCTGCTCCCACTCCTGTTCCTGCTCTCACTCCTGTTCCTGCTCTCACTCCTGTTCCTGCTCTCACTCCTGTTCCTGCTCTCACATCATTTCTGCTCTCACTCTTGTTCCTGCTCTCACATCGTTTTTGCTCTCGTTCCTGTTCCTGCGCTCACTCCTGTTCCAGCTTTTATTCCTGCTCCCACTCCTTCTCTGCTCCTACTCCTATTCCTGTTCTTACTCCTGTTCCTGCTCTCACTTCTGTTTCTGCATTCGCTCTATTCCAGTTCCCATTCCTGTTCTTGCTCCCAATCCTATTCCTGCTCTTATTCCTCCTCTCACTCCTGTTCCTGCGCCCACTCCTGTTCCTGCTCTCACTCCTGTTCCTGGTCTGACTCCTCTTCCTGCACCTGCCACTATTCCTGCTCCTGATCCTGCTCCCACTCCTGTTCCTGCTCCCACTCCTGTTACTGTTCCCACTCATGTTCCTGCTCGCGCTCCTGATCCTGCTCCCACTCCTGTTCCTGCTCTCACTCATGTTCCGGTCTCACTCTATTTCCTGCTCCCACTCCTGTTCCTGCTCTCACTCCTGTTCCTGCTCCTGCTCCAGTTCCTGCTCTCACTCCAGTTCCTGCTCTCACTCCAGTTCCTGCTCTCAATCCAGTTCCTGCTCTCACTCCTGTTCCTGCTCTCACTCCTCTGCCTGCTCTCGCTCCTGTTTCTGCTCTCACTCCTGTTTCTGCTCTTATTTCTCCTCTCAATCCTGTTGCTGCTCCTGCTCCTATTCCTGTTCTTACTCCTGTTCCTGCTCTCACTTCTGTTTCTGCATTCGCTCCATTCTGTTCCCATTCCTGTTCTTGCTCCCAGTCCTGTTCCTGCCCTTATTCCTTTTCTCACTTCTCTTCCTGCTCCCACTCCTGTTCCTACTCCCACACCTGTTACTGCTCTCACTCCTGTTCCTCCTCTCACTCCTGTTCCTCCTCTCACTCCTGTTCCTGCTCTCACTGCTGTTCCTGCTCTCAATCCTGTTCCTGCTCTCACTGCAGTTCCTTCTCTGACTCCAGTTCCTGCTCTCAATCCTGTTTCTGCTCTCACTCTTGTTCTTGCTCCCTATCCGGTTCCTGCTCTCACTCCTGTTCCTACTCTCACTCCAGTTCCTTCTCTCACTCCAGGTCCTTCTCTCACTCCAGTTCCTGCCCTCAATCCTGTTTCTGCTCTCACTCCTGCTCCTGCTCCTGCTCCTGTTCCTGCTCTCACTCCTGTTCGTGGTCCTGATCCTGTTCCTGCTTTCATTCATGTTCATGCTCTGACTCCAGTTACTGCTCCCACTCCTGTTCCTGCTGTCATTCCAGTTCCTGTTCTCACTCCTATTCCTGTTCTCACTCCTATTCCTGCTCTCACTTTTGTTCCTGCTCTCAGATCTGTTTCTGCATTTTCTCCTATTCCTGCTCTCACTCCTGTTCCCGCTCCTGCTCCTGTTCCTGCTCTGACTCCTATTCCTGCTCCCACTCCTGTTCCTGCTCTCACTTCTGTTTCTGCATTTGCTCCTGTTCCTGCTCTCACTCCTGTTCCTGCTCTCACTCCTGTTCCTGCTCTCACTCCAGCTCCTCCTACTGTTTATGCTCTATCTCCTGTTGCTGCTCCCACTCCTGTTCCTGCTCACACTCCTGTTTCTGCTCCTGCTCCTGTTCCTTCTCTCACTCCAGTTCCTGCTCTCAATCCTGTTTCTGCTCTCACTCCTGTTCCTGCTCTCATTCCTGTTCCGGCTCTCACTCCTGTTCCTGCTCTCACTCCTGTTCCTGCTCTCACTCCTGTTCCTGCTCTCACTCCTGTTCCTGCTCCCACTCCTGTTCCTGCTCTCACTCCTGTTCTTGCTCCTTATCCTGTTCCTGCTCTCACTCCTGTTCCTGTACTCACTCCTGTTCCTGTACTCACTCCTGTTCCTGCACTCACTCCTGTTCCTGCTCTCACTCCTGTTCCTGCTCTCATTCCTCTTCCTGTTCTTACTCCTGTTCCTGCTCCTGCTTCTTTTTCTGCTCCCACTTCTGTTCCTGCTCTCACTCTTGTTCCTGCTCTCACTCTTGTTCCTGCTCTCACTCTTGTTCCTGCTCTCACTCTTGTTCCTGCTCTCACTCTTGTTCCTGCTCTCACTCTTGTTCCTGCTCTCACTCTTGTTCCTGCTCTCACTCTTGTTCCTGTTCTCACTCCTGTTCCTGCTCGCACTCCTGTTCCTGCTCTCACATCATTTCTGCTCTCACTCCTGTTCCTGCTCTCACATCGTTTTTGCTCTCGTTCCTGTTCCTGCTCTCAATCCTGTTCCAGCTTTTATTCCTGCTCCCACTCCTTCTCTGCTCCTACTCCTATTCCTGTTCTTACTCCTGTTCCTGCTCTAACTTCTGTTTCTGCATTCGCTCCATTCCAGTTCCCATTCCTGTTCTTGCTCCCAATCCTATTCCTGCTCTTATTCCTCCTCTCACTCCTATTCCTGCTCTCACTCCTGTACCTGCTCCTGACCCTGTTCCTGCTTTCTCTCCTGTTCCTGCTCTCACTTCTGTTTATGCATTTGCTCCTATTCCTGCTCTCACTCCAGTTCCCACTCCTGCTCCTGTTCCTGCTCCCACCCCTGTTCCTGCTCCCAGTCCTTTTCCTGATCCCACTCCTGTTCCGGCTCTCACTCCAGTTCCTGCTCTCAAACCTGTTCCTGCTCTCACTCCTGTTCCTGCTCTCACTCCTGTTCCTGCTCTCACTCCTGTTCCTGCTCTCACTCCTGTTCCTGCTCTCACTCCTGTTCCTGCTCTCACTCCTGTTCCTGCTCTCATTCCTCTTCCTGTTCTTACTCCTGTTCCTGCTCCTGCTTCTTTTTCTGCTCCCACTCCTGTTCCTGCTCTCACTCTTGTTCCAGCTCTCACTCCTATTCCTGCTTTCATTCATGTTCCAGCTCCTGCTCCTGTTCCCGCTCTCACTCCTGTTTGTGGTCCTGATCATGTTCCTGCTCTCACTCTTGTTCCTGCTCTCACTCCTGTTCCTGCTCTCATTCCTATTCCTGTTCTTACTCCTGTTCCTGCTCCTGCTTCTTTTTCTGCTCCCACTCCTGTTCCTGCTCTCACTCTTGTTCCAGCTCTCACTCCTATTCCTGCTTTCATTCCTGTTCCAGCTCCTGCTCCCGCTCTCACTCCTGTTTGTGGTCCTGATCATGTTCCTGCTCCCACTCCTGTTCCTGCTCCCACTCCTGTTCCTGCTCCCACTCCTGTTCCTGCTCCCACTCCAGTTCCTACTCTCACTCCTATTCCTGCTCTTGCTCCTGTTTCTGCTCTCACTCCAGGTCCTGCTCCTGTTCCTGCTCCCACTCCTGTTCCTGCTCCCACTCTTGTTCTGCTCCTGCTCCTGTTCCTGCTCCCACTCCTGTTCCTGCTCCCACTCCTGTTCCTGCTTTCACTCCTGTTCCTCCTCTCACTCCTGTTCCTGCTCTCACTGCTGTTCTTGCTCTCACTCCTGTTCCTGCTCTCACTCCTGTTGCTGCTCCCACTCCTGTTGCTGCTCCCACTCCTGTTGCTGCTCCCACTCCTGTTTCTGCTCCTGCTCCTGTTCCTGCTCCCACTCCTGTTCCTGCTCTCACTCCTGTCCCTACTCTCACTCCAGTTCCTTCACTCACTCCAGTTGCTGCTCTCAATCCTGTTTCTGCTCTCACTCCAGTTCCTGCTCTCAATCCTGTTCCTGCTCTCACTCCTGTTCCTGCTCTCACTCCTGTTCCTGCTCTCACTACTGTTCCTTCTCCCACTCCTGTTCTTGCTCCTTATCCTGTGCCTGCTCTCACTCCTGTTCCTGCTCTCACTCCTGTTCCTGCTCTCACTCCTGTTCCTGCTCTCACTCCTGTTCCTGCTCTCACTCCTGTTCCTGCTCTCATTCCTCTTCCTGTTCTTACTCCTGTTCCTGCTCCTGCTTCTTTTACTGCTCCCACTCCTGTTCCTGCTCTCACTCCAGTTCCTGCTCTCACTCCAGTTCCTGCTCTCACTCCTGTTCCTGCTCTCACTCCTGTTCCTGCTCTCACTCCTGTTCCTGCTCTCACATCATTTCTGCTCTCACTCCTGTTCCTGCTCTCACATCGTTTTTGCTCTCGTTCCTGTTCCTGCGCTCACTCCTGTTCCAGCTTTTATTCCTGCTCCCACTCCTTCTCTGCTCCTACTCCTATTCCTGTTCTTACTCCTGTTCCTGCTCTCACTTCTGTTTCTGCATTCGCTCTATTCCAGTTCCCATTCCTGTTCTTGCTCCCAATCCTATTCCTGCTCTTATTCCTCCTCTCACTCCTGTTCCTGCGCCCACTCCTGTTCCTGCTCTCACTCCTGTTCCTGGTCTGACTCCTCTTCCTGCACCTGCCACTATTCCTGCTCCTGATCCTGCTCCCACTCCTGTTCCTGCTCCCACTCCTGTTCCTGCTCCCACTCCTGTTACTGTTCCCACTCATGTTCCTGCTCACGCTCCTGATCCTGCTCCCACTCCTGTTCCTGCTCTCACTCATGTTCCGGTCTCACTCTATTTCCTGCTCCGACTCCTGTTCCTGCTCTCACTCCTGTTCCTGCTCCTGCTCCTGTTCCTGCTCTCACTCCAGTTCCTGCTCTCAATCCAGTTCCTGCTCTCACTCCTGTTCCTGCTCTCACTCCTCTGCCTGCTCTCACTCCTGTTCCTGCTTTCACTGCTGTTCCTGCTCTCTCTCCTGTTCCTGCTCTCTCTTCTGTTTCTACTCCTACACCTGTTACTGCTCTCACTCCTGTTCCTCCTCTCACTCCTGTTCCTCCTCTCACTCCTGTTCCTGCTCTCACTGCTGTTCCTGCTCTCAATCCTGTTCCTGCTCTCAATCCTGTTCCTGCTCTCACTGCAGTTCCTTCTCTGACTCCAGTTCCTGCTCTCAATCCTGTTTCTGCTCTCACTCTTGTTCTTGCTCCCTATCCGGTTCCTGCTCTCACTCCTGTTCCTACTCTCACTCCAGTTCCTTCTCTCACTCCAGGTCCTTCTCTCACTCCAGTTCCTGCCCTCAATCCTGTTTCTGCTCTCACTCCTGCTCCTGCTCCTGCTCCTGTTCCTGCTCTCACTCCTGTTCGTGGTCCTGATCCTGTTCCTGCTTTCATTCATGTTCATGCTCTGACTCCAGTTACTGCTCCCACTCCTGTTCCTGCTGTCATTCCAGTTCCTGTTCTCACTCCTATTCCTGTTCTCACTCCTATTCCTGCTCTCACTTTTGTTCCTGCTCTCAGATCTGTTTCTGCATTTTCTCCTATTCCTGCTCTCACTCCTGTTCCCGCTCCTGCTCCTGTTCTTGCTCCCAATCCTATTCCTGCTCTTATTCCTCCTCTCACTCCTATTCCTGCTCTCACTCCTGTACCTGCTCCTGACCCTGTTCCTGCTTTCTCTCCTGTTCCTGCTCTCACTCCTGTTCCTGCTCTCACTCCTGTTCCTGCTTTCACTGCTGTTCCTGCTCTCTCTCCTGTTCCTGCTCTCTCTTCTGTTTCTACATTTGCTCCGATTCCTGCTCTCAGTCCTGTTCCCGCTCCTGCTCCTGTTCCTGCTCTCACGCCTGTTCCTGCTCTCACTCCTGTTCCTGCTCTCACTCCTGTTCCTTCTCTCACTCCAGTTCCTGCTCTCAATCCTGTTTCTGCTCTCACTCCTGTTCTTGCTCTCATTCCTGTTCCGGCTCTCACTCCTGTTCCTGCTCTCACTCCTGTTCCTGCTCTCACTCCTGTTCCTGCTCCCACTCCTGTTCCTGCTCTCACTCCTGTTCTTGCTCCTTATCCTGTTCCTGCTCTCACTCCTGTTCCTGTACTCACTCCTGTTCCTGCACTCACTCCTGTTCCTGCTCTCACTCCTGTTCCTGCTCTCAGTCCTCTTCCTGTTCTTACTCCTGTTCCTGCTCCTGCTTCTTTTTCTGCTCCCACTTCTGTTCCTGCTCTCACTCTTGTTCCTGCTCTCACTCTTGTTCCTGCTCTCACTCTTGTTCCTGTTCTCACTCCTGTTCCTGCTCGCACTCCTGTTCCTGCTCTCACATCATTTCTGCTCTCACTCCTGTTCCTGCTCTCACATCGTTTTTGCTCTCGTTCCTGTTCCTGCTCTCAATCCTGTTCCAGCTTTTATTCCTGCTCCCACTCCTTCTCTGCTCCTACTCCTATTCCTGTTCTTACTCCTGTTCCTGCTCTAACTTCTGTTTCTGCATTCGCTCCATTCCAGTTCCCATTCCTGTTCTTGCTCCCAATCCTATTCCTGCTCTTATTCCTCCTCTCACTCCTGTTCCTGCTCTCACTCCTGTACCTGCTCCTGACCCTGTTCCTGCTTTCTCTCCTGTTCCTGCTCTCACTCCTGTTCCTGCTCTCACTCCTGTTCCTGCTCTCACTCCTGTTCCTGCTTTCACTGCTGTTCCTGCTCTCTCTCCTGTTCCTGCTCTCTCTTCTGTTTCTACTCCTACACCTGTTACTGCTCTCACTCCTGTTCCTCCTCTCACTCCTGTTCCTCCTCTCACTCCTGTTCCTGCTCTCACTGCTGTTCCTGCTCTCAATCCTGTTCCTGCTCTCACTGCAGTTCCTTCTCTGACTCCAGTTCCTGCTCTCAATCCTGTTTCTGCTCTCACTCTTGTTCTTGCTCCCTATCCGGTTCCTGTTCTCACTCCTGTTCCTACTCTCACTCCAGTTCCTTCTCTCACTCCAGGTCCTTCTCTCACTCCAGTTCCTGCCCTCAATCCTGTTTCTGCTCTCACTCCTGCTCCTGCTCCTGCTCCTGTTCCTGCTCTCACTCCTGTTCGTGGTCCTGATACTGTTCCTGCTTTCATTCATGTTCATGCTCTGACTCCAGTTACTGCTCCCACTCCTGTTCCTGCTGTCATTCCAGTTCCTGTTCTCACTCATATTCCTGTTCTCACTCCTATTCCTGCTCTCACTTTTGTTCCTGCTCTCAGATCTGTTTCTGCATTTTCTCCTATTCCTGCTCTCACTCCTGTTCCCGCTCCTGCTCCTGTTCTTGCTCCCAATCCTATTCCTGCTCTTATTCCTCCTCTCACTCCTATTCCTGCTCTCACTCCTGTACCTGCTCCTGACCCTGTTCCTGCTTTCTCTCCTGTTCCTGCTCCCACTCCTGTTCCTGCTCTCACTCCTGTTCCTGCTTTCACTGCTGTTCCTGCTCTCTCTCCTGTTCCTGCTCTCTCTTCTGTTTCTACATTTGCTCCGATTCCTGCTCTCAGTCCTGTTCCCGCTCCTGCTCCTGTTCCTGCTCTCACGCCTGTTCCTGCTCTTACTCCTGTTCCTGCTTTCTCTCCTGTTCCTGCTTTCACTCCTGTTCCTGCTTTCACTCCTGTTCCTGCTCTCACTCCTGTTCCTGCTCTCACGCCTGTTCCTGCTCTTACTCCTGTTCCTGCTCTTACTCCTGTTCCTGCTTTCTCTCCTGTTCCTGCTTTCACTCCTGTTCCTGCTTTCACTCCTGTTCCTGCTCTCACTCCCTGTTCCTGCTCTCACTCCTGTTCCTGCTCTCACTCCTGTTCCTGCTCTCACTCCTGTTCCTGATTTCACTCCTATTCCTGCTCTCTCTCCTGTTCCTGCTCTCTCTTCTGTTTCTACATTTGCTCCGATTCCTGCTCTCAGTCCTGTTCCCGCTCCTGCTCCTGTTCCTGCTCTCACGCCTGTTCCTGCTCTTACTCCTGTTCCTGCTCTCACTCCAGTTCCTGCTCTCAATCCTGTTCCTGCTCTCAATCCTGTTCCTGCTCTCACTCCTGTTCCTGCTCTCATTCCTGTTCCTGCTCTCACTCCTGTTCCTGCTCTCATTCCTCTTCCTGTTCTTACTCCTGTTCCCGCTCTCACTCCTGTTCCTTCTCTCACTCCTATTCCTGCTCCCACTCCTGTTCCCGCTCTCACTTCTGTTTATGCATTTGCTCCTATTCCTGCTCTCACTCCAGTTCCCACTCCTGCTCCTGTTCCTGCTCCCACCCCTGTTCCTGCTCCCAGTCCTTTTCCTGATCCCACTCCTGTTCCTGCTCTCACTCCAGTTCCTGCTCTCAAACCTGTTCCTGCTCTCACTCCTGTTCCTGCTCTCACTCCTGTTCCTGCTCTCACTCCTGTTCCTGCTCTCATTCCTCTTCCTGTTCTTACTCCTGTTCCTGCTCCTGCTTCTTTTTCTGCTCCCACTCCTGTTCCTGCTCTCACTCTTGTTCCAGCTCTCACTCCTATTCCTGCTTTCATTCATGTTCCAGCTCCTGCTCCTGTTCCCGCTCTCACTCCTGTTTGTGGTCCTGATCATGTTCCTGCTCTCACTCTTGTTCCTGCTCTCACTCCTGTTCCTGCTCTCATTCCTCTTCCTGTTCTTACTCCTGTTCCTGCTCCTGCTTCTTTTTCTGCTCCCACTCCTGTTCCTGCTCTCACTCTTGTTCCAGCTCTCACTCCTATTCCTGCTTTCATTCCTGTTCCAGCTCCTGTTCCCGCTCTCACTCCTGTTTGTGGTCCTGATCATGTTCCTGCTCCCACTCCTGTTCCTGCTCCCACTCCTGTTCCTTCTCTCACTCCAGTTCCTACTCTCACTCCTATTCCTGCTCTTGCTCCTGTTTCTGCTCTCACTCCAGGTCCTGCTCCTGTTCCTGCTCCCACTCCTGTTCCTGCTCCCACTCTTGTTCTGCTCCTGCTCCTGTTCCTGCTCCCACTCCTGTTCCTGCTCCCACTCCTGTTCCTGCTTTCACTCCTGTTCCTCCTCTCACTCCTGTTCCTGCTCTCACTGCTGTTCTTGCTCTCACTCCTGTTCCTGCTCTCACTCCTGTTGCTGCTCCCACTCCTGTTGCTGCTCCCACTCCTGTTGCTGCTCCCACTCCTGTTTCTGCTCCTGCTCCTGTTCCTGCTCCCACTCCTGTTCCTGCTCTCACTCCTGTCCCTACTCTCACTCCAGTTCCTTCACTCACTCCAGTTGCTGCTCTCAATCCTGTTTCTGCTCTCACTCCAGTTCCTGCTCTCAATCCTGTTCCTGCTCTCACTCCTGTTCCTGCTCTCACTACTGTTCCTTCTCCCACTCCTGTTCTTGCTCCTTATCCTGTGCCTGCTCTCACTCCTGTTCCTGCTCTCACTCCTGTTCCTGCTCTCACTCCTGTTCCTGCTCTCACTCCTGTTCCTGCTCTCATTCCTCTTCCTGTTCTTACTCCTGTTCCTGCTCCTGCTTCTTTTTCTGCTCCCACTCCTGTTCCTGCTCTCACTCCTGTTCCTGCTCTCACTCCAGTTCCTGCTCTCACTCCTGTTCCTGCTCTCACTCCTGTTCCTGCTCTCACATCATTTCTGCTCTCACTCCTGTTCCTGCTCTCACATCGTTTTTGCTCTCGTTCCTGTTCCTGCGCTCACTCCTGTTCCAGCTTTTATTCCTGCTCCCACTCCTTCTCTGCTCCTACTCCTATTCCTGTTCTTACTCCTGTTCCTGCTCTCACTTCTGTTTCTGCATTCGCTCTATTCCAGTTCCCATTCCTGTTCTTGCTCCCAATCCTATTCCTGCTCTTATTCCTCCTCTCACTCCTGTTCCTGCGCCCACTCCTGTTCCTGCTCTCACTCCTGTTCCTGGTCTGACTCCTCTTCCTGCACCTGCCACTATTCCTGCTCCTGATCCTGCTCCCACACCTGTTCCTGCTCCCACTCCTGTTCCTGCTCCCACTCCTGTTACTGTTCCCACTCATGTTCCTGCTCACGCTCCTGATCCTGCTCCCACTCCTGTTCCTGCTCTCACTCATGTTCCGGTCTCACTCTATTTCCTGCTCCGACTCCTGTTCCTGCTCTCACTCCTGTTCCTGCTCCTGCTCCTGTTCCTGCTCTCACTCCAGTTCCTGCTCTCAATCCAGTTCCTGCTCTCACTCCTGTTCCTGCTCTCACTCCTCTGCCTGCTCTCACTCCTCTGCCTGCTCTCGCTCCTGTTTCTGCTCTCGCTCCTGTTTCTGCTCTCACTCCTGTTCCTGCTCTCACTCATTGTTCCTGCTTTTATTCCTCCTCCCAGTCATGTGCTCCTACTCCTGTTCCTGCTCTTATTTCTCCTCGCAATCCTGTTGCTGCTCCTGCTCCTATTCCTGTTCTTACTCCTGTTCCTGCTCTCACTTCTGTTTCTGCATTCGCTCCATTCTGTTCCCATTCCTGTTCTTGCTCCCAGTCCTGTTCCTGCTCTTATTCCTTTTCTCACTTCTCTTCCTGCTCCCACTCCTGTTCCTACTCCCACACCTGTTACTGCTCTCACTCCTGTTCCTCCTCTCACTCCTGTTCCTCCTCTCACTCCTGTTCCTCCTCTCACTGCTGTTCCTGCTCTCACTCCTCTGCCTGCTCTCACTGCAGTTCCTTCTCTGACTCCAGTTCCTGCTCTCTATCCTGTTTCTGCTCTCACTCTTGTTCTTGCTCCCTATCCGGTTCGTGCTCTCACTCCTGTTCCTACTCTCACTCCAGTTCCTTCTCTCACTCCAGGTCCTTCTCTCACTCCAGTTCCTGCCCTCAATCCTGTTTCTGCTCTCACTCCTGCTCCTGCTCCTGCTCCTGTTCCTGCTCTCACTCCTGTTCGTGGTCCTGATCCTGTTCCTGCTTTCATTCATGTTCATGCTCTGACTCCAGTTATGGCTCCCACTCCTGTTCCTGCTGTCATTCCAGTTCCTGTTCTCACTCCTATTCCTGTTCTCACTCCTATTCCTGCTCTCACTTTTGTTCCTGCTCTCAGATCTGTTTCTGCATTTTCTCCTATTCCTGCTCTCACTCCTGTTCCCGCTCCTGCTCCTGTTCTTGCTCCCAATCCTATTCCTGCTCTTATTCCTCCTCTCACTCCTATTCCTGCTCTCACTCCTGTACCTGCTCCTGACCCTGTTCCTGCTTTCTCTCCTGTTCCTGCTCTCACTCCTGTTCCTGCTCTCACTCCTGTTCCTGCTTTCACTGCTGTTCCTGCTCTCTCTCCTGTTCCTGCTCTCTCTTCTGTTTCTACATTTGCTCCGATTCCTGCTCTCAGTCCTGTTCCCGCTCCTGCTCCTGTTCCTGCTCTCACGCCTGTTCCTGCTCTTACTCCTGTTCCTGCTTTCACTTCTGTTCCTGCTTTCACTCCTGTTCCTGCTCTCACTCCTGTTCCTGCTCTCACGCCTGTTCCTGCTCTTACTCCTGTTCCTGCTTTCTCTCCTGTTCCTGCTTTCACTCCTGTTCCTGCTTTCACTCCTGTTCCTGCTCTCACTCCCTGTTCCTGCTCTCACTCCTGTTCCTGCTCTCACTCCTGTTCCTGCTCTCACTCCTGTTCCTGCTCTCACTCCTGTTCCTGCTCTCACTCCTGTTCCTGATTTCACTCCTATTCCTGCTCTCTCTCCTGTTCCTGCTCTCTCTTCTGTTTCTACATTTGCTCCGATTCCTGCTCTCAGTCCTGTTCCCGCTCCTGCTCCTGTTCCTGCTCTCACGCCTGTTCCTGCTCTTACTCCTGTTCCTGCTATCACTCCAGTTCCTGCTCTCAATCCTGTTCCTGCTCTCACTCCTGTTCCTGCTCTCACTCCTGTTCCTGCTCTCATTCCTGTTCCTGCTCTCACTCCTGTTCCTGCTCTCATTCCTCTTCCTGTTCTTACTCCTGTTCCCGCTCTCACTCCTGTTCCTTCTCTCACTCCTATTCCTGCTCCCACTCCTGTTCCCGCTCTCACTTCTGTTTATGCATTTGCTCCTATTCCTGCTCTCACTCCAGTTCCCACTCCTGCTCCTGTTCCTGCTCCCACCCCTGTTCCTGCTCCCAGTCCTTTTCCTGATCCCACTCCTGTTCCTGCTCTCACTCCAGTTCCTGCTCTCAAACCTGTTCCTGCTCTCACTCCTGTTCCTGCTCTCACTCCTGTTCCTGCTCTCACTCCTGTTCCTGCTC
Source organism: Carcharodon carcharias (assembly GCF_017639515.1). NCBI lineage: Eukaryota > Metazoa > Chordata > Chondrichthyes > Lamniformes > Lamnidae > Carcharodon > Carcharodon carcharias. The sequence goes on from NC_054479.1 coordinate 63,010,434, forward strand.
TCATTCCTCTTCCTGTTCTTACTCCTGTTCCTGCTCCTGCTTCTTTTTCTGCTCCCACTCCTGTTCCTGCTCTCACTCTTGTTCCAGCTCTCACTCCTATTCCTGCTTTCATTCATGTTCCAGCTCCTGCTCCTGTTCCCGCTCTCACTCCTGTTTGTGGTCCTGATCATGTTCCTGCTCTCACTCTTGTTCCTGCTCTCACTCCTGTTCCTGCTCTCATTCCTCTTCCTGTTCTTACTCCTGTTCCTGCTCCTGCTTCTTTTTCTGCTCCCACTCCTGTTCCTGCTCTCACTCTTGTTCCAGCTCTCACTCCTATTCCTGCTTTCATTCCTGTTCCAGCTCCTGTTCCCGCTCTCACTCCTGTTTGTGGTCCTGATCATGTTCCTGCTCCCACTCCTGTTCCTGCTCCCACTCCTGTTCCTTCTCTCACTCCAGTTCCTACTCTCACTCCTATTCCTGCTCTTGCTCCTGTTTCTGCTCTCACTCCAGGTCCTGCTCCTGTTCCTGCTCCCACTCCTGTTCCTGCTCCCACTCTTGTTCTGCTCCTGCTCCTGTTCCTGCTCCCACTCCTGTTCCTGCTCCCACTCCTGTTCCTGCTTTCACTCCTGTTCCTCCTCTCACTCCTGTTCCTGCTCTCACTGCTGTTCTTGCTCTCACTCCTGTTCCTGCTCCCACTCCTGTTGCTGCTCCCACTCCTGTTGCTGCTCCCACTCCTGTTGCTGCTCCCACTCCTGTTTCTGCTCCTGCTCCTGTTCCTGCTCCCACTCCTGTTCCTGCTCTCACTCCTGTCCCTACTCTCACTCCAGTTCCTTCACTCACTCCAGTTGCTGCTCTCAATCCTGTTTCTGCTCTCACTCCAGTTCCTGCTCTCAATCCTGTTCCTGCTCTCACTCCTGTTCCTGCTCTCACTACTGTTCCTTCTCCCACTCCTGTTCTTGCTCCTTATCCTGTGCCTGCTCTCACTCCTGTTCCTGCTCTCACTCCTGTTCCTGCTCTCACTCCTGTTCCTGCTCTCACTCCTGTTCCTGCTCTCACTCCTGTTCCTGCTCTCATTCCTCTTCCTGTTCTTACTCCTGCTTCTTTTTCTGCTCCCACTCCTGTTCCTGCTCTCACTCCTGTTCCTGCTCTCACTCCTGTTCCTGCTCTCACTCCTGTTCCTGCTCTCACTCCAGTTCCTGCTCTCACTCCAGTTCCTGCTCTCACTCCTGTTCCTGCTCTCACTCCTGTTCCTGCTCTCACATCATTTCTGCTCTCACTCCTGTTCCTGCTCTCACATCGTTTTTGCTCTCGTTCCTGTTCCTGCGCTCACTCCTGTTCCAGCTTTTATTCCTGCTCCCACTCCTTCTCTGCTCCTACTCCTATTCCTGTTCTTACTCCTGTTCCTGCTCTCACTTCTGTTTCTGCATTCGCTCTATTCCAGTTCCCATTCCTGTTCTTGCTCCCAATCCTATTCCTGCTCTTATTCCTCCTCTCACTCCTGTTCCTGCGCCCACTCCTGTTCCTGCTCTCACTCCTGTTCCTGGTCTGACTCCTCTTCCTGCACCTGCCACTATTCCTGCTCCTGATCCTGCTCCCACACCTGTTCCTGCTCCCACTCCTGTTCCTGCTCCCACTCCTGTTACTGTTCCCACTCATGTTCCTGCTCACGCTCCTGATCCTGCTCCCACTCCTGTTCCTGCTCTCACTCATGTTCCGGTCTCACTCTATTTCCTGCTCCGACTCCTGTTCCTGCTCTCACTCCTGTTCCTGCTCCTGCTCCTGTTCCTGCTCTCACTCCAGTTCCTGCTCTCAATCCAGTTCCTGCTCTCACTCCTGTTCCTGCTCTCACTCCTCTGCCTGCTCTCGCTCCTGTTTCTGCTCTCGCTCCTGTTTCTGCTCTCACTCCTGTTTCTGCTCTCACTCCTGTTCCTGCTCTCACTCATTGTTCCTGCTTTTATTCCTCCTCCCAGTCATGTGCTCCTACTCCTGTTCCTGCTCTTATTTCTCCTCGCAATCCTGTTGCTGCTCCTGCTCCTATTCCTGTTCTTACTCCTGTTCCTGCTCTCACTTCTGTTTCTGCATTCGCTCCATTCTGTTCCCATTCCTGTTCTTGCTCCCAGTCCTGTTCCTGCTCTTATTCCTTTTCTCACTTCTCTTCCTGCTCCCACTCCTGTTCCTACTCCCACACCTGTTACTGCTCTCACTCCTGTTCCTCCTCTCACTCCTGTTCCTCCTCTCACTGCTGTTCCTGCTCTCACTCCTCTGCCTGCTCTCACTGCACTTCCTTCTCTGACTCCAGTTCCTGCTCTCAATCCTGTTTCTGCTCTCACTCTTGTTCTTGCTCCCTATCCGGTTCGTGCTCTCACTCCAGTTCCTTCTCTCACTCCAGGTCCTTCTCTCACTCCAGTTCCTGCCCTCAATCCTGTTTCTGCTCTCACTCCTGCTCCTGCTCCTGCTCCTGTTCCTGCTCTCACTCCTGTTCGTGGTCCTGATCCTGTTCCTGCTTTCATTCATGTTCATGCTCTGACTCCAGTTACTGCTCCCACTCCTGTTCCTGCTGTCATTCCAGTTCCTGTTCTCACTCCTATTCCTGTTCTCACTCCTATTCCTGCTCTCACTTTTGTTCCTGCTCTCAGATCTGTTTCTGCATTTTCTCCTATTCCTGCTCTCACTCCTGTTCCCGCTCCTGCTCCTGTTCCTGCTCTGACTCCTATTCCTGCTCCCACTCCTGTTCCTGCTCTCACTTCTGTTTCTGCATTTGCTCCTGTTCTTGCTCTCACTCCTGTTCCTGCTCTCACTCCTGTTCCTGCTCTCACTCCAGCTCCTCCTACTGTTTATGCTCTATCTCCTGTTGCTGCTCCCACTCCTGTTCCTGCTCACACTCCTGTTTCTGCTCCTGCTCCTGTTCCTGCTCTCACTCCTGTTCCTGCTCTCATTCCTGTTCCTTCTCTCACTCCAGTTCCTGCTCTCAATCCTGTTTCTGCTCTCACTCCTGTTCCTGCTCTCATTCCTGTTCCGGCTCTCACTCCTGTTCCTGCTCTCACTCCTGTTCCTGCTCTCACTCCTGTTCCTGCTCCCACTCCTGTTCCTGCTCTCACTCCTGTTCTTGCTCCTTATCCTGTTCCTGCTCTCACTCCTGTTCCTGTACTCACTCCTGTTCCTGCACTCACTCCTGTTCCTGCACTCACTCCTGTTCCTGCTCTCACTCCTGTTCCTGCTCTCATTCCTCTTCCTGTTCTTACTCCTGTTCCTGCTCCTGCTTCTTTTTCTGCTCCCACTTCTGTTCCTGCTCTCACTCTTGTTCCTGCTCTCACTCTTGTTCCTGCTCTCACTCTTGTTCCTGCTCTCACTCTTGTTCCTGCTCTCACTCTTGTTCCTGTTCTCACTCCTGTTCCTGCTCGCACTCCTGTTCCTGCTCTCACATCATTTCTGCTCTCACTCCTGTTCCTGCTCTCACATCGTTTTTGCTCTCGTTCCTGTTCCTGCTCTCAATCCTGTTCCAGCTTTTATTCCTGCTCCCACTCCTTCTCTGCTCCTACTCCTATTCCTGTTCTTACTCCTGTTCCTGCTCTAACTTCTGTTTCTGCATTCGCTCCATTCCAGTTCCCATTCCTGTTCTTGCTCCCAATCCTATTCCTGCTCTTATTCCTCCTCTCACTCCTGTTCCTGCTCTCACTCCTGTACCTGCTCCTGACCCTGTTCCTGCTTTCTCTCCTGTTCCTGCTCTCACTCCTGTTCCTGCTCTCACTCCTGTTCCTGCTCTCACTCCTGTTCCTGCTCTCACTCCTGTTCCTGCTCTCACTCCTGTTCCTGCTCTCATTCCTCTTCCTGTTCTTACTCCTGTTCCTGCTCCTGCTTCTTTTTCTGCTCCCACTCCTGTTCCTGCTCTCACTCCTGTTCCTGCTCTCTCTTCTGTTTCTACATTTGCTCCGATTCCTGCTCTCAGTCCTGTTCCCGCTCTTGCTCCTGTTCCTGCTCTCACGCCTGTTCCTGCTCTTACTCCTGTTCCTGCTCTCACTCCAGTTCCTGCTCTCAATCCTGTTCCTGCTCTCACTCCTGTTCCTGCTCTCATTCCTGTTCCTGCTCTCACTCCTGTTCCTGCTCTCATTCCTCTTCCTGTTCTTACTCCTGTTCCCGCTCTCACTCCTGTTCCCGCTCTCACTCCTGTTCCTGCTCTCACTCCTATTCCTGCTCCCACTCCTGTTCCCGTTCACACTTCTGTTTATGCATTTGCTGCTATTCCTGCTCTCACTCCAGTTCCCACTCCTGCTCCTGTTCCTGCTCCCACCCCAGTTCCTGCTCCCAGTCCTTTTCCTGATCCCACTCCTGTTCCTGCTCTCACTCCAGTTCCTGCTCTCAAACCTGTTCATGCTCTCAAACCTGTTCCTGCTCTCAAACCTGTTCCTGCTCTCACTCCTGTTCCTGCTCTCACTCCTGTTCCTGCTCTCACTCCTGTTCCTGCTCTCATTCCTCTTCCTGTTCTTACTCCTGTTCCTGCTCCTGCTTCTTTTTCTGCTCCCACTCCTGTTCCTGCTCCCACTCCTGTTCCTGCTCTCACTCTTGTTCTAGCTCTCACTCCTGTTCCAGCTCCTGCTCCTGTTCCTGCTCTCTCCTGTTCCTGCTCCTGATCCTGTTCCTGCTCTAACACCTATTCCTGCTCTCCTGTCAGTTCCTGCTCCTGTTCCTGCTCTCACTCCTGTTTGTGGTCCTGATCATGTTCCTGCTCTCACTCTTGTTCCTGCTCTCATTCCTCTTCCTGCTCTCACTCCTTTTCCTGCTCCTGATCCCGTTCCTGCTCTCACTCCTGTTCCTGCTCTTGCTCCTGTTTCTGGTCTCACTCCTGTTCCTGCTCTCACTCCTGTTCCTGCTCTCACTCCTGTTCCTGCTCTCACTCCTGTTCCTGCTCCCACTCCTGTTCCTGCTCTCACTCCTGTTCTTGCTCCTTATCCTGTTCCTGCTCTCACTCCTGTTCTTGCTCCTTATCCTGTTCCTGCTCTCACTCCTGTTCCTGCTCTCATTGCTCTTCCTGTTCTTACTCCTGTTCCTGCTCCTGCTTCTTTTTCTGCTCCCACTCCTGTTCCTGCTCTCACTCTTGTTCCTGCTCTCACTCCTGTTCCTGCTCTCACATCATTTCTGCTCTCACTCCAGTTCCTGCTCTCACATCGTTTTTGCTCTCGTTCCTGTTCCTGCGCTCACTCCTGTTCCAGCTTTTATTCCTGCTCCCACTCCTTCTCTGCTCCTACTCCTATTCCTGTTCTTACTCCTGTTCCTGCTCTCACTGCTGTTTCTGCATTCGCTCTATTCCAGTTCCCATTCCTGTTCTTGCTCCCAATCCTATTCCTGCTCTTATTCCTCCTCTCACTCCTGTTCCTGCGCCCACTCCTGTTCCTGCTCTCACTCCTGTTCCTGGTCTGACTCCTCTTCCTGCACCTGCGCCTATTCCTGCTCCTGATCCTGCTCCCACTCCTGTTCCTGCTCCCACTCATGTTCCTGCTCGCGCTCCTGATCCTGCTCCCACTCCTGTTCCTGCTCTCACTCATGTTCCGGTCTCACTCTATTTCCTGCTCCCACTCCTGTTACTGCTCTCACTCCTGTTCCTGCTCCTGCTCCTGTTCCTGCTCTTACTCCTGTTCCTGCTCCCATTTTTGTACCTGCTCTCACTCCTGTTCCTGCTCTCACTCCTGTTCCTGCTCTCACTCCTGTTCCTGCTCTCACTCCTGTTCCTGCTCTCACTCCTGTTCCTGCTCTCACTCCTGTTCCTGCTATCACTCCTGTTCCTGCTCTCACTCCTCTGCCTGCTCTCACTCCAGTTCCTGCTCTCACTCCTGTTCCTGCTCTCACTCCTCTACCTGCTCTCACTCCTGTTCCTGCTCTCGCTCCTGTTCCTGCTCTCGCTCCTGTTTCTGCTCTCACTCCTGTTTCTGCTCTCACTCCTGTTTCTGCTCTCACTCCTGTTCCTGCTCTCACTCATTGTTCCTGCTTTTATTCCTCCTCCCAGTCATGTGCTCCTACTCCTGTTCCTGCTCTTATTTCTCCTCGCAATCCTGTTGCTGCTCCTGCTCCTATTCCTGTTCTTACTCCTGTTCCTGCTCTCACTTCTGTTTCTGCATTCGCTCCATTCTGTTCCCATTCCTGTTCTTGCTCCCAGTCCTGTTCCTGCTCTTATTCCTTTTCTCACTTCTGTTCCTGCTCCCACTCCTGTTCCTACTCCCACACGTGTTACTGCTCTCACTCCTGTTCCTCCTCTCACTCCTGTTCCTCCTCTCACTGCTGTTCCTGCTCTCAATCCTGTTCCTGCTCTCACTGCAGTTCCTTCTCTGACTCCAGTTCCTGCTCTCAATCCTGTTTCTGCTCTCACTCTTGTTCTTGCTCCCTATCCGGTTCCTGCTCTCACTCCTGTTCCTACTCTCACTCCAGTTCCTTCTCTCACTCCAGGTCCTTCTCTCACTCCAGTTCCTGCCCTCAATCCTGTTTCTGCTCTCACTCCTGCTCCTGCTCCTGCTCCTGTTCCTGCTCTCACTCCTGTTCGTGGTCCTGATCCTGTTCCTGCTTTCATTCATGTTCATGCTCTGACTCCAGTTACTGCTCCCACTCCTGTTCCTGCTGTCATTCCAGTTCCTGTTCTCACTCCTATTCCTGTTAACACTCCTATTCCTGCTCTCACTTTTGTTCCTGCTCTCAGATCTGTTTCTGCATTTTCTCCTATTCCTGCTCCCACTCCTGTTCCTGCTCTCACTTCTGTTTCTGCATTTGCTCCTGTTCTTGCTCTCACTCCTGTTCCTGCTCTCACTCCTGTTCCTGCTCTCACTCCAGCTCCTCCTACTGTTTATGCTCTATCTCCTGTTGCTGCTCCCACTCCTGTTCCTGCTCACACTCCTGTTTCTGCTCCTGCTCCTGTTCCTGCTCTCACTCCTGTTCCTGGTCTCACTCCTGTTCCTACACTCACTCCTGTTCCTTCTCTCACTCCAGTTCCTGCTCTCACTCCTGTTCTTGCTCTAACTCCTGTTCCTGCTCTCATTCCTGTTCCGGCTTTCACTCCTGTTCCTGCTCTCACTCCTGTTCCTGCTCTCACTCCTGTTCCTGCTCTCACTCCTGTTCCTGCTCTCACTCCTGTTCTTGCTCCTTATCCTGTTCCTGCTCTCACTCCTGTTCCTGTACTCACTCCTGTTCCTGCACTCACTCCTGTTCCTGCTCTCACTCCTGTTCCTGCTCTCACTCCTGTTCCTGCTCTCACTCCTGTTCTTGCTCCTTATCCTGTTCCTGCTCTCACTCCTGTTCCTGTACTCACTCCTGTTCCTGCACTCACTCCTGTTCCTGCTCTCACTCCTGTTCCTGCTCTCATTCCTCTTCCTGTTCTTACCTCCTGTTCCTGCTCCTGCTTCTTTTTCTGCTCCCACTTCTGTTCCTGCTCTCACTCTTGTTCCTGCTCTCACTCTTGTTCCTGCTCTCACTCTTGTTCCTGCTCTCACTCTTGTTCCTGCTCCCACTCCTGTTCCTGCTCTCACTCCTGTTCTTGCTCCTTATCCTGTTCCTGCTCTCACTCCTGTTCCTGCTCTCATTGCTCTTCCTGTTCTTACTCCTGTTCCTGCTCCTGCTTCTTTTTCTGCTCCCACTCCTGTTCCTGCTCTCACTCTTGTTCCTGCTCTCACTCCTGTTCCTGCTCTCACATCATTTCTGCTCTCACTCCAGTTCCTGCTCTCACATCGTTTTTGCTCTCGTTCCTGTTCCTGCGCTCACTCCTGTTCCAGCTTTTATTCCTGCTCCCACTCCTTCTCTGCTCCTACTCCTATTCCTGTTCTTACTCCTGTTCCTGCTCTCACTGCTGTTTCTGCATTCGCTCTATTCCAGTTCCCATTCCTGTTCTTGCTCCTAATCCTATTCCTGCTCTTATTCCTCCTCTCACTCCTGTTCCTGCGCCCACTCCTGTTCCTGCTCTCACTCCTGTTCCTGGTCTGACTCCTCTTCCTGCACCTGCGCCTATTCCTGCTCCTGATCCTGCTCCCACTCCTGTTCCTGCTCCCACTCATGTTCCTGCTCGCGCTCCTGATCCTGCTCCCACTCCTGTTCCTGCTCTCACTCATGTTCCGGTCTCACTCTATTTCCTGCTCCCACTCCTGTTACTGCTCTCACTCCTGTTCCTGCTCCTGCTCCTGTTCCTGCTCTTACTCCTGTTCCTGCTCCCATTTTTGTACCTGCTCTCACTCCTGTTCCTGCTCTCACTCCTGTTCCTGCTCTCACTCCTGTTCCTGCTATCACTCCTGTTCCTGCTCTCACTCCTCTGCCTGCTCTCACTCCAGTTCCTGCTCTCACTCCTGTTCCTGCTCTCACTCCTCTACCTGCTCTCACTCCTCTACCTGCTCTCACTCCTGTTCCTGCTCTCGCTCCTGTTCCTGCTCTCGCTCCTGTTTCTGCTCTCACTCCTGTTTCTGCTCTCACTCCTGTTCCTGCTCTCACTCATTGTTCCTGCTTTTATTCCTCCGCCCACTCATCTGCTCCTACTCCTGTTCCTGCTCTTATTTCTCCTCGCAATCCTGTTGCTGCTCCTGCTCCTATTCCTGTTCTTACTCCTGTTCCTGCTCTCACTTCTGTTTCTGCATTCGCTCCATTCTGTTCCCATTCCTGTTCTTGCTCCCAGTCCTGTTCCTGCTCTTATTCCTTTTCTCACTTCTGTTCCTGCTCCCACTCCTGTTCCTACTCCCACACGTGTTACTGCTCTCACTCCTGTTCCTCCTCTCACTCCTGTTCCTCCTCTCACTGCTGTTCCTGCTCCCAATCCTGTTCCTCCTCTCACTGCAGTTCCTTCTCTGACTCCAGTTCCTGCTCTCAATCCTGTTTCTGCTCTCACTCTTATTCTTGCTCCCTATCCGGTTCCTGCTCTCACTCCTGTTCCTACTCTCACTCCAGTTCCTTCCCTCACTCCAGGTCCTTCTCTCACTCCAGTTCCTGCCCTCAATCCTGTTTCTGCTCTCACTCCTGCTCCTGCTCCTGTTCCTGCTCTCACTCCTGTTCGTGGTCCTGATCCTGTTCCTGCTTTCATTCATGTTCATGCTCTGACTCCAGTTACTGCTCCCACTCCTGTTCCTGCTGTCATTCCAGTTCCTGTTCTCACTCCTATTCCTGTTCTCACTCCTATTCCTGCTCTCACTTTTGTTCCTGCTCTCAGATCTGTTTCTGCATTTTCTCCTATTCCTGCTCTCACTCCTGTTCCCGCTCCTGCTCCTGTTCCTGCTCTGACTCCTATTCCTGCTCCCACTCCTGTTCCTGCTCTCACTTCTGTTTCTGCATTTGCTCCTGTTCTTGCTCTCACTCCTGTTCCTGCTCTCACTCCTGTTCCTGCTCTCACTCCAGCTCCTCCTACTGTTTATGCTCTATCTCCTGTTGCTGCTCCCACTCCTGTTCCTGCTCACACTCCTGTTTCTGCTCCTGCTCCTGTTCCTGCTCTCACTCCTGTTCCTGGTCTCACTCCTGTTCCTACACTCACTCCTGTTCCTTCTCTCACTCCAGTTCCTGCTCTCACTCCTGTTCTTGCTCTCACTCCTGTTCCTGCTCTCATTCCTGTTCCGGCTTTCACTCCTGTTCCTGCTCTCACTCCTGTTCCTGCTCTCACTCCTGTTCCTGCTCTCACTCCTGTTCCTGCTCTCACTCCTGTTCTTGCTCCTTATCCTGTTCCTGCTCTCACTCCTGTTCCTGTACTCACTCCTGTTCCTGCACTCACTCCTGTTCCTGCTCTCACTCCTGTTCCTGCTCTCACTCCTGTTCCTGCTCTCACTCCTGTTCTTGCTCCTTATCCTGTTCCTGCTCTCACTCCTGTTCCTGTACTCACTCCTGTTCCTGCACTCACTCCTGTTCCTGCTCTCACTCCTGTTCCTGCTCTCATTCCTCTTCCTGTTCTTACCTCCTGTTCCTGCTCCTGCTTCTTTTTCTGCTCCCACTTCTGTTCCTGCTCTCACTCTTGTTCCTGCTCTCACTCTTGTTCCTGCTCTCACTCTTGTTCCTGCTCTCACTCTTGTTCCTGCTCCCACTCCTGTTCCTGCTCTCACTCCTGTTCTTGCTCCTTATCATGTTCCTGCTCTCACTCCTGTTCCTGCTCTCATTGCTCTTCCTGTTCTTACTCCTGTTCCTGCTCCTGCTTCTTTTTCTGCTCCCACTCCTGTTCCTGCTCTCACTCTTGTTCCTGCTCTCACTCCTGTTCCTGCTCTCACTCCTGTTCCTGCTCTCACATCGTTTTTGCTCTCGTTCCTGTTCCTGCGCTCACTCTTGTTCCAGCTTTTATTCCTGCTCCCACTCCTTCTCTGCTCCTACTCCTATTCCTGTTCTTACTCCTGTTCCTGCTCTCACTTCTGTTTCTGCATTCGCTCTATTCCAGTTCCCATTCCTGTTCTTGCTCCCAATCCTATTCCTGCTCTTATTCCTCCTCTCACTCCTGTTCCTGCGCCCACTCCTGTTCCTGCTCTCACTCCTGTTCCTGGTCTGACTCCTCTTCCTGCACCTACCCCTATTCCTGCTCATGTTCCTGCTCCCACTCCTGTTCCTGCTCCCACTCCTGTTACTGCTCCCACTCATGTTCCTGCTCACGCTCCTGATCCTGCTCCCACTCCTGTTCCTGCTCTCACTCATGTTCCGGTCTCACTCTATTTCCTGCTCCCACCCCTGTTCCTGCTCCCAGTCCTTTTCCTGATCCCACTCCTGTTCCTGCTCTCACTCCAGTTCCTGCTCTCAAACCTGTTCCTGCTCTCAAACCTGTTCCTGCTCTCAAACCTGTTCCTGCTCTCACTCCTGTTCCTGCTCTCACTCCTGTTCCTGCTCTCACTCCTGTTCCTGCTCTCACTCCTGTTCCTGCTCTCACTCCTGTTCCTGCTCTCATTCCTCTTCCTGTTCTTACTCCTGTTCCTGCTCCCACTCCTGTTCCTGCTCCCACTCCTATTCCTGCTCTCACTCTTGTTCTAGCTCTCACTCCTGTTCCAGCTCCTGCTCCTGTTCCTGCTCTCACTCCTGTTCCTGCTCCTGATCCTGTTCCTGCTCTAACACCTATTCCTGCTCTCCTGACAGTTCCTGCTCCTGTTCCTGCTCTCACTCCTGTTTGTGGTCCTGATCATGTTCCTGCTCTCATTCCTCTTCCTGCTCTCACTCCTTTTCCTGCTCCTGATCCCGTTCCTGCTCTCACTCCTGTTCCTGCTCTCCCTCCAGATCCTGCTCCTGTTCCTGCTCTCACTCCTGTTTGTGGTCCTGATCCTGTTCCTGCTCTCACTCCTGTTCCTGCTCTCACTCCTGTTCCTGCTCTCACTCCTGTTCCTGCTCTCACTCCTGTTCCTGCTCCCACTCCTGTTCCTGCTCTCACTCCTGTTCCTGCTCTCATTGCTCTTCCTGCTCTCACTCCTGTTCCTGCTCTCACATCGTTTTTGCTCTCGTTCCTGTTCCTGCGCTCACTCCTGTTCCAGCTTTTATTCCTGCTCCCACTCCTCTGCTCCTACTCCTATTCCTGTTCTTACTCCTGTTCCTGCTCTCACTTCTGTTTCTGCATTCGCTCTATTCCAGTTCCCATTCCTGTTCTTGCTCCCAATCCTATTCCTGCTCTTATTCCTCCTCTCACTCCTGTTCCTGCGCCCACTCCTGTTCCTGCTCTCACTCCTGTTCCTGGTCTGACTCCTCTTCCTGCACCTGCCCCTATTCCTGCTCCTGATCCTGCTCCCACTCCTGTTCCTGCTCGCGCTCCTGATCCTGCTCCCACTCCTGTTCCTGCTCTCACTCATGTTCCGGTCTCACTCTATTTCCTGCTCCCACTCCTGTTCCTGCTCTCACTCCTGTTCCTGCTCCCACTCCTGTTCCTGCTCGCGCTCCTGATCCTGCTCCCACTCCTGTTCCTGCTCTCACTCATGTTCCGGTCTCACTCTATTTCCTGCTCCCACTCCTGTTCCTGCTCTCACTCCTGTTCCTGCTCTCACTCCTGTTCCTGCTCTCACTCCTGTTCCTGCTCTCACTCCTGTTCCTGCTCTCACTCCTGTTCCTGTACTCACTCCTGTTCCTGCACTCACTCCTGTTCCTGCTCTCACTCCTGTTCCTGCTCTCATTCCTCTTCCTGTTCTTACCTCCTGTTCCTGCTCCTGCTTCTTTTTCTGCTCCCACTTCTGTTCCTGCTCTCACTCTTGTTCCTGCTCTCACTCTTGTTCCTGCTCTCACTCTTGTTCCTGCTCTCACTCTTGTTCCTGCTCTCACTCTTGTTCCTGCTCCCACTCCTGTTCCTGCTCTCACTCCTGTTCTTGCTCCTTATCATGTTCCTGCTCTCACTCCTGTTCCTGATCTCATTGCTCTTCCTGTTCTTACTCCTGTTCCTGCTCCTGCTTCTTTTTCTGCTCCCACTCCTGTTCCTGCTCTCACTCCTGTTCCTGCTCTCACTCCTGTTCCTGCTCTCACATCGTTTTTGCTCTCGTTCCTGTTCCTGCGCTCACTCCTGTTCCAGCTTTTATTCCTGCTCCCACTCCTTCTCTGCTCCTACTCCTATTCCTGTTCTTACTCCTGTTCCTGCTCTCACTTCTGTTTCTGCATTCGCTCTATTCCAGTTCCCATTCCTGTTCTTGCTCCCAATCCTATTCCTGCTCTTATTCCTCCTCTCACTCCTGTTCCTGCGCCCACTCCTGTTCCTGCTCTCACTCCTGTTCCTGGTCTGACTCCTCTTCCTGCACCTACCCCTATTCCTGCTCATGTTCCTGCTCCCACTCCTGTTCCTGCTCCCACTCCTGTTACTGCTCCCACTCATGTTCCTGCTCACGCTCCTGATCCTGCTCCCACTCCTGTTCCTGCTCTCACTCATGTTCCTGCTCTCACTCCTGTTCCTGCTCCCACTCCTGTTCCTGCTCTCACTCCTGTTCCTGCTCTCATTGCTCTTCCTGCTCTCACTCCTGTTCCTGCTCTCACATCGTTTTTGCTCTCGTTCCTGTTCCTGCGCTCACTCCTGTTCCAGCTTTTATTCCTGCTCCCACTCCTTCTCTGCTCCTACTCCTTTTCCTGTTCTTACTCCTGTTCCTGCTCTCACTTCTGTTTCTGCATTCGCTCTATTCCAGTTCCCATTCCTGTTCTTGCTCCCAATCCTATTCCTGCTCTTATTCCTCCTCTCACTCCTGTTCCTGCGCCCACTCCTGTTCCTGCTCTCACTCCTGTTCCTGGTCTGACTCCTCTCCCTGCACCTACCCCTATTCCTGCTCATGTTCCTGCTCCCACTCCTGTTCCTGCTCCCACTCCTGTTACTGCTCCCACTCATGTTCCTGCTCACGCTCCTGATCCTGCTCCCACTCCTGTTCCTGCTCTCACTCATGTTCCGGTCTCACTCTATTTCCTGCTCCCACTCCTGTTCCTGCTCTCACTCCTGTTCCTGCTCTCACTCCTGTTCCTGCTCTTACTCCTGTTCCTGCTCTCACTCCTGTTCCTGCTCTCACTCCTGTTCCTGCTCTCACTCCTGTTCCTGCTCTCACTCCTGTTCTTGCTCCTTATCCTGTTCCTGCTCTCACTCCTGTTCCTGTACTCACTCCTGTTCCTGCACTCACTCCTGTTCCTGCACTCACTCCTGTTCCTGCTCTCACTCCTGTTCCTGCTCTCATTCCTCTTCCTGTTCTTACCTCCTGTTCCTGCTCCTGCTTCTTTTTCTGCTCCCACTTCTGTTCCTGCTCTCACTCTTGTTCCTGCTCTCACTCTTGTTCCTGCTCCCACTCCTGTTCCTGCTCTCACTCCTGTTCTTGCTCCTTATCATGTTCCTGCTCTCACTCCTGTTCCTGCTCTCATTGCTCTTCCTGTTCTTACTCCTGTTCCTGCTCCTGCTTCTTTTTCTGCTCCCACTCCTGTTCCTGCTCTCACTCTTGTTCCTGCTCTCACTCCTGTTCCTGCTCTCACTCCTGTTCCTGCTCTCACATCGTTTTTGCTCTCGTTCCTGTTCCTGCGCTCACTCCTGTTCCAGCTTATATTCCTGCTCCCACTCCTTCTCTGCTCCTACTCCTATTCCTGTTCTTACTCCTGTTCCTGCTCTCACTTCTGTTTCTGCATTCGCTCTATTCCAGTTCCCATTCCTGTTCTTGCTCCCAATCCTATTCCTGCTCTTATTCCTCCTCTCACTCCTGTTCCTGCGCCCACTCCTGTTCCTGCTCTCACTCCTGTTCCTGGTCTGACTCCTCTTCCTGCACCTACCCCTATTCCTGCTCATGTTCCTGCTCCCACTCCTGTTCCTGCTCCCACTCCTGTTACTGCTCCCACTCATGTTCCTGCTCACGCTCCTGATCCTGCTCCCACTCCTGTTCCTGCTCTCACTCATGTTCCGGTCTCACTCTATTTCCTGCTCCCACCCCTGTTCCTGCTCCCAGTCCTTTTCCTGATCCCACTCCTGTTCCTGCTCTCACTCCAGTTCCTGCTCTCAAACCTGTTCCTGCTCTCAAACCTGTTCCTGCTCTCAAACCTGTTCCTGCTCTCACTCCTGTTCCTGCTCTCACTCCTGTTCCTGCTCTCACTCCTGTTCCTGCTCTCACTCCTGTTCCTGCTCTCACTCCTGTTCCTGCTCTCACTCCTGTTCCTGCTCTCACTCCTGTTCCTGCTCTCATTCCTCTTCCTGTTCTTACTCCTGTTCCTGCTCCCACTCCTGTTCCTGCTCCCACTCCTGTTCCTGCTCCCACTCCTATTCCTGCTCTCACTCTTGTTCTAGCTCTCACTCCTGTTCCAGCTCCTGCTCCTGTTCCTGCTCTCACTCCTGTTCCTGCTCCTGATCCTGTTCCTGCTCTAACACCTATTCCTGCTCTCCTGACAGTTCCTGCTCCTGTTCCTGCTCTCACTCCTGTTTGTGGTCCTGATCATGTTCCTGCTCTCATTCCTCTTCCTGCTCTCACTCCTTTTCCTGCTCCTGATCCCGTTCCTGCTCTCACTCCTGTTCCTGCTCTCATTGCTCTTCCTGCTCTCACTCCTGTTCCTGCTCTCACATCGTTTTTGCTCTCGTTCCTGTTCCTGCGCTCACTCCTGTTCCAGCTTTTATTCCTGCTCCCACTCCTCTGCTCCTACTCCTATTCCTGTTCTTACTCCTGTTCCTGCTCTCACTTCTGTTTCTGCATTCGCTCTATTCCAGTTCCCATTCCTGTTCTTGCTCCCAATCCTATTCCTGCTCTTATTCCTCCTCTCACTCCTGTTCCTGCGCCCACTCCTGTTCCTGCTCTCACTCCTGTTCCTGGTCTGACTCCTCTTCCTGCACCTGCCCCTATTCCTGCTCCTGATCCTGCTCCCACTCCTGTTCCTGCTCGCGCTCCTGATCCTGCTCCCACTCCTGTTCCTGCTCTCACTCATGTTCCGGTCTCACTCTATTTCCTGCTCCCACTCCTGTTCCTGCTCTCACTCCTGTTCCTGCTCTCACTCCTGTTCCTGCTCTTACTCCTGTTCCTGCTCTCACTCCTGTTCCTGCTCTCACTCCTGTTCCTGCTCCCATTTTTGTACCTGCTCTCACAACTGTTCCTGCTCTCACTCCTGTGCCTGCTCTCACTCCTGTTCCTGCTCCCACTCCTGTTCCTGCTCTCACTCATGTTCCTGCTCTCACTCCTGTTCCTGCTCCCACTCCTGTTCCTGCTCTCACTCCTGTTCCTGCTCTCATTGCTCTTCCTGCTCTCACTCCTGTTCCTGCTCTCACATCGTTTTTGCTCTCGTTCCTGTTCCTGCGCTCACTCCTGTTCCAGCTTTTATTCCTGCTCCCACTCCTTCTCTGCTCCTACTCCTTTTCCTGTTCTTACTCCTGTTCCTGCTCTCACTTCTGTTTCTGCATTCGCTCTATTCCAGTTCCCATTCCTGTTCTTGCTCCCAATCCTATTCCTGCTCTTATTCCTCCTCTCACTCCTGTTCCTGCGCCCACTCCTGTTCCTGCTCTCACTCCTGTTCCTGGTCTGACTCCTCTTCCTGCACCTACCCCTATTCCTGCTCATGTTCCTGCTCCCACTCCTGTTCCTGCTCCCACTCCTGTTACTGCTCCCACTCATGTTCCTGCTCACGCTCCTGATCCTGCTCCCACTCCTGTTCCTGCTCTCACTCATGTTCCGGTCTCACTCTATTTCCTGCTCCCACTCCTGTTCCTGCTCTCACTCCTGTTCCTGCTCTCACTCCTGTTCCTGCTCTTACTCCTGTTCCTGCTCTCACTCCTGTTCCTGCTCTCACTCCTGTTCCTGCTCTCACTCCTGTTCCTGCTCTCACTCCTGTTCTTGCTCCTTATCCTGTTCCTGCTCTCACTCCTGTTCCTGTACTCACTCCTGTTCCTGCACTCACTCCTGTTCCTGCACTCACTCCTGTTCCTGCTCTCACTCCTGTTCCTGCTCTCATTCCTCTTCCTGTTCTTACCTCCTGTTCCTGCTCCTGCTTCTTTTTCTGCTCCCACTTCTGTTCCTGCTCTCACTCTTGTTCCTGCTCTCACTCTTGTTCCTGCTCCCACTCCTGTTCCTGCTCTCACTCCTGTTCTTGCTCCTTATCATGTTCCTGCTCTCACTCCTGTTCCTGCTCTCATTGCTCTTCCTGTTCTTACTCCTGTTCCTGCTCCTGCTTCTTTTTCTGCTCCCACTCCTGTTCCTGCTCACACTCATGTTCCTGCTCTCACTCCTGTTCCTGCTCTCACTCCTGTTCCTGCTCTCACATCGTTTTTGCTCTCGTTCCTGTTCCTGCGCTCACTCCTGTTCCAGCTTATATTCCTGCTCCCACTCCTTCTCTGCTCCTACTCCTATTCCTGTTCTTACTCCTGTTCCTGCTCTCACTTCTGTTTCTGCATTCGCTCTATTCCAGTTCCCATTCCTGTTCTTGCTCCCAATCCTATTCCTGCTCTTATTCCTCCTCTCACTCCTGTTCCTGCGCCCACTCCTGTTCCTGCTCTCACTCCTGTTCCTGGTCTGACTCCTCTTCCTGCACCTACCCCTATTCCTGCTCATGTTCCTGCTCCCACTCCTGTTCCTGCTCCCACTCCTGTTCCTGCTCCCACTCCTGTTACTGCTCCCACTCATGTTCCTGCTCACGCTCCTGATCCTGCTCCCACTCCTGTTCCTGCTCTCACTCATGTTCCGGTCTCACTCTATTTCCTGCTCCCACCCCTGTTCCTGCTCCCAGTCCTTTTCCTGATCCCACTCCTGTTCCTGCTCTCACTCCAGTTCCTGCTCTCAAACCTGTTCCTGCTCTCAAACCTGTTCCTGCTCTCAAACCTGTTCCTGCTCTCACTCCTGTTCCTGCTCTCACTCCTGTTCCTGCTCTCACTCCTGTTCCTGCTCTCACTCCTGTTCCTGCTCTCACTCCTGTTCCTGCTCTCACTCCTGTTCCTGCTCTCACTCCTGTTCCTGCTCTCATTCCTCTTCCTGTTCTTACTCCTGTTCCTGCTCCCACTCCTGTTCCTGCTCCCACTCCTATTCCTGCTCTCACTCTTGTTCTAGCTCTCACTCCTGTTCCAGCTCCTGCTCCTGTTCCTGCTCTCACTCCTGTTCCTGCTCCTGATCCTGTTCCTGCTCTAACACCTATTCCTGCTCTCCTGACAGTTCCTGCTCCTGTTCCTGCTCTCACTCCTGTTTGTGGTCCTGATCATGTTCCTGCTCTCATTCCTCTTCCTGCTCTCACTCCTTTTCCTGCTCCTGATCCCGTTCCTGCTCTCACTCCTGTTCCTGCTCTCATTGCTCTTCCTGCTCTCACTCCTGTTCCTGCTCTCACATCGTTTTTGCTCTCGTTCCTGTTCCTGCGCTCACTCCTGTTCCAGCTTTTATTCCTGCTCCCACTCCTCTGCTCCTACTCCTATTCCTGTTCTTACTCCTGTTCCTGCTCTCACTTCTGTTTCTGCATTCGCTCTATTCCAGTTCCCATTCCTGTTCTTGCTCCCAATCCTATTCCTGCTCTTATTCCTCCTCTCACTCCTGTTCCTGCGCCCACTCCTGTTCCTGCTCTCACTCCTGTTCCTGGTCTGACTCCTCTTCCTGCACCTGCCCCTATTCCTGCTCCTGATCCTGCTCCCACTCCTGTTCCTGCTCGCGCTCCTGATCCTGCTCCCACTCCTGTTCCTGCTCTCACTCATGTTCCGGTCTCACTCTATTTCCTGCTCCCACTCCTGTTCCTGCTCTCACTCCTGTTCCTGCTCTCACTCCTGTTCCTGCTCTTACTCCTGTTCCTGCTCTCACTCCTGTTCCTGCTCTCACTCCTGTTCCTGCTCCCATTTTTGTACCTGCTCTCACAACTGTTCCTGCTCTCACTCCTGTGCCTGCTCTCACTCCTGTTCCTGCTCTCACTCCAGTTCCTGCTCTCACTCCAGTTCCTGCTCTCACTCCTGTTCCTGCTCTCACTCCTCTGCCTGCTCTCGCTCCTGTTTCTGCTCTCGCTCCTGTTTCTGCTCTCACTCCTGTTTCTGCTCTCACTCCTGTTCCTGCTCTCACTCATTGTTCCTCCTTTTATTCCTCCTCCCAGTCATGTGCTCCTACTCCTGTTCCTGCTCTTATTTCTCCTCGCAATCCTGTTGCTGCTCCTGCTCCTATTCCTGTTCTTACTCCTGTTCCTGCTCTCACTTCTGTTTCTGCATTCGTTCCATTCTGTTCCCATTCCTGTTCTTGCTCCCAGTCCTGTTCCTGCTCTTATTCCTTTTCTCACTTCTGTTCCTGCTCCCACTCCTGTTCCTACTCCCACACGTGTTACTGCTCTCACTCCTGTTCCTCCTCTCACTCCTGTTCCTCCTCTCACTGCTGTTCCTGCTCTCAATCCTGTTCCTGCTCTCACTGCAGTTCCTTCTCTGACTCCAGTTCCTGCTCTCAATCCTGTTTCTGCTCTCACTCTTGTTCTTGCTCCCTATCCGGTTCCTGCTCTCACTCCTGTTCCTACTCTCACTCCAGTTCCTTCTCTCACTCCAGGTCCTTCTCTCACTCCAGTTCCTGCCCTCAATCCTGTTTCTGCTCTCACTCCTGCTCCTGCTCCTGCTCCTGTTCCTGCTCTCACTCCTGTTCGTGGTCCTGATCCTGTTCCTGCTTTCATTCATGTTCATGCTCTGACTCCAGTTACTGCTCCCACTCCTGTTCCTGCTGTCATTCCAGTTCCTGTTCTCACTCCTATTCCTGTTCTCACTCCTATTCCTGCTCTCACTTTTGTTCCTGCTCTCAGATCTGTTTCTGCATTTTCTCCTATTCCTGCTCTCACTCCTGTTCCCGCTCCTGCTCCTGTTCCTGCTCTGACTCCTATTCCTGCTCCCACTCCTGTTCCTGCTCTCACTTCTGTTTCTGCATTTGCTCCTGTTCCTGCTCTCACTCCTGTTCCTGCTCTCACTCCAGCTCCTCCTACTGTTTATGCTCTATCTCCTGTTGCTGCTCCCACTCCTGTTCCTGCTCACACTCCTGTTTCTGCTCCTGCTCCTGTTCCTGCTCTCACTCCTGTTCCTGCTCTCACTCCTGTTCCTTCTCTCACTCCAGTTCCTGCTCTCAATCCTGTTTCTGCTCTCACTCCTGTTCTTGCTCTCACTCCTGTTCCTGATTTCACTCCTATTCCTGCTCTCTCTCCTGTTCCTGCTCTCTCTTCTGTTTCTACATTTGCTCCGATTCCTGCTCTCAGTCCTGTTCCCGCTCCTGCTCCTGTTCCTGCTCTCACGCCTGTTCCTGCTCTCACGCCTGTTCCTGCTCTTACTCCTGTTCCTGCTTTCTCTCCTGTTCCTGTTTCACTCATGTTCCGGTCTCACTCTATTTCCTGCTCCCACTCCTGTTCCTGCTCTCACTCCTGTTCCTGCTCCTGCTCCTGTTCCTGCTCTTACTCCTGTTCCTGCTCCCATTTTTGTACCTGCTCTCACTCCTGTGCCTGCTCCCACTCCTGTGCCTGCTCTCACTCCTGTTCCTGCTCCCACTCCTGTTCCTGCTCCCACTCCTGTACCTGCTCCCACACCTGTTCCTGCTATCACTCCAGTTCCTGCTCTCACTGCTGTTCCTGCTCTCATTCCTCTGCGTGCTCTCGCTCCTGTTTCTGCTCTCACTCCTGTTTCTGCTCTCACTCCTGTTCCTGCTCTCACTCATTGTTCCTGCTTTTATTCCTCCTCCCAGTCATGTGCTCCTACTCCTGTTCCTGCTCTTATTTCTCCTCGCAATCCTGTTGCTGCTCCTGCTCCTATTCCTGTTCTTACTCCTGTTCCTGCTCTCACTTCTGTTTCTGCATTCGCTCCATTCTGTTCCCATTCCTGTTCTTGCTCCCAGTCCTGTTCCTGCTCTTATTCCTTTTCTCACTTCTGTTCCTCCTCTCACTCCTGTTCCTGCTCTCACTGCTGTTCCTGCTCTCAATCCTATTCCTGCTCTCACTCCAGTTCCTTCTCTGACTCCAGTTCCTGCTCTCAATCCTGTTTCTGCTCTCACTCTTGTTCTTGCTCCCTATCCGGTTCGTGCTCTCACTCCAGTTCCTACTCTCACTCCAGTTCCTTCTCTCACTCCAATTCCTTCTCTCACTCCAGTTCCTGCCCTCAATCCTGTTTCTGCTCTCACTCCTGCTCCTGCTCCTGCTCCTGTTCCTGCTCTCACTCCTGTTCGTGGTCCTGATCATGTTCCTGCTTTCATTCATGTTCCTGCTCTGACTCCAGTTACTGCTCCCACTCCTGTTCCTGCTGTCATTCCAGTTCCTGTTCTCACTCCTATTCCTGTTCTCACTCCTATTCCTGTTCTCACTCCTATTCCTGTTCTCACTCCTATTCCTGCTCTCACTTTTGTTCCTGCTCTCAGATCTGTTTCTGCATTTTCTCCTGTTCTTGCTCTCACTCCTGTTCTTGCTCTCACTCCTGTTCCTGCTCTCACTCCTGTTCCTGCTCTCACTCCAGCTCCTGCTACTGTTTCTGCTCTAACTCCTGTTGCTGTTCCCACTCCTGTTCCTGCTCCCACTCCTGTTTCTGCTCCTGCTCCTGTTCCTTCTCCCACTCCTGTTCCTGCTCTCACTCCTGTTCCTACTCTCACTCCAGTTCCTTCTCTCACTCCAGTTCCTGCTCTCAATCCTGTTTCTGCTCTCACTCCTGTTCCTGCTCTCACTCCTGTTCCTGCTCTCACTCCTGTTCCTGCTCTCACTCCTATTCCTGCTCCCACTCCTGTTCCTGCTCTCACTTCTGTTTCTGCATTTGCTCCTGTTCCTGCTCTCACTCCTGTTCCTGCTCTCACTCCAGCTCCTCCTACTGTTTATGCTCTATCTCCTGTTGCTGCTCCCACTCCTGTTCCTGCTCACACTCCTGTTTCTGCTCCTGCTCCTGTTCCTGCTCTCACTCCTGTTCCTGCTCTCACTCCTGTTCCTTCTCTCACTCCAGTTCCTGCTCTCAATCCTGTTTCTGCTCTCACTCCTGTTCTTGCTCTCACTCCTGTTCCTGATTTCACTCCTATTCCTGCTCTCTCTCCTGTTCCTGCTCTCTCTTCTGTTTCTTCATTTGCTCCGATTCCTGCTCTCAGTCCTGTTCCCGCTCCTGCTCCTGTTCCTGCTCTCACGCCTGTTCCTGCTCTCACGCCTGTTCCTGCTCTTACTCCTGTTCCTGCTTTCTCTCCTGTTCCTGTTTCACTCATGTTCCGGTCTCACTCTATTTCCTGCTCCCACTCCTGTTCCTGCTCTCACTCCTGTTCCTGCTCCTGCTCCTGTTCCTGCTCTTACTCCTGTTCCTGCTCCCATTTTTGTACCTGCTCTCACTCCTGTGCCTGCTCCCACTCCTGTGCCTGCTCTCACTCCTGTTCCTGCTCCCACTCCTGTTCCTGCTCCCACTCCTGTACCTGCTCCCACACCTGTTCCTGCTATCACTCCAGTTCCTGCTCTCACTGCTGTTCCTGCTCTCATTCCTCTGCGTGCTCTCGCTCCTGTTTCTGCTCTCACTCCTGTTTCTGCTCTCACTCCTGTTCCTGCTCTCACTCATTGTTCCTGCTTTTATTCCTCCTCCCAGTCATGTGCTCCTACTCCTGTTCCTGCTCTTATTTCTCCTCGCAATCCTGTTGCTGCTCCTGCTCCTATTCCTGTTCTTACTCCTGTTCCTGCTCTCACTTCTGTTTCTGCATTCGCTCCATTCTGTTCCCATTCCTGTTCTTGCTCCCAGTCCTGTTCCTGCTCTTATTCCTTTTCTCACTTCTGTTCCTCCTCTCACTCCTGTTCCTGCTCTCACTGCTGTTCCTGCTCTCAATCCTATTCCTGCTCTCACTCCAGTTCCTTCTCTGACTCCAGTTCCTGCTCTCAATCCTGTTTCTGCTCTCACTCTTGTTCTTGCTCCCTATCCGGTTCGTGCTCTCACTCCAGTTCCTACTCTCACTCCAGTTCCTTCTCTCACTCCAATTCCTTCTCTCACTCCAGTTCCTGCCCTCAATCCTGTTTCTGCTCTCACTCCTGCTCCTGCTCCTGCTCCTGTTCCTGCTCTCACTCCTGTTCGTGGTCCTGATCATGTTCCTGCTTTCATTCATGTTCCTGCTCTGACTCCAGTTACTGCTCCCACTCCTGTTCCTGCTGTCATTCCAGTTCCTGTTCTCACTCCTATTCCTGTTCTCACTCCTATTCCTGTTCTCACTCCTATTCCTGCTCTCACTTTTGTTCCTGCTCTCAGATCTGTTTCTGCATTTTCTCCTGTTCTTGCTCTCACTCCTGTTCTTGCTCTCACTCCTGTTCCTGCTCTCACTCCTGTTCCTGCTCTCACTCCAGCTCCTGCTACTGTTTCTGCTCTAACTCCTGTTGCTGTTCCCACTCCTGTTCCTGCTCCCACTCCTGTTTCTGCTCCTGCTCCTGTTCCTTCTCCCACTCCTGTTCCTGCTCTCACTCCTGTTCCTACTCTCACTCCAGTTCCTTCTCTCACTCCAGTTCCTGCTCTCAATCCTGTTTCTGCTCTCACTCCTGTTCCTGCTCTCACTCCTGTTCCTGCTCTCACTCCTGTTCCTGCTCTCACTCCTGTTCCTGCTCTCACTCCTGTTCCTGCTCCCACTCCTGTTCCTGCTCTCACTCCTGTTCATGCTCCTTATCCTGTTCCTGCTCTCACTCCTGTTCCTGTACTCACTCCTTTTCCTGCACTCACTCCTGTTCCTGCACTCACTCCTTTTCCTGCTCTCACTCCTGTTCCTGCTCTCATTCCTCTTCCTGTTCTTACTCCTGTTCCTGCTCCTGCTTCTTTTTCTGCTCCCACTCCTGTTCCTGCTCTCACTCTTGTTCCTGCTCTCACTCTTGTTCCTGCTCTCACTCTTGTTCCTGCTCTCACTCTTGTTCCTGCTCTCACTCTTGTTCCTGCTCTCACTCTTGTTCCTGCTCTCACTCTTGTTCCTGCTCTCACTCTTGTTCCTGTTCTCACTCCTGATCCTGCTCGCACTCCTGTTCCTGCTCTCACATCATTTCTGCTCTCACTCCTGTTCCTGCTCTCACATCGTTTTTGCTCTCGTTCCTGTTCCTGCTCTCACTCCTGTTCCAGCTTTTATTCCTGCTCCCACTCCTTCTCTGCTCCTACTCCTATTCCTGTTCTTACTCCTGTTCCTGCTCTAACTTCTGTTTCTGCATTCGCTCCATTCCAGTTCCCATTCCTTTTCTTGCTCCCAATCCTATCCCTGCTCTTATTCCTCCTCTCACTCCTGTTCCTGCTTTTACTCCTGTTCCTGCTCTCACTCCTGTACCTGCTCCTGACCCTGTTCCTGCTTTCTCTCCTGTTCCTGCTCTCACTCCTGTTCCTGCTCTCACTCCTGTTCCTGCTCTCACTCCTGTTCCTGCTCTCACTCCTGTTCCTGCTCTCACTCCTGTTCCTGCTCTCACTCCTGTTCCTGATTTCACTCCTATTCCTGATCTCTCTCCTGTTCCTGCTCTCTCTTCTGTTTCTCCATTTGCTCCGATTCCTGCTCTCAGTCCTGTTCCCGCTCCTGCTCCTGTTCCTGCTCTCATGCCTGTTCCTGCTCTCACTCCTGTTCCTACTCTCACTCCAGTTCCTGCTCTTACTCCTGTTCCTGTTCTTACTCCTGTTCCTGCTCTCACTCCTATTCCTGCTCCCACTCCTGTTCCTGCTCTCACTTCTGTTTATGCATTTGCTTCTATTCCTGCTCTCACTCCAGTTCCCACTCCTGCTCCTGTTCCTGCTCCCACCCCTGTTCCTGCTCCCAGTCCTTTTCCTGATCCCACTCCTGTTCCTGCTCTCACTCCAGTTCCTGCTCTCACTCCTGTTCCTGCTCTCACTCCTGTTCCTGCTCTCATTCCTCTTCCTGTACTTACTCCTGTTCCTGCTCCTGCTTCTTTTTCTGCTCCCACTCATGTTCCGGTCTCACTCTTTTTCCTGCTCCCACTCCTGTTCCTGCTCCTGCTCCTGTTCCTACTCTTACTCCTGTTCCTGCTCCCATTTTTGTTCCTGCTCTCACTCCTGTTCCTGCTCTCACTCCTGTTCCTGCTCTCACTCCTGTTCCTGCTTTCACTCCTGTTCCTGCTTTCACTCCTGTTCCTGCTCTCACTCCAGTTCCTGCTCTCACTCCAGTTCCTGCTCTCACTCCAGTTCCTGCTCTCACTCCAGTTCCTGCTCTCACTCCAGTTCCTGCTCTCACTCCTGTTCCTGCTCTCACTCCTGTTCCTGCTCTCACTCCTCTGCCTGCTCTTGCTCCTGTTCCTGCTCTCACTCCTGTTCCTGCTCTCACTCATTGTTCCTGCTTTTATTCCTCCTCCCACTCATCTGCTCCTACTCCTGTTCCTGCTCTTATTTCTCCTCTCAATCCTGTTGCTGCTCCTGCTCGTATTCCTCTTCTTACTCCTGTTCCTGCTCTCACTTCTGTTTCTCCATTCGCTCCATTCTGTTCCCATTCCTGTTCTTGCTCCCAGTCCTGTTCCTGCTCTTATTCCTTTTCTTACTTCTGTTCCTGCTCCCACTCCTGTTCCTGCTCCCACTCCTGTTCCTGCTCCCACTCCTGTTACTGCTCTCACTCCTGTTACTGCTCTCACTCCTGTTCCTCCTCTCACTCCTGTTCCTGCTGTCACTGCTCTTCCTGCTCTCAATCCTGTTCCTGCTCTCACTCCAGTTCCTTCTCTGACTCCAGTTCCTGCTCTCAATCCTGTTTCTGCTATCACTCTTGTTCTTGCTCCCTATCCGGTTCATGCTCTCGCTCCTGTTCCTACTCTCACTCCAGTTCCTTCTCTCACTCCAGTTCCTGCCCTCAATCCTGTTTCTGCTCTCACTCCTGCTCCTGCTCCTGTTCCTGCTCTCACTCCTGTTCGTGGTCCTGATCCTATTCCTGCTTTCATTCATGTTCCTGCTCTGACTCCAGTTACTTTTCCCACTCCTGTTCCTGCTGTCATTCCAGTTCCTGTTCTCACTCCTATTCCTGCTCTCAATTTTGTTCCTGCTCTCAGATCTGTTTCTGCATTTTCTCCTATTCCTGCTCTCACTCCTGTTCCCGCTCCTGCTCCTGTTCCTGCTCTCACTCCTGTTCCTGATTTCACTCCTATTCCTGCTCTCTCTCCTGTTCCTGCTCTCACTGCTGTTCCTGCTCTCAATCCTATTCCTGCTCTCACTCCAGTTCCTTCTCTGACTCCAGTTCCTGCTCTCAATCCTGTTTCTGCTCTCACTCTTGTTCTTGCTCCCTATCCGGTTCGTGCTCTCACTCCAGTTCCTACTCTCACTCCAGTTCCTTCTCTCACTCCAATTCCTTCTCTCACTCCAGTTCCTGCCCTCAATCCTGTTTCTGCTCTCACTCCTGCTCCTGCTCCTGCTCCTGTTCCTGCTCTCACTCCTGTTCGTGGTCCTGATCATGTTCCTGCTTTCATTCATGTTCCTGCTCTGACTCCAGTTACTGCTCCCACTCCTGTTCCTGCTGTCATTCCAGTTCCTGTTCTCACTCCTATTCCTGTTCTCACTCCTATTCCTGTTCTCACTCCTATTCCTGCTCTCACTTTTGTTCCTGCTCTCAGATCTGTTTCTGCATTTTCTCCTGTTCTTGCTCTCACTCCTGTTCTTGCTCTCACTCCTGTTCTTGCTCTCACTCCTGTTCCTGCTCTCACTCCTGTTCCTGCTCTCACTCCAGCTCCTGCTACTGTTTCTGCTCTAACTCCTGTTGCTGTTCCCACTCCTGTTCCTGCTCCCACTCCTGTTTCTGCTCCTGCTCCTGTTCCTTCTCCCACTCCTGTTCCTGCTCTCACTCCTGTTCCTACTCTCACTCCAGTTCCTTCTCTCACTCCAGTTCCTGCTCTCAATCCTGTTTCTGCTCTCACTCCTGTTCCTGCTCTCACTCCTGTTCCTGCTCTCACTCCAGCTCCTCCTACTGTTTATGCTCTATCTCCTGTTGCTGCTCCCACTCCTGTTCCTGCTCACACTCCTGTTTCTGCTCCTGCTCCTGTTCCTGCTCTCACTCCTGTTCCTGGTCTCACTCCTGTTCCTACACTCACTCCTGTTCCTTCTCTCACTCCAGTTCCTGCTCTCACTCCTGTTCTTGCTCTCACTCCTGTTCCTGATTTCACTCCTATTCCTGCTCTCTCTCCTGTTCCTGCTCTCTCTTCTGTTTCTACATTTGCTCCGATTCCTGCTCTCAGTCCTGTTCCCGCTCCTGCTCCTGTTCCTGCTCTCACGCCTGTTCCTGCTCTCACGCCTGTTCCTGCTCTTACTCCTGTTCCTGCTTTCTCTCCTGTTCCTGTTTCACTCATGTTCCGGTCTCACTCTATTTCCTGCTCCCACTCCTGTTCCTGCTCTCACTCCTGTTCCTGCTCCTGCTCCTGTTCCTGCTCTTACTCCTGTTCCTGCTCCCATTTTTGTACCTGCTCTCACTCCTGTGCCTGCTCCCACTCCTGTGCCTGCTCTCACTCCTGTTCCTGCTCCCACTCCTGTTCCTGCTCCCACTCCTGTACCTGCTCCCACACCTGTTCCTGCTATCACTCCAGTTCCTGCTCTCACTGCTGTTCCTGCTCTCATTCCTCTGCGTGCTCTCGCTCCTGTTTCTGCTCTCACTCCTGTTTCTGCTCTCACTCCTGTTCCTGCTCCCACCCCTGTTCCTGCTCCCAGTCCTTTTCCTGATCCCACTCCTGTTCCTGCTCTCACTCCAGTTCCTGCTCTCACTCCTGTTCCTGCTCTCACTCCTGTTCCTGCTCTCATTCCTCTTCCTGTACTTACTCCTGTTCCTGCTCCTGCTTCTTTTTCTGCTCCCACTCATGTTCCGGTCTCACTCTTTTTCCTGCTCCCACTCCTGTTCCTGCTCCTGCTCCTGTTCCTACTCTTACTCCTGTTCCTGCTCCCATTTTTGTTCCTGCTCTCACTCCTGTTCCTGCTCTCACTCCTGTTCCTGCTTTCACTCCTGTTCCTGCTTTCACTCCTGTTCCTGCTCTCACTCCAGTTCCTGCTCTCACTCCAGTTCCTGCTCTCACTCCAGTTCCTGCTCTCACTCCAGTTCCTGCTCTCACTCCAGTTCCTGCTCTCACTCCTGTTCCTGCTCTCACTCCTGTTCCTGCTCTCACTCCTCTGCCTGCTCTTGCTCCTGTTCCTGCTCTCACTCCTGTTCCTGCTCTCACTCATTGTTCCTGCTTTTATTCCTCCTCCCACTCATCTGCTCCTACTCCTGTTCCTGCTCTTATTTCTCCTCTCAATCCTGTTGCTGCTCCTGCTCGTATTCCTCTTCTTACTCCTGTTCCTGCTCTCACTTCTGTTTCTCCATTCGCTCCATTCTGTTCCCATTCCTGTTCTTGCTCCCAGTCCTGTTCCTGCTCTTATTCCTTTTCTTACTTCTGTTCCTGCTCCCACTCCTGTTCCTGCTCCCACTCCTGTTCCTGCTCCCACTCCTGTTACTGCTCTCACTCCTGTTACTGCTCTCACTCCTGTTCCTCCTCTCACTCCTGTTCCTGCTGTCACTGCTCTTCCTGCTCTCAATCCTGTTCCTGCTCTCACTCCAGTTCCTTCTCTGACTCCAGTTCCTGCTCTCAATCCTGTTTCTGCTATCACTCTTGTTCTTGCTCCCTATCCGGTTCATGCTCTCGCTCCTGTTCCTACTCTCACTCCAGTTCCTTCTCTCACTCCAGTTCCTGCCCTCAATCCTGTTTCTGCTCTCACTCCTGCTCCTGCTCCTGTTCCTGCTCTCACTCCTGTTCGTGGTCCTGATCCTATTCCTGCTTTCATTCATGTTCCTGCTCTGACTCCAGTTACTTTTCCCACTCCTGTTCCTGCTGTCATTCCAGTTCCTGTTCTCACTCCTATTCCTGCTCTCAATTTTGTTCCTGCTCTCAGATCTGTTTCTGCATTTTCTCCTATTCCTGCTCTCACTCCTGTTCCCGCTCCTGCTCCTGTTCCTGCTCTCACTCCTGTTCCTGATTTCACTCCTATTCCTGCTCTCTCTCCTGTTCCTGCTCTCACTGCTGTTCCTGCTCTCAATCCTATTCCTGCTCTCACTCCAGTTCCTTCTCTGACTCCAGTTCCTGCTCTCAATCCTGTTTCTGCTCTCACTCTTGTTCTTGCTCCCTATCCGGTTCGTGCTCTCACTCCAGTTCCTACTCTCACTCCAGTTCCTTCTCTCACTCCAATTCCTTCTCTCACTCCAGTTCCTGCCCTCAATCCTGTTTCTGCTCTCACTCCTGCTCCTGCTCCTGCTCCTGTTCCTGCTCTCACTCCTGTTCGTGGTCCTGATCATGTTCCTGCTTTCATTCATGTTCCTGCTCTGACTCCAGTTACTGCTCCCACTCCTGTTCCTGCTGTCATTCCAGTTCCTGTTCTCACTCCTATTCCTGTTCTCACTCCTATTCCTGTTCTCACTCCTATTCCTGCTCTCACTTTTGTTCCTGCTCTCAGATCTGTTTCTGCATTTTCTCCTGTTCTTGCTCTCACTCCTGTTCTTGCTCTCACTCCTGTTCCTGCTCTCACTCCTGTTCCTGCTCTCACTCCAGCTCCTGCTACTGTTTCTGCTCTAACTCCTGTTGCTGTTCCCACTCCTGTTCCTGCTCCCACTCCTGTTTCTGCTCCTGCTCCTGTTCCTTCTCCCACTCCTGTTCCTGCTCTCACTCCTGTTCCTACTCTCACTCCAGTTCCTTCTCTCACTCCAGTTCCTGCTCTCAATCCTGTTTCTGCTCTCACTCCTGTTCCTGCTCTCACTCCTGTTCCTGCTCTCACTCCTGTTCCTGCTCTCACTCCTGTTCCTGCTCTCACTCCTGTTCCTGCTCCCACTCCTGTTCCTGCTCTCACTCCTGTTCATGCTCCTTATCCTGTTCCTGCTCTCACTCCTGTTCCTGTACTCACTCCTGTTCCTGCACTCACTCCTGTTCCTGCACTCACTCCTTTTCCTGCTCTCACTCCTGTTCCTGCTCTCATTCCTCTTCCTGTTCTTACTCCTGTTCCTGCTCCTGCTTCTTTTTCTGCTCCCACTCCTGTTCCTGCTCTCACTCTTGTTCCTGCTCTCACTCTTGTTCCTGCTCTCACTCTTGTTCCTGCTCTCACTCTTGTTCCTGCTCTCACTCTTGTTCCTGCTCTCACTCTTGTTCCTGCTCTCACTCTTGTTCCTGCTCTCACTCTTGTTCCTGCTCTCACTCTTGTTCCTGCTCTCACTCTTGTTCCTGCTCTCACTCTTGTTCCTGCTCTCACTCTTGTTCCTGTTCTCACTCCTGATCCTGCTCGCACTCCTGTTCCTGCTCTCACATCATTTCTGCTCTCACTCCTGTTCCTGCTCTCACATCGTTTTTGCTCTCGTTCCTGTTCCTGCTCTCACTCCTGTTCCAGCTTTTATTCCTGCTCCCACTCCTTCTCTGCTCCTACTCCTATTCCTGTTCTTACTCCTGTTCCTGCTCTAACTTCTGTTTCTGCATTCGCTCCATTCCAGTTCCCATTCCTTTTCTTGCTCCCAATCCTATCCCTGCTCTTATTCCTCCTCTCACTCCTGTTCCTGCTTTTACTCCTGTTCCTGCTCTCACTCCTGTACCTGCTCCTGACCCTGTTCCTGCTTTCTCTCCTGTTCCTGCTCTCACTCCTGTTCCTGCTCTCACTCCTGTTCCTGCTCTCACTCCTGTTCCTGATTTCACTCCTATTCCTGATCTCTCTCCTGTTCCTGCTCTCTCTTCTGTTTCTCCATTTGCTCCGATTCCTGCTCTCAGTCCTGTTCCCGCTCCTGCTCCTGTTCCTGCTCTCATGCCTGTTCCTGCTCTTACTCCTGTTCCTGCTCTCACTCCAGTTCCTGCTCTTACTCCTGTTCCTGTTCTTACTCCTGTTCCTGCTCTCACTCCTATTCCTGCTCCCACTCCTGTTCCTGCTCTCACTTCTGTTTACGCATTTGCTCCTATTCCTGCTCTCACTCCAGTTCCCACTCCTGCTCCTGTTCCTGCTCCCACCCCTGTTCCTGCTCCCAGTCCTTTTCCTGATCCCACTCCTGTTCCTGCTCTCACTCCAGTTCCTGCTCTCACTCCTGTTCCTGCTCTCACTCCTGTTCCTGCTCTCATTCCTCTTCCTGTACTTACTCCTGTTCCTGCTCCTGCTTCTTTTTCTGCTCCCACTCATGTTCCGGTCTCACTCTTTTTCCTGCTCCCACTCCTGTTCCTGCTCCTGCTCCTGTTCCTACTCTTACTCCTGTTCCTGCTCCCATTTTTGTTCCTGCTCTCACTCCTGTTCCTGCTCTCACTCCTGTTCCTGCTCTCACTCCTGTTCCTGCTCCCACACCTGTTCCTGCTTTCACTCCTGTTCCTGCTTTCACTCCTGTTCCTGCTCTCACTCCAGTTCCTGCTCTCACTCCAGTTCCTGCTCTCACTCCAGTTCCTGCTCTCACTCCAGTTCCTGCTCTCACTCCTGTTCCTGCTCTCACTCCTGTTCCTGCTCTCACTCCTCTGCCTGCTCTTGCTCCTGTTCCTGCTCTCACTCCTGTTCCTGCTCTCACTCATTGTTCCTGCTTTTATTCCTCCTCCCACTCATCTGCTCCTACTCCTGTTCCTGCTCTTATTTCTCCTCTCAATCCTGTTGCTGCTCCTGCTCGTATTCCTCTTCTTACTCCTGTTCCTGCTCTCACTTCTGTTTCTCCATTCGCTCCATTCTGTTCCCATTCCTGTTCTTGCTCCCAGTCCTGTTCCTGCTCTTATTCCTTTTCTTACTTCTGTTCCTGCTCCCACTCCTGTTCCTGCTCCCACTCCTGTTCCTGCTCCCACTCCTGTTACTGCTCTCACTCCTGTTACTGCTCTCACTCCTGTTCCTGCTCTCACTCCTGTTCCTGCTCTCACTGCTCTTCCTGCTCTCAATCCTGTTCCTGCTCTCACTCCAGTTCCTTCTCTGACTCCAGTTCCTGCTCTCAATCCTGTTTCTGCTATCACTCTTGTTCTTGCTCCCTATCCGGTTCATGCTCTCGCTCCTGTTCCTACTCTCACTCCAGTTCCTTCTCTCACTCCAGTTCCTGCCCTCAATCCTGTTTCTGCTCTCACTCCTGCTCCTGCTCCTGCTCCTGTTCCTGCTCTCACTCCTGTTCGTGGTCCTGATCCTATTCCTGCTTTCATTCATGTTCCTGCTCTGACTCCAGTTACTTTTCCCACTCCTGTTCCTGCTGTCATTCCAGTTCCTGTTCTCACTCCTATTCCTGCTCTCAATTTTGTTCCTGCTCTCAGATCTGTTTCTGCATTTTCTCCTATTCCTGCTCTAACTCCTGTTCCTGCTCTCACTCCTGTTCCTGCTCTCACTCCAGCTCCTGCTCCTGTTTCTGTTCCTGCTCCTGTTTCTGTTCCTGCTCCCACTCCTGTTCCTGCTCTCACTCCTGTTCCTACTCTCAATCCAGTTCCTTCTCTCACTCCAGTTCCTGCTCTCAATCCTGTTTCTGCTCTCACTCCTGTTCCAGCTCTCAATCCTGTTCCTGCTCTCACTCCTGTTCCTGCTCTCACTGCTGTTCCTGCTCCCACTCCTGTTCCTGCTCCCACTCCTGTTCCTGCTCTCACTCCTGTTCTTGCTCCTTATCCTGTTCCTGCTCTCACTCCAGTTCCTGCACTCACTCCTGTTCCTGCACTCAATCCTGTTCCTGCTCTCACTCCTGTTCCTGCTCTCACTCTTGTTCCTGCTCTCACTCTTGTTCCTGCTCTCACTCCTGTTCCTGCTCTCACTCCTGTTCCTGCTCGCTCTCCTGTTCCTGCTCTCACATCATTTCTGCTCTCACTCCTGTTCCTGCTCTCACATCGTTTTTGCTCTCGTTCCTGTTCCTGCTCTCAATCCTGTTCCAGCTTTTATTCCTGCTCCCACTCCTTCTCTGCTCCTACTCCTATTCCTGTTCTTACTCCTGTTCCTGCTCTCACTTCTGTTTCTGCATTCGCTCTATTCCAGTTCCCATTCTTGTTCTTGCTCCCAATCCTATTCCTGCTCTTATTCCTCCTCTCACTCCTGTTCCTGCTTTTACTCCTGTTCCTGCTCTCACTCCTGTTCCTGGTCTGACTCCACTTCCTGCACCTGCCCCTACTCCTGCTCCTGATCCTGCTCCCACTCCTGTTTCTGCTCCCACTCCTGTACCCACTCCTGACCCTGTTCCTGCTTTCTCTCCTGTTCCTGCTCTCTCTCCTGTTCCTGCTCTCACTCCTGTTCCTGCTCTCACTCCTATTCCTGCTCTCACTCCTGTTCCTGCTCTCTCTTCTGTTTCTACATTTGCTCTGATTCCTGCTCTCAGGCCTGTTCCCGCTCCTGCTCCTGTTCCTGCTCTCACGCCTGTTCCTGCTCTCACTCCAGTTCCTGCTCTCACTCCAGTTCCTGCTCTCACTCCAGTTCCTGCTCTCACTCCTGTTCCTGCTCTCATTCCTCTTCCTGTTCTTACTCCTGTTCCCGCTCTCACTCCTGTTCCTGCTATCACTCCTGTTCCCACTCCTGCCCCTTTTCCTGCTCTCACTCCTGTTCCTGCTCTTACTCCTGTTCCTGCTCCCACTCCTGTTCCTGCACCCAATCCTGTGCCTGCTCCCACTCCTGTTGCTGCTCCCACTCCTGTTGCTGCTCCCACTCCTGTTGCTGCTCCCACTCCTGTTGCTGCTCCCACTCCTGTTGCTGCTCCCACTCCTGTTGCTGCTCCCACTCCTGTTGCTGCTCCCACTCCTGTTCCTGCTCCCACTCCTGTTCCTGCTCCCACTCCTGTTCCTGCTCCCACTCCTGTTCCTGCTCCCACTCCTGTTTCTGCTCCTGCTCCTGTTCCTGCTCCCACTGCTGTTCCTGCTCTCACTCCTGTCCCTCCTCTCACTCCAGTTCCTTCTCTCACTCCAGTTGCTGCTCTCAATCCAGTTCCTGCTCTCACTCCAGTTCCTGCTCTCACTCCAGTTCCTGCTCTCAATCCTGTTCCTGCTCTCAATCCTGTTCCTGCTCTCACTCCTGTTCCTGCTCTCATTCCTCTTCCTGTTCCTGCTTCTTTTTATGCTCCCTCTCCTGTTCCTGCTCTCACTCTTGTTCCAGCTCTCACTCCTATTCCTGCTCTCACAACATTTCTGCTTTCACTCCTGTTCCTGCTCTCACATCGTTTTTGCTCTCGTTCCAGTTCCTGCTCTCACTCCAGTTCCTGCTCTCACTCCTGTTCCTGCTCTCACTCCTGTTCCTGCTCTCACTCCTCTGCCTGCTCTTGTTCCTGTTTCTGCTCTCACTCCTGTTCCTGCTCTCACTCGTTGTTCCTGCTTTTATTCCTCCGCCCACTCATCTGCTCCTACTCCTGTTCCTGCTCTTATTTCTCCTCTCAATCCTGTTGCTGCTCCTGCTCCTATTCCTGTTCTTACTCCTGTTCCTGCTCTCACTTCTGTTTCTGCATTCGCTCCATTCTGTTCCCATTCCTGTTCTTGCTCCCAGTCCTGTTCCTGCTCTTATTCCTTTTCTCACTTCTGTTCCTGCTCCCACTCCTGTTCCTGCTCCCACTCCTGTTACTGCTCTCACTCCTGTTCCTCCTCTCACTCCTGTTCCTGTTCTCACTGCTGTTCCTGCTCTCACTGCTGTTCCTGCTCTCAATCCTGTTCCTGCTCTCACTCCAGTTCCTTCTCTGACTCCAGTTCCTGCTCTCAATCCTGTTTCTGCTCTCACTCTTGTTCTTGCTCCCTATCCGGTTCCTGCTCTCGCTCCTGTTCCTACTCTCACTCCAGTTCCTTCTCTTACTCCAGTTCCTGCCCTCAATCCTGTTTCTGCTCTCACTCCTGCTCCTGCTCCTGCTCCTGTTCCTGCTCTCACTCCTGTTCGTTGTCCTGATCCTCTTCCTGCTTTCATTCATGTTCCTGCTCTCACTCCAGTTACTGCTCCCACTCCTGTTCCTGCTGTCATTCCAGTTCCTGTTCTCACTCCTATTCCTGTTCTCACTCCTATTCCTGCTCACACTTTTGTTCCTGCTCTCACTCCTATTCCTGATCCCACTCCTGTTCCTTCTCCCACTCCTGTTCTTGCTCCTTCTCCTGTTCCTGCTCTCACTCCTGTTCCTGCTCTCATTCCTCTTCCTGCTCCTGCTTCTTTTTATGCTCCCTCTCCTGTTCCTGCTCTCACTCTTGTTCCAGCTCTCACTCCTATTCCTGCTCTCACAACATTTCTGCTTTCACTCCTGTTCCTGCTCTCACATCGTTTTTGCTCTCGTTCCTGTTCCTGCTCTCACTCCTGTTCCAGCTTTTATTCCTGCTCCCACTCCTACTCTGCTCCTACTCCTATTCCTGTTCATACTCCTGTTCCTGCTCTCACTTCTGTTTCTGCATTCGCTCTATTCCAGTTCCCATTCCTGTTCTTGCTCCCAATCCTATTCCTGCTCTTATTCCTCCTCCCACTCCTGTTCCTGCGCCCACTACTGTTCCTGCTCTCACTCCTGTTCCTGGTCTGACTCCTCTTCCTGCACCTGCCCCGATTCCTGCTCCTGTTCCTGCTCCCGCTCCTGTTCCTGCTCCCGCTCCTGTTCCTGCTCCCACTCATGTTCCTGCTCGCGCTCCTGTTCCTGCTCTCACTCATGTTCCGGTCTTACTCTTTTTCCTGCTCCCACTCCTGTGCCTGCTCCCACTCCTGTTCCTGCTCCTGCTCCTGTTCCTCTTCTTACTCCTGTTCCTGCTCCCATTTTTGTTCCTGCTCCCACTCCTGTTCCTGCTCCCACTTCTGTGCCTGCTCTCACTCCTGTTCCTGCTCTCACTCCTGTTCCTGCTCCCACACCTGTTCCTGTTTTCACTCCTGTTCCTGCTCTCACTCCAGTTCCTGCTCTCACTCCTGTTCCTGCTCTCACTCCTGTTCCTGCTCTCACTCCTGTTCCTGCT
Organism: Carcharodon carcharias; assembly: GCF_017639515.1. NCBI lineage: Eukaryota > Metazoa > Chordata > Chondrichthyes > Lamniformes > Lamnidae > Carcharodon > Carcharodon carcharias. The sequence continues at coordinate 63,045,513 of NC_054479.1, forward strand.
CTCACTCCTGTTCCTGCTCTCACTCCTCTGCCTGCTCTTGCTCCTGTTTCTGCTCTCACTCCTGTTCCTGCTCTCACTCCTCTGCCTGCTCTTGCTCCTGTTTCTGCTCTCACTCCTGTTCCTGCTCTCACTCGTTGTTCCTGCTTTTATTCCTCCGCCCACTCATCTGCTCCTACTCCTGTTCCTGCTCTTATTTCTCCTCTCAATCCTGTTGCTGCTCCTGCTCCTATTCCTGTTCTTACTCCTGTTCCTGCTCTCACTTCTGTTTCTGCATTCGCTCCATTCTGTGCCCATTCCTGTTCTTGCTCCCAGTCCTGTTCCTGCTCTTATTCCTTTTCTCACTTCTGTTCCTGCTCCCACTCCTGTTCCTGCTCCCACTCCTGTTCCTGCTCCCACTCCTGTTACTGCTCTCACTCCTGTTCCTCCTCTCACTCCTGTTCCTGTTCTCACTGCTGTTCCTGCTCTCACTGCTGTTCCTGCTCTCACTGCTGTTCCTGCTCTCAATCCTGTTCCTGCTCTCACTCCAGTTCCTTCTCTGACTCCAGTTCCTGCTCTCAATCCTGTTTCTGCTCTCACTCTTGTTCTTGCTCCCTATCCGGTTCCTGCTCTCGCTCCTGTTCCTACTCTCACTCCAGTTCCTTCTCTTACTCCAGTTCCTGCCCTCAATCCTGTTTCTGCTCTCACTCCTGCTCCTGCTCCTGCTCCTGTTCCTGCTCTCACTCCTGTTCGTTGTCCTGATCCTCTTCCTGCTTTCATTCGTGTTCCTGCTCTCACTCCAGTTACTGCTCCCACTCCTGTTCCTGCTGTCATTCCAGTTCCTGTTCTCACTCCTATTCCTGCTCACACTTTTGTTCCTGCTCCTGCTCCTATTCCTGCTCCCACTCCTGTTCCTGCTCTCACTTCTGTTTCTGCATTTGCTCCTGTTCTTGCTCTCACTCCTGTCCCTGCTCTCACTCCTGTTCCTGCTCTCACTCCAGCTCCTGCTCCTGTTTCTGTTCCTGCTCTCACTCCTGTTCCTGCTCTCACTCCTGTTCCTGCTCTCACTCGAGTTCCTTCTCTCACTCCAGTTCCTTCTCTCACTCCTGTTCCTGCTCTCAATCCTGTTCCTGCTCTCAATCCTGTTCCTGCTCTCAATCCTGTTCCTGCTCTCAATCCTGTTCCTGCTCTCAATCCTGTTCCTGCTCTCACTCCTGTTCCTGCTCTCACATCGTTTTTGCTCTCGTTCCTGTTCCTGCTCTCAATCCTGTTCCAGCTTTTATTCCTGCTCCCACTCCTTCTCTGCTCCTACTCCTATTCCTGTTCTTACTCCTGTTCCTGCTCTCACTTCTGTTCCTGCTCCCACTCCTTTTCCTGCTCCCACTCCTTTTCCTGCTCCCACTCCTTTTCCTGCTGCCACTCCTGTTCCTGCTCCCACTCCAGTTCCTGCTCTCAAACCTGTTCCTGCTCTCACTCCTGTTCCTGCTCTCATTCCTCTTCCTGTTCTTACTCCTGTTCCTGCTCCTGCTTCTTTTTCTGCTCCCACTCCTGTTCCTGCTCTCACTCTTTTTCCTGCTCTCACTCCTATTCCTGCTTTCATTCCTGTTCCAGCTCCTGTTCCTGCTCCTGATCCTGTTCCTGCTCTAACTCCTATTCCTGCTCTCCTGTCAGTTCCTGCTCCTGTTCCTGCTCTCACTCCTGTTTGTGGTCCTGATCCTGTTCCTGCTTTCACTCCTGTTCCTGCTCTCACTCCAGTTCCTGCTCTCACTCCTCTTCCTGCTCTCACTCCTCTTCCTGCTCTCACTCCTGTTCCTGCTCTTGCTCCTGTTTCTGGTCTCACTCCTTTTCCTGCTCTCACTCTTAGTTCATGCTTTTAATCCTGCTCCCACTCCTTTTCTGCTCCTACTGCTGTTCCTGCTCTTATTCCTCCTCTCTCTCCTGTTGCTGCTCCTGCTACTATTCCTGTTCTTACTCCTGTTCCTGCTCTTACTTCTGTTTCTGCATTCGCTCCATTCCTGTTCCCATTCCTGTTCTTGCTCCCAATCCTGTTCCTGCTCTTATTCCTCTTCTCCCTCCTGTTCCTGCTCCCACTCCTGTTCCTGCTCTCACTCCATTTCCTACTCTCACTCCTATTCCTGCTCTTGCTCCTGTTTCTGCTTTCACTCTTGTTTTTGCTCTTGTTCCTGTTCCTGCTCCTGATCCTATTCCTGCTTTCACTCTTGTTCCTTCTCACACTCCTGTTCCTGCTCGCACTCCTGTTTGTGCTCTCACTCGTGTTGCTACTCTCACACCTGTTCTTGCTCTCACTCCTGTTCCTGCTCTCACTCCAGCTCCTGCTCCTGTTTCTGCTCTAACTCCTGTTCCTGCTCCCACTCCTGTTCCTGCTCCCACTCCTGTTCCTGCTCTCACTCCTGTTCCTGCTCTCGCTCCTGTTCCTGCTCTTGCTCCTGTTTCTGCTCTCACTCCTGTTTCTTCTCTTGTTCCTGTTCCTGCTCTCACTCCTGTTCCTGCTCCTGATATTGTTCCTGCTTTCACTCCTGTCCTTTCTCACTCTCCTGTTCCTGCTTGCACTCCTGTTTCTGCTCTCACTCCTTTTCCTACTCTCACTCCTGTTCTTGCTCTCACTCCTGTTCCTGCTCTCATTCCTGTTCCTGCTCCCACTCCTGTTTCTGCTCTCATTCCTGTTCCTGCTCCCACTCCTGTTCCTGCTCCCGCTCCTGTTCCTGCTCCCACTCCTGTTCCTGCTCCCACTCCTGTTCCTGCTCCCACTCCTGTTCCTGCTCCCACTCCTGTTTCTGCTCTCATTCCTGTTCCTGCTCCCGCTCCTGTTTCTGCTCCTGCTCCTGTTCCTGCTCCCACTCCTGTTCCTGCTCCCACTCCTGTTCCTGCTGTCACTGCTGTTCCTGTTCTCACTCTTGTTCCTGCTCCCACTCCTGTTCCTGCTCCCACTCCAGCTCCTGCCCTCACTCAAGCCCACTCTGCCATTCACTAAGATCATGGCTGATCTAATATTAACCTGAAATGAGCACCGCACCTCCTGCCAATTACCTATCACCCCCTTGCTTACCAAGAACCTATCCACACCTGCCTTAAAAACATTCAATGACTCTGCTTCCACTATCTTTTCAGGAAGAGAGTTCCAAAGACTCAAAGCTCTCTGAGAGAAATTTTTGTTGCCTCATCTCCATTTTAAATCAGTGACCCCTTATTTATAACAGTGACCCCTAGTTCTAGATTCTCCCTCTAGAGTAAACATCTTCTCCACCTCCACCCTGTCAAGTCCCCTCAGGATCTTCAATGTTTCAATCAAGTTGCCTTTTAATCTTCTAAACTCAGTGGATACAAGCCTAACCTGTCTAACCTTTACTCATATTCCAGGTATTATCCTGCTAAACCTTCTCTGAACTGCTTCCAATGCATTTATATCTTTCCTTAAATAAGGTGACCAATACTGTACATAGTACTCCAAATGTAGTCTCACCAACGCCCTGTATAACTCAAGCAAAACCTCCCTCCTTTTATATTCAATTCCCCTTGCAATAAACAATAACATTCTATGAGCTTTCCTATTTACTTGCTGTACCTGCATACCAGCCTTTTACAATTCATGCACTCAGACATTGTAAATTGTAAAAAGTTGAGGCCCCAGCACTGATCCCTGTGGCACACCACTTGTCACATCCTGTTAACCAGAAAAAGACCAATTTATGCCAACTCTCTGCTTCCTGTTAGCAAGCCAATCTTCTATCCATGCGAATATGTTACCTGCTACACCATGAGCTTTAATTTTCTGCAATAATCTTTGATGTGGCACCTTATCAAATGCCTTTTCGAAATCGAAGTACAATACCTCCACCAGTTCCACTTTATCCATAGCACATGTGACTCCTTCAAAGAACTCCAATAAATTGGTTAAACACAATTTCCCTTTCACAAAGCCACGTTGACTCTGCCTGATTACCTTGAATTTTTCCAAGTGCCCTGACACATCTTTAATAATAGCTTCTAACATTTTCCCTGTGACAGATGTTAGGTTAACTGGCCTGTAGCTTCCTGCTTTCTGTCTCCCTCCCTTTTCGAATAAAGGAGTATACTTGCTATCTTCCAATCTAATGGAACCTTCCCTGAATCTAGAGAATTTTGAAAATTAAAACCAGTGCATCAACTATCTCACTAAACACTTCTTTCAAGGCTTTTGGGTGAAGTGCGTCTGGACCTGGGGATTTATCAGCCTGCAACCCCAACAATTTGCTCAATACCACTTCCCTGGTGATTGTAATTTTCCCGAGTTTCCCTTCCATTTCCTGATTTACAGCTATGTCCAGGATGTTACTTGTGTCCTTTATAGTGAAGACCGAAACAAAATAGCTGTTTAATTCATCCACCATCTCCCTACTTTCCATTATCAAGTCCCCAGATGCACTTTCTATAGGATCAATGCTCACTTTGTTGACTCTTTTCTTATTTAAATATCTATAGATACTCTTACTATCCATCTTTATATTACTAGCTAGTTTTCTCTCATGCCCTAATTTTCCCTCTTTATTAACCTTTTTGTCATTCTTTGCTGTTCTTTATATTTTTTCCAATCTTCTGACCTGCTACCTGTCTTTGTGTAATTATATGCTTTTTCTTTAAGTTTGATCCTATCTTTTCTTATTTAGTTAACCTCGGATGGTGGGCCCACCCCTTGGAATTTTTCTTTCTCATTGAAACGTATATATTCCGTGTATTCTGAAATATCGCTTTAAATATCTGTCACTGAACTTCTATTGACCTATCCCTTCACCCCGTTTGCAAGTTCACTTTAGCTAGCTCAGCTTTCATGCCCTCATAATTGCCCTTATTTAAGTTTAAAATAGCAGTCTTGGATGCACTCGCTTCTCCCTCCAAATGAATGTAAAATTCAGTCATATTATGATTGCTGCTACCCAGGGCTGCCTTCACGAGGGGGTTATCAATTAATCCTGTCTAATTGCTCAATACCAGGTCTAGTATTGCCTGCTGTCTGGTTGGCACCAGAATGTGCTGTTCTAAGAAATATCCCAACAACATTCTATGAACTCTTCATTATTCCTTGTGTAGCAGCTGTGGTGCATTTCCTGGTCAAATAGTCAAAAAGGGGGTTCTTTGTTAGTGATTGTTATAAGCAGCATCCCCCACTGATCAGGGCTCACATACTAAGTGTGGATCTTTCTATGCTTTCAGGGAGCGAGAAGCAAGGGCCCTGCAGTGCCGCAGGCGCTTGGCTGCTGAGGAGAGAGACTGTGACCCCAGCACAGGTAAAAGTATCACTCCAGCTGGATGGGAGCTTCTGTAGAGGAAGCTGCTTCGAGACACAGCGGGAGAGCGGAGCACAGGCCTCCTGGGCCATGGTATAGTATCAACCAAGCACTGAGCTGCTCAACATCTGTTGGAGGCTCTCCTGACCTCACACCTTTGTAATAAATATCAAATTTGACAAGGAGATAACAACAGGACTTTATTTAGTATATTTCATGTAAAAGATTTCCCAACAGTCAGTATAGGATTGTTATCTGTCAACAGGGACTGCTAAACAAAAGGGAAGATATCAGGAAGGAGACATTAGCTTGGTCTGATTTGGGTGTTAAGGAGGCTCAGAGGGAGGTCGACGGGTTTAGGGAGGGGTTTCCAGAACTTAGCGAATGGATTGAGTGAAGACATGGTCCCAAAGTGCAGGGGGGTGGTGGTGGGTGGGTGGGTGTGGTGAACAGGAGGCCAGAAGAGGAGAAAAGCCGAAATCTTGAAAGGTTACAAGGCAGAAGCAGGTTATTGCAATATGAAGTGGGAAAGAGTGTGCAGGTGTTTATCAGAGGGGTCGGGGTGAGAGGGTGGGGAGTTGGATGGGGTACAGTGTGTGTGAGAGGGTGGGGAGTTGGATGGGGTACAGTGTGTGTGAGAGGGTGGGGAGTTGGTTGGGATACAGTGTGTGTGAGAGGGTGGGGAGTTGGATGGGATACAGTGTATGTGAGAAGGTGGGGAGTTGGTTGGGATACAGTGTGTGTGAGAGGGTGGGGAGTTGGATGGGATACAGTGTGTGTGTGAGGGTGTGGAGGTGGATGGAGTACAGTATGTATGTGTGAGGGTGGGGAGTTGGATGGGGTACAGTGTGTGTGTGAAGGTTGGGAGTTGGATGGAGTAGAGTGTGGGTGTGGGAGGGTGGGGAGTTGGATGGGGTACAGTGCCTGTGTAGGATGGTGGGGAGTTGGAAGGGGCACAGTGTCTGTGACAGGGTGGTGAGTTAGATGCGGTACATTGTGTGGGAGAGTGGGGAGTTGCATAGGGTACAGTGTGTGTGTGGGAGAGTGGGGAGTTGCATAGGGTACAGTGTGTGTGTGGGTGGGTGGGGAGTTGGATGGGGTACAGTGTGTGTGTGGAAGGGTGGGGTGTTGGACGGGGTTCAGTGTGTGTGTGTGGGAGGGTAGGGTGTTGGATGGAGTTCAGTGTGTGTGTGAGGGTGGGGAGTTGGATGGGTTACAGTGTGTGTGATGGTTGGGAGTAGGATGGGGTACAGTGTGTGTGTGGGAGAATGGGAAGTTGGATCAAATACAGTGTGTGTGTGAGGATGGGTAGTTGGATGGGGTGCAGATTGTGTGTGGTAGGGTGGGGATTTGGATGGGGTGCTGCGTGTGTCTGGGAGGGTGGTGAGTTGGATGGTGTACAGTGTGTGTGTGATGGTTGGGAGTAGGATGGGGTACAGTGTGTGTGTGATGGTTGGGAGTAGGATGGGGTGCAGAGTGTGTGTGGGAGGGTGGGGAGTTGGATGGTGTACAGTGTGTGTGGGAGGGTGGGGAGTTGGATAGGGTAAAGTGTGTGTGTGATGGTTGGGAGTAGGATGGGGTGCAGAGTGTGTGTGGGAGGGTGGGGAGTTGGATGGTGCACAGTGTGTGTGTGGGAGGGTGGGGAGTTGGATAGGGTAAAGTGTGTGTGTGAGTTTGGGGACTTGGATGGGGTACTGTGTGAGTGTGGAAGTGTGGGGAGTTGAATGGGTTACAGTGTGTGTGTTGGAGGGTGGGGAGTTGGATGAGTTGGATGTGGTACAGTGTGTGTGTGAGAGGGTGGGGAGTTGGATGAGTTGGATGTGCTACAGTGTGTGTGTGTGTGTGTGTGTGTGGGAGGTTTGTGGAGTTGGATGGGGTACAGTGTGTATGTGAGGGCGGGGAGTTGAATGGGCTACAGAGTGTGTGTGATGGTTGGGAGTAGGATCGGGTGCAGTGTTTGTGTGAGGGATGGAAGATGGATGGGGTACTGTGTGTGTGTGGGATGGTGGGGAGTTGGATGGCGTACAGTGTGTGTGAAAGGTTGGAGAGTTGGATGGAGTACAATCTGTGTGTGGGAGGAGGGGGAGTTGGATGGGGTACAGTGTGTGTGAGAGGTTGGAGAGTTGGATGGAGTACAGTCTGTGTGCGGGAGGAGGGGGAGTTGGATGGGGTACAGTGTGTGTGAGAGGTTGTTTAGTTGGATGGAGTACAGTGTGTATGTGGGAGGGTGGGGAGTTGGATGGGGTACAGTGTGTGTGTGGGAGGGTGGGGTGTTGGATGGGGTACTTTGTGTGTAGGAGGATGGGGATTTGGATGGCGTACAGTTTGTGTTTGGGAGTTTTGGGAGGTGGATGGGGTACTGTGTGTGTGGGGGGGAAGGTGTGGATTTGGATGGGGTACAGTGTGTGTGTGGAAGGGTGGGGTGTTGGACAGGGTTCTGTGTGTGTGTGGGAGGGTGGGGTGTTGGATGGAGTTCAGTGTGTGTGTGAGGGTGGGGAGGTGGATGGGTTACAGTGTGTGTGTAGGAGGGTGGGGATTTGGATGGGGTGCTGCGTGTGTCTGGGATGGTGGTGAGTTGGATGGTGTACAGTGTGTGTGTGATGGTTGGGAGTAGGATGGGGTACAGTGTGTGTGTGATGGTTGGGATAGGATGGGGTGCAGAGTGTGTGTGGGAGGGTGGGGAGTTGGATGGTGTACAGTGTGTGTGTGGGAGGGTGGGGAGTTGGATAGGGTAAAGTGTGTGTGTGAGTTTGGGGACTTGGATGGGGTACTGTGTGAGTGTGGAAGTGTGGGGAGTTGAATGGGTTACAGTGTGTGTGTTGGAGGGTGGGGAGTTGGATGAGTTGGATGTGGTACAGTGTGCGTTTGAGAGGGTGGGGAGTTGGATGAGTTGGATATGGTACAGTGTGTGTGTGTGTGTGTGGGAGGTTTGTGGAGTTGGATGGGGTACAGTGTGTACGTGAGGGTGGGGAGTTGAATGGGCTACAGAGTGTATGTGATGGTTGGGAGTAGGTTCGGGTGCAGTGTTTGTGTGAGGGATGGGAGATGGATGGGGTACTGTGTGTGTGTGGGATGGTGGGGAGTTGGATGGCGTACAGTGTGTGTGAAAGGTTGGAGAGTTGGATGGAGTACAGTCTGTGTGTGGGAGGAGGGGGAGTTGGATGGGGTACAGTGTGTGTGAGAGGTTGGAGAGTTGGATGGAGTACAGTCTGTGTGCGGGAGGAGGGGGAGTTGGATGGGGTACAGTGTGTGTGTGGGAGGGTGGGCAGTTGGATGTGGTCCAGTGTGTATATGTGGGAGGGAGGGGATATGGATGGGGTGCAGTATGTGTGGGAGGCTGGGGAGTTGGATGGGGTACAGTGAGTGTGTGTGATGGCGGGGATTTGGATGTGGTACTTTGTGTGTGAGAGGGTGGGGAGTTGGATGGAGTAGGGTGTGTGTGTGTGCGAGGATGGGTAGTTGGATAGGGTACCCTGTGTTTGTGAGAGGGTGAGGAGTTGGATGTGGGACAGTGTGTGTGTTGGAGGTTTGTGGAGTTGGATGGGGTACAGTGTGTATGTGAGGGTGGGGAGTTGGATGAAATACAGTGTGTGTGACAGGGTGGAGAGTTGGATGGGTGTAGTGTGTGTGTTAGGATGGGGAGTTGGATGGGGTGCAGAGTGTGTGTGGGAGGGTGGGGAGTTGGATGGGGTGCTGCGGGTGTGTTCGAGGTTGGGCAGTTGAATGGTGTGCGGTGTGTGTGGGAGGATGGGGAGTTGGATGGGGTGCATTGTATGTGTGGGAGGGTGGGGAGTTGGATGGAGTACAGCCTGTGTGTGGCAGGGTGGGTAGTTGGATAGTGTACACAGTGTTTTTGGGAGGGTGGGGACTTGGATGGGGTAAAGTGTGTGTGTGGGAGGGTGGGGAGCTGGATGTGCTGGAGTGTGTGTGTCGGGATTTGGATGGGGTACAGTGTGTGCTTGTGGGAGTGAGGGGTTGAAATTTGTGTGTGGGAGGGTGGGGTGTTGGATGTGGTACAGTGTGTGTGTGGTAGTGTGGGGAGTTGGATGTGGTACAGTATGTGTGTGGGAGGGTGGTGAGTTGGATGGAGTATAGTGTGTGTGTATGGGATGGTGGGGAGTTGGATGGGGCACAGTCTGCATGTGAGGACGGGGAGGTGGATGTGGTACAGTGTGTGTGTGGGAGGGTGGTGAGTTGGATGGCGTACAGTCTGTGTGCAAGGGTGGGGATTTGGATGTGGTACAGTGTGTGTGAGAGAGTGGAGAATGGTCTGGGGAACAGCGCGTGTGGGAGGGTGCTGAGTTGGATGGGGTGCAGTGTGTGGAAGTGTGGGGAGTTGGATGGGGTACAGTGTGTGTGAGAGGGTGGAGAGTTGGATGGGATATAGTGTGTGTGAGAGGGTGGGGAGTTGGATGGGGTACAGTGTGTGTGAGAAGGTGGGGAGTTGGATGGGGTACAGTGTGTGTGTGAGGGTGTGGAGGTGGATGGAGTACAGTATGTATGTGTGAGGGTGGGGAGTTGGATGGGGTACAGTGTGTGTGTGGGAGAATGGGAAGTTGGATCGAATACAGTGTGTGTGAGGATGGGGAGTTCGACGGGGTGCAGAGTGTGTGTAGGAGGGTGGGGATTTGGATGGGGTGCTGCGTGTGTCTGGGATGGTGGTGAGTTGGATGGTGTACAGTGTGTGTGTGATGGTTGGGAGTAGGATGGGGTACAGTGTGTGTGTGATGGTTGGGATAGGATGGGGTGCAGAGTGTGTGTGGGAGGGTGGGGAGTTGGATGGTGTACAGTGTGTGTGGGAGGGTGGGGATTTGGATAGGGTAAAGTGTGTGTGTGAGTTTGGGGACTTGGATGGGGTACTGTGTGAGTGTGGAAATGTGGGGAGTTGAATGGGTTACAGTGTGTGTATTGGAAGTGGGGAGTTGGATGTGGTACAGTGTGTGTTTGAGAGGGTGGGGAGTTGGATGAGTTGGATGTGGTACAGTGTGTGTGTGTGTGTGAGAGGTTTGTGGAGTAGGATCGGGTGCAGTGTTTGTGTGAGGGATGGGAGATGGATGTGGTACTGTGTGTGTGTGGGATGGTGTGGAGTTGGATGGCGTACAGTGTGTGTGAGAGGTTGGAGAGTTGGATGGAGTACAGTCTGTGTGTGGGAGGAGGGGGAGTTGGATGGGGTACAGTGTATGTGTGGGAGGGTGGGCAGTTGGATGTGGTACAGTGTGTATATGTGGGAGAGAGGGGATATGGATGGGGTGCAGTGTATGTGAGAGGCTGGGGAGTTGGATGGGATACAGTGAGTGTGTGTGATGGCGGGGATTTGGATGTGGTACTTTGTGTGTGAGAGGGTGGGGAGTTGGATGGAGTAGAGTGTGTGTGTGTGTGCGAGGATGGGTAGTTGGATAGGGTACCCTGTGTTTGTGAGAGGGTGAGGAGTTGGATGTGGGACAGTGTGTGTGTGGGAGGTTTGTGGAGTTGGATGCGGTACAGTGTGTATGTGAGGGTGGGGAGTTGGATGGGGTATAGTGTGTGTGAGAGGTTGGAGAGTTGGTTGAAATACAGTGTGTATGACAGGGTGGAGAGTTGGATGGGGTGTAGTGTGTGTGTGAGGATGGGGAGTTGGATGGGGTGCAGTGTGTGTGTGGGAGGATGGGGAGTTGGATGGGGTGCTGCGGGTGTGTTCGAGGTTGGGCAGTTGAATGGTGTGCGGTGTGTGTGGGAGGGTGGGGAGTTGGATGGAGTACACAGTGTTTTTGGGAGGGTGGGGACTTGGATGGGGTAAAGTGTGTGTGTGGGAGGGTGGAGAGCTGGATGTGCTGGAGTGTGTGTGTCGGGATTTGGATGGGGTACAGTGTGTGCTTGTTGGATTGGGGGGTTGAAATTTGTGTGTGGGTGGGTGGGGTGTTGGATGTGGTACAGTGTGTGTGTGGTAGTGTGGGGAGTTGGATGTGGTACAGTGTGTGTGTGTGTGGGATGGTGGGGAGTTGGATGGGGCACAGTCTGCATGTGGGGACGGGGAGGTGGATGTGGTACAGTGTGTGTGTGGGAGGGTGGTGAGTTGGATGGCGTACAGTCAGTGTGTGCAAGGGTGGGGATTTGGATGTGGTACAGTGTGTGTGAGAGAGTGGAGAATGGTCTGGGGAACAGCGCGTGTGGGAGGGTGCTGAGTTGGATGGGGTGCAGTGTGTGTGGAAGTGTGGGGAGTTGGATGGGATACAGTGTGTGTGAGAGGGTGGAGAGTTGGATGGGATATAGTGTGTGTGAGAGGGTGGGGAGTTGGATGGGGTACAGTGTGTGTGTGAGGGTGTGGAGGTGGATGGAGTGCAGTGTGTATGTGTGAGGGTGGGGAGTTGGATGGGGTACAGTGTGTGTTTAGGAGGGAGGGGAGTTAGATATGGTGCAGAACATGTGTGAGGGTTGGGAGATGGAAGGGGTACAGTGTTTGTGTGCGAGGGTGGGGAGTTGGATGGGGTACAGTGTGTGTGTGGAAGGGTGGGGTGTTGGATGGGGTTCAGTTTGTATGTGTGGGAGGTTGGGGAGTTGGATGGGGTGCAGTGTGTGTGTGTGAGGATGAGGAGTTGGATGGGGCACAGTCTGCATGCGAGGACGGGGAGGTGGATGTGGTACAGTGAGTGTGTGCGAGGGTGGTGAGTTGAATGGCGTACAGTGAGTGTGTGCGAGGGTGGGGATTTGGATGTGGTACTTTGTGTGTGAGAGGGTGGAGAATGATCTGGGGAACAGCGGGTGTGGGAGAGTGGAGTGTTGGATGGGGTGCAGTGTGCGTGTGGGAGAGTGGGGAGTTGGATGGGATACAGTGTGTGTGGGAGGTTGGGGATTTGGATGGGGTGCAGTGTGTGTGGGAGAGTGGGGAGTTCGATGGAGTAGAGTGTGTGTGTGTGCGAATTTGGGGATTTGGATGGGGTGCAGCGTGTTTGGGAGGGTGGGGATTTGGATGGGGTGCAGTGTGTTTGTGGGATGTTGGGGAGTTGGATGGAGTACACCCTGTGTGTGGCAGGGTGAGTAGTTGGGTAGGGTACACTGTGTTTGTGACAGGGTGGGGAGTTGGATAGGGTACAGTGTGTATGTGAGGGTGGGGAATTGAATGGGCTACAGAGTGTGTGTGATGGTTGGGAGTAGGATGGGATACAGTGTGTGTGTGAGGGTGGGGAGATGGATGGGCTACTGCCTGTATGTGGGACGGTGGGGAGTTGGATGGGGTACAGTGAGTGTGTGGGAGGGTGGGGAGTCGGATGGGGTACAGTGTGTGTGTGGGAGGGTGGGGATTTGGATGGTGTACAGATTGTGATTGGGAGTTTTGCGAGGTGGATGGGGTACTGTGTGTGTGGGGGGGAGGATGGGGATTTGGATGGGGAACAGTTTGTATGTGGGAGGTTGGCGATTTTGATGGGGTACAGTATGTGTTTGAGGAGGTGGGCAGTTGGATGTTGTACAAAGTGTGCGTGAGTCTGGGGAGGTGGAAGGGGTACAGTGTGTGTGTGGAAGTGTGGGGAGTTGGATGGGGTATAGTGTGTGTGTGTGGGAGGGTGGGGAGTTGGATGGGGTACAGTGTGTGTATGGGAGGGTGGGGAGTTGGGTGGGGTACAGTGTGTGTGTGGAAGTGTGGGGAGTTGGGTGGGGTACAGTGTGTGTGTGGGAGGGTGGGGATTTGGATGGGGTGAAGTGTGTATGTGGGAGTGTGTGGAGTTGGATGGGGTTAGAGTGTGTGTGTGGGAGGGTTGGGATTTGGATGGGTACAGTCTTTGTGGGAGTGTGGGGAGGTGGATGGGGTACAGAGTGTGTGTGGGATGGTGAGGAGTTGGATGGTGTATAGATTGTGTGAGAGGGTGGAGATTTAGATGGGTTACAGTGCGTGTGTGTGAGGATGGGGAGTTGGATGGGGTCTAGTGTGTGTGAGGATGGGGAGTTGGATGGGGTACAGTGTGTATATGAGGATGGGGAGTTGGATGGGGTGCAGTGTGTGTGTGGGAGAGCGGCGAGTTGGATGGAGTAGAGTGTGTGTGTGCGAGGTTGTGGAGTTGGATGGGGTGCAGTGTATTTGGGAGGGTGGAGATTTGGATGGGTGCAGTCTGCATGTGAGGACGGGGAAGTGGATGTGGTACAGTGTGTGTGTGGGAGGGTGGTGAGTTGGATGGCGTACAGTGAGTGTGTGCGAGGGTGGGGATTTGGATGTGGTACTTTGTGTGTGAGAGGGTGGAGAATGGTTTGGGGAACAGCGCGTGTGGGAGGGTGGGGAGTTGGATGGGATACAGTTTGTGTGGGAGGGTGAGGAGTTGGATGGAGTAGTGTGTGTGTGTGAGAGGTTGGGGATTTGGATGGGGTGCAGTGTGTGTGGGAGGTTGGGGAGTTGGATGGGGTGCAGTGTGTGTGGGAGAGTGGGGATTTCGATGGAGTAGAGTGTGTGTGCGAGAATTTGGGCATTTGGATGGGGTGCAGCGTGTTTGGGAGGGTGGGGATTTGGATGGGGTGCAGTGTATGTGTGCGATGTTGGGGAGTTGGATGGAGTACACCCTGTGTGTGGCAGGGTGAGTAGTTGGATAGGGTACACTGTGTTTGCGACAGAGTGGGGAGTTGGATAGGGTACAGTGTGTATGTGAGGGTGGGGAGTTGAATGGGCTACAGAGTGTGTGTGATGGTTGGGAGTAGGATGGGGTAAAGTGTGTGTGTGAGGGTGGGGAAATGGATGGGCTACTGCCTGTATGTGGGACGGTGGGGAGTTGGATGGGGTACAGTGTGTGTGTGGGAGGGTGGGGAGTCGGATGGGGTACAGTATGTGTGTGGAAGGATGGGGAGTTGGATGGGGTACAGTGTGTGTGTGTGGGAGGGTGGGGAGTTGGATGGGGTACAGTGTGTGTGTGGGAGGATGGGGTGTTGGATGGGGTACAGTGTGTGTGTGGGAGGGTGGGGAGTCGGATGGGGTACAGTATGTGTGTGGAAGGGTGGGGAGTTGGATGGGGTACAGTGTGTGTGTGTGGGAGGGTGGGGAGTTGGATGGGGTACAGTGTGTGTGTGGGAGGGTTTGGAAATGGATGGGGTACTGTCTGTATGTGGGATGATGGGGAGTTGGATGGGGTATAGTGTGTGTGTGAGGGAGGGTGGGGAGTTGGATGGGGTACAGTGTGTGTGTGGGAGGATGGGGTGTTGGATGGGGTACAGTGTGTGTGTGGGAGGATGGGGTGTTGGATGGGGTACAGTGTGTGTGGTAGGGTGGGGATTTGGATGGTGTACAGTTTGTGTTTGGGAGTTTTGGGAGGTGGATGGGGTACTGTGTGTGTGTGTGTGAGGATGAGGAGTTGGATGGGGTACAGTGTGTATGTGAGGATGGGGAGTTGGATGGGGTGCAGAGTGTGTGTGGGAGCGTGTGGAGGTGGATGGGGTGCAGTGTGTGTGTGGGAGAGCGGCGAGTTAGATGGAGTAGAGTGTGTGTGTGCGAGGTTGGGGAGTTGGATGGGGTGCAGTGTATTTGGGAGGGTGGGGTTTTGGATGGGTGCAGTCTGCATGTGAGGACGGGGAAGTGGATGTGGTACAGTGTGTGTGTGGGAGGGTTGTGAGTTGGATGGCGTACAGTGAGCGTATGCGAGGGTGGGGATTTGGATGTGGTACTTTGTGTGTGGGAGGGTGGAGAATGGTTTGGGGAACAGCACATGTGGGAGGGTGGGGAGTTGGATGGAGTGCACCCTGTGTGTGGCAGGGTGAGTTATTGGATAGGGTACACTGTGTTTGTGACAGGGTGGGAGTTGGAGGGGGTACAGTGTGTATGTGAGGGTGGGGAGTTGAATGGGCTACAGAGTGTGTGTGATGTTTGGGAGTAGGATGGGGTACAGTGTGTGTGTGAGGGTGGGGAAATGGATGGGGTACTGTGTGTATGTGGTACGGTGGGGATTTGAATGGAGTACAGTGTGTGTGTGGGAGGATGAGGAGTTGCAGGGGCACAGTCTGTGTGTGGAAGTGTGGGGAGTTTGATGGGGTACAGTGTGTGTGTGGGAGGGTGGGGTGTTGGTTGGAGTACAGTGTGTGTGGGAGGGTCGGGATTTGGATGGTGTACAGTTTGCGTTTGGGAGTTTTGGGAGGTGGGTGGGGTACTGAGTGTGTGAGGGGGAGGGTGGGGATTTGGATGGGGTACAGTGTGTGTGGGTGGGTGGTGAGTTGGACGGGGTATAGAGTGTATGTGGGGGTGGGGAGTTGGATGGGGAACAGTTTGTATGTGGGAGGATGGCGATTTGGATGGGGTACAGTGTGTGTTTGAGGGGTTGGGCAGTTGGATGTTGTACAAAGTGTGTGTGAGTCTGGGGAGGTGGAAGGGGTACAGTGTGTGTGAGAGTGTGGAGAGTTGGATGGGTTACAGTGTTAGTGTGGGAGGGCGGGGAGTTGGATGGGGTGCAGTGTGTGTGTGGGAGGGTTGGGATTTGGATGGGATGAAGTGTGTATGTGGGAGTGTGTGGATTTGGATGGGGTGCAGTGTATTTGGGAGGGTGGGGATTTGGATGGGTGCAGTCTGCATGTGAGGACGGGGAAGTGGATGTGGTACAGTGTGTGTGTGGGAGGGTGGTGAGTTGGATGGCGTACAGTGAGTGTGTGCGAGGGTGGGGATTTGGATGTGGTACTTTGTGTGTGGGAGGGTGGAGAATGGTTTGGGGAACAGCACGTGTGGGAGGGTGGGGAGTTGGATGGGGTACAGTGTGTGTGGGAGGGTGGGGAGTTGGATGGAGTAGTGTGTGTGTGTGCGATGTTGGGGATTTGGATGGGGTGCAGTATGTTTGGGAAGGTGGGGATTTGGATGGGGTGCAGTGTATGTGTGGGATGTTGGGGAGTTGGATGGAGTACACCCTGTGTGTGGCAGGGTGAGTAGTTGGATAGGGTACACTGTGTTTGTGACAGGGTGGGAGTTGGAGGGGGTACAGTGTGTATGTGAGGGTGGGGAGTTGAATGGTCTACAGAGTGTGTGTGATGTTTGGGAGTAGGATGGGGTACAGTGTGTGTGTGAGGGTGGGGAAATGGATGGGGTACTGTGTGTATGTGGTACGGTGGGGATTTGGATGGAGTACAGTGTGTGTGTGGGAGGATGGGGAGTTGCAGGGGCACAGTCTGTGTGTGGAAGTGTGGGGAGTTTGATGGGGTACAGTGTGTGTGTGGGAGGGTGGGGTGTTGGATGTGGTACAGTCTGTGTGTGCGAGGGTGGGGATTTGGATGGGGTTCAGTGTGTGGAAGGTTGGGGAGGCAGATGGGGTGCAGTGTGTGGGTGGGAGTGAGGAGTTGGATGGGGTGAAGTGTGTATGTGGGAGTGAAGATTTGGATGGGGTGAAGTGTTTATGTGGGAGTGTGTGGAGTTGGATGGGGTACAGTGTGTGTGTGGGATGCTGGAGTTTTGGATGGAGTAGAGAGTGCATGTTGGAGGGTGAGGAGCTGGTTGTGGTACAGTGTGTGAGTGGGAGGATGGGGAGTTGGATGGAGTACAGTGTTTGTGTGGGTGGGTGGGGAGTTGGTTGTGGTGCAGAGTGTGAAGTTTGGGAGTTGGATGGATAGAGTGCGTGTTTGGAAGGGTGTAGATTTGCATGGGATACAGTGTGTGTGTGGGAGGATTGGAAGTTGGATGGGTTACGCTATGTGTATGAGGGGATGGGGAGTTGGATGAGTACAGTGTGTGTTTGAGGGCCTGGGTGTTGGATGGAGCACAGTGTGTGTGTGGTAGGGTGGGGAGTTGGATGGGTACAGAGCATGTGTGAGTGTTGGCAATTGGAAGAGGTAGGATGAGTGTGTGGGAGGATGGGTGATGGTTGGAAGTTGGACTGGGTACCGACTGTGTGTGAGTGTCAGGAGTTCGATGGGGTATAGTGTGTGTGTGAGTGTCAGGAGTTGGATGGGGCACAGTGTGTGTGTGTGTGAGTGTGGAAAGTTGGATGGGGTGCAGTTTGTGTGTGGGAGGGACGGGAGTTGCATGGGGCTCAGTGTGTGTGTTTGAGTGTTAGGGTTTGGATGGCGTATAGTGTCTGTGTAGGAGGGTGTGAATTTGGATTGGGTATAGTGAGTGTGTGTGAGGGTGAGGAGTTGGACTGGGCACAGTTTGTGAATGGGAGGGAGGGGAGTTGGATGGGGTACAGGTTGTATCTGTGATGGTGAAGTGTTGGATGGGGTAAAGTGTGTGTGTGTGATGTTGGGGGGTTGGATGGGGTACCGTGTGAGTGTGGCCGCATGGGGAGTTGAATGGTTTGCAGCGTGTGTGTGGGAGGGTGAGGAGTTGGATAGGTTACAGTGTGTGCAAAGGAGGGTGGGGTGTTGGATGTGGTACAGTGTGTGTGTGGGAGGGTGGGGATTTGGATGGGCTACAGTGTGTGCATAGGAGGGTGGGGTGTTGGATGTGGTACAGTGTGTGTGTGGGAGGGTGGGGAGTTGGATATGGTACAGTGTGTGTGTGGGAGGGTGGGGAGTTGGATGTGGTACAGTGTGTGTGTGAGGGTGGGGAGTAGGATGGTGTACTGAGTGTGTGTGATGGTTGGGATTTGGATGGGGTACAATGTGTGAGTGAGAGGGTGGGGAGTTGGATGGGGTATAGTTTGTTTGTGTGTGGGTGGGGAGTTGGATGTTGTAAAGTTTGTGTGTGGGAGGGATTGGAGTTGGATGGGGCACATTGTGTGAGTGGGAGGGTGGGGAGTTGGATGGGTTACAGAGTGTGTGTGGGACGGTTCGGAGTTGGATGTGGTACAGTGCTTGTTTGGGAGTTTTGTGGAATTGGATGAATTACAGTGTGTGTGAAGGTTGGGATTTGGATGGGTACAGTGTGTGTGTGGGAGCATGGGGAGTTGGATGGGATATAGTGTGTGTGTGTGAGGGTGGGGAAATGGATGGGGTACAGTGTGTGTGTTGGAGCGTGGGGAGTTGGATGTGGTACAGTGTGTGAGAATTTGGAGAGTTGGATGGCGTACAGTGTGTGTTGGAGGATTGGGTGTTGTATGGGGTGCAGTGTGTATGTGGGATGGTGGGGAGTTGGATGGGGTAGAGTGTGTGTGTGGGAGGATGGGGATTTGGATGGGCTACAGTGTGTGTGTTTGTGTGTGAGGATAGGGAGTTGGATGGGGTACAGTGTGTGTGTGAGAGGGTGAGAGTAGAATGTGGTAGTGTATGTGAGGGAGTGGGTGGGGAGTTTGATGGTATACAGTGCGTGTGTGTGAGAGGGTGGGGATTTGGATGGTGTTCAATGAGTGTGAGAGAGGGTGGGGAGTTGAGTAGGTACAGTATGTGTGTGTGAGATGGTGGGGAGTTGGATGGGGTACAGTGTGTGTGTTAGAATGTAGTGAGTTGGATGGGCTACAGTGTGTGTGTTTGTGTGTGAGGATGTCGATTTGGATGGGGTACAGTGTGTGTGTGAGAGGGTGGGAGTAGAATGGGGAACAGTGTATATGAGGGAGAGTGTTGGGAGTTTGATCGTATACTGTGCGTGTGTATGTGAGAATGGGTAGTTGGATGGGGTACAGTTTGTTTATGAGAGGGTGGGAGCTGGATGGTATACAGTGCGTGTGTGTGAGAGGTTGGATAGTTGGATGGGGTGCAATGCATTTGAGACAGGGTGGGGAGTTGGATGGGGCACGGTGTGTGTGCATGTTTGTGTGTCTGAGAGGGTGGGCAGTTGGATGGTGTGCAGTTTGTGTGTGTGAGGGTGAGGAGTTGGATGGGGTACAGTGTTTGTGGGAAGGTGGTGAGTTGGATGGGGTACAGTGAGTGTGTCTGTGAGGGTGGGGAGTTGGATGGTGTACAGGTTGTGTGTGAGGGTGGGGAGTTGGATGGGTTACAGTGTGTGTGATTTTGGGGATTTGGATGGGGTACAATGTGTGTGTGTGAGGGTGTGGAATTGGATGGGGTACAGTTTGTGTGTGGGGGTGGGGTGTTGGATGGGGTACAGTGTGTGTGTTGGAGGGTGGGGAGTTGGATGGCTACAGTTTGAGTGTGAAGGTGGGATGTTGGATGCGGTACAGTGTTTGTGTTGGGGGGTGGGGAGTTGGATGGGGTACAGTGTGTGTGTGTGTTAAGGTGTGGAGTTGGATGTTGTAAATTGTGTGTGTGTGTGAGGGTGGGGAGTTTGATGGGGTACAGTGTGTGTGTGGGAGGGTGGGGAGTTTATTGGAGTACAGTGTGTCTGTGGGAAGGTGAGGAGTTGAATGGGGCACAGTGTGTGTGTGTATATGAGGGTGGGGAGTTGGATTGGGTACAGTGTGTGTGTGTGAGAGGCTGGGGAGTTGGATGTGGTACAGTTTGTGTATTAGAAGGTATGGGGTTGGATGGGCTACAGTGTGTGTGTTTATGTGTGAGGATAGGGAGTTGGATGTGGTACAGTGTGTGTGTGAGAGGATGGGAGTAGAATAGGGTAGTGTATGTGAGGGAGAGGGTGGGGAGTTTGATCGTAAACAGTGCGTGTGTGTGAGAGGGTGGAGATTTGGATGGGGTTTAATGAGTGTGAGAGAGGGTGGGGAGTTATGTAGGTATAGTGTGTGTTTGTGTGAGATGGTGGGTAGTTGGATGGGGTACATTGTGTGTGTTAGAATGTAGTGAGTTGTATGGGCTACAGTGTGTGTGTTTGTGTGTGAGGATGTCGATTTGGATGGGGTACAGTGTGTGTGTGAGAGGGTGGGAGTAGAATGGGGAACAGTGTATGTGAAGGAGAGTGTGGGAAGTTTGATGGTATACAGTGCTTGTGTGTGAGAGGCTGGGGATTTGGATGGGGTACAGTGTGTGTGTTTGTGTGTGAGCATGGGTAGTTGGATGGGGTACGGTTTGTGTGTGAGAGTGTGGGAGCTGGATGGTATACAGCGCGTGTGTGTGAGAGGTTGGGTAGTTGGATGGGGTACAATGCATTTGAGACAGGGTGGGGAGTTGGATGGGGTATGGTGTGTGTATGTTTGTGTGTATGAGTGGGTGGGCAGTTGGATGGGGTACAGTGTGTGAGAAGATGGGCAGTTGGATGAGATGCAGTGTGTGTGTGAGGGTGTGTTGTTGGATGGCGTACAATGCGTGTGTGAGAGGGTGGGGAGTTTGATGGGATACAGTGTGAGTGTGTGTATGAAAGGGTGAGGTGCTGGATGGCGTACAGTGTTTCTATGTGTGTGTGTGAAGGGGTGTGGGATGGGGTAGAGTGTGTGTATGTGAGAGTATGGGGAGTTGGACGGGGTAAAGTGTGTGTGTGGGACGGTGGGGAGTTGGATGGGGTACAGTGTGTGTGCGATTGTGGGTATTTGGATGGGGTACAGTGTGTGTGTGGGGGTGGGGAGTTGGATGGGGTACAGTGTGTGTGCGATTGTGGGTGTTTGGATGGGGTACAGTGTGTGTGTGGGAGGGTGGGGATTTGGTTGGGGTACAGTGTTTGTGTGGGAGGGTGGGTATTTGGATGGAGTACAGTGTGTGTGTGGGAGGGTGGGGAGTTGGATGGGGTACAGTGTTTGTGTGGGAGGGTGGGGAGTTGGATGGGGTACAGGGTTTGTGTGGGTGGGTGGGGAGTTGGATGGGGTACAGTGTGTCTGTGGGAGGGTGAGGGGTTGGATAGGGTGCAGTGTGTGTGAGGGTTTTGAGTTGAATGGGGTACAGTGTGTATGTGTGTATGTGAGGATGGGGAGTTGGATGAGGTACAGTGTGTGTGTTAGAATGTATGGAGTTGGATGGGCTACAGTGTGTGTGTTTGTGTGTGGGGATGGGTAGTTGGATGGGGTACAGTGTGTGTGAGAGAGGGTGGGAGTAGAATGGGGTACAGTTTGTGTGTTTGTGTGTGAGGATGGGTAGTTGGATGGGGTACAGTTTGTGTGTGAGAGGGTGGGAGTTGGATTGTATACAGTGCGTGTGTGTGCGAGGGTGGGAGTTGGATGGTATACAGTGCGTGTGTGTGAGAGGTTGGGGAGTTGGATGGGGTACAATGCACTTGAGACAGGGTGGGGATTTGGATGGGCTACAGTGTGTGTGTTTGTGTGTGAGGATGGGGATTTGGATGGGGTACCGTGTGTGTGTTTGTGTGTGAGGATATCGATTTGGATGGGATACCGTGTGTTTGTGAGAGGGTGGGAGTAGAATGGGGTACGGTGTATGTGAGGGAGAGTGTGCGGAGTTTGATGGTATACAGTGCAAGTGTGTGAGAGGCTAGGGAGTTCGATGGGGTACAATGAGTATGAGAGAGGGTGGGGAGTAGTGTAAGGTACAGTGTGTGTGTGTGAGAGGGTGGGGAGTTGGAAGGGGTACAGTGTGTGTGTTTGTGTGTGAGGATGTCGATTTGGATGGGATACCGTGTGTTTGTGAGAGGGTGGGAGTAGAATGGGGTACAGTGTATGTGAGGGAGATTGTGGGGAGTTGTGTAAGGTTCAGTGTGTGCATGTGAGAGCGTGTATAGTTGGATGGGGTACAGTTTGTGTGTGGGAGGTTGGGGAGTTGGATGGGGTACAATGCATTTGAGACAGGATGGGGAGTTGGATGGGGGACAGTGTCTGTGTGATGGTGTGTTGTTGGATGGCGCACAATGTGTGTGTGAGAGAGTGGGGAGTTTGATGGGTTACTGTGAGTGTTTGTGTGAGGGTGGGGAGTTTGATGGGATACAGTGTGAGTGTGTGTATGAGAGGGTGAGGAGCTGGATGGCATACAGTGTGTCTGTGTGTGTGTGAAGTTGGGGTGTGGGATGGGGTAGAGTGTGTATGTGAGAAGGTGGGGAATTGGATGTGGTAGTTTGTGTGTGAGGGTGGGGAGTTGGATGGGGTACAGTGAGTGTGTGGGAGGGTGGGGAGTTGGATGGCATACAGTGTGTGTGCGATTGTGGGGATTTGCATGGGGTACAGTGTGCATGTGGAAGGGTGGGGTGTTGTATGGGGTATAGTGTGTGTGTCTGGGAGGGCGGGGAGTTGGATGGGGTACAGTGTGGGTGTGGGAGGGTAGGGAGTTTGATGGGATACATTGTGTGTGCAATTGTGGGGAGTTAGATGGGGTACAGTGTGTGTGTGTGTGAGTGTGAGGTCTTGGATGGGGTACAGTGTGTGTGTTGGAGAGTGGGGAGTTGGATGGGGTACAGAGTGTGTGTGAGAGTGGGGAGTTGGATGGGGTACAGTGTGTGTGTGGGAGGGTGGGGTTTTGGATGGGGTACAGCGTGTTGGTGGAAGGGTGGGGAGTTTGATGGTGTACAGATTGTGTGTGAGGGTGGCGAGTTGGGTGGGTTCCAGTGTGTGTGTGTGAGGTAGGGAGTTGGATGGAATACAGTGTGTGTGGGAGGGTGGGGAGTTGGATGGGGTACAGTGTGTGTGTGGGAGGTAGGGAGTTGGATGGGTTACAGTGTGTGTGTGAGGGTTGGGGTTTGGATGGGGTACAATGACAGATGAAATTTAATGCAGAGAAGTGTGAAGTGATTCATTTTGGTGGGAAGTACATGGAGACACTATATAAAAGGTACAATGCTAAAGCGGAGTGCTGAAGTCGAGGGACTTGGTGATATATGTGCACAAATCATTGAAGGTGGTAGGACTGATTAAGAGAGCAGTAGTACATGTGCTTTATAAATCGGGGCATAGAGTGCAAAAGCAAGGAAGATATGATATATCTTTATAAAATGCTGGTGAAGCCTCAACTGGAGCATTGCATCCAGTTCTGGGCACCACACTTTAGGAAGGATTTGACGATATTAGAGAGAGTACAGGAAAGATTCATGGGAATGGTTCCAGGGATGAGGAACCTCAGTTACATAGATGGATTGGAGGAGCTGGTGAAGGTTGAGGGCAGCTTTGACAAGGGTATTCAAAATCATGAGGGGTCTGGACAGAGCAGATAAAGAGAAACTGTTCCCATTGGTGAAAGGATTGAGAACCAGAGGGCACAGGTTAAATGTAATTGGCAAAAGAAGCAGTGGCGACATGAGGAAAAACCTCTTTACACAGTGAGTCGTTAGAATCCGGGATGCACTGCCTGAGCTTGAGGTGGAGGCAGTCTCAATCGAGATCTTCAAGCAGGAGTTGCTTGGTAACCTGAAGGGAATAATTTGCAGGTTGATGGGGGAAAGGCTGGGGTGTGGCACTAGGTGAATTGCTGTTGCAGAGAGCCAGCATGGGCACAATGGGTTGAATGGCCTCCTTCTGTGCTGGAACCATTTTTTGACTCTATGACTGTATACTGAGACACTCCTGGACCCCTGGATTGTGTAACTGAGTATATCTTGGTTTATGTTTTATTCTTGGCCTGTAGATAGTAAGCAGCAGAAACAGGATGTGCCTGTGGAAGCAGAAGAGACTAAAGCTTGCCTGGTCCGCATTAACAGTCTGGATATTCCCATCCAGTCATTGGGGACTCCAGTCACATTCATCCCTCCAAATTTAAACAGGGCAAGCTGGGAAAACACAAATAATGGTCACAGCAAGGAAGAGACACAGTGGTGAGTAGCATGTGCCAATACAAACGCTTCACTCATTCTTTGGGATAAAATTTCAGGCCAGAAACAGTCTCCACTTGTAGGTTGTAACAATGGCCTCATTGACAAATGCAATGTTTGATGTTCCTGAGGACAGGAGAATCACCAGTCTTATCCCTGGTCAGGCATCCTTTGTATATTGCTCAAATGGACATCATTTATGTGGACTTGGTGGATCATTAGTCAGCCACTTGGCACTTCTGGATGAAGATGTTAGCAAATGCTTCAGCCTTGCCTTTTGCACTGATGTGCTGGGCTCCCCCATCATTGAGGATGGGGATATTTGTGGAGCCTTCTCATCCAGTTAGTTGTTTAATTGTCCACCACCATTCACGACCTGATGTGGCAGCAGAGTTTAGATCTGATCCATTGGATATGGAATTGCTTAGCCCTGTAAATCACTTGTTGTTTCTGCTATTTAGCATGCAAGTAGTCCTGTGTTATAGCTTCACCAGATTGACACCTCATTTTTAGGTATGCCTGGTGCTGCTTCAGGCATACCCTCCTGCACTCTTCACTGAACCAGGTTGATCCTCCAGTTTGATGGTAATGGTAGAGTGTGGGATACGCTGGGTCATAAGATTACAGATTGTGTTCGAGTACAATTCTGCTGCTGCTGATGGCCCACAGCGCCTCATTTATACCCAGTTTTGAGTTGGTAGATCTGTTTGATATTTATCCTATTTAATAAGAGGAAGAGGCTATTCATGGAACCAGCGACAGCAATGGAATAGGTGTAAAATTCCATTTCATGGCAGGGGTGATAACGAAACAAAGAATTCAGTAAATCAGTGGGCCAGTTAGCCTGATATCAGACATTCAGAAAATGCTGGAGTCTATTGTTACAAAATTTTTAACAATACACTTAGAAAATCATAGTAGATCAAAGTTTTACAAAAGGGAAATTGTGTTTAATAAATTCGTCAGAGCTGTTTGAGGTAGGGTAGATAAAGGGGAACCAGTAGAGGTCGTGTACTTAGCATTCCATAAGGTATCACACTGTGGGTTAGTATGAAAGATAAGGGCTCATAATTGGTTCCTGGGAAGAGAGGGCTGTGCTGTGAAGACAGGCTGAGTAAATTGGGTCTATATTCTCTGGACTTTAGAAGAATGATACGTGATCTCATTGGAAACTACAAGATTCTGAAGGGGCTTGACAGGGTGGACACTGAGTGGTTGTTTCCCTGACTGGGGGATCTAGAACTTGGGGGCACTGTCTCAGGGTGAGGGGCTGATCATTTAGGTCTGAGATAGGGAGGAATTACTTCACTCAAAGGGTTGTGAATCTTTGGTATTCTCTGTAGATGCTCCACTTGCAATACACTTGCTTCTGAGAAAGCAAGTTATGCGTTCAAGACTGACTTCAGGTTTTGAGCGTGTAATCTAGTTCACATATCAGTGCGGTACTCATAGGGTACTGCAATTTTGGTGATGCCAAATTTCAGATAAGATATGGTCAACTGTGGTCAATCTTTCATATGCAAGTTTGGCCAGTCCTTCAGGAACAATTGCAGCTGCTTTTTCAGTCAGCTGAAGTCAGTCCTGTGTGTTTCCTGGAGATTAGTGCTAGTCAATTCCTGGGGGTCAATGTTGACCAGTTCCTGGAGGTCAGTTCTGGCCAGTTCCTGATGCTCACTGCTGACCAGTTCCTGTTGGTCAATGTTCGACATTCTGTCTTTTTCTTTCACAGTAACTTCTCAGCCTGTGAAGGAACAGCTTTACCTATAAACCATAGGAATGAGGGGAGAGGCTCAAGTGGACAAACTGACTCTGGACAACCATTGGTTTTCAATACATTCTGCAATATGGCGCCTGGGTCGGAAAGTCTCCCAGTGTCTGAAGACAAACCAACAGCCAGTGTAGTGGCAGCCTATCCTCTGGAGTTCAGCACCATAGTTGGTCCTCCATTGAGCAGTAAGGATTGTGGGAAGAGTGTCTGGGAGAATGGAGGAGGTCAGGATCTGTCCATTGTCAGTGCAAGACGCTCGCCAAATCCAAGACACCCTTCAGTGCTACAAAGTCCCTATGAGTTGAGATTGCCTGGAGTGTTACAGAGTGCAGCCAGTCAATTCAGTTACCCTGCATATAGTGGGCCTGGAGTCTATGGCCATTCAAATAACATTGGCTTTCTGGAAGTCAGGAGATGCTTAATCAATGGCCTCCAATACAGCTGAGAACAACCTCCATTGACTGTGTAACATGAGCAGCTCTGATTCAGCTGGTACTCAAGTATGGGACAAGAAAACACCTGGGAACCAGGGTTCAATATCAAAGAGCGGCTACTTCGAACATAGGGGGGATGTGGGCAAACATGCTGGTCCCTGTCATTCTTTATATAAAAAACTTATTCCCAGTATGTGAATGTCATACTATGTACTGTGTTAATCCCTATATAATATACTATGTGTTAATCTCTATATGACATAACTGGGTGTTAATCTCTATATAATATGTATTGGGTGTTAGTCTACATAACATAAACTGCTTGTGTTATTTACATCATATAGGATGTGTGTTATTCCCAGCATATTATAGGCTATGTGCATTTTCTCATATGCGCATGTGTTATTCACAGTGTAATATATAATCTGCATTGTTTCCTATACAATGGGCGGGATTTTTGGGTTGTCAGATGGCTGTGGCGGGCAGGCCCGAGAGTGGCCAGGAAATGTCCCCACTGCCCATGATCGGCTCCTGATCGCAGTTTCACACTGGCTGGTCAATTAATGGCCACAGCCAGCGTGAAAGGTGCACTGAAAGGCTCAGTGCTGCTGAGGTGGGGGTGGGAGGAGCGCGAGCGCAAAAGTCTGCACATGTGCGGGAGACTGTGCATTGAAAGCTCCCTGAAGGCAGGGATCTCCCTCAGGGAGCTGAACAATTTTAAAATCAAAAATAAAGTTTTTGAAAATCTGAAAAAAATGTCCCCACATAAGACTAACTCGCATGAACTTAAACATAGCACAAATTCTGTCCCCTAATTATTTTTTATTTACTTATGGTAACCTCACCCCGCCCATGGGTGAGGTTTCCTAAAAAATCCAAAGGTCGCCTGGCCAATTCGCATACACCAGCAGTAATGTTGCACAGGCAGTGAAAAATACATGTTAATCAATTAGTTAATGACCTTAATAGGCCTCTTAATTGTCGGCGAACGCGCTGCCAACTCTTATGCGCGCCCGCCGACTGAAATATCACAGGAGTGCGCAATGACGTTGGGACACTCGCCTGACATCATCATGTGCTGTTTCATACTGAGGCGTGTTGGGTGCCTGCCTGCACGCCAAGTAGAAAATCCTGCCCAATGTATACAATTTATAGTATTCCCAGCATATACAGTGTGCTGCATCTTATATAATTATTAATTGTGTTAGTCCCTGTGCAATATTTAGCATGTTATTCTGCTGTATAATACATACCATGTGCTTTCCTAGTATAGTATATATGCTGTGTTAATCTTTTTTGTTAATTCATGGGATGTGGGCTTCGTTTGCTAGACAAACATTTATTGCCCGTCCCTAGTTGCCCTTGAGAAGGTGGTGGTGAGCTGCCTTCTTAAACCGCTGCAGTCCATGTGGTGTAGGTACAGACAGTGCTGTTAGGTAAGGAATTCCAGGATTTTGACCCAGTGACAGTGAAGGAACAACGATATATTTCCAAGTCAGGATGGTGAGTGACTTGGAGAGGAACTTGCAGATGGTGGTGTTCCCATCTATCTGCTGCCCTCGCAGGGTTAACCGGGTAAGATGTACCTTTGACTTTTCTGGTGCTCAGATTAATGCCAGGTGGTTCACCTGGTTTTATCCCTTCTTGATTTTTCTGTCTATCCCAGCCTTTAATATAATTAACGATGGAGCATCGACACCCCTCTGGGGTAGAGAATTCCAAATGTTCACAACCCACAGAGTGAAGAAGATTCTCCTCATCTCAGCCCTAATTGGCCAGCCCCTTATCCTGAGATAGCGGGCGGAATTTTCCACTCCCGCCAGTGATGGGAATTGTGGCAGGCGGGGGCATGATGGTGTGATGGAAAAAGTCAGTTTCCCGCCATTGGGAAATTAGTTTGGAATTATGTTCCCCCTCCAGCGAGAATTTAGAGCGGCCTGTTTCCTGACCGTGATGTGCACCTGGTGAACTTCACTTCTTCAACGAATTTGAGGTCGGTAGATGTTGCTTACTCCTTCTTGGGACCTCTTGGGGGCTTCACTCATCTTGAGTGCCATTGACAGACACTGTGAAAGGTGGACAAGGGAGGTAGGCTTATGAGCGAAGAGTGGGAAGAGTGCCCAGGGAATGGGGAAGGGCGTAATGTCAGGGAAAGGGGAGGGGGTGGAGAATGTCTGGGGGAGGGGTGCATAAGAGTGTCCAGGGAGGGGCAGTGTCTTAGAGGGCAGGGTTGGTGGTGCCAATAGTGGGGGCCTGGAAGGGGAACTCAGCAATAGGAAGGAACAGTCACAGTTAGAGGGGGAAGTGGGATGCAGTAGGCTGGCAATGGAGGACACCAGGGTGAGAGCCTGCTAGGTCTCATCAGGGGGGTCACGCATAAGACAGGTGGCTCAGATAATGGGAGGGGCCAGGGTGAGGGTGGACATGGGGACAGTAACAGATGTTGGCTCTGAGGGGAGGAAAGGTATATGCAGGTGGATCGTGACAGTGTCCAGGGTAACAGGGGAAGGTTCAAGGGTGACAGAGGAGAGAGGAATAGTAATAATGGGTGGGTCACTGGTGATGGGGGGTTGTTGGTGGGTGACAAGGGGAGGGTAGAAGGTGGTGGAGCAAGTTTGAAAAGCGACGCGCACCATTTTTCCAAAGTGACATTGACAACAGTCAGCCAGTGAGACCCCTTGAGATGGGAATAGGGTCTGTTCAGCTAGGTGGAGTTCAAGGTCAGCACAATTGGCTAACTAAAGGGACACCCTAATAATCATGAGGAAACTGGATGACAACAATGCTAGGTTGTGATCTCCTCTCTACGGTGAAGCCCACACAGCAGCAGGTTTGTTCCTAGCTCATGGGCCTTATAACCTCAAGATCCCAGCAAGGTTTGGAGCTGCTGTTCATTCTGTGCCCTTTACCATCAGCTGCAGTCAGAGGCAGGGATGAAGGGAGGGAGGTGGATGCCTCCAAGGGGAGCGGCTGGTGGAAGGCAGCCAATTCCCGACACCAAACCACTATCCTCCCGGGACGACAAAGGGTCATGTTGATCTTTCTGTGCTGCCAAGGCAATGAGCTCTCTATAGTCTCAAGGGTGGTGGAGACAAGCGGAAACGTGTCCTCATGAGGCTTCCAGCACATGGGTCTCATCACCCTGGTCAAAGAGCAATGTCTCCAAACCCACTCAAGTATGAACAGGAGGAATATCCATCTCTGGTCCTCCAGAATGTCCTTTACCTGGGGGCGGGCAGGCGGTGGGGTGGGGATGCCATGACTAGACAGAGGTCAGGTGAAGGGCTTGGCACTGGCCTACTGGCTTTAAGATGGAGGGAAACCTGTAAAGGACATGCTCACTTAATGTATCACTTCAATTTGTTCACACTCCACTGAGGCGTAGATGTTGCAGGCTACAGGCAACCCTGCCCTTGGTAATGCATCTGCGACAGACAGGTTGGTGAGATTGAGGTTAAGTAGGTTTTTCCCTCTTGTTGGTTCCCTCACCACCTACCACAGGCCAAACAAATATGTCCTTCAGAATTTGGCCAGCTCAGTCAGTAGTGGTACTACTCTTGCTGATGGACATCCAGAGCACAAAACGTGCCCTTGCTACTCTAAGTGCTTCTTCGAAGTAGTGTTCAACATGGAGGAGGTTCAGTACAAGTGAGGGGGTGTAGTACATGGTAATCAGCAGGAGGTTTCCTTGCCCATGTTTGACCTGATACCATGAGACATCATGGGGTATGGACTCGCTGTTGAGGACCCCCAGGGTAACTCCCACCCGATTGTGGACCAATGTGCTGTCACCGCTGGTGGGTCTCTTCTGCTGGTGGGACAGAACATACCCAGGGAGCAGTCTGAGACATTGTCTGTAAGGTATGATTCTGTGAGTATGGCTATGTCAGGCTGTTGCTTGACACGTATTTAGGACGGTTCTCCCAATTTTGACTCAAGCCCCAAATGATTACGAAGAGGGATTTGCAGGGCTGAGAGGGCAGGATGTGCCATTGTTATGTCCAAATCTGGTGCCTGAATTGATGCCAGGTGGCCCGTCACTTTTAGTATTGGATTTTGTCACAGAGATTTGATGTAACTGAATGGCTTTTAATTTAAATTTTAATTTAATTTATTTATGCATTAATTTAAATTCCCTAGTTGCCATGATGGGTTTGAATTGATGGCTTCAAATCATGAGTCCAGCCCCATGGATTACTGGTTCAGTAACATAGCCATGATGCTACAATATAATTGCCATAAAATATCTACTGTGCTAATCTCTATTTGGGAATAGATACACTATAATTGTATAACGTATACAGTATTCTTTCTTGATATAGTATAGCTACTGTATGTTATTTCCATGATAATATATACCATGTGTTTCTCCTATATAACATGCACTGTTACTCTCAGTGAAATACTGTGTTTTCACTCTACAATATTCTCATAATATATACTATGAATTATTCTCAGTATTATATACAGACCTCGTGCTTTCCCTGTATAACAAAACCTGTGTTTCCTATACAATATATACTGTTTCTTAGTTTCTGTGAGGTGTATATATATAATGTTTTGTATATTCCTTACATAATACATGCTGTGTGTTCATTCACAGTTTTAACCATGTTACAGTTCACTCATGGAGTTTGTGTTACTATGGCAACATACACTTTTCTAGGAATGTTGTGGTCTGGAGCTATGGACAGTGATGGTAGAGGCTTCAACATTCTTTCCATCACATCTCTCCCACTCTTACCTGGCAAACTCCTAGAAGCATTGGGAATTTCCTGCTGCCCCTCCTGCCCAGGATAGTGAGTTCCTACATCTGGATTGGGATTGTAAACCCACAGTTTGTATTGGTGTCCCCACCCCCATTGTGTTGGGCAGTGTGTCATTCAAACACATGTTGGAAGGATTTGCAGGTCAACACTAGATCTGTTTGGCCACATTATCAACACATCTTCATTAGCCATAAGCCCTGGAGTGGGACTTGAACCCAGAGCTTCTGGCTCAGAGACAAGGACACTACCCACTTCACCACAAGACTTCCTCAGCACATACTGCAGCCCGTTATAGAGTTTTTATATCAAGTTGTGCAGAGGGCTTTACATGAGAATTTTCAGAATGAAGCACTGCACACTCTCCAACACAAAATGGGGGGACACCAATACAAACTGTGGGTTTACAGTCCCGATCCAGATGTAGGAACTCACCGTTATTCTGGGCAGGAGGGGTAGCCGGAAATTCCCAGTGCTTCCAGGAGTTTGCCAGGCCAGTGAAATCAGCACCAGGGAGCCTCCAAATATCAGAGTGAAGCTAGGGAGCTGCTCTTAATCAATGCTCTGCCTGTTGGTACAGCATCCCGGGTGGGAGTGGGGTGGGATATGGTGTGTGAATTACACGTTGTGACTGTCTGTGATTGGGGGTGGGGCTTGGGCCATCTTCCTGCTTAAGTGAATTTGGAGGTGAAATGCCAGTGTGAAAAGCAGTCCTTGGCAACAGCTGGATGATTGTGAGGGTGGCAAAGTTTAAAATACCCACCGCAGCATCTTAAAGGGTAAGTGTTGAGGATCAGGACTGACAGGAAACACTGTTTGGCCACTGAATCTGGAAGGCTCGAAGCCTCAAAGACCTTGAGCAATCAGCATAAAATCCAGTCGTGTGTGGAGATTTCCCCGATGGTCATAGAGGATCCTCTTCACGGACATTCAAAATGGCTGCCTCGATTCGTATGGCCCACAGGAACTGCCGGGATGAAGTGGGCACGGAATTGACCTTTGGGTCAGTGGAGGGGAATCAGGGGTTTTAACTGTGACATTTGACCCTGATTCTTGGAAATATTTGAGAGTCGGCTTTTGGATTTGGGCCCCAGCCTCAAGGGTGGTCCTGGGTGGCCTCAGCAATGAAGGTTTAATTTCCAGGACATTGCTGCAAAAACAACTCAGGAGGAAAGTCAAAAGGACATTAGAAATACTGCACATTAATTTAATTTTCTTAAAATTACATTCCTTTATTTGTTATAAAATTATTGGAGGTGGGAATGAAAGTCGGGGTGATCAACTGCCAAGAATCCTGGAAAGTTTGGTCCACAGAAAGAAGCCAGTTGGCCCATTGTGCCTGCACCGGTTGAATAAATAACCCACCCAGCCTAACCCCTCTTTCCATTATTTGGTTCGCAGCCCTGCGTATTATGGCACCTCAGCTGCACATCCTGGTACCTTTTAAGCAAGGTGAAGTTTTCTGCCTCTACTACCCTTCAGTGAGTGAGTTCCAGACCCCAGCCACCCTCTGGGTGGAAAACATTTTCCTCATCTCCCCTCCAATCCTTCTACCAATCACTTTAAATCTGTGCTCCCAGTCACTGACCGCTCTGCTAAAGTAAATAGGCCCTTCCCATCCACTCTATCCAGGCCCCTCAATCAAATCTCTCATCAGCCTCCTCTGTTCCAAGGAGAACAACCCCAGCCTATCCAATCTTTCCTCATAGCTACAATTTTCCAGTCCTGGCAACATTCCTATAAATCTCCTCTGTACCCTCTCCAATACAATGACATCCTTTCTGTAACGAGGTGACCAGAACTACACACAGTCCTCAAGTTGTGGCCTGACTAATGTTATATATAACTCCAGCATAACCTCCCTACTCTTACATTCTGTGCCTCTGCTAATGAAGGAAAGGATTCCATTTGCCTTTTTAACCACTTATCGACCTGTCCTGCTACCTTCAGGGATTTGTTGACATTCACTCCAAGGCCCCTCACTTCCTCTACACCTCCCATTTATTGTGTATTCCTTTGACCTGTTTGACCTCCCCAAATGCATCACCTCATGCTTCTCTGGATTGAATTCCATTTGCCACTTTTCTGTCCACCTGACCAGCCCATTGACACCTTCCTGCAGTCTCCAGCTAACCTCCTCACTATTGGAATCATCCAATCAGGTGACAAAGATTTGGCTTGCTCTCCTATTGACTGTGGGGAGTTGGGATTCCTTGAGGATTGAGCAGTGACAGGAGTGTGAGGCTGTGGGTTGGATCAGAATTGGTGACCCTGGCTCAGCTCTCGCTTCCCGGATCAGAAAATCAGGATGAAAATCCAAATTGAAGGGAACTTGGTCATTAGACTTGCCCCTACATTCCTAGTGAGATTATGGTCTTGATATCTTTTTCACGCTGGGCAGAACAATTCACAATGAAGCACAGCACATTTACT
The DNA here is from genome assembly GCF_017639515.1 of Carcharodon carcharias. Taxonomy (NCBI): domain Eukaryota; kingdom Metazoa; phylum Chordata; class Chondrichthyes; order Lamniformes; family Lamnidae; genus Carcharodon; species Carcharodon carcharias. The sequence goes on from NC_054479.1 coordinate 63,078,557, forward strand.
GAATTCACTCACACTCATTTCTCCAGAACCGCTTCATCCATTCATCATGGGGAGTTCGAGCCTATCCTGACAGGCAATAGGCAGAGCCCACCCAGGGCAGGGCACCAGTCCATCACAGGGCTCACACTCACCAAGGTACAATTTAACCACAGCCAATCCACCTAACCAGCAGGTCTTTGGATAGCGTGAGGAAACCCACCCAGAGAAAACCCACATGGAAACCCACCCAGACATGGGGAGAATGTACAAACTCCACACGGACAGACACCCGAGGTCAGAATCGAACCTGGGTCCCTGGAGCTGTGAGGCAGCAGCACCAACCACTGCATCACTGTGCTGCCCCCCACCCCCCATTTACTGATTAATAATTGGAATCAATTTTACCCTAAAAAATTATTTTACCCTATAATACTGCAAAATAAAACAGTGCATAGCACTCAGGAGATGCTACATTGCTTTTGAATGGATGAATTTGATTGAAAAGGTTGCTCACAAATACATTTAATGGCCCATGCATCCCTCAACTGAAAGAGTGGATTCACTGCCCCGGGAGCTGGGAGCAGGCGATCAAATCCAGGGAAAAAATAAGACCACTCCACCATGGGGGGGCCTTAGGAGTGGAGGAAGGGTGGGGGGCGTGCCGACTGGGCTGTAGGAGTGAGGGTGGGGGAGGGGTTGCTGATCGGGCCATAGGGGTGAGGGTGGGGGAGGGGGTGGGAGGGTGCTAACCAGGCCAAAGGGGTGAGTGTGGGGGAGGGGGTGCTGACAGGGTCATAGGGGTGAGGGTGGGGGAGGGGTTGCTGACCGGGCCGTGGGGTGAGGGTGGGGGAGGGGATGCTGACCGGGCCGTGGGGTGAGGGTGGGGGAGGGGATGCTGACCGGGCCGTGGGGTGAGGGTGGGGGAGGGGATGCTGACCGGGCCGTGGGGTGAGGGTGGGGGAGGGGATGCTGACCGGGCCGTGGGGTGAGGTTGGGGGAGGGGTTGCTGACCGGGCCGTGGGGTGAGGGTGGGGGAGGGGATGCTGACCGGGCCGTGGGGTGAGGGTGGGGGAGGGGATGCTGACCGGGCCGTGGGGTGAGGGTGGGGGAGGGGATGCTGTCCTGGCCGTGGGGTGAGGGTGGAGGTGGGGGTTTGCTGACCGGGCCATAGGGATGGGGGCAATTTTTGTTTGTACCGTAGGAGTGGCGGGGGTGAGGGATTCAGTTTCAAACCTGGGCTGGGCCTGAGCCTCCATTCTCCACCTGACCCAAAATGGGTCTGACATTGCTGCTGCCACCTGGGAGCCAACCCATCAGACACCCTGCAGCCCCCAACCCAAACCACTGAGTCACTCTCAGGGGAGAGTGCCGCCCAGTGCTCCCCCTGCTCCCTCGTGGCTGTGTGGGTTTGTGTCTACGCATGTGGAGCAGACACGAAAGGTTCAGACACAAGAGGGATCTGGGACAGAGGACATCCCCAGGAAGCTCAGATCTGGGACGTGGGGCAGAAGGCCAAATTCTGGAACAGTTCTGGAAATCCAGGAATACTGGTCATGTGGCAGCATGGAGAGAGCTCAGTGCCCCCCCCACCCACCCCCCACCCCAAGGAGCCCCCCCCCATTCCAATACAACTGCCTTTGGGGTTTAAGCCCCAATTCAGGGGGCTTCAGGGGAGGAGGAGCAATGACATGGAGAAGGACACCACCCTCTGCAGGCCTACAGCTCACCATAGCTCTGGGGGTGGGACGCATATCAAAGGCTGATTTGGTGAGTTAAAGGCTGAATCAGTTATCATTGACTAATAGGAAGGTTGAAGTTACAAATTGTTTTTTTCTCCTTGATGTCAGATTGAAGCAAGGGCTGAGTCTTGAGCTTTCAGTTGCTTTGCCAGACAATAGGTACGATGACTCATTGAAATCCTTTTGAATATTTAGGGCCTAGTGAAGTACTCTGTTCTTGTCCAGACACTGGAATACATACTCAGGGCTGTGGGGAAGAAAGCCCAGGCCTCAGCACATCCAAATCAAACAATTCCCTCAATGAACATTCTGGTCCCAGGAGCTGGGCAGGGGCCATCAAGCAGAAATCCTCTGAAGCCAATGGGATTAATTTTCTTTCATTTCATTTTCTCTCCTAAACTGCAGTACTCCAGCATACCCGTGAACCCCGAAATCCTGCCTCTTAAACAACCTGCGTCCCTCAACTGAAAGAGTGGATTCACTGCCCTGGGAGCTGGGAGCAGGTGATCAACTCCAGGAAAATAATAAGGCTACTCTACCGGGGGGACCTTAGGAGTGGAGGAGGGGGTGTGAGGTTGGGGGTGCTGACAGGACTGTGGGGGGCAGTGGAGAAGATGCTGATGGGGCTATAGGGGCAGAGGGGGAGGTGCTGATGGGGTTGTAGGGGCAGAGGGGGAGGTGTTGATGGGGCAATGGGGGAGGTGTTGATGGGGCAGTGGGAGAGGTGCTGATGGGGCATCAGGGGAGGTGTTGATGGGGCATCGGGGGAGGTGTTGATGGGGCAGTGGGGGAGGTGTTGAAGGGGCAGTGGGGGAGGTGTTGAAGGGGCAGTGGGAGAGGTGCTGATGGGGCATCAGGGGAGGTGTTGATGGGGCATCGGGGGAGGTACTGATGGAGCAGTGGGAGAGGTGCTGATGGGGCAGTGGGGGAGGTGTTGATGGGGCAGTGGGGGAGGTGTTGATGGGGCAGTGGGGGAGGTGTTGATGGGGCAGTGGGGGAGGTGTTGAAGGGGCAGTGGGAGAGGTGTTGAAGGGGCAGTGGGAGAGGTGTTGATGGGGCAGTGGGGGAGGTGTTGAAGGGGCAGTGGGAGAGGTGTTGATGGGGCAGTGGGGGAGGTGTTGATGGGGCAGTGGGGGAGGTGTTGATGGGGCAGTGGGGGAGGTGTTGATGGGGCAGTGGGGGAGGTGTTGATGGGGCATCAGGGGAGGTGCTGATGGGGCAGCGGGGGAGATGCTGATGGGGCAGCAGAGGTGGTGCTGATGCGACTGTAGGGGCAGCGGAGGAGGTGCTTTGTGACCTGAAGGGCATCAAAGCTATTAGATTCAGAGTTCCACTGGGGAGGGAACTCTTGGGCCTGTGACAAATTCCAGCTTGGCCTTCTCTACCTGCTTGCACCCTTTGATATGGTTGACCACTCCATCCTCTTCCAACACCCCTCCACTGTCATCCAGCTGGGCAGCACTGCTCTCACCTGGTACCAATCCTATCAATGTAGCAGGTCTTGTGCCACAGTGTGGTAATGTCCCACAGAGAGTATTTGATGAATAGGGACACAGAGAGTATTTGGGGAATAGGGACACAGAGAGTATTTGATGAATAAGGACACAGAGAGTGTTTGGGGAATAGGGACACAGAGAGTATTTGGTGAATAGGGACAAAGAGAGTATTTGATGAATAAGGACACAGAGAGTGTTTGGGGAATAGGGACACAGAGTATTTGGTGAATAGGGACACAGAGAGTATTTGGTGAATAGGGACACAGAGTATTTATTGAACAGGGACACAGAGAGTATTTGTTGAATAGGGACACATAGAGTATTTGGTGAATAGGGACACAGAGCATTGGTGAATAGGGAATAGCGTATTTGCTAAATAGGGACACAGAAACTACTGGGTGAATTGGGACACAGAGAGTATTTGGTGAATAGGGACACAGAGAGCACTTGATGAGTAGGGGCACAGAGCGTATTTGGTGAAAAGAGGCACAGAGAGTATTTGGTGAATAGGGACACAGAGAACAGTTGGTGAATAGGGACGCCATGAGTATTTGGTGAACAAGGGCACACAGTATTTGGTGAATAGGGACACAGAGAGTATTTGATTAATAGGGACACAAAAACTATTTGGTGATTAGGGACACCGAGAATAATTGGTGAATCGGGACACGGAGCATTTTGTGCATAGGGTCACAGAGAAAATTGGTGAATAGGGACTCAGGGTATTCGCTAAATAGGGACACAGAAACTGCTGGGTGAATAGGGACACAGAGAGTTTTGGTGCATAGGGACACAGAGTGTCTTTGGCGAATACTGCTGCATTTTTGTGTGTTCTTTATTAAATGTTCATGTGAATTGTTATTTCTGTGATGAACATTCCATGGGGCATGGCTTGAAATACAGACTCACTGCGCCTGCTTGTATAAACTCCAGGGGGTGTATGGCCCCGTGCACCCTCGGTGGCTGTGACTGAGACAGGTGCAGTTGCAATCAATGTACTTTAAAGATGGTGCTAGGTCAATACGCAAGTCTTCCTGTTACATGGATATCCATGTATCTATAAGATGTCCTTGGTACCAGCACTCACTAGTGAGTGTATGAGACAATGTTGCTCCTCCCATTCAGTTCTAGCTGGTAGAGGAGGCAGGCATATGGTTAACTTAGCAAGGGACGACGCAGGGCTAGGTCTACACTCTTGGAAGGTGATGGAGGTCTGGCTATGGGGCAATTGTCATGCAGGTGACATTTTGTTGGGTTAACCTTGTGTAGATCAGGCTGTCTCTGACATTTTTTACATATCTCTCCATGGCCCTGGCATTCATGAAAGGCTCATTCTCATTCATGACTGCCTGTTCAGGCCAGTCAATTCATCCTGATTTTCTTCGTGCTCTTCCCCTTGTAACCTGTGCATGTTGCACTGCCAGGTTGTGTAGTGCATAGCAAACCATGACTATTCTTGACAGCCTAGGGGCTGTGTACTGCAGAGCCCCTCCAGACAGGTCGAGGCAGCACAAGCACATTTTAAGAAGCCCAGTGTTGCGTTCGATGATGCCTCTGGTGGAGGCATGAGCTTGAGTGTAGTGCTCACCTGCCTCGCTCTGGGGATATCTGACTGGGGCGATCAGACGTGTTGGCAGCGGATCGCCCTCATCACCGAGGATCCATCCATTAACCTGAGCTGGTCTTTAAAACACTCTGGGAGCCATGAGATTTGCAAGACGTTGGCATTGTGACAGCTCCCTGGGAAACCAGCTGAGACCTGCATTATTTTGCTCCTGTGGTCACACATCCAGTTATATGTTCAAGCAGGGAAAACCTTTACAATTTACAGAAACAGCCAGCTGTGACCAGGGAGCTGTAATGGTCACTGAGTGTAGCTGATGAACTCTTGCACTTGAGGAAACCCAGTGACAGCACCAAACAGAGCTGGCCTTGTTGCCTGGCTCGTTCAAACAGTGGGGAAATGAATAACATCATTGGCACAATGAAATAGGGCAAAGGACACATCTTTTATGTACCAGCCTGTGAGATGACACACGTGTCGCCCATCGTGCTCTGGAAGGCACCGTTGTGTAGATATTCATGGCCACTGGCATCGGATTCTTTTCAGATCCACATGCTGCAGGTATTGCCAAACAATCTGACATTTCTTGGTGACCATTTCCTGGGATATGCTCAGATGTGAGTACCATTACTTCTCAGACATCTGGATGCAGTTTCTTCTTGTCCTCTGGAAGTGTTGACTCAACTGGATCAGCATTCCTCTCTGGTGCTGCCTGCTGTTGACCTTGTACTAACTGTGGGAGTAAAGAGACACAGGAACTGTACTGACTGTGGGGTACTGAGAAACACAAACTGCACTGTCTATGGGGTAAAGTGACACAGGAAATGCACTGACTGTGGGGTACTGAGAAACACAAACTGCACTGTCTACGGGGTAAAGTGACACAGGAAATGCACTGACTGTGGGGTACTGAGAAACACAAACTGCACTGTCTACGGGGTAAAGTGACACAGGAAATGCACTGACTGTGGGGTACTGAGAAACACAAACTGCACTGTCTATGGGGTAAAGTGACACAGGAAATGCACTGACTGTGGGGTACTGAGAAACACAAACTGCACTGTCTATGGGGTAAAGTGACACAGGAAATGCACTGACTGTGGGGTACTGAGAAACACAAACTGCACTGTCTATGGGGTAAAGTGACACAGGAAATGCACTGACTGTGGGGTACTGAGAAACACAAACTGCACTGTCTATGGGGTAAAGTGACACAGGAAATGCACTGACTGTGGGGTACTGAGAAACACAAACTGCACTGTCTATGGGGTAAAGTGACACAGGAAATGCACTGACTGTGGGGTACTGAGAAACACAAACTGCACTGTCTATGGGGTAAAGTGACACGAAATGCACTGACTGTGGGGTAATGAGAAACACAAACTGCACTGTCTATGGGGTAAAGTGACACAGGAAATGCACTGAATGTGGGGAAATTATTACATAGGAACTGCACTGACTGTGAGGTAAAGTGACACACAAACTGAACTGACTATGGGGTAAAGAGACACAGGAATTGCACTGACTGTGGGATAAAGAGGCACACAAACTGCACTGACCTTGGGGTAAAGAGAAACACAAACTCTACTGACTGTGGTTAAATTGACACAGGAACTGAACTGACTGTGAGGTAATGAGACACAGGAACTGCACTGACTGTGGGGTCAAGACACACGAACAGCACTGTCTGTGGGAGAAAGTGACACTGCAACTTGCACTGATTGTGGGGTAAAGAGAAACAGGAACTGGACTGACTGTTGGTTAATTATTACACAGGAACTGCACTGACTGTGGGGTAAAGTGACACACAAACTGCAATGACTATGGGAAAAAGTGAAAAACAAACTGCACTTACCGTGGGGTAAAGAGACACACAATCTGCACTGAATGTGGGGTAAATTGACACAGGAAATGGACTGAATGTGGGGGAAAGTGACACAGGAAATGCACTGGCCATGGGCAAAAAAGACACAGCAACTGCACTGAAGGTGGGGTAAATAGACACCAGAAATGCACTGATTGTGGGGGAAAGAGAGACAGGAACTGCACTGGCTGTGGGGAAAGGTGACATACAAACTGTAAAGACTGCGGGGTTAGAGACACAGGAAATGCACTGACTGTGGAGTAACGAGACAAAGGAACAGCACTGACTGTTGGGTAAAGAGACACAGGAACTGCACTGAATGTGGAGTAAAGAGACACAGGAACAGCACTAACTGTGGGGTAAAGGAACACACAAATTGCACTGACTGTGGGGTAAAGTGACAAACAAACTGAACTGACTATGCGGTAAATAGACACAGGAATCGCACTGATTGTGGGATGAAGAGACACACAAACTGTACAGACTGTGGGGGAAATTGACACACAAACTGTACAGACTGTGGGGGAAATTGACACACAAACTGCACTGACTGTGGGGCAAAGTGACACAACAACTGCACTGATAATGAGGTAAAGAGACACACGAACTGCACTGATTGTGGGCTAAGGAAGCACAGGAACTGCACTGACTGTGGGAAAAGTGACATACAAACTGCACTGACTGTTGGGTAAAGATGCACAAGAATCGCACTGACTGTGGGTTAAGGAGACAAAGGAACAGCAATGACTATGGGAAAAGTGACAGACAAACTGGACTGACTGCGGGGTAGAGAGACACAGGAAATGCACTGTGTGTGAAAGTGAGACAGGAACTACACTGACTGTGGGATAAAGAGACACCAGAATTGCACTGAATGTGGGGTAAAGTAACATACAAACTGCAATGACTGTGGGGTAAAGTGACACACGAACTGCAATGACTGTGGGTAAAGTGACAAAGGATCTGCACTGACTGAGGGCAAAAAAGACACAGCAACTGCACTGAATGTGGGGTAAATAGACACCAGAAATGAACTGATTGTGGGGGAAAGAGATACAGGAACTGCACTGGCTGTGGGAAAAGGTGATATACAAACTGCACAGACTGCGAGGTAAAGAGACACAGGAACTATACTCACTGCGGGTTAAAGAGACACAGGAACTGCACTGACAGTGGAGTAATGAGACACAGGAACAGCAGTGACTGTTGGGTAAAGAGACACAGGAACTGCACTGAATGTGGGGTAAAGTGACACAAAAACTGAACTGACTATGTGGTAAAGAGACACAGGAACTGCACTGATTTTGGGGTAAAGTGGCACAGGAACTGCACTGACTGTGGGATAAAGAGCCACACCAACTGTACTGTCTGTGGGGAAAAGAGAGACAGGAACTGCACTGGCTGTGGGAAAAAGAAAGACAGGAACTGCACTGGCTGTGGGGAAAGGTGACATACAAACTGCACAGACTGCGGGGTAAAGAGACACAGGGACTGTACTCACTGCAGGGTAAAGAGACACAGGAACTGCACTGACTGTGGAGTAATGAGAAACAGGAACGGCATTGACTGTTGGGTAAAGAGACACAGGAACTGCATTGAATGTGGGGTAAAGAGACACAGAAACAGCACTAACTGTGGGGTAAATTGACACACAAACTGCACTGACTGTGGGGTAAAGTGACACACAAACTGAACTGACTATGCGGTCAAGAGACACAGGAATTGCCCTGACTGTGGGATAAAGAGACACACAAACTGTACAGACTGTGGGGGAAATTGACATACAAACTGCACTGACTGCGGGGCAAAGAGACACACCAGCTGCACTAATTATGGGGTAAAGAGACACATGAACTGCATTGATTGTGGGGTAAAGAGGCAAATGAATTGCACTGACTGTGGGAAATGTGACACACAATCTGCACTGACTGCGGGGTAAAAAGACACTGGAACTGCACCGACTGTGGGAAATGTGACATACAAACTGGTCTGACTGCGGGTTAAAGAGACACAGGAACTGCACTCACTGTGGGGTAAAGAGACACAGAAACTGCACTGAGGGTGGAGTAACGAGACACAGGAACAGCACTGAATGTGACGAAAAGAGAAACAGAAACAGCATTGAATGTGGGGTAAAGTGACACAGGAATTGCACTGACTGTGGCATAAAGAGACACACAAATGGTACAGATTGTGGGGGAAATCGAGACACAAACTGCACTGACTGTGGGGCAAACTGACACCTCAACTGCACTGATTATGGAGTAAAGAGACACATGAACTGCACTGATTTTGGGGTAAAGTGGCACAGGAACTGCACTGACTGTGGGATAAAGAGCCACACAAACTGCACACTCTGTGGGGCAAAAAAGACACACCAACTGCACTGTCTGTGGGGAAAAGAGAGACAGGAACTGCACTGGCTGTGGGGAAAGGTGACATACAAACTGCACAGACTGCGGGGTAAAGAGACACAGGGACTGTACTCACTGCAGGGTAAAGAGACACAGGAACTGCACTGACTGTGGAGTAACGAGAAACAGGAACGGCATTGACTGTTGGGTAAAGAGACACAGGAACTGCATTGAATGTGGGGTAAAGAGACGCAGAAACAGCACTAAATGTGGGGTAAATTGACACACAAACTGAACTGACTGTGGGGGAAATTGACACACGAACAGCACTGACTGGGGTAAAGTGATACAAGAACTGCATTGACTGTGGGTTAAAGAGACACACAAACAGCACTGTGTGTGAAAGTGAGATAGGAACTACACTGACTGTGAGGTAAAGAGACACCGGAACTGCACTGACTGTGGGGTAAAGTAACGTACGAACTGCAGTGACTGTTGTGTAAAGTGACACACGAACTGCACTGTCTGTGGAGTAAAGTGACATACGAACTGCACTGTCTGTTGGGTAAAGTGACACACGAACTGCACTGACTGTGGGCAAAAAAGACATAGCAACTGCACTGAATGTGGGGTAAATAGACACCAGAAATGCACAGATTGTGGGGGAAAGAGAGACAGGAACTGCAATGACTATGGAGTAACAAGACACAGGAACTGCACTCTCTGTGGGGTAAAGTGACACACGAACTGCACTGACTGTGCGGTAAAGTAACATATGAACTGCAATGACTGTGGGGTAAAGTGACACAGGAACTGCACTGAATGTGGAGTAAAGAGACACAGGAACAGCACTAACTGTGGGGTAAAGAGACAGAGGAACTGCACTGAATGTGGAGTGAGGAGACACAGGAACAGCACTAACTGTGGGGTAAATTGACACACAAACTGAACTGACTATGCGGTAAAGAGACACAGGAATTGCACTGACTGTGGGATAAAGAGACACACAAACAGTACAGACAGTGGGGGAAATTGACACACAAACTGCAATGACTGTGGGGTAAAGTGACACACAAACTGCGCTGACGGTGGAGTAACGAGACACAGGGATTGCACTGACTGTGGGACAAAGAGGCACACAAACTGCACTGACTGTGGGGCAAAGTGACACACCAACTGCACTGACTGTTGGGTAAAGATACACACGAATTGTACTGACTTTGGGTAAAGGAGACACAGGCACTGCAAAGACTAAGAGGACAGGTGACATACAAATTGGACTGACTGCGGGGTAAAGAGACACAGGAACTGCACTCACTGTGGGGTAAAGAGACACAGGAACTGCACTGACGGTGGAGTAACGAGACACAGGAACTGCACTGTGTGTTGGATAAAGAGACACAGGACCTGCACTGAATGTGGTGTAAAGAGAAACAGGAACAGTATTGAATGTGGGGTAAAGTGACACAGGAACTGCAATGACTGTGGGGTAAAGTGATACACAAACTGAACTGACTGTGGGAAATTGACACACTAACAGCAGTGACTGTGGGGTAAAGTGACATACCAACTGCATTGACTGTGGGTAAAAGAGACACACGAACTGCACTGATTGTGAGGTCAAGAGACACAGGAACTGCACTGACTGTGGTAAAAGTGACACACATACTGCACTGACTGCGGGGAAAAGAGCAACAGGAACTGCACTGACTATGGGGTAAAAAGACTCCCGAACTGCACTGACTGAGGGGTAAAGAGACACAGGAACTGCACTCAGAGTGGGAAAAAGTGACACAGGAACTACACTGAGTATGGGGTAAAGAGACACCAGAACTGCACTGACTGTGGTGTAAAGTAACATACGAACTGCAATAACTGTGGGGTAAAGTGACACACGAACTGCAATGATTGTGCGGTACAGTAACATACGAACTGCAATGACTGTGGGGTAAAGTGACACACGAACAGCACTGACTGGGGTAAAGTGACACACGAACTGCACTGGCTGTGGAGTAACCAGAGACAGGAATGGCACTGACTGTTGGGTAAAGAGACAAAGGAACTGCACTGAATGTGGAGTAAAGAGACACAGGAACAGCACTAACTGTGGGGTAAAGAGACAGAAGAACTGCACTGACTGTGGAGTAACGAGACACAGGAACGGCACTGACTGTTGTGTAACGAGACACAGGAACTGCACTGAATGTGGAGTAAAGAGACACAGGAACAGCACTAACTGTGGGGTATATTGACACCCAAACTGCACTGACTTTGGGGTAAAGTGACACACAAACTGAACTCACTGTGCGGTAAAGAGAAACAGGAATTGCACTGACTGTAGGATAAAGAGACACACAAACTGTGCAGACTGCGGGGTAAAGAGGCACACAAACTGCAATGACTATGGGGAAAAGTAATAGACAAACTGGTCTGACTGTGGGGTAAAGAGGCACACGAAATGCACTGATTGTGGGGTAAAGAGACACCAGAACTGCACTGACTGTGGGGTAAAATAACATATGAACTGCAAAGACTGTGGGGTAAAGTGACACACGAACTACACTGACTGTGGGGTAAAGTAACATACGAACTGCAATGACTGTGGGGTAAAGTGACACATGAACTGCAATCTCTGTGTGATAAAGTGACACAGGAACTGCACTGACTGTTGCAAAAAAGAAACAGCATCTGCACTGAATGTGGGGTAAATAGACACCAGAAATGGACTGATTGTGGGGGAAAGAGAGACAGGAACTGCACTGGCTTTGGAGTAACGAGAAACAGGAACAGCACTGACTGTTGGGTAAAGAGACACAGGAACTGCACTGAATGTGGAGTAAAGAAACACAGGAACAGCACTAACTGTGGGGTAAAGTGACACACAAACTGCACTGATGGTGGAGTAACCAGACACAGGAACTGCACTGAATGTGGCGGAAAGAGAAACAGGAACAGCATTAAATGTGGGGTAAGGTGACACAGGAACTGCACTGACTATGGGGTAAGGTGACACACGAACTGCATTGACTGTGGATAAAAGAGACACACGAACGGCACTGTGTGTGAAACTGAGACAGGCACTACACTGACTGTGGGGTAAAGAGACACAGGAACTGCACTGACTGTGGGGTAAAGTAACATACGAACTGCAATGACTGTGGGGTAAAGTGACACATGAACTGCACTGTCTGTGGGCAAAAAAACACAGCAACTGCACTGAATGTGGGGTAAATAGACACCAGAACTGTATTGACTGTGGTAAAAGTGACACACAAACAGCACTGACTGTGGGAAAAAGAGCAACAGGAACTGCACTGACTATGGGGTAAAGAGACTCCTGAACTTCACTGACTGTGGGGTAAAGAGGCACACGAACTGCCCTGACTGTGGGGTAAGGAGACACAGGAAATGCACTGATAGTGCGAAAAAGTGACACAGGAACTACACTGAGTATGGGGTAAAGAGACACCAGAACTGCACTGACTGTGGGGTAAAGAGACACCAGAACTGCAAGGACTGTGGGGTAAAGTACATACGAACTGCACTGACTGTGGGTAAAGTAACATACGAACTGCAATGACTGTGGGGTAAAGTGACACACGAACTGCACTGACTGTGAGGTAAAGTGACACAGGAACTGCACTGACTGCGGGCAAAAAGGACAAATCAACTGCATTGAATGTGAAGTTAATTGACACCAGAAATGAACTGATTGTGGGGGAAAGAAAGACAGGAACTGCACTGGCTGTGGGGTAAAGAGACACAGGAACTGTGCTCACTGCGGGGTAAAGAGACACAGGAACTGCAAAACTGTGGAGTAATGAGACACAGGAACGGCACTGAACGTGGAGTAGAGATGCAGGAACAGCACTAACTATGGGGTAAAGTGACACACAAACTGAACTGATTTTGCGTTAAAGAGACACAGGAATTGCACTGACTGTGTGATAAAGAGACACACAAACTGTACAGACTGTGGAGGAAATTGACATACAAACTGCACTGACTGTGGGGCAAAGTGACACACAAACTGAACTGACTATGAGGTATAGAGGCACAGGAATTGCACTGACAGTGGGGTAATGTGACACACAAACTGCACTGACTGTTGGGTAAAGATACACACGAATTGCACTGACTGTGGGTTAAGGAGATACAGGAAATGCAAAGATTATGGGGACAGGTGACATACAAATTGGACTGACTGTGGGGCAAAAATACACAGCCACTGCACTGAATGTGGGGTAAATAGACACCAGAAATGCACTGATTGTGGGGGAAAGAGAGACAGGAACAGCACTGGCTTTGGAGTAACGAGACACAGGAACGGCACAGATGTGTTCGGTAAAGAGACAAAGTAACGGCACTGAGAGTGGAGTAAAGAGACACAGGAACAGCACTAACTGTGGGGTAAAGAGACAGAGGAACTGCACTTACGGTGGGGTAAAGTGACAAACAAACTGAACAGAATGTGCGGGAAAGAGACACAGGAATTGCACTAACTGTGGGGTAAAGAGACAGAGGAACTGCACTGACTGTGGGGCAAAGTGACACACAAGCTGAACTGACACTGTGGTAAAGAGACACAGGAATTGCACTGACTGTGGGATAAAGAGACACACAAACAGTACAGACTGTGGGTGAAATTGACACACAAACTGCCCTGACTTTGGAATAAGGAGACACAGGAACTGCAATGAGAGTGGGAAAAAGTGACACAGGCACTACACTGAGTATGGGGTAAAGAGACACCAGAACTGCAGTGACTGTGGGGTAAAGAGACACCAGAACTGCAATGACTGTGGGGTAAAGGAACATATGAACTGCAATGACTGTGGCGTAAAGTAACATATGAACAGCACTAACTGTGGGGTATATTGACACACAAACTGCACTGACTGTGGGGTAAAGTGACACACAAACTGAACTGACTATGCGGTAAAGAGACACAGGAATTGCACTGACTGTGGGGTAAAGTGACACACAAACTGCACTTACGGTGGAGTAACGAGACACAGGAACTGCACTGAATGTGGCGAAAAGAGAAACAGGAACAGCATTGAATGTGGGGTAAAGTGACACAGGAACTGCACTGACTGTGAGGTAAAGTGATACACAAACTGAACTGACTGTGGGAGAAATTGACACACGAACAGCACTGACTGGGGTAAAGTGACACATGAACTGCTTCGACAGTGGGTTAAAGAGACACACGAACGGCACTGTGTGTGAAACTGAGACAGGAACTACACTGACTATGGGGTAAAGAGACACCAGAACTGCACTGTCTGTGGGGTAAAGAGACATACAAACTGCACTGTCTGTGGGGTAAAGTGACACAGGAAGTGCACTGATTGTGGGCAAAAATACACAGCCACTGCACTGAATGTGGGGTAAATAGACACTAGAAATGTACTGATTGTGGGGGAAAGAGAGACAGGAACTGCAAAGGTTGTGGGGAAAGGTGACATACAAAGTGCACAGACTGCGGGGTAAAGAGACACAGGAAATGTACTCACTGTGGGGTAAAGGGACACAGGAACGACACTGACTGTTGAGTAACGAGACACAGGAACTGCATTGAATGTGGACTAAAGAGATGCAGAAACAGCACTAACTGTGGGGTAAATTGACACACAAACTGAACTGACTATGCGGTAAAGAAACACAGGAATTGAACTGACTATGGGGTAAAGAGGCACACAAACTGCACAGACAGTGGGGCAAAGTGACACACCAACTGCACTGATTATGGGCTAAAGAGAAACACAAACTGCACTGATTGTGTGGTAAAGAGGCACAGGAACTGCACTGACTGTGGGAAATCTGACTCAAAATCTGCATTGACTGTGGGGTAAACAGACAGTGAAACTGACTGACAGTGGGGTAATGTGACATACAAACTGCACTGACAGTTGGGTAAAGATACACACGAATTGCACAGACTGTGGGTTAAGGAGACACAGGAACTGCAAAGACTATGGGGACAGGTGACATACAAATTGGACTGACTGCAGGGTAAAGAGACACAAGAACTGCAATCACTGAGGGCTAAAGAGACAAAGTAACTGCACTGACGGTGGATAAAGAGACACAGGAACTGCACTGAATGTGGGGTAAAGAGACACAGGAACAGCAAAACTGTGGGGTAAAGAGACTGAGGCACTGCACTGAATGTTGGCAAAAGAGACACAGGAACTGCACTGAATGTGGGGTAAAAT
Source organism: Carcharodon carcharias (assembly GCF_017639515.1). NCBI lineage: Eukaryota > Metazoa > Chordata > Chondrichthyes > Lamniformes > Lamnidae > Carcharodon > Carcharodon carcharias. The sequence continues at coordinate 63,093,774 of NC_054479.1, forward strand.
GACACAGGAACTGCACTAACTGTGGGGTAAAGTGACACACAAACTGAACTGACTGTGGGGGAAAGTGACACACGAACAGCACTAACTAGGGTAAAGTGACAGATGAACTGCATTGAATGTGGGTTAAAGAGACACATGAACTGCACTGTGTGTGAAAGTGAAACAGGAACTAGAATGACTGGGGTAAAGAGATACCAGAACTGCACTGAATGTGGGGTAAAGTAACATACGAACTGCAATGACTGTGGGTTGAAGTGACACACGAACTGCACTGTCTGTGGGGTAAAGTGACAAAGAATCTGCACTAACTATGGGCAAAAAAACACAGCAACTGCACTGAATGTGGGGTAAATAGACACCAGAAATGTACTGATTGTGGGGGAAAGAGAGACAGGAATTGCACTGGCTGTGGGGAAAGGTGAAATACAAACTGCACAGACTGTGGGGTAAAGAGACACAGGATTTGTACTCACAGCGGGTTAAAGAGACACAGGAACTGCACTGACTGTAGAGTAACGAGATACAGGAACTGCATTGAATGTGGACTAAAGAGACGCAGAAACAGCACTAACTGTGGGGTAAATTGACACACAAACTGAACTGACTATGCGGTAAAGAAACACAGGAATTGAACTGACTATGGGGTAAAGAGGCACACAAACTGCACAGACAGTGGGGCAAAGTGACACACCAACTGCACTGATTATGGGCTAAAGAGACACACAAACTGCACTGATTGTGTGGTAAAGAGGCACAGGAACTGCACTGACTGTGGGAAATCTGACTCAAAATCTGCATTGACTGTGGGGTAAACAGACAGTGAAACTGACTGACAGTGGGGTAACGTGACATACAAACTGCACTGACAGTTGGGTAAAGATACACACGAATTGCACAGACTGTGGGTTAAGGAGACACAGGAACTGCAAAGACTATGGGGACAGGTGACATACAAATTGGACTGACTGCAGGGTAAAGAGACACAAGAACTGCAATCACTGAGGGCTAAAGAGACAAAGTAACTGCACTGACGGTGGATAAAGAGACACAGGAACTGCACTGAATGTGGGGTAAAGAGACACAGGAACAGCAAAACTGTGGGGTAAAGAGACTGAGGCACTGCACTGAATGTTGGCAAAAGAGACACAGGAACTGCACTGAATGTGGAGTAAAGAGACACAGGAACTGCACTGAATGTGGGGTAAAATGACACAGGAACTGCACTAACTGTGGGGTAAAGTGACACACAAACTGAACTGACTGTGGGGGAAAGTGACACACGAACAGCACTAACTAAGGTAAAGTGACAGATGAACTGCATTGAATGTGGGTTAAAGAGACACATGAACTGCACTGTGTGTGAAAGTGAAACAGGAACTAGAATGACTGGGGTAAAGAGATACCAGAACTGCACTGAATGTGGGGTAAAGCAACATACGAACTGCAATGACTGTGGGTTGAAGTGACACACGAACTGCACTGTCTGTGGGGTAAAGTGACAAAGAATCTGCACTAACTATGGGCAAAAAAACACAGCAACTGCACTGAATGTGGGGTAAATAGACACCAGAAATGTACTGATTGCGGGGGAAAGAGAGACAGGAATTGCACTGGCTGTGGGGAAAGGTGAAATACAAACTGCACAGACTGTGGGGTAAAGAGACACAGGATTTGTACTCACAGCGGGTTAAAGAGACACAGGAACTGCACTGACTGTAGAGTAACGAGACACAGGAACGGCACTGAATGTTGGGCAAAGGAACACAGGAACTGCACTGAATGTGGTGTCAAGAGACACAGAAACAGAACTAACTGTGGGGTAAATTGACATACAAACTGCACTGACTGTGGGGTAAAGAGACATACAATCTGAACTGACTATGCGGTAAAGAGACATAGGAATTGCACTGACTGTGTGATAAAGAGACACACAAACTGTACAGACTGTGGAGGAAATTGACATACAAACTGCACTGACTGTGGGGCAAAGTAACACACAAACTGAACTGACTATGAGGTAAAGAGGCACAGGAATTGCACTGACAGTGGGGTAATGTGAAACACAAACTGCACTGACTGTGGGGTAAAGATACACACGAATTGCCCTGACTGTGGGTTAAGGAGATACAGGAACTGCAAAGACTATGAGGACAGGTGACATACAAATTGGACTGACTGTGGTGCAAAAATACACAGCCACTGCACTGAATGTGGGGTAAATAGACACCAGAAATGCACTGATTGTGGGGGAAAGAGAGACAGGAACTGCACTGGCTTTGGAGTAACGAGACACAGGAACAGCACAGATGTGTTCGGTAAAGAGACAAAGTAACTCCACTGAAAGTGGAGTAAAGAGACACAGGAACAGCACTAATTGTGGAGTAAAGAGACAGAGGAACCGCACTCACTGTGGGGTGAAGTGACAAACAAACTCAACAGAATGTGCGGTGAAGAGACACAGGAATTGCACTAACTGTGGGATAAAGAGACACACAAACAGTACAGACTGTGGGGGAAATTGACACACAATCTGCACTGACTGTGGGGTAAAGAGGCACACAAACTGCCCTGACTGTGGGAGAAATTGACACACGAACAGCACTGACTGGGGTAAAGTGACACACGAACTGCTTTGACAGTGGGTTAAAGAGACACACGAACTGCACTGTGTGTGAAACTGAGACAGGAACTACACTGACTATGGGGTAAAGAGACACCAGAACTGCACTGATTGTGGGGAAAGAGACATACAAACTGCACTGTGTGTGGGGTAAAATGACACAGGAAGTGCACTGATTGTGGGCAAAAAAGAAACAGCCACTGCACTGAATGTGGGGTAAATAGAGACCAGAAATGTACTGATTGTGGGGGAAAGAGAGACAGGATCTGCAAAGGTTGTGGGGAAAGGTGACATACAAAGTGCACAGACTGCGGGGTAAAGAGACACAGGAACTGCATTCACTGTGGGGTAAAGGGACACAGAAACTTCATTGACTGTGGGGTAAAGTGATACACAAACTGAACTGACTGTGGGAAATTGACACACAAACAGCACTGACTGTGTTTTAAAGTGACATACCAACTGCATTGACTGTGGGTTAAAAAGACACATGAACTGTACTGATTGTGGGGTCAAGAGACAAAGGAACTGCACTGACTGTGGTAAAATTGACACACATACTGCTCTGACTGCGGGGAAAAGAGCAACATGAACTACACTGACTATGGGGTAAAGAGTCTCCTGAACTGCACTGACTTTGAGATAAAGAGGCACACAAACTGCACTGACTGTGGGGTAAGGAGGCACAGGAACTGCACTGACTGCGGGGAAAAGAGCAACAGGAACTACCCTGAGTATGGGGTAAAGAGACACCTGAACTGCACTGACTGTGGGGTAAAGTAATATATGAACTGCAATGACTGTTGTGTAAAGTGACACACGAACTGCACGGACTGTTGTGTAAAGTGACACACGATCTGCATTCTTTGTGGGATAAAGTGACACAGGAACTGCACTGACTGTGTGCAAAAAAGACACAGCAACTGCACTGAAGGTGGGATAAATAGACACTAGAAATGCACTGATTGTGGGGGAAAGAGAGACAGAGGAACTGCACTGGCTGTGGAGCAACGAGACACAAGAACGGCACTAACTGAGGGGTAAAGAGACAGAGGAACTGCACTGACTGTGGAGTAATGAGACAGAGGAACGGCACTGACTGTTGGGTAAAGAGACACAGGAACTGCACTGAATGTGGAGTAAAGAGACACAGGAACAGCACTAACTGTGGGGTATATTGACGCACAAACTGCACTGACTGTTGGGTAAAGATACGCATGAATTGCACTGACTGTGGGAAAAAGAGACACACAAACAGTACAGACTGTGGGGGAAACTGACACACAAACTGCACTGACTGTGGGGTAAAGTGACACACAAACTGCACTGACGGTGGAGTAACGAGACACAGGAACTGCACTGAATGTGGCGAAAAGCGAAACAGGAACAGCATTGAATGTGGGGAAAAGTGACTGAACTGCACTGACTGTGGGGTAAGGAGACACAGGAACTGCACTGAGAGAGGGAAAAAGTGACACAGGAACTACATTTGACTGTGTGCAAAAAAGAAACAGCAACTGCACTGAATGTGGGGTAAATAGACACCAGAAATGCACTGATTGTGGGGGAAACAGAGACAGGAACTGCACAGGCTTTGGAGTAACGAGACACAGGAACAGCATTGACTGTTGGGTAAAGAGACAAAGGAACTGCACTGAATGTGGAGTAAAGAGACACAGGAGCAGCACTAACTGTTGGGTAAAGAGACAGAGGAACTGCACGGACTGTGGGATAAAGTGACACACAAACTGAACAGAATGTGTGGTAAAGAGACACAGGAATTGCACTGACTGTGGGTTAAAGTGACACACAATCTGCACTTACGGTGGAGTAACGAGACACAGGAACTGCACTGAATGTGACGAAAAGAGAAACAGGAACAGCATTGAATGTGGGGTAAAGTGACACAGGAACTGCACTGACTGTGGGGTAAAGTGTTACACAAACTGAACTGACTGTGGGGGAAATTGACACACGAACAGCACTGACTGGGGTAAAGTGACACACGAACTGCTTCGACAGTGGGTTAAAGAGACACACGAACTGCAATGTGTGTGAAACTGAGACAGGAACTATATTGACTGTGGGGTAAAGAGACACCAGAACTGCACTGACTGTGGGGTAAAGTGACATACAAACTGCACTGTCTGTGGGGTAAAGTGACACAGGAAGTGCACTGATTGTGGGCAAAAATACACAGCCACTGCACTGAATGTGGGATAAATAGACACTAGAAATGTACTGATTGTGGGGGAAAGAGAGACAGGAACTGCAAAGGTTGTGGAGAAAGGTGACATACAAAGTGCACAGACTGCGGGGTAAAGAGACACAGGAACTGTACTCACTGTGGGGTAAAGGGACACAGGAACAACACTGACTGTTGAGTAACGAGACACAGGAACTGCATTGAATGTGGACTAAAGAGACACAGAAACAGCACTAACTGTGGGGTAAATTGACACACAAACTGCACTGACTGTGGGCTAAAGTGACACACAAACTGAACTGACTATGCGGTAAAGAAACACAGGAATTGAACTGACTATGGGGTAAAGAGGCACACAAACTGCACAGAAAGTGGGGCAAAGTGACACACCAAATGCACTGATTATGGGCTAAAGAGACACACAAACTGCACTGATTGTGTGGTAAAGAGGCACAGGAACTGCACTGACTGTGGGAAATCTGACTCACAATCTGCATTGACTGCGGGGTAAACAGACACTGAAACTGAACTGACAGTGGGGTAATGTGACATACAAACTGCACTGACTGTTGGTTACAGATACACACGAATTGCACAGACTGTGGGTTAAGGAGACACAGGAACTACAAAGACAATGGGGACAGGTGACATACAAATTGGACTGACTGCGGGGTAAAGAGACACAAGAACTGCAATCACTGAGGGCTAAAGAGACAAAGTAACTGCACTGACGGTGGATAAAGAGACACAGGAACTGCACTGAATGTGGGGTAAAGAGACACAGGAACAGCAAAACTGTGGGGTAAAGAGACAGAGGAACTGCACTGAATGTTGGCTGAAGAGACACAGGAACTGCACTGAACGTGGAGTAAAGAGACACAGGAACTGCACTGAATGTGGGGTAAAATGACACAGGAACTGCACTAACTGTGGGGTAAAGTGACACACAAACTGAACTGACTGTGGGGGAAAGTGACACACGAACAGCACTAACTGGGGTAAAGTGACAGACGAACTACATTGATTGTGGGTTAAAGAGACACATGAACTGCACTGTGTGTGAAAGTGAAACAGGAACAAGAATGACTGGGGTAAAGAGACACCAGAACTGCACAGAATGTGGGGTAAAGTAACATACGAACTGCAATGACTGTGGGGTGAAGTGACACACGAACTGCACTGTCTGTGGGGTAAAGTGACAAAGAATCTGCACTAACTATGGGCAAAAAAACACAGCAACTGCACTGAATGTGGGGTAAATAGACACCAGAAATGTACTGATTGTGGGGGAAAGAGAGACAGGAACTGCATTGGCTGTGGGGAACGGTGAAATACAAACTGCACTGACTGTGGGGTAAAGAGACACAGGATTTGTACTCACAGCAGGTTAAAGAGACACAGGAACTGCACTGACTGTAGAGTAACGAGACACAGGAACGGCACTGAATGTTGGGTAAAGGAACACAGGAACTGCACTGAATGTGGAGTCAAGAAACACAGAAACAGCACTAAGTGTGAGGTAAATTGACATACAAACTGCACTGACTGTGGGGTAAAGTGACACACAATCTGAACTGACTATGCGGTAAAGAGACACAGGAATTGCACTGACTGTGGGATAAAGAGACACACAAACTGTACAGACTGTGGAGGAAATTGACATACAAACTGCACTGACTGTGGGGCAAAGTGACACACAAACTGAACTGACTATGAGGTATAGAGGCACAGGAATTGCACTGACTGTGTGATAAAGAGACACACAAACTGTACAGACTGTGGAGGAAATTGACATACAAACTGCACTGACTGTGGGGTAAAGTGACACACAAACTGAACTGACTATGAGGTAAAGAGGCACAGGAATTGCACTGACAGTGGGGTAATGTGACACACAAATTGCACTGACTGTTGGGTAAAGATACACACGAATTGCACTGACTGTGGGTTAAGGAGACACAGGAACTGCAAAGACTATGGGGACAGGTGACATACAAATTGGACTGAATGTGGGGTAATGAGACACAGGAACTGCACTGACAGTGGAGTAACTAGACACAGGAACTGCATTGTGTGTTGGATAAAGAATCACAGGAACTGTACAGAACGTGGTGTAAAGAGAAACAGGAACAGCATTCTATGTGTGGTAAAGTGACACAGGACCTGCATTGACTGTCGGGTAAAGTGATACAAACCTGAACTGACTGTGGGAAATTGACACATGAACAGCACTGACTGTGGGGTAAAGTGACATACCAACTGCATTGACTGTGGGTTAAAGAGACACAAGAACTGCACTGATTGTGGAGTCAAGAGACACAGGAACTGCACTAACTGTGGTAAAAGTGACACACATACTGCACTGACTGCGGGGAAAAGATCAACAGGAACTACAATGACTATGGGGTAAAGAGACTCCTGAACTGCACTGACTGTAGGGTAAAGAGGCACACGAACTGCACTGACTGTGGGGTAAAGTAACATATGAACTGCAATGACTGTGGGGTAAAGTGACACAGGAACTACACTGACTGTTGCAAAAACGAAACTCGACTGCACTGAATGTGTGTTAAATAGACACCAGAAATGCACTGATTGTGGGGGAAAGAGAGACAGGAACTGCTCTGGCTTTGGAGTAATGAGACACAGGAACGGCACTGTTTGTTGGGTAAAGCGACAAAGGAACTGCACTGAATGTGGAGTAAAGAGACACAGGAACAGCACTAACTGTTGGGTGAAGAGACAGAGGAACTGCACTGACAGTGCAGTAACGAGACACAGGAATGGCACTGAATGTTCGGTAAAGAGACACAGGAATGCATTGAATGTGGAGTAAAGAGACACAGGAACTGTAATCACTGTGGGGTAAAGAGACACACAAACTGCACTGACTGTTGGGTAAAGATTCAGACAAATTGCACTGACTGTGGGTTAAGGAGACGAAGGACCTGCAATGACTATGGGGAAAAGTGACCCACAAACTGGACTGACTGCGGGGTAAAGAGACACAGGAACTGCACTGTGTGTTAAAGTGAGACAGAAAGTACACTGACTGTGGGATAAAGAGACACACAAATGGTACAGACTGTGGGGCAAATTGACACACAAAATGCACTGACTGTGGGGAAAAGTGACACACAAACTGAACTGACTATGTGGTAAAGAGACACAGGAATTGCACTGACCGTGGGATAAAGAGCCTCACAAACTGCACTGACTGTGGGGGGAATTGACACACAAACTGCATTGATTATGGGGCAAAGAGACACACGAACTGCACTGATTGTGGGGAAAGTGGCACAGGAACTGCACTGACTGTGGGAAATGTGACACACAAACTGCACTGACTGTTGGGTAAAGTTACACACGAATTACAATGACTGTGGGTTAAGGAGACACAGGAACTGCAATGACTATGGGGAAAATTGACACACAACTGGACTGACTGTGGGGTAAAGAGACACAGGAACTGCACTGAATGTGGTGTGAAGAGAAACAGGAACAGCATTGAATGTGGGGTAAAGTGACACAGGAACTACACTGACCTTGGGGTAAAGTGACATACCAAATGCATTGACTGTGGGTTAAAGAGACAAAGGAACTGCACTGACAGTGGGGTAATGTGACATACAAACTGCACTGACTGTTGGGTAAAGATACGCATGAATTGCACTGACTGTGGGTTAAGGAGACAGAGGAACTGCAATGACTGTGGGGAAAAGTGACACACAAACTGCACTACTGTGGGGTAAAGAGACACAGGAACTGCACTGACTGTGGGGTAAAGAGACACAGAAACTGCACTGACGGTGGAGTAACGAGACACAGGAACTGCACTGAACGTGGCGAAAAGAGAAACAGGAACAGCATTGAATGTGGAGTAAAGTGACACAGGAACTGCACTAACTGTGGGGTAAAGTGATACACAAACTGAACTGACTGTGGGGGAAATTGACACACGAACAGCACTGACTGGGCTAAAGTGACACACAAACTGCATTAACAGTGGTTTAAAGAGACACATGAACTGCACTGTGTGTGAAAGTGAGACAGGAACTACACTGACTGTGGGTTAAAGAGACACAGGAACTGCACGGACTGTGGAGAAAAAAGACACAGCAACTGCACTGAATTTATGGTAAATTGACACCGGAAATGAACTGATTGTGGGGTAAAGAGAGACAGGACCTGCACTGGCTGTGGAGTAATGAGACACACCAACTGCACTGAATGTGGGGTAAATAGACACCAGAAATGAACTGATTGTGGGGGAAAGAGAGACAGGAACTGCACTGGCTGTGGGGAAAGGTGACATGCAAACTGCACAGACTGCAGGGTAAAGAGACATAGGAGATGTACTCACTGCGGGGTAAAGAGACACAGGAACTGCACTGACTGTGGAGTAACGAGACACAGGAACTGCACTGACTTTTGGGTAAAGAGACACAGGAACTGCACTGACTGTGGGGTAAAGTGACACACAAACTGAACTGACTGTGGGGGAAATTGACACATGAACAGCACTAACTGGGATAAAGTGACACACGAACTGCATTGACTGTGGGTTAAAGAGACCCACGAACTGCAGTGTGTGTGAACCTGACTGTGGGGTAAAGAGACACCAGAACTGCACTGACTGTGGGGTAAAGAGACACCAGAACTGCACTGACTGTGGGGTAAAGTAACATATGAACTGCAATGACTGTGGGGTGAAGTGACACACGAATTGCACTGTCTGTGGGCAAAAGTGACACAGGAACTGCACTGACTGTGGGCAGAAAAGACACAGCAACTGCACTGAAGGTGGGGTAAATAGACACCAGAACTGCACTGATTATGGGGGAAGAGAGACAGGAACGGCATTGGCTTTGGGAAAAGGTGACAAACAAACTGCACAGACTGTGGGGTAAAGAGACACAGGAACCGTACTCACTGCGGGGTAAAGAGACACGGGAACTGCACTGACTGTTGGGTAAAGAGACACAGGAACTGCACTGAATGAGGAGTAAAGAAACACAGGAACTGCACTGAATGTGGGGTAAAATGACACAGGAACTGCACTAACTGTGGGGTAAAGTGACACAATAACTGAACTGACTGTGGGGGAAAGTGACACACGAACAGCACTAACTGGGGTAAAGTGACAGATGAACTGCATTGATCGTGGGTTTAAGAGACACATGAACTGCACTGTGTGTGAAAGTGAAACAGGAACAAGAATGACTGTAGGGTAAAGAGACACCAGAACTGCACAGAATGTGGGGTAAAGTAACATACGAACTGCAATGACTGTGGGGTGAAGTGACACACAAAATGCACTGTCTGTGGGGTAAAGTGACAAAGAATCTGCACTGACTATGGGCAAAAAAACACAGCAACTGCACTGAATGTGGGGTAAATAGACACCAGAAAAGTACTGATTGCGGGGGAAAGAGAGACAGGAACTGCATTGGCTGTGGGGAAAGGTGAAATACAAACTGCACAGACTGTGGGGTAAAGAGACACAGGATTTGTACTCACAGCAGGGTAAAGAGACACAGGAACTGCACTGACTGTGGAGTAACGAGACACAGGAACGGCACTGAATGTTGGGCAAAGGAACACAGGAACTGCACTGAATGTGGAGTCAAGAGACACAGAAACAGCACTAAGTGTGAGGTAAATTGACATACAAACTGCACTGACTGTGGGGTAAAGTGACACACAATCTGAACTGACTATGCGGTAAAGAGACACAGGAATTGCACTGACTGTGTGATAAAGAGACACACAAACTGTACAGACTGTGGGGGAAATTGACATACAAACTGCACTGACTGTGGGGTAAAGTGAAACATAAACTGAAATGACTATGAGGTAAAGAGGCACAGGAATTCCACATGACAGTGGGGTAATGTGACACACAAACTGCACTGACTGTTGGGTAAAGATACACACGAATTGCACTGACTGTGGGTTAAGGAGACAGAGGAACTGCTATGACTATGGGGAAAAGTGACACACAAGCTGGACTGATTGCAGGGTAAAGAGCCACATGAACTGCACTCACTTTGGGGTAAAGAGATACAGAATCTGCACTGATGGTGGAGTAACGAGACACAGAAACTGCACTGACTGTGGTGTAAAGAAAAACAGGAACAGCATTGAATGTGAGTTAAAGTGACTCAGGAACTGCACTGACTGTGGGGTAAAGTGGTATACAAACTGAACTGACTGTGGGGGAAATTGACACACGAACAGCACTAACTGGGGTAAAGTGACAGATGAACTGCATTAACTGTGGGTTAAAGAGACACAGGAACTGTACTCTGCGGGGTAAAGAGACACAGGAACTGCACTCACTGTGGGGTAAAGAGACATAGGAACTGCACTGACTGTGGAGTAACAAGACACAGGAATGGCACTGACTGTTGGGTAAAGAGACACACAAACTGCACTGACTGTGGGGTAAATTGACACACAATCTGAACTGACTATGCAATAAAGAAACATAGGAATTGCACTGACTGTGGGATAAAGAGACACACAAACTGTACAGACTGTGGGGGAAAATGACACACAAACTGAACTGACTATGCAGTAAAGAGACAAAGGAATTGCACGGACTGTGGGATAAAGAGACATACAAACTGCATTGACAGTGGCGTAATGTGACACGCAAACTGCAGTGAATGTTGTGTAAAGATACTCACGAATTGCACTAATTGTGGGATAAGGAGACACAGGAACTGCAATGACTATGGAGAGAAGTGACACACAAACTGGACTGACTGCAGGGTAAAGAGACATAGAGACTGCACTCACGGTGGAGTAACGAGACACAGGAACTGCACTGATTGGGGTAAAGTCACGCACGAACTGCACTGTGTGTGAAAGTGAAACAGGAACCACACTGACTGTGGGGTAAAGAGACACCAGAACTGCATTGACTGTGGGGTAAAGAGACACCAGAACTGCACTGACTGTGGGGTAAAGTAACATACGAACTGCAATGATTGTGGGGTAAAGTGACACACGAACAGCAATGACTGTGGGTAAAGTGACGTAAGCACTGCAATGACTGTGGGCAAAAAAGACACAGCAACTGCACTGAATGTGGGGAAAATAGACACCAGAAATGTACTGATTGTGGGGGAATGGGAGACAGGAAAAGCACTGGTTGTGGGGAAAGGTGACATACAAACTGTACAGATTGTGGGGTAAAGAGACACAGGAACTGTACTCACTGCAGGGTAAAGAGACAGAGGTACGGCACTGACTGTGGAGTAACGAGACACAGGAACGGCACTGAATGTGGAGTAAAGAGACACAGGAACAGCACTAACTGTGGGGTAAAGTGACTCACAAACTGCACTGTGTGTGAAAGTGAGACAGGAACTATACTGACTGTGGGGTAAAGAGACACCGGAACTGCACTGACTGTGGGGTAAAGTGACACAGCAACTGCACTGACTGTGGGGTAAATAGACACCAAAAATGCACTGACTGTGGGATAAAGAGACACACAAACAGTACAGACTGTGGGTGAAATTGACACACAAACTGTACTGACTGCGGGGTAAAGTGACACACAAACTGAACAGACTATGCGATAAAGAGACAGAGGAATTGCACTGACTGTGGGGTAAAGAGACACACATAATGTACAGACTGTTTGGGAAATTGACAGACAAACTGCACTGACTGTGGGGTAAAGTGACACACAAACTGAACAGACTATGCGATAAAGAGACACAGGAATTGCACTGACTGAGGGGTAAAGAGGCACACAAACTGCACTGTCTGTGGGGCAAAGTGACATACCAATTGCACTGATTATGGGGTACAGAGACACATGAACTGCACTGATTGTGAGGTAAAGTTGCACAGGAACTGCACTGACTGTGGGAAATGTGACACACAATCTGCACTGACTGCGGGGTAAACAGACACTGGAACTGCCCTGACAGTGGCGTAAAGTGACACAGGAACTGCACTGACTGAGGGGTAACGTGACACAGGTACTGCACTCACTGTGGTGTGAAGTGACACAGGAACTGCACTGACTGAGGCGTAAAGTGAGACAGAAACTGCTCTGACTGTGCTAAAGTGACACACAAACTGCACTGACTGTTGATTAAAGTTCCACAGGACCTGCACTGACTGTGGGGTAAAGCGACACATGAACTGCACTGATTATGGGGTAAAGAGACAGACGAACTGCACTGATTGTGGGGTAAAGAGGCACAGGAACTGCACTGACTGGGTAATGTGACACACAAACTGCACTGACTATTGGGTAAAGATACACACGAATTGCACTGACAGTGGGTTAAGGAGACACAGGAACTGCAATGACTATGGTGAAAAGTGACACACAAACTGGACTGACTGCGGGGTAAAGACACACAGGAATTGCACTCACTGTGGCATAAAGAGACACACAAACTGCACTGACGGTGGAGTAACCAGACACAGGAACTGCACTGACTGTGGGGTAAAGTGATACTCAAACTGAACTGACTGTGGGGGAAATTGACACATGAACAGCACATACTGGGTAAAGTGACACACGAACTGCATTGACTGTGGGTTAAAGAGACACACGAACTACACTGTGTGTGAAAGTGACACACGAACTGCATTAACTGTGGGTTAAAGAGACACACGAACTACACTGTGTGTGAAAGTGAGACAGGAACTACACTGACTGTGGGGTAAAGTAACACACGAATTGCAATGACTGTGGGGTAAAGTGACACAGGAATTGCATTGACTGTGGGCAAAAAAGACACAGCAACTGCACTGAATGTGGGGTAAATAGACACCAAAAATGAACTGACTGTGGGATAAAGAGACACACAAACAGTACAGACTGTGGGTGAAATTGACACACAAACTGCATTGACTGAGGGGAAAAGCGACACACAAACAGAACTGATTATGCAGTAAAGAGGCACAGGAATTGCACTGACTGTGGGGTAAAGAGACACACATAATGTACAGACTGTTTGGGAAATTGACAGACAAACTGCACTGACTGTGGGGTAAAGTGACACACAAACTGAACAGACTATGCGATAAAGAGACACAGGAATTGCACTGACTGTGGGGTAAAGAGGCACACAAACTGCACTGACTGTGGGGCAAAGTGACATACCAATTGCACTGATTATGGGGTACAGAGACACATGAACTGCACTGATTGTGGGGTAAAGTTGCACAGGAACTGCACTGACTGTGGGAAATGTGACACACAATCTGCATTGACTGCGGGGTAAACAGACACTGGAACTGCCCTGACAGTGGCGTAAAGTGACACAGGAACTACACTGACTGAGGGGTAATGTGACACAGGTACTGCACTCACTGTGGTGTGAAGTGACACAGGAACTGCACTGACTGAGGCGTAAAGTGAGACAGAAACTGCTCTGACTGTGCTAAAGTGACACACAAACTGAACTGACTGAGGGGAAAAGTGACACACAAACGGAACTGATTATGCAGTAAAGAGGCACAGGAATTGCACTGACTGTGGGATAAAGAGACACACAAAATGTACAGACTGTGGGGGAAATTGACAGACAAACTTCACTGACTGTGGGGTAAAGTGACACACAAACTGAACAGACTATGCGATAAAGAGACACAGGAATTGCACTGACTGTGAGGTAAAGTGGCACACAAAATGCACTGACTGTGGGGCTAATTGACATACCAAATGCACTGATTATGGGGTTAAGAGACACATGAACTGCACTGATTGTGGGGTAAAGATGCACAGGAACTGTACTGACTGTGGGAAATGTGACACACAATCTGCATTGACTGTGGGGTAAACAGACACTGCAACTGCACTGACAGTGGCCGTAAAGTGACACAGGAACTGCACTGACTGAGGGGTAATGTGACACTGGTACTGCACTGACTGAGGGGTAAAGTGAGACAGAAACTGCTCTGACTGTGCTAAAGTGACACTGACTGTTGATTAAAGTTCCACAGGACCTGCACTGACTGTGGGGTAAAGCGACATATGAACTGCACTGACTGTGGGATACAGTGACACAGTAACTTCACTGACTGTGGGTTATACTTACACAGGAACTGCACTGACTGTGGGCCAAACTGACAGACAAACTGCACTGACTGTTGGGAAAGTGACACTGAAACTGCACTGACTGTGGTAAAGTGACACACAAACTGCACTGAATGTTGTTTAAATTGACGCAGGAACTGCTCTGACCTTGGGGTAAAGAGACACACAAACTGCACTGATGGTGGGGTAAAGAGACAGATGACCTGCATTGACTCTGGGATAAAGTGACCCACGGTCTGCACTGTCTGTGAGGCAAAGTAACACAGAAACCGCACCATATGTGGGGTAAAGTGACACAGGAACTGCACTGACTGTGGGTTAAATTGACACAGGAACTGCACAGAATGTGGGTTAAAGAGACACACAATCTGCACTGACTTTGGGGTAAAGAGACAGACGAACTGCATTGACTGTGGGGTAAATCGACACACAAACTGCATGGACTGTGAGTTAAAGTGACCCACGAACTGCACTGTCTGGGAGGCAAAGTAATACACAAACTGCACCATCTGTGTGGTAAAGTGACACAGGAACTAAACTGACTGTGGGGTAAAGTCACACAAAACCTTCACTGAGTGTCGGTTAATGTGACTCAGGACCTAACTGACTGTGGTGTAAAGTGACTCAGGACCTGCACAGACTGCGGTGTAAAGTGACACAGGAACTGCACTGACAGTGGTGTAAAGTGACACAGGAGCAGCAATTTCTGTCAGGTAAAGTGACACAGGAGTTGCAGTGACTGTTGGGTAAAGTGCTACAGGAACTGCACTGACTTTGGGGTAAAGTGACACAGGAACTGCTCTGGCTTTTGGGTAAAGGTCACAGGAATTGCACTGACTGCGGGGTAAAGTGACACAGGATCTGCACTGACTGGTGTAAAGTGACTCAGGAACTGCACTGACTGTGGGGTAAAGGGCACAGGGACTACCCTGCCTCTGGTGTAAAGTGGCACAGAAACTACACTGACTTTGGGGTAAAGTGACACAGGACCTTCTCTGACTCTTAGTTAAAGTGACACAGGAACTGCACTGATAATGGCGTAATGTGACACAGGAGCAGGACTGTCTGTCGGATAAAGTGACAGAGGAGTTGCACTGACTGTCGTGTAAAGTGGCACAGGAACTGCACTGACTGAGGGGTAACGTGACACAGGTACAGCACTCACTGTGGGGTAACGTGACACAGGAACTGACACTGACTGAGGTGTAACGTGACACAGGTACAGTACTCACTGTGGGGTAACGTGACACAGGAACTGCACTGACTGAGGGGTAAAGTGAGACAGATTCTGCTCTGACTGTGCTAAAGTGACACACAAAATGCACTGACTGTTGATTAAATATCCACAGGACCTGCACTGACTGTGGGATAAAGCGACACATGAAGTGCACTGACTGTGGGGTACCGTGACACAGTACCTGCACTGACTGTGAGTTATATTTACACACGAATCGCTCTGACTGTGGGCTAAAGAGACACAGGAACTGCACTGACTGTGGGCAAAATCGAAAACAGACAAACTTCACTGACTTTTGGGAAAGTGACATTGAAACTGCACTGACTGTGGTAAAGTGACACACAAACTGCACTCACTGTGGTTTAAATTGGCACAGGAACTGCACTGACCTTGGGGTAAAGAGACACACAAACTGCAGTGACTGTGGGGTAAAGTGATACAGGAACTGCACTGACTGTGGCGTAAAGTGACTCAGGAACTGCACTGAATGTGGGGTAAAGAGACACATAATCTGCACTGACTTAGGGCTAAAGAGACAGATGAACTGCACAGTCTGTGTGGTAATCTGATACATGAACTGCACTGACTGTGTGGTAAAGTGACATAGGAACTGCACTGACTGTGTGGTAACGTGACATAGGAACTCCACTGACTGTGCGGTAAAGCAACACAGGAACTGCACTGACTGTGCGGTAAAGCTACACAGGAACTGCACTGACTGTGCGGTAAAGTGACCCACGAATTGCACTGTCTGTGTGGCAAAGTAATACATAAACTGCACCACCTGTGTGGTAAAGTGACACAGGAACTGCACTGACTGTCGGTTAATGTGACACAGGAGCAGCACTGACTGTGGTGTAAAGTGACACAGAAACTGCACTGACTGTCGTGTAAAGTGACTCAGGACCTGCACTGACTGTGGGGTAAAGTGACACAGGATCTGCACTGACTGTGGTGTAATGTGACTCAGGACCTGCACTTATTGCGGGGTAAAGTGACACAGGAACTATACTGACTGTGGTTAAAGTGAGACAGGAACTGCACTGACTGTGGGGTAATGTGGCACAGGAACTACACTGACTGTGGTGTAAAGTGAGACAGGAACGGCCTGCATCTGGGGTAAAGAGGCACAGGAACTGCATTGACTTTGGGGTAAAGTGCCACAGGAACTACACTGACAGTGGTGTAAAGTGACACAGGAGCAGCACTGTCTGTCGGGTAAAGTGACACAGGAGTTGCACTGGCTGTGAGGTAAAGTGCCACAGGAACTGCACTGACTGTGGGGTAAAGTGACACAGGAACTGCACTGGCTTTTGGGTAAAGTGACAGAGGAACTGCACTGACTGAGGGTAAAGTGACACAGGAATTGCAATGAATGCGGGTAAAGTGGTACAGGAATTGCACTGACTGCGGGTAAAGTGACACAAGATCTGCACTGACTGTGGTGTAAAGTGGCGCAGGAACTGCACTGACTGTGGGGTAATGTGACGCAGGAACTACACTGACTGTGGGGTAAGGTGAAACACAAACTGCACTGACTGCGGGGTAAAGTGACACGCAAACTGAACTGACTATGCGAAAAAGAGACACAGGAATTGCACTGAATGTTGGCTAAAGAGACACAGGAACTCCACTTTGTCTGTGAGGCAAAGTAATACACAAACTGCACCACCTGTGTGGTAAAGTGACACAGGAACTAAACTGACTGTGCGGTAAAGTCACACAGGAACTGCACTGACTGTCGGTTAATGTGACACAGGAGCAGCACTGACTGTGGTGTAAAGTGACACAGGAACTACACTGACTGTGGTGTAAAGTGACACAGGAACTGCACTGACTGTGGTGTAAAGTGACACAGCAACTGCACTGACTGTGGTGTAAAGTGACTCAGGACCTGCACTGACTGCATGGTAAAGTGACACAGGATCTGCACTGACTGTCGTGTAATGTGACTCAGGACCTGCACTTATTGCGGGGTAAATTGACACAGGATCTGCACTGACTGTCGTGTAATGTGACTCAGGACCTGCACTTATTGCGGGGTAAATTGACACAGGATCTGCACTGACTGTGGTATAAAGTGATGCAGGAACTGCACTGACTGTGGGGTAAAGTGGCACAGGAACTACACTGACTGTGGTGTAAAGTGAGACAGGAACGGCACTGCATCTGGGGTAAAGAGGCACAGGAACTGCACTGTCTGTGGGGTAAAGTGACAGAGGAACTGCAGTGACTGAGGTTAAGTGACACAGGAATTGCAATGAATGCGGGTAAAGTGGCACAGGATCTGCACTGACTGTGGTGGAAAGTGGCGCAGGAACTGCACTGACAGTGGGGTAATGTGACACACAAACTGCACTGACTGTTGGGTAAAGATAGGCACAAATTGCACTGACTGTGGGTTAAGGAGACACAGGAACCGCTATGACTATGGGGATAAGTGACACACAAACTGGACTGACTGCGGGGTAAAGAGACACAGGAATTGCACTGACTGTGGGTTAAGGAGACACAGGAACTACAGTGACTATGGGGAATAGTGACACACAAACTGGACTGACTGCGGGGTAAAGAGACACAGGAATTGCAATGACTGTGGGATAAAGAGACACACAAACTGTACAGACTGTGGGGGAAATTGACACACAAACTGCACTGACTGTGGGGTAAAGTGACACATAAACTGAACTGACTATGCGGTAAAGAGAAACAGGAACTGCACTGAATGTGGGATAAAGAGGCACACAAACTGCATTGACTGTGGGGCAAAGTGACACACCAACTGCACTGATTATGGGGTAAAGAGACACACAAACTGCACTGATTGTGGGGTAAAGAGGCACAGGAACTGCACTGACTGGGAAATGTGACACACACATCTGCAGTGACTGTTGGGTAAACAGACACTGGAACTGCCCTGACAGTGGGGTAATGTGACACACAAACTGCACTGACTGTTGGGTAAAGATAGAGACGAATTGCACTGACTGTGGGTTAAAGAGACACAGGAATTGCACTGACTGTGGGTTAAGAAGACACAGGAACTACAGTGACTATGGGGAATAGTGACACACAAACTGGACTGACTGCAGGGTAAAGAGACACAGGAACTGCACTCACTGTGGGGTAAAGAGGCACAGAAACGGCACTGAAGGTGGGGTAATGAGACACAGGAAGTGCACTGAATGTGGTGAAAACAGAAACAGAAACAGCATTGAATGTGGGGTAAAGTGACACAGGAACTGCAATGACTGTGGGGTAAAGAGACCCAGAAACCGCACTGACGGAGGAGTAACGAGACACAGGAACTGCACTGAATGAGGGGTAAAGAGAAACAGGAAGAGCATTGAATGTGGAGTAAAGAGACACAGGAATTGCAATGACTGTGGGATAAAGAGACACACAAACTGTACAGACTGTGGGGGAAATTGACACACAAACTGCACTGACTGTGGGGTAAAGTGACACATAAACTGAACTGACTATGCGGTAAAGAGACACAGGAACTGCACTGACTGTGGGATAAAGAGGCACACAAACTGCACTGACTGTGGGGCAAAGTGACACACCAACTGCACTGATTATGGGCTAAAGAGACACACAAACTGCACTGAGTGTGGGGTAAATTGGCACAGGAACTGCACTCACTGTGGGGTAAAGTGACACAGGAACTGCACTGACTGTGGGGTAACGTGACACAGGTACAGCACTCACTGTGGGGTAACATGACACAGGAACTGCACTGACTGAGGGGTAAAGTGAGACAGTAACTGCTCTGACTGTGCTAAAGTGACACACAAAATGCACTGACCGTTGATTAAAGATCCACAGGACCTGCACTGACTGTGGGGTAAAGCGACACATGAAGTACACTGACTGTGGGGTACAGTGACACAGCAACTGCACTGACTGTGGGTTATACTTGCACACGAATTGCTCTGACTGTGGGCTAAAGAGACACAGGAACTGCACTGACTGAGGGGTAAAGTGAGACAGTAACTACTCTGACTGTGCTAAAGTGACACACAAAATGCACTGACTGTTGATTACAGACCCACAGGACCTGCACTGACTGTGGGGTAAAGCGACACATGAAGTGCACTGACTGTGGGGTACAGTGTCACAGTAACTGCACTGACTGTGAGTTATACTTGCACACGAATTGCTCTGACTGTGGGCTAAAGAGACACAGGAACTGCGCTGACTGTGGGGTAATGAGACACAGGAACTGCACTGACTGTGGGCAAAACTGACAGACAAACAGCACTGACTGTTGGGAAAGTGACACTGAATCTGCACTGACAGTGGTAAAGTGACACACGAACTGCACTCACTGTTGTTTAAATTGACACAGGAACTGCACTGACTTTGGGCTAAACTGACACAGGATCTTCACTGACTGTCGGTTGAAGTGACACAGGAACTGCACTGACAGTGCTGTAAAGTGACACAGGAGCAGCACTTTCTGTCGGGTAAAGTGACACAAGAGTTGCAGTGACTGTGGGGTAAAGTGCTACAGGAACTGCACTGACTGTGGAGTAAAGTGACACAAGAACTGCAGTGGGTTTTGGGTAAAGTGACAGAGGAACTGCACTGACTGTGGGGTAAAGTGACACAGAAACTGCACTGACTGTGGGGTAAAGTGACACAGGAACGGCACTGCCTTTGGGGTAAAGTGGCACAGAAACTACACTGACTTTGGGGGAAAGTGACACAGGACTTTCACTGACTGTCGGTTAAATGACACAGGAACTGCACTGACAGTGGTGTAAAGTGACACAGGTACAGCACTCACTGTGGGGTAAAGTGACACAGGAACTGCACTGACAGAGGGATAAAGTAACACAGAAACTGATCTGACTGTGCTAAAATGACACACAAAATGCACTGACTGTTGATTAAAGTTCCACAGGACCTGTACTGACTGTGGGGTAAAGCGACACATGAAGTGCACTGCCTGTGGGTTATACTTACACACGAACTGCTCTGACTGTGGGCTAAAGAGACACGGGAACTGCGCTGACTGTGGGGTAATGAGACACAAGAACTGCACTGACTGTGGTAAAGTGACACACAAACTGCACTCACTGTTGTTTAAATTGACACAGGAACTGCACTGACCTTGGGGTAAAGAGACACACAAACTGCACTGACTGTGGGGTAAAGAGAAAGACGATCTCCATTGACTGTGGGGTAAGACGACACACAAACTGCAGTGACTGTGGGGTAAAGTGACACAGGAACTGCACCGACTGTGGCGTAAAGTGACTCAGGAACTGCACTAAATGTGGGGTAAAGAGACACACAATCTTCACTGACTTTGGGGTAAAGAGACAGACGAACTGCATTGACTGTGGGGTAAATCGACACACAAACTGCACTGACTGTGAGGCAAAGTAATACACAAACTACACCATCTGTGTGGTAATGTGACACAGGAACTAAACTGACTGTGGGGTAAAGTCACACAGGAACTGCACTGACTGTCGGTTAATGTGACACAGGAGCAGCACTGACTGTGGTGTAAAGTGACACAGGAACTGCACTGACTGTGGTGCAAAGTGACACAGGAACTGCACTGACTGCGGGGTAAAGTGACACAGGATCTGCACTGACTGTGGTGTAATGTGACTCAGGACCTGCACTTATTG
Organism: Carcharodon carcharias; assembly: GCF_017639515.1. Taxonomy (NCBI): domain Eukaryota; kingdom Metazoa; phylum Chordata; class Chondrichthyes; order Lamniformes; family Lamnidae; genus Carcharodon; species Carcharodon carcharias. Next base: position 63,115,563 of record NC_054479.1, read on the forward strand.
CGGGGTAAAGTGGCACAGGATCTGCACTGACTGTGGTATAAAGTGACGCAGGAACTGCACTGACTGTGGGGTAAAGTGGCACAGGACCTAACTGACTGTGGTGTAAAGTGAGACAGGAACGGCACTGCTTCTGGGGTAAAGCGGCACAGGAACTTCACTGACTTTGTTGTAAAGTGACACAGGAGCAGCACTGTCTGTCGGGTAAGTGACACAGGAGTTGCACTGATTGTGGGGTAAAGTGCTACAGGAACTGCACTGACTGTGGGTAAAGTGACACATGAGCAGCACAGGCTTTTGGGTAAAGTGACAGAGGAACTGCATTGACTGAGGGTAAAGTGACACAGGAATTGCAATGAATGCGGGTAAAGTGACAGAGGAATTGCACTGACTGTGGTGTAAAGTGACACAGGAATTGCAATGAATGCGGGTAAAATGACACAGGAATTGCACTGACTGTGGTGTAAAGTGACACAGGAATTGCACTGACTGTGGGGTAAAGTGACACAGGAATTGCACTGACTGTGGGGTAAAGTGACACAGGAACTGCACTGACTGCGGGTAAATTGACACAGGATCTGCACTGACTGTGCTGTAAAGTGACGCAGGAACTGCACTGACTGGGGTAAAGTGGCACAGGAACTACACTGACTGTGGTGTAAAGTGAGACAGGAACGGCACTGCATTTGGGGTAAAGAGGCACAGGAACTTCACTGACTTTGGGGTGAAGTGACACAGGAGCAGCACTGTCTGTCGGGTAAGTGACACAGGAGTTGCACTGATTGTGGGGTAAAGTGCTACAGGAACTGCACTGACTGTGGGTAAAGTGACGCATGAGCAGCACTGGCTTTTGGGTAAAGTGACAGAGGAACTGCATTGACTGCGGTGTAAAGTGACACAGGAATTGCAATGAATGCGGGTAAAGTGACACAGGAATTGCACTGACTGCGGGGTAAAGTGACACAGGATCTGCACTGACTGCGGGTAAATTGACACGGGATCTGCACTGACTGTGGTGTAAAGTGACGCAGGAACTGCACTGACTGTGGGGTAACGTAACGCAGGAACTACACTGTCTGTGGGGTAAGGTGACACACAAACTGCACTGACTGTGGGGTAAAGTGACACGCAAACTGAACTGACTATGCGATAAAGAGACACAGGAATTGCACTGACTGTTGGCTAAAGAGACAAAGGAACTGCACTGAATGTCAAGTAAAGAGACACAGGAATTGCACTGGCGGTGTGATAAAGAGACACACAAACTGTACAGACTGTGGGGGAAATTGACACACAAACTGCACTGACTGTGGGGTAAAGTGACACACAAACTGAACTGACTGTGCGGTAAAGAGACACAGGAACTGCACTGACTGTGGGATAAAGAGGCACACAAACTGCACTGACTGCAGGGTAAACAAACACTGGAATTGCCCTGACAGTGGGGTAATGTGACACACAAACTGCACTGACTGTTGGGTAAAGATACACATGAATTGCACTGACTGTGGGTTAAAGAGCCACAGGAACAGCAGTGACTATGGGGAAAAGTGACATACCAACTGCATTGACTGTGGGTTAAAGAGACATATGATCTGCACTGAAGGTGGAGTAATGAGACACAGGAACTGCACTGAATGTGGCGAAAAGAGAAACAGGAACAGCATTGATTGTGGGGTAAAGTGACATAGGAACTGCACTGACTGTAGGGTAAAGTGATACACAAACTGAACAGAGTGTAGGGGAAATTGACACACGAACAGCACTAACTGGGATAAAGTGACAGACGAACTGCATTAACTGTGGGTTAAAGAGACCCATGAACTGCAGTGTGTGTGAAAGTGAGACAGGAACTACACTGACTGTGGGGTAAAGAGACATACGAATTGCAATGACTGTGAGTAAGTGACACAGCAACTGCACTGACTGAGGACAAAAAAGACACAGCAACTGCACTGAATGTGGGGTAAATAGACACCAGAAATGCACTGATTGTGGGACAAAGAGAGACAGGAACTTCACTGGCTGTGGGGAAAGGTGACATACAAACTGCACAGACTGCGGGGTAAAGAGACACAGGAACTGTACTCACTGTGGGGTAAAGAGACACAGGAACAGCACTAACTGTGGGGTAAATTGACACACAAACTGCACTGACTGTGGGGTAAAGTGACACACAATCTGAACTGATAATGCGGTAAAGAAACACAGGAATTGCACTGACGGTGGGATAAAGAGACACACAAACAGTACAGACTGTGGGGGAAATTGATACACAAACTGGACTGACTGTGTGGTAAAGTGACACACAAACTGAACTGACTATGCAGTAAAGGGACACAGGAATTGCATGGACTGTGGGATAAAAAGCCACACAAATTGCACTGACTGTGGGTTAAGGAGACACAGGAACTGCTATGACTATGGGGAAAAATGACACACAAACTGGACTGACTGCAGGGTAAAGAGACTCAGGATCTGCACTCACTGTGGGGTAAAGAGACACAGAAACTGCACTGAATGTGGCGAAAAGAGAAACAGTAACAGCATTGATTGTGGGGTATAGTGACACAGGAACTGCACTGACTGTGGGGTAAAGTGATACACAAACTGAACTGACTGTGGGGAAAATTGACACACGAACAACACTGGCTGGGGTAAAGTGACACACGAACTGCATTGACTGTGGATTAAAGAGACACACGAAATGCACTGTGTGTGAAAGTGAGACAGGAACTACACTGACTGTGGGGTAAAGAGACGCCGGAACCGCACTGACTTTGGGCAAAAAAGACACAGCAACTGCACTGAATATGAGGTAAATAGACACCAGAAATGAACTGATTGTGGGGGAAAGAGAGACAGGAACTGCACTGGCTGTGGGGTAAAGAGACATAGGAACTGTACTCACTGCAGGGTAAAGAGACACAGGAACTGCACTGACTGTGGAGTAACGAGACCCAGGTACGGCACTGACTGTGGGGTAAAATGACACACCAACTGCACTGACTGTGGAGTAAAGTGACACACAAGCTGAACTGATACTGTGGTAAAGAGACACAGGAATTCCACTGACTGTGGGATAAAGAGACACACAAACAGTACAGACTATGGGGGAAATTGACAAACAAACTGCACTGAATGTGGGGTAAAGTGACACACAAACTGAATAGACTATGCGATAAAGAGACACAGGAATTGCACTGACTGTGGGGTAAAGAGGCACACAAACTGCACTGACTGTGGGGCAAAGTGACACACCAACTGCCCTGATTATGGGGTAAAGAGACGCACGAAATGCACTGATTGTTGGGTAAAGTGGCACAGGAACTGCACTGAATATGGGAAATGTGCCACACAATCTGCACTGACTGCAGGGTAAACAGACACTGGAACTGCCCTGACAGTGGGGTAAAGGGACACAGCAACTGCACTGACTGAGGGGTTACGTGACACAGGTACTGCACTCACTGTGGGGTAAAGTGACACAGGAACTGCACTGACTGAGGGGTAAAGTGGGACAGAAACTGTTCTGACTGTGTTAAAATGACACACAAAATGCACTGACTGTTGATTAAAGTTCCACAGGACCTGCACTGACTGTGGGATACAGTGACACAGTAACTGCACTGACTGTGGGTTATACTTACACACGAACTGCTCTGACCGTGGCCTAAAGAGACACGTGTACTGCGCTGACTGTGGGGTAATGAGACACAGCAACTGCACTGACTGTGGGCAAAACCGACAGACAAACTGCACTGACTGTTGGGAACGTGACACTGAAACTGCACTGACTGTGGTAAAGTGACACACAAACTGCACTGACTGTGGGATAAAGAGACAGACGAACACCATTGACTCTGGGGTAAAGTGACCCATGGTCTGCACTGCCTGTGGGGCAAATTAACACAGAAGCTGCACCATCTGTGGGGTAAAGTGACACAAGACCTTCACTGACTGTGGTGTAAAGTAACAAAGGAAGTGCACTGACTGTGGGGTAAAGTGACTCAGGAACTGCACTAATTGTGGGGTAAATTGGCACAGGAACTGCACTGAATGTGGGGTAAAGACACAGAGGAACTGCATTGATTGGGGGGGATAAATCGACACACAAACTGCATGGACTGTGGGGTAAAGTGACCCATGAACTGCACTGCCTGTGTGGCAAAGTGACTGAGGAACTGCACTGACTGTGGGGTAAATTGACACACAAACTGCACTGAATGTGGGGTAAATTGACACACAAACTGCACTGACTTTGGGGTAAAGAGACAGATGAACTGCATTGACTGTGGGGTAAATTGACACAGAAAATGCATTGACTGTGGGTAAAATGACCCATGAACTGCACTGTCTGTGAGGCAAAGTAATACACAAACTGCACCACCTGTGTGGTAAAGTGACACAGGAACTAAACTGACTGTGGGGTAAAGTCACATAGGAACTGCACTGACTGTGGGGTAAATTGACACACAAACTGCACTGAATGTGGGGTAAATTGACACACAAACTGCACTGACTTTGGGGTAAAGAGACAGATGAACTGCATTGACTGTGGGGTAAATTGACACAGAAAATGCATTGACTGTGGGTAAAGTGACCCATGAACTGCACTGTCTGTGAGGCAAAGTAATATACAAACTGCACCACCTGTGTGGTAAAGTGACACAGGAACTAAACTGACTATGGGGTAAAGTCACATAGGAACTGCACTGACTGTCGGTTAATGTGACACAGGAGCAGCACTGACTGTGGTGTAAAGTGACACAGGAACTACACTGACTTTGGGGTAAAGTGACACAGGAACTGCACTGACAGTGGCGTAAAGTGACACAGGAGCAGGACTGTCTGTCGGGTAAAGTGACACAGGAACTGCACAGACTGTCGGGTAAAGTGACACAGGAGTTGCACTGACTGTGGTGTAAAGTGGCACAGGAACTGCACTGTCTGTGGGGTAACGTGACACAGACACAGCACTCACTGTGGGGTAACGTGACACAGGAACTGCACTGACTGAGGGGTAAAGTGAGACAGAAACTGCTCTGATTGTACACAAGTGACACACAAAATGCACTTACTGTTGATTAAAGATCAACTGGACCTGCATTGACTGTGGGGTAAAGCGACACATGAAGTGCACTGACTGTGGGGTACAGTGACACAGTAACTGCACTGACTGTGGGTTATACTTGTACACGAATTGCTCTGACTGTGGGTTACAGACACAGGAACTGCGCTGACTGTGGGGTAATGAGACACAGGAACTGCACTGACTGTGGGCAAAACCGACAGACAAACAGCACTGACTGTTGGGAAAGTGACATTGAATCTGCACTGACTGTGGTAAAGTGACACACAAACTGCACTGACTGTTGTTTAAATTGACACAGGAACTGCACTGACTTTGGGCACAACTGACACAGGACCCTCACTGACTGTCGGTTAAAGTGGCACAGGAACTGCACTGACTGAGGGGTAACGTGACACAGACACAGCACTCACTGTGGGGTAAAGTGACACAGGAACTGCACTGACTGAGGGGTAAAGTGAGACAGAAACCGCTCTGATTGTGCTAAAGTGACACACAAAATGCACTTACTGTTGATTAAAGATCCACAGGAACTGCACTGACTGTGGGGTACAGTGACACAGTAACTGCACTGACTGTGGGTTATACTTGCACATGAATTGCTCTGACTGTGGGCTAAAGAGACACAGGAACTGCTCTGACTGTGGGGTAAAGTGACACAGGAACAGCACTGCCTCTGGGGTAGAGTGGTACAAGAACTACACTGACTTTGGGGTAAAGTGACACAGCACCTTCACTGACTGTCGGTTGAAGTGACACAGGAACTGCACTGACAGTGGTGTAAAGTTACACAGGAGAAGCAATTTCTGTCGGGTAAAGTGACACAGGAGTTGCAGTGACTGTGGGGTAAAGTGCTACAGGAACTGCACTGACTGTGGGGTAAAGTGACACAGGAACTGCTCTGGCTTTTGGGTAAAGTGACAGAGGAACTGCACTGACTGCAGGGTAAAGCGACACAGGAGCTGCACTGACTGGTGTAAATTGATGCAGGAACTGAACTGACTGTGGGGTAAAGGGCACAGGAACTGCACTGACAGTGGTGTAAAGTGACACAGGAGCAGCACTGTCTATCGGGTAAAGTGACAGAGGAGCTGCACTGACTGTGGGGTAAAGTGACACAGGAGCAGCACTGTCTGTCGGGTAAAGTGACAGAATAGTTGCACTGACTGTAAGGTAAAGTGGCACAGGAACTGCACTGTGTGTGGGGTAAAGTGACACAAGAACTGCACTGACTGAGGGGTAACGTGACAGATACTGCACTCACTGTGGGGTAAAGTGACACAAGAACTGCACTGACTGAGGGATAACGTGACACAGGAACTGCACTGACTGAGGGGTAAAGTGAGACAGAAAGTGCTCTGACTGTGCTAAAGTGACACACAAAATGCACTGACTGTTGAGTAAAGTTCCACAGGGCCTGCACTGACTGTGGGGTAAAGTGACACAGCAACTGCACTGACTGTGGGGTAATGAGACACAGGAACTACGCTGACTGTGGGGTAATGAGACACAGGAACTGCGCTGACTGTGGGGTAATGAAACACAGCAACTGCACTGACTGTGGGCAAAACCGATAGAAAAACTGCACTGACTGTTGGGAAAGTGACAATTAATCTGCACTGACTGTGGTAAAGTGACACACAAACTGCACTCACTGTTGTTTAAATTGACACAGGAACTGCACTGACTTTGGGCTAAAGTGACACAGGAAATGCACTGACTGTGGGTTATACTTACACCCGAACCGCTCTGACTGTGGGCTAAAGAGACACAGGATCTGCGCTGACTGTGGGGTAATGAGACACAGCAACTGCACTGACTGTGGGCAAAACCGACAGACAATCTGCACTGACTGTTGGGAACGTGACACTGAAGCTGCACTGACTGTGGTAAAGTGACACACAAACTGCACTCACTGTTGTTTAAATTGACACAGGAACTGTTCTGATCTTGGGGTAAAGAGACGCACAAACTGCACTGACTGTGGGGTAAAGAGACAGACGAACACCATTCACTGTGGGGTAAGTCGACACACAAACTGCACTGACTGTGAGGTAAAGTGACCCACTGTCTAAACTGTCTGTGGGGCAAAGTAACACACAAACTGCACCATCTGTGGGGTAAAGTGACACAAGAACTGTACTGACTGTGGGGTAAAGTGACTCAGGAACTGCACTAACTGTGGGGTAAAGTGGCACAGTAACTGCACTAACTGTGGGGTAAAGGGACACACAATCTGCACTGACTTTGGGGTAAAGTGACAGAGGAACTGCACTGATTGTGGTGTAAAGTGTCGCAGGAACTGCACTGACTTTGGGGTAAAGAAACACAGGAACTTCACTGACTTTGGGGTAAAGTGACCTAGGAACTGCATTGACAGTGGTGTAAAGTGACACAGGAGTTGCACTGACTGTGGTGTAAAGTGACACAGAAACTGCACTGACTGTGGGGTAAAGTGACCCACGACCTGCACTGTCTGTGAGACAGAGTAACACACAAACTGCACCATCAGTGTGGTAAATTGACACAGGAGCTGCATTGACTGTGAGGTAAAGTGACACAGGAACTGCACTGACTGTGGGGTAATGTGGCACAGGAACTGCACTCACTATGGGGTAAAGTGACACAGGACATTCACTGACTGTGGTGTAAAGTGACACAGGAACTGCACTGACTCTGGGGTAAAGAGACACATAATCTGCACTGACTGTTAGGTAAAGAGACAGACGAACTGCATTGACTGTGGGGTAAATCGACACACAAGCTGCACTGACTGTGTTAAAGTGACCCTGAACTGCACTTTCTGTGAGACTAAGTAATACACAAACTGCACCATCTGTGGGGTAAAGTGACACAGGAACTGCACTGACTGCGGGGTAAAGTGGCACAGGACCTACACTGACTGTCGGTTAAAGTGACACAGGAGCAGAACTGTCTGTGGGGTAAAGTGACACAGGAGCTGCACTGACTGTGGGGTAAATTGATACAGGAACTGCTCTGGCGTTTGCGTAAAGTGACACAGGAAATACACTGACTGTGAGGTAAAGTGGCTCAGGAACTGCACCGAAACGGTTATACTTAGACACGAACTGCTCTGACTGTGGGGTACAGAGACACATGAACTGCACTGACTGTGGGGTACAGAGACACATGAACTGCACTGACTGTGGGGTAAAGCAACACAGGAACTGCACTGATTGTGTGGTAAATTGACACACAAACTGCACTGATTGTGGGGTATAGTGACACAGGAAGAGCACTGTCTGTGTGGTAAAATGACACACGAATTGCACTGACTATGGGGTAAATCTACACACAAACTGCACTGCCTGTGGGTTAAAGTGACTCACGACCTGCACTGTCTGTGAGACAAAGTAACACACAAACTGCACCATCAGTGTGATAAACTGACACAGGAGCTGCATTGACTGTGAGGTAAAGTGACACAGGAACTGCACTGACTGTGGGGTAATGTGGCACAGGAACTTCACTGACTGTGGGGTAAAGTGACACAGGAACTGCACTGACTGTGGGGTAAAGAGACACATAATCTGCACTGACTGTTGGGTAAAGAGACAGATGAACTGCATTGACTGTGGGGTAAATCGACACACAAGCTGCACTGACTGTGGTGTAAAGTGACCCACGCACTGCACTGTCTGTGAGACTAAGTAATACACAAACTGCACCATCTGTGGGGTAAAGTGACACAGGAACTGCACTGACAGTGGGGTAAAGTGGCACAGGAAATGCACTGACTGTGGAGTAAAGTGGCTCAGGAACTGCACTGACTGTGGGTTATATTTACACACGAACTGCTCTGACTGTGGTGTAAAGAGACACAGGAATTGCACTGACTGTGGTGTAAAGTGACACACAAACTGCACTGACTGTGGGGTACAGAGACACATGAACTGCACTGACTGTGGTGTAAAGTGACACAGGACATGCACTGACTGTGGTGTAAAGTGACACAGGACATGCACTGACTGTGGTGTAAAGTGGCTCAGGAACTGCACTGACTGCGGGGTAAAGTGACTCAGGAACTGCAGTGACTGTGGTGTTAAGAGACACACAATCTGCACTGTCTTTCGGGTAAATCGACACATTAACTGCATTGACTGTGGGGTTAAGTGACACAGGATCTGCACTGACTGTGATGTAAGTTGACTCAAGACATGCACTGACTGCGGGGTAAAGTGATTCAGGATCTGCACTGACTGTGGTGTAAAGTGACTCAAGACCTGCACTGACTGCGGGGTAAAGTGACACAGGATCTGCACTGACTGTGGTGTAAAGTGACCCACGAACTGCATTGTCTGTGAGACTAAGTAATACACAAACTGCACCATCTGTTGGGTAAAGTGACACAGGACCTGCACTGACTTGCACTAAAGTGGCACAGGACCTACACTGACTGTGGGATAAAGTGACACAGGAGAAGGACAGTCTGTGGGGTAAAGTGACACAGGAGCTGCACTGACTGTGGGGTAAATTGATACAGGAACTGCACTGGCGTTTGGGTAAAGTGACACAGGAAATGCACTGACTGTGGGGTAAAGTGACACAGGAACTGCACTGACTGTGGGGTAAAGTCGCACAGGAAATGCATTGACTGTGGGGTAAAGTGACACAGGACCTTCACTGACTGTGGTGTAAAGTGACACAGGAGCTGCACTGACTGTGGGGTAAATTGATACAGGAACTGCACTGGCGTTTGGGTAAAGTGACACAGGAAATGCACTGACTGTGGGGTAAAGTGACACAGGAACTGCACTGACTGTGGGGTAAAGCCGCACAGGAAATGCATTGACTGTGGGGTAAAGTGACACAGGACCTTCACTGACTGTGGTGTAAAGTGACACAGAAACTGCACTGACTGTGGGGTAAAGTGACACAGGAGCTGCACTTACTGTGGGGTAAATTGATACAGGAACTGCACTGGCGTTTGGGTAAAGTGACACAGGACCTTCACTGACTTTTGGTTAAAGTGACACAGGAACTGCACTGACAGTGGTGTAAAGTGACACAGGAGCAGCACTTTCTGTCGGGTAAAGTGACACAGGAGTTGCAGTGACTGTGAGGTAAAGAGCTACAGGAACTGCACTGATTGAGGGATAAAGTGACACAGGAACTGCACTGACTGTGGGGTAAAGGGCACAGGAACGGCTCTGCCTCTGGGGTAAAGTGGCACAGAAACTACACTGACTTTAGACTAAAGTGACACAGGACCTTCATTGACTGTCGGTAAAAGTGACACAGGAACTGCACTGACAGTGGTGTAAAGTGACACAGGAGTAGCACTGTCTGTCGGGTAAAGTGACAGAGGAGTTGCACTGACTGTGGGGTAAAGTGGCACAGGAACTGCTCTGGCTTTTGGGTAAAGTGACAGAGGAACTGCACTGACTGTAGGGTAAAGCGACACAGGAGCTGCACTGACTGGTGTAAATTGACACAGGAACTGCACTGACTGTGGGGTAAAGGGACACAGAAACTGCACTGACGATGGAGTAACGAGACACAGGAACTGCACTGAATGTGGCAAAAAGAGAAACAGTAACAGTATTGAATGTGAGGTAAAGTGACACAGGAACTGCACTGACTGTGGGGTAAAGTGATACACAAACTGAACTGACTTTGGGGGAAACTGACACATGAACAGATCTAACTGGGGTAAAGTGACACACGATCTGCATTAACTGTGGGTTAACGAGACACACGATCGGCATTGTGCGTGAAAGTGAGACAGGAACTACACTGACTGTGGGGTATATTGATACACAAACTGAACTGACTGTGGGGGAAATTGACACACGAACAACACTGACTGGGGTAAAGTGACACACAAAGTGCATTAACTGTGGCATAAAGAGACACACGAACTGCACTGTGTGTGAAAGTGAGACAGGAACTACACTGACTGTGGGGTAAAGAGACATCAGAACTGCAATGACTGTGGGGTAAAGTGACCCACGAACTGCACTGTCTGTGAGACTAAGTAATACACAAACTGCACCATCTGTGGGGTAATGTGACACAGGAACTAAACTGACTTGGGCTAAAGAGGCACAGGACCTACACTGACTGTTGGTTAAAGTGACACAGGAGCAGGACTGTCTGTGGGGTAAAGTGACACAGGAGCTGCACTGACTGTGGGGTAAATTGATACAGGAACTGCACTGGCGTTTGGGTAAAGTGACTCAGGACCTGCACTGACTGTGGTGTAAAGTGACACACAGGATCTGAACTGACTGTGGTGTAAAGTGACACAGGAACGGCACTGCCTCTGGGGTAAAGTGGTACAGGGACTACACTGAGTTTGGGGTAAAGTGACACAGCACCTTCACTGACTGTCGGTTAAAGTGACACAGGAACTGCACTGACAGTGGTGTAAAGTGACACAGGAATAGCACTTTCTGTCGGGTAAACTGACACATGAACAGCACTGACTGGGGTAAAGTGACACACGAACTGCATTAACCATGGGTTAACGAGACACACGAACTGCACTGTGTGTGATAGTGAGACAGGAACTACACTGACTGTGGGGTATAGTGATACACAAACTGAACTGACTGAAGGGGAAATTGACATACGAACAACACTGACTGGGGTAATTTGACACACGAACTGCATTAACTGTGGGTTAAAGAGACATACGAACTGCACTGTGTGTGAATTGAGACAGGAACTACACTGACTGTGGGGTAAATAGACACCGGAACTGCAATGACCGTGGGGTAAAGTGACACACGAGCTGCACTGTCTGTGGCGTAAAGTGACACAGGAACTGCACTGTCTGTGGGCAAAAAAGACACAGCAACTGCCCTGAATGTGGGGTAAATAGACACCAGAAATGAACTGATTGTGGGGGAAAGAGAGACAGGAACTGCACTGGCTGTGGGGTAAAGAGACACAGGAACTGTGCTCACTATGGGGTAAAGAGACACAGGAACGGCACTGTCTGTTGGGTAAAGTGATACAGGAACTGCACTGAATGTGGAGTAAAGAGACACAGGAACAGCACTAATTATAGGGTAAAATAACACACCAACTGCACTGACTGTGGGGTAAAGTGACACACAAGCTGAACTGACACTGTGGTAAAGAGACACAGGAATTCCACTGACTGTGGGATAAAAAGACACACAAACAGTACAGACTGTGGGTGAAATTGACACACAAACTGCACCGACTGTGGGGAAAAGTGACACACAAACTGAACTGACTATGCAGTAAAGAGACACAGGATTTGCAGCGACTGGGATAAAGAGACACACAAAATGCGCAGACTGTGGAGTAAAGTGACATACAAACTGAACAGACTATGCGATAAAGAGACACAGGAATTGCACTGACTGTGGGGTCAAGAGGCACACAAACAGCACTGACTGTGGGGCAAAGTGACACACCAACTGCACTGATTATGGGGTAAAGAGACACACGAACTGCACTGATTGCGGGATAAAGAGGCACAGTAACTGCACTGAATTTGGGAAATGTGACACACAATCTGCACTGACTGTGTGGTAAACAGACACTGGAACTGCCCTGACAGTGGGGTAAAGTGACACAGGAACTGCACTGACTGAGGGGTTACGTGACACAGGTACTGCACTCACTGTGGGGTAAAGTGACACAGGAACTGCACTAACTGAGGGGTAAACAGACACTAGAACTGCCCTGACAGTGGGGTAATGTGACACATAAACTGCACTGACTGTTGGGTAAAAGTACGCACGAATTGCACTCACTGTGGGTTAAGGAGACACAGGGACTGCAATGACTATGGGGAAAAGTGACACACAAGCTGGACTGACTGTGGGGTAAAGAGACACAGGAACTGCAATCACTGTGGCGTAAAGAGACACAGAAACTGCACTGACGATGGAGTTTGGAGACACAGGAACTGCACTGAAAGTGGCAAAAAGAGAAACAGTAACAGCATTGAATGTGGGGAAAAGTGACACAGCAACTACACTGACTGTGGGGTAAAGAGACACCAGAATTGCAATGACTGTGGGGTAAAGTGACCCACGAAATGCACTGGCTGTGAGACTAAGTAATACACAAACTGCACCATATGTGGGGTAAAGTGACACAGGAACTAAACTGAGTTGGGCTAAAGTGGCACAGGACCTACACTGACTGTCGGTTAAAGTGACACAGGAGCAGGACTGTCTGTGAGGTAAAGTGACACAGGAGCTGCACTGACCGTGGGGTAAATTGATGCAGGAACTGCACTGGCGTTTGGGTAAAGTGACTCAGGACCATCACTGACTGTCGGTTAAAGTGACACACGAGTTGCAGTGACTGTGGGGTAAAGTGACACAGGAACTGCACTGACTGTGGGGTAAAGTGACACAGGAACTGCTCTGGCTTTTGGGTAAAGTGACAGAGGAACTGCACTGACTGCGGGGTAAAGCGACACAGGAGCTGCACTGACAGGTGTAAATTGACGCAGGAGCTGCACTGACTGTCGGGTAAAGGGCACAGGAACGGCTCTGCCTCTGGGGTAGATTGGTACAGAAACTACACTGACTTTAGGGTAAAATGACACAGGACCTTCACTGACTGTCAGTTAAAGTGACACAGGAACTGCACTGACAGTGGTGTAAAGTGACACAGGAGCAGCACTGTCTGTCGGGTAAAGTGACAGAGGAGTTGAACTGACTATGGGGTAAAGTGGCACAGGAACTGCACTGTGTGTGGGGTAAATTGGCACAGGAACTAAACTGACTTGGGCTAAAGTGACACAGGACTTACACTGACTGTCAGTTAAAGTGACACAGGTGCAGGACTGTCTGTGGGGTAAAGTGACAAAGGAGCTGCACTGACGGTGTGGTAAATTGATACAAGAACTGCAGTGGCGTTTGGGTAAAGTGACTCAGGACCTGCACTGACTGTGGTGTAAAGTGACAAAGGATCTGAACTGACTGTGGTGTAAAGTGACACAGGAACGGCACTGCCTCTGGGATAAAGTGGTACAGGAACTACACTGACTTTGGGGCAAAGTGACACAGGACCTTCACTGACTGTTAAAGTGACACAGGAACTGCACTGACAGTGGCGTAAAGTGACACAGGAGCAGGACTGTCTGTCAGGTAAAGTGACACAGGAGTTGCACTGACTGTGGTGTAAAGTGACACAGGAACTACACTGACTTTGGGGCAAAGTGACACAGGACCTTCACTGACTGCCGGTTAAAGTGACAAAGGAACTGCACTGACAGTGGTGTAAAGTGACACAGGAATAGCACTTTCTGTCGGGTAAACTGACACATGAACAGCAATGACTGGGGTAAAGTGACACATGAACTGCATTAACTGTGGGTTAACGAGACACACGAACTGCACTGTGTGTGATAGTGAGACAGGAACTACACTGACTGTGGGGTATAGTGATACACAAACTGAACTGACTGTGGGGGAAATTGACACACGAACAACACTGGGGTAAAGTGACACACGAAGTGCATTAACTGTAGGTTAAAGAGACACACAAACTGCACTGTGTGTGAAAGTGAGACAGGAACTACACTGACTGTGGGGTAAATAGACACCGGAGCTGCAATGACTGTGGGGTAAAGTGACACATGAACTGCACTGTCTGTGGAATAAAGAGACACAGGAACTGCATTGTCTGTGGGCAAAAAAGACACAGCAACTGCACTGAATGTGGGGTAAATAGACACCAGAAATGAACTGATTGTGGGGGAAAGAGAGACAGGAACTGCACTGGCTGTGGGGTAAAGAGACACAGGAGCTATGCTCACCATGGGGTAACGAGACACAGGAACTGCACTGACTGTGGAGTAACGAGACACAGGAACTGCACTGACTGTGGAGTAACGAGACACAGGAACGGCACTGTCTGTTGGGTAAAGTGATACAGGAACTCCACTGAATGGTGTAAAGAGATACAGGAAAAGCACTAACTATAGGGTAAAATAACACACCAACTGCACTGACTGTGGGGTAAAGTGACAAACAAGCTGAACTGACTCTGTGGTAAAGAGACACAGGACTTCCACTGACTGTGGGATAAAGAGAATACAAACAGCACTGACTGTGGGTGAAAAGTGACACATAAACTGAACTGATTATGCGGTAAAGAGACACAGGAATTGCAGCGACTGGGATAAAGAGACACACAAAATGCGCAGACTGTGGAGTAAAGTGACATACAAACTGAACAGACTATGCGATAAACAGACACAGGAATTGCACTGACTGTGGGGTAAAGAGGCACACAAACTGCACTGACTGTGGGGCAAAGTGACACACCAACTGCACTGATTATGGGGTAAAGAGACACACGAACTGCACTGAATGCGGGGTAAAGAGGCACAGGAACTGCACTGAATGTGGGAAATGTGACACACAATCTGCACTGACTGTGTGGTAAACAAACACTGGAACTGCCCTGACAGTGGGGTAAAGTGACACAGGAACTGCACTGACTGAGGGGTTACGTGACACAGGTACTGCACTCACTGTGGGGTAAAGTGACACAGGAACTGCACTGACTGTGGGGTAAACAGACACTGGAACTGCCCTGACAGTAGGGTAATGTGACACATAAACTGCACTGACTGTTGGGTAAAAGTACACATGAATTGCACTGACTGTGGGTTAAGGAGATACAGGAACTGCAATGACTATGGGGAAAAGTGACACACAAGCTGGACTAACTGTGGGGTAAAGAAACACAGGAACTGCACTCACTGTGGCGTAAAGAGACACGGAAACTGCACTGACGATGGAGTAACGAGACACAGGAACTGCACTGACTGTGGGGTAAAGTGATAAACAAACTGAACTGACTTTGGGGGAAACTGACACATGAACAGATCTGACTGGGTTAAAGTGACACACGAACGGTATTAACTGTGGGTTAACGAGACACACGAACTGCACTGTGTGTAAAAGTGAGACAGGAACTACACTGACTGTGGGATATATTGATACACAAACTGAACTGACTGTGAGGGAAATTGACACACGAACAACACTGACTGGGGTAAATTGACACACGAACTGCATTAACTGTGGGTTAAAGAGACACATGAACTGCACTGTGTGTGAAAGTGAGACAGGAACTAAACTGACTGTAGGGTAAAGAGACATCAGAACTGCAATGACTGTGGGGTAAAGTGACCCACGAACTGCACTGTCTGTGAGACTAAGTAATACACAAACTGCACCATCTGTGGGGTAATGTGACACAGGAACTAAACTGACTTGGGCTAAAGAGGCACAGGACCTACACTGACTGTCGGTTAAAGTGACACAGGAGCAGGACTGTCTGTGGGGTAAAGTGACACAGGAACTGCACTGACTGTGGGGTAAACAGACACTGGAACTGCCCTGACAGTGGGGCAATGTGACACAGAAACTGCACTGACTGTTGGGTAAAAGTACGCACGGATTGCACTCACTGTGGGTAAAGGAGACACAGGAACTGCGATGACCATGGGGAAAAGTGACACACAAACTGGACTGACTGTGGGGTAAAGAGACAAAGGAACTGCAATCACTGTGGCGTAAAGAGACACAGAAACTGCACTGACGATGGAGTAACGAGACACAGGAACTGCACTGAATGTGGCAAAAAGAGAAACAGTAACAGCATTGAATGTGGAGTGAAGTGACACAGGAACTGCACTGACTGTGGGGTAAAGTGATACACAAACTGAACTGACTTTGGGGGAATCTGACACATGAACAGATCTGACTGGGGTAAAGTGACACACGAAATGCATTAACTGTGGGTTAACGAGACACATGAACTGCACTGTGTGAAAGTGAGACAGGAACTACATTGACTGTGGGGTATATTGATACACAAACTGAACTGACTGTGGGGGAAATTGACACACGAACAACACTGACTGGGGTAAATTGACACACGAACTGCATTAACTGTGGGTTAACGAGACACATGAACTGCACTGTGTGAAAGTGAGACAGGAACTACATTGACTGTGGGGTATATTGATACACAAACTGAACTGACTGTGGGGGAAATTGACACACGAACAACACTGACTGGGGTAAATTGACACACGAACTGCATTAACTGTGGGTTAAAGAGACACGAACTGCACTGTGTGTGAAAGTGAGACAGGAACTAAACTGACTGTGGGGTAAAGAGACATCAGAACTGCAATGACTGTGGGGTAAAGTGACCCACGAACTGCACTGTCTGTGAGACTAAGTAATACACAAACTGCACCATCTGTGGGGTAATGTGACACAGGAACTAAACTGACTTGGGCTAAAGAGGCACAGGACCTACACTGACTGTCGGTTAAAGTGACACAGGAGCAGGACCGTCTGTGGGGTAAAGTGACACAGGAGCTGCACTGACTGTGGGGTAAATTGATACAGGAACTGCACTGGCGTTTGGGTAAAGTGACTCAGGACCACTGACTATCGGTAAAAGTGACACAGGAGCTGCAATGACAGTGGTGTAAAGTAACACAGGAGCAGCACTTTCTGTCGGGTACAGTGACACAGGAGTTGCAGTGACTGTGGGGTAAAGTGCTACAGGAACTGCACTGACTGTGGGGTAAAGTGACACAGGAACTGTGCTCACTATGGGGTAAAGAGACACAGGAGCTATGCTCACCATGGGGTAACGAGACACAGGAACTGCACTGACTGTGGAGTAACGAGACACAGGAACGGCACTGTCTATTGGGTAAAGTGATACAGGAACTGCACTGAATGTGGAGTAAAGAGACACAGGAACAGCACTAAGTATTGGGTAAAGTAACACACCAACTGCACTGACTGTGGGGTAAAGGGACACACAAGCTGAACTGACACTGTGGTAAAGACACACGGGAATTCCACTGACTGTGGGATAAAGAGACACACAAACAGTACAGACTGTGGGTGAAATTGACACACAAACAGCACTGACTGTGGGGAAAAGTGACACACAAACTGAATTGACTATGCGGTAAAGAGACACAGGAATTGCAGCGACTGGGATAAAGAGACACACAAAATTCGTAGACTGAGGAGTAAAGTGACACACAAACTGAACAGACTATGCGATAAAGAGACACAGGAATTGCACTGACTGTGGGGTCAAGATGCACATAAACTGCACTGATTGTGGGGCAAAGTGACACACCAACTGCACTGATTATGGGGTAAAGAGACCCACGAACTGCACTGATTGTGGGGTAAAGAGGCACAGGAGCTGCACTGAATGTGGGAAATGTGACACACAATCTGCACTGACAGCGGGGTAAACAGACACTGGAACTGCCCTGACAGTGGGGTAAAGTGACACAGGAACTGCACTGACTGAGGGGTTACGTGACACAGTTACTGCACTCACTGTGGGGTAAAGTGACACAGGAACTGCACTGACTGTGGGGTAAAGTGATGCACAAACTGAACTGACTTTGGGGGAATCTGACACATGAACAGATCTGACTGGGGTAAAGTGACACACGAAATGCATTAACTGTGGGTTAACGAGACACATGAACTGCACTGTGTGAAAGTGAGACAGGAACTACATTGACTGTGGGGTATATTGATACACAAACTGAACTGACTGTGGGGGAAATTGACACACGAACAACACTGACTGGGGTAAATTGACACACGAACTGCATTAACTGTGGGTTAAAGAGACACACGAACTGCACTGTGTGTGAAAGTGAGACAGGAACTACACTGACTGTGAGGTAAAGAGACACCGGAACTGCAATGACTGTGGGGTAAAGTGACACACGAACTGCACTGTCTGTGTGATAAAGAGACACAGGAACTGCATTGTCTGTGGGCAAAAAAGACACAGCAACAGCACTGAATGTGGGGTAAATAGACACCAGAAATGAACTGATTGTGGGGGAAAGAGAGACAGGAACTGCACTGGCTGTGGGATAAAGAGACACAGGAACTGTGCTCACTATGGGGTATAAAGACACAGGAACTGCACTGACTGTGGAGTAACGAGACACAGGAACGGCACTAAGTATTGGGTAAAATAACACACCAACTGCACTGACTGTGGGGTAAAGTGACACACAAGCTGAACTGACACTGTGGTAAAGAGACACAGGAATTCCACTGACTGTGGGATAAAGACACACAAACAGTACAGACTGTGGGTGAAATTGACACACAAACAGCACTGACTGTGGGGAAAAGTGACACAAACTGAACTGACTATGCGGTAAAGAGACACAGGAATTGCAGCGACTGGGATAAAGAGACACACAAAATTCGCAGACTGTGGAGTAAAGTGACACACAAACTGAACAGACTATGCGATAAAGAGACACAGGAATTGCACTGACTGTGGGGTAAAGAGGCACATAAACTGCACAGATTGTGGGGCAAAGTGACACACCAACTGCACTGATTATGGGGTAAAGAGACACACGAACTGCACTGATTGTGGGGTAAAGAGGCACAGGAACTGCACTGAATGTGGGGTAAAGAGACACCAGAAATGAACTGATTGTGGGGGAAAGAGAGACAGGAACTGCACTGGCTGTGGGGTAAAGAGACACAGGAACTGTCCTCACTATGGGGTATAAAGACACAGGAAATGCACTGAATGTGGAGTAAAGAGACACAGGAACTGCACTAACTATAGGGTAAAATAACACACCAACTGCACTGACTGTGGGGTAAAGTGACACACAAGCTGAACTGACACTGTGGTAAAGAGACACAGGAATTCCACTGACTGTGGGATAAAGACACACACAAACAGTACAGACTGTGGGTGAAATTGACACACAAACAGCACTGACTGTGGGGAAAAGTGACACAAACTGAACTGACTATGCGGTAAAGAGACACAGGAATTGCAGCGACTGGGATAAAGAGACACAAAATTCGCAGACTATGGAGTAAATTGACACACAAACTGAACAGACTATGCGATAAAGAGACACAGGAATTGCACTGACTGTGGGGTAAAGAGGCACATAAACTGCACTGATTGTGGGGCAAAGTGACACACCAACTGCACTGATTATGGGGTAAAGAGACACACGAACTGCACTGAATGCGGGGTAAAGAGGCACAGGAACTGCACTGAATGTGGGGTAAAGAGACACCAGAAATGAACTGATTGTGGGGGAAAGAGAGACAGGAACTGCACTGGCAGTGGGGTAAAGAGACACAGGAACTGTCCTCACTATGGGGTATAAAGACACAGGAAATGCACTGAATGTGGAGTAAAGAGACACAGGAACTGCACTAACTATAGGGTAAAATAACACACCAACTGCACTGACTGTGGGGTAAAGTGACACACAAGCTGAACTGACACTGTGGTAAAGAGACACCGGAATTCCACTGACTGTGGGATAAAGACACACACAAACAGTACAGACTGTGGGTGAAATTGACACACAAACAGCACTGACTGTGGGGAAAAGTGACACAAACTGAACTGACTATGCGGTAAAGAGACACAGGAATTGCAGCGACTGGGATAAAGAGACACACAAAATTCGCAGACTGTGGAGTAAAGTGACACACAAACTGAACAGACTATGCGATAAAGAGACACAGGAATTGCACTGACTATGGGGTCAAGAGGCACACAAACAGCACTGACTGTGGGGCAAAGTGACACACCAACTGCACTGATTATGGGGTAAAGAGACACACGAACTGCACTGATTGCAGGATAAAGAGGCACAGGAACTGCACTGAATGTGGGGTAAAGAGACACTGGAACTGCCCTGACAGTGGGGTAAAGTGACACAGGAACTGCACTGACTGAGGGGTTACGTGACACAGGTACTGAACTCACTTTGGGGTAAAGTGACACAGGAACTGCACTGACTGTGGAGTAAACAGACACTGGAACTGCCCTGACAGTGGGGCAATGTGACACAGAAACTGCACTGACTGTTGGGTAAAAGTACGCACGAATTGCACTGACTGTGGGTTAAGGAGACACAGGAACTACAAGACTATAGGGAAAAGTGACACACAAACTGGACTGACTGTGGGGTAAAGAGACACAGGAACTGCACTGAAAGTGGCAAAAAGAGAAACAGGAACAGCATTGAATGTGGGGTGAAGTGACACAGGAACTGCACTGACTGTGGGGTAAAGTGATACACTAACTGAACTGACTTTGGGGGAAACAGACACATGAACAGATCAGACTGGGGTAAAGTGACACACGAACTGCATTAACTGTGGGTTAACGAGACACACGAACTGCACTGTGTGAAATTGAGACAGGAACTACACTGACTGTGGGGTATATTGATACACAAACTGAACTGACTGTGGGGCAAATTGACACACGAACAACACTGACTGGGGTAAAGTGACACACAAAGTGCATTAACTGTGGGTTAAAGAGACACACAAACTGCACTGTGTGTGAAAGTGAGACAGGAACTACACTGACTGTGGGGTATATTGATACACAAACAGAACTGACTGTGGGGGAAATTGACACAGGAACAACACTGACTGGGGTAAAGTGACACACGAAGTGCATTAACTGTGGGTTAAAGAGACACACGAACTGCACTGTGTGTGAAAGTGAGACAGGAACTACACTGACTGTGGGATAAAGAGACATCAGAACTGCAATGACTGTGGGGTAAAGTGACTCACGAACTGCACTGTCTGTGAGATTAAGTAATACACAAACTGCACCATCTGTGGGGTAAAGTGACACAGGAACTAAACTGACTTGGCTAAAGAGGCACAGGACCTACACTGACTGTCAGTTAAAGTGACACAGGAGCAGGACTGTCTGTGGGGTAAAGTGACACAGGAGCTGCACTGACTGTGGGGTAAATTGATACAGGAACTGCACTGGCGTTTGGGTAAAATGACTCAGGACCTTCACTGACTGTCGGTTAAAGTGACACAGGAACTGCACTGACAGTGGTGTAAAGTGACACAGGAGCAGCACTTTCTGTCGGGTACAGTGACACGGGAGTTGCAGTGACTGTGGGGTAAAGTGCTACAGGAACTGCACTGACTGTGGTGTAAAGTGACACAGGAACTGCTCTGGCTTTTGGGTAAAGTGACAGAGGAACTGCACTGACTGCAGGGTAAAGCGACACAGGAACTGCACTGACTGGTGTAAATTGACGCAGGAACCGCACTGACTGTGGGGTAAAGGGCACAGGAACGGCTCTGCCTCTGGGGTAAATTGGTACAGAAACTACCCTGACTGTCAGTTAAAGTGACACAAGAACTGCACTGACAGGTGTAAATTGACGCAGGAACCGCACTGACTGTGGGGTAAAGGGTACAGGAACGGCTCTGCCTCTGGGGTAAATTGGTACAGAAACTACCCTGACTGTCAGTTAAAGTGACACAAGAACTGCACTGACAGTGGTGTAAAGTGACACAGGAGCAGCACTGTCTGTCGGGTAAAGTGACAGAGGAGTTGCACTGACTATGGGGTAAAGTGGCACAGCAACTGCACTGTGTGTGGGGTAAATTGGCACCGGAACTGCACTGACTGTGGGGTAAAGTGATACAAGAACTGCACTGACTGAGGGGTAACGTGACACAGGTACTGCACTCACTGTGGGGTAAAGTGATACAAGAACTGCACTGACTGAGGGGTAATGTGACACAGATACTGCACTCACCGTGGGGTAAAGTGACACAGGAACTGTACTGACTGAGGGGTAAAGTGAGACAGAAACTGCTCTGACTGTGCTAAAGTGACACACAAAATGCACTGACTGTTGAGTAAAGTTCCACAGGACCTGTAATGACTGTGGGGTAAAGTGACACAGTAACTGCACTGACTGTGGGCTACAGTGACACAGTAACTGCACTGACTGTGGGTTATACTTACACACGAATCGCTCTGAATGTGGGCTAAATAGACAGGTGAACTGCGCTTACTGTGGGGTAATGAGACACAGGAACCGCACTTACTGTGGGCAAAACTGACAGACAAACTGCACTGACTGTTGGGAAAGTGACACTGAAAATGCACTGACTGTGGTAAAGTGACCCACAAACAGCTCTCATTGTTGTTTAAATTGACACAGGAACTGCACTGACTTTGGGCTAAAGTGACACAGGACCTTCACTGACTGTCGGTTAAAGTGAAACAGGAACTGCACTGACTGTGGGGTAAAGTGACACAGGAATTGCACTGACTGTGGGGTAAAGTGACACAGGAACTGCACCGACTGGTCTAAACTGACGCAGGAACTGCACTGACTGTGGTGTAAAGGGCACAGGAACGGCACTGCCTCTGGGGTAAAGTGGCACATAAACTACTCTGACTTTGGGGTAAAGTGACACAGGACCTTCACTGACTGTGGGGTAAAGTGGCACAGGAACTGCACTGATTGTGGGGTAAATTGGCAAAGGAACTGCACTGACTGTGGGGCAAAGTGACACAAGAACTGCACTGACTGAGGGGTAAAGTGAGACAGAAACTGCTCTGACTGTGCTAAAATGACACACAAAATGCACTGACTGTTGACTAAATTTCCACAAGACCTGAACTGACTGTGGGGTAAAGCGACAAATGAACTGCACTGACTGTGGGGTACAGTGACACAGTAACTGCACTGACTGTGGGTTATACTTACACATGAATCGCTCTGACTGTGGGCTAAAGAGACACAGGAATTGCGCTGACTGTGGGGTAATGAGACACAGCAACTGCACTGACTGTGGGCAAAACCGATAGACTATCTGCACTGACTGTTGGGAAAGTGACACTGAAACTGCACTGACTGTGGTAAAGTGACACGCAAACTGGACTCACTGTTGTTTAAATTGACACAGGAACTGCTCTGACCTTGGGGTAAAGAGACACACAAACTTCACTGACTGTGCGGTAAAGAGACAGACGAACACCATTGACTGTGGGGTAAGTCGACACACAAACTGCACTGAAAGTGGGGTAAAGTGACCCACGGTCTGCACTATCTGTGGGGCAAAGTAATACACAAACTGAACCATCTGTGGGGTAAAGTGACACAGGAACTGCACTGACTGTGGGTAAAGTGACTCAGGAACTGCACTATCTGTGGGGTAAAGGGACACAAAACCTGCACTGACATTGGGGTAAAGAGACAGAGGAACTGCACTGACGGTGATGTAAAGTGTCGCAAGAACTGCACTGACTGTGGGGCATAGAGACACAGGAACTTCACTGACTTTGGGGTAAAGTGACCCAGGAACTACACTGACAGTGGTGTAAAGTGACACAGGAGTTGTACTGACTGTGCTATAAAGTGCTACAGGAAATGCACAGACTGTGGGGTAAAGTGGCTCAGGAACTACACTGACTGTGGGATATACTTACACACAAACTGCTCTGACTGTGGTCTAAAGAGACACAGGAACTGCACTGACTGTGGTGTAAAGTGACACACAAACTGCACTGACTGTGGGGGTAAAGAGACACAGGAACTGCACTCACTGTGGCGTAAAGAGACCCAGAAACTGCACTGACGATGGAGTAACGAGAAAAAGGAAATGCACTGAATGTGGTAAAAAGAGAAACAGTAACAGCATTTAATGTGGGGTAACGTGACACAGGAACTGAAATTACTGTGGGGTAAAGTGACACACGAACTGCCCTAACAGTGGGGTAATGTGACAAATAAACTGCACTGACTGTTGGGTAAAAGTACGCACGAATTGCAATGACTGTGGGTTAAGGAGGCACAGGAACTGCAATGACTATGGCGAAAAGTGACACACAAACTGGACTGACTGTGGGGTAAAGAGACACAGGAACTGCACTCACTGTGGCGTAAAGAGACACAGAAACTGCACTGACGATGGAGTAACAATACACAGGAACTGCACTGAAAGTGGCAAAAAGAGAAACAGTAACAGCATTGAATGTGGGGTAAATTGATACAGGAACTGCACAGACTGTGGGGTATAGTGATACACAAACTGTACTGACTTTGGGGGAAATTGACACACGAACAACACTGACTGGGGTAAAGTGACACACGAACTGCATTAACTGTGGGTTAAAGAGACACACGAACTGCACTGTGTCTGAAAGTGAGACAGGAACTACACTGATTGTGGGGCAAAGTGACACACCAACTGCACTGATTATGGGGTAAAGAGACACACGAACTGCACTGATTGTGGGGTAAAGAGGCACAGGAACTGCACTGAATGTGGAGTAAAGAGACACACAATCTGCACTGACTGCGGGGTAAACAGACACTGGAACTGCCCTGACAGTGGGGCAATGTGACACAGAAACTGCACTGAATGTTGGGTAAAAGTACGCACGAATTGCACTGACTGTGGGTTAAGGAGACACAGGAATTACAATGACTATGGGGAAAAGTGACAAACAAACTGGACTGACTGTGGGGTAAAGAGACACAGGAACTGCACTCACTGTGGCGTTAAGAGACACAGAAACGGCACTGACGATGGAGTAACGAGACACAGGAACTGCACTGAATGTGGCAAAAAGAGAAACAGTAACAGCAATGAATGTGGGGTAAAGTGACACAGGAACTGCACTGACTGTGGGGTAAAGTGATACACTAACTGAACTGACTTTGGGGGAATCTGACACATGAACAGATCTGACTGGGGTAAAGTGACACATGAAATGCATTAACTGTGGGTTAACGAGACACACGAACTGCACTGTGTGAAAGTGAGACAGGAACTACACTGACTGTGGGGTATATTGATACACAAACTGAACTGACTGTGAGGGAAATTGACACACAAACAACACTGACTGGGGTAAAGTGACACACGAAGTGCATTAACTGTGGGTTAAAGAGACACACGAACTGCACTGTGTGTGAAAGTGAGACAGGAACTACACTGACTGTGAGGTAAAGAGACACCAAAACTGCAATGTCTGTGGGGTAAAGTGACACACGAACTGCACTGTCTGTGTGATAAAGAGACACAGGAACTGCATTGTCTGTGGGCAAAAAAGACACAGCAACTGCACTGAATGTGGGATAAATAGACACCAGAACTGAACTGATTGTGGGGGAAAGAGAGACAGGAACTGCACTGGCTGTGGGGTAAAGAGACACAGGAACTGTGCTCACTATGGGGTAAAAAGACAAAGGAACTGCACTGACTGTGGAGTAACGAGACACAGGAACGGCACTGTCTTTTGGGGAAAGTGATACAGGAACTGCACTGAATGTGGAGTAAAGAGACACAGGAACAGCACTAACTATAGGGTAAAATAACACACCAACTGCACTGACTGTGGGGTAAAGTGACACACAAGCTGAACTGACACTGTGGTAAAGAGACACAGGAATTCCACTGACTGTGGGATAAAGAGACACTCAAATAGTACAGACTGTGGGTGAAATTGACACACAAACAGCACTGACTGTGGGGAAAAGTGACACACAAACTGAACTGACTATGCGGTAAAGAGACACAGGAATTGCAGCGACTGGGATAAAGAGACACACAAAATTCGTAGACTGTGGAGTAAAGTGACACACAAACTGAACAGACTATGCGATAAAGAGACACAGGAATTGCACTGACTGTGGGGAAAAAAAGGCACATAAACTGCACTGATTGTGGGGCAAAGTGACACACCAACTGCACTGATTATGGGGTAAAGAGACACACGAACTGCACTGATTGTGGGGTAAAGAGGCACAGGAACTGCACTGAATGTGGAGTAAAGAGACACACAATCTGCACTGACTGCGGGGTAAACAGACACTGGAACTGCCCTGACAGTGGGGTAAAGTGACACAGGAACTGCACTAACTGAGGGGTTATGTGACACAGGTACTGCACTCACTGTGGGGTAAAGTGACACAGGAACTGCACTGACTGTGGGGTAAACAGACACTGGAACTGCCCCGACAGTGGGGCAATGTGACACAGAAACTGCACTGACTGTTGGGTAAAAGTACGCACGAATTGCACTCACTGTGGGTTAAGGAGACTCAGGAACTACAATGACTATGGGGAAAAGTGACACACAAACTGGACTGACTGTGGGGTAAAGAGACAAAGGAACTGCACTCACTGTGGCGTAAAGAGACACAGAAACGGCACAGACAATGGAGTAACGAGACACAGGAACTGCACTGAATGTGGCAAAAAGAGAAACAGTAACAGCATTGAATGTGGGGTAAAGTGACACAGGAACTGCACTGACTGTGGGGTAAAGTGATACACAAACTGAACTGACTTTGGGGGAATCTGACACATGAACAGATCAGACTGGGGTAAAGTGACACCTGAAATGCATTAACTGTGTGTTAACGAGACACACGAATTGCACTGTGTGAAAGTGAGACAGGAACTACACTGACTGTGGGGCATATTGATACACAAACTGAACTGACTGTGGGGGAAATTGACACACGAACAACACTGACTGGGGTAAAGTGACACACGAACTGTATTAACTGTGGGTTAAAGAGACACACGAACTGCACTGTGTCTGAAAGTGAGACAGGAACTACACTGACTGTGAGGTAAAGAGACACCAGAACTGCAATGTCTGTGGGGTAAAGTGACACACGAACTGCACTGTCTGTGTGATAAAGAGACACAGGAACTGCATTGTCTGTGGGCAAAAAAGACACAGCAACAGCACTGAATGTGGGGTAAATAGACACCAGAAATGAACTGATTGTGGGGGAAAGAGAGACAGGAACAGCAGTGGCTGTGGGGTAAAGAGACACAGGAACTGTGCTCACTATGGGGTAAAGAGACACAGGAACTGCACTGACTGTGGAGTAACGAGACACAGGAACGGCACTGTCTGTTGGGTAAAGTGATATAGGAACTGCACTGAATGTGGAGTAAAGAGACACAGGAACAGCACTAACTATAGGGTAGGATAACACACCAACTGCACTGACTGTGGGATAAAGTGACACACAAGCTGAACTGACACTGAGGTAAATAGACACAGGAATTCCACTGACTGTGGGATAAAGAGACACACAAACAGTACAGACTGTGGGTGAAATTGACACACAAACAGCACTGACTGTGGGGAAAAGTGACAGACAAACTGCACTGACTGTGGGGTAAAGAGACACGGGAATTGCAGTGACTAGGATAAAGAGACACAGAAAATGCACAGACTGGGGGAAATTGACAGACAAACTGCACTGACTGTGGGGTAAAATGACACACAAACTGAACAGACTATGCGTTAAAGAGACACAGGAACTGCACTGACTGTGGAGTAAAGAGACACAGGAACGGCACTGTCTGTTGGGTAAAGTGATACAGGAACTGCACTGAATGTGGAGTAAAGAGACACAGGAACAGCACTAACTATAGGGTAAAATAACACACCAACTGCACTGACTGTGGGATAAAGTGACACACAAGCTGAACTGACACTGTGGTAAAGAGACACAGGAATTCCACTGACTGTGGGATAAAGAGACACACAAACAGTACAGACTGTGGGTGAAATTGACACACAAACAGCACTGACTGTGGGGAAAAGTGACAGACAAACTGCACTGACTGTGGGGTAAAGAGACACAGGAATTGCAGTGACTGGGATAAAGAGACACAGAAAATGCACAGACTGGGGGAAATTGACAGACAAACTGCACTGACTGTGGGGTAAAATGACACACAAACTGAACAGACTATGTGATAAAGAGACACAGGAATTGCACTGACTGTGAGGTAAAGAAGCACACAAACTCACCTGACTGTGGGGCAAAGTGACACACCAACTGCACTGATTATGGGGCAAAGAGACACAAGAGGTGCACTGATTGTGGGGTAAAGAGGCACAGTAACTGCACTGAATGCAGGAAATGTGACACAAAATCTGCACCGACTGCAGGGTAAACAGACACAGAAACTGCATTCACTATGGGGTAAAGTGACACAAGACCGTCACTGACTGTGGTGTAAAGTAAAACAGCACCTGCACTGACTGTGGGTTAATTGACACAGGAACTGCACTAATTGTGCGATAAAGTGACTCAGAAACTGCACTAATTGTGGGGTAAAGTGGCATAGGAACTGCACTGAATGTGGGGTAAAGAGACAGACGAACTGCATTGACTGGGGCGGTAAATCGACACACAAACTGCATGGACTGTGGGGTAAAGTGACAGAGGAGCTGCACTGACTGTGCGGTAAAGCGACACAGGAACTGCACTGACTGTCGGTTAATGTGACACAGGACCTGCACTGACTGTGGTGTAAAGTGACACAGGAAGTGCACTGACTGTCGGTTAATGTGACACAGGACCTGCACTGACTGTGCTGTAAAGTGACACAGGACCTACACTGACTGTGGTGTAAAGTGATTCAGGACCTGCACTGACTGTATTGTAAAGTGACTCAGGAAGTGCACTGACTGTCGGTTAATGTGACACAGGACCTGCACTGACTGTAGTGTAAAGTGACACAGGACCTACACTGACTGTGGTGTAAAGTGATTCAGGACCTGCACTGACTGTGGTGTAAATTGACACAGGATCTGCACTGACTGTGGTGTAAAGTGACACAGGAACGCCACTGCCTCTGGGGTAAAGTGGTATAGGAACTACACTGACTGTGGTGTAAAGTGACACAGGAACGCCACTACCTCTGGGGTAAAGTGACACAGGAGCAGCACTGACTGTCGGTTAAAGTGACACATGAACTGCACTGATTGTGGGGTACAGTGACACAGCAACTGCAATGACTGTGGGCAAAAACAACAGACAATCTGCACTGACTGTTCGGAAAGTGACACTGAAACTGCACTGACTGTGGTAAAGTGACACACAAACTGCACTCATTGTTGTTTAAATTGCCACAGGAACTGCACTGACTTTGGGCTAAAGTGACACAGGACCTTCACTGACTGTCAGTTAAAGTGACACAGGAACTGCACTGACAGTGGTGTAAAGTGACAGAGGAGCAGCACTGTCTGTCGGGTAAAGTGACAGAGGAACTGCACTGACTGTGGAGTAAAGTGACACAGGAATTGCACTGACTGCGGGCTAAAACGACACAGGAATTGCACTGACTGCGGGGTAAAGTGACACTGGATCTGCACTTACTGGTGTAAAGAGATGCAGGAACTGCACTGAGTGTGGGGTAAAGTGGCTCAGGAACTGCACTGAGTGTGGGGTAAATTGGCACAGGAACTGCACTGAGTGTGGGGTAAATTGGCACAGGAACTGCACTGACTGTGGGGTAAAGTGACACAGGAACTGCACTGACTGTGGGTTATACATACACGTGAACTGCACTGACTGTGGGTTATACTTACACACGAACTGCACTGACTGCGGGGTAGATTGATACAGGAACTGCACTGGCGTTTGGGTAAAGTGACACAGGAAATGCACTGAGTGTGGGGTAAAGCGACACAGGATCTTCACTGACTGGTGTAAATTGACGCAGGAACTGCACTGACTGTGGGGTAAAGGGCACAGGAACTGCACTGACTGTGGGGTAAAGTGGCACAGAAACTACACTGACTTTAAGGTAAAGTGACACATGACCTTCACTGACCGTCGGTTAAAGTGACACAGGAGCAGCACTGTCTGTCGGGTAAAATGACAGAGGAGTTGCAGTGACTGTGGGGTAAAGTGACCCAGGAATTGCACTGACTGCAGGGTAAAGTGACACAGGAATTGCACTGACTGCAGGGTAAAGTGACACAAGAATTGCACTGACTGCAGGGTAAAGTGACACAGGAATTGCACTGACTGGTGTAAAGAGATGCAGGAACTGCACTGACTGTGGGGTAAAGTGGCACAGAAACTACACTGACTTTAAGGTAAAGTGACACATGACCTTCACTGACCGTCGGTTAAAGTGACACAGGAGCAGCACTTTCTGTCGGGTAAAATGACAGAGGAGTTGCAGTGACTGTGGGGTAAAGTGACCCAGGAATTGCACTGACTGCAGGGTAAAGTGACACAGGAATTGCACTGACTGCAGGGTAAAGTGACACAGGAATTGCACTGACTGGTGTAAAGAGACGCAGGAACTGCACTGACTGTGGGGTAAAGTGGCACAGGTACAGCACTGACTGCGGGGTAAAGTGACACAGGAATTGCACTGACTGTAGGGTAAAGTGACACAGGAATTGCACTGACTGGTGTAAAGAGACGCAGGAACTGCACTGACTGTGGTGTAAAGTGACACAGGAGCAGCACTGTCTATTGAGTAAAGTGACAGAGGAACTGCACTGACTGTGGGGTAAAGTGACACAGGAATTGAACTGACTGAGGGGTAAAGTGAGACAGAAACTGTTCTGACTGTGCTAAAGTGACACACAAAACGCTGTTGATTAAAGTTCCACAGGACCTGCACTGACTGTGGGGTAAAGCGACACAGGATCTGCACTGACTGAGGGGTAAAGTGAGACAGAAACTGTTCTGACTGTGCTAAAGTGACACACAAAATGCTGTTGATTAAAATTCCACAGGACCTGCACTGACTGTGGGGTAAAGTTCCACAGGACCTGAACTGACTGTGGGGTAAAGCGACACAGTAACTGTACTGACTGAGGTGTAACGTGACACAGATACTGCACTCACCTTGGGGTAAAGTGACACAGGATCTGCACTGACTGAGGGGTAAAGTGAGACAGAAACTGCTCTGACTGTGCTAAACTGACACACAAAATGGACTGACTGTTGATTAAAGTTCCACAGGACCTGCATTGACTGTGGGGTAAAGCGACACATGAACTTCACTGACTGTGGGGTACAGAAACACAGTAACTGCACTGACTGTGGGTTATACTTACACACAAATTGCTCTGACTGTGGGCTAAAGAGACATAGGAACTGCGCTGACTGTGGGGTAATGAGACACAGGAACTGCAATGACTGTGGGCAAAACTGACAGACAAACTGCCCTGACTGTTGGGAAAGTGACACTGAAAATGCACTGACTGTGGTAAAGTGACCCACAAACAGCTCTCATTGTTGTTTAAATTGACACAGGAACTGCACTGACTTCGGGAAAAAGTGACAGACAATCCGCACTGACTGTTCGGAAAGTGACACTGAAACTGCACTGACTGTGGTAAAGTGACACACAAACTGCACTCACTGTGTTTAAATTGACACAGGAACTGCTCTGACCTTGGGTAAAGAAACACACAAACTGCACTGACTGTGGGGTAAAGAGACAGACGAACACCATTGACTGTGGGGTAAGTCGACACACAAACTGCACTGACTGTGGGGCAAAGTGATCAACGGTCTGCACAGTCTGTGGGGCAAAGTAACAAACAAACTGCACCATCTGTGGAGTAAAGTGACACAAGAACTGCACTGACTGTGG
This sequence comes from Carcharodon carcharias, assembly GCF_017639515.1. Classification (NCBI taxonomy): domain Eukaryota; kingdom Metazoa; phylum Chordata; class Chondrichthyes; order Lamniformes; family Lamnidae; genus Carcharodon; species Carcharodon carcharias. The sequence goes on from NC_054479.1 coordinate 63,147,915, forward strand.
GGTACAGTGACACAGTTATTGCACTGACTGTGGGTTATACTTACACACGAATTGCTCTGACTGTGGGCTAAAGAGACATAGGAACTGCGCTGACTGTGGGGTAATGAGACACAGGAACTGCACTGACTGTGGGCTAAACCGACAGACAATCTGCACTGACTGTTCGGAAAGTGACACTGAAACTGCACTGACTGTGGTGTAAAGTGACACACAAACTGCACTCACTGTATTTAAATTGACACAGGAACTGTTCGGACCTTGAGGTAAAGAAACACACAAACTGCACTGACTGTGGGGTAAAGACACAGACGAACACCATTGACTGTGGGGTAAATTGACACAGAAACTGCACTGACTGTGGGGTAAAGTGATCAACGGTCTGCACTGTCTGTGGGGCAAAGTAACACACAAACTGCACCATCTGTGGAGTAAAGTGACACAGGAACTGCACTGACTGTGGGGTAAAGCGACACATGGACTGCACTGACTGTGGGGTACAGTGACACAGGAACTGCACTGACTGTGGGTTATACTTACACACGAATTGCTCTGACTGTGGGCTAAAGAGACATAGGAACTGCGCTGACTGTGGGGTAATGAGACACAGGAACTGCACTGACTGTGGGCTAAACCGAAAGACAATCTGCACTGACTGTTCGGAAAGTGACACTGAAACTGCACTGTCTGTGGTAAAGTGACACACAAACTGCACTCTGTGTTTAAATTAACACAGGAACTGCTCTGACCTTGGGGTAAAGAAACACACAAACTGTACTGACTGTGGGGTAAAGAGACAGACGAACACCATTGACTGTGGGGTAAGTCGACACACAAACTGCACTGACCGTGGGGTAAAGTGACCAACGGTCTGCACTGTCTGTGGGGCAGAGTAACACACAAACTGCACCATCTGTGGAGTAAAGTGACACAGGAACTGCACTGACTGTGGTGTAAAGTGACACAGGGATTGCACTGACTTTGGGTTAAAGTGACACAAGGACTGATCTGACTGTGGGGTAAAGTGACACAGGAACTGCACTGACTGTAGGGTAAAGTGACACACAAACTGCACTGACTATGGGGTAATGAGACACAGGAACTGCACTGACTGTGGGGTAACGTGACACAGGAACTGCACTGACTGAGGGGTAAAGTGAGACAGAAACTGTTCTGACTGTGCTAAAGTGACACACAAAATGCTGTTGATTAAAGTTCCACAGGACCTGCACTGACTGTGGGGTAAAGCGACACATGAACTGCCGTAACTGTGGGGTAAAGCGACACAGTAACTGCACTGACTGAGGTGTAACGTGACACAGATACTGCACTCACTGTGGGGTAAAGTGACACAGGATCTGCACTGACTGTGGGGTAAAGCGACACATGAACTGCACTGACTGTGGGGTAAAGCGACACATGAACTGCACTGACTGTGGGGTAAAGCGACACAGGAACTGCACTGACTGTGGGGTAAAGCGACACATGAAATGCACTGAATGTGGGGTAAAGCGACACAGGAACTGCACTGACTGTGGGATACAGTGACACAGTAACTGCACTGACTGTGGGTTATACTTACATAAGAATCAGTCTGACTGTGTGCTGAAGAGACACGGTAACTGCGCTGACTGTGGGGTAATGAGACACTGAAACTGCACTGACCATGGTAAAGTGACACACGAACTGCACTCACTATTGTTTAAATTGACACAGGAACTGCTCGGACCTTGGGGTAAAGAGACACACAAACTGCACTGAATGTGGGGTAAAGAGACAGACGAACACCATTGACTGTGGGGTAAGTCGACACACAAACAGCACTGAAAGTGGGGTAAAGTGACCAACGGTCTGCACTGTCTGTGGGGGAAAGTAACACACAAACTGCACCATCTGTGGGGTAAAGTGACACAGGAACTGCACTGACTGTGGGGTAAAGTGACTCAGGAACTGCACTAACTGTGGGGTAAAGTGGCACACAATCTGCACTGACTTTGGGGTAAAGAGACAGACGAACTGCATTGACTGTGGGGTAAAGTGGCACACAATCTGCACTGACTTTGGGGTAAAGTGACAGACGAACTGCATTGACTGCGGGGTAAATCGACACACAAACTGCACTGACTGTGGGGTAAAGTGACACAGGAACTGCACTGACTGAGGGGTAAAGTGAGACAGAAACTGATCTGACTGTGCTAAAGTGACACACAAAATGCACTGACTGTTGAGTAAAGTTCCACAGGGCCTGCACTGACTGGGGTAAAGCGACAGATGAACTGCACTGACTGTGGAGTAATGAGACACAACAACTGCACTGACTGTGGGCAAAACCGACAGACAATCTGCACTGACTGTTGGGTAAGTGACACTGAAACTGCACTGACTGTGGTAAAGTGACACGCAAACTGGACTCACTGTTGTTTAAATTGACACAGGAACTGCTCTGACCTTGGGGTAAAGAGACACACAAACTTCACTGACTGTGGGGTAAAGAGACAGACGAACACCATTGACTGTGGGGTAAGTCGACACACAAACTGCACTGAAAGTGGGGTAAAGTGACCCACGGTCTGCACTGTCTGTGGGGCAAAGTAATACACAAACTGAACCATCTGTGGGGTAAAGTGACACAGGAACTGCACTGACTGTGGGTAAAGTGACTCAGGAACTGCACTAACTGTGGGGAAAAGTGGCACAGGAACTGCACTATCTGTGGGGTAAAGGGACACAAAACCTGCACTGACATTGGGGTAAAGAGACAGAGGAACTGCACTGACAGTGGTGTAAAGTGTCGCAGGAACTGCACTGACTGTGGGGCATAGAGACACAGGAACTTCACTGACTTTGGGGTAAAGTGACCCAGGAACTGCACTGACAGTGGTGTAAAGTGACACAGGAGTTGTACTGACTGTGCTATAAAGTGTTACAGGAAATGCACTGACTGTGGGGTAAAGTGGCTCAGGAACTGCACTGACTGTGGGATATACTTACACACGAACTGCTCTGACTGTGGTCTAAAGAGACACAGGAACTGCACTGACTGTGGTGTAAAGTGACACACAAACTGCACTGACTGTGGGGTAAAGAGACACAGGAACTGCACTCACTGTGGCGTAAAGAGACACAGAAACTGCACTGACGATGGAGTAACGAGAAAAAGGAGATGCACTGAATGTGGTAAAAAGACACACAAACTTCACTGACTGTTGTTTAAATTGACACAGGAACTGCTCTGACCTTAGGGTAAAGAGACACAGGACCTTCACTGACTGTCGGTTAAAGTGACACAGGAACTGCACTGACAGTGGTGTAAAGTGATACAGTAGATGCACTGTCTGTCAGGTAAAGTGACAGAGGAACTGCACTGACTGTGGGGTAAAGTGACACAGGAATTGCACTGACTGCAGGGTAAAGCGACACAGGATCTGCACTGACTGGTGTAAAGAGATGCAGGAACTGCACTGACTGTGGGGTAAAACGGCACTGAAACTACACTGACTTTGGGGTAAAGTGACGCAGCACCTTCACTGACTGTCGGTTAAAATGACACAGGAACGGCACTGACAGTGGTGTAAAGTGACACAGGAGCAGCAATGTCTGTCGGGTAAATTAACACGGGAGTTGCACTGACTGTGGGGTAAAGCGCTACAGGAACTACACTGACTGTCGGTTAAGGTGACACAGGAACTGCACTGGCTTTTGGGTAAAGTGACAGAGGAGTTGCACTGACTGTGGGGTAATGTGGCTCAGGAACTGCACTGAGTGTGGGGTAAATTGGCACAGGAACTGCACTGAGTGTGGGGTAAATTGGCACAGGAACTGCACTGACTGTGGGGTAAATTGATACAGGAACTGCACTGGTGTTTGGGTAAAGTGACTCAGGAAATGCACTGACTGTGGGGTAAAGTGGCACAGGAAATGCACTGACTGTGGGGTAAAGTGACACAGGAACTGCACAGACTGGTGTAAATTGACGCAGGAACTGCACTGACTGTGGGGTAAAGAGACACAGGAACTGCACTGACAGTGGTGTAAAGTGACACAGGAGCAGCACTGTCTGTCGGGTAAAGTGACAGAGGAGTTGCACTGACTGTGGGGTAAAATGGAACAGGAACTGCACTGAGTGTGGGGTAAATTGTCACAGGAACTGCACTCACTGTGGGGTAATGTGACACAGGAACTGCACTGACTGAGGGGTAAAGTGAGACAGAAACTGCTCTGACTGTGCTAAAGTGACACACAAAATGCACTGACTGTTGAATAAAGTTCCACAGGACAAGTAATGACTGTGGGGAAAAGTGACACAGTAACTGCGCTGACTGTGGGTTATATTTACACACGAATTGCTCTGACTGTGGGCTAAAGAGACACAGGAACAACGCTGACAGTGGGGTAATGAGACACAGGAACTGCAATGACTGTGGGGTATATCGACACACAAACTGCACTGACTGTAGGTTAAAGTGAGCCACTACCTGAACTGTCTGTGAGACAAAGTAACACACAAACTGAACCATCAGTGTGGTAAACTGTCACAGGAGCTGCATTGACTGTGAGGTAAAGGGACACAGGAACTGCACTGACTGTGGGGTAATGTGACACAGGACCTTCACTGACTGTGGGGTAAAGAGACATATAATCTGCACTGACTGTTGGGTAAAGAGACAGACGAACTGCATTGACTGACAGGGTAAATCGACACACAACCTGCACTGACTGTGTTAAACTGACGCTGAACTGCACTGTCTGTGAGACTAAGTAATACACAAACTGCACCATCTGTGGGGTAAAGTGACACAGGAACTGCACTGACTGTGGGCTAAAGTGACACAAAACCTTCACTGACTGTGGTGTAAAGTGACACAGGACCTGCACTGACTGTGGGTTAAAATGACCCACGAACCGCACTGTCTGTGAGACTAAGTAACACACAAACTGCACCATCTGTGGGGTAAAGTGACACAGGAACTGCACTGACTTGGGCTAAAGTGGCACAGGACCTATACTGACTGTCGGTTAAAGTGACACAGGAGCAGGACAGCCTGTGGGGTAAAGTGACACAGGAACTGCACTGACTGTGGGGTAAAGTGGCACAGGAAATGCACTGACTGTGGGGTAAAGTGACACAGGAACTGCACAGACTGTGGGGTAAGGTGGCTCAGGAACTGCACTGACTGTGGGGTAAAGTGACACAGGAACTGCACTGACTGTGGGCAAAACCGACAGACAATCTGCACTGACTGTTGGGTAAGTGACACTGAAACTGCACTGACTGTGGTAAAGTGACACGCAAACTGGACTCACTGTTGTTTAAATTGACACAGGCACTGCTCTGACCTTGGGGTAAAGAGACACACAAACTTCACTGACTGTGGGGTAAAGAGACAGACGAACACCATTGACTGTGGGGTAAGTCGACACACAAACTGCACTGAAAGTGGGGTAAAGTGACCCACGGTCTGCACTGTCTGTGGGGCAAAGTAATACACAAACTGAACCATCTGTGGGGTAAAGTGACACAGGAACTGCACTGACTGTGGGTAAAGTGACTCAGGAACTGCACTAACTGTGGGGAAAAGTGGCACAGGAACTGCACTATCTGTGGGGTAAAGGGACACAAAACCTGCACTGACATTGGGGTAAAGAGACAGAGGAACTGCACTGACAGTGGTGTAAAGTGTCGCAGGAACTGCACTGACTGTGGGGCATAGAGACACAGGAACTTCACTGACTTTGGGGTAAAGTGACCCAGGAACTGCACTGACAGTGGTGTAAAGTGACACAGGAGTTGTACTGACTGTGCTATAAAGTGTTACAGGAAATGCACTGACTGTGGGGTAAAGTGGCTCAGGAACTGCACTGACTGTGGGATATACTTACACACGAACTGCTCTGACTGTGGTCTAAAGAGACACAGGAACTGCACTGACTGTGGTGTAAAGTGACACACAAACTGCACTGACTGTGGGGTAAAGAGACACAGGAACTGCACTCACTGTGGCGTAAAGAGACACAGAAACTGCACTGACGATGGAGTAACGAGAAAAAGGAGATGCACTGAATGTGGTAAAAAGACACACAAACTTCACTGACTGTTGTTTAAATTGACACAGGAACTGCTCTGACCTTAGGGTAAAGAGACACAGGACCTTCACTGACTGTCGGTTAAAGTGACACAGGAACTGCACTGACAGTGGTGTAAAGTGATACAGTAGATGCACTGTCTGTCAGGTAAAATGACAGAGGAACTGCACTGACTGTGGGGTAAAGTGACACAGGAATTGCACTGACTGCAGGGTAAAGCGACACAGGATCTGCACTGACTGGTGTATAGAGACGCAGGAACTGCACTGACTGTGGGGTAAAGAGACATATAATCTGCACTGACTGTTGGGTAAAGAGACAGACGAACTGCATTGACTGACAGGGTAAATCGACACACAACCTGCACTGACTGTGTTAAACTGACGCTGAACTGCACTGTCTGTGAGACTAAGTAATACACAAACTGCACCATCTGTGGGGTAAAGTGACACAGGAACTGCACTGACTGTGGGCTAAAGTGACACAAAACCTTCACTGACTGTGGTGTAAAGTGACACAGGACCTGCACTGACTGTGGGTTAAAATGACCCACGAACCGCACTGTCTGTGAGACTAAGTAACACACAAACTGCACCATCTGTGGGGTAAAGTGACACAGGAACTGCACTGACTTGGGCTAAAGTGGCACAGGACCTATACTGACTGTCGGTTAAAGTGACACAGGAGCAGGACAGCCTGTGGGGTAAAGTGACACAGGAACTGCACTGACTGTGGGGTAAAGTGGCACAGGAAATGCACTGACTGTGGGGTAAAGTGACACAGGAACTGCACAGACTGTGGGGTAAGGTGGCTCAGGAACTGCACTGACTGTGGGGTAAAGTGACACAGGAACTGCACTGACTGTGGGCAAAACCGACAGACAATCTGCACTGACTGTTGGGTAAGTGACACTGAAACTGCACTGACTGTGGTAAAGTGACACGCAAACTGGACTCACTGTTGTTTAAATTGACACAGGCACTGCTCTGACCTTGGGGTAAAGAGACACACAAACTTCACTGACTGTGGGGTAAAGAGACAGACGAACACCATTGACTGTGGGGTAAGTCGACACACAAACTGCACTGAAAGTGGGGTAAAGTGACCCACGGTCTGCACTGTCTGTGGGGCAAAGTAATACACAAACTGAACCATCTGTGGGGTAAAGTGACACAGGAACTGCACTGACTGTGGGTAAAGTGACTCAGGAACTGCACTAACTGTGGGGAAAAGTGGCACAGGAACTGCACTATCTGTGGGGTAAAGGGACACAAAACCTGCACTGACATTGGGGTAAAGAGACAGAGGAACTGCACTGACAGTGGTGTAAAGTGTCGCAGGAACTGCACTGACTGTGGGGCATAGAGACACAGGAACTTCACTGACTTTGGGGTAAAGTGACCCAGGAACTGCACTGACAGTGGTGTAAAGTGACACAGGAGTTGTACTGACTGTGCTATAAAGTGTTACAGGAAATGCACTGACTGTGGGGTAAAGTGGCTCAGGAACTGCACTGACTGTGGGATATACTTACACACGAACTGCTCTGACTGTGGTCTAAAGAGACACAGGAACTGCACTGACTGTGGTGTAAAGTGACACACAAACTGCACTGACTGTGGGGTAAAGAGACACAGGAACTGCACTCACTGTGGCGTAAAGAGACACAGAAACTGCACTGACGATGGAGTAACGAGAAAAAGGAGATGCACTGAATGTGGTAAAAAGACACACAAACTTCACTGACTGTTGTTTAAATTGACACAGGAACTGCTCTGACCTTAGGGTAAAGAGACACAGGACCTTCACTGACTGTCGGTTAAAGTGACACAGGAACTGCACTGACAGTGGTGTAAAGTGATACAGTAGATGCACTGTCTGTCAGGTAAAATGACAGAGGAACTGCACTGACTGTGGGGTAAAGTGACACAGGAATTGCACTGACTGCAGGGTAAAGCGACACAGGATCTGCACTGACTGGTGTATAGAGACGCAGGAACTGCACTGACTGTGGGGTAAAGAGACATATAATCTGCACTGACTGTTGGGTAAAGAGACAGACGAACTGCATTGACTGACAGGGTAAATCGACACACAACCTGCACTGACTGTGTTAAACTGACGCTGAACTGCACTGTCTGTGAGACTAAGTAATACACAAACTGCACCATCTGTGGGGTAAAGTGACACAGGAACTGCACTGACTGTGGGCTAAAGTGACACAAAACCTTCACTGACTGTGGTGTAAAGTGACACAGGACCTGCACTGACTGTGGGTTAAAATGACCCACGAACCGCACTGTCTGTGAGACTAAGTAACACACAAACTGCACCATCTGTGGGGTAAAGTGACACAGGAACTGCACTGACTTGGGCTAAAGTGGCACAGGACCTATACTGACTGTCGGTTAAAGTGACACAGGAGCAGGACAGCCTGTGGGGTAAAGTGACACAGGAACTGCACTGACTGTGGGGTAAAGTGGCACAGGAAATGCACTGACTGTGGGGTAAAGTGACACAGGAACTGCACAGACTGTGGGGTAAGGTGGCTCAGGAACTGCACTGACTGTGGGGTAAAGTGACACAGGAACTGCACTGACTGTGGGCAAAACCGACAGACAATCTGCACTGACTGTTGGGTAAGTGACACTGAAACTGCACTGACTGTGGTAAAGTGACACGCAAACTGGACTCACTGTTGTTTAAATTGACACAGGCACTGCTCTGACCTTGGGGTAAAGAGACACACAAACTTCACTGACTGTGGGGTAAAGAGACAGACGAACACCATTGACTGTGGGGTAAGTCGACACACAAACTGCACTGAAAGTGGGGTAAAGTGACCCACGGTCTGCACTGTCTGTGGGGCAAAGTAATACACAAACTGAACCATCTGTGGGGTAAAGTGACACAGGAACTGCACTGACTGTGGGTAAAGTGACTCAGGAACTGCACTAACTGTGGGGAAAAGTGGCACAGGAACTGCACTATCTGTGGGGTAAAGGGACACAAAACCTGCACTGACATTGGGGTAAAGAGACAGAGGAACTGCACTGACAGTGGTGTAAAGTGTCGCAGGAACTGCACTGACTGTGGGGCATAGAGACACAGGAACTTCACTGACTTTGGGGTAAAGTGACCCAGGAACTGCACTGACAGTGGTGTAAAGTGACACAGGAGTTGTACTGACTGTGCTATAAAGTGTTACAGGAAATGCACTGACTGTGGGGTAAAGTGGCTCAGGAACTGCACTGACTGTGGGATATACTTACACACGAACTGCTCTGACTGTGGTCTAAAGAGACACAGGAACTGCACTGACTGTGGTGTAAAGTGACACACAAACTGCACTGACTGTGGGGTAAAGAGACACAGGAACTGCACTCACTGTGGCGTAAAGAGACACAGAAACTGCACTGACGATGGAGTAACGAGAAAAAGGAGATGCACTGAATGTGGTAAAAAGACACACAAACTTCACTGACTGTTGTTTAAATTGACACAGGAACTGCTCTGACCTTAGGGTAAAGAGACACAGGACCTTCACTGACTGTCGGTTAAAGTGACACAGGAACTGCACTGACAGTGGTGTAAAGTGATACAGTAGATGCACTGTCTGTCAGGTAAAATGACAGAGGAACTGCACTGACTGTGGGGTAAAGTGACACAGGAATTGCACTGACTGCAGGGTAAAGCGACACAGGATCTGCACTGACTGGTGTATAGAGACGCAGGAACTGCACTGACTGTGGGGTAAAACGGCACTGAAACTACACTGACTTTGGGGTAAAGTGACGCAGCACCTTCACTGACTGTCGGTTAAAGTGACACAGGAACGGCACTGACAGTGATGTAAAGTGACACAGGAGCAGCAATGTCTGTCGGGTAAATTAACACAGGAGTTGCACTGACTGTGGGGTAAAGTGCTACAGGAGCTACACTGACTGTCGGTTAAGGTGACACAGGAACTGCACTGGCTTTTGGGTAAAGTGACAGAGGAGTTGCACTGACTGTGGGGTAATGTGGCTCAGGAACTGCACTGAGTGTGGGGTAAATTGGCACAGGAACTGTACTGAGTGTGGGGTAAATTGGCACAGGAACTGCACTGGTGTTTGGGTAAAGTGACACAGGAACTGCACAGACTGGTGTAAATTGACGCAGGAACTGCACTGACTGTGGGGTAAAGAGACACAGGAACTGCACTGACAGTGGTGTAAAGTGACACAGGAGCAGCACTGTCTGTCGAGTAAAGTGACAGAGGAGTTGCACTGACTGTGGGGTAAAATGGAACAGGAATTGCACTGAGTGTGGGGTAAATTGTCACAGGAACTGCACTCACTGTGGGGTAATGTGACACAGGAACTGCACTAACTGAGGGGTAAAGTGAGACAGAAACTGCTCTGACTGTGCTAAAGTGACACACAAAATGCACTGACTGTTGAATAAAGTTCCACAGGACAAGAATGACTGTGGGGAAAAGTGACACAGTAACTGCGCTGACTGTGGGTTATATTTACACACGAATTGCTCTGACTGTGGGCTAAAGAGACACAGGAACAACGCTGACAGTGGGATAATGAGACACAGGAACTGCAATGACTGTGGGGTATATCGACACACAAACTGCACTGACTGTAGGTTAAAGTGAGCCACTACCTGAACTGTCTGTGAGACAAAGTAACACACAAACTGAACCATCAGTGTGGTAAACTGTCACAGGAGCTGCATTGACTGTGAGGTAAAGGGACACAGGAACTGCACTGACTGTGGGGTAATGTGACACAGGACCTTCACTGACTGTGGGGTAAAGAGACATATAATCTGCACTGACTGTTGGGTAAAGAGACAGACGAACTGCATTGACTGACAGGGTAAATCGACACACAACCTGCACTGACTGTGTTAAACTGACGCTGAACTGCACTGTCTGTGAGACTAAGTAATACACAAACTGCACCATCTGTGGGGTAAAGTGACACAGGAACTGCACTGACTGTGGGCTAAAGTGACACAAAACCTTCACTGACTGTGGTGTAAAGTGACACAGGACCTGCACTGACTGTGGGTTAAAATGACCCACGAACCGCACTGTCTGTGAGACTAAGTAACACACAAACTGCACCATCTGTGGGGTAAAGTGACACAGGAACTGCACTGACTTGGGCTAAAGTGGCACAGGACCTATACTGACTGTCGGTTAAAGTGACACAGGAGCAGGACAGCCTGTGGGGTAAAGTGACACAGGAACTGCACTGACTGTGGGGTAAAGTGGCACAGGAAATGCACTGACTGTGGGGTAAAGTGACACAGGAACTGCACAGACTGTGGGGTAAGGTGGCTCAGGAACTGCACTGACTGTGGGGTAAAATGACACAGGAACTGCACTGACTGTGTGGTAATGTGACACAGGACCTTCACTGACTGTGGTATAAAGTGACACAGCAACTGTACTGACTGTGGGGTAAAGAGACATATAATCTGCACTGACTGTTGGGTAAAGAGACAGACGAACTGCATTGACTGACGGGGTAAATCGACACACAAACCGCACTGACTGTGTTAAAGTGACCCTGAACTGCACTGTCTGTGAGACTAAGTAATACACAAACTGCACCATCTGTTGGATAAAGTGACACAGGAGCTGCACTGACTGTGGGTTAAAATGACCCACGAACCGCACTGTCGGTGAGACTAAGTAACACACAAACTGCACTATCTGTGGGGTAAAGTGACACAGGAACTGCACTGACTTGGGCTAAAGTGGCACAGGACCTACACTAACTGTCGGATAAAGTGAGACAGGAGCTGCACTAACTGTGGGGTAAAGCGACACAGGAACTGCACTGACTGTGGGGTAAAGTGACACATGAAGTGCACTGACTGTGGGGTACAGTGACACAGTAACTGCACTGAATGTGGGTTATAGTTACACACAAACCGCTCTGACTGTGGGCTAAAGAGACACAGGAATTGCGCTGACTGTGGGCAAAACCGACAGACAATCTGCACTGACTGTTGGGTAAGTGACACTGAAACTGCACTGACTGTGGTAAAGTGACACGCAAACTGGACTCACTGTTGTTTAAATTGACACAGGAACTGCTCTGACCTTGGGGTAAAGAGACACACAAACTTCACTGACTGTGGGGTAAAGAGACAGACGAACACCATTGACTGTGGGGTAAGTCGACACACAAACTGCACTGAAAGTGGGGTAAAGTGACCCACGGTCTGCACTGTCTGTGGGGCAAAGTAATACACAAACTGAACCATCTGTGGGGTAAAGTGACACAGGAACTGCACTGACTGTGGGTAAAGTGACTCAGGAACTGCACTAACTGTGGGGAAAAGTGGCACAGGAACTGCACTATCTGTGGGGTAAAGGGACACAAAACCTGCACTGACATTGGGGTAAAGAGACAGAGGAACTGCACTGACAGTGGTGTAAAGTGTCGCAGGAACTGCACTGACTGTGGGGCATAGAGACACAGGAACTTCACTGACTTTGGGGTAAAGTGACCCAGGAACTGCACTGACAGTGGTGTAAAGTGACACAGGAGTTGTACTGACTGTGCTATAAAGTGTTACAGGAAATGCACTGACTGTGGGGTAAAGTGGCTCAGGAACTGCACTGACTGTGGGATATACTTACACACGAACTGCTCTGACTGTGGTGTAAAGTGACACACAAACTGCACTGACTGTGGGGTAAAGAGACACAGGAACTGCACTCACTGTGGCGTAAAGAGACACAGAAACTGCACTGACGATGAAGTAACGAGAAAAAGGAGATGCACTGAATGTGGTAAACAGACACACAAACTTCACTGACTGTTGTTTAAATTGACACAGGAACTGCTCTGACCTTAGGGTAAAGAGACACAGGACCTTCACTGACTGTCGGTTAAAGTGACACAGGAACTGCACTGACAGTGGTGTAAAGTGATACAGTAGATGCACTGTCTGTCAGGTAAAATGATAGAGGAACTGCACTGACTGTGGGGTAAAGTGACACAGGAATTGCACTGACTGCAGGGTAAAGCGACACAGGATCTGCACTGACTGGTGTATAGAGACGCAGGAACTGCACTGACTGTGGGGTAAAACGGCACTGAAACTACACTGACTTTGGGGTAAAGTGACGCAGCACCTTCACTGACTGTCGGTTAAAGTGACACAGGAACGGCACTGACAGTGATGTAAAGTGACACAGGAGCAGCAATGTCTGTCGGGTAAATTAACACAGGAGTTGCACTGACTGTGGGGTAAAGTGCTACAGGAACTACACTGACTGTCGGTTAAGGTGACACAGGAACTGCACTGGCTTTTGGGTAAAGTGACAGAGGAGTTGCACTGACTGTGGGGTAATGTGGCTCAGGAACTGCACTGAGTGTGGGGTAAATTGGCACAGGAACTGTACTGAGTGTGGGGTAAATTGGCACAGGAACTGCACTGGTGTTTGGGTAAAGTGACTCAGGAAATGCACTGACTGTGGGGTAAAGTGACACAAGAACTGCACAGACTGGTGTAAATTGACGCAGGAACTGCACTGACTGTGGGGTAAAGAGACACAGGAACTGCACTGACAGTGGTGTAAAGTGACACAGGAGCAGCACTGTCTGTCGGGTAAAGTGACAGAGGAGTTGCACTGACTGTGGGGTAAAATGGAACAGGAATTGCACTGAGTGTGGGGTAAATTGTCACAGGAACTGCACTCACTGTGGGGTAATGTGACACAGGAACTGCACTAACTGAGGGGTAAAGTGAGACAGAAACTGCTCTGACTGTGCTAAAGTGACACACAAAATGCACTGACTGTTGAATAAAGTTCCACAGGACAAGAATGACTGTGGGGAAAAGTGACACAGTAACTGCGCTGACTGTGGGTTATATTTACACACGAATTGCTCTGAATGTGGGCTAAAGAGACACAGGAACAACGCTGACAGTGGGGTAATGAGACACAGGAACTGCAATGACTGTGGGGTATATCGACACACAAACTGCACTGACTGTAGGTTAAAGTGAGCCACTACCTGAACTGTCTGTGAGACAAAGTAACACACAAACTGAACCATCAGTGTGGTAAACTGTCACAGGAGCTGCATTGACTGTGAGGTAAAGTGACACAGGAACTGCACTGACTGTGGGGTAATGTGACACAGGACCTTCACTGACTGTGGGGTAAAGAGACATATAATCTGCACTGACTGTTGGGTAAAGAGACAGACGAACTGCATTGACTGACAGGGTAAATCGACACACAACCTGCACTGACTGTGTTAAACTGACCCTGAACTGCACTGTCTGTGAGACTAAGTAATACACAAACTGCACCATCTGTGGGGTAAAGTGACACAGGAACTGCACTGACTGTGGGTTAAAATGGCCCACGAACCGCACTGTCTGTGAGACTAAGTAACACACAAACTGCACCATCTGTGGGGTAAAGTGACACAGGAACTGCACTGACTTGGGCTAAAGTGGCACAGGACCTATACTGACTGTCGGTTAAAGTGACACAGGAGCAGGACAGCCTGTGGGGTAAAGTGACACAGGAACTGCACTGACTGTGGGGTAAAGTGGCACAGGAAATGCACTGACTGTGGGGTAAAGTGACACAGGAACTGCACAGACTGTGGGGTAAGGTGGCTCAGGAACTGCACTGACTGTGGGGTAAAGTGACACAGGAACTGCACTGACTGTGTGGTAATGTGACACAGGAACTGCACTGACTGTGGGGTAAAGTGGCACAGGAAATGCACTGACTGTGGGGTAAAGTGACACAGGAACTGCACTGACTGTGTGGTAATGTGACACAGGACCTTCACTGACTGTGGTGTAAAGTGACACAGCAACTGTACTGACTGTGGGGTAAAGAGACATATAATCTGCACTGACTGCTGGGTAAAGAGACAGACGAACTGCATTGACTGACAGGGTAAATCGACACACAAACCGCACTGACTGTGTTAAAGTGACCCACGAACTGCACTGTCTGTGAGACTAAGTAATACACAAACTGCACCATCTGTGGGGTAAAGTGACACAGGAACTGCACTGACTGTGGGCTAAAGTGACACAAAACCTTCACTGACTGTGGTGTAAAGTGACACAGGACCTGCACTGACTGTGGGTTAAAATGACCCACGAACCGCACTGTCTGTGAGACTAAGTAACACACAAACTGCACCATCTGTGGGGTAAAGTGACACAGGAACTGCACTGACTTGGGCTAAAGTGGCACAGGACCTACACTGACTGTCGGTTCAAGTGACACAGGAGCAGGACAGTCTGTGGAGTAAAGTGACACAGGAACTGCACTGACTGTGGGGTAAAGTGGCAAAGGAAATGCACTGACTGTGGGGTAAAGTGACACAGGATCTGCACCGACTGTGGGGTAAAGTAGCACAGGAAATGCACCGACTGTGGAGTAAAGTGGCTCAGGAGCTGCACTGACTGTGGGTTATACTTACGCACGATCTGCTCTGACGGAGGTCTAAAGAGACACACGAACTGCTCTGACTGTGGGTTAAAGCGACACAGGAACTGCACTGATTGTGTGGTAAATTGACACACAAGCTGCACTCACTGTGGGGTACAGCGACACGGGAAGAGCACTATCTGTGTGGTAAAATGACACAGGAATTGCACTGACTGTGGGGCAAAGTGACACAGGACCTGCACTGACTGAGGGGTAAAGCGACACATGAAGTGCACTGACTGTGGGGTACAATGACACAGTAACTGCACTGACTGTGGGTTATACTTACACAGGAATCGCTCTGACTGTGGGCTAAAGAGACACAGGAACTGCGCTGACTGTGGGGTAATGAGACACAGGAACTGCACTGACTGTGGGCAAAACCGACAGACAATCTGCACTGACTGTTGGGAAAGTGACACTGAAAATGCACTGACTGTGGTAAAGTGACACATAAACTGCACTCACTGTTGTTTAAATTGGCACAGGAACTGCACTGACCTTGGGGTAAAGAGACACACAAACTGCAGTGATTGTGGGGTACAGTGACACAGTAACTGCACTGACTGTGGGTTATACTTGCACACGAATTGCTCTGACTGTGGGCTAAAGAGACACAGGAATCGCTCTGACTGTGGGCTAAAGACACAGGAACTGCGCTGACTGTGGGGTAATGAGACACAGCAACTGCACTGATTGTGGGCAAAACCAACAGACAATCTGCACTGACTGTTGGGAAAGTGACACTGAAACTGCACTGACTGGTAAAGTGACACACAAACTGCATTCACTGTTGTTTAAATTGACACAGGAACTGCACTGACTTTGGGCTAAAGTGATACAGGACCTTCACTGACTGTCGGTTAAAGTGACACAGGAACTGCACTGACAGTGGTGTAAAGTGACAGAGGAACTGCACTGACTGTGGGGTAAAGTGACACAGGATCTGCACTGACTGTGGGGTAAAGTGACACAGGAATTGCACTGACTGCAGGGTAAAGTGACACAGGATCTGCACTGACTGGTGTAAAGAGACACAGGAATTGCACTGACTGTGAGGTAAAGTGGCACAGAAACTACACTGACTTTGGGGTAAAGTGACACAGGACCTTCACTGATTGTCGGTTAAAGTGACACAGGAACTGCACTGACAGTGGTGTAAAGTGACACAGGAGCAGCACTGTCTGTCGGGTAAAGTGACAGAGGAGTTGCACAGACTGTGGGGTAAAGTGGCTCAGGAACTGCACTGAGTGTGGGGTAAATTAGCACAGGAGCTGCACTCATTGTGGGGTAAAGCGACACAGTAGCTGCACTGACTGATGTGTAACGTGACACAGATACTGCACTAACTGAGGGGTAAACTGAGACAGAAACTGCTCTGACTGTGCACAAGTGACACACGAAATGGAAAGACTGTTGATTAAAGTTCCACAGGACCTGCATTGACTGTGGGGTAAAGCGACACATGGACTGCACTAACTGTGGGGTACAGTGACACAGTAACTGCACTGACTGTGGGTTATACTTACACACGAATTGCTCTGACTGTGGGCTAAAGAGACATAGGAACTGCGCTGGCTATGGGGTAATGAGACACAGGAACTGCACTGACTGTGGGCTAAACCGACAGACAATCTGCACTGACTGTTCAGAAAGTGACACTGAAACTGCACTGACTGTGGTGTAAAGTGACACACAAACTGCACTCACTGTGTTTAAATTGACACAGGAAATGCTCTGACCTTGGGGTAAAGAAACACACAAACTGCACTGACTGTGGGGTAAAGAGACAGACGAACACCATTGACTGTGGGGTAAGTCGACATACAAACTGCACTGACCGTGGGGCAAAGTGACCAACGGTCTGCCCTGTCTGTGGGGCAGAGTAACACACAAACTGCACCATCTGTGGAGTAAAGTGACACAGGAACTGCACTGACAGTGGTGTAAAGTGACACAGGGATTGCACTGACTTTGGGTTAAAGTGACACAAGGACTGTTCTGACTGTGGGGTAAAGTGACACAGGAACTGCACTGACTGTAGGGTAAAGTGACACACAAACTGCACTAGCTACGGGGTAATGAGACACAGGAACTGCACTGACTGTGGGTTAATCTGACAGACAAATTGCCCTGACTGTTGGGTAAAGTGACTCAGGAACTGCACTGACTGTAGGGTAAATCGACACACAAACTGCATTGACTGTGGGGTAAAGTGACACAGGATCTGCACTGACTGTGATGTATGGTGACTCAAGACCTGCACTGACTGCGGGGTAAAGTGATTCAGGAACTGCACTGACTGTGGTGTAAATTGATGCAGGAGCAGCACTGTCTGTCGGGTAAAGTGACAGAGGAACTGCACTGACTGTGGGGTAAAGTGACACAGGAATTGCACTGACTGCGGGTTAAAGCGACACAGGATCTGCACTGACTGGTGTAAAGAGACGCAGGAACTGCACTGACTGTGGGGTAAAGTGGCACAGAAACTACACTGACTGTGGGGTAAAGGGCACAGCAACTGCACTGACTGTGGGGTAAAGTGGCACAGAAACTACACTGACATTGGGGTAAAGTGACAGAGGAACTTCACTGACTGTCGGTTATAGTGATACAGGAGCAGCACTGTCTGTCGGGTAAAGTGACAGAGGAGTTGCACTGACATAGGGGTAAAGTGGCACAGGTACAGCACTCACTGTGGGATAAGGTGACACAGGAACTGCACTGACTGAGAGGTAACGTGACACAGGAACTGCTGTGTCTGTGCTAAAGTGACACACAAAATGCACTTACTGTTGATCAAAGTTCAAGGACCTGTAATGACAGTGGGGTAAAGCGACACATGAAGTGCACTGACTGTGGGGTACAGTGACACAGTAACTGCACTGACTGTGGGTTATACTTACACACGAATCGCTCTGACTGTGGGCTAAAGAGACACGTGAACTGCGCTGACTGTGGGGTAATGAGAAACAGGAACTGCACTGACCGTGGGCTAAACCGACAGACAAACTGCACTGACTGTTCGGAAAGTGACACTGAAACTGCACTGACTGTGGTAAGGTGACACACAAACTGCACTCACTGTTGTTTAAATTGTCACAGAAACTGCTCTGACCTTGGGGTAAAGAGACACACAAACTGCACTGACTGTGGGGTAAAGAGACAGACGAACGCCATTGACTGTGGAGTAGGTCGACACACAAACTGCACTGACTGTGGGGTAAAGTGACCCATGGTCTGCACTGTCTGTGGGGCAAAGTAACACACAAAATGCACCATCTGTGGGGTAAAGTGACACAGAACTGCACTGACTGTGGGGTAAAGTGGCACACAATCTGCACTGACTTTGGGGCAAAGAGACAGACGAACTGCATTGACTGTGGGGTAAATCGACACACAAACTGCACTGACTGTGGGTTAAATTGACCCACTACCTGCACTGTCTGTGAGACTAAGTAATACACAAACTGCACAATCAGTGTGGTAAACTGACACAGGAGCTGCATTGACTGTGGGGTAATGTGACACAGGACCTTCACTGACTGTGGTGTAAAGTGACACAGGAGCTGCACTGACTGTGAGTTAAAATGACCCACGAAAAGGCACTGTCTGTGAGACTAAGTAACACACAAAATGCACCATCTGTGGGGTAAAGTGACACAGGAACTGCACTGACTTGGGCTAAAGTGGCACAGGACCTACATTGACTGTCGGTTAAACTGATACAGGAGCAGGACAGTCTGTGGGGTAAAGTGACACAGGAACTGCACTGACTGTGGGGTAACGTGGCACATGAAGTGCAATGACTGCGGGGTAAAGTGGCTCAGGAACTGCACTGACTGTGGGGTAAATTGGCACAGGAAATGCACTGACTGTGGGGTAAAGTGACACAGGAACTGCACCGACTGTGGGGTAAAGTGGCACAGGAAATGCACTGACTGTGGGGTAAAGTGGCTCAGGAACTGCACTGACTGTGGGGTAAAGTGGCTCAGGAACTGCTCTGACTGTGAGTTATACTTACACACGAACTGCTCTGACTTTGGTCTAAAGAGACACAGGAACTGCAATGACTGTGGTGTAAAGTGACAGACAAACTGCACTGACTGTGGGGCAAAGCGACACAAGAACTGCTCTGATTGTGTGGTAAATTGACAAACAAGCTGCACTGACTGTGGGGTACAGCGACACAGGAAGAGCACTATCTGTGGGGCAAAGTGACACAGGAACTGCACTGACTGTGGTGTAAAGTGAAACAGGGATTGCACTGTCTTTGGGTTAAAGTGTCTCAAGGACTGCTCTGCTGTGGGGTAAAGTGACACAGGAACTGCACTGACTGTAGGGTAAAGTGACACACAAACTGCACTGACTATGAGGTAATGAGACACAGGAACTGCACTGACTGTGGGTTAAACCGACAGACACACTGTCCTGACTGTTGGGTAAAGTGACACTGAAACTGCACTGACTGTGGTAAAGTGACACACAAACTGCACTGACAGTTATTTAAATTGTCACAGGATCTGCTCTGACTTTGGGGTAAATCGACACACAAGCTGCAGTGACTGTGGGGTAAACTGACCCACGGTCTGAACTGTCTGTGGGACAAAGTAACTGACAAACTGCAGCATCAGTGTGGTAAACTGACACAGGGACTGCATTGACTGTGAGGTAAAGTGACACAGGAACTGCACTGACTGTTTAGTAATGTGGCACAGGAACTGCACTCACTGTGGGGTAAAGTGACACAGGCCCTTCACTGACTGTGGTGTAAAGTGAGACAGGAACTGCACTGACTGTGGGGTAAAGTGACTCAGGAACTGCACTGATTGTGGGGTAAAGTGGCAAAGCAATGCACTGAGTGTCGGGTAAAGTGACACACGAACTGTGTTGACCGTGGTGTAAGGTGACACAGGAACTGCGCTGAAAGTGCGGTAAAGTGACTCAGGAACTGCACTGACTGTGGTGTAAAGAGATATATAATCTGCACTGACTGTTGGGTAAAGTGGCAGAGGAACTGCACTGA
Source organism: Carcharodon carcharias (assembly GCF_017639515.1). Lineage (NCBI taxonomy): Eukaryota > Metazoa > Chordata > Chondrichthyes > Lamniformes > Lamnidae > Carcharodon > Carcharodon carcharias. The sequence continues at coordinate 63,168,506 of NC_054479.1, forward strand.
CTGTGGGGTAAAGTGGCAGAAGAAATGCACTGAGTGTCGGGTAAAGTGACACACGAACTCTGTTGACCGTGGTGTAAGGTGACACAGGAACTGCGCTGAAAGTGCGGTAAAGTGACTCAGGAACTGCACTGACTGTGGTGTAAAGAGATATATAATCTGCATTGACTGTGAGGTAAAGTGACACAGGAACTGCACTGACTGTGGGGTAAAGTGACTCTGGAACTGCACTGATTGTGGGGTAAAGTGGCACAGGCAATGCACTGAGTGTCGGGTAAAGTGACACACGAACTGTGTTGACCGTGGTGTAAGGTGACACAGGAACTACGCTGAAAGTGTATTAAAGTGACCCTGAACTGCACTGTCTGTGAGACTAAGTAATACACAAACTGCACCATCTGTGGGGTAAAGTGACACAGGAACTGCACTGACTGTGGGGTAAAGTGGCAGAGGAACTGCACTGACTGTGGGGTAATGTGGCACAGGAACTGCACTGACTGTGGGGTAATGTGGCACAGGAACTGCACTCACTGTGGGGTAAAGTGACACAGGACCTTCACTGACTGTGGTGTAAATGACACAGGAACTGCATTGACTGTGGGGTAAAGTGACTCAGGAACTGCAATGAATGTGGTGTAAAGAGACTCATAATCTGCACAGACTGTTGGGTAAAGAGACAGACGAACTGCATTGACTGTGGGGTAAATCGACACACAAACTGCACTGACTGTGGGGTAAAGTGACCCACGAACTGCACTGTCTGTGACACAAAGTAACACACAAACTGCACCATCTGTGGGGTAAAGTGACACAGGAACTTCACTGACTTGGGCTAAAGTGGCACAGGACCTGCACTGACTGTCAGTTAAAATGACACAGGAGCTGTACTGACTGTGGGGTAAATTGGTACAGGAACTGCACTGGCGTTTGGGTAAAGTGACACAGGAGCTGCACTGACTGTGGGGTAAAGTGACACAGGAACTGCATTGACTGTGGGGTAAAGTGACACAAGAGCAGCACTGACTGTGGGGTAAATTGATACAGGAACTGCATTGACTGGGGTAAAGTGGCTCAGGAACTGCACTGACTGTGGGGTGCCGTGACACAGTAACTGCACTGACTGTGGGTTATACTAACACATGAACTGCTCTGATTGTAGTCTAAAGAGACACCGGAACTGCACTGACTGTGGTGTAAAGTGACACACAAACTGCACTGACTGTGGGGTACAGAAACACATGAACTGCACTGACTGTGGGGTAAAGCGACACAGGAACTGCTCTGATTGTGTGATAAATTGACACACAAGCTGCACTGACTGTGGGGTACAGCGACACAGGAAGAACACTGTCTGTGTGGTAAAATGACACAGGAATTGCACTGACTGTGGGGCAAAGTGACACAGGAACTGCACTGACTGTAGGGTAAAGTGACACACAAACTGCACTGACTATGGGGTAATGAGACACAGGAACTGCACTGACTGTGGGTTAAACCGACAGACACACTGTCCTGACTGTTAGGTAAAGTGACACTGAAACTGCACTGATTGTGGTAAAGTGCCACACAAACTGCATTAACAGTGATTTAAATTGTCGCAGGAACTGCTCTGACTTTGGGGTAAATCGACACACAAGCTGCAGTGACTGTGAGGTAAACTGACCCACGGTTTGCACTGCCTGTGGGGCAAAGTAACAGGCAAACCGCACCATCAGTCTGATAAACTGACACAGGAACTGCATTGACTGTGAGGTAAAGTGACACAGGAACTGCACTGACTGTCGGTTAAGGTGACACAGGAACTGCACTGGCTTTTGGGTAAAGTGACACAGGAACTGCACTGACTGTGGGGTAAGGTGGCACCGGTACTGCACTCATGGTGGGGTAAAGTGACACAGGAGCTGCACTGACTGTGGGGTAAAGTGACTCAGGAAATGCATTGACTGTGGGGTAAAGTAACACAGTAACTGCACTGACTGTGGGTTATATTTACACACAAACTGCTCTGACTGTGGACTAAAGAGACACAGGAACTGCACTGACTGTGGTCTAAAGAGACACAGGAACTGCACTGACTGTGGGGTACAGAGGCACATGAACTGCACTGACTGTGGGGTAAAGCGACACAGGAACTGCACTGATTGTATGGTAAACTGACACACAAACTGCGCTGTCTGTGAGGTATAGCGACACAGGAAGAGCACTGTCTGTGGTAAAATGACGCAGGAACTGCACTTACTGTGGAGTAAAGTGACACAGGAACTGCACTGACTGTGGTGTAAAGTGACACAGGGATTGCACAGACTTTGGGTTAAAGTGACACAAGGACTGCTCTGACTGTGGGGTAAAGTGACACAGGAACTGCACTGACTGTAGGGTAAAGTGACACAAAAACTGCACTGACTGTGGGGTAATGAGACACAGGAACTGCACTGACTGTGGGATAAACTGACAGACAAACTGCCCTGACTGTTGGGTAAAGTGACACTGAAACTGCACTGACTGTGGTAAAGTGACACACAAATTGCACTGACTGTTGTTTAAATTGACGCAGGAACTGTTCTGACTTTGGGGTAAATCGACACACAAGCTGCAGTGCCTGTGGGTTAAAGTGGCACAGGAAATGCACTGAGTGTGGGGTAAAGTGACTCAGGAACTGCACTGACTGTGGGGTAATTTGATGCAGGAACTGCACTGGCGTTTGGGTAAAGTGACACAGGAACTGCACTGACTGTGCGGTAAAGTGGCACAGGAAATGCACTAAGTCTGGGGTAAAGTGACACAGGAAATGTACTGACTGTGGGGTAAAGTGACACAGGAACTGCATTGACTGTGAAGTAAAGTGACACGGGAACTGCATTGACTGTGAAGTAAAGTGACACAGGAACTGCCCTGACTTTGGGGTAAAATGACTCAGGAACTGCACTGATTGTGCGGTAAAGAGACAGATGAACTGCATTGACTCTGGGGTAATTCGACACACAAACTGCACTGACTGTGGTTTAAAGTGACACAGGGATTGCACTGACTTTGGGTTAAAGTGACACAAGGACTGCTCTGACTGTGGGGTAAAGTGACACAGGAACTGCACTGACTGTAGGGTAAAGTGACACACAAACTGCACTGACTGTGGGGTAATGAGACACAGGAACTGCACTGACTGTGGGGTAAATTGATACAGGAACTGCACTGGCGTTTGGGTAAAGTGACACAGGAAATGTACTGACTGTGGGGTAAAGTGACACAGGAACTGCATTGACTGTGAGGTAAAGTGACACAGGAACTGCCCTTACTTTGGGGTAAAATGACTCAGGAACTGCACTGATTGTGCGGTAAAGAGACAGATGAACTGCATTGACTGTGGGGTAAATCGACACACAAACTGCACTGACTGTGGGTTAAAGTGACCCACGAACTGCACTGACTGTGAGACAAAGTAACACACAAACTGCACCATCAGTGTGGTAATGTGACACAGGAACTGCATTGACTGCGAGGTAAAGTGACACAGGAACTGCACTGACTGTGGGGCAATGTGGCACAGGACCTTCACTGACTGTGGTGTAAAGTGACTCAAGAACTGCACTGACTGTGGGGTAAAGAGGCACATAATCTGCACTGACTGTTGGGTAAAGAGACAGACGAACTGCATTGACTGTGGGGTAAATCGACACACAAACCTGCACCATCTGTTGGGTAATGTGACACAGGAACTTCACTGACTTGGGCTAAAGTGGCACAGGACCTGCACTGACTGTGGTGTAAAGTGACACACAAACTGCACTGACTGTGGGGTACAGAGACACATGAACTGCACTGATTGTGGGGTAAAGCGACACAGGAACTGCACTGATTGTGTGGTAAATTGACACAAAAACTGCACTGACTATGGGGTAATGAGACACAGGAACTGCACTGACTGTGGGTTAAACCGACAGACAAACTACCCTGACTATTGGGTAAAGTGACTCAGGAACTGCACTGACTGTAGGGTAAATCGACACACAAACTGCATTGACTGTGGGGTAAAGTGACACAGGATCTCCACTGACTGTGATGTAAGATGACTCAAGACCTGCACTGACTGCGGGGTAAAGTGATTCAGGAACTGCACTGACTGTGGTGTAAAGTGACGCAGGATCTGCACTGACTGTGGTGTAAAGTACCACAGGATCTGCACTGACTGTGGGGTAAAGTGACGCAGGAACTGCACTGACTGTGGAGTAAAGTGGCACAGGAACTACACAGACTGTGGTGTAAAGTGACACAGGAACGACACTGCCTCTGGGGTAAAGTGGCACAGGAACTACACTGCCTTTGGGGTAAAGTGACACAGGACCTTCACTGACTGTCGGTTAAAGTGATACAGGAACTGCACTGACAGTGGTGTAAAGTGACACAGGAGCAGCACTGTCTGTCGGGTAAATTAACACAGGAGTTGCACTGACTGTGGAGTAAAGTGCTGCAGGAACTGCACTGACTGTCGGTTAAGGTGACACAGGAACTGCACTGGCTTTTGGGTAAAGTGACACAGGAACTGCTCTGACTGTGGGGTAAGGTGGCACCTGTACTGCACTCAATGTGGGGTAAAGTGACACAGGAGCTGCACTGTGGGGTAAAGTGACTCAGGAAATGCATTGACTGTGGGGTAAAGTGACACCGTAACTGCACTGACTGTGGGTATATTTACACACAAACTGCTCTGACTGTGGTCTAAAGAGACACAGGAACTGCACTGACTGTGGTGTAAAGTGACACACAAACTGCACTGACTGTGGGGTACAGAGGCACATGAACTGCACTGACTGTGGGGTAAAGTGACACAGGAACTGCACTGATTGTGTGGTAAACTGACACACAAACTGCACTGACTGTGGGGTGTAGCGACACAGGAAGAGCACTGTCTGTGGTAAAATGACGCAGGAACTGCACTGACTATGGGGTAAAGTGACACAGGAACTGCACTGACTGTGGTGTAAAGTGACACAGGGATTGCACTGACTTTGGGTTAAAGTGACACAAGGACTGCTCTGACTGTGGGGTAAAGTGACACAGGACCTTCACTGGCTGTGGTGTGAAGTGACTCCGGAACTGCACTGACTGTGGGGTAAATTGATACAGGAACTGCACTGGTGTTTGGGTAAAGTGACACAGGAAATGTACTTACTGTGGGGTAAAGTGACACAGGAACTGCATTGACTGTGAGGTAAAATGACACAGGAACTGCCCTGACTTTGGGGTAAAATGACTCAGGAACTGCACTGATTGTGCGGTAAAGAGACAGATGAACTGCATTGACTGTGGGGTAAATCGACACACAAACTGCACTGACTGTGGGTTAAAGTGACCCACGAACTGCACTGACTGTGAGACAAAGTAACACACAAACTGCACCATCAGTGTGGTAATGTGACACAGGAACTGCATTGACTGTGAGGTAAAGTGACACAGGAACTGCACTGACTGTGGGTAATGTGGCACAGGACCTTCACTGACTGTGGTGTAAAGTGACTCAAGAACTGCACTGACTGTGCGGTAAAGAGGCACGTCATCTGCACTGACTGTTGGGTAAAGAGACAGACGAACTGCATTGACTGTGGGGTAAATCGACACACAAACTGCACCATCTGTGGGGTAAAGTCACACAGGACCTACACTGACTGTCGGTTAAAGTGACACAGGAGCAGGACTGACTGTGGGGTAAAGTGACTCAGGAACTGTACTGACTGTGGGATAAATTTACTCAGGAACTGCACTGACTGAGCTGTTCCACACACACTGACTATCACTCTGGTAAAGTTCGACAAACACTGACTCTTGCTATGGTACATTTCCACACACAGTGACTCTTCTCAGATTTGCATAGGGTGTGGTAGAGGGCGGGAAAATTTCATTTTTCCCGTCGGCTGGAATGCTGGCTACTCACTCCGTATTGTCCCAATCCTCCTGTATTAATTTGGCTATCCCGGGAATCACACCGTTTCGATGGCTGGCAGGCTCATAATCGCCCGCCACGCTGTCTCCTGGTCCTTTCATTTCACCGGGTGCCATATTTAAAGTCCAGTTGTGCGCCCCTCTCAGTGCACCCAGCCCACGGATGCTGCACAGGAGACAGGATGGCTCTGAAAGGCAAAATGACTACAGCCCCCCCCGCTTTAATGATGTGTTCCTCGCATGCCTTTTGGGTGCAGTGGATGTTCGCCATGATGTCCTCTGCCCCCACTCTGGTGCAGGATGGGCAGCAACATTACTAATCCAGCTTGGGAGGCGGTGGCAGCAGTGGTCAGCTCAAAAGTGGACAGCCACCCAGTGCCACAACAGGATGAATGATCTCATCCTTTCCGCCAGAGTAAGTCACTCTTCTCACTCTCAACTCACACACTCACTAACCCATCACACACCCACAGGGATCTCACACCTCAAGGGACAACACCACTAACTCTCACACACACCCTCACATCTCCATCAGCCTCATATCCTCTCGAGCTCACATCCTCATCCTGTTCACGGCTCCGCTCACCACACAAACACTCCACACAGGGCCATGTGTCTTGCTCACACTCTCTCCATCTGTTTTCACGCAGCAGGGAGAGGACCCAGACCGGGGGTGGAATGGCCCACATTAGACCTCTCACTCACTTTGAGGAGTAGCCATCGCACTGACTGGTGAGGGTGTGGACCATGCCTGTGGTGATGGTGAGGTCAGCGCGAACACCCTCGTGAGGATGCTGCACTGTCGACCCCTCTGGCATCACCTTCCACCTCCCCTCCGTGACCTACCAGCCACAATCCTTTACCCCTCGGGGATGTCCAGGTGAACAGGTACATTCCCTCCCTTCCCGAAAATCCCACCTCCCCCATCCACATTAACCTCCCCAACCTCCTCCTTCCCATCCCCAGGGTCCGTGTCTGCCTCCAAGTCCCCAACCACCCTCACTGTCCCTTCTACCGATACTGATGAATCTTCACCCTCTCACCCTACTGCCTCACTCTGCCCTCGGTCACTCTCACCATTCCCTCAGACCACGCTCACCCTCAGTTCACTCCCCAGGAAGTGGTCATGGATCCATCAGACCCCTCTCTTGCACATTCACCTGGACAGCACCCCCTTCCGGAATCCTTCCCGTCATCTTGGAACCCCTTTCCCCACTTGGAACACCTTCCCTCTCCATTGGTCCTCCCCATCACCCAGGCTCCCCGCAGCTCCCCCCATGGCCCTCGCCCCCCACCCTGACCCTCCGCTTAGTCCTTTTCTCTTCCTGACTCCTTCAGATACCCTGAATTCTTCCACCATCCTTATTCCTCCTCTCTCCGCACTCCTTCTTCACCCCGCCCCCCCCCCCCCCCCCCCCCCCCCCACCCCCGGGACTCTTTCCTCCTCCTGGACTCCCTCCCCTCTCTGCCCTTCTTCCTCAATCTGAAGTCCAGCCTCTCTCTGAACTCCTTCCCTTTGACCTTCCAACCCCTCCTTACACCTATCTCCCCAGTTGCCATCTTCTCCCCAGCTACCCCATCCTCCCCCCGTAGTCCCTCTCCCCAACCTCCCCGCCAACACTTTTGTTCGCCCCCCAACCTCACCCCCTCAACAGCTTTGATCCCCCCCTCCCAACATTATCCACCCCAACACTTTCATTCCCCCCTCCCAATCTCACCCCGACACCACTTACTCTCCCTTACGATCCTTGACCTTCCTCTCCCCCACCCCCCGGTTCATCTTCCTCTCCCAAACTGTGCTGGATCTTCCCCTCCACCCCCTCAACCATCATCTGTTGTGAGCGGACCCTCAATGGTGACTTTTCACTTCCTGTGAGCTGCTTCACGGTGGAGCCATGTCCATGAGGATCTACCCAGCGTGCGATGGACATTCCTCCAGGGTCCCATTGCTGTTGGGCTCCAACATCTTCTGCTCCTTGGTTATTTGCAATGTGAGCAAGGCCCTGACAGTAAATCTCAACTTCTGTACGTCACACTTGTCAACACATGTTCTGCACCAGCATGATTTCCTGCCGACATGGATGGACAATCCAGTGGGAGGGATGATTCCAGCGCGGTGGCCTCATAATGATATACAGACATATTGCAATGAGGTTCCTGACCTCAGATGGTGGGAAACGTGGCCTGCCATGAACAGGCTGAGCGGATGATCGCAAATTGGTTTCACGACATCATGAAACCGATTTTTGGCCTTCTTGCCATATTGTCCACTCACATCGCTGAACACTCCCGATGCCAGCGGGCACAGAAAATTCCGGTGTGTTGGAGAGCTGAACCTTAGTCTGTCCTTCTACAATATCCACCCTCCATTGGGTAGTGATGACAAAAATCGGAACACTGGCCAACGTTTGACTTGAGCTTTGAAGCTGTGGTGAACATTTCAAACTCAGTTAAAACAGCAGAGTGAGCAGCAGCTGCTGGCTACCCAAAGCCCAGATTTTAAATGGGAGACTGGGTCTGCGAGGAAGGGCCTGCTGCTCTATCAGGTTTTTGTTAACTCTCTTTTGCGGCCTGACTGCAAAGTGAAGTGATTGTAATGGACAGTCCTTTCAGCTGAATCACAGCATGGTGCACGGAGTGTGATGGAGGAAAAACAAAAAAACTGTGGATGCCAGTTCGCTCGAAGGGTCATGAGGACTCAAAACGTCAACTCTTTTCTTCTCCGCCGATGCTGCCAGACCTGCTGAGTTTTTCCAGGTAATTCTGTTTTTGTGATGGAGGAATCACTGACATGTCTAAATCACTCCCGGTCTCAGGTGGGATTATTCCAGGCATGGGGAACTAACATCAGGCTTTTATAAAACTCAAGGGGGCATGGCTGAAATAAAATTTGGCCGCATTGTCATCTCCTGCCTGCCAGTGCAAAGAGCACCATGGCTGCAGGAGACCAGGCCTTGGGAAACAGGGTATGGGACAAATTTAATTCAACCAATTACTGCCCCATCGGTCTCTGTCAATCATCAGCAAATTGATGGAAAGTCTCATTGCCTGTGTTATCCACTGGCATTTACCCAAGACAGAGGTCATGGTTCACTGGGCAGCAGTGATCTCCGTGCTTCTATGTAGTTCGGAGATTTGAATGACCTACAGCAGGCACCTCAAAGCCCTGGAGAAGCACCACCAGCCGGACCTTCGCAAGATCCTCCAAATCCTGTGGCAAGAAAGCGGCACCCTCTCCCAAACCACACGCCCAGCATCAAGGAGCTAATCACTCCAAATCAGCTCCATTGGGTGGGACGAATTGTTCGTATGCCTGAGACCAGACTCCCAAAGCAACTGCTCTGCTCAGAACTTGGTCACAGGAGGAAACTCCCAGGAGATCAAACAGAAATGTTTTAGGGATGTCCCTGAAGAGATCAAGCATCTCCGCTGACCCATTGGAGACCCTGTGACCAACCACAATGGGGAAGTCTCATTCAGGGAGACACCAAATACATTTACTGGGAATGTGTCGAGGCGAGATCAAGACGGAGAGTGCACAAACCTCCAAACAACCCGTCTACCCAACCCTTCAAGCACCGCCTGCCCCACATGTGGCAGAGTCTGCAGATTGTGCATTGGACTTTTCAGCCATTTCAGAACCCATTGAACCGGAATGGAAGCAAGTCATCCTCGATCCGAGGCACTGCCCTAAGAAGACAAAGTACTCAACAATAACCTGCTCACTGACACTCAGTTTGGGCTCCACCAGGGTCACTCTGCTCCAGACCTCATTACAGCCTTGGTCCAAACATAGACAGAAGAATTGAACTCCCGAGGTGAGGTGAGAGTGACTGCCCTTGACATCAAGGCAGCATTTGACTGAGTGTGGCATCAAGGAGCCCTAGCAAAACTGGAGTCAATGGGAATCAGAGGGAAAACTCTCCGCTGGTTGGAGTCATACCTAGCGCAAAGGTAGATGTTTTTGGTTGTTGGAGGTCAGTCATTTCAGTTCCAGGACATCACCGCAGGAGCTCCTCAGGGTGGTGTCCTAGGCCCAACCATCTTCAGCTGCTTCATCAATCACCTTCCTTCCATCATAAGGTCAGAAGAGGGGATATTCGCTGATGATTGCACAATGTTCGGCACCATTCGCGACTCCTCAGAAACTGAAACAGTCCATGTCCAAATGCAGCAAGTCCTGGGCAATATCCAGGCTTGGGCTGACAAGTGGCAAGTAACATTTGTGCCACACAAGTGTCAGGCAATGACCTTCTCCAACAAGAGAGAATCTAATCATCACCTCTTGATATTCAGTGGCATTACCATCATTGAATCCCCCATTATCAACATCCTGGGGGTTACCATTGACCAGAAACTGAACTGGACTAGCCATATAAATACTGTGGCTACCAGAGCAGATCAGAGGCTAGGAATCTTGTAACTCACCTCCTGACTCCCCAAAGCCTGTCCACCACCTACAAGGCACAAGTCAGGAGTGTGATGGAATACTCCCCACTTGCCTGGATGTTTGCAGCTCCAACAACACTCAAGAAGCTGGACACCACCCTGGAAAAAGCACTTGATTGGTGCCACATTTACTACCTTAAACATTCATTCCCTCCAACACTGATGCACAGTGGCAGCAGTGTGTACCATCTACAGGAATGCACCAAGGCTCCTTCAACAGCACCTTCCAAACCCATGACCACTACCACATAGAAGGACAAGGGCAGCAGATAGATGGGAACACCACCACCTGCAAGTTCCCCTCCAAGCCACTCACCATCCTGACTTGGAAATTTAGCAAACTTTGTGTTTTCTGGCAGTCCAGCTGGAATTACCTACTAACTGGAATTTCTGATGGTTCCATGATATGAATTGTAAATTTATCAACAGAAGCAGTTATGAAGTTATCTGGAACCCATGCCTGTATACTGTATATTTCATACTTTCGTTTCTGTTTTGATGTACTGTTGGTGACTAGAAGTAAAAAGAATACCATTCTGTACTTCCTGAGTATTTGCATATAATCCATGCTACAAATATTGTGCAGTATTCCATCGGTAAATGGAACTCTCCTTTAACCAGCATTTTTGATTAATCGGCACCACCCATTCCCCACGCATGTCGGATAATAAAGATTTTACTGTATATCACTCTTCCTTCACTGTCGCTGGGTCAAAATCCTAGAATTCCCTTCCTGACAGCACAGTGGGTGTATCTACACCACATGGACTGTAGTGGTTCAGGAAGGCAGCTCACCACCACCTTCTCAAGGGCAATTATGAATGGGTAATAAATGCTGGCCTAGCCAGTGATGCCCACGTCCCATGAACAAATAAAAAAAGGCCAGTCCTACAGGAAATCTGGGTGACAGCAAACATCCACCTTCAGAGAGCCCCGCTCACTCTGTCGAGGTGAGGCCAGTGCGCTGAGGTGAGTTTCACAAGCAGCCATCAGCTCTCCAGATGCATGCGAAGAGAGCTGAGCTCGGACTTGCTTTCAGGTGAGCGGGATGTGAGTGTGGGAGCTCGATCAGGAGTGGCTGGGGCATGGGTAGATTCGGAGGGGAGATGGGTGCCGGGTGCCCCACTTTTGCCAGGGTGCTCTCAATGTTGGTGCAGTGCTGTACAGCACTGTCACGGTCGGGATGATACAGCCTGCAGTTCCCAGTGCGGTGCCCAATATACATCAAGCTTGATCAAATGGAGCTGGTAATTGCTGGTGTGGAAGTGGGCCTAGTGCTCTCCCCATTTCCTGTGCAGTTGTGCCTTGGTCATGCTAATTCCCTTTGATATCTTGCAAGTTCTGTAGAGGATGTTCCCTCCTCTTGTCTGGGAGGCAGGCCCACTTCAAAGAGAGAGGCAGACACCTAAAAAAACTCCTGTGGCTCCACCCTGGCCAGCCCTTTTCTCCAGGATATTGTCAATAAATTGGCAGCAGCCTTCCCAACACATCACCAGCACATCGTTCAGTGTGGGACACACTGCTGCTCCTCACCACACTCAATATCATTTCTCCTGTAGCCTTGTTTTTGTTCCAGAGGGTTATTTAACTCAAAGAGCAGGCGAGGATGGAGCAGGCATCTCAGGGTGAGTTCACACTTGGCTGATCTATAACTCTGCTTCTTTGTTTATGCATGTTGCATTTTTTTTGCTTGACCCTGTGTCTATATCTCCCAGGATGAGATAGTTTTGACAAATGACCACAGGCACCCCCGTTCTTGTTGTTGTGTAACTCAAATCACAACTTCCAACTGTTACACTGCAGGAAGGGCAGATGACATTTAACGTAGAGAAATGTGAAGTAATACATTTTGATAGGGAGAGCTTTTCTACGTAGCGAGTAATTAGGATCTGGAATGCGCTGCCTGAAAGTGTGGTGGAGGCAGGATCAATCGAGGCATTCAAGAGGGGTTTGGAATATTATCTGAAAAGGAAGAGTGTGCAGGGTTACAGAGGAAAGATGGGAGAGTGGCTCTGGGTAATTTGCTCCTACAGAGAGCTGGCACAGACACAATGGGTTGAATGGCTTCCTTCTGTGCTGTAACCATTCTAGAGTTCTGAAAATGAGGAGAGGCATTAAAAAATAAAAGAGCACAATTTAAAATTCAGTGCAGGGAGAGAGAGCCTGTATGTGTAGAAGTCTTTGAAGGTGACACGATAAGGTGAGAACTTGTTTACAAAAATCAGTTGGCATCTTTGGCTTTATTAATAGAGGAACTGGTTAAAGCTCAGCTGGAGGACTGTGTGAACCACACTTTCGGATGGAAGGTCACAGAGTGGGTATTGATACAGAAAAGGATAAGGAAACTGAGTTACAGGTTGGCAGAGCTGAGATCATTCTCAGAGAGAAGAAGGTTAAGGGGAGATTTCATAGTGTGTTTAAAATACTGAAGAGGCTTGACGGAGTAAATAAGAAGAAATTGTTTTCAGTGGCAGAAGGATTTGATAATCAAAGGATACAAATGGAAAGTAATTGGCAGAGGAGCCAGAGTGGGAGATGGGAATGTGTTCTACGCAGCAGGTTGTTGTGATCTGGAAGACACTGTCTGATAGGGCAGGGGAAACAGATTCCTACCCAGGTTTGAAAAGGAACATTTTACAGGGCTCCACCATGGCTACCCAGGTCTTCAATTGCCTAGATCCTAAACTCTGGAATTCCTTCTGTACACCGTTCTGCCTCACTACCCCCCTCTCTCCTCCTTTAAGATGCTCCGTAAAACCTCCCTCTTTGATCAGCTTTTGGTCATCTGACCAAATATCTGCTTACGTGGCTCTATGTTGAAGTTTTGTTTGATGACCCTCCCATGAAGTGGCTTGGCTGTTTTACCAGATTAAAGGCGCTATATTAACACAATTAGTTGTTGTTGAGTCTTTACACAGCTCAGTGTTGTTAGAATAGAATACAGGATAGTGAAATGGCCCCATTCAATGTAAAAGTTGACATTTAAAAAAATCTATTGTTAAATTCAGATCTGTGAAGCACATCCATATTTCTCAGGTCTTGTTATTTTGAAAAGCTTAAGAATTGCATGAGTCAAGTGAATTCCCTAAATTATAGAGGATATATTTCATGTACTTGGTTGTATTTACCCCAGTGCTGATGTTCATTCCTGTAGTCTCTACATGGTCCCACCTCCATACACCAGGGGGCTATACGGGAGGTCCCACTCACGTGTAATTGCAATCTCCACATTTCCTCCTAGCTGTCAATTCTGATAGACGCACCGCCATTCCAGGAGTGTTTCTAATTACACAGGGGCCATTTAACCCTTCAGAATGGGCAGTTTCCCATTGCTCACTTTGTACAAAATTCACTTCAACCATTCTAAAGATGGAAAGACTTGCATTTACATAGTGCCCTTCCCAATCACAGGATGAGTCTAAGCACTTTACCCTGCTCTTCTATATATAGTGCCCTTGGAAATTTTATGTACAACCAATCGAGAGAGAAGACGGGGCCTCACTTTAATGACTCATCTGAAAAGCTCCAACAGTGCGCCACTCCCTCAGTACTGACCCTCTGACAGTGCAGCACTCCCTCAGTACTGACCCTCTGACAGTGCGCCATTCCCTTAGTACTGACCCTTTGACAGTGCGGTGCTCCCTCAGTACTGACCCTCTGACAGTGCGCCATTCCCTTAGTACTGACCCTCTGACAGTGCGGTGCTCCCTCAGTACTGACCCTCTGACAGTGCGCCTCTCCCTCAGTACTGATCCTCCGACAGTGCACCACTCCCTCAGTACTGACCATTTGACAGTGCAGCACTCCCTCAGTACTGACCCTCTGACAGTGCGGTGCTCCCGCAGTACTGACCCTCTGACAGTGCAGTGCTTCCTCAGTACTGACCCTCTGACAGTGCGGTGCTCCCTCAGTACTGACCCTCTGACAGTGCGGTGCTCCCTCAGTACTGACCCTCTGACAGTGCAGTGCTCCCTCAGTACTGACCCTCTGACAGTGCGGTGCTTCCTCAGTACTGACCCTCTGACAGTGCAGTGCTCCCTCAGTACTGACCCTCTGACAGTGCAGTGCTCCCGCAGTACTGACCCTCTGACAGTGCAGTCCTTCCTCAGTACTGACCCTCTGACAGTGCAGTGCTTCCTCAGTACTGACCCTCTGACAGTGCAGTGCTCCCGCAGTACTGACCCTCTGACAGTGCAGTGCTTCCTCAGTACTGACCCTCTGACAGTGCAGTGCTTCCTCAGTACTGACTCTCTGATAGTGCGGTGCTCCCTCAGTACTGACCCTCTGACAGTGCAGTGCTCCCTCAGTACTGTGCCAGCTATGCCCAAATCTCTAATTTTCCTCCATGAAGAAAAAAGATCATTTTGCAAGTTTACTTTTTGTGGTGAAATGCTCTGTGCTGCAGGTTTTATGAGGGAGGCTGACTGTTCAGAGTGCCGTTCCTAGGTCACTGAATCCTTTTTATTTTCCCAGTGCCAAAGCGTGAACCCTCACCAACCCCAAGGGCCATTGCCAGTCAGGCTGACTCTGGGAGCAATATCAGGGTCACTCTGGAGGACCAACAACTGTGGCAGAAGTTTCACCAGATTGGCACCGAAATGATCATCAGCAAATCAGGCAGGTAAGGTGTCTCTCCACCAGGGGCAGATGGAGGGAGGCAGAGGGGCAGGACCAGGAGCAGACAGTTAGGGGGTAAGTGAAGTGGGGGGGGATGGGCGACAGGGTCAGAGCCAACACCAGGCACACAGCTAGTGATGCCAATAGGGGCCATCGCTAACTTCACACCTCCTGCTAAAAGGGCTGCCATCTCTCCAAGCTGTTGGAGGCCTGAGCTTGTTTCCTGCAGCTGTGAGCTTGGGCATAGTCCACCAGCAGAGGTCTGGGATCAGGATCCTGCACTCACAGTTGGGCTAAGGTACGTGCGGAATGATTCCCTCCCAGCAGATTTTCCCAGTTAATTCTGTGGCTATATTGGGCAATGCCAACACTCAC
This sequence comes from Carcharodon carcharias, assembly GCF_017639515.1. NCBI lineage: Eukaryota > Metazoa > Chordata > Chondrichthyes > Lamniformes > Lamnidae > Carcharodon > Carcharodon carcharias. The sequence goes on from NC_054479.1 coordinate 63,183,878, forward strand.
AGTCCAGGGACTGTGCCCAATGAGTCACTGAGCCATGTCAACCCAGAATGGTTGGGGTTGGAGCCCTACCCTCTGCCATCACAATTCACTCACCCTCTTGCAATTGGATGAACAGCCCAGAGGCTGAGTTCAAATCTCACCAATGAAGGGCGCTGTTGCTGCAATACAATCAACCAATGAAGAGGTGCAATACTGGAATCCAATCAACCAATGAAGGGCTCCAATACTGGAATACAATCAACCAATGTAGGGCTCTGATACTTGAATTTAATCAAGCTGCTAATCTTCAAGGGTTGGATGTGATGGCTTCCAGAGTGGAACATCTCAGTAATGATTGTTCTGTATGCTGTCACATCTGGAATGGACAAGCCACTGGGTGAGTAGCCTATGGAACTGTCAGGCAGCGATTAGTCAGCACCTTCAGGAGAGGAGGTGAGAAAACCATGGGAAGGGCATGAGAAGAATGGGGAGATTCTAAACAGGAAGGGAAGGTGTCGGACTGTAAAGAGCAAAGTGATTGATTTGTTTTTTTAATGGATTGTGTTCCTTCAGGAGGATGTTCCCTCAGTGTAAGATCAGTGTGTCTGGGTTACTGCCGTTCTCCCGGTACATGATCATGGTCGACCTGGTCCCAGCTGATGGAATGCGCTATAAGGTGAGGACCACGGGGAGTGAAAGTTCAGGGTACATTGGAGTGTTGCCATAGCTACTGGGGCTGTCACTCTGCCATTTTGCTTTCTACTTGTTAAGTTGACTGCAGCCTTTTCCCTCAGGTTTCACTGTAACTGGGGTTAAAGGGATTGGTTGTAAACATCCTTTGCCTTTGAACTGAGGCCCAGGAGCCCAGGCTATTGGAAGTTCAGCCTCTATGACCCAGCCCCACCTTCAACTGGTCAGTCGGGGTTGGAGTGAAGTTCTGGGCCTAACCCACTCCCTCTGAGGCCGGAGTGGAGTCCAGGGTGCTGAGATGAAGGCTGGTCTTTCCCCACTGTGCAGTGTTTCTGTTTTCCTTTGGGTCTAACCCAGTCCTTCAGGGCTGGAATAGAGACCAATGTGCCTGAGGTGCAGGCCGCTCTCTATCCTGTGTGTAATGTTGCTCTGTCTCTCTCTGCAGTGGTACAAGGACCAATGGGGGGTGTGTGGGAAGGCAGAACCACAGCCTCCGTGTGTGACCTACATCCACCCGGAATCGCCGGCTCTCGGCAGTCACTGGATGAGACAGACCGTCGACTTCTGCAAGCTGAAACTCACCAACAACGTGCTTGACCAGTCTGGCCATGTAGGTGACCGTGATCCCTCACACTCACTCATGTTTACATAGCATTCCCTGTCAGATACCACATGAGGCCTTCTTATATCAGCTGCTGGCTCCTGTAGCCTCTTCTCCCCTCAGCCTCGCTTCTTCCCTCTCCTCCCCCTCAGCCCCACTCCCTCCCTCCCTGGGTCTCAAGGCAGCCCATTCCTCCTCAAACAGCTTCTGGATTATACTGTCTTCACCAGTCTCCAAGCCGGGACAATAGTTCGTTGATGCTTCATTGCTGATTACACACTTACGAAGTTGTCAATGTTCCACCACGGGACCTTGGACTTTAACTCTGGATTCCTTCCTACTATCTCCTATCAATTTCCCATTTACTATCAGGTTTTAATCTATTCTAATTTTTTGGTAACCAGGCCTATGTAATCTGAGTTTTCCCTGAGTCCATTTCCGTGTGCATTGTGGCTGTTGCTATGGACCTCTATATCCACTTTCACTCTGTTTTTACTTCTATTCTCTTTGCCACTCCTTGACCACTCTCAGCTATAATCATGCTGCTTTCACTTCTCCCCTCTCAGATTCTCTGTCCTCCAATTCCAACCCATCAGTACTCCACAACCTACCCATTCTTTCACTGCTGTCATAGGCTTTATTCCCTCTTGGACAAGTCAATATTTTCCCCCTCTGCCTCTCTCAACACCCTCTGACGGGCTTACCGAGGCACTCGACACTGGCTTGTTACAAGCAGCAGCTCCACCTGCCCCATTCTATTCTCACATCAAACTTTCTGCCCAGTGCACCCCCTGGGGTTAGCCTTTTTTAAAAATTTGTTCATGGGATGTGGGCTTCACTGGCTAGTCCAGCATTCATTGCCCATCCCTAATTGCCCTTGAGAAGATGGTGATGAGCTGCCTTCTTGAACCTCTGTGGCCCATGTGGTGTAGGTACAATTACAGTGCTGTTAGGAAGGGAGTTCCAGGATTTTGTGAAGGAACGGCGATATATTTCCAAGTCAGGATGGTGAGTGACTTGGAGGGGAACTTCCAGGTGGTGGTGTTCCCATGTGTCTGCTGCCCTTGTCCTTCTAGATTTCAGTGATTGTGGGTTTGGAAGGTGCTGTCTGAGGAGCCTTGGTGAGTTCCTGCAGTGCATCTTGTAGATTGTACACATGCTGCTACTGTGCGTCGGTGATGGAGGGAGTGAAAGTTTGTGGATGGGGTGCCAATCAACTGGGCTGCTTTGTCTTGGACAATGTCAAATCTTCTTGAGTGTTGGAGCTGCACTCATCCAGGCAAGTGACTTGTGCCTTGTATTTATTGTAGGTAAGTTACTCACCGCAGAATTCCCAGCCTCCGACTAGCCACAGAATTTATGTGGCTGGTACAATTCAGTTTCTGGTTAGGTAACCTCTAGGATGTTGATAGTGTAGGATTCAGCAATGGTAATGCCATTGAATGTCGAGGGGAAATGGTTAGGTTTTCTCTTGTTGGAGACGGCCATTGCCTGGTACTTATGCTTATCCTACATTCAGAACTGGATGAGCAGAAATTTCCTCCAATTAAATATTGGGAAGACTGTGTTCAGTCTCGGCTCCAAACTCTGTTCCCTAGCTACTGACTCCATCCCTCTCCCTGGCAACAATCTGAGATTAAGCCGATCTGTTTGCGACCTAGGTGTCACATTAGATCCCAACATGAGCTTCTGATCTTATATTTAAGCCATCGTTAAGACCACCTATTTCCACCTCAGTAACATCACTGGACTTTGCCCCTGTCTCCGCTCATCTGCTGCTGAAACCCTCATCCTGGTCCTCATTACCTCTACGCTCGACCATTCCAACACACCTGGCTGCAACATTCTACCCTCCATAAACTTGAGGTCATTCAAAACTCTGCTGTCTGTGTCTAAACTTGCAGCAAGTCTCATTCCCTTATCACCCTGTGCTCACTGACCTTCACTGGCTCATCCTTGTTTTCAAATCCCTCACCCCTCCCTATCTCTGGAGTCTCCTACAACCCTCCGAGATCTCTGCGCACCTCTAATTCTGGCCTCTTGCGCATTCCCGATCATAATTGCTCCACAATTGGAGGCCATGTCTTCAGTTTCCTTGTCCCCAAGCTTTTTAATTTAATTCCCTCCCTACACCCCTCCACCTACGACCTCAATTTCCTCCTTTAAGATGTGCTTTAAAACCTACCACCTTGACCAAGCTTTAGGTCATCTGGCCTAATATCTCCTATGTGTCTTGGTGTCATACTTTATTTTATAATGCTCCTGTGAAGCCCCTTGGCATGCTTCATTATGGCACTATATAAATATAAGTTGTTGTTGGCAATGTTGTTGTTCCTACTGTCCACTCCTCTCTCACAACCAAGTCCCTCCTACATCAGTTCAGTCATAATAGGTACAGCACGGGGTTAGATACAGAGTAAAGCTCCCTCTACACTGTCCCTATCAAACACTCCCAGGGCAGGTACAGCATGAGGTTAGATACAGAGTAAAGCTCCCTCTACACTGTCCCTATCAAACGCTCCCAGGGAAGGTACAGCATTAGGTTAGATACAGAGTAAAGCTCCCTCTACACTGTCTCCATTAAACACTCCCAGGGAAGGTGCAGCACAAGGTTAGATACAGAGTAAAGCTCCCTCTACACTGTCCCCATCAAACATTCCCAGGGCAGCACTCACAGGCACTGAGTATTTCACCCTTGCTGTGTTTCAGATTATTCTGCACTCGATGCACCGTTACCAGCCTCGCTTTCACATTGTACAGGAAGAGAACCCGTTCGGAGTTCGATGGAGCATTTTCCAGAGCTTCACCTTCCCTGAGACAGTCTTCATGGCAGTCACTGCCTACCAGAATGAGAAGGTGAGGCACCATTCGATATCTCGATGAAGCCTGTGGCACTGGGCATGTGGTGATGCCCCAACTCTGAACCAGCAAGAGACAGGGAAAGGGGAGGGGGAGGGACACTAAGTTTACAGGGTGCAACCTCAGAACAACAAAGAGCAAGGAGTTCACTCTGTTTGGATGTGATGTGCTTGGTATTCTCCGAACAGTTCTTAGGCATGGATGTCATTGGTAATATCAGCATTAATGACTCAACCCTATTGGCTCTGAAAGGACAATGGTTTGTGAGGCCATCTCAGAGGCTAGTTAAAGTTAACCAGAGTGGGGTGGGACCAGAGTCACCCTTAGACAGCTGCTTCTTGATATCACATGGAGTGAATTGAATTGGCTGAAGACTGACATCTCTGATGCTGGGGTCCTCCAATGGTGACCAAGATGGATTATCTACTCAGCACTTCTGGTTGAAGATTGTAGCAAATGCCTCAGCCTTAACTTTTACACTGATGTGCTGGGGTCCTCCACCATTGAGGATGGGGATATTTGTAGAGCCTCCTCCTCCTGTTAGTTGTTTAATTGTCCACCATCATTCACGACTGAATGTGGTAGGACTATAGAGCTTAGATCTGATCCATTGATTGTAGGAACTCTTAGCTCTGTCTTATCACTTGCTGCTTAGGCTGTTTGGTATGCAAGTAGTCCTGTGCTGTAGCTTCAACAGGTTGACACTTCATTTTTAGGTGTGCCTGGTGCTGCTCATGGCATGCCCTCCTGCACTCTTCATTGAACCATGGTTGATCCCCTGGCTTGATGGTAATGGTAGAGTGGGAGATATGCTGGGCCATGAGGTCACAGATTGTGGTTGAGTACAATTCTGCTGCTGCTGATGGCCCACAGCGCCTAATGGTAGCCCAGTCTTGAGTTGCGAAATCTATATCATTTAGCATGGTGGTAGTGCCACACAACATGATGGAGGGTATTCTCAATGTGAAGACGGGACTTTGTCTCCACAAGAACTATGCAGTGGTCACTCCTACTGATACTGTCATGGATAGATGCATCAGCAGCAGGCAGGTTGGTGAGGATGAGGTCAAGTATGTTTTTCCCTCTTGGTTCCTTTACCACCTGTCGCAGACTCAGTCTAACAGCTGGGTCCTTTAGGACTCGGCCAGCTCGTTCTGTAGTGGTGCTACCGAGTCACTCTTGGTGATGGACATTGAAGTCCTCCACCCAGATTACATTCTGCCCCCTTGCCACCTTCAGTGCTTCCTCCAAGTGGTATTCAACATGGAGGAGCACTGATTCATCAGCTGAGGGAGGGCAGTATGTGCCCATGTTTGACCTGATGCTATGAGACTTCATGGGAGCCGGAGTCGATGTTGACGACTCTCAGGGCAATTTCCTCCCGACTGTATACCGCTGTGCCTCCACCTCTGCTTGGTCTATCTTGCCAGTGGAACAGGACATACCCAGGGATGGTGATGGTGGTGCCTGGAACATTATCTGTAAGGTATGATTGAGGATGACTATGTCAGGCCGTTGTTTGACTAGTCTGTGAGACAGCTCTCCCGATTTTGGTACTAGTCCACAGATATTACTAAGGAGGACTTTGCAGCATCAACAGGGCTGGGTTTGCAGGTGCCTAGGTCGATTCTGGGTGGTCCATCTGGTTTCATTCTTTTTGGACTTTTTAGTGGTTTAATACAACTTGGCTTGCTTGGCCATTCAAAGGGTAGTTAAGAGTCAATCACATTTCTGTGGGTCTGGAGTCACATGTAGTCCAGACCTGGTGTTATGGCACAGTGGATGGTAAATGCTGAACTGCTCAAAACAGCTGCCAGAACTCTTTTGCAATTTATACTTTTATTTCGAGATTTGTGCCTTGAATTCAGTAGTAATAAGTCCACTGAGCCTTAGAGGCTTTTTCACAAAACTTAATTAAACATTTATTAATAAAATAAATTATTTTAAGCACATACATAGGTCTACAAATTACTACTATGATAACACAAATCCTCTAATTAATCTGGCTCCCAGTTATACCTCCATTAAGGTAACAGTAAAACAACATAGATTTCAATAGACACAGGCAAAACACACAATACCCTGGACAGTGATATTCAAAGTGAATTCTCTTTGCTTCTGTTCCTTTAGACAGCAGCTTGATACAAAAAGCTGGAGGCTTTCACACTTGTTGGACTTTAGAATGCCTTCTTCCTCAAGCAAAGCCTCATCTCCTTTATACATGTTTTTCCCTTTTTAGTGCAAATTTCTTTGTCTCAGTATGTCTTTGCAGCTTTACTTTTTCCATAACATAAATCTTTCCTAGCACTCACCATCAGGAATCTTTGGGAAAAATAAACACACTGTTTGGTTTAGCCTCTGTTGGCTAGGTGTAACATCTTACCAGAGATAAAAACAAAAAACTGTGGATGCTGGAAATCCAAAACAAAAACAGAATTACCTGGAAAAACTCAGCAGGTCTGGCAGCATCGGCGGAAAAGAAAAGAGTTGACATTTCGAGTCTTCATGACCCTTCCACAGAACTGGAACCCGTTCTGTGGAAGGGTCATGAGGACTCGAAACTTCAACTCTTTTCTTCTCCACTGATGCTGCCAGACCTGCTGAGTTTTTCCAGGTAATTCTGTTTTTGTTTTGTAACATCTTACCAAGTCTTTGAAATTCACTACTCTGCTTTATCTAAAAATGCAAATGTTCCTCACATCTCACATTCTAAAACTTCAGCCATGTTTATGTATTTAGCATTTCAAATCTAGTTTCCCTTGTGATACATCCAAGCACCTAGACCAATTAAAACCCACTCACACACACTACACACAGAGAAACTCATCCAAATGCAACTTTTAATCTACCTTTACAATAAATTACAATAATATTATGAAAATTATTATATTTTCATGACACCAGGTGAGGATGGCGGATTTCATTCCCTAAAGGCATTAGTGAACCAGATGGGTTTTTTATGACAATTGATGAGGGTCACAATTAGATATTTAATTCCAGATTTTAATTGGATTCAAATTTCATCATTTGCTATGGTGGGATTTGAACCCAGGTCTCCAAAAACATTACTTTAGGCTGGGATATAGGTTGTTGTTTGAGAATATATTTAAAGTACAGATTGTCAGCTGGTAAGGGTTGGGGGAGTGCAAGGTCTCTGGATTACTTGTTCCACTGATAATACCACTACACCACGGCCACCTGCCTTCCCCAGCGCAACCCACCACCCCCCCCCCGCGCGCCCCCCCCCCCCCCCGCCCCCACCACCTGAGTATCGTAGAGGATTATTATACCCCAGTATTGTACAGTGAGTGGTAGAACACAGTATTGTGCAGAGAGTAGTAAACTACAGTATTATACACTCATAGGTGTTTATAGCACAGAAGGAGGCCATTCAGCCCATGGTGTCCACGCCGGTGAACAAAGATCTTACTACATTAATCCCATTTTCCAGCACTTGGCCCATAGCCTGGAGGCTATGGCAAAGCAAGTCAATACCTAAATACTTCTTAAATGTTATGAGAGTTTCTGACTCAACCACCCTTTCAGGCAGTGACTTCCAGACTCCCACCATCCTCTGGGTGAAAAGATTTCTCCTCCACTCCTCTTTTACCCTTCTACCTCTTATGCTAAATCTTTTCCCCCTGGTTATTGACCCCTCTACTAATGGAAAAGGTGCCTTCCTATCCACCCTATTTATGTCCCTCATAATCTTATACACCTCTATCAGGTCCCCTTTCAACACTCGCTGCTCCAAGGAAAGTAATCCTAGCCTATCCAATCTTTCCTCATAGCTCAGACCCTCCAGCCCAGGCAGCATCCTGGTAAATCTCCTCTGCATCCTCTCCAGTGCAATCACCTCCTTCCTATAATGTGGTGACCAGAACTGCACACAGTACTCCAGTTGTGCCCTAACCAGTGTCTTATACAGTTCCAGCATAACCTCCCTGGTCTTGTATTCTATGCCTCAGCTAATAAAGGCAAGTATCCCATAGGCCTTCTTAACCACCTCATCTACCTGCCCTGCTACCTTCAGGAATCTGTGGATATGCACACCAAAGTCCCTCTGATCTTCAGTATTTCCAGGGTCCTACCATTCATAGTGTAATCCCTTGCCTTGTTAGCCCTCCTCAATTGCATTACCTCATACTTTTCTGGGTTGAATTCCATTTACCTCTGCTCTGCCCACCTGACCAGTTCATTGATATCCCCCTGCACTTTACAGCTATCCTCCTCACTATTTACCACCCTACCAATTTTCGTGTCATCCGTGAACTTCTTGATCGTACAGAGTATTGTACCCCAGTGTTGTTTGGAGAGTATTAGACCCCAGCATTATACGGAGAGTATTGTATCCCTATATTGTACTAGAAGGTAGGATTTTCCTGTTGGCATGTGGGGGCGGGCCCCCCATGCCAACGTGTAAAATGATGGGTGGTGATGTTGGGCGAGCGTCCGGATGTCATGATGCGCCATCGTGATATTTCGGTGGGCGGGCATGCGATGACCTCCAATGCGCATCTGCCATTAATTAACGGGTCACTTAAGGCCCTTGAGGCATCAGTTGACGGTGATTTTTTGGGGTCCATGTGATCTTCAGGTTGTTGCACGGGCACAACGGGCAGGCAGGTAGGACAGATTTGTATAAACCTCATCCACGGGCAGGATAAGAGGGCTCAGTTTGGTCAAGATTTTGCTCAATCAGATATTTATTTTTGAAAGTTACTGATACTTGCCTGTATGAGCAGAAATACTTCAAAACTCATCACTGCTTGGACAGGATTCACAACTTTCAGGTCAGCACTCTACAGTAAAGATCCTTTTTGGGGCCTGCAGGTTTGAGGAAGCCTTCCCTTAGCTTGGGAATGGAGGCACCTTCTCTGAGAAGGAAGGGGGGGGTGGGCGAGAAGGGGGAGGAGGCCAGGAGTCCACATTCAGCCTCCAGGGGAGCCACCTTTGGGAGGAGAGGCACAGGCACAAGGGGTGCAGGGCTAACAGGAAGTCCAAGGTGGAAGGGGCCGCAGAAGATGCCACTATCCTGCTGCCAGGTTTTACGGGTGGCGAAGCAGCTACCTCAATATGCTGAGGTGCAGTGTCAAAGGAGGCTCCGTCTCTCAAGGGAGACAGTCAGCTCCGTCTGTAAGATGACTGGCCCTGAGATCTCTGTTAATTGTGTGGGTGGACACCCCATGTCAGTGGCTCTGAAGGTCACAGTTGCCCTCAACTTCTATGCTTCTGGCTCCTTCCAGGGGTCGGTGGGTGATCTTTGTGGTGTCTCCCAATCAGCTGTCCACACATGCAGGTTACAGACGCTCTGTTCAGGTGTGCATTGACCTTCATCCTCTACCGTTGGAACAAGGCAAGTCAGGCACAATGAGCCAGAGGTTTCGCGGCCATTGCTGGCTTCCCCCACATCCAGGGTGCAATAGACTGCACACATGTGGCCATCAAGGCACCAGCAGGTGAGCCAGGTGCCTTCGACAACAGGAAGGGCTTCCACTCCATGAACATGCAGATAGTGTGTGACCACAGGATGCAGAATCTGCAAGTCTGTGCAAGGTGCCCAGGCAGCTCCCATGATGCTTACATCCTCAGACACTCCCAGGTGCCAGGGCTCTTCAGCCCAGCTGGATGAATGGCTGCTGGGTGACAAGGGCTATTCCCTCAGAAGGTGGCTCATGACACCTCTCCACCATCCAAGAACAGAAACTGAGCAGCGGTACAATAGGAGCCACGGTACTACAAGGGCTGTGGTGGAGAGAACCATCAATCTTCTCAAGATGCACTTCCGATGCCTGGGCCGTTCAGGGGGTGCACTCCAGTACCCCCCCCCGGATTGTGTGTCAGTGATATTGGTTGCATGCTGCGCTCTCCACAATATTGCACTGGAAAGGGTCGACGCTGTGGATGAAGAAGACGTAGGTGTAGTTTCTGCGGCTGCACACGATGAGTCTAGCAGTGAGTCTTGAGGATGAGCACGCACAGGGAAATGCTGAGAGGGTAGATGCTGACCCGGACATACTCCAGGGAGGCAGGGACATCTGGGAGACTTTAATCCAACGAACCTTCAACAAGAGCACCACAGATGAACCTCCAACAAAGGCCTGTGCTGCAGACTCCACACTCGATACCTGAGTGCTAAATCTGCCTAGATAGGAACATTAACTAAGAGCCTTGTCAATAAAGCTCAATGTGACACAAATCACTCATAACATCATGGGTAACCATCCACCTGCAGAGCAAAAGTGGTACCCTCAGCCATGGTCATATATCTAAATTTAATAATATAACAAAATTAAGTTACTGAAACAAAATGACAAAGGTGTCAAACAGCACACCAACTAATCATGACCTCATTGTGGGGCAACACAAAAGCACCAGTGAGAAACCTGTGGTTTGCCAAAGGTGCCTTAAATTTACATTTTCAGGTGCTACATCTAGGTGCTGCCCCCTTGCTGGCACTGGCACCTGAGACAGCCTGCTCACTCTGCTGTCCTTTTGGCCTTGATGACCTTGGCGGCTGTCCTCTGACCCGTGGAGCCTGTGCTGGCCCTGCCTGGGAGGGAGTGGCCAGTTCCACAGCTGGCATCTCCCCAGTCGCCGCAGCCTCATTGGATGCTACGGTCACTGGCAGAGGGGTGGAGGAGCTGTCACCCTCATCCGGAGCGCCCTGAGAGGAGCCCACAGAGATGGCAGGCAGCTGCTGCGCAGACGTGAGGTCGGTTCGGACCTCCCTGCTCACTGTGCATGGATGGGCAGCGAGCTGGGAAACTTGGTTCCCAGATCATCTCCCACACTGGCACTGACCAGCTGAGGTCAATGCCGATGTGAGGGCTTGCTGGTCAGAGCGCATCCCCAGGAAGCCTAACCCTGGAGTAAGCTCTCCACAACAGTCTCCACTCTCTCCATGGAGGAAACATGGAGCTCAGACATGTGGCTTGGTGAGGGTCCGTGTGGATTCCTCCACCACGCAGACCAAGCCAAGCATAGCCTCATGTATCTCAGCCAGATTCTCCCACACACCCTGCTGGACTTCTAGTATTTGCTGCATCATGGATGACTCCAGAGGCTCATGATCAGACACCAACCGAGCATGTGCCTGGTCACCTGCAGTCCTCCGACTGCTGGCGCCTTGGGCACTCTCTGTCTCTGCCAGCTCCTCCAGCGACTGTGAAGTGCCCTCACTGCTGTGCCCCGGGACACTAGCCAATGATCTAATTCCCACCGAGGTGCCAGTGTCTGTGCTGGTGCCTGCCTGGCAGAGATGGTGTGATGCTGGTGGGTCAGAAACTTCAGGGCCCTCAAGTGTGAGAGGGGGCACCTGTGCCTTCTCCTGCTGGTCCTGTTCCAGTGATGCTGATAGGAAGAACAAGGACATTTGATTAGTTAACGTGGAGACAATATCAATGTGCATCCCTGTCCCTGGATCATTATGCGCTCATTCTTCCATAAGCAATGGTCAAGCCATGTTGCAAACTTCAATCACTGAGCATTCAGCACCTCCGTGGCTGCTGGGACACTAATGGTGACCTCAGTGCTGGGCAAACATACCTGCCGATGAATCCCCAGCCTCACCAACACCGGTGGACCTGGGCGCATGGCACCTCTCCAGATCGGGGGCCTCCTGCTTGAACCTGATAATGATCACCAACTGGGCCGGCCCTCCGCCAGTCCTCATTATGAGCATTCTTCTCCTGAAAAGGAGAGAGGAGCATTGATTACTGCAACTTGAACCTGGAATCTCTTCGCTGCTGTCCCACTCCAACCAAAGTGGAACATTGCAGGGCTCCAGTGCCTCCACACCCCACAGCTGCCACATACTCATGCAAAGGTGCCAGGCCTGTCCCTCCCGCTTGGCCAAATGCAGCCTACATCACATTTGGCACCACACGATTTAACCTTGCTAAGCAAGGAGGTACAAGCACATGGAACACAAAGACCAGCAGATGGATTAATGCCCCGCCACCTGGAAGCTCCCCTCCCAGCATGTCAGCACCCTGACTTTGACATGCTTCGCAGTTCCAGCATTGCATCTAGGTGCAGCTCCACCAGGTTGCCCCCAAAATAGTCATGTGGGTCTCAGTGTACCACTTGCTGTGGGTGCAGAACCCATCTCATCACCACCCTCTCAGGGTGACCTCGGCATGGGCAATATCTGCTGGCCCACCCAGCGAAGGACACATGCCGTCAATGCAGTAACTGCACTCAGAGTTGATGGAGGGGGAGGGCGGCAAGGGAGAAAAGACTACCTGCTGGGTTAAGTGACCAATGCCAACATGGTACTCACCCTTCCCGAGCGCAAGAGATTGTTGAAATGCTTGTGGTATTGGATCCAGGTGCGCTGCACCACATCGTGGGAGCTAACCACTTCCGCCACCTCCTCCCAGGCACGTTTGATCATGTGGGAGGGCCTCCTCCTCCCGTCCATCGGAACGAGGACCTCCTGCTGTGCTGCCACCTCCTCGAGGAGGGCAGCAAGGCAATCATCTGAGAAACAAGGGACACAGTGCCCCCCCCCTGCCCTACCCTCCTGCCTGGCCTGCTCACCAGCTCTGGGGAACCCTTCTGCTGGCCATATTTGACAGCCTTTGCAAGGCTGCAGGAGCACATTTAAATAGGCCACCAGGTTGCCATTGGACCTGGTGGTTATAGAGCCCCGCCACTGCCCGCCCACTCCCGCTGTCCCCGGGAGCCACGTTTCACACTGGGTGGGCCTTAATTGACCGGTCCGTGTAAAATGGCATGGACCCGATCGCGGGCGGCGATTGGGTCCACATCTGCCAGTGCCGGTTCCTGCACAGCCTGTCCAACAGGCAGAAAATTCTGCCCAGAGAGTATTGTATCCCAGTACTGTTCAGAGAGTATTGTACTGTGGTATTTTAAAGACTAATAAACCCCAGTATTGTTGCAAAAAGTATAAGATCCCAGTGTTTTGACCAGAAGATGTTGTCATACTGACCAATCACACTTGCTGTTCACAATGACCAACCACCCTGACCTGTAACATTGACCAATGATGTTGTGCCCTTGCATTGACCAACCACAGTGACCCATCAGATGGACTAAGCATTCTGGCCAATCACACTGGTTGGTGATGCATGCCATGGGTTCATTGAATTTCCCCCTGATTCTTGGTAAAAAATCGATGCCTGACTCTGTTATTCAACTTCATTCCAGATTACAAAACTGAAGATTGACCATAATCCATTTGCCAAAGGATTTAGGGAGGTTGGATTGAACAATAAAAGGTAAATTAATGTCAGATATAATGTTTGTCATATACTATTAGTGTTGTGTACTATGAAGTATGGTGAAGCCACTGGATACATCAAAGGCAATGGGCCCTGACAACATGAATCACAAAAGGTTAGTGTGCAGGTACAGCAGGTAATTAGGAAAGCTAATAGAATGTTATCATTTATTGTGAGGGGAATTGATTACAGAAGTAGGGAGGTTATGCTTCAGTTGTACAGGGCATTAGTGAGAGCACATCTGGAGTACTCTGTACAATACTGGCCACCTTATTTAAGGAAGAATATAAATGTGTTAGAAGCAGTTCAGAGAAGGTTTGGCAGACTAATACCTGGAATGGGTGGGTTGTCTTATGAGGAAAGGTTGGGCAGGTTAGGCTTGTATCCACTGGAATTTAGAGTAAGAGGTGACTTTATTGAAACATATAAGATCCCGAGGGGTCTTTACAGGGTGGATGTGGAGAGGATCTTTCCTCTTGTGGGAGAATCTAGAACAGGGGATCACTGGTACGTCTGATGTCTGAGGATCCAGAGACTGGAAAGTTTAACCTAATATCTCTTCAAAATGTTATGCTTCCAACTACACTGCTTACAATTTTTGTGTCATCAGAAAATTTGGGTATGTGGCTTTCTACCCCATCAACTAAGTTGTTAATAAACCCAGGGGACCACTGAGGTCTCAACACAGATCCTTGTGGAACACCACTCATCACATCCTGCCAGTTAGAATACTTGCCCATTATCCCTACTCTCTATCTCCTGCTACTCAGCCAGTTTTCTAATAGTTTATCCTCAATTTCTATTAGCATGGGTTGAGGATTGGTTAGCAGATAGGATGCAGACAGTAGGCATAAATTAGACTTATTCAAGCTGGCAGGCAGTGAGCAGTGGAGGATCAGGGTTCAGGATCAGGGTTGGGGTCTCAGCTATTTACATCTATATTAATGAGTTAGATGAAGAGACGGAGAATAATATATCAAAGTTTGCTGATAATATCAAGCTGGGTGGAGAGGTAAGCTGTGAGGAGTGCATAGAGACAGCAAAGAGGTTAGGTGAGTGGGCAACAGAATGGCAGATGGAGTACAATTTGAGAAGTGTGAAGTTATAGAAAAGCAGAATATTTGTAAAAAGGTGTGAAAATTGTAAATGTTGATGCTCAAAGAGATTTGGTTGTGCTTGTACAACAGGAAGTTAGCATGCAGGTGCAGCAAGCAATTAGGAAGGCAAATGTCATGTTGGCCTTGACTGCAAGGGAATTGGAGTACATAAATAAAGAAGTCTTGCTACAGTTGTACAGGGTTTTGGCGAGACTGCATCTGGAGTACTGTGCGCCACATTACGTCTCCACATTTAAGGAAGGATATACTTGCATTGGAGCCAATACAGCGAAGGTTCACTGAGTTGGTCCCTGGAATGAGGAGGTTATCCTGTGATGAGAGGCTGAGTAAATTGCCTTATATTCTCTGGAGTTTAGAAGAATGAGAAGACATCTCAATGAAACCTACAAGATTCTGAAGGCTCCTCAGGGCAGATGCAGAGAGATTGTATCCACTGGTCAGGGATTCTAAAACATGGGCACAGTCTCAGGATTAGGGGGCTGATCATTTAGGATTGAGATGAGGAGAAATTACTACACTCAAAGGGTTGTGAATCTGTGAAATTCTCTACCCCAGAGGGTTGTGGATGCACTATGTTGAATACATTTAAGGCTGGGATAGACAGATTTTTGGTGTTTCAGGGAATGAAGCGATATGGGGAGCTGGCAGGAAACTAGAGTTGAAGCCCAAGATCAGCCATGATCATATTGAATGGTGGAGCAGGCTCAATGGACCATGTGGTCTATTCCTGCTCCTATTCCTTGATTTCATGTGTTCTTGTGTCCATGAGCTTTACATTTAACCAAGTCTCTCATGAGGGACTTTATCAAATGTCTTCTGAAGTCCATATAAATAACATCCACTACTTTAGTCACCTCTTCATATAATTCAATCAGATTTGTCAGATATGACCACCTCTTTACAAATCCACACTGACTCTGCTGAAAATTTTCAAGGTGTTCAGCCATTCGATCCTTAATTACACACTCTAGTAATTTCACGATAATAGTTGTGAGACTAACTGGTCCATAATTCCCTGGTTTCACTCCCTCATCTTTCTTACATGCACAGTTTTCCAATCTAAAGGGGCAAGTTCCTGAATCCCAAGAACTTTAGAAGATTTTAGTTAGGGCATTGGCAATGTTCTCATCCATTTCCTTTAAACCCTGGGCTGGAAACCATCTGGTCTTGGGGATTTGTCACTCTTTAGTTCAATTACTTTCTTCACTACTGTTATTTTGTTTACATTAATTTTAGTTATCTCTGTCCCTGATTCAATATGAGTTCCTTCACAATGTCTGGCATTTTGATCTCTTCCTTTAACGTAAATACCAACACAAAGTAATTATTCAGCATGTCCACTGTTTCCGTATTTTCACTGACAACATCACCATTGTCAGCTTTCAATTAACCGGCATTGCTCCTGAACACACTCCATTATCCAACATAATTGTAAAAATGTTTGTGTTGATTTTGATATCCCTTGCAAGTTACTTTTTGTGCTACCTTTTTGGAGCACTTAGGCTGGGATTTTCCAGCCCCGTCATGGTGGGACAAGGTGTGGGAGATTGGGCGGTGAGCAGGGCTGGAAAATCCTGGCCTTCCTTTCTGTTTTCTGACACTTTTCTGTCCTTTGCATCTTTCCCAATTGCCAGGATCTGTCTTAGTTTTTGCATTTTTAGTTTGATGCTGTCTCTTGCCTCTTTAGTTGTTCATGGCTGTCTTTTCCATCAAGTAGCACTCTTGTGGGTGTAAACCACTTTTGTATCACAGTAAAATCTTTTTTGAACACCTCCCAGTTATCTTCTATTGTTACCCATTTACAGAATTGCCCGGTTTACTGTGGACAGTCTCTGCCTCTTCCCATTAAAGTCAGCCTTCCTTAAATCTAGATGTTTCAAACATGGTGATGAACTTGACAATATCACGATTACAGTTCAATAAGTGTTCACAAGCTGTTAACTAAATCTGGCTCATTATTCATTGCTAAATTATGGCCTGCTCCTTTGTTAGTTCTTGGACATAATTGTTGCAGAAAACTGTCCTGGACAGTCAAGAAATTCACTACCTTCTAACACATGCTAGTCTGCTTATTCCAATCTATTTGAAGGTTAAAATCCCCCCTACTGTGGGCCTATACACAACTCCCTCGAGAGTCTTATCCTTTTCTATTTCATAATTCTACCCTGGGGAGAGCTTTTCCAGGCTGGTTTGGAGGCAGAGGACTGGAAAAATTTGGAAAAAATAGCAATGGGTTAATATCCTGATGTGCTCCCACTTTGCTAGGAGTGGATTGAAATGGAAATCTGGATTCTGGGGAATACAGGCAGATCAGTGGGATGATATGGGTTGCTAAGTTTTTATGAGGTGGGGGGGCGGGGATACACTGCATGTGACCTCAACCCATTGGATGGGTTAAAAAAAAACCTTTGTCAACTTAAACTGCTCTCCTGCAGTTGGATTTTTTAATCTATAGAAAGGTTCCAGGAACACCCTGAATCCACCAAAAGGCTTTCCAGCCATCCCTGAAGCCTGAGGCCTGGGGCCTGGAACCAACAAGAGGAGGAGAGAAGGAGAGAGAACAGACTACACCCAGGTCCCTCTGCTCCTGCACACCATTTAGAGTTGTACCCCTTATTTTATATTGTCTCTCCATGTTCTTCCTACCAAAATGCATCACCTCACACTTCTCTACTTTGAACTTCATCTGTCACCTATGTGCCCACTCCACCACCTGTCCTTTTGAAGTTCTACACTGTCGTCCTCACAGTTTACAATGCTTCCAAGTTTTGTGTCATCTGCAAACTTTGAAATTGTCCCCTGCACACCAAGATCTAGATCATTATTATATATCAGGAAAAGCTAGGGTCCCAATACTGATCCCTGGGGACCTCCACGATAAACCTTCCTCCAGGTCGCTGTTTCCTATTACTCAGCCAATTTTATATCCATGTTGCTACTGTCCTTTTTATTCCATGAGCAATAACTTTTCTCACAAGTCTTTTGTGTTGCACTGTATCAAATGCCTTTTGAAAGTCCATGTACACCACATCGACAGCAGTACCCTCATCGACCTTTTTTGTTCTTCAAAAAACTCCAGCATGTTAGTTAAACACAATTTCCACTTTAGAAATCCATGCTGGTTCTTCCTTATCAACCCATATTTTTCTATGTGACTGCTAATTTTATCCCAAATAATTGTTTCTAGAATCTTGCCAACCACTGAAGTTAAACTGGCTGGTGTTTAATTGCAGGGCTTATCCTTACAACCTTTTTTGCACAAGAGTTTAATGTTTGCAATTCTCCAGCCCTTCAGCACCACCCCTGAGTCTAGAGAAGACTGAAAAATTATGGCCAGTGCACCTGCAATTTCTACTCTCTCTTCCTTCAATATCCTTGGATCATCTCATCTGGTCCCGGTGCCTTGTCAACTTTAAATACCGACAGTCTATTCAACACTTCTTCCTTATCAATTTTGAACCCTTCTAGTGACAGAATTTCCTCGGCTGTCACCATGGCCTGGGAAGCATCTACCTCCTTGGTAAAGACGGATGCAAAGTATTCATTTACTATCTCAGCCATGGCCTCTTTGTCCATGTGTAAATTCCCTTTTAGGTCCCTAATCAGCTCTACTCCTCCTTTTACCAAATGTTACTAGTTTTATGCCTATAAAAGACTTTGGGATTCCCCTATATGTTGGCTGCCAGTCTTTTCTCATAATCCCTCTTCACTTCTCGAATATGCTTTTTCACCTCCCCTCTGAATCATCTGTATTCCTCTTGGTTCTCAATTGTATTTTCTACCTGACACCTGTCATAAGCACACTTTTTCTTAATTTCTGCTCAGCTGCTTCTGTTCCTGCTTTAGAATAATCCCTAGGTGTACCACACCTCTTTCCCCCATGCGCCGAATTCCCACATGAGCCTAATTCACTACTCACTCGGTCTCCGTCTCACTCCGGTGTGGTCATCTGTGTCCTTGTGCACCCCTTATATGTGCACAGAATCTAGACTGACTGAGACTGTGGTACTGAGAGAGTGCTGCATTGTTGGAGATGCTGTATTTAAGATGAAACATTATACTGGGGCCCCCTCAGATGGATGTAACAAAATCTCTTGACATTATTTTGAAGAATGAGCAGGGGAGATTCCATCAGTATCCCAACCAGTATCCCAACATCACTAAAACAGATTATCCTGTTAATATCTCATTGATGCTCAAGGGATCTTACAGTGCTCTAATAGGTTGCTGTATTTCCCATAATACAACTGTGACGATGCTTCAAAAGTTGAATGTAAATGCTTCAGGACATCCTGAGGTTGTGATAGGTGCTATGGAAATGGAATTTTTCTTTCTTACAGTGGGATGGGGGTATCTCTCCTCAGTGAGAGTAGTTTCCCAGTGGAGGAGCCTGTGGGAGTTGGGTGGGAAGCAGTTATTGTGCTCTGGATAATGAACTGACGGCTCTTCCTTTTCCCTTCATTCAGCAGCATTGATGCTCAGCTACATCCAGGGATTGATTTTGGAGCCAGGCTCAGCTCCAGCACCCAGCCTTCTGTGGGAGACGTTTCCAGCAGACCCAGCCTCAACATTAAGGCAGTGCCAATGACCGATCTCTCAAGTGACTCACTGCCCACCAAGGACTACCAGGGGGTCTTCAGTGTGGCGGTCAACAGTGCCAGGAAAGTTGGAAATGTCGGTCGCATCTACAACCATTCTGCTGGACCTCTGAGCCCTTGGAACGTCACTGGACAGCAGCTCAATGAGTTTAACCCCAACGGGCACCCCTCACACCTTAGCACTGGCTTTGGGAACCATGGGGTGCCCAGCTACCCTGCTGGTCCTGGGATAATGGAATGGAGCCCCTATCCTCTCCTCCCATATCCATGTTGGTGAAAAGGATGAGATTGTTACCTGGGGGGTGGGTGGGCGGGGAGTATGTGTTACCCTATTGCGAATTCTGTCACCTCTCCCAAAGACACTGACTGTTTGGGTTCTGCCAGTGCCTGGGCCCCATTGCCCATCACCAATTATGTGAACATCTGCCCAGGATTGGCAGCAATGTTTACAGTGGCTCTCCAGTCAGTGGCAATGTTCAAGGCAATGGAAATCCTGGCTGGATGATCCCTCCCCAGAGGTGCTGAGGTAAACTGTACAACTCTCCCCTTCCTGCACTGCACACCCACCCCCAAACACCACCCCACCCTCCCTCACCTAAGGTCAGCTCATTCAGTACAGGCTGGGCTTCAGAACAAACAAGTGTGTACAGCTTACCCACTCAGAGTCCCCAAGCTGAGCTACCGTGGAAGAGGCATGGGAGAGTGGCATCACTCACAGAGCCTGGCAGCCAGCTTTCCTCATACTGGCAGAGCTTTGGTGATCAGGGGTTTAATGTACTTGAAAATATTCAAGTTATCCACCCCTCTTGACTGAGGGCAGGGTTAAGCCACAGTAGAGCAGGCAGCCCCAGGTTATTGTCCCAAGTCTGGATTACCTTACCTGACCTTGACTGAGATAACAACTGGAGCATTACAATTGACTTGGCTCCCCTTGTGTTAAAGGGGGAAGAATTCAGCCCAGGTTCTTACTCCTGATCACTATCCAGTTAGCTCATCACTGGGAAGAGGACATGGGCAGAAATTGGGTTCAGAGTCGGATCTAATGAGGCTGTGCTGTTTCCTACAACCTTTAGATAGCCTAGCTAGACAAGAGCTAGACAAGACAATGTGCCTGCTGGTATGGGAGGGGCAGGATGATGCCTGCTGGCTCACTTTCCAAGAAGCTGGAGCTACCTTCAAACAAGGAGGCTGATGGGAATGAGGTTTTTGCCTCTCAAGTCAATGGCTGATGGGAAGGACGTCATTGCTTCACGAGTCAATGGCTGATGGGGAGGAGGTCATTGCTCCACGAGTCAATGGCTGATGGGGAGGAGGTCATTGCTTCACGAGTCAATGGCTGATGTGAAGCAATGACCTCCTCCCCGAGTCAATGGCTGATGGGGAGGAGGTCATTGCCTCACGAGTCAATGGCTGATAGGGAGGAGGTCATTGCTTCACGAGGCAATGACTGATGGGGAGGAGGTCATTGCTTCACGAGTCAACGGCTGATAGGGAGGAGGTCATTGCTTCACGAGTCAATGGCTGATGGGGAGGAGGTCATTGCTTCACGAGTCAATGGCTGATGGGGAGGAGGTCATTGCCTCATGTGTGACAAGATGAACTCCACTGGGAAGCCTTGGTATAAAGCCCCTTTAAAACCTGCAGGATTGTGGAGAATTTTCTAGTCTTCAGGAGGGGCTGAAGGCACAATGGTGACCAATTTTGGACAGAAGAGGTGGAAGGTTCCAGCATCCTCATTATTTAGCAATGTGCAGTGTCCCTAGAGCCTGACAAGGTGCACAGCCCCCAGTACTTGGCCCTGTGAATCTGGTAAAATGGCTGCCTCGATGTTCTGTCAATCCCCAGGCCACTAATAGGCCAATGACTAATAAGCCAATAGACCAAATGACAGTTTAGATGTTATAGAACAACCTCCAAACCCCCCCACCTTCCACCAATCATGGAGAGTTCAAGACAGCCACCAGTCAAATGGTGACTGTTACCTGTTCCGCTGTATATACTGGGAATTATTTAATGTTTGTTTATTTTATGAGCAAAAAGTGATGTTGTTTTTACTCATTGCAGCATACACATGGCCACACAAACTTTACAATGGAATAAAGCTTCCTCCTACTGCACAGGATTTCTGTCTGTCTCTGGTCTGTGACTCTATGGCTGGAATTTTATGGCTCCGTCACGGTGGGAATGGGACAGTGGAATGTGGTCAACCATTCAAACCTCCATCGACTTGGCGGGACCGTCATATCCCACTGGTGTAAAATCTCGCCCTATGTCTGTATGTGTGTGTCTGGGCTGTGTGTCTCTGTCTGGCCTGGGCTTGTGTGTCTACGTCTGTCTGTGTGTTTGGTCTAGGCCTGTGTGTCTGGTCTGTGTGTATGTGTCTGGTATTGGGCCAGTCTGTCTGGTCGAGGTGTACTCACTAGGGTGTGGTCTGAAGGGATCTTATCATGTACCTAATGGCATACTCCTCACGGGAAGCCTCCAATTCCTATCCTGGTTCACAAGGAAATGGAAAGCCATCAGGCCCTGGATCTATTAGATAAAAACAAAAAACTGCTGATGCTGGAAATCCAAAACAAAAACAGAATTACCTGGAAAACTCAGCAGGTCTGGCAGCATCGGCGGAGAAGAAAAGAGTTGACGTTTCGAGTCCTCATGACCCTTCAACAGAACTGGAACTGGAACAGAACTTCAGTTCTGTTGAAGGGTCATGAGGACTCGAAACGTCAACTCTTATCTTCTCCCATTGCTGCCAGACCTGTTGAGATTTTCCTGGATCTATTAGGTTTGGTCTGTGGGGTGAAGCACAATCATTTCCCCAAAACAAGGCTGTGCTTGGGACGTGGGGCCTCCAATTGAGCTTTTTAAAAAGGTACCCATCCTGCTGGTATCAGAAATGGCAATCATTAAGACTCCGGCTCCATTTTAATTCCTAATACCGGTGCCACTAACCCCCCACGTCCCCGCGCCACTCTGCCCCCCAATCCTCGCGCCACTCTCCCCCCGCCCCCCCAATCCCCGCGCCACTACCCCCCCCGCGCCACTCCCCCTGCCCCCGCGCCACTCCTCGTCCCGCCGTCTCCCCCCCCGCGCAGCTCTTCGTCTCCCCCCCGCGCTGCTCTTCGTCTCCCCCCCCCCCCGCGCGGCTCTTCGTCTCCCCCCCCCCCCCCCCCCCCCGCGCGGCTCTTCGTCGCCCCCCCCCCCCCCCCCCGCGCGGCTCTTCGTCTCCCCCGTGCCTCTCCCCCTCCCCCCGCGCCACTCCCCGCACCCCCGTGCCACTCCCCATCCCCTCCGTCTCCCCCTGTGCCTCTCCATATCTCTCCATATTTTCACTATAGTGTCGCTTTGCTCACAAACTGGTTGCACGCTTGTCTGTCGGCAGGTGAGTTGATTACAATATACGGTAGATGCAGAGACCAATATGAAATGAAGCACATACTATTTATTTACACAAAGAACAGAGCACTAATATGATTTTTGCATCTCCAACCAGACCCTACTCTAGACTAACATTAACCTGGTAGCCTGCGCTACACAGCTATTGGGTCTTACAGTCATATGTCAATCTACTCACAGTCTCTTAAAGGTGTATTACACCTCAGGTTTCCACATCCCTCCCCCTTTACTTGAAAGAACATTTTACAACATATTAATTATTTACAAAAATGAACGATTCACAAGTTTAGTCTCTCAGGAGGCTTTTTCAAATGTGTCGAACGTCATAGTTCTACCACTTCAGCTGGTTTATCTGAGGCCTCCCTCTCAGGAGTTATCTGTCCATGAGGCTCCCCAGTAGGAACCTGTAAGTTTGCCTCTTCAACTCTCTCAGGCTCAGGGTTCTACTGGTACTTCCAAAGCAAAAGGAGTTCCTTCTACCTGTGGTGCTGATTCCAACAGGAATGTTTGGTGCACCCTAAGGATCTGTTCCCCTTTTCCTGAGGTGATCTACGTGTCTCCTGATTATCTGACCTTCAACCGATATGTGGTAGGACAGGGGTCCTGTCACTGCACTGGCTTCACCTGATAGCCAGTTGGGCCCATCTCCAAAGTTCTTTGTAAAAACTGCTTCTCCTACAGTGAAGTTTCTTTCACGACTATGGTAATCATGTTCAATTTTCTGGGCCTCCTGACTTTTATCTACCCTCCCCGCTATATTTGGCGTTTTGAGGCTTAAACGTGTCCTGAGCTGCCTCTTTATTAATAACACTGAGGGGGCAATACTGGTGGTCGTATGTGCCATGGTTCTGTAGCTGAGCAGGAAATGTGATCATTTCGTTGCTATAGAGTCCCCAGCTAGTTTTTTCATTCCGGCATTGAGGGTCTGGACTGCCCTCTCAGCCAAGCCATTGGATGCAGGGTGTATGAATAGGTCTTGACGTGTTATGTCACTGAGACTTGTAAATCTTTGGAATTCCATGCTATTAAATGCTGTTCCAATGTCAGACACTATTATCCCTGGTAACCTGTGTATCGCTAAACCCTGATGCAATCTGTCTATGGTGGTGGCAGATGTGGGTGATCTCACCTCGTATACATCCATCCACTTCAAGTGAATGTCTATAATCAAGAGGAACATTGTGCCCAAAATAAGCCCCACATAGTCAATTTGCAGGCAGAACCATGGCCTTCCTGGCCATTCTCAAGGATGCAGTGGAGCCGAAGGGGGAAAGTTCTGTAACTGTCGGCACTGTTCGCATCTCTTGTCTAAGTTTTTAACTTCAGTATCCATCCCTGGCCACCATAAGTAGCCGTGCGCCAACATTTTCATTCTGGAAATGCTTGGTTGAGCGCTACACAATTCTATCAATAATGGTTATCTTCCCCTGGGAGGCACAGTGACTTTCGCTCCCCACAGTAAGATGCCATCCTGGCAGGTGAGCTCATATCTCCTGTTAAAATAGGGCTTCATTTCACCCGACTAGGACTCGTTAGACCTTCCCTGCAAGACTTGTTCCCTGATGTGAGACAAAATTGGATCACGGTCTGTCCATTCCCTGATCTGTTTGGCATTCACTGGTGATGAATCTAGAAAGTTTAATAATAAGACTGGTTCTTGGGATATTGGGACATTCACAATGCTGTCCTACAGGGGTAATCAGCTCAGTGCATTGGCATTGGTGATCTGGCTTCCCAGCTGGTGGATAAAAGCAGCTAGATAGAATCAGTGCCCAGTTTTTGATGCATGGAGAGGCAATTGGGGATATTGCCTTTTCTTCCCTGAACAAGCCTACAGTTGTCTTTTGATTGGACACGATGGTCAAGTGACGACCATGGATGTACTGGGTGGAATTTCTTAACGCCTTCTTTCTCTATCTGTGAGTATCTTCATTCTGCCACACTGAATGTTCTTGAGATGTAGCCAATGGGCTGTTTGGAGCCATCTGCCATCCAGTGGGAGAGTACTGCCTCTACTCCGTAAAGGGATGCATCGCGGGTCAAAATCAATTCTCTTTGGGCCGAAATGTAACATCAGGGCCGATGAATGTAGCAACTGCTTTACTGTCATAAAAGCCTATGGGACTTGCCAAGTCCACCTGTGGTTTTTCTTGAGCAAACTGTATAATGGAGCCAGTGCTGTTGATAATTTTGGGAGAAAATGTTAATTGTTCCCAAGGACTTGAGTTCTGTGGTGTTTTTTGGTGCTGGCGCCTCACGAATAGCTTTCACCTTGTCTTCTAGTGGGTGAATGCCATGTGCGTTGACCCTATGACCCAGGTAAACCACTTCTTTTGCTTGGAAGATACATTTTTCTCTTTTCAAACGTGCTCCGGCTTGTGAGAAATGTTTCAATACCTCTTCCAAGTTAGCCAGGTGCTCTTCATCAGTTGGTCCTGTTACTAGGACATCAAGATAAACCACAACATGGGGAAAACCTTGAAGTAAACTTTCCATTGTCCCTTGGAAAACGGCACAAGCTGATGAGACTTCGAAGGGTAACCTGGCATATTGGTATAGCCCCCTATGTGTGCTGATAGTCAGAAAAGCCTGAGAGGCCTTTTCTAGCTCAGCTTACTGGTAAGCGTGGCTCATGTCGAGCTTGGTATTTGCGGTTCCCCCTGCAGCTTGGAATACAATTCATCAATTTTCAGTATAGGGTGCCTGTCAAGTCTGGCCAATTTGTTAATGGTTAATTTGTAGTCCCCACACATTCGTACACTCTGGTCAGGCTTTAGTGCTGGAACCAAGGGTGCTGCCCATTCAGAAAATTGTGCAGGTTGTAAGACTCCCAACCTTTCCAGCCTGTCTAATTCAACATCAACTTTTTCTCATAATGCATGGAGGACTGGTCTCGCCTTCAAGAATCTGGGGGGTGCCCCAGGATCCACGTGGATTTTAGCTTGCAACCCCTGAATCTTCCTGAGCTCTTCCCTGAAAGCTGAGGCATATTTTTGTCATAATTCTTGCAGATCTTTCATTCGGAGTTGAAAAGTCTCGGTCCACTCCAACTTTATTTCCTTAAGCCAATTCCAACCAAGTAGACTTAGACCCTCACCTACTACTACTATCGGGTAAATTAACAGACTGATTTCCATACTGTACTGGAGCCTTGCATATAACACTTACTCGTATGTCTTCACCAGTATACGTCTTTAATTTAGCATATGAGTTTTCCATATTTAATGAGTGGTCTCCCCCATTCAGATATTTGAACGTATGTTCCCCTATAACTGTCGTGGATGCCCCTGTATCCACCTCCACTCGGATGGGTTTTCTATTGACTTCCACTGTCACGTAGATTGACTTTGTTTTAACATTTTTAAGCCATGTAGCGAGTAAATATCTGACTCTGTTTCTCCTGGCTCCTCCATTATATAAATTTTATGACTTCTGCCTTTTTGTTTGAAATTTTGTCTCAATCTTTCTTTGCAATATTGCATAATGTGCCCCTTGCAATGGCAGTAGAAATACTCAGTTCTTTTAAATTGTTGTTCATTTGCAGGCTGTCTGGTTCCAATTCTGCTGTTATGAATGTGGTTTTTATCCATTAAGCCATTGCTTTTTGCTGGTCTGTTTATGGTGGCTGTTTCCTGCCTTTCCATGGAGCCCTCTGCTTCCACGCCATTTCTAACCAGTGTCTCCTTCCTGATGTGAAGGACGGTGCCATTTTGTGCTCCCTTGACTGCTTCGGAACTCCTGACTGTGCTTTCCATTGCAAGCGCCAACTCTAGCGGCTTGCTGCAGTCTAAATTTGTTTCTGACAACAAACTTTTGCATGGCGTCTTCGTTAATCCTACATACTAATTGGTCCCTTAACATGTCATTAATCGAGGTCCCGAACTCACAGTGCTTTGTCAGTTATTTCAAGGCTGCTACATTGCAAGTAACTGTCTCTTCAGGGGTACAACACCTCAAATTAAATTTAAAAAGCTGCGTTGTTACCGAGGGTTTCGGCTGAAAGTGGCTTTTCACAAGATTCACCAACTCATCAAAGCTCTTGGAATCTGGGGCGTTGGGTGCCATTAGACTATGAATTAGGCCGTATGTTTTACTGCCACATGTCAATGAGAGGATCACCCACCTCTTCTTCCCTCCCAATACATCGTTGGCCAAAATGAAAAACGCGAGGCATTCCATATAATCTGACCAGTCATCGATCATCTGATCAAACAGTTCGATGTGGCCAAATTGTGGCATATTGGAGGGAGATAATTTCGATAACTACGGTGAGCGCTGTACTTACAATCGGCCGGCAAGGCACAACTGATTCACTACTGTTGATTTTTCATGGTTTTCCTTGCTGTCGTCGACTAGCTGTGTTTTGCCTCGTCGCCAGTTGTTACATTTTAACTATGGGTTACTTTGCTCACAAACCGGTTGCACGCTTGTCTGTCGGCAGGTGAGTTGATTACAATATACCGCAGATGCAGAGACCAATAGGAAATGAAGCAAATACTATTTATTTACACAAACACCAGGCCCTACTCTAGACGAACAATAATATGGTAGCCTGCGCTACAGTCATGTGGTCAACCTGCTCACACTCTCTTAAAGGTGTATTATACCTCAGTTTACCACACTGTCCCCCTACACAAGTTCCTATCCCCCTACACCACTCCCCGTCCCCCTACACCACTCCCTGTCCCCCTACACCACTCTCCATCTCCCTACACCACTCCCCGTCCCCCTACACAAGTCTCTGTCTCCCTACACCACTCCCCGTCCCCCGACACCACCCCCCGTCCCCCTACACCACTCCCCGTCCCCCTACACAAGTCTCTGTCTCCCTACACCACTCCCCGTCCCCCTACACCAGCCTCTGTCCCCATACACCACTCCCCGTCCCTCTACACCAGTCTCTGTCCTCCTACACGACTCCCCGTCCCCCTACACCAGTCTCTGTCCCCCTACCCGACTCCCTGTCCCCTTACACCACTCCCCATCCCCCAAACCACATCCCGTCCCCTTACACCAGTCTCTGTCTCCCTACACCACGCCCTGTCCCTCTACACCAGTCTCTGTCCCTCTACACCAGTCTGTGTCCCTCTATACTACTCCCTAAGCTCTCTGCTAATTTTTGTACATCTGACCAGTCCTGGCAGGAGCTTCTGGATCTTTGAGGTGACTCTGTCGCTAGTTGCAGTGTCTCGGTTGAGGGGAATAGGTGGAAGGTTGGGTCCTTGTTCCATGTAGCTGATCCCTGTCACTGTCATTTCCAACGGGGCTGCCTCACTGATCGATGGGTTAGTAATCTCTGTGTGTTCTTCCGATTTCTACTCCTGAAGCTGCAGTAACTCATGTCAGCGTTAATGGAGTGAAGCTAACCGGCTCCTGAAATTGATCGAGGAGCACTCAGCTTTTGGGTAATTTCAAAGGGTTTTTTTGGCAGTTAAGTTGCAATTAGCGAGTAATGTGCAAACCTCAGTCTCAGTTACAAGATTTACTGACTGTGCATTAGAAATTTGTGTAAAAACTTCAGAGCCAGACAGTGAGAGAGGGAGTGAGAGAGAAGGAGAGAGCAGATTGGAGAGGTTGAGACTGTTCTTCTTGGAGAGGAGAAGGCTAAGAGGAGATTTGATAGAGGTGTTCAAAATCATGAAGGGGCTGGATAGAGTATATAGGGAGAAACTACTCCAGCTCGTAAGATGATCAAGAACGAGACGGTACAGATTTAAAGGACAGGGTCATCCCATATTTGCACTAACTGCGGTAGCGGGCGGGTAAAACAACTTTTTACCAACTGACCACGATGGCGGGTTTCAAGCTGTATCATCCCAAACACGCCTCATTACTTATGCATTCCCAGGAAACACGCTGTTTCCATGGCCGGCAGGCTCCAATTTGCCTGTCAAACTGTCACCTCACTGCTTCATCATGCCAGGCACCACATTTAAAGTACAGCCGTGCTCGGTGCTTCCAACCCAGGACTGCAGCAAAGAAGACATAGCCCTGAAAGGCAAGAAGACTTCAGACCTCGTTCGCCTTTTGGATGCTGTGGAGGCTGCTGTGATATCCTCTACCCCCACTCTGACCACAGGAGGGGCAGCAACATTACGAACCCGGCTTGGTTAGTGACGGCAGTGGTGGTCAGTGCCAATGCTGCAGAGGCTGACCATCCAATGTAGATAGAGGATGAATAATCTCATCTGTGCAGCCAGAGTAAGACAACCATCCCATCACTGTAAACTCTAACACTCACAAGCCCATCACACATTCAGTGGCATCTCCCTCACTGCCAGTCAAGGGACATCACCACTCACTCTCTCACACACCCTCACATCTCCATCTGGCCTCATCGCCTCTGGAGACTGCCTCCTCAGCCCTCATCTTGAGGCCACTTGCACAGATCAACCTGCGTCCCCACATACACCCTGGGATACCCCCTTTCCTCAGTACAGCCCTCACCCTGCAGCCTCTCCTCTTGCCTGAGGCCACTTCTCCCCCTTCCCCAAGCAAGCCCTAGCCCTGCAGACATTGAAAAGCTACGCCCACATGGCTGGTCTGGTAGGTAGTGACCTGCCCAAGAGCCCCCCTAACAGTGATGTGGTGCTGCCTGCGAAGCCTGGTGCTGAGGACTGTGAGTGCTGCCTAAAGCAGGGTAGGCAAACAAACCCTGCAGTCCGTCACCTTATATGTGCTGTTGTGAAACATGTTGGCGTGTTTTCCCGCTGATGTGGGCGGTCGATCCAGTGGTGGTGGGTGAGGGGGGTGGGGGGGGGGTGCGGGGGGAAGGACCCTGGCGGGCTGGCCTGATAATGATAGGCTGATGTATTACAATGACTTTCCCGGGGTCGGCTGGTGGGAAATGCGGCCCACCATTGGCGGGCTCAGCAGACAATCACAAACTGGTTTCCTGCTGTCGTGAAAGCAATCGCGCCATTTTGTCTACTCACGCCACTGAACATAGATGACGGCCACGGGCACGGGAAATCCTGGCCTGGAATTGTGGTGGAGGCAGGTTCAATTGAGGCATTCAAGAGGGCGTTGGATGATTATTTAAATAGAAACAATGTGCAGGGATATGGGGAAAAGGCAGGAGAATGGCACTGAGTTAAAATGCTAATTCGGAGAGCCAGAACAAACATGATGGACCAAATGGCCTCCTTCTGCACCATAACAATTCTGTGAGCAGGGCTAGACAATGAAAGAGAGAGAGAGAGCACAGGAAAGTGAGAGAGAGAGAGCAGGGCAGCAAGAGAGAGAGAGCAGGGCATCGAGAGAGAGAGAAGGAGAGAGAGAGAGAGAGCAGGGCAGTGAGAGAGAGAGAGAGCAGGGCAGAGAGAGAGAGAGAGAGAGCAGGGCAGTGAGAGAGAGAGAGAGGGAGAGTGCAGGGCAGTGAAAGAGAGATCAGGGCAATGAGAGAGAGAGAGAGAGAGCAGGGCAGTGAGAGATAGAGAGCAGGGCAATGAGAGAGAGAGAGAGCTGGGCAGTAAGAGAGAGAGAGAGGGAAGTGAGAGAGAGAGAGCAGGGCAGTGAAAGAGAGAGCAGGGCAATTAGAGAGAGAGAGCAGGGCAGTGAGAGAGAGAGAGATCAGGGCAGTGAGAGAGAGCAGGGCAGTGAGAGAGAGAGAGCAGGGCAATGAGAGAGAGGGCAGGGCAGTGAGAGAGAGAGAGAGCAGGGCAGCGAGAGAGAGATAGAGAGAGAGCAGGGCAGTGAGAGAGAGAGAGAGCAGGGTAGCGAGAGAGAGAGAGCAGGGCAGTGAGAGAGAGAGAGCAGAGCAATGAGATAGAGAGAGAAAAGCAGTGAAAGAGAGAGAGCAGGGCAGTGAGAGAGAGGGCAGGGCAGTGTGAGAGAGAGAGAGAGAGAACAGGGCAGCGAGAGAGAGATAGAGAGAGAGAGCAGGGCAGTGAGAGAGAGAGAGAGAGAGAGCAGGGCAGTGAGAGAGAGAGAGAGTAGGGCAGCGAGAGAGAGAGAGAGAGAGAAGGGCAGTCAGAAAGAGAGAGAGAGCACAGGGTAGTGAGAGAGAGCAGGGCAGTGAGAGAGAGAGAGAGAGAGAGCCAGGCAGTGAGAGAGAGAGAGCAGGGCAGTGAGAGAGAGAGAGAGAGCAGGGCATTGAGAGAGAGACAGAGAGAGAGCAGGGCAGTGAAAGAGAGCAGGGCAGTGAGAGAGAGAGAGAGAGCAGGGCAGCGAGAGAGAGAGAAAGCACGGCAGTGAGAGAGAGAGAGCAGGGCAGTGAGAGAAAGAGAGAGAGAGAGAGAGCAGCACAGTGAGAGAGAGAGAGAGCAGAGCAGTGAGAGAGAGAGAGAGTGCAGGGCAGTGAGAGAGAGCAGGGCAGTGAGAGAGAGAGAGAGAGAGAGAGCAGGGCAGTGAGAGAGAAAGAGAGAGCAGGTCAGCAAGAGAGAGAGACAGAGAGCAGAGCAG
The DNA here is from genome assembly GCF_017639515.1 of Carcharodon carcharias. Classification (NCBI taxonomy): domain Eukaryota; kingdom Metazoa; phylum Chordata; class Chondrichthyes; order Lamniformes; family Lamnidae; genus Carcharodon; species Carcharodon carcharias. The sequence continues at coordinate 63,214,770 of NC_054479.1, forward strand.
TAAGAAAAAGAGAGAGAGAGAGAGCGCACGGCAGTGAGAGAGAGCAGGGCAATGAGAGAGAGCAGGGCAGTAAGAGAGAGCAGGGCAGTGAGAGAGAGACAGAGAGGGAGAGAGCGCAGGGCAGTGAGAGAGGGAGAGAGCGATTAGGGCAGCGATAGAGAGAGAACAGGGCAGTGAGAGAGAGAGAGCAGGGCAGTGAGAGAGAGAGAGCAGGGCAATGAGAGAGAAAGAGAGAGCAGGGCAGTGAGAGAGAGAGCAGGGTAGCGAGAGAGAGAGAGCAGGGCAGTGAGAGAGAGAGAGAGTAGGGCAGCGAGAGAGAGAGAGAGCGAGAGAGAGAAGGTCAGTGAGAGAGAGAGAGAGAGCACAGGGTAGTGAGAGAGAGAGAGCAGGGCAGTGAGAGAGAGAGAGAGAGAGCCGGGCAGTGAGAGAGAGGGAGCAGGGCAGTGAGAGAGAGAGAGACAGATCAAAGCAGTGAGAGAGAGAGAGCAGGGCAGTGAGAGATGGAGAGAGAGAGCAGGGCAGTGAGAGAGAGAGAGCAGGGCAGTGAGAGAGAAAGAGAGAGCAGGGCAGTGAGAGAGAGAGCAGGGCAGCGAGAGAGAGAGAGCAGGGCAGTGAGAGAGAGAGAGTAGGGCAGCGAGAGAGAGAGAGAGAGAGAGAGCATGGCAGTGAGAGAGAGAGAGAGCCGGCCAGTGAGAGAGAGGGAGCAGGGCAGTGAGAGAGAGAGAGAGACAGAGCAAAGCAGTGAGAGAGAGAGAGCAGGGCAGTGAGAGATAGAGAGAGAGAGCAGGGCAGTGAGAAAGAGAGAGCAGGGCAGTGAGAGAGAAAGAGAGAGCAGGGCAGTGAAAGAGAGAGCAGGGCAGCGAGAGAGAGAGAGCAGGGCAGTGAGAGAGAGAGAGTAGGGCAGCGAGAGAGAGAGAGAGAGAGAGAGAGAAGGGCAGTGAGAGAGAGAGAGAGAGCACAGGGTAGTGAGAGAGAGAGAGCATGGCAGTGAGAGAGAGAGAGAGCCGGGCAGTGAGACAGAGAGAGCAGGGCAGTGAGAGAGAGAGAGAGAGCAAAGCAGTGAGAGAGAGAGAGCAGGGCAGTGAGAGAAAGAGAGAGAGAGAGAGAGCAGCACAGTGAGAGAGAGAGAGAGCAGAGCAGTGAGAGAGAGAGAGAGTGCAGGGCAGTGAGAGAGAGCAGGGCAGTGAGAGAGAGAGAGAGAGAGAGCAGGGCAGTGAGAGAGAAAGAGAGAGCAGGTCAGCAAGAGAGAGAGACAGAGAGCAGAGCAGTAAGAAAAAGAGAGAGAGAGAGAGCGCACGGCAGTGAGAGAGAGCAGGGCAATGAGAGAGAGCAGGGCAGTAAGAGAGAGAGCAGGGCAGTGAGAGAGAGACAGAGAGGGAGAGAGCGCAGGGCAGTGAGAGAGGGAGAGAGCGATTAGGGCAGCGATAGAGAGAGAACAGGGCAGTGAGAGAGAGAGAGCAGGGCAGTGAGAGAGAGAGAGCAGGGCAATGAGAGAGAAAGAGAGAGCAGGGCAGTGAGAGAGAGAGCAGGGTAGCGAGAGAGAGAGAGCAGGGCAGTGAGAGAGAGAGAGAGTAGGGCAGCGAGAGAGAGAGAGAGCGAGAGAGAGAAGGTCAGTGAGAGAGAGAGAGAGAGCACAGGGTAGTGAGAGAGAGAGAGCAGGGCAGTGAGAGAGAGAGAGAGAGAGCCGGGCAGTGAGAGAGAGGGAGCAGGGCAGTGAGAGAGAGAGAGACAGATCAAAGCAGTGAGAGAGAGAGAGCAGGGCAGTGAGAGATGGAGAGAGAGAGCAGGGCAGTGAGAGAGAGAGAGCAGGGCAGTGAGAGAGAAAGAGAGAGCAGGGCAGTGAGAGAGAGAGCAGGGCAGCGAGAGAGAGAGAGCAGGGCAGTGAGAGAGAGAGAGTAGGGCAGCGAGAGAGAGAGAGAGAGAGAGAGCATGGCAGTGAGAGAGAGAGAGAGCCGGCCAGTGAGAGAGAGGGAGCAGGGCAGTGAGAGAGAGAGAGAGACAGAGCAAAGCAGTGAGAGAGAGAGAGCAGGGCAGTGAGAGATAGAGAGAGAGAGCAGGGCAGTGAGAAAGAGAGAGCAGGGCAGTGAGAGAGAAAGAGAGAGCAGGGCAGTGAAAGAGAGAGCAGGGCAGCGAGAGAGAGAGAGCAGGGCAGTGAGAGAGAGAGAGTAGGGCAGCGAGAGAGAGAGAGAGAGAGAGAGAGAAGGGCAGTGAGAGAGAGAGAGAGAGCACAGGGTAGTGAGAGAGAGAGAGCATGGCAGTGAGAGAGAGAGAGAGCCGGGCAGTGAGACAGAGAGAGCAGGGCAGTGAGAGAGAGAGACAGAGCAAAGCAGTGAGAGAGAGAGAGCAGGGCAGTGAGAGAGAGAGAGAGAGAGAGAGAGCAGGGCAGCGAGAGAGAGAGAAAGCAGGGCAGTGTGTGAGAGAGAGAGAGAGAGAGAGCAGGGCAGTGAGAGAGGGAGAGCAGGGCGGTGAGAGAGGGAGAGAGAGCAGGGCAGTGAGAGAGCAGGGCAGTGAGAGAGAGAGAGCAGCGCAGTGAGAGGCGGAGAGAGCACAGGGCAGTGAGAGAGAGAGAGAGCAGGGCAATGAGAGAGAGGGAGAGAAAAAAAAAAGCAAGGCAGTGAGAGAGAGAGAGAGAGAGCGGGCAGCAAGAGAGAGAAAGCAGGGCAGTGAGAGAGAGAGAGAGAGAGAGAGCAGGGCAGCGAGAGAGAGAGAGAACAGGGCAGTGAGAGAGTGAGAGAGAGCAGGGCAGTGAAAGAGAAAGCAGGGCAGTGAGAGAGAGAGAGAGTATGGCAGCGAGAGAGAGAGAGAGAGAAGGGCAGTGAGAGAGAGAGAGAGAGCACAGGGGAGTGAGAGAGAGCTGGGCAATGAGAGAGAGAGAGAGCAGGGCAGTGAGAGAGTGAAAGAGAGCAGGGCAGTGAGAGAGAAAGAGAGAGTAGGGCAGTGAGAGAGAGAGAAAGCACAGCAGTGAGAGAGAGAGAGAGCAGGGCAGTGAGAGAGTGAAAGAGAGCAGGGCAGTGAGAGAAAGAGAGAGAGAGAAAGCAGCACAGTGAGAGAGAGAGAGAGCAGAACAGTGAGAGAGAGAGAGTGCAGGGCAGTGAGAGAAAGCACGGCAGTGAGAGAGAGAGAGAGAAGGGCAGTGAGAGAGTGAAAGAGAGCAGGGCAGTGAGAGAAAGAGAGAGAGAGAGAGCAGCACAGTGAGAGAGAGAGAGAGAGCAGAGCAGTGAGAGAGAGAGAGAGCAGGGCAGTGAGAGAGAAAGAGAGAGCAGGGCAGCAAGAGAGAGAGAGAGCAGAGCAGTGAGAGAAAGAGAAAGAGAGAGAGAGAGTGCAGGGCAGTGAGAGAAAGAGAGAGAGAGAGAGCAGCACAGTGAGAGAGAGAGAGAGAGCAGAGCAGTGAGAGAGAGAGAGAGCAGGGCAGTGAGAGAGAAAGAGAGAGCAGGGCAGCAAGAGAGAGAGAGAGCAGAGCAGTGAGAGAAAGAGAAAGAGAGAGAGAGAGTGCAGGGCAGTGAGAGAGAGCAGGGCAGTGAGAGAGAGAGCAGGGCAGTGAGAGAAAGAGAGAGAGAGAGTGCAGGGCAGTGAGAGAGAGCAGGGCAATGAGTCAGAGCAGGGCAGTAAGAGAGAGAGAGCAGGGCAGTGAGAGAGAGAGAGAGAGCACAGGGCAGTGAGAGAGGGAGAGAGCGAGTAGGGCAGCGATAGAGAGAGAGCAGGGCAGTGAGAGAAGAGGGAGAGAAAGAGCAGGGCAGTGAGAGAGCAGGGCAGTGAGAGAGAGAGAGCAGGGCAGTGAGAGAGAGAGAGCAGGGCAATGAGAGAGAGAGCAGGGCAGTGAGAGAGAGAGAGAGCAGGGCAGTGAGAGAGAGAGAGAGTAGGGCAGCGAGAGAGAGAGAGAGAGAGAGAGCAGGGCAGTGAGAGAGAGAGAGCAGGGCAGTGTGAGAGAGAGAGAGAGAGAGCAGGGCAGTGAGAGAGAGAGAGCAGGGCAGTGAGAGAGAAAGAGAGAGCAGGGCAGTGAGAGAGAGAGCAGGGCAGCGAGAGAGAGAGAGCAGGGCAGTGAGAGAGAGAGAGTAGGGCAGCGAGAGAGAGAGAGAGAGAGAGAGAGAGAAGGGCAGTGAGAGAGAGAGAGAGAGCACAGGGTAGTGAGAGAGAGAGAGCAGGGCAGTGTGAGAGAGAGAGAGAGAGAGCATGGCAGTGAGAGAGAGAGAGAGCCGAGCAGTGAGACAGAGAGAGCAGGGCAGTGAGAGAGAGAGAGAGAGAGCAAAGCAGTGAGAGAGAGAGAGCAGGGCAGTGAGAGAGAGAGAGAGAGAGAGAGCGCAGGGCAGTGAGAGAGAGCAGGGCAGTGAGAGAGAGAGAGAGAGAGCAGGGAAGTGAGAGATAGAGAGCAGGGCAGTGAGAAAGAGAGAGAGAAGTACAGTGAGAGAGAGAGAGCAGGGCGGTGAGAGAGGGAGAGAGTGCAGGGCAGTGAGAGAGCAGGGCAGTGAGAGAGAGAGAGAGAGAAAAAAAAGCAAGGCAGTGAGAGAGAGAGAGAGAGCGGGCAGCGAGAGAGAGAATGCAGGGCAGTGAGAGAGAGAGAGAGAGAGAGAGCAGGGCAGCGAGAGAGAGAGAGAGAGAACAGGGCAGTGAGAGAGTGAGAGAGAGCAGGACAGTGAAAGAGAGAGATCAAGGCAATGAGAGAGAGAGAGAGAGAGAGCAGGGCAGTGAAAGAGAAAGCAGGGCAGTGAGAGAGAGAGAGAGTATGGCAGCGAGAGAGAGAGAGAGAGAAGGGCAGTGAGGGAGAGAGAGAGAGCACAGGGGAGTGAGAGAGAGCTGGGCAATGAGAGAGAGAGAGAGCAGGGCAGCGAGAGAAAGAGAGAGTAGGGCAGTGAGAGAGAGAGAGAGCAGGGCAGTGAGAGAGTGAAAGAGAGCAGGGCAGTGAGAGAGAAAGAGAGAGTAGGGCAGTGAGAGTGAGAGAAAGCACGGCAGTGAGAGAGAGAGAGAGCAGGGCAGTGAGAGAGTGAAAGAGAGCAGGGCAGTGAGAGAAAGAGAGAGAGAGAAAGCAGCACAGTGAGAGAGAGAGAGAGCAGAACAGTGAGAGAGAGAGAGTGCAGGGCAGTGAGAGAAAGCACAGCAGTGAGAGAGAGAGACAGAAGGGCAGTGAGAGAGTGAAAGAGAGCAGGGCAGTGAGAGAAAGAGAGAGAGAGAGAAGCACAGTGTGAGAGAGAGAGAGAGCAGAGCAGTGAGAGAGAGAGAGAGCAGGACAGTGAGAGAGAAAGAGAGAGCAGGGCAGCAAGAGAGAGAGAGAGCAGAGCAGTGAGAGAAAGAGAGAGAGAGAGTGCAGGGCAGTGAGAGAGAGCAGGGCAGTGAGAGAGAGAGAGAGAGCAGGGCAGTGAGAGAGAAAGAGAGAGCAGGGCAGCAGGAGAGAGAGAGAGCAGAGCAGTGAGAGAAAGAGAGAGAGAGAGTGCAGGGCAGTGAGAGAGAGCAGGGCAATGAGTGAGAGCAGGGCAGTAAGAGAGAGAGAGCAGGGCAGTGAGAGAGAGAGAGAGAGAGGGAGAGAGCACAGGGCAGTGAGAGAGGGAGAGAGCGAGTAGGGCAGTGATAGAGAGAGAGCAGGGCAGTGAGAGAAGAGGGAGAGAAAGAGCAGGGCAGTGAGAGAGCAAGGCAGTGAGAGAGAGAGAGCAGGGCAGTGAGAGAGAGAGAGAAGGGCAATGAGAGAGAGAGCAGGGCAGCGAGAGAGAGAGAGAGCAGGGCAGTGAGAGAGAGAGAGAGTAGGGCAGTGAGAGAGAGAGAGAGAGAGAGAGAGAGAAGGGCAGTGAGAGAGAGAGGGAGCACAGGGTAGTGAGAGAGAGAGAGCAGGGCAGTGAGAGAGAGAGAGCGCAGGGCAGTGAGAGAGAGCAGGGCAGTGAGAGAGAGAGAGAGAGAGCAGGGCAGTGAGAGAGGGAGAGAGAGAGGGAGAGAGCACAGGGCAGTGAGAGAGGGAGAGAGCGAGTAGGGCAGTGATAGAGAGAGAGCAGGGCAGTGAGAGAAGAGGGAGAGAAAGAGCAGGGCAGTGAGAGAGCAAGGCAGTGAGAGAGAGAGAGCAGGGCAGTGAGAGAGAGAGAGAAGGGCAATGAGAGAGAGAGCAGGGCAGCGAGAGAGAGAGAGAGCAGGGCAGTGAGAGAGAGAGAGAGTAGGGCAGTGAGAGAGAGAGAGAGAGAGAGAGAAGGGCAGTGAGAGAGAGAGGGAGCACAGGGTAGTGAGAGAGAGAGAGCAGGGCAGTGAGAGAGAGAGAGCGCAGGGCAGTGAGAGAGAGCAGGGCAGTGAGAGAGAGAGAGAGAGAGCAGGGCAGTGAGAGAGGGAGAGAGAGCAGGGCAGTGAGAGAGAGAGAGAGAGAGAACGAGAGCAAGGCAGTGAGAGAAAGAGAGAGAGCCGGGCAGCGAGAGAGAGAGAGAGAGCAGGGCAGTGAGAGAGTGAGAGAGAGCAGGGCAGTGAGAGAGTGAGAGAGGGAGCGCAGGGCAGTGAAAGAGAGAGATCAGTGCATTGAGAGAGAGAGAGAAAGCAGGGCAGTGAGAGAGAGAGATCAGGGCAGTGAGAGAGAGCAGAGCAGTGAGAAAGAGAGAAATCAGGGCAGTAAGAGAGAGAGAGAGGGAGAGAGCGCAGGGCAGTGAGAGAGGGAGAGAGCGAGTAGGGCAGCGATAGAGAGAGAGCAGGGCAGTGAGAGAAGAGGAGAGGAAGAGCAGGGCAGTGAGAGAGCAGGGCAGTGAGAGAGAGAGAGCAGGGCAGTGAGAGAGAGAGAGAGCAGGGCAGTGAGAGAGAGAGAGAGAGCAGGGCAGCGAGAGAGAGAGAGAGAGAGAGAAGGGCAGTGAGAGAGAGAGAGAGAGAGCACAGGGTAGTGAGAGAGAGAGAGAAGGGCAGTGAGAGAGAGAGAGAGCAGGGCAGTGAGAGAGAGAGAGCTCAGGGCAGTGAGAGAGAGCAGGGCAGTGAGAGAGAGAGATAGCAGGGCAATGAGAGAGAGAGAGAGAGAACGAGAGCAAGGCAGTGAGAGAAAGAGAGAGAGCCAGGCAGCGAGAGACAGAGAGAGCAGGGCAGTGAGAGAAGAGGAGAGAAAGAGCAGGGCAGTGAGAGAGCAGGGCAGTGAGAGAGAGAGAGCAGGGCAGTGAGAGAGAGAGAGAGAGCAGGGCAGTGAGAGAGAGCAGGGCAGCGAGAGAGAGAGAGCAGGGCAGTGAGAGAGAGAGAGAGAGCCGGGCAGTGATAGAGAGAGAGCAGGGCTGTGAGAGAGAGCGAGAGAGCAGGACAGTGAGAGAGAGAGAGCAGGGCAGCGAGAGAGAAAGCACGGCGGTGAGAGAGAGAGAGAGCAGGACAGTGAGAGAGAGAGAGTAGGGCAATGAGAGAGAGAGAGCAGGGCAGTGAGAGAGAGAGAGGGCAGTGTGAGAGAGTGAGAGAGAGAGAGAGAGAGCAGGGCAGCGAGAGAGAGAGCAGGACAATGAGAGAGAGAGAGAGAGAGAGCGGACTAGCGAGAGAGAGAGAGCAGGGCAGTGAGAGAGAGCAGGGCAATGAGAGAGAGAGAGCAGGGCAGTGAGGGAGAGAGAGAGAAGGGCAGTGAGAGAGAGAGAGAGCAGGGCAGTGAAAGAGAGAGACCAGGGCAGTGAGACAGTGGTCAGGGCAGTGAGAGAGAGAGGGCAGGGCAGTCAGAGAGAGAGAGAGAGCAGGGCAGCGAGAGAGAGAGAGAGGGAGAGAGAGCAGGGCAGTGAGAGAGAGAATGAGAGAACAGGGCAGTGAGAGAGAGGGTAGGGCAGTGAGAGAGAGAGGGCAGGGCAGTGAGAGAGAGGAGAGAGAGAGAGAAAGGGCAGCGAGAGAGAGAGAGAGTGAGCGAGCAGGGCAGCGAGAGAGAGAATGAGAGAGCAGGGCAGTGAGAGAGAGAGAGTAGGGCAGCGAGAGAGAGAGAGAGAGCACAGGGTGGTGAGAGAGAGAAGGGCGGTGAGAAAGAGAGAGAAGCACATGGTAATGAGAGAGAGCAGGGCAGTGAGAGAGAGAGAGAGAGCCGGGCAGTGATAGAGAGAGAGCAGGGCTGTGAGAGAGAGCGAGAGAGCAGGACAGTGAGAGAGAGAGAGCAGGGCAGCGAGAGAGAAAGCACGGCGGTGAGAGAGAGAGAGAGAGCAGGACAGTAAGAGAGAGAGAAAAGGACAGTGAGAGAGATAGAAAGCAGGCCAGCAAGAGAGAGAGAGAGAGAGCAGAGCAGTGAGAGAAAGAGAGAGAGAGAGCGCAGGGCAGTGAGAGAGAGCAGGGCAATGAGAGACAGCAGGGCAGTAAGAGAGAGAGAGCAGGGCAGTGAGAGAGAGAGAGAGGGAGAGAGCGCAGGGCAGTGAGAGAGAGAGAGAGCGCAGGGCAGTGAGAGAGCAGGGCAATGAGAGACAGCAGGGCAGAAAAGAGAGAGAGCAGGGCAGTGAGAGAGAGAGAGAGGGAGAGAGAGCTGGGCAGTGAGAGAACAGAGAGCAGGGCAGTGAGAAAGAGGGCAGGGCAGTGAGAGAGAGAGGCAAGGTCAGTGAGAGAGAGAGAGTGTAGGGCAGTGAGAGAGGGAGAGAGAGCAGGGCAGTGAGAGAGAGAGCCGTGCAGTGAGAGAGAGAGCAGGGCAGTGAGAGAGAGCGAGAGAGAGAGAGCAGTGCAGTGAGAGAGTGAGAGCAGGGCAGTGAGAGAGAGAGAGCAGGGCAGTAAGAGAGAGAGAGGGAGAGAGCGCAGGGCAGTGAGAGAGAGAAAGAGAGCCAGGCAGCGAGAGAGAGAGAAAGAGAGAGCAGGGCGGTAAGAGAGAGAGTGAGAGAGAGAGAGCAGGGCAGTGAGAGAGTGAGAGAGAGCAGCGCAGTGAGAGAGAGAGAGCGAGAGTTCGCAGGGCAGTGAAAGAGCGAGATCAGGGCAATGAGCGAGAGAGAGAGAGAGCAGGGCAGTGAGAGAGAGAGGGCAGTGAGAGAGAGAGAGAGAGAGAGAGAGAGCAGGGCAGCGAGAGAGAGAGCAGGACAATGAGAGAGAGAGAGAGAGAGAGAGCAGGCTAGCGAGAGAGAGAGAGCAGTGCAGTGAGAGAGAGAGAGCAGGGCAATGAGAGAGAGAGTGCAGAGCAGTGAGAGAGAGAAAGAGAGCAAGGCATTGAGAGAGAGAAAGAGAGCCAGGCAGCGAGAGAGAGAGAAAGAGAGAGAGAGAGAGAGCAGTGCGGTGAGAGAGAGAGAGCAGGGCAGTGAGAGAGGGAGAGAGTGCAGGGCAGTGAGAGAGAGAGAGAGAGCAGGGCAGTGAATTGGGGAGAGAGAGCAGGGCAGTGAGAGAGAGAGAGAGCAGGGCGATGAGAGAGAGTGAGAGAGAGAGAGAAAGAAGCAAGGCAGTGAGAGAGAGAGAGAGAGAGAGAGAGCCAGGCAGCGAGAGAGAGAGAAAGCAGGGCAGTGAGAAAAAGAGAGAGCAGGGCAGCGAGAGAGAGAGAGAGAGAGAAGGGCAGTGAGAAAGAGAGAGAGAGCACAGGGTGGTGCGAGAGAGCAGGGCGGTGAGAGAGAGAGAGTAGGGCAGCGAGACAGAGAGAGAGAGAGAGAGAGAGAAGGGCAGTGAGAAAGAGAGAGAAGCACATGGTAATGAGAGAGAGCAGGGCAGTGAGAGAGAGAGAGAGAGCCGGGCAGTGATAGAGAGAGAGCAGGGCTGTGAGAGAGAGCGAGAGAGCAGGACGGTGAGAGAAAGAGAGCAGGGCAGCGAGAGAGAAAGCACGGCGGTGAGAGAGAGAGAGAGAGCAGGACAGTAAGAGAGAGAGAAAAGGACAGTGAGAGAGATAGAAAGCAGGCCAGCAAGAGCGAGAGAGAGAGAGCAGAGCAGTGAGAGAAAGAGAGAGAGAGAGCACACGGCAGTGAGAGAGAGCAGGGCAATGAGAGACAGCAGGGCAGTAAGACAGAGAGAGCAGGGCAGTGAGAGAGAGAGAGAGGGAGAGAGTGCAGGGCAGTGAGAGAGAGAGAGAGCGCAGGGCAGTGAGAGAGAGCAGGGCAATGAGAGACAGCAGGGCAGAAAAGAGAGAGAGCAGGGCAGTGAGAGAGAGAGAGGGAGAGAGAGCTGGGCAGTGAGAGAACAGAGAGCAGGGCAGTGAGAAAGAGAGCAGGGCAGTGAGAGAGAGATAGCAGGGCAATGAGAGAGAGAACGAGAGCAAGGCAGTGAGAGAAAGAGAGAGAGCCAGGCAGCGAGAGACAGAGAGAGCAGGGCAGTGAGAGAAGAGGAGAGAAAGAGCAGGGCAGTGAGAGAGCAGGGCAGTGAGAGAGAGAGAGCAGGGCAGTGAGAGAGAGAGAGAGAGCAGGGCAGTGAGAGAGAGCAGGGCAGCGAGAGAGAGAGAGCAGGGCAGTGAGAGAGAGAGAGAGAGCCGGGCAGTGATAGAGAGAGAGCAGGGCTGTGAGAGAGAGCGAGAGAGCAGGACAGTGAGAGAGAGAGAGCAGGGCAGCGAGAGAGAAATCACGGCGGTGAGAGAGAGAGAGAGCAGGACAGTGAGAGAGAGAGAGTAGGGCAATGAGAGAGAGAGAGCAGGGCAGTGAGAGAGAGAGAGGGCAGTGTGAGAGAGTGAGAGAGAGAGAGAGAGAGAGAGCAGGGCAGCGAGAGAGAGAGCAGGACAATGAGAGAGAGAGAGAGAGAGCGGACTAGCGAGAGAGAGAGAGCAGGGTAGTGAGAGAGAGCAGGGCAATGAGAGAGAGAGAGCAGGGCAGTGAGGGAGAGAGAGAGAAGGGCAGTGAGAGAGAGAGAGAGCAGGGCAGTGAAAGAGAGAGACCAGGGCAGTGAGACAGTGGTCAGGGCAGTGAGAGAGAGAGGGCAGGGCAGTCAGAGAGAGAGAGAGAGCAGGGCAGCGAGAGAGAAAGCACGGCGGTGAGAGAGAGAGAGAGAGCAGGACAGTAAGAGAGAGAGAAAAGGACAGTGAGAGAGATAGAAAGCAGGCCAGCAAGAGAGAGAGAGAGAGAGCAGAGCAGTGAGAGAAAGAGAGAGAGAGAGCGCAGGGCAGTGAGAGAGAGCAGGGCAATGAGAGACAGCAGGGCAGTAAGAGAGAGAGAGCAGGGCAGTGAGAGAGAGAGAGAGGGAGAGAGCGCAGGGCAGTGAGAGAGAGAGAGAGCGCAGGGCAGTGAGAGAGCAGGGCAATGAGAGACAGCAGGGCAGAAAAGAGAGAGAGCAGGGCAGTGAGAGAGAGAGAGAGGGAGAGAGAGCTGGGCAGTGAGAGAACAGAGAGCAGGGCAGTGAGAAAGAGGGCAGGGCAGTGAGAGAGAGAGGCAAGGTCAGTGAGAGAGAGAGAGTGTAGGGCAGTGAGAGAGGGAGAGAGAGCAGGGCAGTGAGAGAGAGAGCCGTGCAGTGAGAGAGAGAGCAGGGCAGTGAGAGAGAGCGAGAGAGAGAGAGCAGGGCAGTGAGAGAGTGAGAGCAGGGCAGTGAGAGAGAGAGAGCAGGGCAGTAAGAGAGAGAGAGGGAGAGAGCGCAGGGCAGTGAGAGAGAGAAAGAGAGCCAGGCAGCGAGAGAGAGAGAAAGAGAGAGCAGGGCGGTAAGAGAGAGAGTGAGAGAGAGAGAGCAGGGCAGTGAGAGAGTGAGAGAGAGCAGCGCAGTGAGAGAGAGAGAGCGAGAGTTCGCAGGGCAGTGAAAGAGCGAGATCAGGGCAATGAGCGAGAGAGAGAGAGAGCAGGGCAGTGAGAGAGAGAGGGCAGTGAGAGAGAGAGAGAGAGAGAGAGAGAGCAGGGCAGCGAGAGAGAGAGCAGGACAATGAGAGAGAGAGAGAGAGAGAGAGCAGGCTAGCGAGAGAGAGAGAGCAGTGCAGTGAGAGAGAGAGAGCAGGGCAATGAGAGAGAGAGTGCAGAGCAGTGAGAGAGAGAAAGAGAGCAAGGCATTGAGAGAGAGAAAGAGAGCCAGGCAGCGAGAGAGAGAGAAAGAGAGAGAGAGAGAGAGCAGTGCGGTGAGAGAGAGAGAGCAGGGCAGTGAGAGAGGGAGAGAGTGCAGGGTAGTGAGAGAGAGAGAGAGAGCAGGGCAGTGAATTGGGGAGAGAGAGCAGGGCAGTGAGAGAGAGAGAGAGCAGGGCAATGAGAGAGAGTGAGAGAGAGAGAGAAAGAAGCAAGGCAGTGAGAGAGAGAGAGAGAGAGAGCCAGGCAGCGAGAGAGAGAGAAAGCAGGGCAGTGAGAAAAAGAGAGAGCAGGGCAGCGAGAGAGAGAGAGAGAGAGAGAGAAGGGCAGTGAGAAAGAGAGAGAGAGCACAGGGTGGTGAGAGAGAGCAGGGCGGTGAGAGAGAGAGAGTAGGGCAGCGAGACAGAGAGAGAGAGAGAGAGAGAGAAGGGCAGTGAGAAAGAGAGAGAAGCACATGGTAATGAGAGAGAGCAGGGCAGTGAGAGAGAGAGAGAGAGCCGGGCAGTGATAGAGAGAGAGCAGGGCTGTGAGAGAGAGCGAGAGAGCAGGACGGTGAGAGAAAGAGAGCAGGGCAGCGAGAGAGAAAGCACGGCGGTGAGAGAGAGAGAGAGAGCAGGACAGTAAGAGAGAGAGAAAAGGACAGTGAGAGAGATAGAAAGCAGGCCAGCAAGAGCGAGAGAGAGAGAGCAGAGCAGTGAGAGAAAGAGAGAGAGAGCACACGGCAGTGAGAGAGAGCAGGGCAATGAGAGACAGCAGGGCAGTAAGACAGAGAGAGCAGGGCAGTGAGAGAGAGAGAGAGGGAGAGAGTGCAGGGCAGTGAGAGAGAGAGAGAGCGCAGGGCAGTGAGAGAGAGCAGGGCAATGAGAGACAGCAGGGCAGAAAAGAGAGAGAGCAGGGCAGTGAGAGAGAGAGAGGGAGAGAGAGCTGGGCAGTGAGAGAACAGAGAGCAGGGCAGTGAGAAAGAGAGCAGGGCAGTGAGAGAGAGATAGCAGGGCAATGAGAGAGAGAGAGAGAGAGTGTAGGGCAGTGAGAGAGGGAGAGAGAGAGAAGGGCAGCGAGAGAGAGAGAGAGCACAGGGTAGTGAGAGAGAGCAGGGCAGTGAGAGAGAGCCGTGCAGTGAGAGAGAGAGCAGGGCAGTGAGAGAGAGAGAGCAGGGCAGTGAGAGAGAGAGAGCAGGGCAGTAAGAGAGAGAGAGGGAGAGAGCGCAGGGCAGTGAGAGAGAGAAAGAGAGCCAGGCAACGAGAGAGAGAGAAAGAGAGAGAGAGAGCAGGGCAGCAAGAGAGAGAGTGAGAGAGAGAGAGCAGGGCAGTGAGAGAGTGAGCGAGAGTGCGCAGGGCAGTGAAAGAGCGAGATCAGGGCAATGAGCGAGAGAGAGAGAGAGCAGGGCAGTGAGAAATAGAGAGCAGGGCAGTGAGAGAGAGAGAGAGTAGGGCAAAGAGAAAGAGAGAGAGCAGAGCAGTGAGAGAGAGAGAGGGCAGTGAGAGAGAGAGAGAGCAGGGCAGCGAGAGAGAGAGCAGGACAATGAGAGAGAGAGAGGGAGAGAGCAGGCTAGTGAGAGAGAGAGAGCAGGGCAATGAGAGAGAGAGCGCAGGGCAGTGAGAGAGAGAAAGAGAGCAAGGCAGTGAGAGAGAGAAAGAGAGCCAGGCAGCGAGAGAGAGCGAAAGAGAGAGAGAGAGAGAGCAGTGCAGTGAGAGAGAGAGAGCAGGGCGGTGAGAGAGGGAGAGAGTGCAGGGTAGTGAGAGAGAAGGCAGGGCAGTGAATTGGGGAGAGAGAGCAGGGCAGTGAGAGAGAGAGAGAGCAGGGCAATGAGAGAGAAAGAGAGAGAAAGAAGCAAGGCAGTGCGAGATAGAGAGAGAGAGAGCCAGGCAGCGAGAGAAAGTGAAAGCAGGGCAGTGAGAAAAAGAGAGAGCAGGGCAGCGAGAGAGAGAGAGAGAGAGCAGGGCAGTGAGAGAGTGAGAGATAGCGGGGCAGTGAGAGAGAGAGAGCAGGGCAGTGAGAGAGAGAGAGAGATCTGGGCAGTAAGAGAGAGAGAGAGCAGGGCAGTGAAAGAGAGAGCAGGGGAATGAGAGAGAGAGACAGCAGGGCATTGAGACAGAGAGAGAGAGAGAAAGTGCAGGGCAGCGAGAGAGAGAGAGAGCAGGGCAGCGAGAGAGAGAGCAGGGCAATGAGAGAGAGAGAGATAGAGAGAGCAGGCTAGCGAGAGAGAGAGAGCAGGGCAATGAGAGAGAGAGAGCGGGGCAGTGAGAGAGAGAGAGCAGGGCAGTGAGAGAGAGGGCAGGGCAGTGAGAGAGAGAGGGCAGGGCTGTGAGAGAGAGAGAGAGAGCAGGGCAGCGAGAGAGAGAGAGAGAGAGAGAGAGCAGGGCAGTGAGAGAGAGAATGAGCGAACAGGGCAGTGAGAGAGAGTAGGGCAGCGAGAGTGAGAGAGAGAGAGACAGAAGGGCAGTGAGAAAGAGAGAGAGAGCACAGGGTGGTGAGAGAGAGCAGGGCAGTGAGAGAGAGCAGGGCAGTGAGAGAGAGAAAGAGAGAGGGGCAGTGAGAGAGAGAGAGAGCAGGGCAATGAGAGAGAGAGAGAGAGAGAGAGCAGGGCAGTGAGAGAGAGAATGAGCGAACAGGGCAGTGAGAGAGAGGAGGGCAGCGAGAGTGAGAGAGAGAGAGTCAGAAGGGCAGTGAGAAAGAGAGAGAGAGCACAGGGTGGTGAGAGAGAGCAGGGCAGTGAGAGAGAGCAGGGCAGCGAGAGAGAGAAAGAGAGCAGGGCAGTGAGAGAGAGAGAGAGCAGGGCAATGAGAGAGAGAGAGAGAGAAAGAAGCAAGGCAGTGAGAGAGAGAGAGAGAGAGCCAGGCAGCGAGAGAGAGAGAAAGCAGGGCAGTGAGAAAAAGAGAGAGCAGGGCAGCGAGAGAGAGAGAGAGAGAGCAGGGCAGCGAGAGAGAGAGCAGGGCAATGAGAGAGAGAGATAGAGAGAGCAGGCTAGCGAGAGAGAGAGAGCAGGGCAGTGAGAGAGAGAGAACAGGGCAATGAGAGAGAGAGCGGGGCAGTGAGAGAGAGAGAGAGCAGGGCAGTGAGAGAGAGAGAGCAGGGCAGTGAATGAGAGAGAGCAGGGCAGTGAGAGAGAGGGCAGGGCAGTGAGAGAGAGAGGGCAGCGCTGTGAGAGAGAGAGAGAGAGCAGGGCAGCGAGAGAGAGAGAGAGAGAGAGCAGGGCAGTGAGAGAGAGAATGAGCGAACAGGGCAGTGAGAGAGAGTAGGGCAGCGAGAGTGAGAGAGAGAGAGACAGAAGGGAGTGAGAAAGAGAGAGAGAGCACAGGGTGGTGAGAGAGAGCAGGGCAGTGAGAGAGAGAGAACAGGGCAATGAGAGAGAGAGAGCGGGGCAGTGAGAGAGAGAGAGAGCAGGGCAGTGAGAGAGAGAGAGCAGGGCAGTGAATGAGAGAGAGCAGGGCAGTGAGAGAGAGGGCAGGGCAGTGAGAGAGAGAGGGCAGGGCTGTGAGAGAGAGAGAGAGAGCAGGGCAGCGAGAGAGAGAGAGAGAGAGAGCAGGGCAGTGAGAGAGAGAATGAGCGAACAGGGCAGTGAGAGAGAGTAGGGCAGCGAGAGTGAGAGAGAGAGAGACAGAAGGGAGTGAGAAAGAGAGAGAGAGCACAGGGTGGTGAGAGAGAGCAGGGCAGTGAGAGAGAGCAGGGCAGTAAGAGAGAGAGAGGGAGAGAGCGCAGGGCAGTGAGAGAGAGAGAGAGCCAGGCAACGAGAAAGAGAGAAAGAGAGAGAGAGAGCAGGGCAGCAAGAGAGAGAGTGAGAGAGAGAGAGCAGGGCAGTGAGAGAGTGAGAGACAGCATCGCAGTGAGAGAGAGAGCGAGAGTGCGCAGGGCAGTGAAAGAGCGAGATCAGGGCAATGAGCGAGAGAGAGAGAGAGCAGGGCAGTGAGAAATAGAGAGCAGGGCAGTGAGAGAGAGAGAGTAGGGCAATGAGAAAGAGAGAGAGCAGAGCAGTGAGTAAGAGAGAGGGCAGTGAGAGAGAGAGAGGGAGAGAGAGAGCAGGGCAGCGAGAGAGAGAGCAGGACAATGAGAGAGAGAGAGGGAGAGAGCAGGCTAGTGAGAGAGAGAGAGCAGTGCAGTGAGAGAGAGAGAGCAGGGCAATGAGAGAGAGAGCGCAGGGCAGTGGGAGAGAGAAAGAGAGCAAGGCAGTGAGAGAGAGAAAGAGAGCCAGGCAGCGAGAGAGAGCGAAAGAGAGAGAGAGAGAGAGCAGTGCAGTGAGAGAGAGAGAGAGCAGGGCGGTGAGAGAGGGAGAGAGTGCAGGGTAGTGAGAGAGAAGGCAGGGCAGTGAATTGGGGAGAGAGAGCAGGGCAGTGAGAGAGAGAGAGAGCAGGGCAATGAGAGAGAGAGAGAGAGAAAGAAGCAAGGCAGTGAGTGAGAGAGAGAGAGAGCCAGGCAGCGAGAGAGAGAGAGAAAGCAGGGCAGTGAGAAAAAGAGAGAGCAGGGCAGCGAGAGAGAGAGAGAGAGAGCAGGGCAGTGAGAGAGTGAGAGATAGCGGGGCAGTGAGAGAGAGAGAGCAGGGCAGTGAGAGAGAGAGAGAGAGAGCAGGGCAGTGAAAGAGAGAGCAGGGGAATGAGAGAGAGAGACAGCAGGGCATTGAGACAGAGAGAGAGAGAGAAAGAGCAGGGCAGCGAGAGAGAGAGAGACAGAGCAGGGCAGTGAGAGAGAGAGCAGGGCAATGAGAGAGAGAGAGATAGAGAGAGCAGGCTAGTGAGAGAGAGAGAGCAGGGCAGTGAGAGAGAGAGAGAGAGCAGGGCAATGAGAGAGAGAGAACGGGGCAGTGAGAGAGAGAGAGAGCAGGGCAGTGAGAGAGAGAGAGCAGGGCAGTGAATGAGAGAGAGCAGGGCAGTGAGAGAGAGGGCAGGGCAGTGAGAGAGAGAGGGCAGGGCTCTGAGAGAGAGAGAGAGCAGGGCAGCGAGAGAGAGAGAGAGAGAGAGAGAGAGAGCAGGGCAGTGAGAGAGAGAATGAGCGAACAGGGCAGTGAGAGAGAGTAGGGCAGCGAGAGTGAGAGAGAGAGAGACAGAAGGGCAGTGAGAAAGAGAGAGAGAGAGCACAGGGTGGTGAGAGAGAGCAGGGCAGTGAGAGAGAGAGATTAGGGCAGCGAGACAGAGAGAGAGAGAGAGAGAAGGGCAGTGAGAAAGAGAGAGAGAGCACAGGGTAGTGAGAGAGAGCAGGGCAGTGAGAGAGAGCAAGGCAGTGAGAGAGAGAGAGAGAGAGAGCAGGGCAGCGAGAGAGAGAAAGAGAGCAGGGCAGTGAGAGAGAGAGAGAGCAGGGCAATGAGAGAGAGAGAGAGAAAGAAGCAAGGCAGTGAGAGAGAGAGAGAGAGAGAGCCAGGCAGCGAGAGAGAGAGAAAGCAGGGCAGTGAGAAAAAGAGAGAGCAGGGCAGCGAGAGAGAGAGAGAGAGAGCAGGGCAGCGAGAGAGAGAGCAGGGCAATGAGAGAGAGAGAGATAGAGAGAGCAGGCTAGCGAGAGAGAGAGAGCAGGGCAGTGAGAGAGAGAGGGCAGGGCTCTGAGAGAGAGAGAGAACGGGGCAGTGAGAGAGAGAGAGAGCAGGGCAGTGAGAGAGAGAGAGCAGGGCAGTGAATGAGAGAGAGCAGGGCAGTGAGAGAGAGAGGGCAGGGCTCTGAGAGAGAGAGAGAGCAGGGCAGCGAGAGAGAGAGAGAGAGAGAGAGAGAGAGCAGGGCAGTGAGAGAGAGAATGAGCGAACAGGGCAGTGAGAGAGAGTAGGGCAGCGAGAGTGAGAGAGAGAGAGACAGAAGGGCAGTGAGAAAGAGAGAGAGAGAGCACAGGGTGGTGAGAGAGAGCAGGGCAGTGAGAGAGAGAGATTAGGGCAGCGAGACAGAGAGAGAGAGAGAGAAGGGCAGTGAGAAAGAGAGAGAGAGCACAGGGTAGTGAGAGAGAGCAGGGCAGTGAGAGAGAGCAAGGCAGTGAGAGAGAGAGAGAGAGAGAGCAGGGCAGCGAGAGAGAGAAAGAGAGCAGGGCAGTGAGAGAGAGAGAGAGCAGGGCAATGAGAGAGAGAGAGAGAGAAAGAAGCAAGGCAGTGAGAGAGAGAGAGAGAGAGAGCCAGGCAGCGAGAGAGAGAGAAAGCAGGGCAGTGAGAAAAAGAGAGAGCAGGGCAGCGAGAGAGAGAGAGAGAGAGCAGGGCAGCGAGAGAGAGAGCAGGGCAATGAGAGAGAGAGAGATAGAGAGAGCAGGCTAGCGAGAGAGAGAGAGCAGGGCAGTGAGAGAGAGAGAGCGGGGCAGTGAAAGAGAGAGAGCAGGGCAGTGAGAGAGAGAGAGCAGGGCAATGAGAGAGAGAGAGCGGGGCAGTGAAAGAGAGAGAGCAGGGCAGTGAGAGAGAGGGCAGGGCAGTGAGAGAGAGAGAGCAGGGCAGCGAGAGAGAGAAAGAGAGCAGGGCAGTGAGAGAGAGAGAGAGCAGGGCAATGAGAGAGAGAGAGAGAGAAAGAAGCAAGGCAGTGAGAGAGAGAGAGAGAGAGAGCCAGGCAGCGAGAGAGAGAGAAAGCAGGGCAGTGAGAAAAAGAGAGAGCAGGGCAGCGAGAGAGAGAGAGAGAGAGCAGGGCAGCGAGAGAGAGAGCAGGGCAGTGAGAGAGAGAGAGCAGGGCAATGAGAGAGAGAGAGCGGGGCAGTGAAAGAGAGAGAGCAGGGCAGTGAGAGAGAGAGAGCAGGGCAGTGAATGAGAGAGAGCAGGGCAGTGAGAGAGAGGGCAGGGCAGTGAGAGAGAGAGGGCAGGGCTGTGAGAGAGAGAGAGAGAGCAGGGCAGCGAGAAAGAGAGAGAGAGAGAGCAGGGCAGTGAGAGAGAGAATGAACGAACAGGGCAGTGAGAGAGAGTAGGGCAGCGAGAGTGAGAGAGAGAGAGACAGAAGGGCAGTGAGAAAGAGAGAGAGAGCAGGGCAGTGAGAGAGTGAGAGAGAGCAGTGCAGTGAGTGAGAGAGAGCGAGAGTGCGCAGGGCAATGAAAGAGAGAGATCAGGGCAATGAGGGAGAGAGAGAGGGCAGGGCAGTGAGAGAGAGAGAGAGAGAGCAGGGCTGCGAGAGAGAGAATGAGAGAACAGGGCAGTGAGAGAGAGAGTAGGGCAGTGAAAGAGAGAGAGCAGCGCAGTGAGAGAGAGGGCAGGGCAGTGAGAGAGAGAGAGAATGAGAGAGCAGGGCAGTGAGAGAGAGAGAGAGAGAAGGGCAGCGAGAGTGAGAGAGAGAGAGAGAGAAGGGCATTGAGAAAGAGAGAGAGAGCACAGGGTGGTGAGAGAGAGTAGGGCAGCGAGACAGAGAGAGAGAGAGAGAAGGGCAGTGAGAAAGAGAGAGAGAGCACATGGTAATGAGAGAGAGCAGGGCAGTGAGAGAGAGAGAGCAGCGTAGTGATAGAGAGAGAGCAGGGCTGTGAGAGAGAGAGAGCAGGGCAGTGAGAGACAGAGAGCAGGGCAGTGAGAGAGAGAGAGAGAGTGAGAGAGAGCGCAGGGCAGTGAGAGAGAACAGGGCAGTGAGAGAGAGAGAGAGAGCAGGGCAGCGAGAGAGAAAGCACGGCAGTGAGAGAGAGAGAGAGAGAGCAGGGCAGTGAGAGAGTGAGAGAGAACAGGGCAGTGAGAGAAAACGAGAGAGAGAGCGCAGGGTAGTGAGACCGAGCAGGGCAATGAGAGACAGCAGGGCAGTAAGAGAGGGAGAGCAGGGCAGTGAGAGAGAGAGGGAGAAAGCGCAGGGCAGTGAGGGAGAGGGAGAGCGAGTAGGGCAGCGAGAGAGAGAGCAAGGCCGTGAGAGAAGATAGAGCAGGGCAGTGAGAGAGAGAGAGTAGGGCAGCGAGAGAGAAGAGAGAGAGAGAAGGGCAGTGAGAGAGAGAGAGCGCAGGGTAGTGAGACAGAGCAGGGCAATGAGAGACAGCAGGGCAGTAAGAGAGGGAGAGCAGGGCAGTGAGAGAGAGAGGGAGAAAGCGCAGGGCAGTGAGGGAGAGGGAGAGCGAGTAGGGCAGCAAGAGAGAGAGCAAGGCCGTGAGAGAAGATAGAGCAGGGCAGTGAGAGAGAGAGAGAGTAGGGCAGCGAGAGAGAAGAGAGAGAGAGAAGGGCAGTGAGAGAGAGAGAGTGCAGGGTAGTGAGAGAGAGGTCAGGGCAGTGAGAGAGAGAGAGAATGAGAGAGCAGGGCAGTGAGAGAGAGAGAGAGAGAAGGGCAGCGAGAGTGAGAGAGAGAGAGAGAGAAGGGCATTGAGAAAGAGAGAGAGAGCACAGGGTGGTGAGAGAGAGTAGGGCAGCGAGACAGAGAGAGAGAGAGAGAAGGGCAGTGAGAAAGAGAGAGAGAGCACATGGTAATGAGAGAGAGCAGGGCAGTGAGAGAGAGGGCAGGGCAGTGAGAGAGAGAGGGCAGGGCAGTGAGAGAGAGGAGAGAGAGAGAGAGAACAGGGCAGCGAGAGAGAGAGAGAGTGAGCAAGCAGAGCAGCGAGAGAGAGAATGAGAGAGCAGGGCAGTGAGAGAGAGAGAGAGTAGGGCAGCGAGAGAGAGAGAGAGAGAAGGGCAGTGAGAAATAGAGAGCAGGGCAGTGAGAGAGAGAGAGTAGGGCAATGAGAGAGAGGTCGGGGCAGTGAGAGAGAGAGGGCAGGGCAGTGAGAGCGAGAGAGAGAGCACAGGGCAGTGAGAGAGAGAGAGCAGGGCAGTGAAAGAGAGAGAGAGCACGGCAGTGAGAGAGAGGGCAGGGCTTTGAGAGAGAGAGGGCAGGGCAATGAGAGAGAGGGGATAGAGAGAGAGAACAGGGCAGCGAGAGAGAGAGAGAGTGAGCGAGCAGGGCAGCGAGAGAGAGAATGAGAGAGCAGGGCAGTGAGAGAGAGAGAGAGAGTAGGGCAGTGAGAGAGAGAGAGAGAGTAGGGCAGCGAGAGAGAGAGAGAGAGAGAGAGAAGGGCAGTGAGAAAGAGAGAGAGAGCACAGGATGGTGAGAGAGAGCAGGGCGGTGAGAGAGAGAGAGTGTAGGGCAGCGAGACAGAGAGAGAGAGAGAGAGAGAGAGAAGGGCAGTGAGAAAGAGAGAAAAGCACATGGTAATGAGAGAGAGCAGGGCAGTGAGAGAGAGAGAGAGAGCAGGGCAGTGAGAGAGTGAGAGATAGTGGGGCAGTGAGAGAAAGATAGCAGGGAAATGAGAGAGAGAGAGAGATCTGGGCAGTAAGAGAGAGAGAGAGAGCAGGGCAGCGAGAGAGAGAGAGAGAGAGCAGGGCAGTGAGAGAGTGAGAGAGAGCAGCGCAGTGAGAGAGAGAGAGAGCGAGAGTGCGCAGTGCAGTGAAAGAGAGAGTTCAGGGCAATGAGAGGGAGAGAGCTGGGCAATGAGAGAGTGAGCAGGGCAGTGAGAAATAGAGAGCAGGGCAGTGAGAGAGAGAGAGAGCAGGTCAGTGAGAGAGAGAGAGGGCAGTGAGAGATAGAGAGAGAGAGAGAGCAGGGCAGTGAGAGAGAGAGCAGGACAATGAGAGAGAGAGAGTGTGAGAGCAGGCTAGCGAGAGAGAGAGAGCAGGGCAGTGAGAGGGAGAGAGCTGGGCAATGAGAGAGTGAGAAGGGCAGTGAGAGAGAGAGAGCTGGGCAATGAGAGAGTGAGAAGGGCAGTGAGAGAGAGAGAGAGCAGGGCAGTGAGAGAGAGAGAGCAGGGCAGTGAAAGAGAGAGAGCAGGGCAGTGAGAGAGAGGTCAGGGCAGTGAGAGAGAGAGGGCAGGGCAGTGAGAGAGAGAGAGAGAGAGCAGGTCTGCGAGAGAGAGAGAGAGGGAGCAGGGCAGCAAGAGAGAGAATGAGAGAACAGGGCAGTGAGAGAGAAAGAGAGAGCATGGCAGTGAGAGAGAGAGAGCAGGGCAGTGAAAGAGAGAGAGCAGGGCAGTGAGAGAGAGGTCAGGGCAGTGAGAGAGAGAGAGCAGGGCAGTGAGAGAGAGAGAGAGAGAGCAGGGCTGCGAGAGAGAGAGACAGAGAGCAGGGCAGCGAGAGAGAGAACAGGGCAGTGAGAGAGAGAGAGCAGGGCAGTGAAAGAGAGAGAGCAGGGCAGTGAGAGAGAGGGCAGGGCAGTGAGAGAGAGAGAGAGAGAGAGAGAACAGGGCAGAGAGAGAGAGACAGAGAGAGCAGGGCAGTGAGAGAGAGAAGGAGAGCACAGGGCAGTGAGAGAGAGAGAGCAGGGCAGTGAAAGAGAGAGAGCACGGCAGTGAGAGAGACGGCAGGGCTTTGAGAGAGAGAGGGCAGGGCAGTGAGAGAGAGGGGATGGAGAGAGAGAACAGGACAGCGAGAGAGAGAGACAGAGTGAGCGAGCAGGGCAGCGAGAGCGAGATTGAGAGAGTAGGGCAGTGAGAGAGAGAAGAGAGTAGGGCAGCGAGAGAGAGAGAGAGAGAGAGAGAAGGGCAGTGAGAAAGAGAGAGAGAGAACAGGATGGTGAGAGAGAGCAGGGCGGTGAGAGAGAGAGAGTGTAGGGCAGCGAGACAGAGAGAGAGAGAGAGAGAGAAGGGCAGTGAGAAAGAGAGAGAAGCACATGGTAATGAGAGAGAGCAGGGTAGTGAGAGGGAGAGAGCTGGGCAATGAGAGAGTGAGAAGGGCAGTGAGAGAGAGAGAGCTGGGCAATGAGAGAGTGAGAAGGGCAGTGAGAGAGAGAGAGAGCAGGGCAGTGAGAGAGAGAGAGCAGGGCAGTGAAAGAGAGAGAGCAGGGCAGTGAGAGAGAGGTCAGGGCAGTGAGAGAGAGAGGGCAGAGCAGTGAGAGAGAGAGAGAGAGAGAGCAGGTCTGCGAGAGAGAGAGAGAGAGAGCAGGGCAGCGAGAGAGAGAATGAGAGAACAGGGCAGTGAGAGAGAGAGAGAGCATGGCAGTGAGAGAGAGAGAGCAGGGCAGTGAAAGAGAGAGAGCAGGGCAGTGAGAGAGAGGTCAGGGCAGTGAGAGAGAGAGGGCAGGGTAGTGAGAGAGAGAGAGAGAGAGAGAGAGCAGCTCTGCGAGAGAGAGAGAGAGAGAGCAGGGCAGCAAGAGAGAGAATGAGAGAACAGGGTTAGTGAGAGAGAGAGAGAGCATGGCAGTGAGAGAGAGAGAGCAGGGCAGTGAAAGAGAGAGAGCGGGCAGTGAGAGAGAGGTCAGGGCAGTGAGAGAGAGAGGGCAGGGTAGTGAGAGAGAGAGAGAGAGAGAGAGAGAGAGCAGGGCTGCGAGAGAGAGAGAGCAGGGCAGTGAGAGAGAGAGAGCAGGGCAGTGAGAGAGAGAATGAGAGAACAGGGCAGTGAGAGAGAGAGAGCAGGGCAGTGAAAGAGAGAGAGCAGGGCAGTGAGAGAGAGAGACAGAGAGCAGGGCAGCAAGAGAGAGAATGAGAGAACAGGGCAGTGAGAGAGAGAGAGCAGGGCAGTGAAAGAGAGAGAGCAGGGCAGTGAGAGAGAGGGCAGGGCAGTGAGAGAGAGAGAGAGAGAGTACAGGGCAGAGAGAGAGAGAGAGAGAGAGCAGGGAAGCGAGAGAGAGAATGAGAGAGCAGGGCAGTGTGATAGAGAGAGAGAGTAGGGCAGCAAGAGAGAGAGAGAGAGAGAGAGAGAGAAGAGCAGTGAGAAAGAGAGGGAGAGCACAGGGTGGTGAGAGAGAGTAGGGCAGCGAGACAGAGAGAGAGAGAGAAGGGCAGTGAGAAAGAGAGAGAGCCGCGCAGTGATAGAGAGACAGAGCAGGGCTGTGAGAGAGAGAGAGAGAGAGAGAGCAGGGCAGTGAGAGAGAGAGAGCAGGGCAGTGAGAGAGAGAGAGAGAGAGAGAGAGAGAGCACAGAGCAGTGAGAGAGAGCAGGGCAGTGAGAGAGAGAGAGAGAGCAGGGCAGCGAGAGAGAAAGCACGGCAGTGAGAGAGACAGAGAGAGAGAGAGCAGGGCAGTGAGAGAGTGAGAGAGAGCAGGGCAGTGAGAGAGAGCAGGACAGTAAGAGAGAGAGAGAGAGAAGGGCAGTGAGAAAGAGAGAGAAGCACATGGTAATGAGAGAGAGCAGGGCAGTGAGAGAGAGAGAGAGAGAGAGCCGGGCAGTGATAGGGAGAGAGCAGGGCAGGGAGAGAGAGTGAGAGAGCAGGGCACTGAGAGATAGCAGGGCAGTGAGAGAGAGAGAGAGAGAGCAGGTCTGCGAGAGAGAGAGAGAGAGAGCAGGGCAGCGAGAGAGAGAATGAGAGAACAGGGCAGTGAGAGAGAGAGAGAGCATGGCAGTGAGAGAGAGAGAGCAGGGCAGTGAAAGAGAGAGAGCAGGGTAGTGAGAGAGAGGTCAAGGCAGTGAGAGAGAGAGAACAGGGCAGTGAGAGAGAGAGAGAGAGAGAGAGCAGGGCTGCGAGAGAGAGAGACAGAGAGCAGGGCAGCGAGAGAGAGAATGAGAGAACAGGTCAGTGAGAGAGAGAGAGCAGGGCAGTGAAAGAGAGAGAGCAGGGCAGTGAGAGAGAGGGCAGGGCAGTGAGAGAGAGAGAGAGAGAGAGAACAGGGCGGAGAGAGAGAGAGAGAGAGAGAGAGCAGGGCAGCGAGAGAGAGAATGAGAGAGCAGGGCAGTGAGATAGAGAGAGAGAGTAGGGCAGCAAGAGTGAGAGAGAGAGAGAGAGAGAGAAGAGCAGTGAGAAAGAGAGGGAGAGCACAGGGTGGTGAGAGAGAGTAGGGCAGCGAGACAGAGAGAGAGAGAGAAGGGCAGTGAGAAAGAGAGAGAGCCGCGCAGTGATAGAGAGACAGAGCAGGGCTGTGAGAGAGAGAGAGAGAGAGAGCAGGGCAGTGAGAGAGAGAGAGCAGGGCAGTGAGAGAGAGAGAGAGAGAGAAAGCACAGAGCAGTGAAAGAGAGCAGGGCAGTGAGAGAGAGAGAGAGAGAGCAGGGCAGCGAGAGTGAAAGCACGGCAGTGAGCGAGAGAGAGAGAGAGAGCAGGGCAGTGAGAGAGTGAGAGAGAGCAGGGCAGTGAGAGAGAGCAGGACAGTAAGAGAGAGAGAGAGAGAAGGGCAGTGAAAAAGAGAGAGAAGCACATGGTAATGAGAGAGAGCAGGGCAGTGTGAGAGAGAGAGCGAGAGAGCCGGGCAGTGATAGGGAGAGAGCAGGGCAGTGAGAGAGAGTGAGAGAGCAGGGCAGTGAGAGAGTGAGAGAGAGCAGGGCAGTGAGAGAGAGCAGGACAGTAAGAGAGAGAGAGAGAGAGCAGGGCAGTGAGAAAGAGAGAGAAGCACATGGTAATGAGAGAGAGCAGGGCAGTGAGAGAGAGAGAGAGAGCCGGGCAGTGATAGGGAGAGAGCAGGGCAGTGAGAGAGTGAGAGAGAGCAGGGCAGTGAGAGAGAGAGAGCAGGGCAGTGAGAGAGAAAGCACAGCAGAGAGAGAGAGAGAGAGAGAGAGCAGTGCAGTGAGAGAGAGCAGGACAGTAAGAGAGAGAGAAGGACAGTGAGAGAGATAGAGAGCAGGGCAGCAAGAGAGAAAGAGAGAGAGAGCAGAGCAGTGAGAGAAAGAGAGAGAGAGAGCGCAGGGCAGTGAGAGAGAACAGGGCAATGAGAGATAGCAGGGCAATAAGAGAGAGAGAGCAGGGCAGTGAGAGAGATTGGGACATCTGGGCAGTAAGAGAGAGAGAGAGCAGGGCAGTGAAAGAGAGAGCAGGGCAATGAGAGAGAGAGAGCAGGGCAATGAGACAGAGAGAGAGAGAGAGAGAGCAGGCCAGCGAGAGAGAGAGAGAGAGAGCAGGGCAGTGAGAGAGTGAGAGAGAGCAGCGCAGTGAGAGAGAGAGTGTGAGAGTGCGCAGGGCAGTGAAAGAGAGAGCAGGGCAATGAGCGAGAGAGAGAGAGCAGGGCAGAGAGAAATAGAGAGCAGGGCAATGAGACAGAGAGAGAGCAGGGCAGTGAGAGAGAGCAGGGCAGTGAGAGAGAGAGCAGGGCAATGAGAGAGAGCAGGGCTGTGAGAGAGAGAGAGCAGGGCAATGAGAGAGAGCAGGGCTGTGAGAGAGAGCAGGGCAATGAGAGAGAGAGAGCAGGGCAGTGAGAGAGAGAGCAGGGCAAAGGGAGAGCGAGAGAGAGCAGGGAAGTGAGAGAGAGAGTGCAGGTCAGTGAGAGAGAGAGAGGGCAGTGAGAGAGAGAGAGAGAGAGCAGGGCAGCGAGAGAGAGAGCAGGGCAATGAGAGAGAGAGATAGAGAGAGCAGGCTAGCGAGAGAGAGAGAGAGCAGGGAAGTGAGAGAGAGAGAGCAGGGCAATGAGAGAGAGAGAGCAGGGCAGTGAGAGAGAGAGAGAGCAGGGCAGTGAGAGAGAGAGAGCAGGGCAGTGAATGAGAGAGAGCAGGGCAGTGAGAGAGAGGGCAGGGCAGTGAGAGAGAGAGGGCAGGGCTGTGAAAGAGAGAGAGAGAGCAGGGCAGCGAGAGAGAGAGAGAGAGAGAGAGCAGGGCAGTGAGAGAGGGAATGAGCGAACAGGGCAGTGAGAGAGAGTAGATCAGCGAGAGTGAGAGAGAGAGAGACAGAAGGGCAGTGAGAAAGAGAGAGAGAACACAAGGTGGTGAGAGAGAGAGCAGGGCTGTGAGAGAGAGAGAGAGTTGGGCAGCGAGAGAGAGAGAGAGAGAGAGAAGGGCAGTGAGAAAGAGAGAGAGAGCACAGGGTAGTGAGAGAGAGCAAGGCAGAGAGAGAGAGCAGGGCTGTGAGAGAGAGAGAGAGAGCAGGGCAGTGAGAGAGTGAGAGATAGCGGGGCAGTGAGAGAAAGGGAGCAGGGCAATGAGAGAGAGAGAGAGATCTGGGCAGTAAGAGAGAGAGAGAGAGAGCAGTGCAGTGTAAGAGAGAGCAGGGCAATGAGAGAGAGAGACAGCAGGGCAGAGAGACAGAGAGAGAGAGAGAGAGCTCGGCAGCGAGAGAGAGAGAGAGAGCAGGGCAGTGAGAGAGTGAGAGAGAGCAGGGCAGTGAGAGAGAGAGAGGGAGAGAGAGCAGGGCAGTGAGAGAGAGAGAGAGCAGGACAATGAGAGAGAGAGAGTGAGAGAGCAGGCTAGCGAGAGAGAGAGAGCAGGGCAGTGAGAGGGAGAGAGCTGGGCAATGAGAGAGTGAGAAGGGCAGTGAGAGAGAGAGAGCTGGGCAATGAGAGAGTGAGAAGGGCAGTGAGAGAGAGAGAGAGCAGGGCAGTGAGAGAGAGAGAGCAGGGCAGTGAAAGAGAGAGAGCAGGGCACTGAGAGAGAGGGCAGGGCAGTGAGAGAGAGAGGGCAGGGCAGTGAAAGAGAGAGAGCAGGGCACTGAGAGAGAGGGCAGGGCAGTGAGAGAGAGAGGGCAGGGCAGTGAGAGAGAGAGAGAGCAGGTCTGCGAGAGAGAGAATGAGAGAACAGGGCAGTGAGAGAGAGAGAGAGAGCATGGCAGTGAGAGAGACAGAGCAGGGCAGTGAAAGAGAGAGAGCAGGGCAGTGAGAGAGAGAGAGAGAGAGCAGGGCTGCGAGAGAGAGAGACAGAGAGCAGGGCAGCGAGAGAGAGAGAATGAGAGAACAGGACAGCGAGAGAGAGACAGAGTGAGCGAGCAGGGCAGCGAGAGAGAGAATGAGAGAGTAGGGCAGTGAGAGAGAGAGAGACAGTAGGGCAGCGAGAGAGAGAGAGAGAGAGAGAGAAGGGCAGTGAGAAAGAGAGAGAGAGCACAGGATGGTGAGAGAGAGCAGGGCGGTGAGAGAGAGAGAGTGTAGGGCAGCGAGACAGAGAGAGAGAGAGAGAGAGAAGGGCAGTGAGAAAGAGAGAGAAGCACATGGTAATGAGAGAGAGCAGGGTAGTGAGAGGGAGAGAGCTGGGCAATGAGAGAGTGAGAAGGGCAGTGAGAGAGAGAGAGCTGGGCAATGAGAGAGTGAGAAGGGCAGTGAGAGAGAGAGAGCTGGGCAATGAGAGAGTGAGAAGGGCAGTGAGAGAGAGAGAGAGCAGGGCAGTGAGAGAGAGAGAGCAGGGCAGTGAAAGAGAGAGAGCAGGGCAGTGCGAGAGAGGTCAGGGCAGTAAGAGAGAGAGGGCAGGGCAGTGAGAGAGAGAGAGAGAGAGAGAGCAGGTCTGCGCGAGAGAGAGAGAGAGAGCAGGGCAGCGAGAGAGAGAATGAGAGAACAGGGCAGTGAGAGAGAGAGAGAGCATGGCAGTGAGAGAGAGAGAGCAGGGCAGTGAAAGAGAGAGAGCAGGGCAGTGAGAGAGAGGTCAGGGCAGTGAGAGAGAGAGAGCAGGGCAGTGAGAGAGAGAGAGAGAAAGCAGGGCTGCGAGAGAGAGAGACAGAGAGCAGGGCTGCGAGAGAGAGAATGAGAGAACAGGGCAGTGAGAGAGAGAGAGCAGGGCAGTGAAAGAGAGAGAGCAGGGCAGTGAGAGAGAGGGCAGGGCAGTGAGAGAGAGAGAGAGAGAGAACAGGGCAGAGAGAGAGAGAGAGAGAGAGCAGGGCAGCGAGAGAGACAATGAGAGAGCAGGGCAGTGAGATAGAGAGAGAGAGTAGGGCAGCAAGTGAGAGAGAGAGAGAGAGAGAAGGGCAGCAAGAAAGAGAGCGAAGCACATGGTAATGAAAGAGAGCAGGGCAGTGAGAGAGAGAGAGAGAGAGAGCCGGGCAGTGATAGGGAGAGAGCAGGGCAGTGAGAGAGAGTGAGAGAGCAGGGCAGTGAGAGAGAGAGAGCAGGGAAGCGAGAGAGAAAGCACGGCAGAGAGAGAGAGAGAGAGCAGTGCAGTGCTAGAGAGCAGGACAGTAAGTGAGAGAGAGAAGGACAGTGAGAGAGATAGAGAGCAGGGCAGCAAGAGAGAGAGAGAGAGCAGAGCAGTGAGAGAAAGAGAGAGAGAGAGCGCAGGGCAGTGAGAGAGAGCAGGGCAATGAGAGACAGCAGGGCAATAAGAGAGAGAGAGAGCAGGGCAGTGAGAGAGATTGGGACATCTGGGCAGTAAGAGAGAGAGAGAGCAGGGCAGTGAAAGAGAGAGAGCAGGGCAATGAGAGAGAGAGAGAGAGAGAGAGCAGGCTAGCGAGAGAGAGAGAGCAGGGAAGTGAGAGAGAGAGAGCAGGGCAATGAGAGAGAGAGAGCAGGGCAGTGAGAGAGAGAGAGAGCAGGGCAGTGAGAGAGAGAGAGCAGGGAAGTGAGAGAGAGAGTGCAGGTCAGTGAGAGAGAGAGAGGGCAGTGAGAGAGAGAGAGAGAGAGCAGGGCAGCGAGAGAGAGAGCAGGGCAATGAGAGAGAGAGATAGAGAGAGCAGGCTAGCGAGAGAGAGAGAGAGCAGGGAAGTGAGAGAGAGAGAGCAGGGCAATGAGAGAGAGAGAGCAGGGCAGTGAGAGAGAGAGAGAGCAGGGCAGTGAGAGAGAGAGAGCAGGGCAGTGAATGAGAGAGAACAGGGCAGTGTGAGAGAGGGCAGGGCAGTGAGAGAGAGAGGGCAGGGATGTGAGAGAGAGAGAGAGAGAGCAGGGCAGCGAGAGAGAGAGAGAGAGAGCAGGGCAGTGAGAGAGGGAATGAGTGAACAGGGCAGTGAGAGAGCGTAGGTCAGCGAGAGTGAGAGAGAGAGAGACAGAAGGGCAGTGAGAAAGAGAGAGAGAACACAAGGTGGTGAGAGAGAGAGCAAGGCTGTGAGAGAGAGAGAGAGTTGGGCAGCGAGAGAGAGAGAGAGAGAGAGAAGGGCAGTGAGAAAGAGAGAGAGAGCACAGGGTAGTGAGAGAGAGCAAGGCAGAGAGAGAGAGCAGGGCTGTGAGAGAGAGAGAGAGAGCAGGGCAGTGAGAGAGTGAGAGATAGCGGGGCAGTGAGAGAAAGGGAGCAGGGCAATGAGAGAGAGAGAGAGATCTGGGCAGTAAGAGAGAGAGAGAGAGAGCAGTGCAGTGTAAGAGAGAGCAGGGCAATGAGAGAGAGAGACAGCAGGACAGTGAGACAGAGAGAGAGAGAGAGAGCACGGCAGCGAGAGAGAGAGAGAGAGAGCAGGGCAGTGAGAGAGTGAGAGAGAGCAGGGCAGTGAGAAATAGAGAGCAGGGCAGTGAGAGAGAGAGAGAGAGTAGGGCAATTAGAGAGAGAGCAGGGCAGTGAGAGAGAGAGAGGTCAGTGAGAGAGAGAGAGAGAGAGAGAGAGCAGGGCAATGAGAGAGAGAGAGAGCAGGGCAGTGAGAGAGAGAGAGCAGGGCAGTGAAAGAGAGAGAGCAGGGCAGTGAGAGAGAGGGCAGGGCAGTGAGAGAGAGAGAGAGAGCAGGGCAGTGAGAAATAGAGAGCAGGGCAGTGAGAGAGAGAGAGAGTAGGGCAATTAGAGAGAGAGCAGGGCAGTGAGAGAGAGAGAGGTCAGTGAGAGAGAGAGAGAGAGAGAGAGAGAGCAGGGCAATGAGAGAGAGAGAGAGCAGGGCAGTGAGAGAGAGAGAGAGCAGGGCAGTGAAAGAGAGAGAGCAGGGCAGTGAGAGAGAGGGCAGGGCAGTGAGAGAGAGAGAGAGAGAGAGAAAACAGGGCAGAGAGAGAGAGAGAGAGAGAGAGAGAGCAGTGAGAAAGAGAGGGAGAGCACAGGGTGGTGAGAGAGAGTAGGGCAGCGAGACAGAGAGAGAGAGAGAAGGGCAGTGAGAAAGAGAGAGAGCCGCGCAGTGATAAGGAGAGAGAGCAGGGCTGTGAGAGAGAGCAGGGCAGTGAGAGAGAGAGAGAAGGGCAGTGAGAGAGAGAGAGAGAGAGAGAGAACGCAGGGCAGTGAGAGAGAGCAGGGCAGTGAGAGAGAGAGAGAGAGAGAGCAGGGCAGCGAGAGAGAAAGCACGGCAGTGAGAGAGAGAGAGAGAGAGAGCAGCAGTGAGAGAGTGAGAGAGAGCAGGGCAGTGAGAGAGAGCAGGACAGTAAGAGACAGAGAGAGAGAGAAGGGCAGTGAGAAAGAGAGAGAAGCACATGGTAATGAGAGAGAGCAGGGCAGTGAGAGA
This sequence comes from Carcharodon carcharias, assembly GCF_017639515.1. Classification (NCBI taxonomy): domain Eukaryota; kingdom Metazoa; phylum Chordata; class Chondrichthyes; order Lamniformes; family Lamnidae; genus Carcharodon; species Carcharodon carcharias. The sequence continues at coordinate 63,245,337 of NC_054479.1, forward strand.
GAGAGAGAGAGAGCCGGGCAGTGATAGGGAGAGAGCAGGGCAGTGAGAGAGAGTGAGAGAGCAGGGCAGTGAGAGAGTGAGAGAGAGCAGGGCAGTGAGAGAGAGCAGGACAGTAAGAGAGAGAGAGAGAGCAGGGCAGTGAGAAAGAGAGAGAAGCACATGGTAATGAGAGAGAGCAGGGCAGTGAGAGAGAGAGAGAGAGCCGGGCAGTGATAGGGAGAGAGCAGGGCAGTGAGAGAGAGTGAGAGAGCAGGGCAGTGAGAGACAGAGAGCAGAGAAGTGAGAGAGAGAGAGCAGGGAAGCGAGAGAGAAAGCATGGCAGAGAAAGAGAGAGAGAGAGAGCAGGACAGTAAGAGAGAGAGAGAAGGACAGTGAGAGAGAGAGAGAGCAGGGCAGCAAGAGAGAGAGAGAGAGCAGAGCAGTGAGAGAAAGAGAGAGAGAGAGCGCAGGGCAGTGAGAGAGAACAGGGCAATGAGAGACAGCAGGGCAATAAGAGAGAGAGAGCAGGGCAGTGTGAGAGGGAGCAGGGCAATGAGACAGAGAGACAGCAGGGCAGTGAGACAGAGAGAGAGAGAGAGAGAGAGCAGGCCAGCGAGAGAGAGAGAGAGAGCAGGGCAGTGAGAGAGAGAGAGCGAGAGTGCGCAGGGCAGTGAAAGAGAGAGATCAGGGCAATGAGCGCGAGAGAGAGAGCAGGGCAGAGAGAAATAGAGAGCAGGGCAATGAGACAGAGAGAGAGCAGGGCAGTGAAAGAGAGAGAGAGCAGGGCAATGAGAGAGAGAGAGAGCAGGGCAGTGAGAGAGAGAGCAGGGCAAAGGGAGAGAGAGAGAGAGCAGGGAAGTGAGAGAGAGAGTGCAGGTCAGTGAGAGAGAGAGAGGGCAGTGAGAGAGAGAGAGAGAGAGCAGGGCAACGAGAGAGAGAGCAGGGCAATGAGAGAGAGAGAGAGAGAGAGCAGGCTAGCGAGAGAGAGAGAGCAGGGAAGTGAGAGAGAGAGAGCAGGGCAATGAGAGAGAGAGAGCAGGGCAGTGAGAGAGAGAGAGAGCAGGGCAGTGAGAGAGAGAGAGCAGGGAAGTGAGAGAGAGAGTGCAGGTCAGTGAGAGAGAGAGAGGGCAGTGAGAGAGAGAGAGAGAGAGAGAGAGCAGGGCAGCGAGAGAGAGAGCAGGGCAATGAGAGAGAGAGATAGAGAGAGCAGGCTAGCGAGAGAGAGAGAGCAGGGAAGTGAGAGAGAGAGAGCAGGGCAATGAGAGAGAGAGAGCAGGGCAGTGAGAGAGAGAGAGAGCAGGGCAGTGAGAGAGAGAGAGCAGGGCAGTGAATGAGAGAGAACAGGGCAGTGTGAGAGAGGGCAGGGCAGTGAGAGAGAGAGAGAGAGAGCAGGGCAGCGAGAGAGAGAGAGAGAGAGCAGGGCAGTGAGAGAGCGTAGGTCAGCGAGAGTGAGAGAGAGAGAGACAGAAGGGCAGTGAGAAAGAGAGAGAGAACACAAGGTGGTGAGAGAGAGAGCAAGGCTGTGAGAGAGAGAGAGAGTTGGGCAGCGAGAGAGAGAGAGAGAGAGAGAAGGGCAGTGAGAAAGAGAGAGAGAGCACAGGGTAGTGAGAGAGAGCAAGGCAGAGAGAGAGAGCAGGGCTGTGAGAGAGAGAGAGAGAGCAGGGCAGTGAGAGAGAGCAGGACAGTAAGAGAGAGAGAGAGAGAGCAGGGCAGTGAGAAAGAGAGAGAAGCACATGGTAATGAGAGAGAGCAGGGCAGTGAGAGAGAGAGAGAGAGCCGGGCAGTGATAGGGAGAGAGCAGGGCAGTGAGAGAGAGTGAGAGAGCAGGGCAGTGAGATAGAGAGAGCAGGGCAGTGAGAGAGAGAGAGAGCAGGGAAGCGAGAGAGAAAGCACGGCAGAGAAAGAGAGAGAGAGAGAGCAGGACAGTAAGAGAGAGAGAGAAGGACAGTGAGAGAGAGAGAGAGCAGGGCAGCAAGAGAGAGAGAGAGAGCAGAGCAGTGAGAGAAAGAGAGAGAGAGAGAGCAAGGCAGAGAGAGAGAGCAGGGTGTGAGAGAGAGAGAGAGAGCAGGGCAGTGAGAGAGTGAGAGATAGCGGGGCAGTGAGAGAAAGGGAGCAGGGCAATGAGAGAGAGAGAGAGATCTGGGCAGTAAGAGAGAGAGAGAGAGAGCAGTGCAGTGTAAGAGAGTGCAGGGCAATGAGAGAGAGAGACAGCAGGACAGTGAGACAGAGAGAGAGAGAGAGAGAGCACGGCAGCGAGAGAGAGAGAGAGAGCAGGGCAGTGAGAGAGTGAGAGAGAGCAGGGCAGTGAGAGAGAGAGAGCGAGAGTGCGCAGGGCAGTGAAAGAGATCAGGGCAATGAGCGAGAGAGAGAGAGCAGGGCAGTGAGAAATAGAGAGCAGGGCAGTGAGAGAGAGAGAGAGTAGGGCAATTAGAGAGAGAGCAGGGCAGTGAGAGAGAGAGAGGTCAGTGAGAGAGAGAGAGAGAGAGAGAGAGCAGGGCAATGAGAGAGAGAGAGAGCAGGGCAGTGAGAGAGAGAGAGCAGGGCAGTGAAAGAGAGAGAGCAGGGCAGTGAGAGAGAGGGCAGGGCAGTGAGAGAGAGAGAGAGAGAGAGAGAGAAAACAGGGCAGAGAGAGAGAGAGAGAGAGAAGAGCAGTGAGAAAGAGAGGGAGAGCACAGGGTGGTGAGAGAGAGTAGGGCAGCGAGACAGAGAGAGAGAGAGAAGGGCAGTGAGAAAGAGAGAGAGCCGCGCAGTGATAGAGAGAGAGAGCAGGGCTGTGAGAGAGAGCAGGGCAGTGAGAGAGAGAGAGAAGGGCAGTGAGAGAGAGAGAGAGAGAGAGAGAACGCAGGGCAGTGAGAGAGAGAGAGAGAGAGAGAGCAGGGCAGCGAGAGAGAAAGCACGGCAGTGAGAGAGAGAGAGAGAGAGCAGCAGTGAGAGAGTGAGAGAGAGCAGGGCAGTGAGAGAGAGCAGGACAGTAAGAGACAGAGAGAGAGAGAAGGGCAGTGAGAAAGAGAGAGAAGCACATGGTAATGAGAGAGAGCAGGGCAGTGAGAGAGAGAGAGAGAGAGCCGGGCAGTGATAGGGAGAGAGCAGGGTAGTGAGAGAGAGTGAGAGAGCAGGGCAGTGAGAGAGTGAGAGAGAGCAGGGCAGTGAGAGAGAGCAGGACAGTAAGAGAGAGAGAGAGAGAGCAGGGCAGTGAGAAAGAGAGAGAAGCACATGGTAATGAGAGAGAGCAGGGCAGTGAGAGAGAGAGAGAGAGCCGGGCAGTGATAGGGAGAGAGCAGGGCAGTGAGAGAGAGTGAGAGAGCAGGGCAGTGAGAGAGAGAGAGCAGGGCAGTGAGAGAGAGAGAGAGCAGGGAAGCGAGAGAGAAAGCACGGCAGAGAAAGAGAGAGAGAGAGAGCAGGACAGTAAGAGAGAGAGAGAAGGACAGTGAGAGAGAGAGAGAGCAGGGCAGCAAGAGAGAGAGAGAGAGCAGAGCAGTGAGAGAAAGAGAGAGAGAGAGAGCAAGGCAGAGAGAGAGAGCAGGGTGTGAGAGAGAGAGAGAGAGCAGGGCAGTGAGAGAGTGAGAGATAGCGGGGCAGTGAGAGAAAGGGAGCAGGGCAATGAGAGAGAGAGAGAGATCTGGGCAGTAAGAGAGAGAGAGAGAGAGCAGGGCAGTGTAAGAGAGAGCAGGGCAATGAAAGAGAGAGAGACAGCAGGGCAGTGAGACAGAGAGAGAGAGAGAGAGCACGGCAGCGAGAGAAAGAGAGAGAGCAGTGCAGTGAGAGAGTGAGAGAGAGCAGGGCAGTGAGAGAGAGAGAGCGAGAGTGCGCAGGGCAGTGAAAGAGAGAGATCAGGGCAATGAGCGAGAGAGAGAGAGCAGGGCAGTGAGAAATAGAGAGCAGGGCAGTGAGAGAGAGAGAGTAGGGCAATGAGAGAGAGAGCAGGGCAGTGAGAGAGAGAGAGGGCAGTGAGAGAGAGAGAGAGAGAGAGAGAGCAGGGCAGCGAGAGAGAGAGCAGGACAATGAGAAATAGAGAGAGAGCAGGCTAACGAGAGAGAGAAAGAGCAGGGCAGTGAGAGAGAGAGAGCAGGGCAATGAGAGAGAGAGAGCAGGGTAGTGAAAGAGAGAGCACAGGGCAGTGAGAGAGAGGTCAGGGCAGTGAGAGAGAGAGGGCACGGCAGTGAGAGATGGAGAGAGAGAGAGCAGGGCAGTGAGAGAGAGAATGAGAGAACAGGGCAGTGAGAGAGAGACAGCAGGGCAGTGAAAGAGAGAGAGCACGTCAGTGAGAGAGAGGGCAGGGCAGTGAGAGAGAGAGGGCAGGGCAGTGAGAGAGAGGAGAGAGAGAGAGAGAACAGGGCAGCGAGAGAGAGAGAGAGTAAGCGAGCAGGGCAGCGAGAGAGAGAATGAGAGAGCAGGGCAGTGAGAGAGAGAAAGAGAGAGTAGGGCAGCGAGAGAAAGAGAGAGAGAGAGAAGGGCAGTGAGACAGAGAGAGAGAGAGAAGGGCAGTGAGAAATAGAGAGTAGGGCAGTGAGAGAGAGAGAGTAGGGCAATGAGAGAGAGGTCGGGGCAGTGAGAGAGAGAGGGCACGGCAGTGAGAGATGGAGAGAGAGAGAGCAGGGCAGTGAGAGAGAGAATGAGAGAACAGGGCAGGGAGGGAGAGAGAGCAGGGTAGTGAAAGAGAGAGAGCACGGCAGTGAGAGAGAGGGCAGGGCAGTGAGAGAGAGAGAGGTCAGTGAGAGAGAGAGAGAGAGAGAGAGAGAGCAGGGCAATGAGAGAGAGAGAGAGCAGGGCAGTGAGAGAGAGCAGGGCAGTGAAAGAGAGAGAGCAGGGCAGTGAGAGAGAGGGCAGGGCAGTGAGAGAGAGAGAGAGAGAGAGAGAAAACAGGGCAGAGAGAGAGAGAGAGAGCAGGGCAGCGAGAGAGAGAATGAGAGAGCAGGGCAGTGAGATAGAGAGAGAGAGTAGGGCAGCAAGAGAGAGAGAGAGAGAGAGAGAGAGAAGAGCAGTGAGAAAGAGAGGGAGAGCACAGGGTGGTGAGAGAGAGTAGGGCAGCGAGACAGAGAGAGAGAGAGAAGGGCAGTGAGAAAGAGAGAGAGCCGCGCAGTGATAGAGAGACAGAGCAGGGCTGTGAGAGAGAGCAGGGCAGTGAGAGAGAGAGAGAAGGGCAGTGAGAGAGAGAGAGAGAGAGAACGCAGGGCAGTGAGAGAGAGCAGGGCAGTGAGAGAGAGAGAGAGAGAGCAGGGCAGCGAGAGAGAAAGCACGGCAGTGAGAGAGAGAGAGAGCAGCAGTGAGAGAGTGAGAGAGAGCAGGGCAGTGAGAAAGAGAGAGAAGCACATGGTAATGAGAGAGAGCAGGGCAGTGAGAGAGAGAGATTGAGAGCCGGGCAGTGATAGGGAGAGAGCAGGGCAGTGAGAGAGAGTGAGAGAGCAGGGCAGTGAGAGAGTGAGAGAGAGCAGGGCAGCGAGAGTGAAAGCACGGCAGTGAGCGAGAGAGAGAGAGAGAGCAGGGCAGTGAGAGAGTGAGAGAGAGCAGGGCAGTGAGAGAGAGCAGGACAGTAAGAGAGAGAGAGAGAGAAGGGCAGTGAAAAAGAGAGAGAAGCACATGGTAATGAGAGAGAGCAGGGCAGTGTGAGAGAGAGAGAGAGAGAGCCGGGCAGTGATAGGGAGAGAGCAGGGCAGTGAGAGAGAGTGAGAGAGCAGGGCAGTGAGAGAGTGAGAGAGAGCAGGGCAGTGAGAGAGAGCAGGACAGTAAGAGAGAGAGAGAGAGAGCAGGGCAGTGAGAAAGAGAGAGAAGCACATGGTAATGAGAGAGAGCAGGGCAGTGAGAGAGAGAGAGAGAGCCGGGCAGTGATAGGGAGAGAGCAGGGCAGTGAGAGAGAGAGAGAGAGCAGGGCAGTGAGAGAGAGAGAGCAGGGCAGTGAGAGAGAAAGCACAGCAGAGAGAGAGAGAGAGAGAGAGAGCAGTGCAGTGAGAGAGAGCAGGACAGTAAGAGAGAGAGAAGGACAGTGAGAGAGATAGAGAGCAGGGCAGCAAGAGAGAAAGAGAGAGAGAGCAGAGCAGTGAGAGAAAGAGAGAGAGAGAGCGCAGGGCAGTGAGAGAGAACAGGGCAATGAGAGATAGCAGGGCAATAAGAGAGAGAGAGCAGGGCAGTGAGAGAGATTGGGACATCTGGGCAGTAAGAGAGAGAGAGAGCAGGGCAGTGAAAGAGAGAGCAGGGCAATGAGAGAGAGAGAGCAGGGCAATGAGACAGAGAGAGAGAGAGAGAGAGCAGGCCAGCGAGAGAGAGAGAGAGAGAGCAGGGCAGTGAGAGAGTGAGAGAGAGCAGCGCAGTGAGAGAGAGAGTGTGAGAGTGCGCAGGGCAGTGAAAGAGAGAGCAGGGCAATGAGCGAGAGAGAGAGAGCAGGGCAGAGAGAAATAGAGAGCAGGGCAATGAGACAGAGAGAGAGCAGGGCAGTGAGAGAGAGCAGGGCAGTGAGAGAAAGAGCAGGGCAATGAGAGAGAGCAGGGCTGTGAGAGAGAGAGAGCAGGGCAATGAGAGAGAGCAGGGCTGTGAGAGAGAGCAGGGCAATGAGAGAGAGAGAGCAGGGCAGTGAGAGAGAGAGCAGGGCAAAGGGAGAGCGAGAGAGAGCAGGGAAGTGAGAGAGAGAGTGCAGGTCAGTGAGAGAGAGAGAGGGCAGTGAGAGAGAGAGAGAGAGAGCAGGGCAGCGAGAGAGAGAGCAGGGCAATGAGAGAGAGAGATAGAGAGAGCAGGCTAGCGAGAGAGAGAGAGAGCAGGGAAGTGAGAGAGAGAGAGCAGGGCAATGAGAGAGAGAGAGCAGGGCAGTGAGAGAGAGAGAGAGCAGGGCAGTGAGAGAGAGAGAGCAGGGCAGTGAATGAGAGAGAGCAGGGCAGTGAGAGAGAGGGCAGGGCAGTGAGAGAGAGAGGGCAGGGCTGTGAAAGAGAGAGAGAGAGCAGGGCAGCGAGAGAGAGAGAGAGAGAGAGAGCAGGGCAGTGAGAGAGGGAATGAGCGAACAGGGCAGTGAGAGAGAGTAGATCAGCGAGAGTGAGAGAGAGAGAGACAGAAGGGCAGTGAGAAAGAGAGAGAGAACACAAGGTGGTGAGAGAGAGAGCAGGGCTGTGAGAGAGAGAGAGAGTTGGGCAGCGAGAGAGAGAGAGAGAGAGAGAAGGGCAGTGAGAAAGAGAGAGAGAGCACAGGGTAGTGAGAGAGAGCAAGGCAGAGAGAGAGAGCAGGGCTGTGAGAGAGAGAGAGAGAGCAGGGCAGTGAGAGAGTGAGAGATAGCGGGGCAGTGAGAGAAAGGGAGCAGGGCAATGAGAGAGAGAGAGAGATCTGGGCAGTAAGAGAGAGAGAGAGAGAGCAGTGCAGTGTAAGAGAGAGCAGGGCAATGAGAGAGAGAGACAGCAGGGCAGTGAGACAGAGAGAGAGAGAGAGAGCACGGCAGCGAGAGAGAGAGAGAGAGCAGGGCAGTGAGAGAGTGAGAGAGAGCAGGGCAGTGAGAGAGAGAGAGGGAGAGAGAGCAGGGCAGTGAGAGAGAGAGAGAGCAGGACAATGAGAGAGAGAGAGTGAGAGAGCAGGCTAGCGAGAGAGAGAGAGCAGGGCAGTGAGAGGGAGAGCAGGGCAATGAGAGAGAGCAGGGCTGTGAGAGAGAGAGAGCAGGGCAATGAGAGAGAGCAGGGCTGTGAGAGAGAGCAGGGCAATGAGAGAGAGAGAGCAGGGCAGTGAGAGAGAGAGCAGGGCAAAGGGAGAGCGAGAGAGAGCAGGGAAGTGAGAGAGAGAGTGCAGGTCAGTGAGAGAGAGAGAGGGCAGTGAGAGAGAGAGAGAGAGAGCAGGGCAGCGAGAGAGAGAGCAGGGCAATGAGAGAGAGAGATAGAGAGAGCAGGCTAGCGAGAGAGAGAGAGAGCAGGGAAGTGAGAGAGAGAGAGCAGGGCAATGAGAGAGAGAGAGCAGGGCAGTGAGAGAGAGAGAGAGCAGGGCAGTGAGAGAGAGAGAGCAGGGCAGTGAATGAGAGAGAGCAGGGCAGTGAGAGAGAGGGCAGGGCAGTGAGAGAGAGAGGGCAGGGCTGTGAAAGAGAGAGAGAGAGCAGGGCAGCGAGAGAGAGAGAGAGAGAGAGAGCAGGGCAGTGAGAGAGGGAATGAGCGAACAGGGCAGTGAGAGAGAGTAGATCAGCGAGAGTGAGAGAGAGAGAGACAGAAGGGCAGTGAGAAAGAGAGAGAGAACACAAGGTGGTGAGAGAGAGAGCAGGGCTGTGAGAGAGAGAGAGAGTTGGGCAGCGAGAGAGAGAGAGAGAGAGAGAAGGGCAGTGAGAAAGAGAGAGAGAGCACAGGGTAGTGAGAGAGAGCAAGGCAGAGAGAGAGAGCAGGGCTGTGAGAGAGAGAGAGAGAGCAGGGCAGTGAGAGAGTGAGAGATAGCGGGGCAGTGAGAGAAAGGGAGCAGGGCAATGAGAGAGAGAGAGAGATCTGGGCAGTAAGAGAGAGAGAGAGAGAGCAGTGCAGTGTAAGAGAGAGCAGGGCAATGAGAGAGAGAGACAGCAGGGCAGTGAGACAGAGAGAGAGAGAGAGAGCACGGCAGCGAGAGAGAGAGAGAGAGCAGGGCAGTGAGAGAGTGAGAGAGAGCAGGGCAGTGAGAGAGAGAGAGGGAGAGAGAGCAGGGCAGTGAGAGAGAGAGAGAGCAGGACAATGAGAGAGAGAGAGTGAGAGAGCAGGCTAGCGAGAGAGAGAGAGCAGGGCAGTGAGAGGGAGAGAGCTGGGCAATGAGAGAGTGAGAAGGGCAGTGAGAGAGAGAGAGCTGGGCAATGAGAGAGTGAGAAGGGCAGTGAGAGAGAGAGAGAGAGCAGGGCAGTGAGAGAGAGAGAGCAGGGCAGTGAAAGAGAGAGAGCAGGGCACTGAGAGAGAGGGCAGGGCAGTGAGAGAGAGAGGGCAGGGCAGTGAAAGAGAGAGAGCAGGGCACTGAGAGAGAGGGCAGGGCAGTGAGAGAGAGAGGGCAGGGCAGTGAGAGAGAGAGAGAGCAGGTCTGCGAGAGAGAGAATGAGAGAACAGGGCAGTGAGAGAGAGAGAGAGCATGGCAGTGAGAGAGACAGAGCAGGGCAGTGAAAGAGAGAGAGCAGGGCAGTGAGAGAGAGGTCAGGGCAGTGAGAGAGAGAGAGCAGGGCAGTGAGAGAGAGAGAGAGAGAGCAGGGCTGCGAGAGAGAGAGACAGAGAGCAGGGCAGCGAGAGAGAGAGAATGAGAGAACAGGACAGCGAGAGAGAGACAGAGTGAGCGAGCAGGGCAGCGAGAGAGAGAATGAGAGAGTAGGGCAGTGAGAGAGAGAGAGACAGTAGGGCAGCGAGAGAGAGAGAGAGAGAGAGAAGGGCAGTGAGAAAGAGAGAGAGAGCACAGGATGGTGAGAGAGAGCAGGGCGGTGAGAGAGAGAGAGTGTAGGGCAGCGAGACAGAGAGAGAGAGAGAGAGAGAAGGGCAGTGAGAAAGAGAGAGAAGCACATGGTAATGAGAGAGAGCAGGGTAGTGAGAGGGAGAGAGCTGGGCAATGAGAGAGTGAGAAGGGCAGTGAGAGAGAGAGAGCTGGGCAATGAGAGAGTGAGAAGGGCAGTGAGAGAGAGAGAGCTGGGCAATGAGAGAGTGAGAAGGGCAGTGAGAGAGAGAGAGAGCAGGGCAGTGAGAGAGAGAGAGCAGGGCAGTGAAAGAGAGAGAGCAGGGCAGTGCGAGAGAGGTCAGGGCAGTAAGAGAGAGAGGGCAGGGCAGTGAGAGAGAGAGAGAGAGAGAGAGCAGGTCTGCGCGAGAGAGAGAGAGAGAGCAGGGCAGCGAGAGAGAGAATGAGAGAACAGGGCAGTGAGAGAGAGAGAGAGCATGGCAGTGAGAGAGAGAGAGCAGGGCAGTGAAAGAGAGAGAGCAGGGCAGTGAGAGAGAGGTCAGGGCAGTGAGAGAGAGAGAGCAGGGCAGTGAGAGAGAGAGAGAGAGAGCAGGGCTGCGAGAGAGAGAGACAGAGAGCAGGGCTGCGAGAGAGAGAATGAGAGAACAGGGCAGTGAGAGAGAGAGAGCAGGGCAGTGAAAGAGAGAGAGCAGGGCAGTGAGAGAGAGGGCAGGGCAGTGAGAGAGAGAGAGAGAGAGAACAGGGCAGAGAGAGAGAGAGAGAGAGAGCAGGGCAGCGAGAGAGACAATGAGAGAGCAGGGCAGTGAGATAGAGAGAGAGAGTAGGGCAGCAAGTGAGAGAGAGAGAGAGAGAGAAGGGCAGCGAGAAAGAGAGCGAAGCACATGGTAATGAAAGAGAGCAGGGCAGTGAGAGAGAGAGAGAGAGAGAGCCGGGCAGTGATAGGGAGAGAGCAGGGCAGTGAGAGAGAGTGAGAGAGCAGGGCAGTGAGAGAGAGAGAGCAGGGAAGCGAGAGAGAAAGCACGGCAGAGAGAGAGAGAGAGAGCAGTGCAGTGCTAGAGAGCAGGACAGTAAGTGAGAGAGAAGGACAGTGGGAGAGATAGAGAGCAGGGCAGCAAGAGAGAGAGAGAGAGCAGAGCAGTGAGAGAAAGAGAGAGAGAGAGCGCAGGGCAGTGAGAGAGAGCAGGGCAATGAGAGATAGCAGGGCAATAAGAGAGAGAGAGCAGGGCAGTGAGAGAGATTGGGACATCTGGGCAGTAAGAGAGAGAGAGAGCAGGGCAGTGAAAGAGAGAGAGCAGGGCAATGAGAGAGAGAGAGAGAGAGAGAGCAGGCTAGCGAGAGAGAGAGAGCAGGGCAGTGAGAGAGAGAGCAGGGCAAAGGGAGAGCGAGAGAGAGCAGGGAAGTGAGAGAGAGAGTGCAGGTCAGTGAGAGAGAGAGAGGGCAGTGAGAGAGAGAGAGAGAGAGCAGGGCAGCGAGAGAGAGAGCAGGGCAATGAGAGAGAGAGATAGAGAGAGCAGGCTAGCGAGAGAGAGAGAGAGCAGGGAAGTGAGAGAGAGAGAGCAGGGCAATGAGAGAGAGAGAGCAGGGCAGTGAGAGAGAGAGAGAGCAGGGCAGTGAGAGAGAGAGAGCAGGGCAGTGAATGAGAGAGAGCAGGGCAGTGAGAGAGAGGGCAGGGCAGTGAGAGAGAGAGGGCAGGGCTGTGAAAGAGAGAGAGAGAGCAGGGCAGCGAGAGAGAGAGAGAGAGAGAGAGCAGGGCAGTGAGAGAGGGAATGAGCGAACAGGGCAGTGAGAGAGAGTAGATCAGCGAGAGTGAGAGAGAGAGAGACAGAAGGGCAGTGAGAAAGAGAGAGAGAACACAAGGTGGTGAGAGAGAGAGCAGGGCTGTGAGAGAGAGAGAGAGTTGGGCAGCGAGAGAGAGAGAGAGAGAGAGAAGGGCAGTGAGAAAGAGAGAGAGAGCACAGGGTAGTGAGAGAGAGCAAGGCAGAGAGAGAGAGCAGGGCTGTGAGAGAGAGAGAGAGAGCAGGGCAGTGAGAGAGTGAGAGATAGCGGGGCAGTGAGAGAAAGGGAGCAGGGCAATGAGAGAGAGAGAGAGATCTGGGCAGTAAGAGAGAGAGAGAGAGAGCAGTGCAGTGTAAGAGAGAGCAGGGCAATGAGAGAGAGAGACAGCAGGGCAGTGAGACAGAGAGAGAGAGAGAGAGCACGGCAGCGAGAGAGAGAGAGAGAGCAGGGCAGTGAGAGAGTGAGAGAGAGCAGGGCAGTGAGAGAGAGAGAGGGAGAGAGAGCAGGGCAGTGAGAGAGAGAGAGAGCAGGACAATGAGAGAGAGAGAGTGAGAGAGCAGGCTAGCGAGAGAGAGAGAGCAGGGCAGTGAGAGGGAGAGAGCTGGGCAATGAGAGAGTGAGAAGGGCAGTGAGAGAGAGAGAGCTGGGCAATGAGAGAGTGAGAAGGGCAGTGAGAGAGAGAGAGAGAGCAGGGCAGTGAGAGAGAGAGAGCAGGGCAGTGAAAGAGAGAGAGCAGGGCACTGAGAGAGAGGGCAGGGCAGTGAGAGAGAGAGGGCAGGGCAGTGAAAGAGAGAGAGCAGGGCACTGAGAGAGAGGGCAGGGCAGTGAGAGAGAGAGGGCAGGGCAGTGAGAGAGAGAGAGAGCAGGTCTGCGAGAGAGAGAATGAGAGAACAGGGCAGTGAGAGAGAGAGAGAGCATGGCAGTGAGAGAGACAGAGCAGGGCAGTGAAAGAGAGAGAGCAGGGCAGTGAGAGAGAGGTCAGGGCAGTGAGAGAGAGAGAGCAGGGCAGTGAGAGAGAGAGAGAGCAGGGCTGCGAGAGAGAGAGACAGAGAGCAGGGCAGCGAGAGAGAGAGAATGAGAGAACAGGACAGCGAGAGAGAGACAGAGTGAGCGAGCAGGGCAGCGAGAGAGAGAATGAGAGAGTAGGGCAGTGAGAGAGAGAGAGACAGTAGGGCAGCGAGAGAGAGAGAGAGAGAGAGAGAAGGGCAGTGAGAAAGAGAGAGAGAGCACAGGATGGTGAGAGAGAGCAGGGCGGTGAGAGAGAGAGAGTGTAGGGCAGCGAGACAGAGAGAGAGAGAGAGAGAGAAGGGCAGTGAGAAAGAGAGAGAAGCACATGGTAATGAGAGAGAGCAGGGTAGTGAGAGGGAGAGAGCTGGGCAATGAGAGAGTGAGAAGGGCAGTGAGAGAGAGAGAGCTGGGCAATGAGAGAGTGAGAAGGGCAGTGAGAGAGAGAGAGCTGGGCAATGAGAGAGTGAGAAGGGCAGTGAGAGAGAGAGAGAGCAGGGCAGTGAGAGAGAGAGAGCAGGGCAGTGAAAGAGAGAGAGCAGGGCAGTGCGAGAGAGGTCAGGGCAGTAAGAGAGAGAGGGCAGGGCAGTGAGAGAGAGAGAGAGAGAGAGAGCAGGTCTGCGCGAGAGAGAGAGAGAGAGCAGGGCAGCGAGAGAGAGAATGAGAGAACAGGGCAGTGAGAGAGAGAGAGAGCATGGCAGTGAGAGAGAGAGAGCAGGGCAGTGAAAGAGAGAGAGCAGGGCAGTGAGAGAGAGGTCAGGGCAGTGAGAGAGAGAGAGCAGGGCAGTGAGAGAGAGAGAGAGAGAGCAGGGCTGCGAGAGAGAGAGACAGAGAGCAGGGCTGCGAGAGAGAGAATGAGAGAACAGGGCAGTGAGAGAGAGAGAGCAGGGCAGTGAAAGAGAGAGAGCAGGGCAGTGAGAGAGAGGGCAGGGCAGTGAGAGAGAGAGAGAGAGAGAACAGGGCAGAGAGAGAGAGAGAGAGAGAGCAGGGCAGCGAGAGAGACAATGAGAGAGCAGGGCAGTGAGATAGAGAGAGAGAGTAGGGCAGCAAGTGAGAGAGAGAGAGAGAGAGAAGGGCAGCAAGAAAGAGAGCGAAGCACATGGTAATGAAAGAGAGCAGGGCAGTGAGAGAGAGAGAGAGAGAGAGCCGGGCAGTGATAGGGAGAGAGCAGGGCAGTGAGAGAGAGTGAGAGAGCAGGGAAGCGAGAGAGAAAGCACGGCAGAGAGAGAGAGAGAGAGCAGTGCAGTGCTAGAGAGCAGGACAGTAAGTGAGAGAGAGAAGGACAGTGAGAGAGATAGAGAGCAGGGCAGCAAGAGAGAGAGAGAGAGCAGAGCAGTGAGAGAAAGAGAGAGAGAGAGCGCAGGGCAGTGAGAGAGAGCAGGGCAATGAGAGACAGCAGGGCAATAAGAGAGAGAGAGCAGGGCAGTGAGAGAGATTGGGACATCTGGGCAGTAAGAGAGAGAGAGAGCAGGGCAGTGAAAGAGAGAGAGCAGGGCAATGAGAGAGAGAGAGAGAGAGAGAGCAGGCTAGCGAGAGAGAGAGAGCAGGGAAGTGAGAGAGAGAGAGCAGGGCAATGAGAGAGAGAGAGCAGGGCAGTGAGAGAGAGAGAGAGCAGGGCAGTGAGAGAGAGAGAGCAGGGAAGTGAGAGAGAGAGTGCAGGTCAGTGAGAGAGAGAGAGGGCAGTGAGAGAGAGAGAGAGAGAGCAGGGCAGCGAGAGAGAGAGCAGGGCAATGAGAGAGAGAGATAGAGAGAGCAGGCTAGCGAGAGAGAGAGAGCAGGGAAGTGAGAGAGAGAGAGCAGGGCAATGAGAGAGAGAGAGCAGGGCAGTGAGAGAGAGAGAGAGCAGGGCAGTGAGAGAGAGAGAGCAGGGCAGTGAATGAGAGAGAACAGGGCAGTGTGAGAGAGGGCAGGGCAGTGAGAGAGAGAGGGCAGGGATGTGAGAGAGAGAGAGAGAGAGCAGGGCAGCGAGAGAGAGAGAGAGAGAGCAGGGCAGTGAGAGAGGGAATGAGTGAACAGGGCAGTGAGAGAGCGTAGGTCAGCGAGAGTGAGAGAGAGAGAGACAGAAGGGCAGTGAGAAAGAGAGAGAGAACACAAGGTGGTGAGAGAGAGAGCAAGGCTGTGAGAGAGAGAGAGAGTTGGGCAGCGAGAGAGAGAGAGAGAGAGAGAAGGGCAGTGAGAAAGAGAGAGAGAGCACAGGGTAGTGAGAGAGAGCAAGGCAGAGAGAGAGAGCAGGGCTGTGAGAGAGAGAGAGAGAGCAGGGCAGTGAGAGAGTGAGAGATAGCGGGGCAGTGAGAGAAAGGGAGCAGGGCAATGAGAGAGAGAGAGAGATCTGGGCAGTAAGAGAGAGAGAGAGAGAGCAGTGCAGTGTAAGAGAGAGCAGGGCAATGAGAGAGAGAGACAGCAGGACAGTGAGACAGAGAGAGAGAGAGAGAGCACGGCAGCGAGAGAGAGAGAGAGAGAGCAGGGCAGTGAGAGAGTGAGAGAGAGCAGGGCAGTGAGAAATAGAGAGCAGGGCAGTGAGAGAGAGAGAGAGAGTAGGGCAATTAGAGAGAGAGCAGGGCAGTGAGAGAGAGAGAGGTCAGTGAGAGAGAGAGAGAGAGAGAGAGAGCAGGGCAATGAGAGAGAGAGAGAGCAGGGCAGTGAGAGAGAGAGAGCAGGGCAGTGAAAGAGAGAGAGCAGGGCAGTGAGAGAGAGGGCAGGGCAGTGAGAGAGAGAGAGAGAGCAGGGCAGTGAGAAATAGAGAGCAGGGCAGTGAGAGAGAGAGAGAGTAGGGCAATTAGAGAGAGAGCAGGGCAGTGAGAGAGAGAGAGGTCAGTGAGAGAGAGAGAGAGAGAGAGAGAGAGCAGGGCAATGAGAGAGAGAGAGAGCAGGGCAGTGAGAGAGAGAGAGAGCAGGGCAGTGAAAGAGAGAGAGCAGGGCAGTGAGAGAGAGGGCAGGGCAGTGAGAGAGAGAGAGAGAGAGAGAGAGAAAACAGGGCAGAGAGAGAGAGAGAGAGAGAAGAGCAGTGAGAAAGAGAGGGAGAGCACAGGGTGGTGAGAGAGAGTAGGGCAGCGAGACAGAGAGAGAGAGAGAAGGGCAGTGAGAAAGAGAGAGAGCCGTGCAGTGATAAGGAGAGAGAGCAGGGCTGTGAGAGAGAGCAGGGCAGTGAGAGAGAGAGAGAAGGGCAGTGAGAGAGAGAGAGAGAGAGAGAGAACGCAGGGCAGTGAGAGAGAGCAGGGCAGTGAGAGAGAGAGAGAGAGAGAGCAGGGCAGCGAGAGAGAAAGCACGGCAGTGAGAGAGAGAGAGAGAGAGAGCAGCAGTGAGAGAGTGAGAGAGAGCAGGGCAGTGAGAGAGAGCAGGACAGTAAGAGACAGAGAGAGAGAGAAGGGCAGTGAGAAAGAGAGAGAAGCACATGGTAATGAGAGAGAGCAGGGCAGTGAGAGAGAGAGAGAGAGAGCCGGGCAGTGATAGGGAGAGAGCAGGGCAGTGAGAGAGAGTGAGAGAGCAGGGCAGTGAGAGAGTGAGAGAGAGCAGGGCAGTGAGAGAGAGCAGGACAGTAAGAGAGAGAGAGAGAGAGCAGGGCAGTGAGAAAGAGAGAGAAGCACATGGTAATGAGAGAGAGCAGGGCAGTGAGAGAGAGAGAGAGAGCCGGGCAGTGATAGGGAGAGAGCAGGGCAGTGAGAGAGAGTGAGAGAGCAGGGCAGTGAGAGAGAGAGAGCAGGGCAGTGAGAGAGAGAGAGCAGGGAAGCGAGAGAGAAAGCATGGCAGAGAAAGAGAGAGAGAGAGAGCAGGACAGTAAGAGAGAGAGAGAAGGACAGTGAGAGAGAGAGAGAGAGAGAGCGCAGGGCAGTGAGAGAGAACAGGGCAATGAGAGACAGCAGGGCAATAAGAGAGAGAGAGCAGGGCAGTGTGAGAGGGAGCAGGGCAATGAGACAGAGAGACAGCAGGGCAGTGAGACAGAGAGAGAGAGAGAGAGAGAGAGCAGGCCAGCGAGAGAGAGAGAGAGAGCAGGGCAGTGAGAGAGAGAGAGCGAGAGTGCGCAGGGCAGTGAAAGAGAGAGATCAGGGCAATGAGCGCGAGAGAGAGAGCAGGGCAGAGAGAAATAGAGAGCAGGGCAATGAGACAGAGAGAGAGCAGGGCAGTGAGAGAGAGAGAGAGCAGGGCAATGAGAGAGAGAGAGAGCAGGGCAGTGAGAGAGAGAGCAGGGCAAAGGGAGAGAGAGAGAGAGCAGGGAAGTGAGAGAGAGAGTGCAGGTCAGTGAGAGAGAGAGAGGGCAGTGAGAGAGAGAGAGAGACAGAGCAGGGCAACGAGAGAGAGAGCAGGGCAATGAGAGAGAGAGAGAGAGAGAGCAGGCTAGCGAGAGAGAGAGAGCAGGGAAGTGAGAGAGAGAGAGCAGGGCAATGAGAGAGAGAGAGCAGGGCAGTGAGAGAGAGAGAGAGCAGGGCAGTGAGAGAGAGAGAGCAGGGAAGTGAGAGAGAGAGTGCAGGTCAGTGAGAGAGAGAGAGGGCAGTGAGAGAGAGAGAGAGAGAGAGCAGGGCAGCGAGAGAGAGAGCAGGGCAATGAGAGAGAGAGATAGAGAGAGCAGGCTAGCGAGAGAGAGAGAGCAGGGAAGTGAGAGAGAGAGAGCAGGGCAATGAGAGAGAGAGAGCAGGGCAGTGAGAGAGAGAGAGAGCAGGGCAGTGAGAGAGAGAGAGCAGGGCAGTGAATGAGAGAGAACAGGTCAGTGTGAGAGAGGGCAGGGCAGTGAGAGAGAGAGAGAGAGAGCAGGGCAGCGAGAGAGAGAGAGAGAGAGCAGGGCAGTGAGAGAGCGTAGGTCAGCGAGAGTGAGAGAGAGAGAGACAGAAGGGCAGTGAGAAAGAGAGAGAGAACACAAGGTGGTGAGAGAGAGAGCAAGGCTGTGAGAGAGAGAGAGAGTTGGGCAGCGAGAGAGAGAGAGAGAGAGAGAAGGGCAGTGAGAAAGAGAGAGAGAGCACAGGGTAGTGAGAGAGAGCAAGGCAGAGAGAGAGAGCAGGGCTGTGAGAGAGAGAGAGAGAGCAGGGCAGTGAGAGAGTGAGAGATAGCGGGGCAGTGAGAGAAAGGGAGCAGGGCAATGAGAGAGAGAGAGAGATCTGGGCAGTAAGAGAGAGAGAGAGAGAGCAGTGCAGTGTAAGAGAGAGCAGGGCAATGAGAGAGAGAAACAGCAGGACAGTGAGACAGAGAGAGAGAGAGAGAGCACGGCAGCGAGAGAGAGAGAGAGAGAGCAGGGCAGTGAGAGAGTGAGAGAGAGCAGGGCAGTGAGAGAGAGAGAGCGAGAGTGCGCAGGGCAGTGAAAGAGATCAGGGCAATGAGCGAGAGAGAGAGAGCAGGGCAGTGAGAAATAGAGAGCAGGGCAGTGAGAGAGAGAGAGAGTAGGGCAATTAGAGAGAGAGCAGGGCAGTGAGAGAGAGAGAGGTCAGTGAGAGAGAGAGAGAGAGAGAGAGAGAGCAGGGCAATGAGAGAGAGAGAGAGCAGGGCAGTGAGAGAGAGAGAGCAGGGCAGTGAAAGAGAGAGAGCAGGGCAGTGAGAGAGAGGGCAGGGCAGTGAGAGAGAGAGAGAGAGAGAGAGAGAAAACAGGGCAGAGAGAGAGAGAGAGAGAGAAGAGCAGTGAGAAAGAGAGGGAGAGCACAGGGTGGTGAGAGAGAGTAGGGCAGCGAGACAGAGAGAGAGAGAGAAGGGCAGTGAGAAAGAGAGAGAGCCGCGCAGTGATAGAGAGAGAGAGCAGGGCTGTGAGAGAGAGCAGGGCAGTGAGAGAGAGAGAGCAGGGCAGTGAGAGAGAGAGAGAGAGAGAGAGAACGCAGGGCAGTGAGAGAGAGCAGGGCAGTGAGAGAGAGAGAGAGAGAGAGCAGGGCAGCGAGAGAGAAAGCACGGCAGTGAGAGAGAGAGAGAGAGAGCAGCAGTGAGAGAGTGAGAGAGAGCAGGGCAGTGAGAGAGAGCAGGACAGTAAGAGACAGAGAGAGAGAGAAGGGCAGTGAGAAAGAGAGAGAAGCACATGGTAATGAGAGAGAGCAGGGCAGTGAGAGAGAGAGAGAGAGAGCCGGGCAGTGATAGGGAGAGAGCAGGGTAGTGAGAGAGAGTGAGAGAGCAGGGCAGTGAGAGAGTGAGAGAGAGCAGGGCAGTGAGAGAGAGCAGGACAGTAAGAGAGAGAGAGAGAGAGCAGGGCAGTGAGAAAGAGAGAGAAGCACATGGTAATGAGAGAGAGCAGGGCAGTGAGAGAGAGAGAGAGAGCCGGGCAGTGATAGGGAGAGAGCAGGGCAGTGAGAGAGAGTGAGAGAGCAGGGCAGTGAGAGAGAGAGAGCAGGGCAGTGAGAGAGAGAGAGAGCAGGGAAGCGAGAGAGAAAGCACGGCAGAGAAAGAGAGAGAGAGAGAGCAGGACAGTAAGAGAGAGAGAGAAGGACAGTGAGAGAGAGAGAGAGCAGGGCAGCAAGAGAGAGAGAGAGAGCAGAGCAGTGAGAGAAAGAGAGAGAGAGAGAGCAAGGCAGAGAGAGAGAGCAGGGTGTGAGAGAGAGAGAGAGAGCAGGGCAGTGAGAGAGTGAGAGATAGCGGGGCAGTGAGAGAAAAGGAGCAGGGCAATGAGAGAGAGAGAGAGATCTGGGCAGTAAGAGAGAGAGAGAGAGAGCAGGGCAGTGTAAGAGAGAGCAGGGCAATGAAAGAGAGAGAGACAGCAGGGCAGTGAGACAGAGAGAGAGAGAGAGAGCACGGCAGCGAGAGAAAGAGAGAGAGCAGGGCAGTGAGAGAGTGAGAGAGAGCAGGGCAGTGAGAGAGAGAGAGCGAGAGTGCGCAGGGCAGTGAAAGATAGAGATCAGGGCAATGAGCGAGAGAGAGAGAGCAGGGCAGTGAGAAATAGAGAGCAGGGCAGTGAGAGAGAGAGCAGGGCAGTGAGAGAGAGAGAGGGCAGTGAGAGAGAGAGAGAGAGAGAGAGAGCAGGGCAGCGAGAGAGAGAGCAGGACAATGAGAAATAGAGAGAGAGCAGGCTAACGAGAGAGAGAAAGAGCAGGGCAGTGAGAGAGAGAGAGCAGGGCAATGAGAGAGAGAGAGCAGGGTAGTGAAAGAGAGAGCACAGGGCAGTGAGAGAGAGGTCAGGGCAGTGAGAGAGAGAGGGCACGGCAGTGAGAGATGGAGAGAGAGAGAGCAGGGCAGTGAGAGAGAGAATGAGAGAACAGGGCAGTGAGAGAGAGACAGCAGGGCAGTGAAAGAGAGAGAGCACGTCAGTGAGAGAGAGGGCAGGGCAGTGAGAGAGAGAGGGCAGGGCAGTGAGAGAGAGGAGAGAGAGAGAGAGAACAGGGCAGCGAGAGAGAGAGAGAGTAAGCGAGCAGGGCAGCGAGAGAGAGAATGAGAGAGCAGGGCAGTGAGAGAGAGAAAGAGAGAGTAGGGCAGCGAGAGAAAGAGAGAGAGAGAGAAGGGCAGTGAGACAGAGAGAGAGAGAGAAGGGCAGTGAGAAATAGAGAGTAGGGCAGTGAGAGAGAGAGAGTAGGGCAATGAGAGAGAGGTCGGGGCAGTGAGAGAGAGAGGGCACGGCAGTGAGAGATGGAGAGAGAGAGAGCAGGGCAGTGAGAGAGAGAATGAGAGAACAGGGCAGGGAGGGAGAGAGAGCAGGGTAGTGAAAGAGAGAGAGCACGGCAGTGAGAGAGAGGGCAGGGCAGTGAGAGAGAGAGAGGTCAGTGAGAGAGAGAGAGAGAGAGAGAGAGAGCAGGGCAATGAGAGAGAGAGAGAGCAGGGCAGTGAGAGAGAGCAGGGCAGTGAAAGAGAGAGAGCAGGGCAGTGAGAGAGAGGGCAGGGCAGTGAGAGAGAGAGAGAGAGAGAGAGAAAACAGGGCAGAGAGAGAGAGAGAGAGCAGGGCAGCGAGAGAGAGAATGAGAGAGCAGGGCAGTGAGATAGAGAGAGAGAGTAGGGCAGCAAGAGAGAGAGAGAGAGAGAGAGAGAGAAGAGCAGTGAGAAAGAGAGGGAGAGCACAGGGTGGTGAGAGAGAGTAGGGCAGCGAGACAGAGAGAGAGAGAGAAGGGCAGTGAGAAAGAGAGAGAGCCGCGCAGTGATAGAGAGACAGAGCAGGGCTGTGAGAGAGAGCAGGGCAGTGAGAGAGAGAGAGAAGGGCAGTGAGAGAGAGAGAGAGAGAGAACGCAGGGCAGTGAGAGAGAGCAGGGCAGTGAGAGAGAGAGAGAGAGAGCAGGGCAGCGAGAGAGAAAGCACGGCAGTGAGAGAGAGAGAGAGCAGCAGTGAGAGAGTGAGAGAGAGCAGGGCAGTGAGAAAGAGAGAGAAGCACATGGTAATGAGAGAGAGCAGGGCAGTGAGAGAGAGAGATTGAGAGCTGGGCAGTGATAGGGAGAGAGCAGGGCAGTGAGAGAGAGTGAGAGAGCAGGGCAGTGAGAGAGTGAGAGAGAGCAGGGCAGCGAGAGTGAAAGCACGGCAGTGAGCGAGAGAGAGAGAGAGAGCAGGGCAGTGAGAGAGTGAGAGAGAGCAGGGCAGTGAGAGAGAGCAGGACAGTAAGAGAGAGAGAGAGAGAAGGGCAGTGAAAAAGAGAGAGAAGCACATGGTAATGAGAGAGAGCAGGGCAGTGTGAGAGAGAGAGAGAGAGAGCCGGGCAGTGATAGGGAGAGAGCAGGGCAGTGAGAGAGAGTGAGAGAGCAGGGCAGTGAGAGAGTGAGAGAGAGCAGGGCAGTGAGAGAGAGCAGGACAGTAAGAGAGAGAGAGAGAGAGCAGGGCAGTGAGAAAGAGAGAGAAGCACATGGTAATGAGAGAGAGCAGGGCAGTGAGAGAGAGAGAGAGAGCCGGGCAGTGATAGGGAGAGAGCAGGGCAGTGAGAGAGAGAGAGAGAGCAGGGCAGTGAGAGAGAGAGAGCAGGGCAGTGAGAGAGAAAGCACAGCAGAGAGAGAGAGAGAGAGAGAGAGCAGTGCAGTGAGAGAGAGCAGAACAGTAAGAGAGAGAGAAGGACAGTGAGAGAGATAGAGAGCAGGGCAGCAAGAGAGAAAGAGAGAGAGAGCAGAGCAGTGAGAGAAAGAGAGAGAGAGAGCGCAGGGCAGTGAGAGAGAACAGGGCAATGAGAGATAGCAGGGCAATAAGAGAGAGAGAGCAGGGCAGTGAGAGAGATTGGGACATCTGGGCAGTAAGAGAGAGAGAGAGCAGGGCAGTGAAAGAGAGAGCAGGGCAATGAGAGAGAGAGAGCAGGGCAATGAGACAGAGAGAGAGAGAGAGAGAGCAGGCCAGCGAGAGAGAGAGAGAGAGAGCAGGGCAGTGAGAGAGTGAGAGAGAGCAGCGCAGTGAGAGAGAGAGTGTGAGAGTGCGCAGGGCAGTGAAAGAGAGAGCAGGGCAATGAGCGAGAGAGAGAGAGCAGGGCAGAGAGAAATAGAGAGCAGGGCAATGAGACAGAGAGAGAGCAGGGCAGTGAGAGAGAGAATGAGAGAACAGGGCAGGGAGGGAGAGAGAGCAGGGTAGTGAAAGAGAGAGAGCACGGAAGTGAGAGAGAGGGCAGGGCAGTGAGAGAGAGAGGGCAGGGCAGTGAGAGAGAGGGAATAGAGAGAGAGAACAGGGCAGCGAGAGATAGAGAGATTGAGAGAGCAGGGCAGCGATAGAGGGAATGAGAGAGCAGGGCAGTGAGAGAGAGAGAGAGAGAGTAGGGCTGCGAGAGAGAGAGAGAGAGAGAAGCGCAGTGAGAAAGAGAGAGAGAGCACAGGGTGGTGAGAGAGAGCAGGACGGTGAGAGAGAGAGAGAGTGTAGGGCAGCGAGACTGAGAGAGAGAGAGAGAGAGAGAAGGGCAGTGAGAAAGAGAGAGAAGCACATGGTAATGAGAGAGAGGGAGCCGGGCAGTGATAGGGAGAGAGCAGGGCAGTGAGAGAGGGAGAGCAGGGCAGTGAGAGAGAGAGAGCAGGGAAGCGAGAGAGAAAGCACGGCAGTGAGAGAGAGAGAGAGAGAGCAGCGCAGTGAGAGAGAGCAGGACAGTACGAGAGAGAGAGAAGGGCAGTGAGAGAGATAGAGAGCAGGGCAGCGAGAGAGAGAGCAGAGCAGTGAGAGAAAGAGAGAGACAAAAGGGCAGGGCAGTGAGAGAGAGCACGGCAATGAGAGACAGCAGGGCAGGAAGCGAGAGAGAGCAGGGCAGTGAGAGAGACAGAGACATCTGGGCAGTAAGAGAGAGAGAGAGCAGGGCAGTGAAAGAGAGAGCAGGGCAATGAGAGAGAGAGACAGCAGGGTAGTGAGAGAGAGAGAGAGCAGGGCAGCGAGAGAGAGAGAGAGAGAGAGAGAGAGAGCAGGGCAGTGAGAGAGAGAAGGAGCGAACAGGGCAGTGAGAGAGAGTAGGGCAGCGAGAGTGAGAGAGAGAGAGAGAAGGGCAGTGAGAAAGAGAGAGAGAGCACAAGGTGGTGAGAGAGAGCAGGGCAGTGAGAGAGAGAGAGAAGGGCAGTGAGACAGAGAGAGAGAGAGAAGGGCAGTGAGAAAGAGAGAGAGAGCACAGGGTAGTGAGAGAGAGCAGGGCAGTGAGAGAGAGCAGGGCAGTGAGAGAGAGA
The DNA here is from genome assembly GCF_017639515.1 of Carcharodon carcharias. Classification (NCBI taxonomy): domain Eukaryota; kingdom Metazoa; phylum Chordata; class Chondrichthyes; order Lamniformes; family Lamnidae; genus Carcharodon; species Carcharodon carcharias. Next base: position 63,267,923 of record NC_054479.1, read on the forward strand.
GAGTGAGCAGGGCAGTGGGAGAGTGAGAGATAGCGGGGCAGTGAGAGAAAGATAGCAGGGCAATGAGAGAGAGAGAGAGATCTGGGCAGTAAGAGAGAGAGAGAGAGCAGGGCAGCGAGAGAGAGAGAGAGAGAGCAGGGCAGTGAGAGAGTGAGAGAGAGCAGCGCAGTGAGAGAGAGAGAGCGAGAGTGCGCAGTGTTGTGAAAGAGAGAGTTCAGGGCAATGAGCGAGAGAGAGAGAGCAGGGCAGTGAGAAATAGAGAGCAGGGCAGTGAGAGAGAGAGAGAGCAGTTCAGTGAGAGAGAGAGAGGGCAGTGAGAGAGAGAGAGAGAGAGCAGGGCAGCGAGAGAGAGAGCAGGACAATGAGAGAGAGAGAGAGAGAGTGAGAGAGCTGGTTAGCGAGAGAGAGAGCAGGGCAGTGAGAGGGAGAGAGCTGGGCAATGAGAGAGTGAGAAGGGCAGTGAGAGAGAGAGCTGGGCAATGAGAGAGTGAGAAGGGCAGTGAGAGAGAGAGAGAGAGCAGGGCAGTGAGAGAGAGAGAGCAGGGCAGTGAAAGAGAGAGAGCAGGGCAGTGAGAAAGAGGTCAGGGCAGTGAGAGAGAGAGGGCAGGGCAGTGAGAGAGAGAGAGAGAGAGCAGGTCTGCGAGAGAGAGAGAGAGAGAGAGCAGGGCAGCAAGAGAGAGAATGAGAGAACAGGGCAGTGAGAGAGAGAGAGAGCATGGCAGTGAGAGAGAGAGAGCAGGGCAGTGAAAGAGAGAGAGCAGGGCAGTGAGAGAGAGGTCAGGGCAGTGAGAGAGAGAGAGCAGGGCAGTGAGCGAGAGAGAGAGAGAGCAGGGCTGCGAGAGAGAGAGACAGAGAGCAGGGCAGCGAGAGAGAGAGAATGAGAGAACAGGGCAGTGAGAGAGAGAGAGAGCAGGGCAGTGAAAGAAAGAGAGCAGGGCAGTGAGAGAGAGGTCAGGGCAGTGAGAGAGAGAGAGAGAGAGAGAGAACAGGGCAGAGAGAGAGAGAGATAGAGCAGCGCAGCGAGAGAGAGAATGAGAGAGCAGGGCAGTGAGATAGAGAGAGAGAGTAGGGCAGCAAGAGAGAGAGAGAGAGAGAGAGAAGGGCTGTGAGAAAGAGAGGGAGAGCACAGGGTGGTGAGAGAGAGTAGGGCAGCGAGACAGAGAGAGAGAGAGAAGGGCAGTGAGAAAGAGAGAGAGTCGCGCAGTGATAGAGAGAGAGAGCAGGGCTGTGAGAGAGAGAGAGAGAGAGCAGGGCAGTGAGAGAGAGAGAGCAGGGCAGTGAGAGAGAGAGAGAGAGAGAGCGCAGGGCAGTGAGAGAGAGCAGTGCAGTGAGAGAGAGAGAGAGGGAGCAGGGCAGCGAGAGAGAAAGCACGGCAGTGAGAGAGAGAGAGAGAGAGCAGGGCAGTGAGAGAGTGAGAGAGAGCAGGGCAGTGAGAGAGAGCAGGACAGTAAGAGAGAGAGAGAGAGAAGGGCAGTGAGAAAGAGAGAGAAGCACATGGTAATGAGAGAGAGCAGGGCAGTGAGAGAGAGAGAGAGAGCCGGGCAGTGATAGGGAGAGAGCAGGGCAGTGAGAGAGGGAGAGCAGGGCAGTGAGAGAGAGAGAGCAGGGAAGCGAGAGAGAAAGCACGGCAGTGAGAGAGAGAGAGAGCAGCGCAGTGAGAGAGAGCAGGACAGTAAGAGAGAGAGAGAAGGACAGTGAGAGAGATAGAGAGCAGGGCAGCAAGAGAGAGAGAGAGAGAGCAGAGCAGTGAGAGAAAGAGAGAGAGAGAGCGCAGGGCAGTGAGAGAGAACAGGGCAATGAGAGACAGCAGGGCAATAAGAGAGAGAGAACAGGGCAGTGAGAGAGATTGGGACATCTGGGCAGTAAGAGAGAGAGAGAGCAGGGCAGTGAAAGAGAGAGCAGGGCTGTGAGAGACAGAGACAGCAGGGCAGTGAGACAGAGAGTGAGAGAGAGAGAGAGCAGGCTAGCGAGAGAGAGAGAGAGAGATAGCAGGGCAGTGAGAGAGTGAGAGAGAGCAGCGCAGTGAGAGAGAGAGAGCGAGAGTGCGCAGGGCAGTGAAAGAGAGAGATCAGGGCAAAAAGCGAGAGAGAGAGAGCAGGGCAGAGAGAAATAGAGAGCAGGGCAATGAGACAGAGAGAGAGCAGGGCAGTGAGAGAGAGCAAGGCAGTGAGAGAGAGAGAGCAGGGCAATGAGAGAGAGCAGGGCTGTGAGAGAGAGAGAGCAGGGCAATGAGAGAGAGCAGGGCTGTGAGAGAGAGCAGGGCAATGAGAGAGAGAGAGAGCAGGGCAGTGAGAGAGAGAGCAGGGCAAAGGGAGAGCGAGAGAGAGCAGGGAAGTGAGAGAGAGAGTGCAGGTCAGTGAGAGAGAGAGGGCAGTGAGAGAGAGAGAGAGAGAGGGCAGGGCAGCGAGAGAGAGAGCAGGGCAATGAGAGAGAGAGATAGAGAGAGCAGGCTAGCGAGAGAGAGAGAGCAGGGAAGTGAGAGAGAGAGCAGGGCAATAAGAGAGAGAGAGCAGGGCAGTGAGAGAGAGAGAGAGAGCAGGGCAGTGAGAGAGAGAGAGCAGGGCAGTGAATGAGAGAGAGAGAGCAGTGCAGTGAGAGAGAGAGATCAGGGCAATGAGAGAGAGAGAGAGAGAAAGAAGCAAGGCAGTGAGAGAGAGAGAGAGAGCACAGGGTGGTGAGAGAGAGTAGGGCAGCGAGACAGAGAGAGAGAGAGAAGGGCAGTGAGAAAGGGAGAGAGCCGCGCAGTGATAGAGAGAGAGAGCAGGGCAGCGAGAGAGAGAATGAGAGAACAGGGCAGTGAGAGAGAGAGAGAGAGCATGGCAGTGAGAGAGAAAGAGCAGGGCAGTGAAAGAGAGAGAGCAGGGCAGTGAGAGAGAGGTCAGGGCAGTGAGAGAGAGAGAGCAGGGCAGTGAGAGAGAGAGAGAGCAGGGCAGTGAGAGAGAGAGAGAGAGAGCAGGGCTGCGAGAGAGAGAGACAGAGAGCAGGGCAGCGAGAGAGAGAATGAGAGAACAGGTCAGTGAGAGAGAGAGAGCATGGCAGTGAAAGAGAGAGAGCAGGGCAGTGAGAGAGAGGGCAGGGCAGTGAGAGAGAGAGAGAGAGAGAGAGAGAGAACAGGGCAGAGAGAGAGAGAGATAGAGCAGGGCAGCGAGAGAGAGAATGAGAGAGCAGGGCAGTGAGAGAGTGAGAGAGAGCAGGGCAGTGAGAGAGAGCAGGACAGTAAGAGAGAGAGAGAGAGAGAAGGGCAGTGAGAAAGAGAGAGAAGCACATGGTAATGAGAGAGAGCAGGGCAGTGAGAGAGAGAGAGAGAGCCGGGCAGTGATAGGGAGAGAGCAGGGCAGTGAGAGAGGGAGAGCAGGGCAGTGAGAGAGAGAGAGCAGGGAAGCGAGAGAGAAAGCACGGCAGTGAGAGAGTGAGAGAGCAGCGCAGTGAGAGAGAGCAGGACAGTAAGAGAGAGAGAGAAGGACAGTGAGAGAGATAGAGAGCAGGGCAGCAAGAGAGAGAGAGAGAGAGCAGAGCAGTGAGAGAAAGAGAGAGAGAGAGCGCAGGGCAGTGAGAGAGAACAGGGCAATGAGAGACAGCAGGGCAATAAGAGAGAGAGAACAGGGCAGTGAGAGAGATTGGGACATCTGGGCAGTAAGAGAGAGAGAGAGCAGGGCAGTGAAAGAGAGAGCAGGGCTGTGAGAGACAGAGACAGCAGGGCAGTGAGACAGAGAGTGAGAGAGAGAGAGAGCAGGCTAGCGAGAGAGAGAGAGAGATAGCAGGGCAGTGAGAGAGTGAGAGAGAGCAGCGCAGTGAGAGAGAGAGAGCGAGAGTGCGCAGGGCAGTGAAAGAGAGAGATCAGGGCAAAAAGCGAGAGAGAGAGAGCAGGGCAGAGAGAAATAGAGAGCAGGGCAATGAGACAGAGAGAGAGCAGGGCAGTGAGAGAGAGCAAGGCAGTGAGAGAGAGAGAGCAGGGCAATGAGAGAGAGCAGAGCTGTGAGAGAGAGAGAGCAGGGCAAGGAGAGAGAGCAGGGCTGTGAGAGAGAGCAGGGCAATGAGAGAGAGAGAGAGCAGGGCAGTGAGAGAGAGAGCAGGGCAAAGGGAGAGCGAGAGAGAGCAGGGAAGTGAGAGAGAGAGTGCAGGTCAGTGAGAGAGAGAGGGCAGTGAGAGAAAGAGAGAGAGAGGGCAGGGCAGCGAGAGAGAGAGCAGGGCAATGAGAGAGAGAGATAGAGAGAGCAGGCTAGCGAGAGAGAGAGAGCAGGGAAGTGAGAGAGAGAGCAGGGCAATAAGAGAGAGAGAGCAGGGCAGTGAGAGAGAGAGAGAGAGCAGGGCAGTGAGAGAGAGAGAGCAGGGCAGTGAATGAGAGAGAGAGAGCAGTGCAGTGAGAGAGAGAGATCAGGGCAATGAGAGAGAGAGAGAGAGAAAGAAGCAAGGCAGTGAGAGAGAGAGAGAGAGCACAGGGTGGTGAGAGAGAGTAGGGCAGCGAGACAGAGAGAGAGAGAGAAGGGCAGTGAGAAAGGGAGAGAGCTGCGCAGTGATAGAGAGAGAGAGCAGGGCAGCGAGAGAGAGAATGAGAGAACAGGGCAGTGAGAGAGAGAGAGAGAGCATGGCAGTGAGAGAGAAAGAGCAGGGCAGTGAAAGAGAGAGAGCAGGGCAGTGAGAGAGAGGTCAGGGCAGTGAGAGAGAGAGAGCTGGGCAGTGAGAGAGAGAGAGAGCAGGGCAGTGAGAGAGAGAGAGAGAGAGCAGGGCTGCGAGAGAGAGAGACAGAGAGCAGGGCAGCGAGAGAGAGAATGAGAGAACAGGTCAGTGAGAGAGAGAGAGCATGGCAGTGAAAGAGAGAGAGCAGGGCAGTGAGAGAGAGGGCAGGGCAGTGAGAGAGAGAGAGAGAGAGAGAGAGAGAACAGGGCAGAGAGAGAGAGAGATAGAGCAGGGCAGCGAGAGAGAGAATGAGAGAGCAGGGCAGTGAGAGAGTGAGAGAGAGCAGGGCAGTGAGAGAGAGCAGGACAGTAAGAGAGAGAGAGAGAAGGGCAGTGAGAAAGAGAGAGAAGCACATGGTAATGAGAGAGAGCAGGGCAGTGAGAGAGAGAGAGAGAGCCGGGCAGTGATAGGGAGAGAGCAGGGCAGTGAGAGAGGGAGAGCAGGGCAGTGAGAGAGAGAGAGCAGGGAAGCGAGAGAGAAAGCACGGCAGTGAGAGAGAGAGAGAGCAGCGCAGTGAGAGAGAGCAGGACAGTAAGAGAGAGAGAGAAGGACAGTGAGAGAGATAGAGAGCAGGGCAGCAAGAGAGAGAGAGAGAGAGCAGAGCAGTGAGAGAAAGAGAGAGAGAGAGTGCAGGGCAGTGAGAGAGAACAGGGCAATGAGAGACAGCAGGGCAATAAGAGAGAGAGAACAGGGCAGTGAGAGAGATTGGGACATCTGGGCAGTAAGAGAGAGAGAGAGCAGGGCAGTGAAAGAGAGAGCAGGGCTGTGAGAGACAGAGACAGCAGGGCAGTGAGACAGAGAGTGAGAGAGAGAGAGAGCAGGCTAGCGAGAGAGAGAGAGAGATAGCAGGGCAGTGAGAGAGTGAGAGAGAGCAGCGCAGTGAGAGAGAGAGAGCGAGAGTGCGCAGGGCAGTGAAAGAGAGAGATCAGGGCAAAAAGCGAGAGAGAGAGAGCAGGGCAGAGAGAAATAGAGAGCAGGGCAATGAGACAGAGAGAGAGCAGGGCAGTGAGAGAGAGCAAGGCAGTGAGAGAGAGAGAGCAGGGCAATGAGAGAGAGCAGGGCTGTGAGAGAGAGAGAGCAGGGCAATGAGAGAGAGCAGGGCTGTGAGAGAGAGCAGGGCAATGAGAGAGAGAGAGAGCAGGGCAGTGAGAGAGAGAGCAGGGCAAAGGGAGAGCGAGAGAGAGCAGGGAAGTGAGAGAGAGAGTGCAGGTCAGTGAGAGAGAGAGGGCAGCGAGAGAGAGAGAGAGAGAGAGATAGAGGGAGCAGGGCAGTGAGAGAGGGAATGAGCGAACAGGGCAGTGAGAGAGAGTAGGGTAGCGAGAGTGAGAGAGAAAGAGACAGAAGGGCAGTGAGAAAGAGAGAGAGAGCACAAGGTGGTGAGAGAGAGCAAGGCAGTGAGAGAGATCAGGGCTGTGAGAGAGAGAGAGAGAGAGCAGGACAGTGAGAGAGTGAGAGATAGCGGGGCAGTGAGAGAAAGAGAGCAGGGCAATGAGAGAGAGAGACAGCAGGGCAGTGAGACAGAGAGAGAGTGAGAGAGCAGGGTAGCGGGAGAGAGAGAGAGAGAGCAGGGCAGTGAGAGAGTGAGAGAGAGCAGCGCAGTGAGAGAGAGAGAGCGAGAGTGCGCAGGGCAGTGAAAGAGAGAGATCAGGGCAATGAGCGAGAGAGAGAGAGCAGGGCAGTGAGAAATAGAGAGCAGGGCAGTGAGAGAGAGAGAGGGCAGTGAGAGAGAGAGAGAGCAGGGCAGCGAGAGAGAGAGCAGGACAATGAGAGATAGAGAGAGAGAGCAGGCTAGCGAGAGATAGAGAGCACGGCAGTGAGAGAGAGAGAGCAGGGCAATGAGAGAGAGAGAGAGAGCAGGGCAGTGAGAGAGAGAGAGAGCAGGGCAGTGAGAGAGAGAGAGCAGGGCAGTGAAAGAGAGAGAGCAGGGCAGTGAGAGAGAGGTCAGGGCAGTGAGAGTGAGAGGGCAGGGCAGTGAGAGAGAGAGAGAGAGAGAGAGAGCAGGGCAGCGAGAGAGAGAATGAGAGAGCAGGGCAGTGAGAGAGAGAGAGAGAGTAGGGCAGCGAGAGAGAGAGAGAGAGAGAAGGGCAGTGAGAAAGAGAGAGAGAGCACAGGGTGGTGAGAGAGAGAAGGGCGGTGAGAGAGAGAGAGTAGGGCAGCGACACAGAGAGGGAGAGAGGGAGAGAAGGGCAGTGAGAAATAGAGAGCAGGGCAGTGAGAGAGAGAGAGTAGGGCAATGAGAGAGAGGTCGGGGCAGTGAGAGAGAGAGGGCACGGCAGTGAGAGAGAGAAAGAGAGAGCAGGGCAGTGAGAGAGAGAATGAGGGAACAGGGCAGTGCGAGAGAGAGAGCAGGGCAGTGAAAGAGAGAGAGCATGGCAGTGAGAGAGAGGGCAGGGCATTGAGAGAGAGAGGGCAGGGCAGTGAGAGAGAGGGGATAGAGAGAGAGAACAGGGCAGCGAGAGAGAGAGTGAGCGAGCAGGGCAGCGAGAGAGAGAATGAGAGAGCAGGGCAGTGAGAGCGAGAGAGAGAGTAGGGCAGCGAGAGAGAGAGAGAGAGAGAAGGGCAGTGAGAAAGAGAGAGAGAGCACAGGGTGGTGAGAGAGAGCAGGGCGGTGATAGAGAGAGAGTGTAGGACAACGAGACAGAGAGAGAGAGAGAGAGAGAGAGAAGGGCAGTGAGAAAGAGAGAGAAGCACATGGTAATGAGAGAGAGCAGGGCAGTGAGAGAGAGAGAGAGAGAGCCGGGCAGTGATAGGGAGAGAGCAGGGCAGTGAGAGAGGGAGAGCAGGGCAGTGAGAGAGAGAGATTAGGGAAGCGAGAGAGAAAGCACGGCAGTGAGAGAGAGAGAGAGAGAGCAGCGCAGTGAGAGAGAGCAGGACAGTAAGAGAGTGAGAGAAGGAAAGTGAGAGAGATAGAGAGCAGGGCAGCAAGAGAGAGAGAGAGCAGAGCAGTGAGAGAAAGAGAGAGAGAGAGCGCAAGGCAGTGAGAGAGAGCAGGGCAATGAGAGACAGCAGGGCAGTAAGAGAGAGAGAACAGGGCAGTGAGAGAGACAGAGACATCTGGGCAGTAAGAGAGAGAGAGAGCAGGGCAGTGAAAGAGAGAGCAGGGCAATGAGAGAGAGAGACAGCAGGGCAGTGAGCGAGAGAAAGAGAGCAGGGCAGTGAGAGAGTGAGAGAGAGCAGCGCAGTGAGAGAGAGAGAGCGAGAGTGCGCAGTGCAGTGAAAGAGAGAGTTCAGGGCAATGAGCGAGAGAGAGAGAGAGCAGGGCAGTGAGAAATAGAGAGCAGGGCAGTGAGAGAGAGAGAGCAGGTCAGTGAGAGAGAGAGAGGGCAGTGAGAGAGAGAGAGAGAGAGAGAGCAGGACAATGAGAGAGAGAGAATGAGAGAGCAGGCTAGCGAGAGAGAGAGAGCAGGGCAGTGAGAGGGAGAGAGCTGGGCAATGAGAGAGTGAGAAGGGCAGTGAGAGAGAGAGAGCTGGGCAATGAGAGAGTGAGAAGGGCAGTGAGAGAGAGAGAGCAGGGCAGTGAAAGAGAGAGAGCAGGGCAGTGAGAGAGAGGTCAGGGCAGTGAGAGAGAGGGCAGGTCAGTGAGAGAGAGAGAGAGAGAGAGCAGGTCTGCGAGAGAGAGAGAGAGAGAGCAGGGCAGCGAGAGAGAGAATGAGAGAACAGGTCAGTGAGAGAGAGAGAGAGCATGGCAGTGAGAGAGAAAGAGCAGGGCAGTGAAAGAGAGAGAGCAGGGCAGTGAGAGAGAGGTCAGGGCAGTGAGAGAGAGAGAGCAGGGCAGTGAGAGAGAGAGAGAGCAGGGCAGTGAGAGAGAGAGAGAGAGAGCAGGGCTGCGAGAGAGAGAGACAGAGAGCAGGGCAGCGAGAGAGAGAATGAGAGAACAGGTCAGTGAGAGAGAGAGAGCATGGCAGTGAAAGAGAGAGAGCAGGGCAGTGAGAGAGAGGGCAGGGCAGTGAGAGAGAGTGAGAGAGAGTGAGAGAGAACAGGGCAGAGAGAGAGAGAGAGAGAGCAAGGCAGCGAGAGAGGGAATGAGAGAGCAGGGCAGTGAGATAGAGAGAGAGAGTAGGGCAGCAAGAGAGAGGGAGAGAGAAGGGCAGTGAGAAAGAGAGGGAGAGCACAGGGTGGTGAGAGAGAGTAGGGCAGCGAGACAGAGAGAGAGAGAGAAGGGCAGTGAGAAAGAGAGAGCAGGGCAGTGAGAGAGAGAGAGCAGGTCAGTGAGAGAGAGAGAGAGTGCAGGGCAGTGAGAGAGAGCAGGGCAGTGAGAGAGAGAGAGAGAGAGCAGGGCAGCGAGAGAGAAAGCACGGCAGTGAGAGAGAGAGAGAGAGAGCAGGGCAGTGAGAGAGTGAGAGAGAGCAGGGCAGTTAGAGAGAGCAGGACAGTAAGAGAGAGAGAGAGAGAGAAGGGCAGTGAGAAAGAGAGAGAAGCACATGGTAATGAGAGAGAGCAGGGCAGTGAGAGAGAGAGAGAGAGAGCAGCGCAGTGAGAGAGAGCAGGACAGTAAGAGAGTGAGAGAAGGAAAGTGAGAGAGATAGAGAGCAGGGCAGCAAGAGAGAGAGAGAGCAGAGCAGTGAGAGAAAGAGAGAGAGAGAGCGCAAGGCAGTGAGAGAGAGCAGGGCAATGAGAGACAGCAGGGCAGTAAGAGAGAGAGAACAGGGCATTGAGAGAGACAGAGACATCTGGGCAGTAAGAGAGAGAGAGAGCAGGGCAGTGAAAGAGAGAGCAGGGCAATGAGAGAGAGAGACAGCAGGGCAGTGAGCGAGAGAAAGAGAGCAGGGCAGTGAGAGAGTGAGAGAGAGCAGCACAGTGAGAGAGAGAGAGCGAGAGTGCGCAGTGCAGTGAAAGAGAGAGTTCAGGGCAATGAGCGAGAGAGAGATAGAGCAGGGCAGTGAGAAATAGAGAGCAGGGCAGTGAGAGAGAGAGAGAGAGCAGGTCAGTGAGAGAGAGAGAGGGCAGTGAGAGAGAGAGAGAGAGAGAGAGCAGGACAATGAGAGAGAGAGAATGAGAGAGCAGGCTAGCGAGAGAGAGAGAGCAGGGCAGTGAGAGGGAGAGAGCTGGGCAATGAGAGAGTGAGAAGGGCAGTGAGAGAGAGAGAACTGGGCAATGAGAGAGTGAGAAGGGCAGTGAGAGAGAGAGAGCAGGGCAGTGAAAGAGAGAGAGCAGGGCAGTGAGAGAGAGGTCAGGGCAGTGAGAGAGAGGGCAGGTCAGTGAGAGAGAGAGAGAGAGAGAGAGCAGGTCTGCGAGAGAGAGAGAGAGAGCAGGGCAGCGAGAGAGAGAATGAGAGAACAGGGCAGTGAGAGAGAGAGAGAGAGCATGGCAGTGAGAGAGAAAGAGCAGGGCAGTGAAAGAGAGAGAGCAGGGCAGTGAGAGAGAGGTCAGGGCAGTGAGAGAGAGAGAGCAGGGCAGTGAGAGAGAGAGAGAGCAGGGCAGTGAGAGAGAGAGAGAGAGAGCAGGGCTGCGAGAGAGAGAGACAGAGAGCAGGGCAGCGAGAGAGAGAATGAGAAAACAGGTCAGTGAGAGAGAGAGAGCATGGCAGTGAAAGAGAGAGAGCAGGGCAGTGAGAGAGAGGGCAGGGCAGTGAGAGAGAGGTCAGGGCAGTGAGAGAGAGAGGGCACGGCAGTGAGAGAGAGAAAGAGAGAGCAGGGCAGTGAGAGAGAGAATGAGGGAACAGGGCAGTGCGAGAGAGAGAGCAGGGCAGTGAAAGAGAGAGAGCATGGCAGTGAGAGAGAGGGCAGGGCATTGAGAGAGAGAGGGCAGGGCAGTGAGAGAGAGGGGATAGAGAGAGAGAACAGGGCAGCGAGAGAGAGAGTGAGCGAGCAGGGCAGCGAGAGAGAGAATGAGAGAGCAGGGCAGTGAGAGCGAGAGAGAGAGTAGGGCAGCGAGAGAGAGAGAGAGAGAGAAGGGCAGTGAGAAAGAGAGAGAGAGCACAGGGTGGTGAGAGAGAGCAGGGCGGTGAGAGAGAGAGAGTGTAGGACAACGAGACAGAGAGAGAGAGAGAGAGAGAGAGAAGGGCAGTGAGAAAGAGAGAGAAGCACATGGTAATGAGAGAGAGCAGGGCAGTGAGAGAGAGAGAGAGAGCCGGGCAGTGATAGGGAGAGAGCAGGGCAGTGAGAGAGGGAGAGCAGGGCAGTGAGAGAGAGAGATTAGGGAAGCGAGAGAGAAAGCACGGCAGTGAGAGAGAGAGAGAGAGAGCAGCGCAGTGAGAGAGAGCAGGACAGTAAGAGAGTGAGAGAAGGAAAGTGAGAGAGATAGAGAGCAGGGCAGCAAGAGAGAGAGAGAGCAGAGCAGTGAGAGAAAGAGAGAGAGAGAGCGCAAGGCAGTGAGAGAGAGCAGGGCAATGAGAGACAGCAGGGCAGTAAGAGAGAGAGAACAGGGCAGTGAGAGAGACAGAGACATCTGGGCAGTAAGAGAGAGAGAGAGCAGGGCAGTGAAAGAGAGAGCAGGGCAATGAGAGAGAGAGACAGCAGGGCAGTGAGCGAGAGAAAGAGAGCAGGGCAGTGAGAGAGTGAGAGAGAGCAGCGCAGTGAGAGAGAGAGAGCGAGAGTGCGCAGTGCAGTGAAAGAGAGAGTTCAGGGCAATGAGCGAGAGAGAGAGAGAGCAGGGCAGTGAGAAATAGAGAGCAGGGCAGTGAGAGAGAGAGAGCAGGTCAGTGAGAGAGAGAGAGGGCAGTGAGAGAGAGAGAGAGAGAGAGAGCAGGACAATGAGAGAGAGAGAATGAGAGAGCAGGCTAGCGAGAGAGAGAGAGCAGGGCAGTGAGAGGGAGAGAGCTGGGCAATGAGAGAGTGAGAAGGGCAGTGAGAGAGAGAGAGCTGGGCAATGAGAGAGTGAGAAGGGCAGTGAGAGAGAGAGAGCAGGGCAGTGAAAGAGAGAGAGCAGGGCAGTGAGAGAGAGGTCAGGGCAGTGAGAGAGAGGGCAGGTCAGTGAGAGAGAGAGAGAGAGAGAGCAGGTCTGCGAGAGAGAGAGAGAGAGAGCAGGGCAGCGAGAGAGAGAATGAGAGAACAGGTCAGTGAGAGAGAGAGAGAGCATGGCAGTGAGAGAGAAAGAGCAGGGCAGTGAAAGAGAGAGAGCAGGGCAGTGAGAGAGAGGTCAGGGCAGTGAGAGAGAGAGAGCAGGGCAGTGAGAGAGAGAGAGAGCAGGGCAGTGAGAGAGAGAGAGAGAGAGCAGGGCTGCGAGAGAGAGAGACAGAGAGCAGGGCAGCGAGAGAGAGAATGAGAGAACAGGTCAGTGAGAGAGAGAGAGCATGGCAGTGAAAGAGAGAGAGCAGGGCAGTGAGAGAGAGGGCAGGGCAGTGAGAGAGAGTGAGAGAGAGTGAGAGAGAACAGGGCAGAGAGAGAGAGAGAGAGAGCAAGGCAGCGAGAGAGGGAATGAGAGAGCAGGGCAGTGAGATAGAGAGAGAGAGTAGGGCAGCAAGAGAGAGGGAGAGAGAAGGGCAGTGAGAAAGAGAGGGAGAGCACAGGGTGGTGAGAGAGAGTAGGGCAGCGAGACAGAGAGAGAGAGAGAAGGGCAGTGAGAAAGAGAGAGCAGGGCAGTGAGAGAGAGAGAGCAGGTCAGTGAGAGAGAGAGAGAGTGCAGGGCAGTGAGAGAGAGCAGGGCAGTGAGAGAGAGAGAGAGAGAGCAGGGCAGCGAGAGAGAAAGCACGGCAGTGAGAGAGAGAGAGAGAGAGCAGGGCAGTGAGAGAGTGAGAGAGAGCAGGGCAGTTAGAGAGAGCAGGACAGTAAGAGAGAGAGAGAGAGAGAAGGGCAGTGAGAAAGAGAGAGAAGCACATGGTAATGAGAGAGAGCAGGGCAGTGAGAGAGAGAGAGAGAGAGCAGCGCAGTGAGAGAGAGCAGGACAGTAAGAGAGTGAGAGAAGGAAAGTGAGAGAGATAGAGAGCAGGGCAGCAAGAGAGAGAGAGAGCAGAGCAGTGAGAGAAAGAGAGAGAGAGAGCGCAAGGCAGTGAGAGAGAGCAGGGCAATGAGAGACAGCAGGGCAGTAAGAGAGAGAGAACAGGGCATTGAGAGAGACAGAGACATCTGGGCAGTAAGAGAGAGAGAGAGCAGGGCAGTGAAAGAGAGAGCAGGGCAATGAGAGAGAGAGACAGCAGGGCAGTGAGCGAGAGAAAGAGAGCAGGGCAGTGAGAGAGTGAGAGAGAGCAGCACAGTGAGAGAGAGAGAGCGAGAGTGCGCAGTGCAGTGAAAGAGAGAGTTCAGGGCAATGAGCGAGAGAGAGATAGAGCAGGGCAGTGAGAAATAGAGAGCAGGGCAGTGAGAGAGAGAGAGAGAGCAGGTCAGTGAGAGAGAGAGAGGGCAGTGAGAGAGAGAGAGAGAGAGAGAGCAGGACAATGAGAGAGAGAGAATGAGAGAGCAGGCTAGCGAGAGAGAGAGAGCAGGGCAGTGAGAGGGAGAGAGCTGGGCAATGAGAGAGTGAGAAGGGCAGTGAGAGAGAGAGAACTGGGCAATGAGAGAGTGAGAAGGGCAGTGAGAGAGAGAGAGCAGGGCAGTGAAAGAGAGAGAGCAGGGCAGTGAGAGAGAGGTCAGGGCAGTGAGAGAGAGGGCAGGTCAGTGAGAGAGAGAGAGAGAGAGAGAGCAGGTCTGCGAGAGAGAGAGAGAGAGCAGGGCAGCGAGAGAGAGAATGAGAGAACAGGGCAGTGAGAGAGAGAGAGAGAGCATGGCAGTGAGAGAGAAAGAGCAGGGCAGTGAAAGAGAGAGAGCAGGGCAGTGAGAGAGAGGTCAGGGCAGTGAGAGAGAGAGAGCAGGGCAGTGAGAGAGAGAGAGAGCAGGGCAGTGAGAAAGAGAGAGAGAGCACAGGGTGGTGAGAGAGAGCAGGGCGGTGAGAGAGAGAGAGTGTAGGACAACGAGACAGAGAGAGAGAGAGAGAGAGAGAGAAGGGCAGTGAGAAAGAGAGAGAAGCACATGGTAATGAGAGAGAGCAGGGCAGTGAGAGAGAGAGAGAGAGCCGGGCAGTGATAGGGAGAGAGCAGGGCAGTGAGAGAGGGAGAGCAGGGCAGTGAGAGAGAGAGATTAGGGAAGCGAGAGAGAAAGCACGGCAGTGAGAGAGAGAGAGAGAGAGCAGCGCAGTGAGAGAGAGCAGGACAGTAAGAGAGTGAGAGAAGGAAAGTGAGAGAGATAGAGAGCAGGGCAGCAAGAGAGAGAGAGAGCAGAGCAGTGAGAGAAAGAGAGAGAGAGAGCGCAAGGCAGTGAGAGAGAGCAGGGCAATGAGAGACAGCAGGGCAGTAAGAGAGAGAGAACAGGGCAGTGAGAGAGACAGAGACATCTGGGCAGTAAGAGAGAGAGAGAGCAGGGCAGTGAAAGAGAGAGCAGGGCAATGAGAGAGAGAGACAGCAGGGCAGTGAGCGAGAGAAAGAGAGCAGGGCAATGAGAGAGAGAGACAGCAGGGCAGTGAGCGAGAGAAAGAGAGCAGGGCAGTGAGAGAGTGAGAGAGAGCAGCGCAGTGAGAGAGAGAGAGCGAGAGTGCGCAGTGCAGTGAAAGAGAGAGTTCAGGGCAATGAGCGAGAGAGAGAGAGAGCAGGGCAGTGAGAAATAGAGAGCAGGGCAGTGAGAGAGAGAGAGCAGGTCAGTGAGAGAGAGAGAGGGCAGTGAGAGAGAGAGAGAGAGAGAGAGCAGGACAATGAGAGAGAGAGAATGAGAGAGCAGGCTAGCGAGAGAGAGAGAGCAGGGCAGTGAGAGGGAGAGAGCTGGGCAATGAGAGAGTGAGAAGGGCAGTGAGAGAGAGAGAGCTGGGCAATGAGAGAGTGAGAAGGGCAGTGAGAGAGAGAGAGCAGGGCAGTGAAAGAGAGAGAGCAGGGCAGTGAGAGAGAGGTCAGGGCAGTGAGAGAGAGGGCAGGTCAGTGAGAGAGAGAGAGAGAGAGAGCAGGTCTGCGAGAGAGAGAGAGAGAGAGCAGGGCAGCGAGAGAGAGAATGAGAGAACAGGTCAGTGAGAGAGAGAGAGAGCATGGCAGTGAGAGAGAAAGAGCAGGGCAGTGAAAGAGAGAGAGCAGGGCAGTGAGAGAGAGGTCAGGGCAGTGAGAGAGAGAGAGCAGGGCAGTGAGAGAGAGAGAGAGCAGGGCAGTGAGAGAGAGAGAGAGAGAGCAGGGCTGCGAGAGAGAGAGACAGAGAGCAGGGCAGCGAGAGAGAGAATGAGAGAACAGGTCAGTGAGAGAGAGAGAGCATGGCAGTGAAAGAGAGAGAGCAGGGCAGTGAGAGAGAGGGCAGGGCAGTGAGAGAGAGTGAGAGAGAGTGAGAGAGAACAGGGCAGAGAGAGAGAGAGAGAGAGCAAGGCAGCGAGAGAGGGAATGAGAGAGCAGGGCAGTGAGATAGAGAGAGAGAGTAGGGCAGCAAGAGAGAGGGAGAGAGAAGGGCAGTGAGAAAGAGAGGGAGAGCACAGGGTGGTGAGAGAGAGTAGGGCAGCGAGACAGAGAGAGAGAGAGAAGGGCAGTGAGAAAGAGAGAGCAGGGCAGTGAGAGAGAGAGAGCAGGTCAGTGAGAGAGAGAGAGAGTGCAGGGCAGTGAGAGAGAGCAGGGCAGTGAGAGAGAGAGAGAGAGAGCAGGGCAGCGAGAGAGAAAGCACGGCAGTGAGAGAGAGAGAGAGAGAGCAGGGCAGTGAGAGAGTGAGAGAGAGCAGGGCAGTTAGAGAGAGCAGGACAGTAAGAGAGAGAGAGAGAGAGAAGGGCAGTGAGAAAGAGAGAGAAGCACATGGTAATGAGAGAGAGCAGGGCAGTGAGAGAGAGAGAGAGAGAGCAGCGCAGTGAGAGAGAGCAGGACAGTAAGAGAGTGAGAGAAGGAAAGTGAGAGAGATAGAGAGCAGGGCAGCAAGAGAGAGAGAGAGCAGAGCAGTGAGAGAAAGAGAGAGAGAGAGCGCAAGGCAGTGAGAGAGAGCAGGGCAATGAGAGACAGCAGGGCAGTAAGAGAGAGAGAACAGGGCATTGAGAGAGACAGAGACATCTGGGCAGTAAGAGAGAGAGAGAGCAGGGCAGTGAAAGAGAGAGCAGGGCAATGAGAGAGAGAGACAGCAGGGCAGTGAGCGAGAGAAAGAGAGCAGGGCAGTGAGAGAGTGAGAGAGAGCAGCACAGTGAGAGAGAGAGAGCGAGAGTGCGCAGTGCAGTGAAAGAGAGAGTTCAGGGCAATGAGCGAGAGAGAGATAGAGCAGGGCAGTGAGAAATAGAGAGCAGGGCAGTGAGAGAGAGAGAGAGAGCAGGTCAGTGAGAGAGAGAGAGGGCAGTGAGAGAGAGAGAGAGAGAGAGAGCAGGACAATGAGAGAGAGAGAATGAGAGAGCAGGCTAGCGAGAGAGAGAGAGCAGGGCAGTGAGAGGGAGAGAGCTGGGCAATGAGAGAGTGAGAAGGGCAGTGAGAGAGAGAGAACTGGGCAATGAGAGAGTGAGAAGGGCAGTGAGAGAGAGAGAGCAGGGCAGTGAAAGAGAGAGAGCAGGGCAGTGAGAGAGAGGTCAGGGCAGTGAGAGAGAGGGCAGGTCAGTGAGAGAGAGAGAGAGAGAGAGAGCAGGTCTGCGAGAGAGAGAGAGAGAGCAGGGCAGCGAGAGAGAGAATGAGAGAACAGGGCAGTGAGAGAGAGAGAGAGAGCATGGCAGTGAGAGAGAAAGAGCAGGGCAGTGAAAGAGAGAGAGCAGGGCAGTGAGAGAGAGGTCAGGGCAGTGAGAGAGAGAGAGCAGGGCAGTGAGAGAGAGAGAGAGCAGGGCAGTGAGAGAGAGAGAGAGAGAGCAGGGCTGCGAGAGAGAGAGACAGAGAGCAGGGCAGCGAGAGAGAGAATGAGAAAACAGGTCAGTGAGAGAGAGAGAGCATGGCAGTGAAAGAGAGAGAGCAGGGCAGTGAGAGAGAGGGCAGGGCAGTGAGAGAGAGGTCAGGGCAGTGAGAGAGAGAGGGCACGGCAGTGAGAGAGAGAAAGAGAGAGCAGGGCAGTGAGAGAGAGAATGAGGGAACAGGGCAGTGCGAGAGAGAGAGCAGGGCAGTGAAAGAGAGAGAGCATGGCAGTGAGAGAGAGGGCAGGGCATTGAGAGAGAGAGGGCAGGGCAGTGAGAGAGAGGGGATAGAGAGAGAGAACAGGGCAGCGAGAGAGAGAGAGAGTGAGCGAGCAGGGCAGCGAGAGAGAGAATGAGAGAGCAGGGCAGTGAGAGCGAGAGAGAGAGTAGGGCAGCGAGAGAGAGAGAGAGAGAGAAGGGCAGTGAGAAAGAGAGAGAGAGCACAGGGTGGTGAGAGAGAGCAGGGCGGTGAGAGAGAGAGTGTAGGACAGCGAGACAGAGAGAGAGAGAGAGAGAGAGAAGGGCAGTGAGAAAGAGAGAGAAGCACATGGTAATGAGAGAGAGCAGGGCAGTGAGAGAGAGAGAGAGAGCCGGGCAGTGATAGGGAGAGAGCAGGGCAGTGAGAGAGGGAGAGCAGGGCAGTGAGAGAGAGAGATTAGGGAAGCGAGAGAGAAAGCACGGCAGTGAGAGAGAGAGAGAGAGAGCAGCGCAGTGAGAGAGAGCAGGACAGTAAGAGAGTGAGAGAAGGAAAGTGAGAGAGATAGAGAGCAGGGCAGCAAGAGAGAGAGAGAGCAGAGCAGTGAGAGAAAGAGAGAGAGAGAGCGCAAGGCAGTGAGAGAGAGCAGGGCAATGAGAGACAGCAGGGCAGTAAGAGAGAGAGAACAGGGCAGTGAGAGAGACAGAGACATCTGGGCAGTAAGAGAGAGAGAGAGAGCAGGGCAGTGAAAGAGAGAGCAGGGCAATGAGAGAGAGAGACAGCAGGGCAGTGAGCGAGAGAAAGAGAGCAGGGCAGTGAGAGAGTGAGAGAGAGCAGCGCAGTGAGAGAGAGAGAGCGAGAGTGTGCAGTGCAGTGAAAGAGAGAGTTCAGGGCAATGAGCGAGAGAGAGAGAGAGCAGGGCAGTGAGAAATAGAGAGCAGGGCAGTGAGAGAGAGAGAGAGAGCAGGTCAGTGAGAGAGAGAGAGGGCAGTGAGAGAGAGAGAGAGAGAGAGAGCAGGACAATGAGAGAGAGAGAATGAGAGAGCAGGCTAGCGAGAGAGAGAGAGCAGGGCAGTGAGAGGGAGAGAGCTGGGCAATGAGAGAGTGAGAAGGGCAGTGAGAGAGAGAGAGCTGGGCAATGAGAGAGTGAGAAGGGCAGTGAGAGAGAGAGAGCAGGGCAGTGAAAGAGAGAGAGCAGGGCAGTGAGAGAGAGGTCAGGGCAGTGAGAGAGAGGGCAGGTCAGGGAGAGAGAGAGAGAGAGAGAGCAGGTCTGCGAGAGAGAGAGAGAGAGAGCAGGGCAGCGAGAGAGAGAATGAGAGAACAGGTCAGTGAGAGAGAGAGAGAGCATGGCAGTGAGAGAGAAAGAGCAGGGCAGTGAAAGAGAGAGAGCAGGGCAGTGAGAGAGAGGTCAGGGCAGTGAGAGAGAGAGAGCAGGGCAGTGAGAGAGAGAGAGAGCAGGGCAGTGAGAGAGAGAGAGAGAGAGCAGGGCTGCGAGAGGGAGAGAGAGAGCAGGTCAGTGAGAGAGAGAGAGGGCAGTGAGAGAGAGAGAGAGAGAGAGAGCAGGACAATGAGAGAGAGAGAATGAGAGAGCAGGCTAGCGAGAGAGAGAGAGCAGGGCAGTGAGAGGGAGAGAGCTGGGCAATGAGAGAGTGAGAAGGGCAGTGAGAGAGAGAGAACTGGGCAATGAGAGAGTGAGAAGGGCAGTGAGAGAGAGAGAGCAGGGCAGTGAAAGAGAGAGAGCAGGGCAGTGAGAGAGAGGTCAGGGCAGTGAGAGAGAGGGCAGGTCAGTGAGAGAGAGAGAGAGAGAGAGAGCAGGTCTGCGAGAGAGAGAGAGAGAGAGCAGGGCAGCGAGAGAGAGAATGAGAGAACAGGGCAGTGAGAGAGAGAGAGAGAGCATGGCAGTGAGAGAGAAAGAGCAGGGCAGTGAAAGAGAGAGAGCAGGGCAGTGAGAGAGAGGTCAGGGCAGTGAGAGAGAGAGAGCAGGGCAGTGAGAGAGAGAGAGAGCAGGGCAGTGAGAGAGAGAGAGAGAGAGCAGGGCTGCGAGAGAGAGAGACAGAGAGCAGGGCAGCGAGAGAGAGAATGAGAGAACAGGTCAGTGAGAGAGAGAGAGCATGGCAGTGAAAGAGAGAGAGCAGGGCAGTGAGAGAGAGGGCAGGGCAGTGAGAGAGAGGTCAGGGCAGTGAGAGAGAGAGAGAGAGAGAGAGAACAGGGCAGAGAGAGAGAGAGATAGAGCAGGGCAGCGAGAGAGAGAATGAGAGAGCAGGGCAGTGAGATAGAGAGAGAGTAGGGCAGCAAGAGAGAGAGAGAGAGAGAGAGAAGGGCTGTGAGAAAGAGAGGGAGAGCACAGGGTGGTGAGAGAGAGTAGGGCAGCGAGAGAGAGAGAGAGAGAGAAGGGCAGTGAGAAAGAGAGAGAGAGCACAGGGTGGTGAGAGAGAGAAGGGCGGTGAGAGAGAGAGAGTAGGGCAGCGACACAGAGAGGGAGAGAGGGAGAGAAGGGCAGTGAGAAATAGAGAGCAGGGCAGTGAGAGAGAGAGAGTAGGG
Source organism: Carcharodon carcharias (assembly GCF_017639515.1). NCBI lineage: Eukaryota > Metazoa > Chordata > Chondrichthyes > Lamniformes > Lamnidae > Carcharodon > Carcharodon carcharias. Next base: position 63,287,055 of record NC_054479.1, read on the forward strand.
CAATGAGAGAGAGGTCGGGGCAGTGAGAGAGAGAGGGCACGGCAGTGAGAGAGAGAAAGAGAGAGCAGGGCAGTGAGAGAGAGAATGAGGGAACAGGGCAGTGCGAGAGAGAGAGCAGGGCAGTGAAAGAGAGAGAGCATGGCAGTGAGAGAGAGGGCAGGGCATTGAGAGAGAGAGGGCAGGGCAGTGAGAGAGAGGGGATAGAGAGAGAGAACAGGGCAGCGAGAGAGAGAGAGAGTGAGCGAGCAGGGCAGCGAGAGAGAGAATGAGAGAGCAGGGCAGTGAGAGCGAGAGAGAGAGTAGGGCAGCGAGAGAGAGAGAGAGAGAGAAGGGCAGTGAGAAAGAGAGAGAGAGCACAGGGTGGTGAGAGAGAGCAGGGCGGTGAGAGAGAGAGAGTGTAGGACAACGAGACAGAGAGAGAGAGAGAGAGAGAGAGAAGGGCAGTGAGAAAGAGAGAGAAGCACATGGTAATGAGAGAGAGCAGGGCAGTGAGAGAGAGAGAGAGAGCCGGGCAGTGATAGGGAGAGAGCAGGGCAGTGAGAGAGGGAGAGCAGGGCAGTGAGAGAGAGAGATTAGGGAAGCGAGAGAGAAAGCACGGCAGTGAGAGAGAGAGAGAGAGAGCAGCGCAGTGAGAGAGAGCAGGACAGTAAGAGAGTGAGAGAAGGAAAGTGAGAGAGATAGAGAGCAGGGCAGCAAGAGAGAGAGAGAGCAGAGCAGTGAGAGAAAGAGAGAGAGAGAGCGCAAGGCAGTGAGAGAGAGCAGGGCAATGAGAGACAGCAGGGCAGTAAGAGAGAGAGAACAGGGCAGTGAGAGAGACAGAGACATCTGGGCAGTAAGAGAGAGAGAGAGAGCAGGGCAGTGAAAGAGAGAGCAGGGCAATGAGAGAGAGAGACAGCAGGGCAGTGAGCGAGAGAAAGAGAGCAGGGCAGTGAGAGAGTGAGAGAGAGCAGCACAGTGAGAGAGAGAGAGCGAGAGTGCGCAGTGCAGTGAAAGAGAGAGTTCAGGGCAATGAGCGAGAGAGAGAGAGAGCAGGGCAGTGAGAAATAGAGAGCAGGGCAGTGAGAGAGAGAGAGAGAGCAGGTCAGTGAGAGAGAGAGAGGGCAGTGAGAGAGAGAGAGAGAGAGAGAGCAGGACAATGAGAGAGAGAGAATGAGAGAGCAGGCTAGCGAGAGAGAGAGAGCAGGGCAGTGAGAGGGAGAGAGCTGGGCAATGAGAGAGTGAGAAGGGCAGTGAGAGAGAGAGAGCTGGGCAATGAGAGAGTGAGAAGGGCAGTGAGAGAGAGAGAACTGGGCAATGAGAGAGTGAGAAGGGCAGTGAGAGAGAGAGAGCAGGGCAGTGAAAGAGAGAGAGCAGGGCAGTGAGAGAGAGGTCAGGGCAGTGAGAGAGAGGGCAGGTCAGTGAGAGAGAGAGAGAGAGAGAGAGAGCAGGTCTGCGAGAGAGAGAGAGAGAGCAGGGCAGCGAGAGAGAGAATGAGAGAACAGGGCAGTGAGAGAGAGAGAGAGAGCATGGCAGTGAGAGAGAAAGAGCAGGGCAGTGAAAGAGAGAGAGCAGGGCAGTGAGAGAGAGGTCAGGGCAGTGAGAGAGAGAGAGCAGGGCAGTGAGAGAGAGAGAGAGCAGGGCAGTGAGAGAGAGAGAGAGAGAGCAGGGCTGCGAGAGAGAGAGACAGAGAGCAGGGCAGCGAGAGAGAGAATGAGAAAACAGGTCAGTGAGAGAGAGAGAGCATGGCAGTGAAAGAGAGAGAGCAGGGCAGTGAGAGAGAGGGCAGGGCAGTGAGAGAGAGGTCAGGGCAGTGAGAGAGAGAGAGAGAGAGAGAGAACAGGGCAGAGAGAGAGAGAGATAGAGCAGGGCAGCGAGAGAGAGAATGAGAGAGCAGGGCAGTGAGATAGAGAGAGAGAGTAGGGCAGCAAGAGAGAGAGAGAGAGAGAGAGAAGGGCTGTGAGAAAGAGAGGGAGAGCACAGGGTGGTGAGAGAGAGTAGGGCAGCGAGACAGAGAGAGAGAGAGAAGGGCAGTGAGAAAGAGAGAGAGTCGCGCAGTGATAGAGAGAGAGAGCAGGGCTGTGAGATAGAGAGAGAGAGAGCAGGGCAGTGAGAGAGAGAGAGAGCAGGGCAGTGAGAGAGAGAGAGAGAGAGAGCGCAGGGCAGTGAGAGAGAGCAGTGCAGTGAGAGAGAGAGAGAGGGAGCAGGGCAGCGAGAGAGAAAGCACGGCAGTGAGAGAGAGAGAGAGAGAGAGCAGGGCAGTGAGAGAGTGAGAGAGAGCAGGGCAGTGAGAGAGAGCAGGACAGTAAGAGAGAGAGAGAGAGAAGGGCAGTGAGAAAGAGAGAGAAGCACATGGTAATGAGAGAGAGCAGGGCAGTGAGAGAGAGAGAGAGAGCCGGGCAGTGATAGGGAGAGAGCAGGGCAGTGGGAGAGGGAGAGCAGGGCAGTGAGAGAGAGAGAGCAGGGAAGCGAGAGAGAAAGCACGGCAGTGAGAGAGAGAGCGAGCAGCGCAGTGAGAGAGAGCAGGACAGTAAGAGAGAGAGAGAAGGACAGTGAGAGAGATAGAGAGCAGGGCAGCAAGAGAGAGAGAGAGAGAGCAGAGCAGTGAGAGAAAGAGAGAGAGAGAGCGCAGGGCAGTGAGAGAGAACAGGGCAATGAGAGACAGCAGGGCAATAAGAGAGAGAGAACAGGGCAGTGAGAGAGATTGGGACATCTGGGCAGTAAGAGAGAGAGAGAGCAGGGCAGTGAAAGAGAGAGCAGGGCTGTGAGAGACAGAGACAGCAGAGCAGTGAGACAGAGAGTGAGAGAGAGAGAGAGCAGGCTAGCGAGAGAGAGAGAGAGATAGCAGGGCAGTGAGAGAGTGAGAGAGAGCAGCGCAGTGAGAGAGAGAGAGCGAGAGTGCGCAGGGCAGTGAAAGAGAGAGATCAGGGCAAAAAGCGAGAGAGAGAGAGCAGGGCAGAGAGAAATAGAGAGCAGGGCAATGAGACAGAGAGAGAGCAGGGCAGTGAGAGAGAGCAAGGCAGTGAGAGAGAGAGAGCAGGGCAATGAGAGAGAGCAGGGCTGTGAGAGAGAGAGAGCAGGGCAATGAGAGAGAGCAGGGCTGTGAGAGAGAGCAGGGCAATGAGAGAGAGAGAGAGCAGGGCAGTGAGAGAGAGAGCAGGGCAAAGGGAGAGCGAGAGAGAGCAGGGAAGTGAGAGAGAGAGTGCAGGTCAGTGAGAGAGAGAGGGCAGTGAGAGAGAGAGAGAGAGAGAGAGGGCAGGGCAGCGAGAGAGAGAGCAGGGCAATGAGAGAGAGAGATAGAGAGAGCAGGCTAGCGAGAGAGAGAGAGCAGGGAAGTGAGAGAGAGAGCAGGGCAATGAGAGAGAGAGAGCAGGGCAGTGAGAGAGAGAGAGAGCAGGGCAGTGAGAGAGAGAGAGCAGGGCAGTGAATGAGAGAGAGAGAGCAGTGCAGTGAGAGAGAGAGATCAGGGCAATGAGAGAGAGAGAGAGAGAAAGAAGCAAGGCAGTGAGAGAGAGAGAGAGAGCACAGGGTGGTGAGAGAGAGTAGGGCAGCGAGACAGAGAGAGAGAGAGAAGGGCAGTGAGAAAGGGAGAGAGCCGCGCAGTGATAGAGAGAGAGAGCAGGGCAGCGAGAGAGAGAATGAGAGAACAGGGCAGTGAGAGAGAGAGAGAGAGCATGGCAGTGAGAGAGAAAGAGCAGGGCAGTGAAAGAGAGAGAGCAGGGCAGTGAGAGAGAGGTCAGGGCAGTGAGAGAGAGAGAGCAGGGCAGTGAGAGAGAGAGAGAGCAGGGCAGTGAGAGAGAGAGAGAGAGAGCAGGGCTGCGAGAGAGAGAGACAGAGAGCAGGGCAGCGAGAGAGAGAATGAGAGAACAGGTCAGTGAGAGAGAGAGAGCATGGCAGTGAAAGAGAGAGAGCAGGGCAGTGAGAGAGAGGGCAGGGCAGTGAGAGAGAGAGAGAGAGAGAGAGAGAGAGAACAGGGCAGAGAGAGAGAGAGATAGAGCAGGGCAGCGAGAGAGAGAATGAGAGAGCAGGGCAGTGAGAGAGTGAGAGAGAGCAGGGCAGTGAGAGAGAGCAGGACAGTAAGAGAGAGAGAGAGAGAAGGGCAGTGAGAAAGAGAGAGAGAGCACAGGGTGGTGAGAGAGAGAAGGGCGGTGAGAGAGAGAGAGTAGGGCAGCGACACAGAGAGGGAGAGAGGGAGAGAAGGGCAGTGAGAAATAGAGAGCAGGGCAGTGAGAGAGAGAGAGTAGGGCAATGAGAGAGAGGTCGGGGCAGTGAGAGAGAGAGGGCACGGCAGTGAGAGAGAGAAAGAGAGAGCAGGGCAGTGAGAGAGAGAATGAGGGAACAGGGCAGTGAGAGAGAGAGAGCAGGGCAGTGAAAGAGAGAGAGCATGGCAGTGAGAGAGAGGGCAGGGCATTGAGAGAGAGAGGGCAGGGCAGTGAGAGAGAGGGGATAGAGAGAGAGAACAGGGCAGCGAGAGAGAGAGAGAGTGAGCGAGCAGGGCAGCGAGAGAGAGAATGAGAGAGCAGGGCAGTGAGAGCGAGAGAGAGAGTAGGGCAGCGAGAGAGAGAGAGAGAGAGAAGGGCAGTGAGAAAGAGAGAGAGAGCACAGGGTGGTGAGAGAGAGCAGGGCGGTGAGAGAGAGAGAGTGTAGGACAGCGAGACAGAGAGAGAGAGAGAGAGAGAGAAGGGCAGTGAGAAAGAGAGAGAAGCACATGGTAATGAGAGAGAGCAGGGCAGTGAGAGAGAGAGAGAGAGCCGGGCAGTGATAGGGAGAGAGCAGGGCAGTGAGAGAGGGAGAGCAGGGCAGTGAGAGAGAGAGATTAGGGAAGCGAGAGAGAAAGCACGGCAGTGAGAGAGAGAGAGAGAGAGCAGCGCAGTGAGAGAGAGCAGGACAGTAAGAGAGTGAGAGAAGGAAAGTGAGAGAGATAGAGAGCAGGGCAGCAAGAGAGAGAGAGAGCAGAGCAGTGAGAGAAAGAGAGAGAGAGAGCGCAAGGCAGTGAGAGAGAGCAGGGCAATGAGAGACAGCAGGGCAGTAAGAGAGAGAGAACAGGGCAGTGAGAGAGACAGAGACATCTGGGCAGTAAGAGAGAGAGAGAGCAGGGCAGTGAAAGAGAGAGCAGGGCAATGAGAGAGAGAGACAGCAGGGCAGTGAGCGAGAGAAAGAGAGCAGGGCAGTGAGAGAGTGAGAGAGAGCAGCGCAGTGAGAGAGAGAGAGCGAGAGTGTGCAGTGCAGTGAAAGAGAGAGTTCAGGGCAATGAGCGAGAGAGAGAGAGAGCAGGGCAGTGAGAAATAGAGAGCAGGGCAGTGAGAGAGAGAGAGAGAGCAGGTCAGTGAGAGAGAGAGAGGGCAGTGAGAGAGAGAGAGAGAGAGAGAGCAGGACAATGAGAGAGAGAGAATGAGAGAGCAGGCTAGCGAGAGAGAGAGAGCAGGGCAGTGAGAGGGAGAGAGCTGGGCAATGAGAGAGTGAGAAGGGCAGTGAGAGAGAGAGAGCTGGGCAATGAGAGAGTGAGAAGGGCAGTGAGAGAGAGAGAGCAGGGCAGTGAAAGAGAGAGAGCAGGGCAGTGAGAGAGAGGTCAGGGCAGTGAGAGAGAGGGCAGGTCAGTGAGAGAGAGAGAGAGAGAGAGCAGGTCTGCGAGAGAGAGAGAGAGAGAGCAGGGCAGCGAGAGAGAGAATGAGAGAACAGGTCAGTGAGAGAGAGAGAGAGCATGGCAGTGAGAGAGAAAGAGCAGGGCAGTGAAAGAGAGAGAGCAGGGCAGTGAGAGAGAGGTCAGGGCAGTGAGAGAGAGAGAGCAGGGCAGTGAGAGAGAGAGAGAGCAGGGCAGTGAGAGAGAGAGAGAGAGAGCAGGGCTGCGAGAGAGAGAGACAGAGAGCAGGGCAGCGAGAGAGAGAATGAGAGAACAGGTCAGTGAGAGAGAGAGAGCATGGCAGTGAAAGAGAGAGAGCAGGGCAGTGAGAGAGAGGGCAGGGCAGTGAGAGAGAGTGAGAGAGAGTGAGAGAGAACAGGGCAGAGAGAGAGAGAGAGAGCAAGGCAGCGAGAGAGGGAATGAGAGAGCAGGGCAGTGAGATAGAGAGAGAGAGTAGGGCAGCAAGAGAGAGAGAGAGAGAAGGGCAGTGAGAAAGAGAGGGAGAGCACAGGGTGGTGAGAGAGAGTAGGGCAGCGAGACAGAGAGAGAGAGAGAAGGGCAGTGAGAAAGAGAGAGCAGGGCAGTGAGAGAGAGAGAGCAGGTCAGTGAGAGAGAGAGAGAGTGCAGGGCAGTGAGAGAGAGCAGGGCAGTGAGAGAGAGAGAGAGAGAGCAGGGCAGCGAGAGAGAAAGCACGGCAGTGAGAGAGAGAGAGAGAGAGCAGGGCAGTGAGAGAGTGAGAGAGAGCAGGGCAGTGAGAGAGAGCAGGACAGTAAGAGAGAGAGAGAGAGAGAAGGGCAGTGAGAAAGAGAGAGAAGCACATGGTAATGAGAGAGAGCAGGGCAGTGAGAGAGAGAGAGAGAGAGCAGCGCAGTGAGAGAGAGCAGGACAGTAAGAGAGTGAGAGAAGGAAAGTGAGAGAGATAGAGAGCAGGGCAGCAAGAGAGAGAGAGAGCAGAGCAGTGAGAGAAAGAGAGAGAGAGAGCGCAAGGCAGTGAGAGAGAGCAGGGCAATGAGAGACAGCAGGGCAGTAAGAGAGAGAGAACAGGGCAGTGAGAGAGACAGAGACATCTGGGCAGTAAGAGAGAGAGAGAGCAGGGCAGTGAAAGAGAGAGCAGGGCAATGAGAGAGAGAGACAGCAGGGCAGTGAGCGAGAGAAAGAGAGCAGGGCAGTGAGAGAGTGAGAGAGAGCAGCGCAGTGAGAGAGAGAGAGCGAGAGTGCGCAGTGCAGTGAAAGAGAGAGTTCAGGGCAATGAGCGAGAGAGAGAGAGAGCAGGGCAGTGAGAAATAGAGAGCAGGGCAGTGAGAGAGAGAGAGAGAGCAGGTCAGTGAGAGAGAGAGAGTGCAGTGAGAGAGAGAGAGAGAGAGAGAGAGCAGGACAATGAGAGAGAGAGAATGAGAGAGCAGGCTAGCGAGAGAGAGAGAGCAGGGCAGTGAGAGGGAGAGAGCTGGGCAATGAGAGAGTGAGAAGGACAGTGAGAGAGAGAGAGCTGGGCAATGAGAGAGTGAGAAGGGCAGTGAGAGAGAGAGAGCAGGGCAGTGAAAGAGAGAGAGCAGGGCAGTGAGAGAGAGGTCAGGGCAGTGAGAGAGAGGGCAGGTCAGTGAGAGAGAGAGAGAGAGAGAGCAGGTCTGCGAGAGAGAGAGAGAGAGAGCAGGGCAGCGAGAGAGAGAATGAGAGAACAGGTCAGTGAGAGAGAGAGAGAGCATGGCAGTGAGAGAGAAAGAGCAGGGCAGTGAAAGAGAGAGAGCAGGGCAGTGAGAGAGAGGTCAGGGCAGTGAGAGAGAGAGAGCAGGGCAGTGAGAGAGAGAGAGAGCAGGGCAGTGAGAGAGAGAGAGAGAGAGCAGGGCTGCGAGAGAGAGAGACAGAGAGCAGGGCAGCGAGAGAGAGAATGAGAGAACAGGTCAGTGAGAGAGAGAGAGCATGGCAGTGAAAGAGAGAGAGCAGGGCAGTGAGAGAGAGGGCAGGGCAGTGAGAGAGAGTGAGAGAGAGTGAGAGAGAACAGGGCAGAGAGAGAGAGAGAAAGAGCAAGGCAGCGAGAGAGGGAATGAGAGAGCAGGGCAGTGAGATAGAGAGAGAGAGTAGGGCAGCAAGAGAGAGAGAGAGAGAAGGGCAGTGAGAAAGAGAGGGAGAGCACAGCGTGGTGAGAGAGAGTAGGGCAGCGAGACAGAGAGAGAGAGAGAAGGGCAGTGAGAAAGAGAGAGCAGGGCAGTGAGAGAGAGAGAGCAGGTCAGTGAGAGAGAGAGAGAGTGCAGGGCAGTGAGAGAGAGCAGGGCAGTGAGAGAGAGAGAGAGAGAGCAGGGCAGCGAGAGAGAAAGCACGGCAGTGAGAGAGAGAGAGAGAGAGCAGGGCAGTGAGAGAGTGAGAGAGAGCAGGGCAGTGAGAGAGAGCAGGACAGTAAGAGAGAGAGAGAGAGAGAAGGGCAGTGAGAAAGAGAGAGAAGCACATGGTAATGAGAGAGAGCAGGGCAGTGAGAGAGAGAGAGAGAGAGCAGCGCAGTGAGAGAGAGCAGGACAGTAAGAGAGTGAGAGAAGGAAAGTGAGAGAGATAGAGAGCAGGGCAGCAAGAGAGAGAGAGAGCAGAGCAGTGAGAGAAAGAGAGAGAGAGAGCGCAAGGCAGTGAGAGAGAGCAGGGCAATGAGAGACAGTAGGGCAGTAAGAGAGAGAGAACAGGGCAGTGAGAGAGACAGAGACATCTGGGCAGTAAGAGAGAGAGAGAGCAGGGCAGTGAAAGAGAGAGCAGGGCAATGAGAGAGAGAGACAGCAGGGCAGTGAGCGAGAGAAAGAGAGCAGGGCAGTGAGAGAGTGAGAGAGAGCAGCACAGTGAGAGAGAGAGAGCGAGAGTGCGCAGTGCAGTGAAAGAGAGAGTTCAGGGCAATGAGCGAGAGAGAGATAGAGCAGGGCAGTGAGAAATAGAGAGCAGGGCAGTGAGAGAGAGAGAGAGAGCAGGTCAGTGAGAGAGAGAGAGGGCAGTGAGAGAGAGAGAGAGAGAGAGAGCAGGACAATGAGAGAGAGAGAATGAGAGAGCAGGCTAGCGAGAGAGAGAGAGCAGGGCAGTGAGAGGGAGAGAGCTGGGCAATGAGAGAGTGAGAAGGGCAGTGAGAGAGAGAGAACTGGGCAATGAGAGAGTGAGAAGGGCAGTGAGAGAGAGAGAGCAGGGCAGTGAAAGAGAGAGAGCAGGGCAGTGAGAGAGAGGTCAGGGCAGTGAGAGAGAGGGCAGGTCAGTGAGAGAGAGAGAGAGAGAGAGAGCAGGTCTGCGAGAGAGAGAGAGAGAGAGCAGGGCAGCGAGAGAGAGAATGAGAGAACAGGGCAGTGAGAGAGAGAGAGAGAGCATGGCAGTGAGAGAGAAAGAGCAGGGCAGTGAAAGAGAGAGAGCAGGGCAGTGAGAGAGAGGTCAGGGCAGTGAGAGAGAGAGAGCAGGGCAGTGAGAGAGAGAGAGAGCAGGGCAGTGAGAGAGAGAGAGAGAGAGCAGGGCTGCGAGAGAGAGAGACAGAGAGCAGGGCAGCGAGAGAGAGAATGAGAGAACAGGTCAGTGAGAGAGAGAGAGCATGGCAGTGAAAGAGAGAGAGCAGGGCAGTGAGAGAGAGGGCAGGGCAGTGAGAGAGAGAGAGAGAGAGAGAGAGAGAACAGGGCAGAGAGAGAGAGAGATAGAGCAGGGCAGCGAGAGAGAGAATGAGAGAGCAGGGCAGTGAGATAGAGAGAGAGAGTAGGGCAGCAAGAGAGAGAGAGAGAGAGAGAGAAGGGCTGTGAGAAAGAGAGGGAGAGCACAGGGTGGTGAGAGAGAGTAGGGCAGCGAGACAGAGAGAGAGAGAGAAGGGCAGTGAGAAAGAGAGAGAGTCGCGCAGTGATAGAGAGAGAGAGCAGGGCTGTGAGAGAGAGAGAGAGAGAGCAGGGCAGTGAGAGAGAGAGAGCTGGGCAGTGAGAGAGAGAGAGAGAGAGAGCGCAGGGCAGTGAGAGAGAGCAGTGCAGTGAGAGAGAGAGAGAGGGAGCAGGGCAGCGAGAGAGAAAGCACGGCAGTGAGAGAGAGAGAGAGAGAGAGCAGGGCAGTGAGAGAGTGAGAGAGAGCAGGGCAGTGAGAGAGAGCAGGACAGTAAGAGAGAGAGAGAGAGAAGGGCAGTGAGAAAGAGAGAGAAGCACATGGTAATGAGAGAGAGCAGGGCAGTGAGAGAGAGAGAGAGAGCCGGGCAGTGATAGGGAGAGAGCAGGGCAGTGAGAGAGGGAGAGCAGGGCAGTGAGAGAGAGAGAGCAGGGAAGCGAGAGAGAAAGCACGGCAGTGAGAGAGAGAGAGAGCAGCGCAGTGAGAGAGAGCAGGACAGTAAGAGAGAGAGAGAAGGACAGTGAGAGAGATAGAGAGCAGGGCAGCAAGAGAGAGAGAGAGAGAGCAGAGCAGTGAGAGAAAGAGAGAGAGAGAGCGCAGGGCAGTGAGAGAGAACAGGGCAATGAGAGACAGCAGGGCAATAAGAGAGAGAGAACAGGGCAGTGAGAGAGATTGGGACATCTGGGCAGTAAGAGAGAGAGAGAGCAGGGCAGTGAAAGAGAGAGCAGGGCTGTGAGAGACAGAGACAGCAGGGCAGTGAGACAGAGAGTGAGAGAGAGAGAGAGCAGGCTAGCGAGAGAGAGAGAGAGATAGCAGGGCAGTGAGAGAGTGAGAGAGAGCAGCGCAGTGAGAGAGAGAGAGCGAGAGTGCGCAGGGCAGTGAAAGAGAGAGATCAGGGCAAAAAGCGAGAGAGAAAGAGCAGGGCAGAGAGAAATAGAGAGCAGGGCAATGAGACAGAGAGAGAGCAGGGCAGTGAGAGAGAGCAAGGCAGTGAGAGAGAGAGAGCAGGGCAATGAGAGAGAGCAGGGCTGTGAGAGAGAGAGAGCAGGGCAATGAGAGAGAGCAGGGCTGTGAGAGAGAGCAGGGCAATGAGAGAGAGAGAGAGCAGGGCAGTGAGAGAGAGAGCAGGGCAAAGGGAGAGCGAGAGAGAGCAGGGAAGTGAGAGGGAGTGTGCAGGTCAGTGAGAGAGAGAGGGCAGTGAGAGAGAGAGAGAGAGAGAGAGGGCAGGGCAGCGAGAGAGAGAGCAGGGCAATGAGAGAGAGAGATAGAGAGAGCAGGCTAGCGAGAGAGAGAGAGCAGGGAAGTGAGAGAGAGAGCAGGGCAATGAGAGAGAGAGAGCAGGGCAGTGAGAGAGAGAGAGAGCAGGGCAGTGAGAGAGAGAGAGCAGGGCAGTGAATGAGAGAGAGAGAGCAGTGCAGTGAGAGAGAGAGATCAGGGCAATGAGAGAGAGAGAGAAAGAAAGAAGCAAGGCAGTGAGAGAGAGAGAGAGAGCACAGGGTGGTGAGAGAGAGTAGGGCAGCGAGAGAGAGAGAGAGAGAGAGAGAGAGAAGGGCAGTGAGAAAGAGAGAGAGAGCACATGGTGGTTAGAGAGAGTAGGGCAGCGAGACAGAGAGAGAGAGAGAAGGGCATTGAGAAAGAGAGAGAGAGCACATGGTAATGAGAGATAGCAGGGCAGTGAAAGAGAGAGACAGCCGCGCAGTGATAGAGAGAGAGCAGGGCTGTGAGAGAGAGAGAGAGAGAGCAGGGCATTGAGAGAGAGATAGAGTGAGCGAGCAGGGCAGCGAGAGAGAGAATGAGAGAGCAGGGCAGTGAGAGAGAGAGAGATTAGGGCAGTGAGAGAGAGAGAGAGAGAGAGAGAAGGGCAGTGAGAAAGAGAGAGAAGCACATGGTAATGAGAGAGATCAGGGCAGTGAGAGAGAGAGAGAGAGAGCCGGGCAGTGATAGGGAGAGAGCAGGGCTGTGAGAGAGAGTGAGAGAGCAGGGCAGTGAGAGAGGGAGAGCAGGGCAGTGAGAGAGAGAGAGCAGGGAAGCAAGAGAGAAAGCACGGCAGTGAGAGAGAGAGAGAGAGAGAGAGCAGCGCAGTGAGAAAGAGCAGGACAGTAAGAGAGAGAGAGAAGGAAAGTGAGAGAGATAGAGAGCAGGGCAGCAAGAGAGAGAGAGAGCAGAGCAGTGAGAGAAAGAGAGAGAGAGAGCGCAGGGCAGTGAGAGAGAGCAGGGCTATGAGAGACAGCAGGGCAGTATGAGAGAGAGAGCAGGGCAGTGAGAGAGACAGAGACATCTGGGCAGTAAGAGAGAGAGAGAGCAGGGCAGTGAAAGAGAGAGCAGGGCAATGAGAGAGAGAGACAGGAGGGCAGTGAGACAGAGAGAGAAGAGAGAGAGCAGGGCAGTGAGAGAGAGAGAGCAGGGCAGTGAGAGAGTGAGAGAGAGCAGCGCAGTGAGAGGGAGAGAGCGAGAGTGCGCAGGGCAGTGAAAGAGAGAGTTCAGGGCAATGAGCGAGAGAGAGAGAGCAGGGCAGTGAGAAATAGAGAGCAGGGCAGTGAGAGAGAGAGAGTAGGGCAATGAGAGAGAGAGAGCAGGGCAGTGAGAGAGAGAGAGAGCAGGTCAGTGAGAGAGAGAGAGGGCAGTGAGAGATAGAGAGAGAGAGAGAGCAGGGCAGCGAGAGAGAGAGCAGGACAATGAGAGAGAGAGAGAGAGTGAGAGAGCAGGCTAGCGAGAGAGAGAGAGCAGGGCAGTGAGAGGGAGAGAGCTGGGCAATGAGAGAGTGAGAAGGGCAGTGAGAGAGAGAGGGAGCTGGGCAATGAGAGAGTGAGAAGGGCAGTGAGAGAGAGAGAGAGCAGGGCAGTGAGAGAGAGAGAGCAGGGCAGTGAAAGAGAGAGAGCAGGTCAGTGAGAGAGAGAGAGAGAGCAGGGCAGCGAGAGAGAGAATGAGAGAACACGGCAGTGAGAGAGAGAGAGCAGGGCAGTGAAAGAGAGGAGGGCAGTGAGAGAGAGGGCCGGGCATTGAGAGAGAGAGAGAGAGAGAGAGAACAGGGCTGAGAGAGAGAGAGAGAGAGCAGGGCAGCGAGAGAGAGAATGAGAGAGCAGAGCAGTGAGAGAGAGAGAGAGAGAGTAGGGCAGCGAGAGAGAGAGAGAGAGAGAGAGAGAGAAGGGCAGTGAGAAAGAGAGAGAGAGCACATGGTGGTGAGAGAGAGTAGGGCAGCGAGACAGAGAGAGCGAGAGAAGGGCAGTGAGAAAGAGAGAGATAGCACATGGTAATGAGAGAGAGCAGGGCAGTGAAAGAGAGAGAGAGCCGCGCAGTGATAGAGAGAGCAGGGCTGTGAGAGAGAGAGAGAGAGAGAGCAGGGCATTGAGAGAGAGAGAGCAGGGCAGTGACAGAGAGATAGAGTGAGCGAGCAGGGCAGCGAGAGAGAGAATGAGAGAGCAGGGCAGTGAGAGAGAGAGAGAGAGTAGGGCAGCGAGAGAGAGAGAGAGAGAGAGAAGGGCAGTGAGAAAGAGAGAGAAGCACATGGTAATGAGAGAGAGCAGGGCAGTGAGAGAGAGCGAGAGAGAGACGGGCAGTGATAGGGAGAGAGCAGGGCTGTGAGAGAGAGTGAGAGAGCAGGGCAGTGAGAGAGAGAGAGCAGGGCAGTGAAAGAGAGAGAGCAGGGCAGTGAGAGAGTGGTCAGGGCAGTGAGAGAGAGAGGGCAGGGCAGTGAGAGAGAGAGAGAGAGAGCAGGGCAGCGAGAGAGAGAATGAGAGAACAGGGCAGTGAGAGAGAGAGAGAGCAGGGCAGTGAAAGAGAGCAGGGCAGTGAGAGGGAGGGCAGGGCATTGAGAGAGAGAGAGAGAGAGAGAGAACAGGGCTGAGAGAGAGAAAGAGAGAGAGAGCAGGGCAGCGAGAGAGAGAATGAGAGAGCAGGGCAGTGAGAGAGAGGGAGAGAGAGTAGGGCAGCGAGAGAGAGAGAGAGAGAGAGAAGGGCAGTGAGAAAGAGAGAGAGAGCACATGGTGGTGAGAGAGAGTAGGGCAGCGAGACAGAGAGAGAGAGAAGGGCAGTGAGAAAGAGAGAGAGAGCACATGGTAATGAGAGAGAGCAGGGCAGTGAAAGAGAGAGAGAGCCGCGCAGTGATAGAGAGAGCAGGGCTGTGAGAGAGAGAGAGAGAGCAGGGCAATGAGAGGGAGAGAGCAGGGCAGTGAGAGAGAGATAGAGTGAGAGAGCAGGGCAGCGAGAGAGAGAATGAGAGAGCAGGGCAGTGAGAGAGAGAGAGAGAGTAGGGCAGCGAGAGAGAGAGAGAGAGAGAGAGAGAGAGAGAAGGGCAGTGAGAAAGAGAGAGAAGCACATGGTAATGAGAGAGAGCAGGGCAGTGAGAGAGAGAGAGAGAGAGCCGGGCAGTGATAGCGAGAGAGCAGGGTTGTGAGAGAGAGTGAGAGAGCAGGGCAGTGAGAGAGAGAATGAGAGAACAGGGCAATGAGAGAGAGAGAGGGAGCATGGCAGTGAGAGAGAGGTCAGGGCAGTGAGAGAGAGAGAGCAGGGCAGTGAGATTGAGAGAGAGAGAGCAGGGCTGCGAGAGAGAGAGACAGAGAGCAGGGCAGCGAGAGAGAGAATGAGAGAACAGGGCAGTGAGAGAGAGAGAGCAGGGCAGTGAAAGAGAGAGAGCAGGGCAGTGAGAGAGAGGGCAGGGCAATGAGAGAGAGAGAGAGAGAGAGAACAGGGCAGAGAGAGAGAGAGAGAGAGCAGGACAGCGAGAGAGAGAATGAGAGAGCAGGGCAGTGAGATAGAGAGAGAGAGTAGGGCAGCAAGAGAGAGAGAGAGAGAGAGAGAAGGGCAGTAAGAAAGAGAGGGAGAGCACAGGGTGGTGAGAGAGAGTAGGGCAGCGAGACAGAGAGAGAGAGAAGGGCAGTGAGAAAGAGAGAGAGCCGCGCAGTGATAGAGAGAGAGAGCAGGGCAGTGAGAGAGAGAGAGCAGGGCAGTGAGAGAGAGAGAGAGAGAGAGCGCAGGGCAGTGAGAGAGAGCAGGGCAGTGAGAGAGAGAGAGAGAGAGCAGGGCAGCGAGAGAGAAAGCACGGCAGTGAGAGAGAGAGAGAGAGAGAGCAGGTCAGTGAGAGAGTGAGAGAGAGCAGGGCAGTGAGAGAGAGCTGGACAGTAAGAGAGAGAGAGAGAGAGAAGGGCAGTGAGAAAGAGAGAGAGAGAGCACAGGGCAGTGAGAGAGAGCAGGGCAATGAGAGACAGCAGGGCAGTAAGAGAGAGAGGGCAGGGCAGTGAGAGAGAGAGAGAGCAGGGCAGTGAGAGAAGACAGAGCAGGGCAGTGAGAAAGAGAGCAGGGCAGTGAGAGAGAGAGAGAGAGCAGGTCAGTGAGAGAGAGAGAGTGTAGGGCAGCGAGAGAGGGAGAGAGAGAGAAGGGCAGTGAGAGAGAGAGAGATCACAGAGTAGAGAGAGAGAGCAGGGCAGTGAGAGAGAGAGCTGTGCAGTGAGAGATAGAGCAGGGCAGTGAGAGAGAGAGAGAGAGCAGGGCAATGAGAGAGAGAGAGCAGGGCAGTGAGAGAGAGAGAGAGAAAGAGAGTGCAGGGCAGTGAGAGAGAGAAAGAGAGCAAGGCACTGAGAGAGAGAAAGAGAGCCAGTCAGTGAGAGAGAGAGAGAAAGAGAGAGGGAGAGCAATGCAGTGAGAGAGAGTGAGCAGGGTGGTGAGAGAGGGAGAGAGTGCAGGGTAGTGAGAGAGAGTGAGAGCAGTGCAGTGAATTGGGGAGAGAGAGCAGGGCAGTGAGAGAGAGAGAGCAGGGCAATGAGAGAGGGAGAGAGAGAACGAAGCAAGGCAGTGAGAGAGAGAGAGAGAGAGCGAGCCAGGCAGCGAGAGAGAGAGAAAGCAGGGCAGTGAGAAAAAGAGTGAGCAGGGCAGTGAGAGAGAGAGAGAGAGAGAGCAGGGCACTGAGAGAGGGAGAGAGATCTGGGCAGTAAGAGAGACAGCAGGGCAGTGAAAGAGAGAGCAGGGCAATGAGAGAGAGAGACAGCAGGGCAGTGAGACAGAGAGAGAGAGAGAGAGAGAGCAGGGCTGCGAGAGAGAGAGAGAGAGAGAGAGAGCAGGGCAGTGAGAGAGTGAGGGAGAGCAGCGGAGTGAGAGAGAGAGAGCGAGAGTGCACAGGGCAGTGAAAGAGAGAGATCAGGGCAATGAGCGAGAGAGAGAGAGCAGGGCAGTGAGAAATAGAGAGCAGGGCAGAGAGAGAGAGAGAGCAGGTCAGTTAGAGAGAGAGAGGGCAGTGAGAGAGAGAGAGAGAGAGAGCAGGGCAATGAGAGAGTGAGAAGGGCAGTGAGAGAGAGAGAGAGCATGGCAGTGAAAGAGAGAGAGCAGGGCAGTGAAAGAGATAGAGCAGGGCAGTGAGAGAGAGGTCAGGGCAGTGAGAGAGAGAGGGCAGGGAAGTGAGAGAGAGAGAGAGAGCAGGGCAGCGAGAGAGAGAATGAGAGAACAGGGCAGTGAGAGAGAGAGTGCAGGGCAGTGAAAGAGAGCAGGGCAGTGAGAGAGAGGGCAGGGCATTGAGAGAGAGAGAGCAGGGCAGTGAAAGAGAGAGAGCAGGGCAGTGAGAGAGAGGTCAGGGCAGTGAGAGAGAGAGGGCAGGGCAGTTAGAGAGAGAGAGAGAGAGAGCAGGGCAGCGAGAGAGAGAATGAGAGAACAGGGCAGTGAGAGAGAGGGCCGGGCATTGAGAGAGAGAGAGAGAGAGAGAACAGGGCTGAGAGAGAGAGAGAGAGCAGGGCAGCGAGAGAGAGAATGAGAGAGCAGGGCAGTGAGAGAGAGAGAGAGAGAGTAGGGCAGCGAGAGAGAGAGAGAGAGAGAGAAGGGCAGTGAGAAAGAGAGAGAGAGCACATGGTGGTGAGAGAGAGTAGGGCAGCGAGACAGAGAGAGAAAGAGAAGGGCAGTGAGAAAGAGAGAGAGAGCACATGGTAATGAGAGAGAGCAGGGCAGTGATAGAGAGAGAGAGCCGCGCAGTGATAGAGAGAGCAGGGCTGAGAGGGAGAGAGAGAGAGAGAGCAGGGCATTGAGAGAGAGAGAGAGCAGGGCAGTGAGAGAGAGATAGAGTGAGCGAGCAGGGCAGCGAGAGAGAGAATGAGAGAGCAGGGCAGTGAGAGAGAGAGAGAGAGAGTAGGGCAGCGAGAGAGAGAGAGAGAGAGAGAAGGGCAGTGAGAAAGAGAGAGAAGCACATGGTAATGAGAGAGAGCAGGGCAGTGAGAGAGAGAGAGAGAGAGCCGGGCAGTGATAGGGAGAGAGCAGGGCTGTGAGAGAGAGTGAGAGAGCAGGGCAGTGAGAGAGAGAGAGAGGGGCAGTGAGAGAGAGGTCAGGGCAGTGAGAGAGAGAGGGCAGGGCAGTGAGAGAGAGAGAGAGAGAGAGCAGGGCAGCGAGAGAGAGAATGAGAGAACAGGGCAGTGAGAGAGAGAGAGAGCAGGGCAGTGAAAGAGAGCAGGGCAGTGAGAGGGAGGGCAGGGCATTGAGAGAGAGAGAGAGAGAGAACAGGGCTGAGAGAGAGAGAGAGAGAGAGCAGGGCAGCGAGAGAGAGAATGAGAGAGCAGGGCAGTGAGAGAGAGAGAGAGAGAGTAAGGCAGCGAGAGAGAGAGAGAGAGAGAGAAGGGCAGTGAGAAAGAGAGAGAGAGCACATGGTGGTGAGAGAGAGTAGGGCAGCGAGACAGAGAGAGAGAGAAGGGCAGTGAGAAAGAGAGAGAGAGCACATGGTGGTGAGAGAGAGTAGGGCAGCGAGACAGAGAGAGAGAGAAGGGCAGTGAGAAAGAGAGAGAGAGCACATGGTAATGAGAGAGAGCAGGGCAGTGAAAGAGAGAGAGAGCCGCGCAGTGATAGAGAGAGCAGGGCTGTGAGAGAGAGAGAGAGAGCAGGGCAGTGAGAGGGAGAGAGCAGGGCAGTGAGAGAGAGATAGAGTGAGAGAGCAGGGCAGCGAGGGAGAGAATGAGAGAGCAGGGCAGTGAGAGAGAGAGAGAGAGTAGGGCAGCGAGAGAGAGAGAGAGAGAGAGAGAGAGAGAGAAGGGCAGTGAGAAAGAGAGAGAAGCACATGGTAATGAGAGAGAGCAGGGCAGTGAGAGAGAGAGAGAGAGAGCCGGGCAGTGATAGGGAGAGAGCAGGGCTGTGAGAGAGAGAGAGAGAGCAGGGCAGTGAGAGAGAGAGGGCAGGGCAGTTAGAGAGAGAGAGAGAGAGAGCAGGGCAGCGAGAGAGAGAATGAGAGAACAGGGCAGTGAGAGAGAGGGCCGGGCATTGAGAGAGAGAGAGAGAGAGAGAACAGGGCTGAGAGAGAGAGAGAGAGCAGGGCAGCGAGAGAGAGAATGAGAGAGCAGGGCAGTGAGAGAGAGAGAGAGAGAGTAGGGCAGCGAGAGAGAGAGAGAGAGAGAGAAGGGCAGTGAGAAAGAGAGAGAGAGCACATGGTGGTGAGAGAGAGTAGGGCAGCGAGACAGAGAGAGAAAGAGAAGGGCAGTGAGAAAGAGAGAGAGAGCACATGGTAATGAGAGAGAGCAGGGCAGTGAAAGAGAGAGAGAGCCGCGCAGTGATAGAGAGAGCAGGGCTGAGAGGGAGAGAGAGAGAGAGAGCAGGGCATTGAGAGAGAGAGAGAGCAGGGCAGTGAGAGAGAGATAGAGTGAGCGAGCAGGGCAGCGAGAGAGAGAATGAGAGAGCAGGGCAGTGAGAGAGAGAGAGAGAGAGTAGGGCAGCGAGAGAGAGAGAGAGAGAGAGAAGGGCAGTGAGAAAGAGAGAGAAGCACATGGTAATGAGAGAGAGCAGGGCAGTGAGAGAGAGAGAGAGAGAGCCGGGCAGTGATAGGGAGAGAGCAGGGCTGTGAGAGAGAGTGAGAGAGCAGGGCAGTGAGAGAGAGAGAGAGGGGCAGTGAGAGAGAGGTCAGGGCAGTGAGAGAGAGAGGGCAGGGCAGTGAGAGAGAGAGAGAGAGAGAGCAGGGCAGCGAGAGAGAGAATGAGAGAACAGGGCAGTGAGAGAGAGAGAGAGCAGGGCAGTGAAAGAGAGCAGGGCAGTGAGAGGGAGGGCAGGGCATTGAGAGAGAGAGAGAGAGAGAACAGGGCTGAGAGAGAGAGAGAGAGAGAGCAGGGCAGCGAGAGAGAGAATGAGAGAGCAGGGCAGTGAGAGAGAGAGAGAGAGAGTAAGGCAGCGAGAGAGAGAGAGAGAGAGAGAAGGGCAGTGAGAAAGAGAGAGAGAGCACATGGTGGAGAGAGAGAGTAGGGAAGCGAGACAGAGAGAGAGAGAAGGGCAGTGAGAAAGAGAGAGAGAGCACATGGTGGTGAGAGAGAGTAGGGCAGCGAGACAGAGAGAGAGAGAAGGGCAGTGAGAAAGAGAGAGAGAGCACATGGTAATGAGAGAGAGCAGGGCAGTGAAAGAGAGAGAGAGCCGCGCAGTGATAGAGAGAGCAGGGCTGTGAGAGAGAGAGAGAGAGCAGGGCAGTGAGAGGGAGAGAGCAGGGCAGTGAGAGAGAGATAGAGTGAGAGAGCAGGGCAGCGAGGGAGAGAATGAGAGAGCAGGGCAGTGAGAGAGAGAGAGAGAGTAGGGCAGCGAGAGAGAGAGAGAGAGAGAGAGAGAGAGAGAGAAGGGCAGTGAGAAAGAGAGAGAAGCACATGGTAATGAGAGAGAGCAGGGCAGTGAGAGAGAGAGAGAGAGAGCCGGGCAGTGATAGGGAGAGAGCAGGGCTGTGAGAGAGAGCGAGAGAGCAGGGCAGTGAGAGAGAGAATGAGAGAACAGGGCAATGAGAGAGAGAGAGAGAGCATGGCAGTGAGAGAGAGCTAAGGGCAGTGAGAGAGAGAGAGAGCGGGGCAGTGAGAGAGAGAGAGAGAGAGCAGGGCTGCGAGAGAGAGAGACAGAGTGCAGGGCAGTGAGAGAGAGAATGAGAGAACAGGGCAGTGAGAGAGAGAGAGCAGGGCACTGAAAGAGAGAGAGCAGGGCAGTGAGAGAGAGGGTAGGGCAGTGAGAGAGAGAGAGAGAGAGAGAGAGAACAGGGCAGAGAGAGAGAGAGAGAGCAGGGCAGCGAGAGAGAGAATGAGAGAGCAGGGCAGTGAGATAGAGAGAGAGAGTAGGGCAGCAAGAGAGAGAGAGAGAGAGAGAGAAGGGCAATAAGAAAGAGAGGGAGAGCACAGGGTGGTGAGAGAGAGTAGGGCAGCGAGACAGAGAGAGCGAGAAGGGCAGTGAGAAAGCGAGAGAGCCGCGGAGTGATAGACAGAGAGAGCAGGGCTGTGAGAAAGAGAGAGAGCAGGGCAGTGAGAGAGAGAGAGCAGGGCAGTGAGAGAGAGAGAGAGAGAGAGAGTGCAGGGCAGTGAGAGAGAGCAGGGCAGTGAGAGAGAGAGAGAGAGAGCAGGGCAGTGAGAAATAGAGAGCAGGTCAGAGAGAGAGAGAGAGCAGGTCAGTTAGAGAGAGAGAGGGCAGTGAGAGAGAGAGAGAGAGAGAGAGCAGGGCAATGAGAGAGTGAGAAGGGCAGTGAGAGAGAGAGAGAGCATGGCAGTGAAAGAGAGAGAGCAGGGCAGTGAAAGAGATAGAGCAGGGCAGTGAGAGAGAGGTCAGGGCAGTGAGAGAGAGAGGGCAGGGCAGTGAGAGAGAGAGAGAGAGAGAGAGAGAGCAGGGCAGCGAGAGAGAGAATGATAGAACAGGGTAGTGAGAGAGAGAGAGCAGGGCAGTGAAAGAGAGCAGGGCAGTGAGAGAGAGGGCAGGGCATTGAGAGAGAGAGAGAGAGAGAGCAGGGCAGCGAGAGAGAATGAGAGAGCAGGGCAGTGAGAGAGACAGAGAGAGATTAGGGCAGCGAGAGAGAGAGAGAGCGTGAGAGAGAAGGGCAGTGAGAAAGAGAGAGAGAGCTCATGGTGGTGAGAGAGAGTAGGGCAGCGAGACAGAGAGAGAGAGAGAAAGGCAGTGAGAAAGAGAGAGAGAGCACATGGTAATGAGAGAGAGCAGGGCAGTGAAAGAGAGAGAGAGAGCCGCGCAGTGATAGAGAGAGAGCGAGAGTGCGCAGGGCAGTGAAAGAGAGAGTTCAGGGCAATGAGCGAGAGAGAGAGAGCAGGGCAGTGAGAAATAGAGAGCAGGGTAAAGAGTGAGAGAGCAGGTCAGTTAGAGAGGGAGAGGACAGTGAGAGAGAGAATGAGAGAGCAGGGCAGTCAGAGAGAGATAGAGTGAGCGAGCAGGACAGCGAGAGAGAGAATGAGTGAGTAGGGCAGCGAGAGAGAGAGAGAGAGAGAGAGAGAGAGAGAGAAGGGCAGTGAGAAAGAGAGAGAAGCACATGGTAATGAGAGAGATCAGGGCAGTAAGAGAGAGAGGGAGAGAGCCGGGCAGTGATAGGGAGAGAGCAGGGCTGTGAGAGAGAGTGAGAGAGCAGGGCAGTGAGAGAGGGAGAGCAGGGCAGTGAGAGAGAGAGAGCAGGGAAGCGAGAGAGAAAGCACGGCAGTGAGAGAGAGAGAGAGAGAGAGAGCAGCGCAGTGAGAGAGAGCAGGACAGTAAGAGAGAGAGAGAAGGAAAGTGAGAGAGATAGAGCGCAGGGCAGCAAGAGAGAGAGAGAGAGCAGAGCAGTGAGAGAAAGAGAGAGAGAGAGTGCAGGGAAGTGAGAGAGAGCAGGGCAATGAGAGACAGCAGGGCAGTAAGAGAGAGAGAGCAGGGCAGTGAGAGAGACAGAGACATCTGGGCAGTAAGAGAGAGAGAGAGCAGGGCAGTGAAAGAGAGAGCAGGGCAATGAGAGAGAGAGTCAGCAGGGCAGTGAGACAGAGAGAGAAGAGTGAGAGCAGGGCAGCGAGAGAGAGAGAGAGAGCAGGGCAGTGAGAGAGTGAGAGAGAGCAGCGCAGTTAGAGAGAGATTGCGAGAGTGCGCAGGGCTGTGAAAGAGAGAGTTCAGGGCAATGAGCGAGAGAGAGAGAGCAGGGCAGTGAGAAATAGAGAGCAGGGCAGTGAGAGAGAGAGAGTAGGGCAATGAGAGAGAGAGAGCAGGGCAGTGAGAGAGAGAGAGAGCAGGTCAGTGAGAGAGAGAAAGGGCAGTGAGAGAGAGAGAGAGAGAGAGAGAGCAGGGCAGCGAGAGAGAGAGCAGGACAATGAGAGAGAGAGAGAGAGTGAGAGAGCAGGCTAGCGAGAGAGAGAGAGCAGGGCAATGAGAGGGAGAGCGCTGGGCAATGAGAGAGTGAGAAGGGCAGTGAGAGAGAGAGAGCTGGGCAATGAGAGAGTGAGAAGGGCAGTGAGAGAGAGAGAGAGCAGGGCAGTGAGAGAGAGAGAGCAGGGCAGTGAAAGTGTGAGAGCAGGGCACTGAGAGAGAGGGCAGGGCAGTGAGAGAGAGAGGGCAGGGTAGTGAGAGAGAGAGAGAGAGAGAGAGCAGGGCTGCGAGAGAGAGAGACAGAGAGCAGGGCAGTGAGAGAGAGAATGAGAGAACAGGGCAGTGAGAGAGAGAGAGCAGGGCAGTGAAAGAGAGAGAGCAGGGCAGTGAGAGAGAGAGAGAGAGAGAGAGAGAGAGAACAGGGCAGAGAGAGAGAGAGAGAGCAGGGCAGCGAGAGAGAGAATGAGAGAGCAGGGCAGTGAGAGAGAGAGAGAGAGAGAGTAGGGCAGCGAGAGAGAGAGAGAGAGAGAAGGGCAGTGAGAAAGAGAGAGAGAGCACATGGTGGTGAGAGAGAGTAGGGCAGCGAGACAGAGAGAGAGAGAGAAGGGCAGTGAGAAAGAGAGAGAGAGCACATGGTAATGAGAGAGAGCAGGGCAGTGAAAGAGAGAGAGAGCCGCGCAGTGATAGAGAGAGCAGGGCTGTGAGAGAGAGAGAGAGAGAGAGCAGGGCAGTGAGAGAGAGATAGAGTGAGCGAGCAGGGCAGCGAGAGAGAGAATGAGAGAGCAGGGCAGTGAGAGAGAGAGAGAGAGAGAGTAGGGCAGCGAGAGAGAGAGAGAGAGAGAGAGAAGGGCAGTGAGAAAGAGAGAGAAGCACATGGTAATGAGAGAGAGCAGGGCAGTGAGAGAGAGAGAGAGAGAGCCGGGCAGTGAAAGAGAGAGAGCAGGGCTGTGAGAGAGAGTGAGAGAGCAGGGCAGTGAGAGAGAATGAGAGAACAGGGCAGTGAGAGAGAGAGAGCAGGACAGTGAGAGAGAGGTCAGGGCAGTGAGAGAGAGAGAGCAGGGCAGTGAGAGAGAGAGAGAGAGAGCAGAGCACGAGAGAGAGAGACAGAGAGCAGGGCAGCGAGAGAGAGAATGAGAGAACAGGGCAGTGAGAGAGAGAGAGCAGGGCAGTGAAAGAGAGAGAGCAGGGCAGTGAGAGAGAGGGCAGGGCAGTGAGAGAGAGAGAGAGAGAGAGAGAACAGGGCAGAGAGAGAGAGAGAGAGAGCAGGGCAGCGAGAGAGAGAATGAGAGGGCAGGGCAGTGAGATAGAGAGAGAGAGAGTAGGGCAGCAAGAGAGAGAGAGAGAGAGAGAGAGAGAGAGAAGGGCAATGAGAAAGAGAGGGAGAGCACAGGGTGGTGAGAGAGAGTAGGGCAGCGAGAGAGAAAGCACGGCAGTGAGAGAGAGAGAGAGAGAGCAGGTCAGTGAGAGAGTGAGAGAGAGCAGGGCAGTGAGAGAGAGCAGGGCAATGAGAGACAGCAGGGCAGTAAGAGAGAGAGGGCAGGGCAGTGAGAGAGAGAGAGAGAGAGCAGAGCAGTGAGAGAAGACAGAGCAGGGCAGTGAGAAAGAGAGCAGGGCAGTGAGAGAGAGAGAGAGAGAGCAGGTCAGTGAGAGAGAGTGAGAGTGTAGGGCAGCGAGAGAGGGAGAGAGAGAGAAGGGCAGTGAGAGAGAGAGAAATCACAGAGTAGTGAGAGAGAGCAGGGCAGTGAGAGAGAGAGCTGTGCAGTGAGAGAGAGAGCAGGGCAGTGAGAGAGAGAGAGAGCGCAGGGCAATGACAGAGAGAGAGCAGGGCAGTGAGAGAGAGAGAGAGGGAGAGAGCGCAGGGCAGTGATAGAGAGAAAGAGAGCAAGGCACTGAGCGAGAGAAAGAGAGCCAGGCAGTGAGAGAGAGAGAGAAAGAGAGGGAGAGAGCAGTGCAGTGAGAGAGAGTGAGCAGGGTGGTGAGAGAGGGAGAGAGTGCAGGGTAGTGAGAGAGAGTGAGAGCAGGGCAGTGAATTGGGGAGAGAGAGCAGGGCAGTGAGAGAGAGAGAGAGCAGGGCAATGAGAGAGAGAGAGAGAGAAAGAATCAAGGCAGTGAGAGAGAGAGAGAGAGAGAGAGAGCCAGGCAGCGAGAGAGAGAGAAAGCAGGGCAGTGAGAAAAAGAGAGAGCAGGGCAGTGAGAGAGAGAGAGAGAGAGCAGGGCACTGAGAGAGAGAGAGAGATCTGGGCAGTAAGAGAGACAGCAGGGAAGTGAAAGAGAGAGCAGGGCAATGAGAGAGAGAGACAGCAGGGCAGTGAGACAGAGAGAGAGAGAGAGAGAGAGAGCAGGGCTGCGAGAGAGAGAGAGAGAGAGAGAGAGAGTGGGGCAGTGAGAGAGTGAGGGAGAGCAGCGCAGTGAGAGAGAGAGAGCGAGAGTGCACAGGGCAGTGAAAGAGAGAGATCAGGGCAATGAGCGAGAGAGAGAGAGCAGGGCAGTGAGAAATAGAGAGCAGGGCAGAGAGAGAGAGAGAGCAGGTCAGTTAGAGAGAGAGAGGGCAGTGAGAGAGAGAGAGAGAGAGATCAGGGCAGCGAGACAGAGAGCAGGTCAATGAGATAGTGAGTGAGAGAGAGAGAGCAGGCTCGCAAGAGAGAGAGAGAGCAGGGCAGTGAGAGAGAGAGAGCTGGGCAATGAGAGAGTGAGAAGGGCAGTGAGAGAGAGAGAGAGCATGGCAGTGAGAGAGAGAGAGCAGGGCAGTGAAAGAGAGAGAGCAGGGCAGTGAGAGAGAGGTCAGTGCAGTGAGAGAGAGAGGGCAGGGCAGTGAGAGAGAGAGAGAGAGAGAGAGAGCAGGGCAGCGAGAGAGCGAATGAGAGAACAGGGCAGTGAGAGAGAGAGAGCATGGCAGTGAAAGAGAGCAGGGCAGTGAGAGAGAGGGCAGGGCAATGAGAGAGAGAGAGAGAGCAGGGCAGAGAGAGAGAGAATGAGAGAGCAGGGCAGTGAGAGAGACAGAGAGAGAGTAGGGCAGCGAGAGAGAGAGAGAGAGAGAGAGAGAGAGAGAGAAGGGCACTGAGAAAGAGAGAGAAGCACATGGTAATGAGAGAGTGCAGGGCAGTGAGAGAGAGAGAGAGAGAGCAGGGCAGTGAGAGAGTGAGAGAGAGAAGGGCAGTGAGAGAGAGCAGGACTGTAAGAGAGAGAGAGAGAGAGCAGGGCAGTGAGAAAGAGAGAGAGAGAGCACAGGGCAGTGAGAGAGAGCAGGGCAATGAGAGACAGCAGGGCAGTAAGAGAGAGAGGGCAGGGCAGTGAGAGAGAGAGAGAGAGCAGGACAGTGAGAGAAGACAGAGCAGGGCAGTGAGAAAGAGAGCCGGGCAGTGAGAGAAAGAGAGAGAGCAGGTCAGTGAGAGAGAGAGAGTGTAGGGCAGCGAGAGAGGGAGAGAGAGAGAAGGGCAGTGAGAGAGAGAGAGATCACAGAGTAGTGAGAGAGAGCAGGGCAGTGAGAGAGAGAGCTGTGCAGTGAGAGAGAGAGCAGGGCAGTGAGAGAGAGAGAGAGAGAGCAGGGCAATGACAGAGAGAGAGCAGGGCAGTGAGAGAGAGAGAGAGAGAGAGAGTGCAGGGCAGTGATAGAGAGAAAGAGAGCAAGGCACTGAGCGAGAGAAATAGAGCCAGGCAGTGAGAGAGAGAGAGAAAGAGAGAGAGAGAGCAGTGCAGTGAGAGAGAGTGAGCAGGGTGGTGAGAGAGGGAGAGAGTGCAGGGTAGTGAGAGAGAGTGAGAACAGTGCAGTGAATTGGGGAGAGAGAGCAGGGCAGTGAGAGAGAGAGAGCAGGGCAATGAGAGAGAGAGAGAGAGAAAGAAGCAAGGCAGTGAGAGAGAGAGAGAGAGAGCGAGCCAGGCAGCGAGAGAGAGAGAGAGCAGGGCAGTGAGAGAGAGAGAGAGAGAGCAGGGCACTGAGAGAGAGAGAGAGATCTGGGCAGTAAGAGAGACTGCAGGGCAGTGAGACAGAGAGAGAGAGAGAGAGAGAGAGCAGGGCTGCGAGAGAGAGAGAGAGAGAGAGAGAGCAGGGCAGTGAGAGAGTGAGGGAGAGCAGCGCAGTGAGAGAGAGAGAGCGAGAGTGCACAGGGCAGTGAAAGAGACAGATCAGGGCAATGAGTGAGAGAGAGAGAGCAGGGCAGTGAGAAATAGAGAGCAGGGTAGAGAGAGAGAGAGAGCAGGTCAGTTAGAGAGAGAGAGGGCAGTGAGAGAGAGAGAGAGAGAGAGAGAGCAGGGCAGCGAGACAGAGAGCACGTCAATGAGAGAGAGAGAGAGAGAGAGAGCAGGCTAGCAAGAGAGAGAGAGAGAGCAGGGCAGTGAGAGAGAGAGAGCTGGGCAATGAGAGAGTGAGAAGGGCAGTGAGAGAGAGAGAGAGCATGGCAGTGAGAGAGAGAGAGCAGGGCAGTGAAAGAGAGAGAGCAGGGCAGTGTTAGAGAGGTCAGGTCAGTGAGAGAGAGAGGGCAGGGCAGTGAGAGAGAGAGAGAGAGAGAGAGAGCAAGTCTGCGAGAGAGAGCGAGAGAGAGCAGGGCAGCGAGAGAGAGAATGAGGGAACAGTGCAGTGAGAGAGAGAGAGAGCATGGCAGTCAGAGAGAGAGAGCAGGGCAGCGAGAGAGAGAATGAGGGAACAGTGCAGTGAGAAAGAGAGAGAGAGCATGGCAGTGATAGAGAGAGATCAGGGCTGTGAGAGAGAGAGAGAGAGAGAGCAGGGCAGTGAGAGAGAGAGAGCAGGGCAGTGAGAGAGAGATAGAGTGAGCGAGCAGGGCAGCGAGAGAGAGAATGAGAGAGCAGGGCAGTGAGAGAGAGAGAGAGAGAGTAGGGCAGCGAGAGAGAGAGAGAGAGAGAGAAGGGCAGTGAGAAAGAGAGAGAAGCACATGGTAATGAGAGAGAGCAGGGCAGTGAGAGAAAGAGAGAGAGAGCCGGGCTGTGATAGGGAGAGAGCAGGGCTGTGAGAGAGAGTGAGAGAGCAGGGCAGTGAGAGAGAGAATGAGAGAACAGGTAAGTGAGAGAGAGAGAGAGCATGGCAGTGAGAGAGAGAGAGGAGGGCAGTGAGAGAGAGAGAGAGAGAGAGAGAAAGAATCAAGGCAGTGAGAGAGAGAGAGAGAGAGAGCCAGGCAGCGAGAGAGAGAGAAAGCAGGGCAGTGAGAAAAAGAGAGAGCAGGGCAGTGAGAGAGAGAGAGAGAGAGCAGGACACTGAGAGAGAGAGAGAGATCTGGGCAGTAAGAGAGACAGCAGGGCAGTGAAAGAGAGAGCAGGGCAATGAGAGAGAGAGACAGCAGGGCAGTGAGACAGAGAGAGAGAGAGAGAGAGAGCGGGGCAGTGAGAGAGTGAGGGAGAGCAGCGCAGTGAGAGAGAGAGAGCGAGAGTGCACAGGGCAGTGAAAGAGAGAGATCAGGGCAATGAGCGAGAGAGAGAGAGCAGGGCAGTGAGAAATAGAGAGCAGGGCAGAGAGAGAGAGAGAGCAGGTCAGTTAGAGAGAGAGAGGGCAGTGAGAGAGAGAGAGAGAGAGAGAGAGCAGGGCAGCGAGACAGAGAGCAGGTCAATGAGATAGTGAGTGAGAGAGAGAGAGCAGGCTCGCAAGAGAGAGAGAGAGCAGGGCAGTGAGAGAGAGAGAGCTGGGCAATGAGAGAGTGAGAAGGGCAGTGAGAGAGAGAGAGAGCATGGCAGTGAGAGAGAGAGAGCAGGGCAGTGAAAGAGAGAGAGCAGGGCAGTGTTAGAGAGGTCAGGTCAGTGAGAGAGAGAGGGCAGGGCAGTGAGAGAGAGAGAGAGAGAGAGAGAGCAAGTCTGCGAGAGAGAGCGAGAGAGAGCAGGGCAGCGAGAGAGAGAATGAGGGAATATTGCAGTGAGAGAGAGAGAGAGCATGGCAGTCAGAGAGAGAGAGCAGGGCAGCGAGAGAGAGAATGAGGGAACAGTGCAGTGAGAGAGAGAGAGAGCATGGCAGTGATAGAGAGAGATCAGGGCTGTGAGAGAGAGAGAGAGAGAGAGCAGGGCAGTGAGAGAGAGAGAGAGCAGGGCAGTGAGAGAGAGATAGAGTGAGCGAGCAGGGCAGCGAGAGAGAGAATGAGAGAGCAGGGCAGTGAGAGAGAGAGAGAGAGAGTAGGGCAGCGAGAGAGAGAGAGAGAGAGAGAAGGGCAGTGAGAAAGAGAGAGAAGCACATGGTAATGAGAGAGAGCAGGGCAGTGAGAGAGAGAGAGAGAGAGCCGGGCTGTGATAGGGAGAGAGCAGGGCTGTGAGAGAGAGTGAGAGAGCAGGGCAGTGAGAGAGAGAATGAGAGAACAGGTAAGTGAGAGAGAGAGAGAGCATGGCAGTGAGAGAGAGAGAGGAGGGCAGTGAGAGAGAGGTCAGGGCAGTGAGAGAGAGAGAGCAGGGCAGTGAGAGAGAGAGACAGAGAGCAGGGCTGCGAGAGAGAGAGACAGAGAGCAGGGCAGCGAGAGAGAGAATGAGAGAACAGGGCAGTGAGAGAGAGAGAGCAGGGCAGTGAAAGAGAGAGAGCAGGGCAGTGAGAGAGAGTGCAGGGCAGTGAGAGAGAGAGAGAGAGAGAGAACAGGGCAGAGAGAGAGAGAGAGAGCAGGGCAGCAAGAGAGAGAATGAGAGAGCAGGGCAGTGAGAGAGAGAGAGAGAGAGTAGGGCAGCGAGAGAGAGAGAGAGAGAGAGAAGGGCAGTGAGAAAGAGAGAGAAGCACATGGTAATGAGAGAGTGCAGGGCAGTGAGAGAAAGAGAGAGAGAGCCGGGCTGTGATAGGGAGAGAGAAGGGCTGTGAGAGAGAGTGAGAGAGCAGGGCAGTGAGAGAGAGAATGAGAGAACAGGTAAGTGAGAGAGAGAGAGAGCATGGCAGTGAGAGAGAGAGAGGAGGGCAGTGAGAGAGAGAGAGAGAGAGAGAAAGAATCAAGGCAGTGAGAGAGAGAGAGAGAGAGAGCCAGGCAGCGAGAGAGAGAGAAAGCAGGGCAGTGAGAAAAAGAGAGAGCAGGGCAGTGAGAGAGAGAGAGAGAGAGCAGGACACTGAGAGAGAGAGAGAGATCTGGGCAGTAAGAGAGACAGCAGGGCAGTGAAAGAGAGAGCAGGGCAATGAGAGAGAGAGACAGCAGGGGAGTGAGACAGAGAGAGAGAGAGAGAGAGAGCGGGGCAGTGAGAGAGTGAGGGAGAGCAGCGCAGTGAGAGAGAGAGAGCGAGAGTGCACAGGGCAGTGAAAGAGAGAGATCAGGGCAATGAGCGAGAGAGAGAGAGCAGGGCAGTGAGAAATAGAGAGCAGGGCAGAGAGAGAGAGAGAGCAGGTCAGTTAGAGAGAGAGAGGGCAGTGAGAGAGAGAGAGAGAGAGAGAGAGCAGGGCAGCGAGACAGAGAGCAGGTCAATGAGATAGTGAGTGAGAGAGAGAGAGCAGGCTCGCAAGAGAGAGAGAGAGCAGGGCAGTGAGAGAGAGAGAGCTGGGCAATGAGAGAGTGAGAAGGGCAGTGAGAGGGAGAGAGATCATGGCAGTGAGAGAGAGAGAGCAGGGCAGTGAAAGAGAGAGAGCAGGGCAGTGTTAGAGAGGTCAGGTCAGTGAGAGAGAGAGGGCAGGGCAGTGAGAGAGAGAGAGAGAGAGAGAGAGCAAGTCTGCGAGAGAGAGCGAGAGAGA
This sequence comes from Carcharodon carcharias, assembly GCF_017639515.1. Taxonomy (NCBI): domain Eukaryota; kingdom Metazoa; phylum Chordata; class Chondrichthyes; order Lamniformes; family Lamnidae; genus Carcharodon; species Carcharodon carcharias. Next base: position 63,316,100 of record NC_054479.1, read on the forward strand.
GAAGGGCAGCGAGAGAGAGAATGAGGGAACAGTGCAGTGAGAGAGAGAGAGAGCATGGCAGTCAGAGGGAGAGAGCAGGGCAGCGAGAGAGAGAATGAGGGAACAGTGCAGTGAGAGAGAGAGAGAGCATGGCAGTGATAGAGAGAGATCAGGGCTGTGAGAGAGAGAGAGAGAGAGAGCAGGGCAGTGAGAGAGAGAGAGAGCAGGGCAGTGAGAGAGAGATAGAGTGAGCGAGCAGGGCAGCGAGAGAGAGAATGAGGGAGCAGGGCAGTGAGAGAGAGAGAGAGAGAGAGTAGGGCAGCGAGAGAGAGAGAGAGAGAGAGAAGGGCAGTGAGAAAGAGAGAGAAGCACATGGTAATGAGAGAGAGCAGGGCAGTGAGAGAGAGAGAGAGAGAGCCGGGCTGTGATAGGGAGAGAGCAGGGCTGTGAGAGAGAGTGAGAGAGCAGGGCAGTGAGAGAGAGAATGAGAGAACAGGTAAGTGAGAGAGAGAGAGAGCATGGCAGTGAGAGAGAGAGAGGAGGGCAGTGAGAGAGAGGTCAGGGCAGTGAGAGAGAGAGAGCAGGGCAGTGAGAGAGAGAGACAGAGAGCAGGGCTGCGAGAGAGAGAGACAGAGAGCAGGGCAGCGAGAGAGAGAATGAGAGAACAGGGCAGTGAGAGAGAGAGAGCAGGGCAGTGAAAGAGAGAGAGCAGGGCAGTGAGAGAGAGTGCAGGGCAGTGAGAGAGAGAGAGAGAGAGAGAACAGGGCAGAGAGAGAGAGAGAGAGCAGGGCAGCGAGAGAGAGAATGAGAGAGCAGGGCAGTGAGAGAGAGAGAGATAGTATGGCAGCAAGAGAGAGAGAGAGAGAGAGAGAGAGAGAGAAGGGCAGTGAGAAAGAGAGGGAGAGCACAGGGTGGTGAGAGACAGCAGGGCAGCAAGAGAGAGAGAGAAAGAGAAGGGCAGTGAGAAAGAGAGAGAGCCGCGCAGTGATAGAGAGAGAGAGCAGGGCTATGAGAGAGAGAGAGAGAGAGAGAGAGCAGGGCAGTGAGAGAGAGAGAGCAGGACAGTGAGAGAGAGAGAGAGAGAGCGCAGGGCAGTGAGAGAGAGCAGGGCAGTGAGAGAGAGAGAGAGAGAGCAGGTCAGTGAGAGAGTGAGAGAGAGCAGGGCAGTGAGGGAGAGCAGGACAGTAAGAGAGAGAGAGAGAGAGAAGGGCAGTGAGAAAGAGAGATAGAGAGCACAGGGCAGTGAGAGAGAGCAGGGCAATGAGAGACAGCAGGGCAGTAAGAGAGAAAGGGCAGGGCAGTGAGAGAGAGAGAGAGAGAGCAGGGCAGTGGGAGAAGACAGAGCAGGGCAGTGAGAAAGAGAGCAGGGCAGTGAGAGAGAGAGAGAGCAGGTCAGTGAGCGAGAGAGAGTGTAGGGCAGCGAGAGAGGGAGAGAGAGAGAAGGGCAGTGAGAGAGAGAGAAATCACAGAGTAGTGAGAGAGAGCAGGGCAGTGAGAGAGAGAGAGCTGTGCAGTGAGAGAGAGAGCAGGGCAGTGAGAGAGAGAGAGAGCAGGGCAATGAGAGAGAGAGAGCAGGGCAGTGAGAGAGAGAGGGAGAGAGCGCAGGGCAGTGATAGAGAGAAAGAGAGCAAGGCACTGAGAGAGAGAAAGAGAGCCAGGCAGTGAGAGAGAGAGAGAGAAAGAGAGGGAGAGAGCAGTGCAGTGAGAGAGAGAGTGAGCAGGGTGGTGAGAGAGGGAGAGAGTGCAGGGTAGTGAGAGAGAGTGAGAGCAGGGCAGTCAATTGGGGAGAGAGAGCAGGGCAGTGAGAGAGAGAGAGCAGGGCAATGAGAGAGAGAGAGAGAGAAAGAAGCAAGGCAGTGAGAGAGAGAGAGAGAGAGAGCCAGGCAGCGAGAGAGAGAGAAAGCAGGGCAGTGAGAAAAAGAGAGAGCAGGGCAGTGAGAGAGAGAGAGGGCAGTGAGAGAGAGAGAGAGAGAGAGCCAGGCAGCGAGAGAGAGAGAAAGCAGGGCAGTGAGAAAAAGAGAGAGCAGGGCAGTGAGAGAGAGAGAGAGAGAGAGCAGGACACTGAGAGAGAGAGAGAGATCTGGGCAGTAAGAGAGACAGCAGGGCAGTGAAAGAGAGAGCAGGGCAATGAGAGAGAGAGACAGCAGGGCAGTGAGACAGAGAGAGAGAGAGAGAGAGAGCGGGGCAGTGAGAGAGTGAGGGAGAGCAGCGCAGTGAGAGAGAGAGAGAGCGAGAGTGCACAGGGCAGTGAAAGAGAGAGATCAGGGCAATGAGCGAGAGAGAGAGAGCAGGGCAGTGAGAAATAGAGAGCAGGGCAGAGAGAGAGAGAGAGAGCAGGTCAGTTAGAGAGAGAGAGGGCAGTGAGAGAGAGAGAGAGAGAGAGAGAGAGAGCAGGGCAGCGAGACAGAGAGCAGGTCAATGAGATAGTGAGTGAGAGAGAGAGAGCAGGCTCGCAAGAGAGAGAGAGAGCAGGGCAGTGAGAGAGAGAGAGCTGGGCAATGAGAGAGTTAGAAGGGCAGTGAGAGAGAGAGAGAGCAGGGCAGTGAAAGAGAGAGAGCAGGGCAGTGTTAGAGAGGTCAGGTCAGTGAGAGAGAGAGGGCAGGGCAGTGAGAGAGAGAGAGAGAGAGAGAGAGCAAGTCTGCGAGAGAGAGCGAGAGAGAGCAGGGCAGCGAGAGAGAGAATGAGGGAACAGTGCAGTGAGAGAGAGAGAGAGCATGGCAGTCAGAGAGAGAGAGCAGGGCAGCGAGAGAGAGAATGAGGGAACAGTGCAGTGAGAGAGAGAGAGAGCATGGCAGTGATAGAGAGAGATCAGGGCTGTGAGAGAGAGAGAGAGAGAGAGCAGGGCAGTGAGAGAGAGAGAGAGCAGGGCAGTGAGAGAGAGATAGAGTGAGCGAGCAGGGCAGCGAGAGAGAGAATGAGAGAGCAGGGCAGTGAGAGAGAGAGAGAGAGAGAGAGTAGGGCAGCGAGAGAGAGAGAGAGAGAGAGAAGGGCAGTGAGAAAGAGAGAGAAGCACATGGTAATGAGAGAGAGCAGGGCAGTGAGAGAGAGAGAGAGAGAGCCGGGCAGTGATAGGGAGAGAGCAGGGCTGTGAGAGGGAGTGAGAGAGCAGGGCAGTGAGAGAGAGAATGAGAGAACAGGTAAGTGAGAGAGAGAGAGAGCATGGCAGTGAGAGAGAGAGAGGAGGGCAGTGAGAAAGAGGTCAGGGCAGTGAGAGAGAGAGAGCAGGGCAGTGAGAGAGAGAGACAGAGAGCAGGGCTGCGAGAGAGAGAGACAGAGAGCAGGGCAGCGAGAGAGAGAATGAGAGAACAGGGCAGTGAGAGAGAGAGAGCAGGGCAGTGAAAGAGAGAGAGCAGGGCAGTGAGAGAGAGTGCAGGGCAGTGAGAGAGAGAGAGAGAGAGAGAGAGAACAGGGCAGAGAGAGAGAGAGAGAGAGCAGGGCAGCGAGAGAGAGAATGAGAGAGCAGGGCAGTGAGATAGAGAGAGAGAGTAGGGCAGCAAGAGAGAGAGAGAGAGAGAGAAGGACAGTGAGAAAGAGAGGGAGAGCACAGGGTGGTGAGAGACAGCAGGGCAGCAAGAGAGAGAGAGAAAGAGAAGGGCAGTGAGAAAGAGAGAGAGCCGCGCAGTGATAGAGAGAGAGAGCAGGGCTGTGAGAGAGAGAGAGAGAGAGAGCAGGGCAGTGAGAGAGAGAGAGCAGGACAGTGAGAGAGAGAGAGAGAGAGCGCAGGGCAGTGAGAGAGAGCAGGGCAGTGAGAGAGAGAGAGAGAGCAGGTCAGTGAGAGAGTGAGAGAGAGCAGGGCAGTGAGGGAGAGCAGGACAGTAAGAGAGAGAGAGAGAGAGAAGGGCAGTGAGAAAGAGAGAGAGAGAGCACAGGGCAGTGAGAGAGAGCAGGGCAATGAGAGACAGCAGGGCAGTAAGAGAGAAAGGGCAGGGCAGTGAGAGAGAGAGAGAGAGAGCAGGGCAGTGGGAGAAGAGAGAGCAGGGCAGTGAGAAAGAGAGCCGGGCAGTGAGAGAGAGAGAGAGCAGGTCAGTGAGCGAGAGAGAGTGTAGGGCAGCGAGAGAGGGAGAGAGAGAGAAGGGCAGTGAGAGAGAGAGAAATCACAGAGTAGTGAGAGAGAGCAGGGCAGTGAGAGAGAGAGCTGTGCAGTGAGAGAGAGAGCAGGGCAGTGAGAGAGAGAGAGAGCAGGGCAATGAGAGAGAGAGAGCAGGGCAGTGAGAGAGAGAGAGCAGGGCAGTGAGAGAGAGAGAGAGGGAGAGAGCGCAGGGCAGTGATAGAGAGAAAGAGAGCAAGGCACTGAGAGAGAGAAAGAGAGCCAGGCAGTGAGAGAGAGAGAGAGAAAGAGAGGGAGAGAGCAGTGCAGTGAGAGAGAGAGTGAGCAGGGTGGTGAGAGAGGGAGAGAGTGCAGGGTAGTGAGAGAGAGTGAGAGCAGGGCAGTCAATTGGGGAGAGAGAGCAGGGCAGTGAGAGAGAGAGAGCAGGGCAATGAGAGAGAGAGAGAGAGAAAGAATCAAGGCAGTGAGAGAGAGAGAGAGAGAGAGCCAGGCAGCGAGAGAGAGAGAAAGCAGGGCAGTGAGAAAAAGAGAGAGCAGGGCAGTGAGAGAGAGGGAGAGAGAGCAGGGCACGGAGAGAGAGAGAGAGATCTGGGCAGTAAGAGAGAAAGCAGGGCAGTGAAAGAGAGAGCAGGGCAATGAGAGAGAGAGACAGCAGGGCAGTGAGACAGAGAGAGAGAGAGAGAGCAGGGCTGCGAGAGAGAGAGAGAGAGAGAGAGAGAGCGGGGCAGTGAGAGAGTGAGGGAGAGCAGCGCAGTGAGAGAGAGAGAGCGAGAGTGCACAGGGCAGTGAAAGAGAGAGATCAGGGCAATGAGCGAGAGAGAGAGATCAGGGCAGTGAGAAATAGAGAGCAGGGCAGAGAGAGAGAGAGAGCAGGTCAGTTAGAGAGAGAGAGGGCAGTGAGAGAGAGAGAGAGAGAGAGAGCAGGGCAGCGAGACAGAGAGCAGGTCAATGAGATAGTGAGTGAGAGAGAGAGAGCAGGCTCGCAAGAGAGAGAGAGAGCAGGGCAGTGAGAGAGAGAGAGCTGGGCAGTGAAAGAGAGAGAGCAGGGCAGTGAGAGAGAGAGAGAGAGAGAGAGCAGGGCAGCGAGAGAGAGAATGAGAGAACAGGGCAGTGAGAGAGAGAGAGCAGGGCAGTGAAAGAGAGCAGTGCAGTGAGAGAGAGGACAGGGCATTGAGAGAGAGAGAGAGAGAGAGAGAGCAGGGCAGCGAGAGAGAGAATGAGAGAGCAGGGCAGTGAGAGAGACAGAGAGAGAGTAGGGCAGCGAGAGAGAGAGAGAGAGAGAGAAGGGCAGTGAGAAAGAGAGAGAGAGCACATGGTGGTGAGAGAGAGTAGGGCAGCGAGACAGAGAGAGAGAGAGAAGGGCAGTGAGAAAGAGAGAGAGAGCACATGGTAATGAGAGAGAGCAGGGCAGTGAAAGAGAGAGAGAGCCACGCAGTGATAGAGAGAGAGCAGGGCTGTGAGAGAGAGAGAGAGAGAGAGAGCAGGACAGTGAGAGAGAGAGAGAGAGAGCAGGTCTGCGAGAGAGAGCGAGAGAGAGCAGGGCAGCGAGAGAGAGAATGAGGGAACAGTGCAGTGAGAGAGAGAGAGAGCATGGCAGTCAGAGAGAGAGAGCAGGGCAGCGAGAGAGAGAATGAGGGAACAGTGCAGTGAGAGAGAGAGAGAGCATGGCAGTGATAGAGAGAGATCAGGGCTGTGAGAGAGAGAGAGAGAGAGAGCAGGGCAGTGAGAGAGAGAGAGAGAGAGCAGGGCTGTGAGAGAGAGAGAGAGAGAGAGCAGGGCAGTGAGAGAGAGAGAGCAGGGCAGTGAGAGAGAGATAGAGTGAGCTAGCAGGGCAGCGAGAGAGAGAATGAGAGAGCAGGGCAGTGAGAGAGAGAGAGAGAGTAGGGCAGCGAGAGAGAGAGAGAGAGAGAGAAGGGCAGTGAGAAAGAGAGAGAAGCACATGGTAATGAGAGAGAGCAGGGCAGTGAGAGAGAAAGAGAGAGAGAGCAGGGCAGTGATAGGGAGAGAGCAGGGCTGTGAGAGAGAGTGAGAGAGCAGGGCAGTGAGAGAGAGAATGAGAGAACAGGTAAGTGAGAGAGAGAGAGAGCATGGCAGTAAGAGAGAGAGAGGAGGGCAGTGAGAGAGAGGTCAGGGCAGTGAGAGAGAGAGAGCAGGGCAGTGAGAGAGAGAGAGAGCAGGGCTGCGAGAGAGAGAGACAGAGAGCAGGGCAGCGAGAGAGAGAATGAGAGAACAGGGCAGTGAGAGAGGGAGAGCAGGGCAGTGAAAGAGAGAGAGCAGGGCAGTGAGAGAGAGTGCAGGGCAGTGAGAGAGAGAGAGAGAGCAGAGCAGCGAGAGAGAGAATGAGAGAGCAGGGCAGTGAGATAGAGAGAGAGAGTAGGGCAGCAAGAGAGAGAGAGAGAGAGGGAGAGAGAGAAGGGCAGTGAGAAAGAGAGGGAGAGCACAGGGTGGTGAGAGAGAGGAGAGCAGCGAGACAGAGAGAGAAAGAGAAGGGCAGTGAGAAAGAGAGAGAGCCGCGCAGTGATAGAGAGAGAGAGAGCAGGGCTGTGAGAGAGAGAGAGAGTAGGGCAGCGAGAGAGAGAGAGAGAGAGAGAGAGAGAGAAGGGCAGTGAGAAAGAGAGAGAGAGCACATGGTGGTGAGAGAGAGTAGGGCAGCGAGACAGAGAGAGAGAGAGAAGGGCAGTGAGAAAGAGAGAGAGAGAACATGGTAATGAGAAAGAGCAGGGCAGTGAAAGAGAGAGAGAGCCGCGCAGTGATAGAGAGAGAGAGCAGGGCTGTGTGAGAGAGAGAGAGAGAGAGCAGGGCAGTGAAAGAGAGAGAGCAGGGCAGTGAGAGAGAGATAGAGTGAGTGAGCAGGGCAGCGAGAGAGAGAATGAGAGAGCAGGGCAGTGAGAGAGAGAGAGAGAGAGTAGTGCCGCGAGAGGGAGAGAGAGAGAGATAGAGAGAAGGGCAGTGAGAAAGAGAGAGAAGCACATGGTAATGAGAGAGAGCAGGGCAGTGAGAGAGAGAGAGAGAGCCGGGCAGTGATAGAGAGAGAGCAGGGCTGTGAGAGAGAGCGAGAGAGCAGGACAGTAAGGGAGAGAGAGCAGGGCAGCGAGAGAGAAAGCACGGCGGTGAGAGAGAGAGAGAGAGCAGGACAGTAAGAGAGAGAGAAAAGGACAGTGAGAGAGATAGAAAGCAGGCCAGGAAGAGCGAGAGAGAGAGAGCAGAGCAGTGAGAGAAAGAGAGAGAGAGAGCGCAGGGCAGTGAGAGAGAGCAGGGCAATGAGAGACAGCAGGGCAGTAAGAGAGAGAGAGCAGGGCAGTGGGAGAGACAGAGACATCTGGGCAGTAAGAGAGAGAGAGAGCAGGGCAGTGAAAGAGAGAGATCAGGGCAATGAGCGAGAGAGAGAGAGCAGGGCAGTGAGAAATAGAGAGCAGGGCAGAGAGAGAGAGAGAGCAGGTCAGTTAGAGAGAGAGAGGGCAGTGAGAGAGAGAGAGAGAGAGAGAGATCAGGGCAGCGAGACAGAGAGCAGGTCAATGAGATAGTGAGTGAGAGAGAGAGAGCAGGCTCGCAAGAGAGAGAGAGAGCAGGGCAGTGAGAGAGAGAGAGAGCTGGGCAATCAGAGAGTGAGAAGGGCAGTGAGAGAGAGAGAGAGCATGGCAGTGAGAGAGAGAGAGCATGGCAGTGAAAGAGAGAGAGCAGGGCAGTGAGAGAGAGGTCAGGGCAGTGAGAGAGAGAGGGCAGGGCAGTGAGAGAGAGAGAGAGAGAGAGAGCAGGGCAGCGAGAGAGAGAATGAGAGAACAGGGCAGTGAGAGAGAGAGAGCAGGGCAGTGAAAGAGAGCAGGGCAGTGAGAGAGAGGGCAGGGCATTGAGAGAGAGAGAGAGAGAGCAGGGCAGCGAGAGAGAGAATGAGAGAGCAGGGCAGTGAGAGAGACAGAGAGAGAGAGTAGGGCAGCGAGAGAGAGAGAGAGAGAGAGAAGGGCAGTGAGAAAGAGAGAGAGAGCACATGGTGGTGAGAGAGAGTAGGGCAGCGAGACAGAGAGAGAGAGAGAATGGCAGTGAGAAAGAGAGAGAGAGCACATGGTAATGAGAGAGAGCAGGGCAGTGAAAGAGAGAGAGAGCCGCGCAGTGATAGAGAGAGAGCAGGGCTGTGAGAGAGAGAGAGAGAGAGAGAGCAGGGCAGTGAGAGAGAGAGAGAGCAGGGCAGTGAGAGAGAGATAGAGTGAGCGAGCAGGGCAGCGAGAGAGAGAATGAGAGAGCAGGGCAGTGAGAGAGAGAGAGAGAGAGTAGGGCAGCGAGAGAGAGAGAGAGAGAGAGAAGGGCAGTGAGAAAGAGAGAGAAGCACATGGTAATGAGAGAGATCAGGGCAGTGAGAGAGAGAGAGAGAGCAGCGCAGTGAGAGAGAGCAGGACAGTAAGAGAGAGAGAGAAGGAAAGTGAGAGAGATAGAGCGCAGGGCAGCAAGAGAGAGAGACAGCAGAGCAGTGAGAGAAAGAGAGAGAGAGACCGCAGGGCAGTGAGAGAGAGCAGGGCAATGAGAGACAGCAGGGCAGTAAGAGAGAGAGAGCAGGGCAGTGAGAGAGACAGAGACATCTGGGCAGTAAGAGAGAGAGAGAGCAGGGTAGTGAAAGAGAGAGCAGGGCAATGAGAGAGAGAGACAGCAGGGCAGTGAGACAGAGAGAGAAGAGAGAGAGCAGGGCAGCGAGAGAGAGAGAGAGAGCAGGGCAGTGAGAGAGTGAGAGAGAGCAGCGCAGTGAGAGAGAGAGAGCAAGAGTGCGCAGGGCAGTGAAAGAGAGAGTTCAGGGCAATGAGTGAGAGAGAGAGAGCAGGGCAGTGAGAAATAGAGAGCAGGGCAGTGAGAGAGAGAGAGTAGGGCAATGAGAGAGAGAGAGCAGGGCAGTGAGAGAGAGAGAGTGAGAGAGAGAGAGAGCAGGGCTGCGAGAGAGAGAGAGAGAGAGAGAGAGAGAGCGGGGCAGTGAGAGAGTGAGGGAGAGCAGCGCAGTGAGAGAGAGAGAGCGAGAGTGCACAGGGCACTGAAAGAGAGAGATCAGGGCAATGAGCGAGAGAGAGAGAGCAGGGCAGTGAGAAATAGAGAGCAGGGCAGAGAGAGAGAGAGAGCAGGTCAGTTAGAGAGAGAGAGGGCAGTGAGAGAGAGAGAGAGAGAGAGCAGGGCAGCGAGACAGAGAGCAGGTCAATGAGATAGTGAGTGAGAGAGAGAGAGCAGGCTCGCAAGAGAGAGAGAGAGCAGGGCAGTGAGAGAGAGAGAGCTGGGCAATGAGAGAGTGAGCAGGGCAGTGAGAGAGAGAGAGAGCATGGCAGTGAAAGAGAGAGAGCAGGGCAGTGAGAGAGAGGTCAGGGCAGTGAGAGAGAGAGGGCAGGGCAGTGAGAGAGAGAATGAGAGAACAGGGCAGTGAGAGAGAGAGAGCAGGGCAGTGAAAAAGAGCAGTGCAGTGAGAGAGAGGACAGGGCATTGAGAGAGAGAGAGAGAGAGAGAGCAGGGCAGCGAGAGAGAGAATGAGAGAGCAGGGCAGTGAGAGAGACAGAGAGAGAGTAGGGCAGCGAGAGAGAGAGAGAGAGAGAGAGAAGGGCAGTGAGAAAGAGAGAGAGAGCACATGGTGGTGAGAGAGAGTAGGGCAGCGAGACAGAGAGAGAGAGAGAAGGGCAGTGAGAAAGAGAGAGAGAGCACATGGTAATGAGAGAGAGCAGGGCAGTGAAAGAGAGAGAGAGCCACGCAGTGATAGAGAGAGAGCAGGGCTGTGAGAGAGCGAGAGAGAGAGAGCAGGACAGTGAGAGAGAGAGAGCAGGGCAGTGAAAGAGAGAGAGTAGGGCAGTGTTAGAGAGGTCAGGTCAGCGAGAGAGAGAGGGCAGGGCAGTGAGAGAGAGAGAGAGAGAGCAGGTCTGCGAGAGAGAGCGAGAGAGAGCAGGGCAGCGAGAGAGAGAATGAGGGAACAGTGCAGTGAGAGAGAGAGAGAGCATGGCAGTTAGAGAGAGAGAGCAGGGCAGCAAGAGAGAGAATGAGGAAACAGTGCAGTGAGAGAGAGAGAGAGCATGGCAGTGATAGAGAGAGATCAGGGCTGTGAGAGAGAGAGAGAGAGAGAGCAGGGCAGTGAGAGAGAGAGAGCAGGGCAGTGACAGAGAGATAGAGTGAGCGAGCAGGGCAGCGAGAGAGAGAATGAGAGAGCAGGGCAGTGAGAGAGAGAGAGAGAGTAGGGCAGCGAGAGAGAGAGAGAGAGAGAGAGAGAAGGGCAGTGGGAAAGAGAGAGAAGCACATGGTAATGAGAGAGAGCAGGGCAGTGAGAGAGAAAGAGAGAGAAAGCCGGGCAGTGATAGGGAGAGAGCAGGGCTGTGAGAGAGAGTGAGAGAGCAGGGCAGTGAGAGAGAGAATGAGAGAACAGGTAAGTGAGAGAGAGAGAGAGCATGGCAGTGAGAGAGAGAGAGAGAGAGCAGGGCACTGAGAGAGAGAGAGAGATCTGGGCAGTAAGAGAGACAGCAGGGCAGTGAAAGAGAGAGCAGGGCAATGAGAGAGAGAGACAGCAGGGCAGTGAGACAGAGAGAGAGAGAGAGAGAGAGAGAGCAGGGCTGCGAGAGAGAGAGAGAGAGAGAGAGAGAGAGTGGAGCAGTGAGAGAGTGAGGGAGAGCAGCACAGTGAGAGAGAGAGAGCGAGAGTGCACAGGGCAGTGAAAGAGAGAGATCAGGGCAATGAGCGAGAGAGAGAGAGCAGGGCAGTGAGAAATAGCGAGCAGGGCAGAAAGAGAGAGAGAGCAGGTCAGTTAGAGAGAGAGAGGGCAGTAAGAGAGAGAGAGAGAGAGAGATCAGGGCAGCGAGACAGAGAGCAGGTCAATGAGATAGTGAGTGAGAGAGAGAGAGCAGGCTCGCAAGGGAGAGAGAGAGCAGGGCAGTGAGAGAGAGAGAGCAGGGCAGTGAGAGAGAGAGAGAGAGAGCGCAGGGCAGTGAGAGAGAGCATGGCAGTGAGAGAGAGAGAGAGAGAGCAGGGCAGCGAGAAAGAAAGCACGGCAGTGAGAGAGAGAGAGAGAGAGCAGGGCAGTGAGAGAGTGAGAGAGAGCAGGGCAGTGAGAGAGAGCAGGACAGTGAGAGTGAGAGAGAGAAGGGCAGTGAGAAAGAGAGAGAGAGAGCACAGGGCAGTGAGAGAGAGCAGGGCAATGAGAGACAGCAGGGCAGTAAGAGAGAGAGGGCAGGGCAGTGAGAGAGAGAGAGAGAGATAGAGCAGGGCAGTGAGAGAAGACAGAGCAGGGTAGTGAGAAAGAGAGCAGGGCAGTGAGAGAGAGAGAGAGAGCAGGTCAGTGAGAGAGAGAGAGTGTAGGGCAGCGAGAGAGGGAGAGAGAGAGAAGGGCAGTGAGAGAGAGAGAAATCACAGAGTAGTGAGAGAGAGCAGGGCAGTGAGAGAGAGAGCTGTGCAGTGAGAGAGAGAGCAGGGCAGTGAGAGAGAGAGAGAGTGCAGGGCAATGACAGAGAGAGAGCAGGGCAGTGAGAGAGAGAGAGAGGGAGAGAGCGCAGGGCAGTGATAGAGAGAAAGAGAGCAAGGCACTGAGCGAGAGAAAGAGAGCCAGGCAGTGAGAGAGAGAGAGAAAGAGAGGGAGAGAGCAGTGCAGTGAGAGAGAGTGAGCAGGGTGGTGAGAGAGGGATAGAGTGCAGGGTAGTGAGAGAGAGTGAGAGCAGGGCAGTGAATTGGGGAGAGAGAGCAGGGCAGTGAGAGAGAGAGAGAGCAGGGCAAAGAGAGAGAGAGAGAGAGAGAGAGAGAGAGAGAGAAAGAATCAAGGCAGTGAGAGAGAGAGAGAGAGAGAGCCAGACAGCGAGAGAGAGAGAAAGCAGGGCAGTGAGAAAAAGAGAGAGCAGGGCAGTGAGAGAGAGAGAGAGAGAGCAGGGCACTGAGAGAGAGAGAGAGATCTGGGCAGTAAGAGAGACAGCAGGGCAGTGAAAGAGAGAGCAGGGCAATGAGAGAGAGAGACAGCAGGGCAGTGAGACAGAGAGAGAGAGAGAGAGAGAGAGAGAGCAGAGCTGCGAGAGAGAGAGAGAGCGGGGCAGTGAGAGAGTGAGGGAGAGCAGCGCAGTGAGAGAGAGAGAGCGAGAGTGCACAGGGCAGTGAAAGAGAGAGATCAGGGCAATGAGCGAGAGAGAGAGAGCAGGGCAGTGAGAAATAGAGAGCAGGGCAGAGAGAGAGAGATAGCAGGTCAGTTAGAGAGAGAGAGGGCAGTGAGAGAGAGAGAGAGAGAGAGAGAGATCAGGGCAGCGAGACAGAGAGCAGGTCAATGAGATAGTGAGTGAGAGAGAGAGAGCAGGCTCGCAAGAGAGAGAGAGAGCAGGGCAGTGAGAGAGAGAGAGCTGGGCAATCAGAGAGTGAGAAGGGCAGTGAGAGAGAGAGAGAGCATGGCAGTGAGAGAGAGAGAGCAGGGCAGTGAAAGAGAGAGAGCAGGGCAGTGAGAGAGAGGTCAGGGCAGTGAGAGAGAGAGGGCAGGGTAGTGAGAGAGAGAGAGAGAGAGAGCAGGGCTGCGAGAGAGAGAAACAGAGAGCAGGGCAGCGAGAGAGAGAATGAGAGAACAGGGCAGTGAGAGAGAGAGAGCAGGGCAGTGAAAGAGAGCAGGGCAGTGAGAGAGAGGGCAGGGCATTGAGAGAGAGAGAGAGAGAGAGCAGGGCAGCGAGAGAGAGAATGAGAGAGCAGGGCAGTGAGAGAGACAGAGAGAGAGAGTAGGGCAGCGAGAGAGAGAGAGAGAGAGAGAGAAGGGCAATGAGAAAGAGAGAGAGAGCACAAGGTAATGAGAGAGAGCAGGGCAGTGAAAGAGAGAGAGAGCCGCGCAGTGATAGAGAGGGAGCAGGGCTGTGAGAGAGAGAGAGAGAGAGAGAGCAGGGCAGTGAGAGAGAGAGAGAGCAGGGCAGTGAGAGAGAGATAGAGTGAGCGAGCAGGGCAGCGAGAGAGAGAATGAGAGAGCAGGGCAGTGAGAGAGAGAGAGAGAGAGAGTAGGGCAGCGAGAGAGAGAGAGAGAGAGAGCAGCGCAGTGAGAGAGAGCAGGACAGTAAGAGAGAGAGAGAAGGAAAGTGAGAGAGATAGAGAGCAGGGCAGCAAGAGAGAGAGAGAGAGCAGAGCAGTGAGAGAAAGAGAGAGAGAGACCGCAGGGCAGTGAGAGAGAGCAGGGCAATGAGAGACAGCAGGGCAGTAAGAGAGAGAGAGCAGGGCAGTGAGAGAGACAGAGACATCTGGGCAGTAAGAGAGAGAGAGAGCAGGGCAGTGAAAGAGAGAGCAGGGCAATGAGAGAGAGAGACAGCAGGGCAGTGAGACAGAGAGAGAAGAGAGAGAGCAGGGCAGCGAGAGAGAGAGAGAGAGCAGGGCAGTGAGAGAGTGAGAGAGAGCAGCGCAGTGAGAGAGAGAGAGCGAGAGTGCGCAGGGCAGTGAAAAAGAGAGTTCAGGGCAATGAGTGAGAGAGAGAGTGCAGGGCAGTGAGAAATAGAGAGCAGGGCAGTGAGAGAGAGAGAGTAGGGCAATGAGAGAGAGAGAGCAGGGCAGTGAGAGAGAGAGAGTGAGAGAGAGAGAGAGCAGGGCTGCGAGAGAGAGAGAGAGAGAGAGAGAGAGAGAGCGGGGCAGTGAGAGAGTGAGGGAGAGCAGCGCAGTGAGAGAGAGAGAGCGAGAGTGCACAGGGCACTGAAAGAGAGAGATCAGGGCAATGAGCGAGAGAGAGAGAGCAGGGCAGTGAGAAATAGAGAGCAGGGCAGAGAGAGAGAGAGAGCAGGTCAGTTAGAGAGAGAGAGGGCAGTGAGAGAGAGAGAGAGAGAGCAGGGCAGCGAGACAGAGAGCAGGTCAATGAGATAGTGAGTGAGAGAGAGAGAGCAGGCTCGCAAGAGAGAGAGAGAGCAGGGCAGTGAGAGAGAGAGAGCTGGGCAATGAGAGAGTGAGAAGGGCAGTGAGAGAGAGAAAGAGCATGGCAGTGAGAGAGAGAGAGCAGGGCAGTGAAAGAGAGAGAGCAGGGCAGTGAGAGAGAGGTCAGGGCAGTGAGAGAGAGAGGGCAGGGCAGTGAGAGAGAGAGAGAGAGAGAGAGCAGGGCAGCGAGAGAGAGAATGAGAGAACAGGGCAGTGAGAGAGAGAGAGCAGGGCAGTGAAAGAGAGCAGTGCAGTGAGAGAGAGGACAGGGCATTGAGAGAGAGAGAGAGAGAGAGAGCAGGGCAGCGAGAGAGAGAATGAGAGAGCAGGGCAGTGAGAGAGACAGAGAGAGAGTAGGGCAGCGAGAGAGAGAGAGAGAGAGAGAGAGAGAGAAGGGCAGTGAGAAAGAGAGAGAGAGCACATGGTGGTGAGAGAGAGTAGGGCAGCGAGACAGAGAGAGAGAGAGAAGGGCAGTGAGAAAGAGAGAGAGAGCACATGGTAATGAGAGAGAGCAGGGCAGTGAAAGAGAGAGAGAGCCACGCAGTGATAGAGAGAGAGCAGGGCTGTGAGAGAGAGAGAGAGAGAGAGCAGGACAGTGAGAGAGAGAGAGCAGGGCAGTGAAAGAGAGAGAGCAGGGCAGTGTTAGAGAGGTCAGGTCAGCGAGAGAGAGAGGGCAGGGCAGTGAGAGAGAGAGAGAGAGAGCAGGTCTGCGAGAGAGAGCGAGAGAGAGCAGGGCAGCGAGAGAGAGAATGAAGGAACAGTGCAGTGAGAGAGAGAGAGAGCATGGCAGTCAGAGAGAGAGAGCAGGGCAGCGAGAGAGAGAATGAGGGAACAGTGCAGTGAGAGAGAGAGAGAGCATGGCAGTGATAGAGAGAGATCAGGGCTGTGAGAGAGAGAGAGAGAGAGAGCAGGGCAGTGAGAGAGAGAGAGCAGGGCAGTGACAGAGAGATAGAGTGAGCACGCACGGCAGCGAGAGAGAGAATGAGAGAGCAGGGCAGTGAGAGAGAGAGAGAGAGAGTAGGGCAGCGAGAGAGAGAGAGAGAGAGAGAGAGAAGTGCAGTGGGAAAGAGAGAGAAGCACATGGTAATGAGAGAGAGCAGGGCAGTGAGAGAGAAATAGAGAGAAAGCCGGGCAGTGATAGGGAGAGAGCAGGGCTGTGAGAGAGAGTGAGAGAGCAGGGCAGTGAGAGAGAGAATGAGAGAACAGGTAAGTGAGAGAGAGAGCATGGCAGTGAGAGAGAGAGAGAGAGAGAGCAGGGCACTGAGAGAGAGAGAGAGAGAGAGAGAGAGAGAGCAGGGCTGCGAGAGAGAGAGAGAGAGAGAGAGAGAGAGTGGGGCAGTGAGAGAGTGAGGGAGAGCAGCGCAGTGAGAGAGAGAGAGCGAGAGTGCACAGGGCAGTGAAAGAGAGAGATCAGGGCAATGAGCGAGAGAGAGAGAGCAGGGCAGTGAGAAATAGAGAGCAGGGCAGAGAGAGAGAGAGAGCAGGTCAGTTAGAGAGAGAGAGGGCAGTGAGAGAGAGAGAGAGAGAGAGAGATCAGGGCAGCGAGACAGAGAGCAGGTCAATGAGATACTGAGTGAGAGAGAGAGAGCAGGCTCACAAGAGAGAGAGAGAGCAGGGCAGTGAGAGAGAGAGAGTAGGGCAGTGAGAGAGAGAGAGAGAGCGCAGGGCAGTGAGAGAGAGCATGGCAGTGAGAGAGAGAGAGAGAGAGCAGGGCAGCGAGAAAGAAAGCACGGCAGTGAGAGAGAGAGAGAGAGCAGGGCAGTGAGAGAGTGAGAGAGAGCAGGGCAGTGAGAGAGAGCAGGACAGTGAGAGAGAGAGAGAGAAGGGCAGTGAGAAAGAGAGAGAGAGAGCACAGGGCAGTGAGAGAGAGCAGGGCAATGAGAGACAGCAGGGCAGTAAGAGAGAGAGGGCAGGGCAGTGAGAGAGAGAGAGAGAGAGAGAGCAGGGCAGTGAGAGAAGACAGAGCAGGGCAGTGAGAAAGAGAGCAGGACAGTGAGAGAGAGAGAGAGAAGGGCAGTGAGAAAGAGAGAGAGAGAGCACAGGGCAGTGAGAGAGAGCAGGGCAATGAGAGACAGCAGGGCAGTAAGAGAGAGAGAGCAGGTCAGTGAGAGAGTGAGAGAGAGCAGGGCAGTGAGAGAGAGCAGGACAGTGAGAGAGAGAGAGAGAAGGGCAGTGAGAAAGAGAGAGAGAGCACATGGTAATGAGAGAGAGCAGGGCAGTGAAAGAGAGAGAGAGCCACGCAGTGATAGAGAGAGAGCAGGGCTGTGAGAGAGAGAGAGAGAGAGAGCAGGACAGTGAGAGAGAGAGAGCAGGGCAGTGAAAGAGAGAGAGCAGGGCAGTGTTAGAGAGGTCAGGTCAGCGAGAGAGAGAGGGCAGGGCAGTGAGAGAGAGAGAGAGAGAGCAGGTCTGCGAGAGAGAGCGAGAGAGAGCAGGGCAGCGAGAGAGAGAATGAGGGAACAGTGCAGTGAGAGAGAGAGAGAGCATGGCAGTCAGAGAGAGAGAGCAGGGCAGCGAGAGAGAGAATGAGGGAACAGTGCAGTGAGAGAGAGAGCATGGCAGTGATAGAGAGAGATCAGGGCTGTGAGAGAGAGAGAGAGAGAGAGCAGGGCAGTGAGAGAGAGAGAGCAGGGCAGTGACAGAGAGATAGAGTGAGCGAGCAGGGCAGCGAGAGAGAGAATGAGAGAGCAGGGCAGTGAGAGAGAGAGAGAGAGAGCAGGGCTGCGAGAGAGAGAGAGAGAGAGCGGGGCAGTGAGAGAGTGAGGGAGAGCAGCGCAGTGAGAGAGAGAGAGCGAGAGTGCACAGGGCACTGAAAGAGAGAGATCAGGGCAATGAGCGAGAGAGAGAGAGCAGGGCAGTGAGAAATAGAGAGCAGGGCAGAGAGAGAGAGAGAGCAGGTCAGTTAGAGAGAGAGAGGGCAGTGAGAGAGAGAGAGAGAGAGAGCAGGGCAGCGAGACAGAGAGCAGGTCAATGAGATAGTGAGTGAGAGAGAGAGAGCAGGCTCGCAAGAGAGACAGAGAGCAGGGCAGTGAGAGAGAGAGAGCTGGGCAATGAGAGAGTGAGAAGGGCAGTGAGAGAGAGAGAGAGCAGGGCAGTGAGAGAGAGAGAGCAGGGCAGTGAAAGAGAGAGAGCAGGGCAGTGAGAGAGAGGTCAGGGCAGTGAGAGAGAGAGGGCAGGGCAGTGAGAGAGAGAGAGAGAGAGAGAGCAGGGCAGTGAGAGAGAGAATGAGAGAACAGGGCAGTGAGAGAGAGAGAGCAGGGCAGTGAAAGAGAGCAGTGCAGTGAGAGAGAGGACAGGGCATTGAGAGAGAGAGAGAGAGAGAGAGCAGGGCAGCGAGAGAGAGAATGAGAGAGCAGGGCAGTGAGAGAGACAGAGAGAGAGTAGGGCAGCGAGAGAGAGAGAGAGAGAGAGAGAGAGAGAGAAGGGCAGTGAGAAAGAGAGAGAGAGCACATGGTGGTGAGAGAGAGTAGGGCAGCGAGACAGAGAGAGAGAGAGAAGGGCAGTGAGAAAGAGAGAGAGAGCACATGTTAATGAGAGAGAGCAGGGCAGTGAAAGAGAGAGAGAGCAGGGCAGTGAATGAGAGAGAGCAGGGCAGTGTTAGAGAGGTCAGGTCAGCGAGAGAGAGAGGGCAGGGCAGTGAGAGAGAGAGAGAGAGCAGGTCTGCGAGAGAGAGCGAGAGAGAGCAGGGCAGCGAGAGAGAGAATGAGGGAACAGTGCAGTGAGAGAGAGAGAGAGAGAGTAGGGTAGTGAGAGAGAGAGAGAGAGAGAGAGAGAGAGAAGGGCAGTGGGAAAGAGAGAGAAGCACATGGTAATGAGAGAGAGCAGGGCAGTGAGAGAGAAAGAGAGAGAAAGCCGGGCAGTGATAGGGAGAGAGCAGGGCTGTGAGAGAGAGTGAGAGAGCAGGGCAGTGAGAGAGAGAATGAGAGAACAGGTAAGTGAGAGAGAGAGAGAGCATGGCAGTGAGAGAGAGAGAGAGAGAGCAGGGCACTGAGAGAGAGAGAGAGATCTGGGCAGTAAGAGAGACAGCAGGGCAGTGAAAGAGAGAGCAGGGCAATGAGAGAGAGAGACAGCAGGGCAGTGAGACAGAGAGAGAGAGAGAGAGAGAGAGCAGGGCTGCGAGAGAGAGAGAGAGAGAGAGAGAGAGAGTGGGGCAGTGAGAGAGTGAGGGAGAGCAGCGCAGTGAGAGAGAGAGAGCGAGAGTGCACAGGGCAGTGAAAGAGAGAGATCAGGGCAATGAGCGAGAGAGAGAGAGCAGGGCAGTGAGAAATAGAGAGCAGGGCAGAGAGAGAGAGAGAGCAGGTCAGTTAGAGAGAGAGAGGGCAGTGAGAGAGAGAGAGAGAGAGAGAGATCAGGGCAGCGAGACAGAGAGCAGGTCAATGAGATAGTGAGTGAGAGAGAGAGAGCAGGCTCGCAAGAGAGAGAGAGAGCAGGGCAGTGAGAGAGAGAGAGCAGGGCAGTGAGAGAGAGAGAGAGAGCGCAGGGCAGTGAGAGAGAGCATGGCAGTGAGATAGAGAGAGAGAGCAGGGCAGCGAGAAAGAAAGCACGGCAGTGAGAGAGAGAGAGAGAGAGAGAGCAGGGCAGTGAGAGAGTGAGAGAGAGCAGGGCAGTGAGAGAGAGCAGGACAGTGAGAGAGAGAGAGAGAAGGGCAGTGAGAAAGAGAGAGAGAGAGCACAGGGCAGTGAGAGAGAGCAGGGCAATGAGAGACAGCAGGTCAGTAAGAGAGAGAGGGCAGGGCAGTGAGAGAGAGAGAGAGAGAGAGAGCAGGGCAGTGAGAAAAGACAGAGCAGGGCAGTGAGAAAGAGAGCAGGGCAGTGAGAGAGAGAGAGAGAGCAGGTCAGTGAGAGAGAGAGAGTGTAGGGCAGCGAGAGAGGGAGAGAGAGAGAAGGGCAGTGAGAGAGAGAGAAATCACAGAGTAGTGAGAGAGAGCAGGGCAGTGAGAGAGAGAGCTGTGCAGTGAGAGAGAGAGCAGGGCAGTGAGAGAGAGAGAGAGCGCAGGGCAATGACAGAGAGAGAGCAGGGCAGTGAGAGAGAGAGAGAGGGAGAGAGCGCAGGGCAGTGATAGAGAGAAAGAGAGCAAGGCACTGAGCGAGAGAAAGAGAGCCAGGCAGTGAGAGAGAGAGAGAGAAAGAGAGGGAGAGAGCAGTGCAGTGAGAGAGAGTGAGCAGGGTGGTGAGAGAGGGATAGAGTGCAGGGTAGTGAGAGAGAGTGAGAGCAGGGCAGTGAATTGGGGAGAGAGAGCAGGGCAGTGAGAGAGAGAGAGAGCAGGGCAAAGAGAGAGAGAGAGAGAGAGAAAGAATCAAGGCAGTGAGAGAGAGAGAGAGAGAGAGCCAGGCAGCGAGAGAGAGAGAAAGCAGGGCAGTGAGAAAAAGAGAGAGCAGGGCAGTGAGAGAGAGAGAGAGAGAGCAGGGCACTGAGAGAGAGAGAGAGATCTGGGCAGTAAGAGAGACAGCAGGGCAGTGAAAGAGAGAGCAGGGCAATGAGAGAGAGAGACAGCAGGGCAGTGAGACAGAGAGAGAGAGAGAGAGAGAGAGCAGGGCTGCGAGAGAGAGAGAGAGAGAGAGAGAGCGGGGCAGTGAGAGAGTGAGGGAGAGCAGCGCAGTGAGAGAGAGAGAGCGAGAGTGCACAGGACAGTGAAAGAGAGAGATCAGGGCAATGAGCGAGAGAGAGAGAGCAGGGCAGTGAGAAATAGAGAGCAGGGCAGAGAGAGAGAGAGAGCAGGTCAGTTAGAGAGAGAGAGGGCAGTGAGAGAGAGAGAGAGAGAGAGAGAGATCAGGGCAACGAGACAGAGAGCAGGTCAATGAGATAGTGAGTGAGAGAGAGAGAGCAGGCTCGCAAGAGAGAGAGAGAGAGCAGGGCAGTGAGAGAGAGAGAGCTGGGCAATCAGAGAGTGAGAAGGGCAGTGAGAGAGAGAGAGAGCATGGCAGTGAGAGAGAGAGAGCAGGGCAGTGAAAGAGAGAGAGCAGGGCAGTGAAAGAGAGCAGGGCAGTGAGAGAGAGGGCAGGGCATTGAGAGAGAGAGAGAGAGAGAGAGAAGGGCAGTGAGAAAGAGAGGGAGAGCAGAGGGTGGTGAGAGAGAGGAGAGCAGCGAGACAGAGAGAGAAAGAGAAGGGCAGTGAGAAAGAGAGAGAGCCGCTCAGTGATAGAGAGAGAGAGAGCAGGGCTGTGAGAGAGAGAGAGAGCAGGGCAGTGAGAGAGAGAGAGCAGGGCAGTGAGAGAGAGAGAGAGAGAGAGAGCGCAGGGCAGTGAGAGAGAGCAGGGCAGTGAGAGAGAGAGAGAGAGAGCAGGGCAGCGAGAGAGAAAGCACGGCAGTGAGAGAGTGAGAGAGAGAGAGCAGGTCAGTGAGAGAGTGAGAGAGAGCAGGGCAGTGAGAGAGAGCAGGACAGTGAGAGAGAGAGAGAGAAGGGCAGTGAGAAAGAGAGAGAGAGCACATGGTAATGAGAGAGAGCAGGGCAGTGAAAGAGAGAGAGAGCCACGCAGTGATAGAGAGAGAGCAGGGCTGTGAGAGAGAGAGAGAGAGAGAGCAGTACAGTGAGAGAGAGAGAGCAGGGCAGTGAAAGAGAGAGAGCAGGGCAGTGTTAGAGAGGTCAGGTCAGCGAGAGAGAGAGGGCAGGGCAGTGAGAGAGAGAGAGAGAGAGCAGGTCTGCGAGAGAGAGCGAGAGAGAGCAGGGCAGCGAGAGAGAGAATGAGGGAACAGTGCAGTGAGAGAGAGAGAGAGCATGGCAGTCAGAGAGAGAGAGCAGGGCAGCGAGAGAGAGAATGAGGGAACAGTGCAGTGAGAGAGAGAGAGAGCATGGCAGTGATAGAGAGAGATCAGGGCTGTGAGAGAGAGAGAGAGAGAGAGCAGGGCAGTGAGAGAGAGAGAGCAGGGCAGTGACAGAGAGATAGAGTGAGCGAGCAGGGCAGCGAGAGAGAGAATGAGAGAGCAGGGCAGTGAGAGAGAGAGAGAGAGAGCAGGGCTGCGAGAGAGAGAGAGAGAGAGAGAGAGAGAGAGAGAGTGGGGCAGTGAGAGAGTGAGGGAGAGCAGCGCAGTTTGAGAGAGAGAGCGAGAGTGCACAGGGCACTGAAAGAGAGAGATCAGGGCAATGAGCGAGAGAGAGAGAGCAGGGCAGTGAGAAATAGAGAGCAGGGCAGAGAGAGAGAGAGAGCAGGTCAGTTAGAGAGAGAGAGGGCAGTGAGAGAGAGAGAGAGAGAGAGAGCAGGGCAGCGAGACAGAGAGCAGGTCAATGAGATAGTGACTGAGAGAGAGAGAGCAGGCTCGCAAGAGAGAGAGAGAGCAGGGCTGTGAGAGAGAGAGAGAGCAGGGCAGTGAGAGAGAGAGAGCAGGGCAGTGAGAGAGAGAGAGAGAGAGCGCAGGGCAGTGAGAGAGAGCAGGGCAGTGAGAGAGAGAGAGAGAGAGCAGGGCAGCGGGAGAGAAAGCACGGCAGTGAGAGAGAGAGAGAGAGAGAGCAGGTCAGTGAGAGAGTGAGAGAGAGCAGGGCAGTGAGAGAGAGCAGGACAGTGAGAGAGAGAGAGAGAAGGGCAGTGAGAAAGAGAGAGAGAGCACATGGTAATGAGAGAGAGCAGGGCAGTGAAAGAGAGAGTGAGCCACGCAGTGATAGAGAGAGAGCAGGGCTGTGAGAGAGAGAGAGAGAGAGAGCAGGACAGTGAGAGAGAGAGAGCAGGGCAGTGAAAGAGAGAGAGCAGGGCAGTGTTAGAGAGGTCAGGTCAGCGAGAGAGAGAGGGCAGGGCAGTGAGAGAGAGAGAGAGAGAGCAGGTCTGCGAGAGAGAGCGAGAGAGAGCAGGGCAGCGAGAGAGAGAATGAGGGAACAGTGCAGTGAGAGAGAGAGAGAGCATGGCAGTCAGAGAGAGAGAGCAGGGCAGCGAGAGAGAGAATGAGGGAACAGTGCAGTGAGAGAGAGAGAGAGCATGGCAGTGATAGAGAGAGATCAGGGCTGTGAGAGAGAGAGAGAGAGAGAGCAGGGCAGTGAGAGAGAGAGAGCAGGGCAGTGACAGAGAGATAGAGTGAGCGAGCAGGGCAGCGAGAGAGAGAATGAGAGAGCAGGGCAGTGAGAGAGAGAGAGAGAGAGTAGGGCAGCGAGAGAGAGAGAGAGAGAGAGAGAGAGAAGGGCAGTGGGAAAGAGAGAGAAGCACATGGTAATGAGAGAGAGCAGGGCAGTGAGAGAGAAAGAGAGAGAAAGCCGGGCAGTGATAGGGAGAGAGCAGGGCTGTGAGAGAGAGTGAGAGAGCAGGGCAGTGAGAGAGAGAATGAGAGAACAGGTAAGTGAGAGAGAGAGAGAGAGCATGGCAGTGAGAGAGAGAGAGAGAGAGCAGGGCACTGAGAGAGAGAGAGAGATCTGGGCAGTAAGAGAGACAGCAGGGCAGTGAAAGAGAGAGCAGGGCAATGAGAGAGAGAGACAGCAGGGCAGTGAGACAGAGAGAGAGAGAGAGAGAAAAGGGCAGTGAGAAAGAGAGGGAGAGCACAGGGTGGTGAGAGAGAGGAGAGCAGCGAGACAGAGAGAGAAAGAGAAGGGCAGTGAGAAAGAGAGAGAGCCGCGCAGTGATAGAGAGAGAGAGAGCAGGGCTGTGAGAGAGAGAGAGAGCAGGGCAGTGAGAGAGCGAGAGCAGGGCAGTGAGAGAGAGAGAGAGAGAGAGAGCGCAGGGCAGTGAGAGAGAGCAGGGCAGTGAGAGAGAGAGAGAGAGAGCAGGGCAGCGAGAGACAAAGCACGGCAGTGAGAGAGAGAGAGAGAGAGAGCAGGTCAGTGAGAGAGTGAGGGAGAGCAGGGCAGTGAGAGAGAGCAGGACAGTGAGAGAGAGAGAGAGAAGGGCAGTGAGAAAGAGAGAGAGAGCACATGGTAATGAGAGAGAGCAGGGCAGTGAAAGAGAGAGAGAGCCACGCAGTGATAGAGAGAGAGCAGGGCTGTGAGAGAGAGAGAGAGAGAGAGCAGGACAGTGAGAGAGAGAGAGCAGGGCAGTGAAAGAGAGAGAGCAGGGCAGTGTTAGAGAGGACAGGTCAGCGAGAGAGAGAGGGCAGGGCAGTGAGAGAGAGAGAGAGAGAGCAGGTCTGCGAGAGAGAGCGAGAGAGAGCAGGGCAGCGAGAGAGAGAATGAGGGAACAGTGCAGTGAGAGAGAGAGAGAGCATGGCAGTCAGAGAGAGAGAGCAGGGCAGCGAGAGAGAGAATGAGGGAACAGTGCAGTGAGAGAGAGAGAGAGCATGGCAGTGATAGAGAGAGATCAGGGCTGTGAGAGAGAGAGAGAGAGAGAGCAGGGCAGTGACAGAGAGAGAGCAGGGCAGTGACAGAGAGATAGAGTGAGCGAGCAGGGCAGCGAGAGAGAGAATGAGAGAGCAGGGCAGTGAGAGAGAGAGAGAGAGAGCAGGGCTGCGAGAGAGAGAGAGAGAGAGAGAGAGAGAGCGGGGCAGTGAGAGAGTGAGGGAGAGCAGCGCAGTGAGAGAGAGAGAGCGAGAGTGCACAGGGCACTGAAAGAGAGAGATCAGGGCAATGAGCGAGAGAGAGAGAGCAGGGCAGTGAGAAATAGAGAAGAGGGCAGAGAGAGAGAGAGAGCAGGTCAGTTAGAGAGAGAGAGGGCAGTGAGAGAGAGAGAGAGAGAGAGAGCAGGGCAGCGAGACAGAGAGCAGGTCAATGAGATAGTGAGTGAGAGAGAGAGAGCAGGCTCGCAAGAGAGAGAGAGAGCAGGGCTGTGAGAGAGAGAGAGAGCAGGGCAGTGAGAGAGAGAGAGCAGGGCAGTGAGAGAGAGAGAGAGAGAGAGAGCGCAGGGCAGTGAGAGAGAGCAGGGCAGTGAGAGAGAGAGAGAGAGAGCAGGGCAGCGGGAGAGAAAGCACGGCAGTGAGAGAGAGAGAGAGAGAGAGCAGGTCAGTGAGAGAGTGAGAGAGAGCAGGGCAGTGAGAGAGAGCAGGACAGTGAGAGAGAGAGAGAGAAGGGCAGTGAGAAAGACAGAGAGAGCACATGGTAATGAGAGAGAGCAGGGCAGTGAAAGAGAGAGAGAGCCACGCAGTGATAGAGAGAGAGCAGGGCTGTGAGAGAGAGAGAGAGAGAGAGCAGGACAGTGAGAGAGAGAGAGCAGGGCAGTGAAAGAGAGAGCAGGGCAGTGTTAGAGAGGTCAGGTCAGCGAGAGAGAGAGGGCAGGGCAGTGAGAGAGAGAGAGAGAGAGCAGGTCTGCGAGAGAGAGCGAGAGAGAGCAGGGCAGCGAGAGAGAGAATGAGGGAACAGTGCAGTGAGAGAGAGAGAGAGCATGGCAGTCAGAGAGAGAGAGCAGGGCAGCGAGAGAGAGAATGAGGGAACAGTGCAGTGAGAGAGAGAGAGAGCATGGCAGTGATAGAGAGAGATCAGGGCTGTGAGAGAGAGAGAGAGAGAGAGCAGGGCAGTGAGAGAGAGAGAGCAGGGCAGTGACAGAGAGATAGAGTGAGCGAGCAGGGCAGCGAGAGAGAGAATGAGAGAGCAGGGCAGTGAGAGA
Organism: Carcharodon carcharias; assembly: GCF_017639515.1. NCBI lineage: Eukaryota > Metazoa > Chordata > Chondrichthyes > Lamniformes > Lamnidae > Carcharodon > Carcharodon carcharias. The sequence continues at coordinate 63,340,418 of NC_054479.1, forward strand.
GAGAGAGAGAGAGTAGGGCAGCGAGAGAGAGAGAGAGAGAGAGAGAAGGGCAGTGGGAAAGAGAGAGAAGCACATGGTAATGAGAGAGAGCAGGGCTGTGAGAGAGAGTGAGAGAGCAGGGCAGTGAGAGAGAGAATGAGAGAACAGGTAAGTGAGAGAGAGAGAGAGCATGGCAGTGAGAGAGAGAGAGAGAGAGCAGGGCACTGAGAGAGAGAGAGAGATCTGGGCAGTAAGAGAGACAGCAGGGCAGTGAAAGAGAGAGCAGGGCAATGAGAGAGAGAGACAGCAGGGCAGTGAGACAGAGAGAGAGAGAGAGAGAGAGAGCAGGGCTGCGAGAGAGAGAGAGAGAGAGAGAGAGAGTGGGGCAGTGAGAGAGTGAGGGAGAGCAGCGCAGTGAGAGAGAGAGAGCAAGAGTGCACAGGGCAGTGAAAGAGAGAGATCAGGGCAATGAGCGAGAGAGAGAGAGCAGGGCAGTGAGAAATAGAGAGCAGGGCAGAGAGAGAGAGAGAGCAGGTCAGTTAGAGAGAGAGAGGGCAGTGAGAGAGAGAGAGAGAGAGAGAGATCAGGGCAGCGAGACAGAGAGCAGGTCAATGAGATAGTGAGTGAGAGAGAGAGAGCAGGCTCGCAAGAGAGAGAGAGAGCAGGGCAGTGAGAGAGAGAGAGCAGGGCAGTGAGAGAGAGAGAGAGAGAGCAGGGCAGTGAGAGAGAGCAGGACAGTGAGAGAGAGAGAGAAGGGCAGTGAGAAAGAGAGAGAGAGAGCACAGGGCAGTGAAAGAGAGCAGGGCAATGAGAGACAGCAGGGCAGTAAGAGAGAGAGGGCAGGGCAGTGAGAGAGAGAGAGAGAGAGAGAGCAGGGCAGTGAGAGAAGACAGAGCAGGGCAGTGAGAAAGAGAGCAGGGCAGTGAGAGAGAGAGAGAGAGCAGGTCAGTGAGAGAGAGAGAGTGTAGGGCAGCGAGAGAGGGAGAGAGAGAGAAGGGCAGTGAGAGAGAGAGAAATCACAGAGTAGTGAGAGAGAGCAGGGCAGTGAGAGAGAGAGCTGTGCAGTGAGAGAGAGGTCAGGTCAGCGAGAGAGAGAGGGCAGGGCAGTGAGAGAGAGAGAGAGAGAGCAGGTCTGCGAGAGAGAGCGAGAGAGAGCAGGGCAGCGAGAGAGAGAATGAGGGAACAGTGCAGTGAGAGAGAGAGAGAGCATGGCAGTCAGAGACAGAGAGCAGGGCAGCGAGAGAGAGAATGAGGGAACAGTGCAGTGAGAGAGAGAGAGAGCATGGCAGTGATAGAGAGAGATCAGGGCTGTGAGAGAGAGAGAGAGAGAGAGCAGGGCAGTGACAGAGAGAGAGCAGGGCAGTGACAGAGAGATAGAGTGAGCGAGCAGGGCAGCGAGAGAGAGAATGAGAGAGCAGGGCAGTGAGAGAGAGAGAGAGAGAGCAGGGCTGTGAGAGAGAGAGAGAGAGAGAGAGAGAGAGAGAGCGGGGCAGTGAGAGAGTGAGGGAGAGCAGCGCAGTGAGAGAGAGAGAGCGAGAGTGCACAGGGCACTGAAAGAGAGAGATCAGGGCAATGAGCGAGAGAGAGAGAGCAGGGCAGTGAGAAATAGAGAGCAGGGCAGAGAGAGAGAGAGAGCAGGTCAGTTAGAGAGAGAGAGGGCAGTGAGAGAGAGAGAGAGAGAGCAGGGCAGCGAGACAGAGAGCAGGTCAATGAGATAGTGAGTGAGAGAGAGAGAGCAGGCTCGCAAGAGAGAGAGAGAGCAGGGCTGTGAGAGAGAGAGAGAGCAGGGCAGTGAGAGAGAGAGAGCAGGGCAGTGAGAGAGAGAGAGTGAGAGAGAGCGCAGGGCAGTGAGAGAGAGCAGGGCAGTGAGAGAGAGAGAGAGAGAGCAGAGCGGCGGGAGAGAAAGCACGGCAGTGAGAGAGAGAGAGAGAGAGAGCAGGTCAGTGAGAGAGTGAGAGAGAGCAGGGCAGTGAGAGAGAGCAGGACAGTGAGAGAGAGAGAGAGAAGGGCAGTGAGAAAGAGAGAGAGAGCACATGGTAATGAGAGAGAGCAGGGCAGTGAAAGAGAGAGAGAGCCACGCAGTGATAGAGAGAGAGCAGGGCTGTGAGAGAGAGAGAGAGAGAGAGCAGGACAGTGAGAGAGAGAGAGCAGGGCAGTGAAAGAGAGAGAGCAGGGCAGTGTTAGAGAGGTCAGGTCAGCGAGAGAGAGAGGGCAGGGCAGTGAGAGAGAGAGAGAGAGAGCAGGTCTGCGAGAGAGAGCGAGAGAGAGCAGGGCAGCGAGAGAGAGAATGAGGGAACAGTGCAGTGAGAGAGAGAGAGAGCATGGCAGTCAGCGAGAGAGAGCAGGGCAGCGAGAGAGAGAATGAGGGAACAGTGCAGTGAGAGAGAGAGAGAGCATGGCAGTGATAGAGAGAGATCAGGGCTGTGAGAGAGAGAGAGAGAGAGAGCAGGGCAGTGACAGAGAGAGAGCAGGGCAGTGACAGAGAGATAGAGTGAGCGAGCAGGGCAGCGAGAGAGAGAATGAGAGAGCAGGGCAGTGAGAGAGAGAGAGAGAGAGTAGGGCAGCGAGAGAGAGAGAGAGAGAGAGAGAGAGAAGGGCAGTGGGAAAGAGAGAGAAGCACATGGTAATGAGAGAGAGCAGGGCAGTGAGAGAGAAAGAGAGAGAAAGCCGGGCAGTGATAGGGAGAGAGCAGGGCTGTGAGAGAGAGTGAGAGAGCAGGGCAGTGAGAGAGAGAATGAGAGAACAGGTAAGTGAGAGAGAGAGAGAGAGCATGGCAGTGAGAGAGAGAGAGAGAGAGCAGGGCACTGAGAGAGAGAGAGAGATCTGGGCAGTAAGAGAGACAGCAGGGCAGTGAAAGAGAGAGCAGGGCAATGAGAGAGAGAGACAGCAGGGCAGTGAGACAGAGAGAGAGAGAGAGAGAGAGAGCAGGGCTGCGAGAGAGAGAGAGAGAGAGAGAGAGTGGGGCAGTGAGAGAGTGAGGGAGAGCAGCGCAGTGAGAGAGAGAGAGCGAGAGTTCACAGGGCAGTGAAAGAGAGAGATCAGGGCAATGAGCGAGAGAGAGAGAGCAGGGCAGTGAGAAATAGAGAGCAGGGCAGAGAGAGAGAGAGAGCAGGTCAGTTAGAGAGAGAGAGGGCAGTGAGAGAGAGAGAGAGAGAGAGATCAGGGCAGCGAGACAGAGAGCAGGTCAATGAGATAGTGAGTGAGAGAGAGAGAGCAGGCTCGCAAGAGAGAGAGAGAGCAGGGCAGTGAGAGAGAGAGAGCAGGGCAGTGAGAGAGAGAGAGAGAGAGCAGGGCAGTGAGAGAGAGCAGGACAGTGAGAGAGAGAGAGAGAAGGGCAATGAGAAAGAGAGAGAGAGAGCACAGGGCAGTGAGAGAGAGCAGGGCAATGAGAGACAGCAGGGCAGTAAGAGAGAGAGGGCAGGGCAGTGAGAGAGAGAGAGAGAGAGAGAGCAGGGCAGTGAGAGAAGACAGAGCAGGGCAGTGAGAAAGAGAGCAGGGCAGTGAGAGAGAGAGAGAGAGCAGGTCAGTGAGAGAGAGAGAGTGTAGGGCAGCGAGAGAGGGAGAGAGAGAGAAGGGCAGTGAGAGAGAGAGAAATCACAGAGTAGTGAGAGAGAGCAGGGCAGTGAGAGAGAGAGCTGTGCAGTGAGAGAGAGAGCAGGGCAGTGAGAGAGAGAGAGAGCGCAGGGCAATGACAGAGAGAGAGCAGGGCAGTGAGAGAGAGAGAGAGGGAGAGAGCGCAGGGCAGTGATAGAGAGAAAGAGAGCAAGGCACTGAGCGAGAGAAAGAGAGCCAGGCAGTGAGAGAGAGAGAGAGAAAGAGAGGGAGAGAGCAGTGCAGTGAGAGAGAGTGAGCAGGGTGGTGAGAGAGGGATAGAGTGCAGGGTAGTGAGAGAGAGTGAGAGCAGGGCAGTGAATTGGGGAGAGAGAGCAGGGCAGTGAGAGAGAGAGAGAGCAGGGCAAAGAGAGAGAGAGAGAGAGAGAGAAAGAATCAAGGCAGTGAGAGAGAGAGAGAGAGAGAGCCAGACAGCGAGAGAGAGAGAAAGCAGGGCAGTGAGAAAAAGAGAGAGCAGGGCAGTGAGAGAGAGAGAGAGAGAGCAGGGCACTGAGAGAGAGAGAGAGATCTGGGCAGTAAGAGAGACAGCAGGGCAGTGAAAGAGAGAGCAGGGCAATGAGAGAGAGAGACAGCAGGGCAGTGAGACAGAGAGAGAGAGAGAGAGAGAGAGAGCAGGGCTGTGAGAGAGAGAGAGAGAGAGAGAGAGAGAGTGGGGCAGTGAGAGAGTGAGGGAGAGCAGCGCAGTGAGAGAGAGAGAGCGAGAGTTCACAGGGCAGTGAAAGAGAGAGATCAGGGCAATGAGCGAGAGAGAGAGAGCAGGACAGTGAGAAATAGAGAGCAGGGCAGAGAGAGAGAGAGAGCAGGTCAGTTAGAGAGAGAGAGGGCAGTGAGAGAGAGAGAGAGAGAGAGATCAGGGCAGCGAGACAGAGAGCAGGTCAATGAGATAGTGAGTGAGAGAGAGAGAGCAGGCTCGCAAGAGAGAGAGAGAGCAGGGCAGTGAGAGAGAGAGAGCAGGGCAGTGAGAGAGAGAGAGAGAGAGCAGGGCAGTGAGAGAGAGCAGGACAGTGAGAGAGAGAGAGAGAAGGGCAATGAGAAAGAGAGAGAGAGAGCACAGGGCAGTGAGAGAGAGCAGGGCAATGAGAGACAGCAGGGCAGTAAGAGAGAGAGGGCAGGGCAGTGAGAGAGAGAGAGAGAGAGAGAGCAGGGCAGTGAGAGAAGACAGAGCAGGGCAGTGAGAAAGAGAGCAGGGCAGTGAGAGAGAGAGAGAGAGCAGGTCAGTGAGAGAGAGAGAGTGTAGGGCAGCGAGAGAGGGAGAGAGAGAGAAGGGCAGTGAGAGAGAGAGAAATCACAGAGTAGTGAGAGAGAGCAGGGCAGTGAGAGAGAGAGCTGTGCAGTGAGAGAGAGAGCTGGGCAGTGAGAGAGAGAGAGAGCGCAGGGCAATGACAGAGAGAGAGCAGGGCAGTGAGAGAGAGAGAGAGGGAGAGAGCGCAGGGCAGTGATAGAGAGAAAGAGAGCAAGGCACTGAGCGAGAGAAAGAGAGCCAGGCAGTGAGAGAGAGAGAGAGAAAGAGAGGGAGAGAGCAGTGCAGTGAGAGAGAGTGAGCAGGGTGGTGAGAGAGGGATAGAGTGCAGGGTAGTGAGAGAGAGTGAGAGCAGGGCAGTGAATTGGGGAGAGAGAGCAGGGCAGTGAGAGAGAGAGAGAGCAGGGCAAAGAGAGAGAGAGAGAGAGAGAGAAAGAATCAAGGCAGTGAGAGAGAGAGAGAGAGAGAGCCAGACAGCGAGAGAGAGAGAAAGCAGGGCAGTGAGAAAAAGAGAGAGCAGGGCAGTGAGAGAGAGAGAGAGAGAGCAGGGCACTGAGAGAGAGAGAGAGATCTGGGCAGTAAGAGAGACAGCAGGGCAGTGAAAGAGAGAGCAGGGCAATGAGAGAGAGAGACAGCAGGGCAGTGAGACAGAGAGAGAGAGAGAGAGAGAGAGCAGGGCTGTGAGAGAGAGAGAGAGAGAGAGAGAGAGAGTGGGGCAGTGAGAGAGTGAGGGAGAGCAGCGCAGTGAGAGAGAGAGAGCGAGAGTGCACAGGGCAGTGAAAGAGAGAGATCAGGGCAATGAGCGAGAGAGAGAGAGCTGGGCAGTGAGAAATAGAGAGCAGGGCAGAGAGAGAGAGAGAGCAGGTCAGTTAGAGAGAGAGAGGGCAGTGAGAGAGAGAGAGAGAGAGAGAGATCAGGGCAGCGAGACAGAGAGCAGGTCAATGAGATAGTGAGTGAGAGAGAGAGAGCAGGCTCGCAAGAGAGAGAGAGAGCAGGGCAGTGAGAGAGAGAGAGCTGGGCAATGAGAGAGTGAGAAGGGCAGTGAGAGAGAGAGAGAGCATGGCAGTGAGAGAGAGAGAGCAGGGCAGTGAAAGAGAGAGAGCAGGGCAGTGAAAGAGAGCAGGGCAGTGAGAGAGAGGGCAGGGCATTGAGAGAGAGAGAGAGAGAGAGAGAAGGGCAGTGAGAAAGAGAGGGAGAGCACAGGGTGGTGAGAGAGAGGAGAGCAGCGAGACAGAGAGAGAAAGAGAAGGGCAGTGAGAAAGAGAGAGAGCCGCGCAGTGATAGAGAGAGAGAGAGCAGGGCTGTGAGAGAGAGAGAGAGAGAGAGAGCACAGGGCAGTGAGAGAGAGCAGGGCAGTGAGAGAGAGAGAGAGAGAGAGCAGGGCAGCGAGAGAGAAAGCACGGCAGTGAGAGAGAGAGAGAGAGAGAGAGCAGGTCAGTGAGAGAGTGAGAGAGAGCAGGGCAGTGAGAGAGAGCAGGACAGTGAGAGAGAGAGAGAGAAGGGCAGTGAGAAAGAGAGAGAGAGAGCACAGGGCAGTGAGAGAGAGCAGGGCAATGAGAGACTGCAGGGCAGTAAGAGAGAGAGGGCAGGGCAGTGAGAGAGAGAGAGAGAGAGAGAGCAGGGCAGTGAGAGAAGACAGAGCAGGGCAGTGAGAAAGAGAGAAGGGCAGCGAGAGAGAGAATGAGGGAACAGTGCAGTGAGAGAGAGAGAGAGCATGGCAGTGATAGAGAGAGATCAGGGCTGTGAGAGAGAGAGAGAGAGAGAGCAGGGCAGTGAGAGAGAGAGAGCAGGGCAGTGAGAGAGAGAATGAGAGAGCAGGGCAGTGAGAGAGAGAGAGAGAGTAGGGCAGCGAGAGAGAGAGAGAGAGAGAGAGAGAAGGGCAGTGAGAAAGAGAGAGAAGCACATGGTAATGAGAGAGAGCAGGGCAGTGAGAGAGAAAGAGAGAGAAAGCCGGGCAGTGATAGGGAGAGAGCAGGGCTATGAGAGAGAGTGAGAGAGCAGGGCAGTGAGAGAGAGAATGAGAGAACAGGTAAGTGAGAGAGAGAGAGAGCATGGCAGTGAGAGAGAGAGAGGAGGGCAGTGAGAGAGAGGTCAGGGCAGTGAGAGAGAGAGAGCAGGGCAGTGAGAGAGAGAGAGCAGGGCAGTGAGAGAGAGAGAGAGAGAGCAGGGCTGCGAGACAGAGAGACAGAGAGCAGGGCAGCGAGAGAGAGAATGAGAGAACAGGGCAGTGAGAGAGAGAGAGCAGGGCAGTGAAAGAGAGAGAGCAGGGCAGTGAGAGAGAGTGCAGGGCAGTGAGAGAGAGAGAGAGAGCAGGGCAGCGAGAGAGAGAATGAGAGAGCAGGGCAGTGAGATAGAGAGAGAGAGTAGGGCAGCAAGAGAGAGAGAGAGAGAGAGAGAGAGAGAGAAGGGCAGTGAGAAAGAGAGGGAGAGCACAGGGTGGTGAGAGAGAGGAGAGCAGCGAGACAGAGAGAGAAAGAGAAGGGCAGTGAGAAAGAGAGAGAGCCGCGCAGTGATAGAGAGAGAGAGAGCAGGGCTGTGAGAGAGAGAGAGAGCAGGGCAGTGAGAGAGAGAGAGCAGGGCAGTGAGAGAGAGAGAGAGAGAGAGAGCGCAGGGCAGTGAGAGAGAGCATGGCAGTGAGAGAGAGAGAGAGAGAGCAGGGCAGCGAGAAAGAAAGCACGGCAGTGAGAGAGAGAGAGAGAGAGAGCAGGGCAGTGAGAGAGTGAGAGAGAGAGCAGGGCAGCGAGAGAGAAAGCACGGCAGTGAGAGAGAGGGAGAGAGAGAGCAGGTCAGTGAGAGAGTGAGAGCGAGCAGGGCAGTGAGAGAGAGCAGGACAGTGAGAGAGAGAGAGAGAAGGGCAGTGAGAAAGAGAGAGAGAGAGCACAGGGCAGTGAGAGAGAGCAGGGCAATGAGAGACAGCAGGGCAGTAAGAGAGAGAGGGCAGGGCAGTGAGAGAGAGAGAGAGAGAGAGAGAGCAGGGCAGTGAGAGAAGACAGAGCAGGGCAGTGAGAAAGAGAGCAGGGCAGTGAGAGAGAGAGAGAGAGCAGGTCAGTGAGAGAGAGAGAGTGTAGGGCAGCGAGAGAGGGAGAGAGAGAGAAGGGCAGTGAGAGAGAGAGAAATCACAGAATAGTGAGAGAGAGCAGGGCAGTGAGAGAGAGAGCTGTGCAGTGAGAGAGAGAGCTGGGCAGTGAGAGAGAGAGAGAGCGCAGGGCAATGACAGAGAGAGAGCAGGGCAGTGAGAGAGAGAGAGAGGGAGAGAGCGCAGGGCAGTGATAGAGAGAAAGAGAGCAAGGCACTGAGCGAGAGAAAGAGAGCCAGGCAGTGAGAGAGAGAGAGAGAAAGAGAGGGAGAGAGCAGTGCAGTGAGAGAGAGTGAGCAGGGTGGTGAGAGAGGGATAGAGTGCAGGGTAGTGAGAGAGAGTGAGAGCAGGGCAGTGAATTGGGGAGAGAGAGCAGGGCAGTGAGAGAGAGAGAGAGCAGGGCAAAGAGAGAGAGAGAGAGAGAGAAAGAATCAAGGCAGTGAGAGAGAGAGAGAGAGAGAGCCAGGCAGCGAGAGAGAGAGAAAGCAGGGCAGTGAGAAAAAGAGAGAGCAGGGCAGTGAGAGAGAGAGAGAGAGAGCAGGGCACTGAGAGAGAGAGAGAGATCTGGGCAGTAAGAGAGACAGCAGGGCAGTGAAAGAGAGAGCAGGGCAATGAGAGAGAGAGACAGCAGGGCAGTGAGACAGAGAGAGAGAGAGAGAGAGAGAGCAGGGCTGCGAGAGAGAGAGAGAGAGAGAGAGAGAGAGAGTGGGGCAGTGAGAGAGTGAGGGAGAGCAGCGCAGTGAGAGAGAGAGAGCGAGAGTGCACAGGGCAGTGAAAGAGAGAGATCAGGGCAATGAGCGAGAGAGAGAGAGCAGGGCAGTGAGAAATAGAGAGCAGGGCAGAGAGAGAGAGAGAGCAGGTCAGTTAGAGAGAGAGAGGGCAGAGAGAGAGAGAGAGAGAGAGATCAGGGCAGCGAGACAGAGAGCAGGTCAATGAGATAGTGAGTGAGAGAGAGAGAGCAGGCTCGCAAGAGAGAGAGAGAGCAGGGCAGTGAGAGAGAGAGAGCTGGGCAATGAGAGAGTGAGAAGGGCAGTGAGAGAGAGAGAGAGCATGGCAGTGAGAGAGAGAGAGCAGGGCAGTGAAAGAGAGGGAGCAGGGCAGTGAAAGAGAGCAGGGCAGTGAGAGAGAGGGCAGGGCATTGAGAGAGAGAGAGAGAGAGAGAGAAGGGCAGTGAGAAAGAGAGGGAGAGCACAGGGTGGTGAGAGAGAGGAGAGCAGCGAGACAGAGAGAGAAAGAGAAGGGCAGTGAGAAAGAGAGTGAGCCGCGCAGTGATAGAGAGAGAGAGAGCAGGGCTGTGAGAGAGAGAGAGAGCAGGGCAGTGAGAGAGAGAGAGCAGGGCAGTGAGAGAGAGAGAGAGAGAGAGCACAGGGCAGTGAGAGAGAGCAGGGCAGTGAGAGAGAGAGAGAGAGAGCAGGGCAGTGAGAGAGAAAGCACGGCAGTGAGAGAGAGAGAGAGAGAGAGCAGGTCAGTGAGAGAGTGAGAGAGAGCAGGGCAGTGAGAGAGAGCAGGACAGTGAGAGAGAGAGAGAGAGAAGGGCAGTGAGAAAGAGAGAGAGAGAGCACAGGGCAGTGAGAGAGAGCAGGGCAATGAGAGACAGCAGGGCAGTAAGAGAGAGAGGGCAGGGCAGTGAGAGAGAGAGAGAGAGAGAGAGCAGGGCAGTGAGAGAAGACAGAGCAGGGCAGTGAGAAAGAGAGAAGGGCAGCGAGAGAGAGAATGAGGGAACAGTGCAGTGAGAGAGAGAGAGAGCATGGCAGTGATAGAGAGAGATCAGGGCTGTGAGAGAGAGAGAGAGAGAGAGAGCAGGGCAGTGAGAGAGAGAGAGCAGGGCAGTGAGAGAGAGAATGAGAGAGCAGGGCAGTGAGAGAGAGAGAGAGAGAGTAGGGCAGCGAGAGAGAGAGAAGGGCAGTGAGAAAGAGAGAGAAGCACATGGTAATGAGAGAGAGCAGGGCAGTGAGAGAGAAAGAGAGAGAAAGCCGGGCAGTGATAGGGAGAGAGCAGGGCTGTGAGAGAGAGTGAGAGAGCAGGGCAGTGAGAAAGAGAATGAGAGAACAGGTAAGTGAGAGAGAGAGAGAGCATGGCAGTGAGAGAGAGAGAGGAGGGCAGTGAGAGAGAGGTCATAGCAGTGAGAGAGTGAGAGCAGGGCAGTGAGAGTGAGAGAGAGAGAGCAGGGCTGCGAGACAGAGAGACAGAGAGCAGGGCAGCGAGAGACAGAATGAGAGAACAGGGCAGTGAGAGAGAGTGCAGGGCAGTGAGAGAGAGAGAGAGAGCAGGGCAGCGAGAGAGAGAATGAGAGAGCAGGGCAGTGAGATAGAGAGAGAGAGTAGGGCAGCAAGAGAGAGAGAGAGAGAGAGAGAGAGAAGGGCAGTGAGAAAGAGAGGGAGAGCACAGGGTGTTGAGAGAGAGGAGAGCAGCGAGACAGAGAGAGAAAGAGAAGGGCAGTGAGAAAGAGAGAGAGCCGCGCAGTGATAGAGAGAGAGAGAGCAGGGCTGTGAGAGAGAGAGAGAGCAGGGCAGTGAGAGAGAGAGAGCAGGGCAGTGAGAGAGAGAGAGAGAGAGAGAGCGCAGGGCAGTGAGAGAGAGCAGGGCAGTGAGAGAGAGAGAGAGAGAGAGCAGGGCAGCGAGAAAGAAAGCACGGCAGTGAGAGAGAGAGAGAGAGAGAGCAGGGCAGTGAGAGAGTGAGAGAGAGCAGGGCAGTGAGAGAGAGCAGGACAGTGAGAGAGAGAGAGAGTAGGGCAGTGAGAAAGAGAGAGAGAGTGCACAGGGCAGTGAGAGAGAGCAGGGCAATGAGAGACAGCAGGGCAGTAAGAGAGAGAGGGCAGGGCAGTGAGAGAGAGAGAGAGAGAGAGAGCAGGGCAGTGAGAGAAGACAGAGCAGGGCAGTGAGAAAGAGAGCAGGGCAGTGAGACAGAGAGAGAGAGAGAGAGAGAGCAGGGCTGCGAGAGAGAGAGAGAGAGAGAGAGAGCGGGGCAGTGAGAGAGTGAGGGAGAGCAGCGCAGTGAGAGAGAGAGAGCGAGAGTGCACAGGGCAGTGAAAGAGAGAGATCAGGGCAATGAGCGAGAGAGAGAGAGCAGGGCAGTGAGAAATAGAGAGCAGGGCAGAGAGAGAGAGAGAGAGAGCAGGTCAGTTAGAGAGAGAGAGGGCAGTGAGAGAGAGAGAGAGAGAGAGAGATCAGGGCAGCGAGACAGAGAGCAGGTCAATGAGATAGTGAGTGAGAGAGAGAGAGCAGGCTCGCAAGAGAGAGAGAGAGCAGGGCAGTGAGAGAGAGAGAGCTGGGCAATCAGAGAGTGAGAAGGGCAGTGAGAGAGAGAGAGAGCATGGCAGTGAGAGAGAGAGAGCAGGGCAGTGAAAGAGATAGAGCAGGGCAGTGAGAGAGAGATCAGGGCAGTGAGAGAGAGAGGGCAGGGCAGTGAGAGAGAGAGAGAGAGAGAGAGAGAGCAGGGCAGCGAGAGAGAGAGAGAGCAGGGCAGTGAAAGAGAGCAGGGCAGTGAGAGAGAGGGCAGGGCATTGAGAGAGAGAGAGAGAGAGAGAGAAGGGCAGTGAGAAAGAGAGAGAGCCGCGCAGTGATAGAGAGAGAGAGAGCAGGGCTGTGAGAGAGAGAGAGAGCAGGGCAGTGAGAGAGAGAGAGCAGGGCAGTGAGAGAGAGAGAGAGAGAGAAGGGCAGTGAGAGAGAGGTCAGGGCAGTGAGAGAGAGAGGGCAGGGCAGTGAGAGAGAGAGAGAGAGAGAGAGCAGGGCAGCGAGAGAGAGAATGAGAGAACAGGGCAGTGAGAGAGAGAGAGCAGGGCAGTGAAAGAGAGCAGTGCAGTGAGAGAGAGGACAGGGCATTGAGAGAGAGAGAGAGAGAGAGAGCAGGGCAGCGAGAGAGAGAATGAGAGAGCAGGGCAGTGAGAGAGACAGAGAGAGAGTAGGGCAGCGAGAGATAGAGAGAGAGAGAGAGAGAAGGGCAGTGAGAGAGAGAGAGAGAGCACATGGTGGTGAGAGAGAGTAGGGCAGCGAGACAGAGAGAGAGAGAGAAGGGCAGTGAGAAAGAGAGAGAGAGCACATGGTAATGAGAGAGAGCAGGGCAGTGAAAGAGAGAGAGCCACGCAGTGATAGAGAGAGAGCAGGGCTGTGAGAGAGAGAGAGAGAGAGCAGGACAGTGAGAGAGAGAGAGCAGGGCAGTGAAAGAGAGAGAGCAGGGCAGTGTTAGAGAGGTCAGGTCAGTGAGAGAGAGAGGGCAGGGCAGTGAGAGAGAGAGAGAGAGAGCAGGTCTGCGAGAGAGAGGGAGAGAGAGCAGGGCAGCGAGAGAGAGAATGAGAGAACAGGGCAGTGAGAGAGAGAGAGCAGGGCAGTGAAAGAGAGAGAGCAGGGCAGTGAGAGAGAGAGTGCAGGGCAGTGAGAGAGAGAGAGAGAGCAGGGCAGCGAGAGAGAGAATGAGAGAGCAGGGCAGTGAGATAGAGAGAGAGAGTAGGGCAGCAAGAGAGAGAGAGAGAGAGAGAGAGAGAGAAGGGCAGTGAGAAAGAGAGGGAGAGCACAGGGTGGTGAGAGAGAGGAGAGCAGCGAGACAGAGAGAGAAAGAGAAGGGCAGTGAGAAAGAGAGAGAGTCGCGCAGTGATAGAGAGAGAGAGAGCAGGGCTGTGAGAGAGAGAGAGAGCAGGGCAGTGAGAGAGAGAGAGCAGGGCAGTGAGAGAGAGAGAGAGAGAGAGAGCGCAGGGCAGTGAGAGAGAGCAGGGCAGTGAGAGAGAGAGAGAGAGAGCAGGGCAGCGAGAAAGAAAGCACGGCAGTGAGAGAGAGAGAGAGAGAGAGCAGGGCAGTGAGAGAGTGAGAGAGAGCAGGTCAGTGAGAGAGAGCAGGACAGTGAGAGAGAGAGAGAGAAGGGCAGTGAGAAAGAGAGAGAGAGAGCACAGGGCAGTGAGAGAGAGCAGGGCAATGAGAGACAGCAGGGCAGTAAGAGAGAGAGGGCAGGGCAGTGAGAGAGAGAGAGAGAGAGAGCAGGGCAGTGAGAGAAGACAGAGCAGGGCAGTGAGAAAGAGAGCAGGGCAGTGAGAGAGAGAGAGAGAGCAGGTCAGTGAGAGAGAGAGAGTGTAGGGCAGCGAGAGAGGGAGAGAGAGAGAAGGGCAGTGAGAGAGAGAGAAATCACAGAGTAGTGAGAAAGAGCAGGGCAGTGAGAGAGAGAGCTGTGCAGTGAGAGAGAGAGCAGGGCAGTGAGAGAGAGAGAGAGCGCAGGGCAATGACAGAGAGAGAGCAGGGCAGTGAGAGAGAGAGAGAGGGAGAGAGCGCAGGGCAGTGATAGAGAGAAAGAGAGCAAGGCACTGAGCGAGAGAAAGAGAGCCAGGCAGTGAGAGAGAGAGAGAGAAAGAGAGGGAGAGAGCAGTGCAGTGAGAGAGAGTGAGCAGGGTGGTGAGAGAGGGATAGAGTGCAGGGTAGTGAGAGAGAGTGAGAGCAGGGCAGTGAATTGGGGAGAGAGAGCAGGGCAGTGAGAGAGAGAGAGAGCAGGGCAAAGAGAGAGAGAGAGAGAGAGAGAGAGAAAGAATCAAGGCAGTGAGAGAGAGAGAGAGAGAGAGCCAGGCAGCGAGAGAGAGAGAAAGCAGGGCAGTGAGAAAAAGAGAGAGCAGGGCAGTGAGAGAGAGAGAGAGAGAGCAGGGCACTGAGAGAGAGAGAGAGATCTGGGCAGTAAGAGAGACAGCAGGGCAGTGAAAGAGAGAGCAGGGCAATGAGAGAGAGAGACAGCAGGGCAGTGAGACAGAGAGAGAGAGAGAGAGAGAGAGCAGGGCTGCGAGAGAGAGAGAGAGAGAGAGAGAGCGGGGCAGTGAGAGAGTGAGGGAGAGCAGCGCAGTGAGAGAGAGAGAGCGAGAGTGCACAGGGCAGTGAAAGAGAGAGATCAGGGCAATGAGCGAGAGAGAGAGAGCAGGGCAGTGAGAAATAGAGAGCAGGGCAGAGAGAGAGAGAGAGCAGGTCAGTTAGAGAGAGAGAGGGCAGTGAGAGAGAGAGAGAGAGAGAGAGCAGGGCAGCGAGACAGAGAGCAGGTCAATGAGATAGTGAGTGAGAGAGAGAGAGCAGGCTCGCAAGAGAGAGAGAGAGCAGGGCTGTGAGAGAGAGAGAGAGCAGGGCAGTGAGAGACAGAATGAGAGAACAGGGCAGTGAGAGAGAGTGCAGGGCAGTGAGAGAGAGAGAGAGAGCAGGGCAGCGAGAGAGAGAATGAGAGAGCAGGGCAGTGAGATAGAGAGAGAGAGTAGGGCAGCAAGAGAGAGAGAGAGAGAGAGAGAGAGAGAAGGGCAATGAGAAAGAGAGGGAGAGCACAGGGTGGTGAGAGAGAGGAGAGCAGCGAGACAGAGAGAGAAAGAGAAGGGCAGTGAGAAAGAGAGAGAGCCGCGCAGTGATAGAGAGAGAGAGAGCAGGGCTGTGAGAGAGAGAGAGAGCAGGGCAGTGAGAGAGAGAGAGCAGGGCAGTGAGAGAGAGAGAGAGAGAGAGAGAGAGCGCAGGGCAGTGAGAGAGAGCAGGGCAGTGAGAGAGAGAGAGAGAGAGAGCAGGGCAGCGAGAAAGAAAGCACGGCAGTGAGAGAGAGAGAGAGAGAGAGCAGGGCAGTGAGAGAGTGAGAGAGAGCAGGGCAGTGAGAGAGAGCAGGACAGTGAGAGAGAGAGAGAGAAGGGCAGTGAGAAAGAGAGAGAGAGAGCACAGGGCAGTGAGAGAGAGCAGGGCAATGAGAGACAGCAGGGCAGTAAGAGAGAGAGGGCAGGGCAGTGAGAGAGAGAGAGAGAGAGAGCAGGGCAGTGAGAGAAGACAGAGCAGGGCAGTGAGAAAGAGAGCAGGGCAGTGAGACAGAGAGAGAGAGAGAGAGAGAGCAGGGCTGCGAGAGAGAGAGAGAGAGAGAGAGAGCGGGGCAGTGAGAGAGTGAGGGAGAGCAGCGCAGTGAGAGAGAGAGAGCGAGAGTGCACAGGGCAGTGAAAGAGAGAGATCAGGGCAATGAGCGAGAGAGAGAGAGCAGGGCAGTGAGAAATAGAGAGCAGGGCAGAGAGAGAGAGAGAGAGCAGGTCAGTTAGAGAGAGAGAGGGCAGTGAGAGAGAGAGAGAGAGAGAGATCAGGGCAGCGAGACAGAGAGCAGGTCAATGAGATAGTGAGTGAGAGAGAGAGAGCAGGCTCGCAAGAGAGAGAGAGAGCACGGCAGTGAGAGAGAGAGAGCTGGGCAATCAGAGAGTGAGAAGGGCAGTGAGAGAGAGAGAGAGCATGGCAGTGAGAGAGAGAGAGCAGGGCAGTGAAAGAGAGAGAGCAGGGCAGTGAGAGAGAGATCAGGGCAGTGAGAGAGAGAGGGCAGGGCAGTGAGAGAGAGAGAGAGAGAGAGAGAGAGAGCAGGGCAGCGAGAGAGAGAGAGAGCAGGGCAGTGAAAGAGAGCAGGGCAGTGAGAGAGAGGGCAGGGCATTGAGAGAGAGAGAGAGAGAGAGAGAAGGGCAGTGAGAAAGAGAGAGAGCCGCGCAGTGATAGAGAGAGAGAGAGCAGGGCTGTGAGAGAGAGAGAGAGCAGGGCAGTGAGAGAGAGAGAGCAGGGCAGTGAGAGAGAGAGAGAGAGAGAAGGGCAGTGAGAGAGAGGTCAGGGCAGTGAGAGAGAGAGGGCAGGGCAGTGAGAGAGAGAGAGAGAGAGAGCAGGGCAGCGAGAGAGAGAATGAGAGAACAGGGCAGTGAGAGAGAGAGAGCAGGGCAGTGAAAGAGAGCAGTGCAGTGAGAGAGAGGACAGGGCATTGAGAGAGAGAGAGAGAGAGAGAGCAGGGCAGCGAGAGAGAGAATGAGAGAGCAGGGCAGTGAGAGAGACAGAGAGAGAGTAGGGCAGCGAGAGATAGAGAGAGAGAGAGAGAGAAGGGCAGTGAGAGAGAGAGAGAGAGCACATGGTGGTGAGAGAGAGTAGGGCAGCGAGACAGAGAGAGAGAGAGAAGGGCAGTGAGAAAGAGAGAGAGAGCACATGGTAATGAGAGAGATCAGGGCAGTGAAAGAGAGAGAGCCACGCAGTGATAGAGAGAGAGCAGGGCTGTGAGAGAGAGAGAGAGAGAGAGCGCAGGGCAGTGAGAGAGAGCAGGGCAGTGAGAGAGAGAGAGAGAGAGCAGGGCAGCGAGAAAGAAAGCACGGCAGTGAGAGAGAGAGAGAGAGAGAGCAGGGCAGTGAGAGAGTGAGAGAGAGCAGGGCAGTGAGAGAGAGCAGGACAGTGAGAGAGAGAGAGAGAAGGGCAGTGAGAAAGAGAGAGAGAGAGCACAGGGCAGTGAGAGAGAGCAGGGCAATGAGAGACAGCAGGGCAGTAAGAGAGAGAGGGCAGGGCAGTGAGAGAGAGAGAGAGAGAGAGCAGGGCAGTGAGAGAAGACAGAGCAGGGCAGTGAGAAAGAGAGCAGGGCAGTGAGAGAGAGAGAGAGAGCAGGTCAGTGAGAGAGAGAGAGTGTAGGGCAGCGAGAGAGGGAGAGAGAGAGAAGGGCAGTGAGAGAGAGAGAAATCACAGAGTAGTGAGAAAGAGCAGGGCAGTGAGAGAGAGAGCTGTGCAGTGAGAGAGAGAGCAGGGCAGTGAGAGAGAGAGAGAGCGCAGGGCAATGACAGAGAGAGAGCAGGGCAGTGAGAGAGAGAGAGAGGGAGAGAGCGCAGGGCAGTGATAGAGAGAAAGAGAGCAAGGCACTGAGCGAGAGAAAGAGAGCCAGGCAGTGAGAGAGAGAGAGAGAAAGAGAGGGAGAGAGCAGTGCAGTGAGAGAGAGTGAGCAGGGTGGTGAGAGAGGGATAGAGTGCAGGGTAGTGAGAGAGAGTGAGAGCAGGGCAGTGAATTGGGGAGAGAGAGCAGGGCAGTGAGAGAGAGAGAGAGCAGGGCAAAGAGAGAGAGAGAGAGAGAGAGAAAGAATCAAGGCAGTGAGAGAAAGAGAGAGAGAGAGCCAGGCAGCGAGAGAGAGAGAAAGCAGGGCAGTGAGAAAAAGAGAGAGCAGGGCAGTGAGAGAGAGAGAGAGAGAGCAGGGCACTGAGAGAGAGAGAGAGATCTGGGCAGTAAGAGAGACAGCAGGGCAGTGAAAGAGAGAGCAGGGCAATGAGAGAGAGAGACAGCAGGGCAGTGAGACAGAGAGAGAGAGAGAGAGAGAGAGCAGGGCTGCGAGAGAGAGAGAGAGAGAGAGAGCGGGGCAGTGAGAGAGTGAGGGAGAGCAGCGCAGTGAGTGAGAGAGAGCGAGAGTGCACAGGGCAGTGAAAGAGAGAGATCAGGGCAATGAGCGAGAGAGAGAGAGCAGGGCAGTGAGAAATAGAGAGCAGGGCAGAGAGAGAGAGAGCAGGTCAGTTAGAGAGAGAGAGGGCAGTGAGAGAGAGAGAGAGAGAGAGATCAGGGCAGCGAGACAGAGAGCAGGTCAATGAGATAGTGAGTGAGAGAGAGAGAGCAGGCTCGCAAGAGAGAGAGAGAGCAGGGCAGTGAGAGAGAGAGAGCTGGGCAATGAGAGAGTGAGAAGGGCAGTGAGAGAGAGAGAGAGCATGGCAGTGAGAGAGAGAGAGCAGGGCAGTGAAAGAGAGAGAGCAGGGCAGTGAGAGAGAGATCAGGGCAGTGAGAGAGAGAGGGCAGGGCAGTGAGAGAGAGAGAGAGAGAGAGAGAGCAGGGCAGCGAGAGAGAGAATGAGAGAACAGGGCAGTGAGAGAGAGAGAGCAGGGCAGTGAAAGAGAGCAGGGCAGTGAGAGAGAGAGAGAGAGAGAGAGAAGGGCAGTGAGAAAGAGAGGGAGAGCACAGGGTGGTGAGAGAGAGGAGAGCAGCGAGACAGAGAGAGAAAGAGAAGGGCAGTGAGAAAGAGAGAGAGCCGCGCAGTGATAGAGAGAGAGAGAGAGCAGGGCTGTGAGAGAGAGAGAGAGCAGGGCAGTGAGAGAGAGAGAGCAGGGCAGTGAGAGAGAGAGAGAGAGAGCGCAGGGCAGTGAGAGAGAGCAGGGCAGTGAGAGAGAGAGAGAGAGAGCAGGGCAGCGAGAGAGAAAGCACGGCAGTGAGAGAGAGAGAGAGAGAGAGCAGGTCAGTGAGAGAGTGAGAGAGAGCAGGGCAGTGAGAGAGAGCAGGACAGTGAGAGAGAGAGAGAGAAGGGCAGTGAGAAAGAGAGAGAGAGAGCACAGGGCAGTGAGAGAGAGCAGGGCAATGAGAGACAGCAGGGCAGTAAGAGAGAGAGGGCAGGGCAGTGAGAGAGAGAGAGAGAGAGAGAGCAGGGCAGTGAGAGGAGACAGAGCAGGGCAGTGAGAAAGAGAGCAGGGCAGTGAGAGAGAGAGAGAGAGCAGGTCAGTGAGAGAGAGAGAGTGTAGGGCAGCGAGAGAGGGAGAGAGAGAGAAGGGCAGTGAGAGAGAGGTCAGGGCAGTGAGAGAGAGAGAGAGCAGGGCAGTGAGAGAGAGAGAGAGAGAGAGCAGGGCAGCGAGAGAGAGAATGAGAGAACAGGGCAGTGAGAGAGAGAGAGCAGGGCAGTGAAAGAGAGCAGTGCAGTGAGAGAGAGGACAGGGCATTGAGAGAGAGAGAGAGAGAGAGAGAGCAGGGCAGCGAGAGAGAGAATGAGAGAGCAGGGCAGTGAGAGAGACAGAGAGAGAGTAGGGCAGCGAGAGAGAGAGAGAGAGAGAGAGAAGGGCAGTGAGAGAGAGAGAGAGAGAGCACATGGTGGTGAGAGAGAGTAGGGCAGCGAGACAGAGAGAGAGAGAGAAGGGCAGTGAGAAAGAGAGAGAGAGCACATGGTAATGAGAGAGAGCAGGGCAGTGAAAGAGAGAGAGCCACGCAGTGATAGAGAGAGAGCAGGGCTGTGAGAGAGAGAGAGAGAGAGCAGGACAGTGAGAGAGAGAGAGCAGGGCAGTGAAAGAGAGAGAGCAGGGCAGTGTTAGAGAGGTCAGGTCAGTGAGAGAGAGAGGGCAGGGCAGTGAGAGAGAGAGAGAGAGAGCAGGTCTGCGAGAGAGAGGGAGAGAGAGCAGGGCAGCGAGAGAGAGAATGAGGGAACAGTGCAGTGAGAGAGAGAGAGAGCATGGCAGTGAGAGAGAGAGAGCAGGGCAGCGAGAGAGAGAATGAGGGAACAGTGCAGTGAGAGAGAGAGAGAGCATGGCAGTGATAGAGAGAGATCAGGGCTGTGAGAGAGAGAGAGAGAGAGAGCAGGGCAGTGAGAGAGAGAGAGTAGGGCAGTGAGAGAGAGAATGAGAGAGCAGGGCAGTGAGAGAGAGAGAGAGAGAGTAGGGCAGCGAGAGAGAGAGAGAGAGAGAGAGAGAGAAGGGCAGTGAGAAAGAGAGAGAAGCACATGGTAATGAGACAGAGCAGGGCAGTGAGAGAGAAAGAGAGAGAAAGCCGGGCAGTGATAGGGAGAGAGCAGGGCTGCGAGACAGAGAGACAGAGAGCAGGGCAGCGAGAGAGAGAATGAGAGAACAGGGCAGTGAGAGAGAGAGGGCAGGGCAGTGAGAGAGAGAGAGAGAGAGAGAGCAGGGCAGTGAGAGAAGACAGAGCAGGGCAGTGAGAAAGAGAGCAGGGCAGTGAGAGAGAGAGAGAGAGCAGGTCAGTGAGAGAGAGAGAGTGTAGGGCAGCGAGAGAGGGAGAGAGAGAGAAGGGCAGTGAGAGAGAGAGAAATCACAGAGTAGTGAGAGAGAGCCGGGCAGTGAGAGAGAGAGCTGTGCAGTGAGAGAGAGAGCAGGGCAGTGAGAGAGAGAGAGAGCGCAGGGCAATGACAGAGAGAGAGCAGGGCAGTGAGAGAGAGAGAGAGGTAGAGAGCGCAGGGCAGTGATAGAGAGAAAGAGAGCAAGGCACTGAGCGAGAGAAAGAGAGCCAGGCAGTGAGAGAGAGAGAGAGAAAGAGAGGGAGAGAGCAGTGCAGTGAGAGAGAGTGAGCAGGGTGGTGAGAGAGGGATAGAGTGCAGAGTAGTGAGAGAGAGTGAGAGCAGGGCAGTGAATTGGGGAGAGAGAGCAGGGCAGTGAGAGAGAGAGAGAGCAGGGCAAAGAGAGAGAGAGAGAGAGAAAGAATCAAGGCAGTGAGAGAGAGAGAGAGAGAGAGCCAGGCAGCGAGAGAGAGAGAAAGCAGGGCAGTGAGAAAAAGAGAGAGCAGGGCAGTGAGAGAGAGAGAGAGAGAGCAGGGCACTGAGAGAGAGAGAGAGATCTGGGCAGTAAGAGAGACAGCAGGGCAGTGAAAGAGAGAGCAGGGCAATGAGAGAGAGAGACAGCAGGGCAGTGAGACAGAGAGAGAGAGAGAGAGAGAGCAGGGCTGCGAGAGAGAGAGAGAGAGAGAGAGTGGGGCAGTGAGAGAGTGAGGGAGAGCAGCGCAGTGAGAGAGCGAGAGCGAGAGTGCACAGGGCAGTGAAAGAGAGAGATCAGGGCAATGAGCGAGAGAGAGAGAGCAGGGCAGTGAGAAATAGAGAGCAGGGCAGAGAGAGAGAGAGAGCAGGTCAGTTAGAGAGAGAGAGGGCAGTGAGAGAGAGAGAGAGAGAGAGAGATCAGGGCAGCGAGACAGAGAGCAGGTCAATGAGATAGTGAGTGAGAGAGAGAGAGCAGGCTCGAAAGAGAGAGAGAGAAGAGGGCAGTGAGAGAGAGAGAGCTGGGCAATGAGAGAGTGAGAAGGGCAGTGAGAGAGAGAGAGAGCATGGCAGTGAGAGAGAGAGAGCAGGGCAGTGAAAGAGAGAGAGCAGGGCAGTGAAAGAGAGCAGGGCAGTGAGAGAGAGGGCAGGGCATTGAGAGAGAGAGAGAGAGAGAGAGAAGGGCAGTGAGAAAGAGAGGGAGAGCACAGGGTGGTGAGAGAGAGGAGAGCAGCGAGACAGAGAGAGAAAGAGAAGGGCAGTGAGAAAGAGAGAGAGCCGCGCAGTGAGAGAGAGAGAGAGAGCAGGGCTGTGAGAGAGAGAGAGAGCAGGGCAGTGAGAGAGAGAGAGCAGGGCAGTGAGAGAGAGAGAGAGAGAGAGAGCACAGGGCAGTGAGAGAGAGCAGGGCAGTGAGAGAGAGAGAGAGAGAGCAAGGCAGCGAGAGAGAAAGCACGGCAGTGAGCGAGAGAGAGAGAGAGAGCAGGTCAGTGAGAGAGTGAGAGAGAGCAGGGCAGTGAGAGAGAGCAGGACAGTGAGAGAGAGAGAGAGAAGGGCAGTGAGAAAGAGAGAGAGAGAGCACAGGGCAGTGAGAGAGAGCAGGGCAATGAGAGACAGCAGGGCAGTAAGAGAGAGAGGGCAGGGCAGTGAGAGAGAGAGAGAGAGAGAGAGAGCAGGGCAGTGAGAGAAGACAGAGCAGGGCAGTGAGAAAGAGAGAAGGGCAGCGAGAGAGAGAATGAGGGAACAGTGCAGTGAGAGAGAGAGAGAGCATGGCAGTGATAGAGAGAGATCAGGGCTGTGAGAGAGAGAGAGAGAGAGAGCAGGGCAGTGAGAGAGAGAGCAGGGCAGTGAGAGAGAGAATGAGAGAGCAGGGCAGTGAGAGAGAGAGAGAGAGAGTAGGGCAGCGAGAGAGAGAGAGAGAGAGAGAGAGAAGGGCAGTGAGAAAGAGAGAGAAGCACATGGTAATGAGAGAGAGCAGGGCAGTGAGAGAGAAAGAGAGAGAAAGCCGGGCAGTGATAGGGAGAGAGCAGGGCTGTGAGAGAGAGTGAGAGAGCAGGGCAGTGAGAGAGAGAATGAGAGAACAGGTAAGTGAGAGAGATAGAGAGCATGGCAGTGAGAGAGAGAGAGGAGGGCAGTGAGAGAGAGGTCAGGGCAGTGAGAGAGAGAGAGCAGGGCAGTGAAAGAGAGAGAGAGAGAGCAGGGCTGCGAGACAGAGAGACAGAGAGCAGGGCAGCGAGAGAGAGAATGAGAGAACAGGGCAGTGAGAGAGAGAGAGCAGAGCAGTGAAAGAGAGAGAGCAGGGCAGTGAGAGAGAGTGCAGGGCAGTGAGAGAGAGAGAGAGAGCAGGGCAGCGAGAGAGAGAATGAGAGAGCAGGGCAGTGAGATAGAGAGAGAGAGTAAGGCAGCAAGAGAGAGAGAGAGAGAGAGAGAGAGAGAAGGGCAGTGAGAAAGAGAGGGAGAGCACAGGGTGGTGAGAGAGAGGAGAGCAGCGAGACAGAGAGAGAAAGAGAAGGGCAGTGAGAAAGAGAGAGCCGCGCAGTGATAGAGAGAGAGAGAGCAGGGCTGTGAGAGAGAGAGAGAGCAGGGCAGTGAGAGAGAGAGCAGGGCAGTGAGAGAGAGAGAGAGAGAGAGAGCGCAGGGCAGTGAGAGAGAGCAGGGCAGTGAGAGAGAGAGAGAGAGAGCAGGGCAGCGAGAAAGAAAGCACGGCAGTGAGAGAGAGAGAGAGAGAGAGCAGGGCAGTGAGAGAGTGAGAGAGAGCAGGGCAGTGAGAGAGAGCAGGACAGAGAGAGAGAGAGAGAGAAGGGCAGTGAGAAAGAGAGAGAGAGAGCACAGGGCAGTGAGAGAGAGCAGGGCAATGAGAGACAGCAGGGCAGTAAGAGAGAGAGGGCAGGGCAGTGAGAGAGAGAGAGAGAGAGAGCAGGGCAGTGAGAGAAGACAGGGCAGGGCAGTGAGAAAGAGAGCAGGGCAGTGAGAGAGAGAGAGAGAGCAGGTCAGTGAGAGAGAGAGTGTAGGGCAGCGAGAGAGGGAGAGAGAGAGAAGGGCAGTGAGAGAGAGAGAAATCACAGAGTAGTGAGAGAGAGCAGGGCAGTGAGAGAGAGAGCTGTGCAGTGAGAGAGAGAGCATGGCAGTGAGAGAGAGAGAGGAGGGCAGTGAGAGAGAGGTCAGGGCAGTGAGAGAGAGAGAGCAGGGCAGTGAAAGAGAGAGAGAGAGAGCAGGGCTGCGAGACAGAGAGACAGAGAGCAGGGCAGCGAGAGAGAGAATGAGAGAACAGGGCAGTGAGAGAGAGAGAGCAGAGCAGTGAAAGAGAGAGAGCAGGGCAGTGAGAGAGAGTGCAGGGCAGTGAGAGAGAGAGAGAGAGCAGGGCAGCGAGAGAGAGAATGAGAGAGCAGGGCAGTGAGATAGAGAGAGAGAGTAAGGCAGCAAGAGAGAGAGAGAGAGAGAGAGAGAGAAGGGCAGTGAGAAAGAGAGGGAGAGCACAGGGTGGTGAGAGAGAGGAGAGCAGCGAGACAGAGAGAGAAAGAGAAGGGCAGTGAGAAAGAGAGAGCCGCGCAGTGATAGAGAGAGAGAGAGCAGGGCTGTGAGAGAGAGAGAGAGCAGGGCAGTGAGAGAGAGAGAGCAGGGCAGTGAGAGAGAGAGAGAGAGAGAGAGCGCAGGGCAGTGAGAGAGAGCAGGGCAGTGAGAGAGAGAGAGAGAGAGCAGGGCAGCGAGAAAGAAAGCACGGCAGTGAGAGAGAGAGAGAGAGAGAGCAGGGCAGTGAGAGAGTGAGAGAGAGCAGGGCAGTGAGAGAGAGCAGGACAGTGAGAGAGAGAGAGAGAAGGGCAGTGAGAAAGAGAGAGAGAGAGCACAGGGCAGTGAGAGAGAGCAGGGCAATGAGAGACAGCAGGGCAGTAAGAGAGAGAGGGCAGGGCAGTGAGAGAGAGAGAGAGAGAGAGCAGGGCAGTGAGAGAAGACAGGGCAGGGCAGTGAGAAAGAGAGCAGGGCAGTGAGAGAGAGAGAGAGAGCAGGTCAGTGAGAGAGAGAGTGTAGGGCAGCGAGAGAGGGAGAGAGAGAGAAGGGCAGTGAGAGAGAGAGAAATCACAGAGTAGTGAGAGAGAGCAGGGCAGTGAGAGAGAGAGCTGTGCAGTGAGAGAGAGAGCAGGGCAGTGAGAGAGAGAGAGAGGGAGAGAGCGCAGGGCAGTGATAGAGAGAAAGAGAGCAAGGCACTGAGCGAGAAAAAGAGAGCCAGGCAGTGAGAGAGAGAGAGAGAAAGAGAGGGAGAGAGCAGTGCAGTGAGAGAGAGTGAGCAGGGTGGTGAGAGAGGGATAGAGTGCAGGGTAGTGAGAGAGAGTGAGAGCAGGGCAGTGAATTGGGGAGAGAGAGCAGGGCAGTGAGAGAGAGAGAGAGCAGGGCAAAGAGAGAGAGAGAGAGAGAGAGAAAGAATCAAAGCAGTGAGAGAGAGAGAGAGAGAGAGCCAGGCAGCGAGAGAGAGAGAAAGCAGGGCAGTGAAAGAGAGAGAGCAGGGCAGTGTTAGAGAGGTCAGGTCAGTGAGAGAGAGAGGGCAGGGCAGTGAGAGAGAGAGAGAGAGAGAGAGCAAGTCTGCGAGAGAGAGCGAGAGAGAGCAGGGCAGCGAGAGAGAGAATGAGGGAACAGTGCAGTGAGAGAGAGAGCATGGCAGTCAGAGAGAGAGAGCAGGGCAGCGAGAGAGAGAATGAGGGAACACTGCAGTGAGAGAGAGAGAGAGCATGGCAGTGATAGAGAGAGATCAGGGCTGTGAGAGAGAGAGAGAGAGAGAGCAGGGCAGTGAGAGAGAGAGAGCAGGGCAGTGAGAGAGTGATAGAGTGAGCGAGCAGGGCAGCGAGAGAGAGAATGAGAGAGCAGGGCAGTGAGAGAGAGAGAGAGAGAGTAGGGCAGCGAGAGAGAGAGAGAGAGAGAGAAGGGCAGTGAAAAAGGAGAGAAGCACATGGTAATGAGAGAGAGCAGGGCAGTGAGAGAAAGAGAGAGAGAGCCGGGCTGTGATAGGGAGAGAGCAGGGCTGTGAGAGAGAGTGAGAGAGCAGGGCAGTGAGAGAGAGAATGAGAGAACAGGTAAGTGAGAGAGAGAGAGAGCATGGCAGTGAGAGAGAGAGAGGAGGGCAGTGAGAGAGAGGTCAGGGCAGTGAGAGAGAGAGAGCAGGGCAGTGAGAGAGAGAGACAGAGAGCAGGGCTGCGAGAGAGAGAGACAGAGAGCAGGGCAGCGAGAGAGAGAATGAGAGAACAGGGCAGTGAGAGAGAGAGAGCAGGGCAGTGAAAGAGAGAGAGCAGGGCAGTGAGAGAGAGAGAGAGAGAGAGAACAGGGCAGAGAGAGAGAGAGAGCAGGGCAGCGAGAGAGAGAATGAGAGAGCAGGGCAGTGAGATAGAGAGAGAGAGTAGGGCAGCAAGAGAGAGAGAGAGAGAGAGAGAGAGAAGGGCAGTGAGAAAGAGAGGGAGAGCACAGGGTGGTGAGAGAGAGCAGGGCAGCAAGAGAGAGAGAGAAGGAGAGAGAGAAGGGCAGTGAGAAAGAGAGGGAGAGCACAGGGTGGTGAGAGAGAGTAGGGCAGCGAGAGAGAAAGCACGGCAGTGAGAGAGAGAGAGAGAGAGAGCAGGTCAGTGAGAGAGTGAGAGAGAGCAGGGCAGTGAGAGAGAGCAGGGCAATGAGAGACAGCAGGGCAGTAAGAGAGAGAGGGCAGGGCAGTGAGAGAGAGAGTGAGAGAGAGCAGAGCAGTGAGAGAAGACAGAGCAGGGCAGTGAGAAAGAGAGCAGGGCAGTGAGAGAGAGAGAGAGAGCAGGTCAGTGAGAGAGAGAGAGAGTGTAGGGCAGCGAGAGAGGGAGAGAGAGAGAAGGGCAGTGAGAGAGAGAGAGAAATCACAGAGTAGTGAGAGAGAGCAGGGCAGTGAGAGAGAGAGCTGTGCAGTGAGAGAGAGAGCAGGGCAGTGAGAGAGAGAGAGAGCGCAGGGCAATGACAGAGAGAGAGCAGGGCAGTGAGAGAGAGAGAGAGGGAGAGAGCGCAGGGCAGTGATAGAGAGAAAGAGAGCAAGGCACTGAGCGAGAGAAAGAGAGCCAGGCAGTGAGAGAGAGAGAGAAAGAGAGGGAGAGAGCAGTGCAGTGAGAGAGAGTGAGCAGGGTGGTGAGAGAGGGAGAGAGTGCAGGGTAGTGAGAGAGAGTGAGAGCAGGGCAGTGAATTGGGGAGAGAGAGCAGGGCAGTGAGAGAGAGAGAGAGCAGGGCAATGAGAGAGAGAGAGAGAGAAAGAATCAAGGCAGTGAGAGAGAGAGAGAGAGAGAGCCAGGCAGCGAGAGAGAGAGAAAGCAGGGCAGTGAGAAAAAGAGAGAGCAGGGCAGTGAGAGAGAGAGAGAGAGAGCAGGACACTGAGAGAGAGAGAGAGATCTGGGCAGTAAGAGAGACAGCAGGGCAGTGAAAGAGAGAGCAGGGCAATGAGAGAGAGAGACAGCAGGGCAGTGAGACAGAGAGAGAGAGAGAGAGAGAGCGGGGCAGTGAGAGAGTGAGGGAGAGCAGCGCAGTGAGAGAGAGAGAGCGAGAGTGCACAGGGCAGTGAAAGAGAGAGATCAGGGCAATGAGCGAGAGAGAGAGAGCAGGGCAGTGAGAAATAGAGAGCAGGGCAGAGAGAGAGAGAGAGCAGGTCAGTTAGAGAGAGAGAGGGCAGTGAGAGAGAGAGAGAGAGAGAGAGATCAGGGCAGCGAGACAGAGAGCAGGTCAATGAGATAGTGAGTGAGAGAGAGAGAGCAGGCTCGCAAGAGAGAGAGAGAGCAGGGCAGTGAGAGAGAGAGAGCTGGGCAATGAGAGAGTGAGAAGGGCAGTGAGAGAGAGAGAGAGCATGGCAGTGAGAGAGAGAGAGCAGGGCAGTGAAAGAGAGAGAGCAGGGCAGTGTTAGAGAGGTCAGGTCAGTGAGAGAGAGAGGGCAGGGCAGTGAGAGAGAGAGAGAGAGAGAGAGAGAGAGCAAGTCTGCGAGAGAGAGCGAGAGAGAGCAGGGCAGCGAGAGAGAGAATGAAGGAACAGTGCAGTGAGAGAGAGAGAGAGCATGGCAGTGATAGAGAGAGATCAGGGCTGTGAGAGAGAGAGAGAGAGAGAGCAGGGCAGTGAGAGAGAGAGAGAGCAGGGCAGTGAGAGAGAGATAGAGTGAGCGAGCAGGGCAGCGAGAGAGAGAATGAGAGAGCAGGGCAGTGAGAGAGAGAGAGAGAGAGTAGGGCAGCGAGAGAGAGAGAGAGAGAGAGAAGGGCAGTGAGAAAGAGAGAGAAGCACATGGTAATGAGAGAGAGCAGGGCAGTGAGAGAGAGAGAGAGAGAGAGCCGGGCTGTGATAGGGAGAGAGCAGGGCTGTGAGAGAGAGTGAGAGAGCAGGGCAGTGAGAGAGAGAATGAGAGAACAGGTAAGTGAGAGAGAGAGAGAGCATGGCAGTGAGAGAGAGAGAGGAGGGCAGTGAGAGAGAGGTCAGGGCAGTGAGAGAGAGAGAGCAGGGCAGTGAGAGAGAGAGACAGAGAGCAGGGCTGCGAGAGAGAGAGACAGAGAGCAGGGCAGCGAGAGAGAGAATGAGAGAACAGGGCAGTGAGAGAGAGAGAGCAGGGCAGTGAAAGAGAGAGAGCAGGGCAGTGAGAGAGAGTGCAGGGCAGTGAGAGAGAGAGAGAGAGAGAGAACAGGGCAGAGAGAGAGAGAGAGAGCAGGGCAGCGAGAGAGAGAATGAGAGAGCAGGGCAGTGAGATAGAGAGAGAGAGTAGGGCTCAAGAGAGAGAGAGAGAGAGAAGGGCAGTGAGAAAGAGAGGGAGAGCACAGGGTGGTGAGAGAGAGCAGGGCAGCAAGAGAGAGAGAGAA
Organism: Carcharodon carcharias; assembly: GCF_017639515.1. Classification (NCBI taxonomy): domain Eukaryota; kingdom Metazoa; phylum Chordata; class Chondrichthyes; order Lamniformes; family Lamnidae; genus Carcharodon; species Carcharodon carcharias. The sequence continues at coordinate 63,367,611 of NC_054479.1, forward strand.
AGAGAAGGGCAGTGAGAAAGAGAGAGAGCCGCGCAGTGATAGAGAGAGAGAGCAGGGCTGTGAGAGAGAGAGAGAGAGCAGGGCAGTGAGAGAGAGAGAGCAGGACAGTGAGAGAGAGAGAGAGAGAGAGCAGGGCAGTGAGAGAGAGCAGGGCAATGAGAGAGAGAGAGAGAGAGCAGGTCAGTGAGAGAGTGAGAGAGAGCAGGGCAGTGAGGGAGAGCAGGACAGTAAGAGAGAGAGAGAGAGAGAAGGGCAGTGAGAAAGAGAGAGAGAGAGCACAGGGCAGTGAGAGAGAGCAGGGCAATGAGAGACAGCAGGGCAGTAAGAGAGAAAGGGCAGGGCAGTGAGAGAGAGAGAGAGAGCAGGGCAGTGGGAGAAGACAGAGCAGGGCAGTGAGAAAGAGAGCAGGGCAGTGAGAGAGAGAGAGAGCAGGTCAGTGAGCGAGAGAGAGTGTAGGGCAGCGAGAGAGGGAGAGAGAGAGAAGGGCAGTGAGAGAGAGAGAAATCACAGAGTAGTGAGAGAGAGCAGGGCAGTGAGAGAGAGAGCTGTGCAGTGAGAGAGAGAGCAGGGCAGTGAGAGAGAGAGAGAGCAGGGCAATGAGAGAGAGAGAGCAGGGCAGTGAGAGAGAGAGAGAGGGAGAGAGCGCAGGGCAGTGATAGAGAGAAAGAGAGCAAGGCACTGAGAGAGAGAAAGAGAGCCAGGCAGTGAGAGAGAGAGAGAGAAAGAGAGGGAGAGAGCAGTGCAGTGAGAGAGAGAGTGAGCAGGGTGGTGAGAGAGGGAGAGAGTGCAGGGTAGTGAGAGAGAGTGAGAGCAGGGCAGTCAATTGGGGAGAGAGAGCAGGGCAGTGAGAGAGAGAGAGCAGGGCAATGAGAGAGAGAGAGAGAGAAAGAAGCAAGGCAGTGAGAGAGAGAGAGAGAGAGAGAGCCAGGCAGCGAGAGAGAGAGAAAGCAGGGCAGTGAGAAAAAGAGAGAGCAGGGCAGTGAGAGAGAGGGAGAGAGAGCAGGGCACGGAGAGAGAGAGAGAGATCTGGGCAGTAAGAGAGAAAGCAGGGCAGTGAAAGAGAGAGCAGGGCAATGAGAGAGAGAGACAGCAGGGCAGTGAGACAGAGAGAGAGAGAGAGAGAGCAGGGCTGCGAGAGAGAGAGAGAGAGAGAGAGAGAGAGAGAGCGGGGCAGTGAGAGAGTGAGGGAGAGCAGCGCAGTGAGAGAGAGAGAGCGAGAGTGCACAGGGCAGTGAAAGAGAGAGATCAGGGCAATGAGCGAGAGAGAGAGATCAGGGCAGTGAGAAATAGAGAGCAGGGCAGAGAGAGAGAGAGAGCAGGTCAGTTAGAGAGAGAGAGGGCAGTGAGAGAGAGAGAGAGAGAGAGAGAGCAGGGCAGCGAGACAGAGAGCAGGTCAATGAGATAGTGAGTGAGAGAGAGAGAGCAGGCTCGCAAGAGAGAGAGAGAGCAGGGCAGTGAGAGAGAGAGAGCTGAGCAGTGAAAGAGAGAGAGCAGGGCAGTGAGAGAGAGAGAGAGAGAGAGAGCAGGGCAGCGAGAGAGAGAATGAGAGAACAGGGCAGTGAGAGAGAGAGAGCAGGGCAGTGAAAGAGAGCAGTGCAGTGAGAGAGAGGACAGGGCATTGAGAGAGAGAGAGAGAGAGAGAGAGCAGGGCAGCGAGAGAGAGAATGAGAGAGCAGGGCAGTGAGAGAGACAGAGAGAGAGTAGGGCAGCGAGAGAGAGAGAGAGAGAGAGAGAAGGGCAGTGAGAAAGAGAGAGAGAGCACATGGTGGTGAGAGAGAGTAGGGCAGCGAGACAGAGAGAGAGAGAGAAGGGCAGTGAGAAAGAGAGAGAGAGCACATGGTAATGAGAGAGAGCAGGGCAGTGAAAGAGAGAGAGAGCCACGCAGTGATAGAGAGAGAGCAGGGCTGTGAGAGAGAGAGAGAGAGGGAGCAAGACAGTGAGAGAGAGAGAGCAGGGCAGTGAAAGAGAGAGAGCAGGGCAGTGTTAGAGAGGTCATGTCAGCGAGAGAGAGAGGGCAGGGCAGTGAGAGAGAGAGAGAGAGAGCAGGTCTGCGAGAGAGAGCGAGAGAGAGCAGGGCAGCGAGGGAGAGAATGAGGGAACATTGCAGTGAGAGAGAGAGAGCATGGCAGTCAGAGAGAGAGAGCAGGGCAGCGAGAGAGAGAGATCAGGGCTGTGAGAGAGAGAGAGAGAGAGAGCAGGGCAGTGAGAGAGAGAGAGCAGGGCAGTGAGAGAGAGATAGAGTGAGCTAGCAGGGCAGCGAGAGAGAGAATGAGAGAGCAGGGCAGTGAGAGAGAGAGAGAGAGAGTAGGGCAGCGAGAGAGAGAGAGAGAGAGAGATTGAAGGGCAGTGAGAAAGAGAGAGAAGCACATGGTAATGAGAGAGAGCAGGGCAGTGAGAGAGAAAGAGAGAGAGAGCAGGGCAGTGATAGGGAGAGAGCAGGGCTGTGAGAGAGAGTGAGAGAGCAGGGCAGTGAGAGAGAGAATGAGAGAACAGGTAAGTGAGAGAGAGAGAGAGAGCATGGCAGTGAGAGAGAGAGAGGTGGGCAGTGAGAGAGAGGTCAGGGCAGTGAGAGAGAGAGAGCAGGGCAGTGAGAGAGAGAGAGAGCAGGGCTGCGAGAGAGAGAGACAGAGAGCAGGGCAGCGAGAGAGAGAATGAGAGAACAGGGCAGTGAGAGAGGGAGAGCAGGGCAGTGAAAGAGAGAGAGCAGGGCAGTGAGAGAGAGTGCAGGGCAGTGAGAGAGAGAGAGAGAGAGCAGGGCAGCGAGAGAGAGAATGAGAGAGCAGGGCAGTGAGATAGAGAGAGAGAGTAGGGCAGCAAGAGAGAGAGAGAGAGAGAGAGAGAGAGAGAGAGAAGGGCAGTGAGAAAGAGAGGGAGAGCACAGGGTGGTGAGAGAGATGAGAGCAGCGAGATAGAGAGAGAAAGAGAAGGGCAGTGAGAAAGAGAGAGAGCCGCGCAGTGATAGAGAGAGAGAGAGCAGGGCTGTGAGAGAGAGAGAGAGCAGGGCAGTGAGGGAGAGAGAGCAGGGCAGTGAGAGAGAGAGAGAGAGAGAGAGCGCAGGGCAGTGAGAGAGAGCAGGGCAGTGAGAGAGAGAGAGAGAGAGAGCAGGGCAGCGAGAAAGAAAGCACGGCAGTGAGAGAGAGAGAGAGCAGGGCAGTGAGAGAGAGCAGGACAGTGAGAGAGAGAGAGAGAAGGGCAGTGAGAAAGAGAGAGAGAGAGCACAGGGCAGTGAGAGAGAGCAGGGCAATGAGAGACAGCAGGGCAGTAAGAGAGAGAGGGCAGGGCAGTGAAGGAGAGAGAGAGAGAGAGCAGGGCAGTGAGAGAAGACAGAGCAGGGCAGTGAGAAAGAGAGCAGGGCAGTGAAAGAGAGCAGGGCAGTGAGAGAGAGGGCAGGGCATTGAGAGAGAGAGAGAGAGAGAGAGCAGGGCAGAGAGAGAGAGAATGAGAGAGCAGGGCAGTGAGAGAGACAGAGAGAGAGTAGGGCAGCGAGAGAGAGAGAGAGAGAGAGAGAGAGAGAGAAGGGCAGTGAGAAAGAGAGGGAGAGCACAGGGTGGTGAGAGAGAGTAGGGCAGAGAGAGAGAAAGCACGGCAGTGAGAGAGAGAGAGAGAGAGAGCAGGTCAGTGAGAGAGTGAGAGAGAGCAGGGCAGTGAGAGAGAGCAGGGCAATGAGAGACAGCAGGGCAGTAAGAGAGAGAGGGCAGGGCAGTGAGAGAGAGAGTGAGAGAGAGCAGAGCAGTGAGAGAAGACAGAGCAGGGCAGTGAGAAAGAGAGCAGGGCAGTGAGAGAGAGAGAGAGAGCAGGTCAGTGAGAGAGAGAGAGAGTGTAGGGCAGCGAGAGAGGGAGAGAGAGAGAAGGGCAGTGAGAGAGAGAGAGAAATCACAGAGTAGTGAGAGAGAGCAGGGCAGTGAGAGAGAGAGCTGTGCAGTGAGAGAGAGAGCAGGGCAGTGAGAGAGAGAGAGAGCGCAGGGCAATGACAGAGAGAGAGCAGGGCAGTGAGAGAGAGAGAGAGAGGGAGAGAGCGCAGGGCAGTGATAGAGAGAAAGAGAGCAAGGCACTGAGCGAGAGAAAGAGAGCCAGGCAGTGAGAGAGAGAGAGAAAGAGAGGGAGAGAGCAGTGCAGTGAGAGAGAGTGAGCAGGGTGGTGAGAGAGGGAGAGAGTGCAGGGTAGTGAGAGAGAGTGAGAGCAGGGCAGTGAATTGGGGAGAGAGAGCAGGGCAGTGAGAGAGAGAGAGAGCAGGGCAATGAGAGAGAGAGAGAGAGAGAGAGAAAGAATCAAGGCAGTGAGAGAGAGAGAGAGAGAGAGCCAGGCAGCGAGAGAGAGAGAAAGCAGGGCAGTGAGAAAAAGAGAGAGCAGGGCAGTGAGAGAGAGAGAGAGAGAGCAGGACACTGAGAGAGAGAGAGAGATCTGGGCAGTAAGAGAGACAGCAGGGCAGTGAAAGAGAGAGCAGGGCAATGAGAGAGAGAGACAGCAGGGCAGTGAGACAGAGAGAGAGAGAGAGAGAGAGCGGGGCAGTGAGAGAGTGAGGGAGAGCAGCGCAGTGAGAGAGAGGGAGCGAGAGTGCACAGGGCAGTGAAAGAGAGAGATCAGGGCAATGAGCGAGAGAGAGAGAGCAGGGCAGTGAGAAATAGAGAGCAGGGCAGAGAGAGAGAGAGAGCAGGTCAGTTAGAGAGAGAGAGGGCAGCGAGAGAGAGAGAGAGAGAGAGAGAGAAGGGCAGTGAGAGAGAGAGAGAGAGCACATGGTGGTGAGAGAGAGTAGGGCAGCGAGACAGAGAGAGAGAGAGAAGGGCAGTGAGAAAGAGAGAGAGAGCACATGGTAATGAGAGAGAGCAGGGCAGTGAAAGAGAGAGAGAGCCACGCAGTGATAGAGAGAGAGCAGGGCTGTGAGAGAGAGAGAGAGAGAGAGCAAGACAGTGAGAGAGAGAGAGCAGGGCAGTGAAAGAGAGAGAGCAGGGCAGTGTTAGAGAGGTCATGTCAGCGAGAGAGAGAGGGCAGGGCAGTGAGAGAGAGAGAGAGAGAGCAGGTCTGCGAGAGAGAGCGAGAGAGAGCAGGGCAGCGAGGGAGAGAATGAGGGAACATTGCAGTGAGAGAGAGAGAGAGCATGGCAGTCAGAGAGAGAGAGCAGGGCAGCGAGAGAGAGAGATCAGGGCTGTGAGAGAGAGAGAGAGAGAGAGCAGGGCAGTGAGAGAGAGAGAGCAGGGCAGTGAGAGAGAGATAGAGTGAGCTAGCAGGGCAGCGAGAGAGAGAATGAGAGAGCAGGGCAGTGAGAGAGAGAGAGAGAGAGTAGGGCAGCGAGAGAGAGAGAGAGAGAGAGATTGAAGGGCAGTGAGAAAGAGAGAGAAGCACATGGTAATGAGAGAGAGCAGGGCAGTGAGAGAGAAAGAGAGAGAGAGCAGGGCAGTGATAGGGAGAGAGCAGGGCTGTGAGAGAGAGTGAGAGAGCAGGGCAGTGAGAGAGAGAATGAGAGAACAGGTAAGTGAGAGAGAGAGAGAGAGCATGGCAGTGAGAGAGAGAGAGGTGGGCAGTGAGAGAGAGGTCAGGGCAGTGAGAGAGAGAGAGCAGGGCAGTGAGAGAGAGAGAGAGCAGGGCTGCGAGAGAGAGAGACAGAGAGCAGGGCAGCGAGAGAGAGAATGAGAGAACAGGGCAGTGAGAGAGGGAGAGCAGGGCAGTGAAAGAGAGAGAGCAGGGCAGTGAGAGAGAGTGCAGGGCAGTGAGAGAGAGAGAGAGAGCAGGGCAGCGAGAGAGAGAATGAGAGAGCAGGGCAGTGAGATAGAGAGAGAGAGTAGGGCAGCAAGAGAGAGAGAGAGAGAGAGAGAGAGAGAGAGAGAAGGGCAGTGAGAAAGAGAGGGAGAGCACAGGGTGGTGAGAGAGATGAGAGCAGCGAGATAGAGAGAGAAAGAGAAGGGCAGTGAGAAAGAGAGAGAGCCGCGCAGTGATAGAGAGAGAGAGAGCAGGGCTGTGAGAGAGAGAGAGAGCAGGGCAGTGAGGGAGAGAGAGCAGGGCAGTGAGAGAGAGAGAGAGAGAGAGAGCGCAGGGCAGTGAGAGAGAGCAGGGCAGTGAGAGAGAGAGAGAGAGAGAGCAGGGCAGCGAGAAAGAAAGCACGGCAGTGAGAGAGAGAGAGAGCAGGGCAGTGAGAGAGAGCAGGACAGTGAGAGAGAGAGAGAGAAGGGCAGTGAGAAAGAGAGAGAGAGAGCACAGGGCAGTGAGAGAGAGCAGGGCAATGAGAGACAGCAGGGCAGTAAGAGAGAGAGGGCAGGGCAGTGAAGGAGAGAGAGAGAGAGAGCAGGGCAGTGAGAGAAGACAGAGCAGGGCAGTGAGAAAGAGAGCAGGGCAGTGAAAGAGAGCAGGGCAGTGAGAGAGAGGGCAGGGCATTGAGAGAGAGAGAGAGAGAGAGAGCAGGGCAGAGAGAGAGAGAATGAGAGAGCAGGGCAGTGAGAGAGACAGAGAGAGAGTAGGGCAGCGAGAGAGAGAGAGAGAGAGAGAGAGAGAGAGAAGGGCAGTGAGAAAGAGAGGGAGAGCACAGGGTGGTGAGAGAGAGTAGGGCAGAGAGAGAGAAAGCACGGCAGTGAGAGAGAGAGAGAGAGAGAGCAGGTCAGTGAGAGAGTGAGAGAGAGCAGGGCAGTGAGAGAGAGCAGGGCAATGAGAGACAGCAGGGCAGTAAGAGAGAGAGGGCAGGGCAGTGAGAGAGAGAGTGAGAGAGAGCAGAGCAGTGAGAGAAGACAGAGCAGGGCAGTGAGAAAGAGAGCAGGGCAGTGAGAGAGAGAGAGAGAGCAGGTCAGTGAGAGAGAGAGAGAGTGTAGGGCAGCGAGAGAGGGAGAGAGAGAGAAGGGCAGTGAGAGAGAGAGAGAAATCACAGAGTAGTGAGAGAGAGCAGGGCAGTGAGAGAGAGAGCTGTGCAGTGAGAGAGAGAGCAGGGCAGTGAGAGAGAGAGAGAGCGCAGGGCAATGACAGAGAGAGAGCAGGGCAGTGAGAGAGAGAGAGAGAGGGAGAGAGCGCAGGGCAGTGATAGAGAGAAAGAGAGCAAGGCACTGAGCGAGAGAAAGAGAGCCAGGCAGTGAGAGAGAGAGAGAAAGAGAGGGAGAGAGCAGTGCAGTGAGAGAGAGTGAGCAGGGTGGTGAGAGAGGGAGAGAGTGCAGGGTAGTGAGAGAGAGTGAGAGCAGGGCAGTGAATTGGGGAGAGAGAGCAGGGCAGTGAGAGAGAGAGAGAGCAGGGCAATGAGAGAGAGAGAGAGAGAGAGAGAGAAAGAATCAAGGCAGTGAGAGAGAGAGAGAGAGAGAGCCAGGCAGCGAGAGAGAGAGAAAGCAGGGCAGTGAGAAAAAGAGAGAGCAGGGCAGTGAGAGAGAGAGAGAGAGAGCAGGACACTGAGAGAGAGAGAGAGATCTGGGCAGTAAGAGAGACAGCAGGGCAGTGAAAGAGAGAGCAGGGCAATGAGAGAGAGAGACAGCAGGGCAGTGAGACAGAGAGAGAGAGAGAGAGAGAGCGGGGCAGTGAGAGAGTGAGGGAGAGCAGCGCAGTGAGAGAGAGGGAGCGAGAGTGCACAGGGCAGTGAAAGAGAGAGATCAGGGCAATGAGCGAGAGAGAGAGAGCAGGGCAGTGAGAAATAGAGAGCAGGGCAGAGAGAGAGAGAGAGCAGGTCAGTTAGAGAGAGAGAGGGCAGTGAGAGAGAGAGAGAGAGAGAGAGAGAGATCAGGGCAGCGAGACAGAGAGCAGGTCAATGAGATAGTGAGTGAGAGAGAGAGAGCAGGCTCGCAAGAGAGAGAGAGAGCAGGGCAGTGAGAGAGAGAGAGCTGGGCAATCAGAGAGTGAGAAGGGCAGTGAGAGAGAGAGAGAGCATGGCAGTGAGAGAGAGAGAGCAGGGCAGTGAAAGAAAGAGAGCAGGGCAGTGAGAGAGAGATCAGGTCAGTGAGAGAGAGAGGGCAGGGCAGTGAGAGAGAGAGAGAGAGAGAGAGAGCAGGGCAGCGAGAGAGAGAATGAGAGAACAGGGCAGTGAGAGAGAGAGAGCAGGGCAGTGAAAGAGAGCAGGGCAGTGAGAGAGAGGGCAGGGCATTGAGAGAGAGAGAGCTGGGCAATGAGAGAGTGAGAAGGGCAGTGAGAGAGTGAGAGAGCATGGCAGTGAGAGAGAGAGAGCAGGGCAGTGAAAGAGAGAGAGCAGGGCAGTGTTAGAGAGGTCAGGTCAGTGAGAGAGAGAGGGCAGGGCAGTGAGGAGAGAGAGAGAGAGAGAGAGAGCAAGTCTGCGAGAGAGAGCGAGAGAGAGCAGGGCAGCGAGAGAGAGAATGAGGGAACAGTGCAGTGAGAGAGAGAGAGAGCATGGCAGTCAGAGAGAGAGAGCAGGGCAGCGAGAGAGAGAATGAGGGAACAGTGCAGTGAGAGAGAGAGCAGGGCAGTGAGAGAGAGAGAGAGCGGGGCAGTGAGAGAGAGATAGAGTGAGCGAGCAGGGCAGCGAGAGAGAGAATGAGAGAGCAGGGCAGTGAGAGAGAGAGAGAGAGAGTAGGGCAGCGAGAGAGAGAGAGAGAGAGAGAAGGGCAGTGAGAAAGAGAGAGAAGCACATGGTAATGAGAGAGAGCAGGGCAGTGAGAGAGAGAGAGAGAGAGCCGGGCTGTGATAGGGAGAGAGCAGGGCTGTGAGAGAGAGTGAGAGAGCAGGGCAGTGAGAGAGAGAATGAGAGAACAGGTAAGTGAGAGAGAGAGAGAGCATGGCAGTGAGAGAGAGAGAGGAGGGCAGTGAGAGAGAGGTCAGGGCAGTGAGAGAGAGAGAGCAGGGCAGTGAGAGAGAGAGACAGAGAGCAGGGCAGCGAGAGAGAGAATGAGAGAACAGGGCAGTGAGAGAGAGAGAGCAGGGCAGTGAAAGAGAGAGAGCAGGGCAGTGAGAGAGAGTGCAGGGCAGTGAGAGAGAGAGAGAGAGAGAACAGGGCAGAGAGAGAGAGAGAGAGCAGGGCAGCGAGAGAGAGAATGAGAGAGCAGGGCAGTGAGATAGAGAGAGAGAGTAGGGCAGCAAGAGAGAGAGAGAGAGAGAGAGAGAGAGAAGGGCAGTGAGAAAGAGAGGGAGAGCACAGGGTGGTGAGAGAGAGCAGGGCAGCAAGAGAGAGAGAGAAAGAGAAGGGCAGTGAGAAAGAGAGAGAGCCGCGCAGTGATAGAGAGAGAGAGCAGGGCTGTGAGAGAGAGAGAGAGAGAGAGCAGGGCAGTGAGAGAGAGAGAGCAGGACAGTGAGAGAGAGAGAGAGAGAGAGCAGGGCAGTGAGAGAGAGCAGGGCAATGAGAGAGAGAGAGAGAGAGAGCAGGTCAGTGAGAGAGTGAGAGAGAGAAGGGCAGTGAGGGAGAGCAGGACAGTAAGAGAGAGAGAGAGAGAGAAGGGCAGTGAGAAAGAGAGAGAGAGAGCACAGGGCAGTGAGAGAGAGCAGGGCAATGAGAGACAGCAGGGCAGTAAGAGAGAAAGGGCAGGGCAGTGAGAGAGAGAGAGAGAGAGCAGGGCAGTGGGAGAAGACAGAGCAGGGCAGTGAGAAAGAGAGCAGGGCAGTGAGAGAGAGAGAGAGCAGGTCAGTGAGCGAGAGAGAGTGTAGGGCAGCGAGAGAGGGAGAGAGAGAGAAGGGCAGTGAGAGAGAGAGAAATCACAGAGTAGTGAGAGAGAGCAGGGCAGTGAGAGAGAGAGCTGTGCAGTGAGAGAGAGAGCAGGGCAGTGAGAGAGAGAGAGAGCAGGGCAATGAGAGAGAGAGAGCAGGGCAGTGAGTGGGAGAGAGAGGGAGAGAGCGCAGGGCAGTGATAGAGAGAAAGAGAGCAAGGCACTGAGAGAGAGAAAGAGAGCCAGGCAGTGAGAGAGAGAGAGAGAAAGAGAGGGAGAGAGCAGTGCAGTGAGAGAGAGAGTGAGCAGGGTGGTGAGAGAGGGAGAGAGTGCAGGGTAGTGAGAGAGAGTGAGAGCAGGGCAGTCAATTGGGGAGAGAGAGCAGGGCAGTGAGAGAGAGAGAGCAGGGCAATGAGAGAGAGAGAGAGAGAAAGAAGCAAGGCAGTGAGAGAGAGAGAGAGAGAGAGCCAGGCAGCGAGAGAGAGAGAAAGCAGGGCAGTGAGGAAAAGAGAGAGCAGGGCAGTGAGAGAGAGGGAGAGAGAGCAGGGCACGGAGAGAGAGAGAGAGATCTGGGCAGTAAGAGAGAAAGCAGGGCAGTGAAAGAGAGAGCAGGGCAATGAGAGAGAGAGACAGCAGGGCAGTGAGACAGAGAGAGAGAGAGAGAGAGCAGGGCTGCGAGAGAGAGAGAGAGAGAGAGAGCGGGGCAGTGAGAGAGTGAGGGAGAGCAGCGCAGTGAGAGAGAGAGAGCGAGAGTGCACAGGGCAGTGAAAGAGAGAGATCAGGGCAATGAGCGAGAGAGAGAGATCAGGGCAGTGAGAAATAGAGAGCAGGGCAGAGAGAGAGAGAGAGCAGGTCAGTTAGAGAGAGAGAGGGCAGTGAGAGAGAGAGAGAGAGAGAGAGAGCAGGGCAGCGAGACAGAGAGCAGGTCAATGAGGTAGTGAGTGAGAGAGAGAGAGCAGGCTCGCAAGAGAGAGAGAGAGCAGGGCAGTGAGAGAGAGAGAGCTGGGCAGTGAAAGAGAGAGAGCAGGGCAGTGAGAGAGAGAGAGAGAGAGAGAGCAGGGCAGCGAGAGAGAGAATGAGAGAACAGGGCAGTGAGAGAGAGAGAGCAGGGCAGTGAAAGAGAGCAGTGCAGTGAGAGAGAGGACAGGGCATTGAGAGAGAGAGAGAGAGAGAGAGAGCAGGGCAGCGAGAGAGAGAATGAGAGAGCAGGGCAGTGAGAGAGACAGAGAGAGAGTAGGGCAGCGAGAGAGAGAGAGAGAGAGAGAGAAGGGCAGTGAGAAAGAGAGAGAGAGCACATGGTGGTGAGAGAGAGTAGGGCAGCGAGACAGAGAGAGAGAGAAGGGCAGTGAGAAAGAGAGAGAGAGCACATGGTAATGAGAGAGAGCAGGGCAGTGAAAGAGAGAGAGAGCCACGCAGTGATAGAGAGAGAGCAGGGCTGTGAGAGAGAGAGAGAGAGAGAGCAGGACAGTGAGAGAGAGAGAGCAGGGCAGTGAAAGAGAGAGAGCAGGGCAGTGTTAGAGAGGTCAGGTCAGCGAGAGAGAGAGGGCAGGGCAGTGAGAGAGAGAGAGAGAGAGCAGGTCTGCGAGAGAGAGCAAGAGAGAGCAGGGCAGCGAGAGAGAGAATGAGGGAACAGTGCAGTGAGAGAGAGAGAGAGCATGGCAGTCAGAGAGAGAGAGCAGGGCAGCGAGAGAGAGAGATCAGGGCTGTGAGAGAGAGAGAGAGAGAGAGCAGGGCAGTGAGAGAGAGAGAGCAGGGCAGTGAGAGAGAGATAGAGTGAGCTAGCAGGGCAGCGAGAGAGAGAATGAGAGAGCAGGGCAGTGAGAGAGAGAGAGAGAGAGTAGGGCAGCGAGAGAGAGAGAGAGAGAGAGATTGAAGGGCAGTGAGAAAGAGAGAGAAGCACATGGTAATGAGAGAGAGCAGGGCAGTGAGAGAGAAAGAGAGAGAGAGCAGGGCAGTGATAGGGAGAGAGCAGGGCTGTGAGAGAGAGTGAGAGAGCAGGGCAGTGAGAGAGAGAATGAGAGAACAGGTAAGTGAGAGAGAGAGAGAGCATGGCAGTGAGAGAGAGAGAGGAGGGCAGTGAGAGAGAGGTCAGGGCAGTGAGAGAGAGAGAGCAGGGCAGTGAGAGAGAGAGAGAGCAGGGCTGCGAGAGAGAGAGACAGAGAGCAGGGCAGCGAGAGAGAGAATGAGAGAACAGGGCAGTGAGAGAGGGAGAGCAGGGCAGTGAGAGAGAGTGCAGGGCAGTGAGAGAGAGAGAGAGCAGGGCAGCGAGAGAGAGAATGAGAGAGCAGGGCAGTGAGATAGAGAGAGAGAGTAGGGCAGCAAGAGAGAGAGAGAGAGAGAGAGAGAGAGAGAGAGAGAAGGGCAGTGAGAAAGAGAGGGAGAGCACAGGGTGGTGAGAGAGATGAGAGCAGCGAGACAGAGAGAGAAAGAGAAGGGCAGTGAGAAAGAGAGAGCCGCGCAGTGATAGAGAGAGAGAGAGCAGGGCTGTGAGAGAGAGAGAGAGCAGGGCAGTGAGGGAGAGAGAGCAGGGCAGTGAGAGAGAGAGAGAGAGAGAGAGCGCAGGGCAGTGAGAGAGAGCAGGGCAGTGAGAGAGAGAGAGAGAGAGAGCAGGGCAGCGAGAAAGAAAGCACGGCAGTGAGAGAGAGAGAGAGCAGGGCAGTGAGAGAGAGCAGGACAGTAAGAGAGAGAGAGAGAAGGGCAGTGAGAAAGAGAGAGAGAGAGCACAGGGCAGTGAGAGAGAGCAGGGCAATGAGAGACAGCAGGGCAGTAAGAGAGAGAGGGCAGGGCAGTGAGAGAGAGAGAGAGAGAGAGCAGGTCAGTGAGAGAGTGAGAGAGAGCAGGGCAGTGAGAGAGAGCAGGGCAATGAGAGACAGCAGGGCAGTAAGAGAGAGAGGGCAGGGCAGTGAGAGAGAGAGTGAGAGAGAGCAGAGCAGTGAGAGAAGACAGAGCAGGGCAGTGAGAAAGAGAGCAGGGCAGTGAGAGAGAGAGAGAGAGCAGGTCAGTGAGAGAGAGAGAGAGTGTAGGGCAGCGAGAGAGGGAGAGAGAGAGAAGGGCAGTGAGAGAGAGAGCTGTGCAGTGAGAGAGAGAGCAGGGCAGTGAGAGAGAGAGAGAGCGCAGGGCAATGACAGAGAGAGAGCAGGGCAGTGAGAGAGAGAGAGAGGGAGAGAGCGCAGGGCAGTGATAGAGAGAAAGAGAGCAAGGCACTGAGCGAGAGAAAGAGAGCCAGGCAGTGAGAGAGAGAGAGAAAGAGAGGGAGAGAGCAGTGCAGTGAGAGAGAGTGAGCAGGGTGGTGAGAGAGGGAGAGAGTGCAGGGTAGTGAGAGAGAGTGAGAGCAGGGCAGTGAATTGGGGAGAGAGAGCAGGGCAGTGAGAGAGAGAGAGAGCAGGGCAATGAGAGAGAGAGAGAGAGAAAGAATCAAGGCAGTGAGAGAGAGAGAGAGAGAGAGCCAGGCAGCGAGAGAGAGAGAAAGCAGGGCAGTGAGAAAAAGAGAGAGCAGGGCAGTGAGAGAGAGAGAGAGAGAGCAGGGCACTGAGAGAGAGAGAGAGATCTGGGCAGTAAGAGAGACAGCAGGGCAGTGAAAGAGAGAGCAGGGCAATGAGAGAGAGAGACAGCAGGGCTGTGAGACAGAGAGAGAGAGAGAGAGAGAGCAGGGCTGCGAGAGAGAGAGAGAGAGAGAGAGAGAGCGGGGCAGTGAGAGAGTGAGGGAGAGCAGCGCAGTGAGAGAGAGAGAGCGAGAGTGCACAGGGCAGTGAAAGAGAGAGATCAGGGCAATGAGCGAGAGAGAGAGAGCAGGGCAGTGAGAAATAGAGAGCAGGGCAGAGAGAGAGAGAGAGCAGGTCAGTTAGAGAGAGAGAGGGCAGTGAGAGAGAGAGAGAGAGAGAGAGATCAGGGCAGCGAGACAGAGAGCAGGTCAATGAGATAGTGAGTGAGAGAGAGAGAGCAGGCTCGCAAGAGAGAGAGAGAGCAGGGCAGTGAGAGAGAGAGAGCTGGGCAATGAGAGAGTGAGAAGGGCAGTGAGAGAGAGAGAGAGCATGGCAGTGAGAGAGAGAGAGCAGGGCAGTGAAAGAGAGAGAGCAGGGCAGTGAGAGAGAGATCAGGGCAGTGAGAGAGAGAGGGCAGGGCAGTGAGAGAGAGAGAGAGAGAGAGAGAGAGAGAGAGCAGGGCAGCGAGAGAGAGAATGAGAGAACAGGGCAGTGAGAGAGAGAGAGCAGGGCAGTGAAAGAGAGCAGGGCAGTGAGAGAGAGGGCAGGGCATTGAGAGAGAGAGAGAGAGAGAGAAGGGCAGTGAGAAAGAGAGGGAGAGCACAGGGTGGTGAGAGAGAGGAGAGCAGCGAGACAGAGAGAGAAAGAGAAGGGCAGTGAGAAAGAGAGAGAGCCGCGCAGTGATAGAGAGAGAGAGAGCAGGGCTGTGAGAGAGAGAGAGAGCAGGGCAGTGAGAGAGAGAGAGCAGGGCAGTGAGAGAGAGAGAGAGAGAGAGAGCGCAGGGCAGTGAGAGAGAGCAGGGCAGTGAGAGAGAGAGAGAGAGAGCAGGGCAGCGAGAGAGAAAGCACGGCAGTGAGAGAGAGAGAGAGAGAGCAGGTCAGTGAGAGAGTGAGAGAGAGCAGGGCAGTGAGAGAGAGCAGGACAGTGAGAGAGAGAGAGAGAAGGGCAGTGAGAAAGAGAGAGAGAGAGCACAGGGCAGTGAGAGAGAGCAGGGCAATGAGAGACAGCAGGGCAGTAAGAGAGAGAGGGCAGGGCAGTGAGAGAGAGAGAGAGAGAGAGAGCAGGGCAGTGAGAGAAGACAGAGCAGGGCAGTGAGAAAGAGAGCAGGGCAGTGAGAGAGAGAGAGAGAGCAGGTCAGTGAGAGAGAGAGAGTGTAGGGCAGCGAGAGAGGGAGAGAGAGAGAAGGGCAGTGAGAGAGAGGTCAGGGCAGTGAGAGAGAGAGGGCAGGGCAGTGAGAGAGAGAGAGAGAGAGAGCAGGGCAGCGAGAGAGAGAATGAGAGAACAGGGCAGTGAGAGAGAGAGAGCAGGGCAGTGAAAGAGAGCAGTGCAGTGAGAGAGAGGACAGGGCATTGAGAGAGAGAGAGAGAGAGAGAGAGAGCAGGGCAGCGAGAGAGAGAATGAGAGAGCAGGGCAGTGAGAGAGACAGAGAGAGAGTAGGGCAGCGAGAGAGAGAGAGAGAGAGAGAGAGAAGGGCAGTGAGAGAGAGAGAGAGAGCACATGGTGGTGAGAGAGAGTAGGGCAGCGAGACAGAGAGAGAGAGAGAAGGGCAGTGAGAAAGAGAGAGAGAGCACATGGTAATGAGAGAGAGCAGGGCAGTGAAAGAGAGAGAGCCACGCAGTGATAGAGAGAGAGCAGGGCAGTGAAAGAGAGAGAGCAGGGCAGTGTTAGAGAGGTCAGGTCAGTGAGAGAGAGAGGGCAGGGCAGTGAGAGAGAGAGAGAGAGAGCAGGTCTGCGAGAGAGAGGGAGAGAGAGCAGGGCAGCGAGAGAGAGAATGAGGGAACAGTGCAGTGAGAGAGAGAGAGAGCATGGCAGTGAGAGAGAGAGAGCAGGGCAGCGAGAGAGAGAATGAGGGAACAGTGCAGTGAGAGAGAGAGAGAGCATGGCAGTGATAGAGAGAGATCAGGGCTGTGTGAGAGAGAGAGAGAGAGAGAGCAGGGCAGTGAGAGAGAGAATGAGAGAGCAGGGCAGTGAGAGAGAGAGAGAGAGAGTAGGGCAGCGAGAGAGAGAGAGAGAGAGAGAGAGAAGGGCAGTGAGAAAGAGAGAGAAGCACATGGTAATGAGAGAGAGCAGGGCAGTGAGAGAGAAAGAGAGAGAAAGCCGGGCAGTGATAGGGAGAGAGCAGGGCTGCGAGACAGAGAGACAGAGAGCAGGGCAGCGAGAGAGAGAATGAGAGAACAGGGCAGTGAGAGAGAGAGAGCAGGGCAGTGAAAGAGAGAGAGCAGGGCAGTGAGAGAGAGTGCAGGGCAGTGAGAGAGAGAGAGAGAGCAGGGCAGCGAGAGAGAGAATGAGAGAGCAGGGCAGTGAGATAGAGAGAGAGAGTAAGGCAGCAAGAGAGAGAGAGAGAGAGAGAGAGAGAGAAGGGCAGTGAGAAAGAGAGGGAGAGCACAGGGTGGTGAGAGAGAGGAGAGCAGCGAGACAGAGAGAGAAAGAGAAGGGCAGTGAGAAAGAGAGAGAGCCGCGCAGTGATAGAGAGAGAGAGAGCAGGGCTGTGAGAGAGAGAGAGAGCAGGGCAGTAAGAGAGAGAGGGCAGGGCAGTGAGAGAGAGAGAGAGAGAGAGAGCAGGGCAATGAGAGAAGACAGAGCAGGGCAGTGAGAAAGAGAGCAGGGCAGTGAGAGAGAGAGAGAGAGCAGGTCAGTGAGAGAGAGAGAGTGTAGGGCAGCGAGAGAGGGAGAGAGAGAGAAGGGCAGTGAGAGAGAGAGAAATCACAGAGTAGTGAGAGAGAGCAGGGCAGTGAGAGAGAGAGAGAGCGCAGGGCAATGACAGAGAGAGAGCAGGGCAGTGAGAGAGAGAGAGAGGGAGAGAGCGCAGGGCAGTGATAGAGAGAAAGAGAGCAAGGCACTGAGCGAGAGAAAGAGAGCCAGGCAGTGAGAGAGAGAGAGAGAAAGAGAGGGAGAGAGCAGTGCAGTGAGAGAGAGTGAGCAGGGTGGTGAGAGAGGGATAGAGTGCAGGGTAGTGAGAGAGAGTGAGAGCAGGGCAGTGAATTGGGGAGAGAGAGCAGGGCAGTGAGAGAGAGAGAGAGCAGGGCAAAGAGAGAGAGAGAGAGAGAGAGAAAGAATCAAGGCAGTGAGAGAGAGAGAGAGAGAGTGAGCCAGGCAGCGAGAGAGAGAGAAAGCAGGGCAGTGAGAAAAAGAGAGAGCAGGGCAGTGAGAGAGAGAGAGAGAGAGCAGGGCACTGAGAGAGAGAGAGAGATCTGGGCAGTAAGAGAGACAGCAGGGCAGTGAAAGAGAGAGCAGGGCAATGAGAGAGAGAGACAGCAGGGCAGTGAGACAGAGAGAGAGAGAGAGAGAGAGAGCAGGGCTGCGAGAGAGAGAGAGAGAGAGAGAGAGAGCGGGGCAGTGAGAGAGTGAGGGAGAGCAGCGCAGTGAGAGAGAGAGAGCGAGAGTGCACAGGGCAGTGAAAGAGAGAGATCAGGGCAATGAGCGAGAGAGAGAGAGCAGGGCAGTGAGAAATAGAGAGCAGGGCAGAGAGAGAGAGAGAGCAGGTCAGTTAGAGAGAGAGAGGGCAGTGAGAGAGAGAGAGAGAGAGAGAGATCAGGGCAGCGAGACAGAGAGCAGGTCAATGAGATAGTGAGTGAGAGAGAGAGAGCAGGCTCGCAAGAGAGAGAGAGAGCAGGGCAGTGAGAGAGAGAGAGCTGGGCAATGAGAGAGTGAGAAGGGCAGTGAGAGAGAGAGAGAGCATGGCAGTGAGAGAGAGAGAGCAGGGCAGTGAAAGAGAGAGAGCAGGGCAGTGTTAGAGAGGTCAGGTCAGTGAGAGAGAGAGGGCAGGGCAGTGAGAGAGAGAGAGAGAGAGAGAGCAAGTCTGCGAGAGAGAGCGAGAGAGAGCAGGGCAGCGAGAGAGAGAATGAGGGAACAGTGCAGTGAGAGAGAGAGAGAGCATGGCAGTCAGAGAGAGAGAGCAGGGCAGCGAGAGAGAGAATGAGGGAACACTGCAGTGAGAGAGAGAGAGAGCATGGCAGTGATAGAGAGAGATCAGGGCTGTGAGAGAGAGAGAGAGAGAGAGCAGGGCAGTGAGAGAGAGAGAGCAGGGCAGTGAGAGAGTGATAGAGTGAGCGAGCAGGGCAGCGAGAGAGAGAATGAGAGAGCAGGGCAGTGAGAGAGAGAGAGAGAGAGTAGGGCAGCGAGAGAGAGAGAGAGAGAGAGAAGGGCAGTGAAAAAGGAGAGAAGCACATGGTAATGAGAGAGAGCAGGGCAGTGAGAGAAAGAGAGAGAGAGCCGGGCTGTGATAGGGAGAGAGCAGGGCTGTGAGAGAGAGTGAGAGAGCAGGGCAGTGAGAGAGAGAATGAGAGAACAGGTAAGTGAGAGAGAGAGAGAGCATGGCAGTGAGAGAGAGAGAGGAGGGCAGTGAGAGAGAGGTCAGGGCAGTGAGAGAGAGAGAGCAGGGCAGTGAGAGAGAGAGACAGAGAGCAGGGCTGCGAGAGAGAGAGACAGAGAGCAGGGCAGCGAGAGAGAGAATGAGAGAACAGGGCAGTGAGAGAGAGAGAGCAGGGCAGTGAAAGAGAGAGAGCAGGGCAGTGAGAGAGAGAGAGAGAGAGAGAACAGGGCAGAGAGAGAGAGAGAGCAGGGCAGCGAGAGAGAGAATGAGAGAGCAGGGCAGTGAGATAGAGAGAGAGAGTAGGGCAGCAAGAGAGAGAGAGAGAGAGAGAGAGAGAAGGGCAGTGAGAAAGAGAGGGAGAGCACAGGGTGGTGAGAGAGAGCAGGGCAGCAAGAGAGAGAGAGAAGGAGAGAGAGAAGGGCAGTGAGAAAGAGAGGGAGAGCACAGGGTGGTGAGAGAGAGTAGGGCAGCGAGAGAGAAAGCACGGCAGTGAGAGAGAGAGAGAGAGAGAGCAGGTCAGTGAGAGAGTGAGAGAGAGCAGGGCAGTGAGAGAGAGCAGGGCAATGAGAGACAGCAGGGCAGTAAGAGAGAGAGGGCAGGGCAGTGAGAGAGAGAGTGAGAGAGAGCAGAGCAGTGAGAGAAGACAGAGCAGGGCAGTGAGAAAGAGAGCAGGGCAGTGAGAGAGAGAGAGAGAGCAGGTCAGTGAGAGAGAGAGAGAGTGTAGGGCAGCGAGAGAGGGAGAGAGAGAGAAGGGCAGTGAGAGAGAGAGAAATCACAGAGTAGTGAGAGAGAGCAGGGCAGTGAGAGAGAGAGCTGTGCAGTGAGAGAGAGAGCAGGGCAGTGAGAGAGAGAGAGAGCGCAGGGCAATGACAGAGAGAGAGCAGGGCAGTGAGAGAGAGAGAGAGGGAGAGAGCGCAGGGCAGTGATAGAGAGAAAGAGAGCAAGGCACTGAGCGAGAGAAAGAGAGCCAGGCAGTGAGAGAGAGAGAGAAAGAGAGGGAGAGAGCAGTGCAGTGAGAGAGAGTGAGCAGGGTGGTGAGAGAGGGAGAGAGTGCAGGGTAGTGAGAGAGAGTGAGAGCAGGGCAGTGAATTGGGGAGAGAGAGCAGGGCAGTGAGAGAGAGAGAGAGCAGGGCAATGAGAGAGAGAGAGAGAGAAAGAATCAAGGCAGTGAGAGAGAGAGAGAGAGAGAGCCAGGCAGCGAGAGAGAGAGAAAGCAGGGCAGTGAGAAAAAGAGAGAGCAGGGCAGTGAGAGAGAGAGAGAGAGAGCAGGACACTGAGAGAGAGAGAGAGATCTGGGCAGTAAGAGAGACAGCAGGGCAGTGAAAGAGAGAGCAGGGCAATGAGAGAGAGAGACAGCAGGGCAGTGAGACAGAGAGAGAGAGAGAGAGAGAGTGGGGCAGTGAGAGAGTGAGGGAGAGCAGCGCAGTGAGAGAGAGAGAGCGAGAGTGCACAGGGCAGTGAAAGAGAGAGATCAGGGCAATGAGCGAGAGAGAGAGAGCAGGGCAGTGAGAAATAGAGAGCAGGGCAGAGAGAGAGAGAGAGCAGGTCAGTTAGAGAGAGAGAGGGCAGTGAGAGAGAGAGAGAGAGAGAGAGATCAGGGCAGCGAGACAGAGAGCAGGTCAATGAGATAGTGAGTGAGAGAGAGAGAGCAGGCTCGCAAGAGAGAGAGAGAGCAGGGCAGTGAGAGAGAGAGAGCTGGGCAATGAGAGAGTGAGAAGGGCAGTGAGAGAGAGAGAGAGCATGGCAGTGAGAGAGAGAGAGCAGGGCAGTGAAAGAGAGAGAGCAGGGCAGTGTTAGAGAGGTCAGGTCAGTGAGAGAGAGAGGGCAGGGCAGTGAGAGAGAGAGAGAGAGAGAGAGAGAGAGCAAGTCTGCGAGAGAGAGCGAGAGAGAGCAGGGCAGCGAGAGAGAGAATGAAGGAACAGTGCAGTGAGAGAGAGAGAGAGCATGGCAGTGATAGAGAGAGATCAGGGCTGTGAGAGAGAGAGAGAGAGAGAGCAGGGCAGTGAGAGAGAGAGAGAGCAGGGCAGTGAGAGAGAGATAGAGTGAGCGAGCAGGGCAGCGAGAGAGAGAATGAGAGAGCAGGGCAGTGAGAGAGAGAGAGAGAGAGTAGGGCAGCGAGAGAGAGAGAGAGAGAGAGAAGGGCAGTGAGAAAGAGAGAGAAGCACATGGTAATGAGAGAGAGCAGGGCAGTGAGAGAGAGAGAGAGAGAGAGCCGGGCTGTGATAGGGAGAGAGCAGGGCTGTGAGAGAGAGTGAGAGAGCAGGGCAGTGAGAGAGAGAATGAGAGAACAGGTAAGTGAGAGAGAGAGAGAGCATGGCAGTGAGAGAGAGAGAGGAGGGCAGTGAGAGAGAGGTCAGGGCAGTGAGAGAGAGAGAGCAGGGCAGTGAGAGAGAGAGACAGAGAGCAGGGCTGCGAGAGAGAGAGACAGAGAGCAGGGCAGCGAGAGAGAGAATGAGAGAACAGGGCAGTGAGAGAGAGAGAGCAGGGCAGTGAAAGAGAGAGAGCAGGGCAGTGAGAGAGAGTGCAGGGCAGTGAGAGAGAGAGAGAGAGAGAGAACAGGGCAGAGAGAGAGAGAGAGAGCAGGGCAGCGAGAGAGAGAATGAGAGAGCAGGGCAGTGAGATAGAGAGAGAGAGTAGGGCTCAAGAGAGAGAGAGAGAGAGAAGGGCAGTGAGAAAGAGAGGGAGAGCACAGGGTGGTGAGAGAGAGCAGGGCAGCAAGAGAGAGAGAGAAAGAGAAGGGCAGTGAGAAAGAGAGAGAGCCGCGCAGTGATAGAGAGAGAGAGCAGGGCTGTGAGAGAGAGAGAGAGAGCAGGGCAGTGAGTGAGAGAGAGCAGGGCAATGAGAGAGAGAGAGAGAGAGCAGGTCAGTGAGAGAGTGAGAGAGAGCAGGGCAGTGAGGGAGAGCAGGACAGTAAGAGAGAGAGAGAGAGAGAAGGGCAGTGAGAAAGAGAGAGAGAGAGCACAGGGCAGTGAGAGAGAGCAGGGCAATGAGAGACAGCAGGGCAGTAAGAGAGAAAGGGCAGGGCAGTGAGAGAGAGAGAGAGAGCAGGGCAGTGGGAGAAGACAGAGCAGGGCAGTGAGAAAGAGAGCAGGGCAGTGAGAGAGAGAGAGAGCAGGTCAGTGAGCGAGAGAGAGTGTAGGGCAGCGAGAGAGGGAGAGAGAGAGAAGGGCAGTGAGAGAGAGAGAAATCACAGAGTAGTGAGAGAGAGCAGGGCAGTGAGAGAGAGAGCTGTGCAGTGAGAGAGAGAGCAGGGCAGTGAGAGAGAGAGAGAGCAGGGCAATGAGAGAGAGAGAGCAGGGCAGTGAGAGAGAGAGAGAGGGAGAGAGCGCAGGGCAGTGATAGAGAGAAAGAGAGCAAGGCACTGAGAGAGAGAAAGAGAGCCAGGCAGTGAGAGAGAGAGAGAGAAAGAGAGGGAGAGAGCAGTGCAGTGAGAGAGAGAGTGAGCAGGGTGGTGAGAGAGGGAGAGAGTGCAGGGTAGTGAGAGAGAGTGAGAGCAGGGCAGTCAATTGGGGAGAGAGAGCAGGGCAGTGAGAGAGAGAGAGCAGGGCAATGAGAGAGAGAGAGAGAGAAAGAAGCAAGGCAGTGAGAGAGAGAGAGAGAGAGAGAGCCAGGCAGCGAGAGAGAGAGAAAGCAGGGCAGTGAGAAAAAGAGAGAGCAGGGCAGTGAGAGAGAGGGAGAGAGAGCAGGGCACGGAGAGAGAGAGAGAGATCTGGGCAGTAAGAGAGAAAGCAGGGCAGTGAAAGAGAGAGCAGGGCAATGAGAGAGAGAGACAGCAGGGCAGTGAGACAGAGAGAGAGAGAGAGAGAGCAGGGCTGCGAGAGAGAGAGAGAGAGAGAGAGAGAGAGAGAGCGGGGCAGTGAGAGAGTGAGGGAGAGCAGCGCAGTGAGAGAGAGAGAGCGAGAGTGCACAGGGCAGTGAAAGAGAGAGATCAGGGCAATGAGAGAGAGAGAGAGATCTGGGCAGTAAGAGAGACAGCAGGGCAGTGAAAGAGAGAGCAGGGCAATGAGAGAGAGAGACAGCAGGGCAGTGAGACAGAGAGAGAGAGAGAGAGAGAGCGGGGCAGTGAGAGAGTGAGGGAGAGCAGCGCAGTGAGAGAGAGAGAGCGAGAGTGCACAGGGCAGTGAAAGAGAGAGATCAGGGCAATGAGCGAGAGAGAGAGAGCAGGGCAGTGAGAAATAGAGAGCAGGGCAGAGAGAGAGAGAGAGCAGGTCAGTTAGAGAGAGAGAGGGCAGTGAGAGAGAGAGAGAGAGAGAGAGATCAGGGCAGCGAGACAGAGAGCAGGTCAATGAGATAGTGAGTGAGAGAGAGAGAGCAGGCTCGCAAGAGAGAGAGAGAGCAGGGCAGTGAGAGAGAGAGAGCTGGGCAATGAGAGAGTGAGAAGGGCAGTGAGAGAGAGAGAGAGCATGGCAGTGAGAGAGAGAGAGCAGGGCAGTGAAAGAGAGAGAGCAGGGCAGTGTTAGAGAGGTCAGGTCAGTGAGAGAGAGAGGGCAGGGCAGTGAGAGAGAGAGAGAGAGAGAGAGAGAGAGCAAGTCTGCGAGAGAGAGCGAGAGAGAGCAGGGCAGCGAGAGAGAGAATGAAGGAACAGTGCAGTGAGAGAGAGAGAGAGCATGGCAGTGATAGAGAGAGATCAGGGCTGTGAGAGAGAGAGAGAGAGAGAGCAGGGCAGTGAGAGAGAGAGAGAGCAGGGCAGTGAGAGAGAGATAGAGTGAGCGAGCAGGGCAGCGAGAGAGAGAATGAGAGAGCAGGGCAGTGAGAGAGAGAGAGAGAGAGTAGGGCAGCGAGAGAGAGAGAGAGAGAGAGAAGGGCAGTGAGAAAGAGAGAGAAGCACATGGTAATGAGAGAGAGCAGGGCAGTGAGAGAGAGAGAGAGAGAGAGCCGGGCTGTGATAGGGAGAGAGCAGGGCTGTGAGAGAGAGTGAGAGAGCAGGGCAGTGAGAGAGAGAATGAGAGAACAGGTAAGTGAGAGAGAGAGAGAGCATGGCAGTGAGAGAGAGAGAGGAGGGCAGTGAGAGAGAGGTCAGGGCAGTGAGAGAGAGAGAGCAGGGCAGTGAGAGAGAGAGACAGAGAGCAGGGCTGCGAGAGAGAGAGACAGAGAGCAGGGCAGCGAGAGAGAGAATGAGAGAACAGGGCAGTGAGAGAGAGAGAGCAGGGCAGTGAAAGAGAGAGAGCAGGGCAGTGAGAGAGAGTGCAGGGCAGTGAGAGAGAGAGAGAGAGAGAGAACAGGGCAGAGAGAGAGAGAGAGAGCAGGGCAGCGAGAGAGAGAATGAGAGAGCAGGGCAGTGAGATAGAGAGAGAGAGTAGGGCTCAAGAGAGAGAGAGAGAGAGAAGGGCAGTGAGAAAGAGAGGGAGAGCACAGGGTGGTGAGAGAGAGCAGGGCAGCAAGAGAGAGAGAGAAAGAGAAGGGCAGTGAGAAAGAGAGAGAGCCGCGCAGTGATAGAGAGAGAGAGCAGGGCTGTGAGAGAGAGAGAGAGAGCAGGGCAGTGAGAGAGAGAGAGCAGGACAGTGAGAGAGAGAGAGAGAGAGAGCAGGGCAGTGAGAGAGAGCAGGGCAATGAGAGAGAGAGAGAGAGAGCAGGTCAGTGAGAGAGTGAGAGAGAGCAGGGCAGTGAGGGAGAGCAGGACAGTAAGAGAGAGAGAGAGAGAGAAGGGCAGTGAGAAAGAGAGAGAGAGAGCACAGGGCAGTGAGAGAGAGCAGGGCAATGAGAGACAGCAGGGCAGTAAGAGAGAAAGGGCAGGGCAGTGAGAGAGAGAGAGAGAGCAGGGCAGTGGGAGAAGACAGAGCAGGGCAGTGAGAAAGAGAGCAGGGCAGTGAGAGAGAGAGAGAGCAGGTCAGTGAGCGAGAGAGAGTGTAGGGCAGCGAGAGAGGGAGAGAGAGAGAAGGGCAGTGAGAGAGAGAGAAATCACAGAGTAGTGAGAGAGAGCAGGGCAGTGAGAGAGAGAGCTGTGCAGTGAGAGAGAGAGCAGGGCAGTGAGAGAGAGAGAGAGCAGGGCAATGAGAGAGAGAGAGCAGGGCAGTGAGAGAGAGAGAGAGGGAGAGAGCGCAGGGCAGTGATAGAGAGAAAGAGAGCAAGGCACTGAGAGAGAGAAAGAGAGCCAGGCAGTGAGAGAGAGAGAGAGAAAGAGAGGGAGAGAGCAGTGCAGTGAGAGAGAGAGTGAGCAGGGTGGTGAGAGAGGGAGAGAGTGCAGGGTAGTGAGAGAGAGTGAGAGCAGGGCAGTCAATTGGGGAGAGAGAGCAGGGCAGTGAGAGAGAGAGAGCAGGGCAATGAGAGAGAGAGAGAGAGAAAGAAGCAAGGCAGTGAGAGAGAGAGAGAGAGAGAGAGCCAGGCAGCGAGAGAGAGAGAAAGCAGGGCAGTGAGAAAAAGAGAGAGCAGGGCAGTGAGAGAGAGGGAGAGAGAGCAGGGCACGGAGAGAGAGAGAGAGATCTGGGCAGTAAGAGAGAAAGCAGGGCAGTGAAAGAGAGAGCAGGGCAATGAGAGAGAGAGACAGCAGGGCAGTGAGACAGAGAGAGAGAGAGAGAGAGCAGGGCTGCGAGAGAGAGAGAGAGAGAGAGAGAGAGAGAGAGAGCGGGGCAGTGAGAGAGTGAGGGAGAGCAGCGCAGTGAGAGAGAGAGAGAGAGAGTGCACAGGGCAGTGAAAGAGAGAGATCAGGGCAATGAGCGAGAGAGAGAGATCAGGGCAGTGAGAAATAGAGAGCAGGGCAGAGAGAGAGAGAGAGCAGGTCAGTTAGAGAGAGAGAGGGCAGTGAGAGAGAGAGAGAGAGAGAGAGAGCAGGGCAGCGAGACAGAGAGCAGGTCAATGAGATAGTGAGTGAGAGAGAGAGAGCAGGCTCGCAAGAGAGAGAGAGAGCAGGGCAGTGAGAGAGAGAGAGCTGAGCAGTGAAAGAGAGAGAGCAGGGCAGTGAGAGAGAGAGAGAGAGAGAGAGCAGGGCAGCGAGAGAGAGAATGAGAGAACAGGGCAGTGAGAGAGAGAGAGCAGGGCAGTGAAAGAGAGCAGTGCAGTGAGAGAGAGGACAGGGCATTGAGAGAGAGAGAGAGAGAGAGAGAGCAGGGCAGCGAGAGAGAGAATGAGAGAGCAGGGCAGTGAGAGAGACAGAGAGAGAGTAGGGCAGCGAGAGAGAGAGAGAGAGAGAGAGAAGGGCAGTGAGAAAGAGAGAGAGAGCACATGGTGGTGAGAGAGAGTAGGGCAGCGAGACAGAGAGAGAGAGAGAAGGGCAGTGAGAAAGAGAGAGAGAGCACATGGTAATGAGAGAGAGCAGGGCAGTGAAAGAGAGAGAGAGCCACGCAGTGATAGAGAGAGAGCAGGGCTGTGAGAGAGAGAGAGAGAGAGAGCAAGACAGTGAGAGAGAGAGAGCAGGGCAGTGAAAGAGAGAGAGCAGGGCAGTGTTAGAGAGGTCATGTCAGCGAGAGAGAGAGGGCAGGGCAGTGAGAGAGAGAGAGAGAGAGCAGGTCTGCGAGAGAGAGCGAGAGAGAGCAGGGCAGCGAGGGAGAGAATGAGGGAACATTGCAGTGAGAGAGAGAGAGAGCATGGCAGTCAGAGAGAGAGAGCAGGGCAGCGAGAGAGAGAGATCAGGGCTGTGAGAGAGAGAGAGAGAGAGAGCAGGGCAGTGAGAGAGAGAGAGCAGGGCAGTGAGAGAGAGATAGAGTGAGCTAGCAGGGCAGCGAGAGAGAGAATGAGAGAGCAGGGCAGTGAGAGAGAGAGAGAGAGAGTAGGGCAGCGAGAGAGAGAGAGAGAGAGAGATTGAAGGGCAGTGAGAAAGAGAGAGAAGCACATGGTAATGAGAGAGAGCAGGGCAGTGAGAGAGAAAGAGAGAGAGAGCAGGGCAGTGATAGGGAGAGAGCAGGGCTGTGAGAGAGAGTGAGAGAGCAGGGCAGTGAGAGAGAGAATGAGAGAACAGGTAAGTGAGAGAGAGAGAGAGAGCATGGCAGTGAGAGAGAGAGAGGTGGGCAGTGAGAGAGAGGTCAGGGCAGTGAGAGAGAGAGAGCAGGGCAGTGAGAGAGAGAGAGAGCAGGGCTGCGAGAGAGAGAGACAGAGAGCAGGGCAGCGAGAGAGAGAATGAGAGAACAGGGCAGTGAGAGAGGGAGAGCAGGGCAGTGAAAGAGAGAGAGCAGGGCAGTGAGAGAGAGTGCAGGGCAGTGAGAGAGAGAGAGAGAGCAGGGCAGCGAGAGAGAGAATGAGAGAGCAGGGCAGTGAGATAGAGAGAGAGAGTAGGGCAGCAAGAGAGAGAGAGAGAGAGAGAGAGAGAGAGAGAGAGAAGGGCAGTGAGAAAGAGAGGGAGAGCACAGGGTGGTGAGAGAGATGAGAGCAGCGAGATAGAGAGAGAAAGAGAAGGGCAGTGAGAAAGAGAGAGAGCCGCGCAGTGATAGAGAGAGAGAGAGCAGGGCTGTGAGAGAGAGAGAGAGCAGGGCAGTGAGGGAGAGAGAGCAGGGCAGTGAGAGAGAGAGAGAGAGAGAGAGCGCAGGGCAGTGAGAGAGAGCAGGGCAGTGAGAGAGAGAGAGAGAGAGAGCAGGGCAGCGAGAAAGAAAGCACGGCAGTGAGAGAGAGAGAGAGCAGGGCAGTGAGAGAGAGCAGGACAGTGAGAGAGAGAGAGAGAAGGGCAGTGAGAAAGAGAGAGAGAGAGCACAGGGCAGTGAGAGAGAGCAGGGCAATGAGAGACAGCAGGGCAGTAAGAGAGAGAGGGCAGGGCAGTGAAGGAGAGAGAGAGAGAGAGCAGGGCAGTGAGAGAAGACAGAGCAGGGCAGTGAGAAAGAGAGCAGGGCAGTGAAAGAGAGCAGGGCAGTGAGAGAGAGGGCAGGGCATTGAGAGAGAGAGAGAGAGAGAAAGCAGGGCAGAGAGAGAGAGAATGAGAGAGCAGGGCAGTGAGAGAGACAGAGAGAGAGTAGGGCAGCGAGAGAGAGAGAGAGAGAGAGAGAGAGAGAAGGGCAGTGAGAAAGAGAGGGAGAGCACAGGGTGGTGAGAGAGAGTAGGGCAGAGAGAGAGAAAGCACGGCAGTGAGAGAGAGAGAGAGAGAGAGCAGGTCAGTGAGAGAGTGAGAGAGAGCAGGGCAGTGAGAGAGAGCAGGGCAATGAGAGACAGCAGGGCAGTAAGAGAGAGAGGGCAGGGCAGTGAGAGAGAGAGTGAGAGAGAGCAGAGCAGTGAGAGAAGACAGAGCAGGGCAGTGAGAAAGAGAGCAGGGCAGTGAGAGAGAGAGAGAGAGCAGGTCAGTGAGAGAGAGAGAGAGTGTAGGGCAGCGAGAGAGGGAGAGAGAGAGAAGGGCAGTGAGAGAGAGAGAGAAATCACAGAGTAGTGAGAGAGAGCAGGGCAGTGAGAGAGAGAGCTGTGCAGTGAGAGAGAGAGCAGGGCAGTGAGAGAGAGAGAGAGCGCAGGGCAATGACAGAGAGAGAGCAGGGCAGTGAGAGAGAGAGAGAGAGGGAGAGAGCGCAGGGCAGTGATAGAGAGAAAGAGAGCAAGGCACTGAGCGAGAGAAAGAGAGCCAGGCAGTGAGAGAGAGAGAGAAAGAGAGGGAGAGAGCAGTGCAGTGAGAGAGAGTGAGCAGGGTGGTGAGAGAGGGAGAGAGTGCAGGGTAGTGAGAGAGAGTGAGAGCAGGGCAGTGAATTGGGGAGAGAGAGCAGGGCAGTGAGAGAGAGAGAGAGCAGGGCAATGAGAGAGAGAGAGAGAGAGAGAGAGAAAGAATCAAGGCAGTGAGAGAGAGAGAGAGAGAGAGCCAGGCAGCGAGAGAGAGAGAAAGCAGGGCAGTGAGAAAAAGAGAGAGCAGGGCAGTGAGAGAGAGAGAGAGAGAGCAGGACACTGAGAGAGAGAGAGAGATCTGGGCAGTAAGAGAGACAGCAGGGCAGTGAAAGAGAGAGCAGGGCAATGAGAGAGAGAGACAGCAGGGCAGTGAGACAGAGAGAGAGAGAGAGAGAGAGCGGGGCAGTGAGAGAGTGAGGGAGAGCAGCGCAGTGAGAGAGAGGGAGCGAGAGTGCACAGGGCAGTGAAAGAGAGAGATCAGGGCAATGAGCGAGAGAGAGAGAGCAGGGCAGTGAGAAATAGAGAGCAGGGCAGAGAGAGAGAGAGAGCAGGTCAGTTAGAGAGAGAGAGGGCAGTGAGAGAGAGAGAGAGAGAGAGAGAGAGATCAGGGCAGCGAGACAGAGAGCAGGTCAATGAGATAGTGAGTGAGAGAGAGAGAGCAGGCTCGCAAGAGAGAGAGAGAGCAGGGCAGTGAGAGAGAGAGAGCTGGGCAATCAGAGAGTGAGAAGGGCAGTGAGAGAGAGAGAGAGCATGGCAGTGAGAGAGAGAGAGCAGGGCAGTGAAAGAAAGAGAGCAGGGCAGTGAGAGAGAGATCAGGTCAGTGAGAGAGAGAGGGCAGGGCAGTGAGAGAGAGAGAGAGAGAGAGAGAGCAGGGCAGCGAGAGAGAGAATGAGAGAACAGGGCAGTGAGAGAGAGAGAGCAGGGCAGTGAAAGAGAGCAGGGCAGTGAGAGAGAGGGCAGGGCATTGAGAGAGAGAGAGCTGGGCAATGAGAGAGTGAGAAGGGCAGTGAGAGAGTGAGAGAGCATGGCAGTGAGAGAGAGAGAGCAGGGCAGTGAAAGAGAGAGAGCAGGGCAGTGTTAGAGAGGTCAGGTCAGTGAGAGAGAGAGGGCAGGGCAGTGAGGAGAGAGAGAGAGAGAGAGAGAGCAAGTCTGCGAGAGAGAGCGAGAGAGAGCAGGGCAGCGAGAGAGAGAATGAGGGAACAGTGCAGTGAGAGAGAGAGAGAGCATGGCAGTCAGAGAGAGAGAGCAGGGCAGCGAGAGAGAGAATGAGGGAACAGTGCAGTGAGAGAGAGAGCAGGGCAGTGAGAGAGAGAGAGAGCAGGGCAGTGAGAGAGAGATAGAGTGAGCGAGCAGGGCAGCGAGAGAGAGAATGAGAGAGCAGGGCAGTGAGAGAGAGAGAGAGAGAGTAGGGCAGCGAGAGAGAGAGAGAGAGAGAGAAGGGCAGTGAGAAAGAGAGAGAAGCACATGGTAATGAGAGAGAGCAGGGCAGTGAGAGAGAGAGAGAGAGAGCCGGGCTGTGATAGGGAGAGAGCAGGGCTGTGAGAGAGAGTGAGAGAGCAGGGCAGTGAGAGAGAGAATGAGAGAACAGGTAAGTGAGAGAGAGAGCATGGCAGTGAGAGAGAGAGAGGAGGGCAGTGAGAGAGAGGTCAGGGCAGTGAGAGAGAGAGAGCAGGGCAGTGAGAGAGAGAGAGCAGGGCAGTGAGAGAGAGTGCAGGGCAGTGAGAGAGAGAGAGAGAGAGAGAACAGGGCAGAGAGAGAGAGAGAGAGCAGGGCAGCGAGAGAGAGAATGAGAGAGCAGGGCAGTGAGATAGAGAGAGAGAGTAGGGCAGCAAGAGAGAGAGAGAGAGAGAGAGAGAGAGAAGGGCAGTGAGAAAGAGAGGGAGAGCACAGGGTGGTGAGAGAGAGCAGGGCAGCAAGAGAGAGAGAGAAAGAGAAGGGCAGTGAGAAAGAGAGAGAGCCGCGCAGTGATAGAGAGAGAGAGCAGGGCTGTGAGAGAGAGAGAGAGAGAGAGCAGGGCAGTGAGAGAGAGAGAGCAGGACAGTGAGAGAGAGAGAGAGAGAGAGCAGGGCAGTGAGAGAGAGCAGGGCAATGAGAGAGAGAGAGAGAGAGAGCAGGTCAGTGAGAGAGTGAGAGAGAGAAGGGCAGTGAGGGAGAGCAGGACAGTAAGAGAGAGAGAGAGAGAGAAGGGCAGTGAGAAAGAGAGAGAGAGAGCACAGGGCAGTGAGAGAGAGCAGGGCAATGAGAGACAGCAGGGCAGTAAGAGAGAAAGGGCAGGGCAGTGAGAGAGAGAGAGAGAGAGCAGGGCAGTGGGAGAAGACAGAGCAGGGCAGTGAGAAAGAGAGCAGGGCAGTGAGAGAGAGAGAGAGCAGGTCAGTGAGCGAGAGAGAGTGTAGGGCAGCGAGAGAGGGAGAGAGAGAGAAGGGCAGTGAGAGAGAGAGAAATCACAGAGTAGTGAGAGAGAGCAGGGCAGTGAGAGAGAGAGCTGTGCAGTGAGAGAGAGAGCAGGGCAGTGAGAGAGAGAGAGAGCAGGGCAATGAGAGAGAGAGAGCAGGGCAGTGAGTGGGAGAGAGAGGGAGAGAGCGCAGGGCAGTGATAGAGAGAAAGAGAGCAAGGCACTGAGAGAGAGAAAGAGAGCCAGGCAGTGAGAGAGAGAGAGAGAAAGAGAGGGAGAGAGCAGTGCAGTGAGAGAGAGAGTGAGCAGGGTGGTGAGAGAGGGAGAGAGTGCAGGGTAGTGAGAGAGAGTGAGAGCAGGGCAGTCAATTGGGGAGAGAGAGCAGGGCAGTGAGAGAGAGAGAGCAGGGCAATGAGAGAGAGAGAGAGAGAAAGAAGCAAGGCAGTGAGAGAGAGAGAGAGAGAGAGCCAGGCAGCGAGAGAGAGAGAAAGCAGGGCAGTGAGAAAAAGAGAGAGCAGGGCAGTGAGAGAGAGGGAGAGAGAGCAGGGCACGGAGAGAGAGAGAGAGATCTGGGCAGTAAGAGAGAAAGCAGGGCAGTGAAAGAGAGAGCAGGGCAATGAGAGAGAGAGACAGCAGGGCAGTGAGACAGAGAGAGAGAGAGAGAGAGCAGGGCTGCGAGAGAGAGAGAGAGAGAGAGAGCGGGGCAGTGAGAGAGTGAGGGAGAGCAGCGCAGTGAGAGAGAGAGAGCGAGAGTGCACAGGGCAGTGAAAGAGAGAGATCAGGGCAATGAGCGAGAGAGAGAGATCAGGGCAGTGAGAAATAGAGAGCAGGGCAGAGAGAGAGAGAGAGCAGGTCAGTTAGAGAGAGAGAGGGCAGTGAGAGAGAGAGAGAGAGAGAGAGAGCAGGGCAGCGAGACAGAGAGCAGGTCAATGAGGTAGTGAGTGAGAGAGAGAGAGCAGGCTCGCAAGAGAGAGAGAGAGCAGGGCAGTGAGAGAGAGAGAGCTGGGCAGTGAAAGAGAGAGAGCAGGGCAGTGAGAGAGAGAGAGAGAGAGAGAGCAGGGCAGCGAGAGAGAGAATGAGAGAACAGGGCAGTGAGAGAGAGAGAGCAGGGCAGTGAAAGAGAGCAGTGCAGTGAGAGAGAGGACAGGGCATTGAGAGAGAGAGAGAGAGAGAGAGAGCAGGGCAGCGAGAGAGAGAATGAGAGAGCAGGGCAGTGAGAGAGACAGAGAGAGAGTAGGGCAGCGAGAGAGAGAGAGAGAGAGAGAGAAGGGCAGTGAGAAAGAGAGAGAGAGCACATGGTGGTGAGAGAGAGTAGGGCAGCGAGACAGAGAGAGAGAGAAGGGCAGTGAGAAAGAGAGAGAGAGCACATGGTAATGAGAGAGAGCAGGGCAGTGAAAGAGAGAGAGAGCCACGCAGTGATAGAGAGAGAGCAGGGCTGTGAGAGAGAGAGAGAGAGAGAGCAGGACAGTGAGAGAGAGAGAGCAGGGCAGTGAAAGAGAGAGAGCAGGGCAGTGTTAGAGAGGTCAGGTCAGCGAGAGAGAGAGGGCAGGGCAGTGAGAGAGAGAGAGAGAGAGCAGGTCTGCGAGAGAGAGCAAGAGAGAGCAGGGCAGCGAGAGAGAGAATGAGGGAACAGTGCAGTGAGAGAGAGAGAGAGCATGGCAGTCAGAGAGAGAGAGCAGGGCAGCGAGAGAGAGAGATCAGGGCTGTGAGAGAGAGAGAGAGAGAGAGCAGGGCAGTGAGAGAGAGAGAGCAGGGCAGTGAGAGAGAGATAGAGTGAGCTAGCAGGGCAGCGAGAGAGAGAATGAGAGAGCAGGGCAGTGAGAGAGAGAGAGAGAGAGTAGGGCAGCGAGAGAGAGAGAGAGAGAGAGATTGAAGGGCAGTGAGAAAGAGAGAGAAGCACATGGTAATGAGAGAGAGCAGGGCAGTGAGAGAGAAAGAGAGAGAGAGCAGGGCAGTGATAGGGAGAGAGCAGGGCTGTGAGAGAGAGTGAGAGAGCAGGGCAGTGAGAGAGAGAATGAGAGAACAGGTAAGTGAGAGAGAGAGAGAGCATGGCAGTGAGAGAGAGAGAGGAGGGCAGTGAGAGAGAGGTCAGGGCAGTGAGAGAGAGAGAGCAGGGCAGTGAGAGAGAGAGAGAGCAGGGCTGCGAGAGAGAGAGACAGAGAGCAGGGCAGCGAGAGAGAGAATGAGAGAACAGGGCAGTGAGAGAGGGAGAGCAGGGCAGTGAAAGAGAGAGAGCAGGGCAGTGAGAGAGAGTGCAGGGCAGTGAGAGAGAGAGAGAGCAGGGCAGCGAGAGAGAGAATGAGAGAGCAGGGCAGTGAGATAGAGAGAGAGAGTAGGGCAGCAAGAGAGAGAGAGAGAGAGAGAGAGAGAGAGAGAGAGAAGGGCAGTGAGAAAGAGAGGGAGAGCACAGGGTGGTGAGAGAGATGAGAGCAGCGAGACAGAGAGAGAAAGAGAAGGGCAGTGAGAAAGAGAGAGCCGCGCAGTGATAGAGAGAGAGAGAGCAGGGCTGTGAGAGAGAGAGAGAGCAGGGCAGTGAGGGAGAGAGAGCAGGGCAGTGAGAGAGAGAGAGAGAGAGAGAGCGCAGGGCAGTGAGAGAGAGCAGGGCAGTGAGAGAGAGAGAGAGAGAGAGCAGGGCAGCGAGAAAGAAAGCACGGCAGTGAGAGAGAGAGAGAGCAGGGCAGTGAGAGAGAGCAGGACAGTAAGAGAGAGAGAGAGAAGGGCAGTGAGAAAGAGAGAGAGAGAGCACAGGGCAGTGAGAGAGAGCAGGGCAATGAGAGACAGCAGGGCAGTAAGAGAGAGAGGGCAGGGCAGTGAGAGAGAGAGAGAGAGAGAGCAGGTCAGTGAGAGAGTGAGAGAGAGCAGGGCAGTGAGAGAGAGCAGGGCAATGAGAGACAGCAGGGCAGTAAGAGAGAGAGGGCAGGGCAGTGAGAGAGAGAGTGAGAGAGAGCAGAGCAGTGAGAGAAGACAGAGCAGGGCAGTGAGAAAGAGAGCAGGGCAGTGAGAGAGAGAGAGAGAGCAGGTCAGTGAGAGAGAGAGAGAGTGTAGGGCAGCGAGAGAGGGAGAGAGAGAGAAGGGCAGTGAGAGAGAGAGAAATCACAGAGTAGTGAGAGAGAGCAGGGCAGTGAGAGAGAGAGCTGTGCAGTGAGAGAGAGAGCAGGGCAGTGAGAGAGAGAGAGAGCGCAGGGCAATGACAGAGAGAGAGCAGGGCAGTGAGAGAGAGAGAGAGGGAGAGAGCGCAGGGCAGTGATAGAGAGAAAGAGAGCAAGGCACTGAGCGAGAGAAAGAGAGCCAGGCAGTGAGAGAGAGAGAGAAAGAGAGGGAGAGAGCAGTGCAGTGAGAGAGAGTGAGCAGGGTGGTGAGAGAGGGAGAGAGTGCAGGGTAGTGAGAGAGAGTGAGAGCAGGGCAGTGAATTGGGGAGAGAGAGCAGGGCAGTGAGAGAGAGAGAGAGCAGGGCAATGAGAGAGAGAGAGAGAGAAAGAATCAAGGCAGTGAGAGAGAGAGAGAGAGAGAGCCAGGCAGCGAGAGAGAGAGAAAGCAGGGCAGTGAGAAAAAGAGAGAGCAGGGCAGTGAGAGAGAGAGAGAGAGAGCAGGACACTGAGAGAGAGAGAGAGATCTGGGCAGTAAGAGAGACAGCAGGGCAGTGAAAGAGAGAGCAGGGCAATGAGAGAGAGAGACAGCAGGGCAGTGAGACAGAGAGAGAGAGAGAGAGAGAGCGGGGCAGTGAGAGAGTGAGGGAGAGCAGCGCAGTGAGAGAGAGAGAGCGAGAGTGCACAGGGCAGTGAAAGAGAGAGATCAGGGCAATGAGCGAGAGAGAGAGAGCAGGGCAGTGAGAAATAGAGAGCAGGGCAGAGAGAGAGAGAGAGCAGGTCAGTTAGAGAGAGAGAGGGCAGTGAGAGAGAGAGAGAGAGAGAGAGATCAGGGCAGCGAGACAGAGAGCAGGTCAATGAGATAGTGAGTGAGAGAGAGAGAGCAGGCTCGCAAGAGAGAGAGAGAGCAGGGCAGTGAGAGAGAGAGAGCTGGGCAATGAGAGAGTGAGAAGGGCAGTGAGAGAGAGAGAGAGCATGGCAGTGAGAGAGAGAGAGCAGGGCAGTGAAAGAGAGAGAGCAGGGCAGTGTTAGAGAGGTCAGGTCAGTGAGAGAGAGAGGGCAGGGCAGTGAGAGAGAGAGAGAGAGAGAGAGAGAGTGCAAGTCTGCGAGAGAGAGCGAGAGAGAGCAGGGCAGCGAGAGAGAGAATGAAGGAACAGTGCAGTGAGAGAGAGAGAGAGCATGGCAGTGATAGAGAGAGATCAGGGCTGTGAGAGAGAGAGAGAGAGAGAGCAGGGCAGTGAGAGAGAGAGAGAGCAGGGCAGTGAGAGAGAGATAGAGTGAGCGAGCAGGGCAGCGAGAGAGAGAATGAGAGAGCAGGGCAGTGAGAGAGAGAGAGAGAGAGTAGGGCAGCGAGAGAGAGAGAGAGAGAGAGAAGGGCAGTGAGAAAGAGAGAGAAGCACATGGTAATGAGAGAGAGCAGGGCAGTGAGAGAGAGAGAGAGAGAGAGCCGGGCTGTGATAGGGAGAGAGCAGGGCTGTGAGAGAGAGTGAGAGAGCAGGGCAGTGAGAGAGAGAATGAGAGAACAGGTAAGTGAGAGAGAGAGAGAGCATGGCAGTGAGAGAGAGAGAGGAGGGCAGTGAGAGAGAGGTCAGGGCAGTGAGAGAGAGAGAGCAGGGCAGTGAGAGAGAGAGACAGAGAGCAGGGCTGCGAGAGAGAGAGACAGAGAGCAGGGCAGCGAGAGAGAGAATGAGAGAACAGGGCAGTGAGAGAGAGAGAGCAGGGCAGTGAAAGAGAGAGAGCAGGGCAGTGAGAGAGAGTGCAGGGCAGTGAGAGAGAGAGAGAGAGAGAGAACAGGGCAGAGAGAGAGAGAGAGAGCAGGGCAGCGAGAGAGAGAATGAGAGAGCAGGGCAGTGAGATAGAGAGAGAGAGTAGGGCTCAAGAGAGAGAGAGAGAGAGAAGGGCAGTGAGAAAGAGAGGGAGAGCACAGGGTGGTGAGAGAGAGCAGGGCAGCAAGAGAGAGAGAGAAAGAGAAGGGCAGTGAGAAAGAGAGAGAGCCGCGCAGTGATAGAGAGAGAGAGCAGGGCTGTGAGAGAGAGAGAGAGAGCAGGGCAGTGAGAGAGAGAGAGCAGGACAGTGAGAGAGAGAGAGAGAGAGAGCAGGGCAGTGAGAGAGAGCAGGGCAATGAGAGAGAGAGAGAGAGAGCAGGTCAGTGAGAGAGTGAGAGAGAGCAGGGCAGTGAGGGAGAGCAGGACAGTAAGAGAGAGAGAGAGAGAGAAGGGCAGTGAGAAAGAGAGAGAGAGAGCACAGGGCAGTGAGAGAGAGCAGGGCAATGAGAGACAGCAGGGCAGTAAGAGAGAAAGGGCAGGGCAGTGAGAGAGAGAGAGAGAGCAGGGCAGTGGGAGAAGACAGAGCAGGGCAGTGAGAAAGAGAGCAGGGCAGTGAGAGAGAGAGAGAGCAGGTCAGTGAGCGAGAGAGAGTGTAGGGCAGCGAGAGAGGGAGAGAGAGAGAAGGGCAGTGAGAGAGAGAGAAATCACAGAGTAGTGAGAGAGAGCAGGGCAGTGAGAGAGAGAGCTGTGCAGTGAGAGAGAGAGCAGGGCAGTGAGAGAGAGAGAGAGCAGGGCAATGAGAGAGAGAGAGCAGGGCAGTGAGAGAGAGAGAGAGGGAGAGAGCGCAGGGCAGTGATAGAGAGAAAGAGAGCAAGGCACTGAGAGAGAGAAAGAGAGCCAGGCAGTGAGAGAGAGAGAGAGAAAGAGAGGGAGAGAGCAGTGCAGTGAGAGAGAGAGTGAGCAGGGTGGTGAGAGAGGGAGAGAGTGCAGGGTAGTGAGAGAGAGTGAGAGCAGGGCAGTCAATTGGGGAGAGAGAGCAGGGCAGTGAGAGAGAGAGAGCAGGGCAATGAGAGAGAGAGAGAGAGAAAGAAGCAAGGCAGTGAGAGAGAGAGAGAGAGAGAGAGCCAGGCAGCGAGAGAGAGAGAAAGCAGGGCAGTGAGAAAAAGAGAGAGCAGGGCAGTGAGAGAGAGGGAGAGAGAGCAGGGCACGGAGAGAGAGAGAGAGATCTGGGCAGTAAGAGAGAAAGCAGGGCAGTGAAAGAGAGAGCAGGGCAATGAGAGAGAGAGACAGCAGGGCAGTGAGACAGAGAGAGAGAGAGAGAGAGCAGGGCTGCGAGAGAGAGAGAGAGAGAGAGAGAGAGAGAGAGCGGGGCAGTGAGAGAGTGAGGGAGAGCAGCGCAGTGAGAGAGAGAGAGCGAGAGTGCACAGGGCAGTGAAAGAGAGAGATCAGGGCAATGAGCGAGAGAGAGAGATCAGGGCAGTGAGAAATAGAGAGCAGGGCAGAGAGAGAGAGAGAGCAGGTCAGTTAGAGAGAGAGAGGGCAGTGAGAGAGAGAGAGAGAGAGAGAGAGCAGGGCAGCGAGACAGAGAGCAGGTCAATGAGATAGTGAGTGAGAGAGAGAGAGCAGGCTCGCAAGAGAGAGAGAGAGCAGGGCAGTGAGAGAGAGAGAGCTGAGCAGTGAAAGAGAGAGAGCAGGGCAGTGAGAGAGAGAGAGAGAGAGAGAGCAGGGCAGCGAGAGAGAGAATGAGAGAACAGGGCAGTGAGAGAGAGAGAGCAGGGCAGTGAAAGAGAGCAGTGCAGTGAGAGAGAGGACAGGGCATTGAGAGAGAGAGAGAGAGAGAGAGAGCAGGGCAGCGAGAGAGAGAATGAGAGAGCAGGGCAGTGAGAGAGACAGAGAGAGAGTAGGGCAGCGAGAGAGAGAGAGAGAGAGAGAGAAGGGCAGTGAGAAAGAGAGAGAGAGCACATGGTGGTGAGAGAGAGTAGGGCAGCGAGACAGAGAGAGAGAGAGAAGGGCAGTGAGAAAGAGAGAGAGAGCACATGGTAATGAGAGAGAGCAGGGCAGTGAAAGAGAGAGAGAGCCACGCAGTGATAGAGAGAGAGCAGGGCTGTGAGAGAGAGAGAGAGAGAGAGCAAGACAGTGAGAGAGAGAGAGCAGGGCAGTGAAAGAGAGAGAGCAGGGCAGTGTTAGAGAGGTCATGTCAGCGAGAGAGAGAGGGCAGGGCAGTGAGAGAGAGAGAGAGAGAGCAGGTCTGCGAGAGAGAGCGAGAGAGAGCAGGGCAGCGAGGGAGAGAATGAGGGAACATTGCAGTGAGAGAGAGAGAGAGCATGGCAGTCAGAGAGAGAGAGCAGGGCAGCGAGAGAGAGAGATCAGGGCTGTGAGAGAGAGAGAGAGAGAGAGCAGGGCAGTGAGAGAGAGAGAGCAGGGCAGTGAGAGAGAGATAGAGTGAGCTAGCAGGGCAGCGAGAGAGAGAATGAGAGAGCAGGGCAGTGAGAGAGAGAGAGAGAGAGTAGGGCAGCGAGAGAGAGAGAGAGAGAGAGATTGAAGGGCAGTGAGAAAGAGAGAGAAGCACATGGTAATGAGAGAGAGCAGGGCAGTGAGAGAGAAAGAGAGAGAGAGCAGGGCAGTGATAGGGAGAGAGCAGGGCTGTGAGAGAGAGTGAGAGAGCAGGGCAGTGAGAGAGAGAATGAGAGAACAGGTAAGTGAGAGAGAGAGAGAGAGCATGGCAGTGAGAGAGAGAGAGGTGGGCAGTGAGAGAGAGGTCAGGGCAGTGAGAGAGAGAGAGCAGGGCAGTGAGAGAGAGAGAGAGCAGGGCTGCGAGAGAGAGAGACAGAGAGCAGGGCAGCGAGAGAGAGAATGAGAGAACAGGGCAGTGAGAGAGGGAGAGCAGGGCAGTGAAAGAGAGAGAGCAGGGCAGTGAGAGAGAGTGCAGGGCAGTGAGAGAGAGAGAGAGAGCAGGGCAGCGAGAGAGAGAATGAGAGAGCAGGGCAGTGAGATAGAGAGAGAGAGTAGGGCAGCAAGAGAGAGAGAGAGAGAGAGAGAGAGAGAGAGAGAGAAGGGCAGTGAGAAAGAGAGGGAGAGCACAGGGTGGTGAGAGAGATGAGAGCAGCGAGATAGAGAGAGAAAGAGAAGGGCAGTGAGAAAGAGAGAGAGCCGCGCAGTGATAGAGAGAGAGAGAGCAGGGCTGTGAGAGAGAGAGAGAGCAGGGCAGTGAGGGAGAGAGAGCAGGGCAGTGAGAGAGAGAGAGAGAGAGAGAGCGCAGGGCAGTGAGAGAGAGCAGGGCAGTGAGAGAGAGAGAGAGAGAGAGCAGGGCAGCGAGAAAGAAAGCACGGCAGTGAGAGAGAGAGAGAGCAGGGCAGTGAGAGAGAGCAGGACAGTGAGAGAGAGAGAGAGAAGGGCAGTGAGAAAGAGAGAGAGAGAGCACAGGGCAGTGAGAGAGAGCAGGGCAATGAGAGACAGCAGGGCAGTAAGAGAGAGAGGGCAGGGCAGTGAAGGAGAGAGAGAGAGAGAGCAGGGCAGTGAGAGAAGACAGAGCAGGGCAGTGAGAAAGAGAGCAGGGCAGTGAAAGAGAGCAGGGCAGTGAGAGAGAGGGCAGGGCATTGAGAGAGAGAGAGAGAGAGAAAGCAGGGCAGAGAGAGAGAGAATGAGAGAGCAGGGCAGTGAGAGAGACAGAGAGAGAGTAGGGCAGCGAGAGAGAGAGAGAGAGAGAGAGAGAGAGAGAAGGGCAGTGAGAAAGAGAGGGAGAGCACAGGGTGGTGAGAGAGAGTAGGGCAGAGAGAGAGAAAGCACGGCAGTGAGAGAGAGAGAGAGAGAGAGCAGGTCAGTGAGAGAGTGAGAGAGAGCAGGGCAGTGAGAGAGAGCAGGGCAATGAGAGACAGCAGGGCAGTAAGAGAGAGAGGGCAGGGCAGTGAGAGAGAGAGTGAGAGAGAGCAGAGCAGTGAGAGAAGACAGAGCAGGGCAGTGAGAAAGAGAGCAGGGCAGTGAGAGAGAGAGAGAGAGCAGGTCAGTGAGAGAGAGAGAGAGTGTAGGGCAGCGAGAGAGGGAGAGAGAGAGAAGGGCAGTGAGAGAGAGAGAGAAATCACAGAGTAGTGAGAGAGAGCAGGGCAGTGAGAGAGAGAGCTGTGCAGTGAGAGAGAGAGCAGGGCAGTGAGAGAGAGAGAGAGCGCAGGGCAATGACAGAGAGAGAGCAGGGCAGTGAGAGAGAGAGAGAGAGGGAGAGAGCGCAGGGCAGTGATAGAGAGAAAGAGAGCAAGGCACTGAGCGAGAGAAAGAGAGCCAGGCAGTGAGAGAGAGAGAGAAAGAGAGGGAGAGAGCAGTGCAGTGAGAGAGAGTGAGCAGGGTGGTGAGAGAGGGAGAGAGTGCAGGGTAGTGAGAGAGAGTGAGAGCAGGGCAGTGAATTGGGGAGAGAGAGCAGGGCAGTGAGAGAGAGAGAGAGCAGGGCAATGAGAGAGAGAGAGAGAGAGAGAGAGAAAGAATCAAGGCAGTGAGAGAGAGAGAGAGAGAGAGCCAGGCAGCGAGAGAGAGAGAAAGCAGGGCAGTGAGAAAAAGAGAGAGCAGGGCAGTGAGAGAGAGAGAGAGAGAGCAGGACACTGAGAGAGAGAGAGAGATCTGGGCAGTA
The DNA here is from genome assembly GCF_017639515.1 of Carcharodon carcharias. NCBI lineage: Eukaryota > Metazoa > Chordata > Chondrichthyes > Lamniformes > Lamnidae > Carcharodon > Carcharodon carcharias. The sequence goes on from NC_054479.1 coordinate 63,406,532, forward strand.
AGAGAGACAGCAGGGCAGTGAAAGAGAGAGCAGGGCAATGAGAGAGAGAGACAGCAGGGCAGTGAGACAGAGAGAGAGAGAGAGAGAGAGCGGGGCAGTGAGAGAGTGAGGGAGAGCAGCGCAGTGAGAGAGAGGGAGCGAGAGTGCACAGGGCAGTGAAAGAGAGAGATCAGGGCAATGAGCGAGAGAGAGAGAGCAGGGCAGTGAGAAATAGAGAGCAGGGCAGAGAGAGAGAGAGAGCAGGTCAGTTAGAGAGAGAGAGGGCAGTGAGAGAGAGAGAGAGAGAGAGAGAGAGATCAGGGCAGCGAGACAGAGAGCAGGTCAATGAGATAGTGAGTGAGAGAGAGAGAGCAGGCTCGCAAGAGAGAGAGAGAGCAGGGCAGTGAGAGAGAGAGAGCTGGGCAATCAGAGAGTGAGAAGGGCAGTGAGAGAGAGAGAGAGCATGGCAGTGAGAGAGAGAGAGCAGGGCAGTGAAAGAAAGAGAGCAGGGCAGTGAGAGAGAGATCAGGTCAGTGAGAGAGAGAGGGCAGGGCAGTGAGAGAGAGAGAGAGAGAGAGAGAGCAGGGCAGCGAGAGAGAGAATGAGAGAACAGGGCAGTGAGAGAGAGAGAGCAGGGCAGTGAAAGAGAGCAGGGCAGTGAGAGAGAGGGCAGGGCATTGAGAGAGAGAGAGCTGGGCAATGAGAGAGTGAGAAGGGCAGTGAGAGAGTGAGAGAGCATGGCAGTGAGAGAGAGAGAGCAGGGCAGTGAAAGAGAGAGAGCAGGGCAGTGTTAGAGAGGTCAGGTCAGTGAGAGAGAGAGGGCAGGGCAGTGAGGAGAGAGAGAGAGAGAGAGAGAGCAAGTCTGCGAGAGAGAGCGAGAGAGAGCAGGGCAGCGAGAGAGAGAATGAGGGAACAGTGCAGTGAGAGAGAGAGAGAGCATGGCAGTCAGAGAGAGAGAGCAGGGCAGCGAGAGAGAGAATGAGGGAACAGTGCAGTGAGAGAGAGAGCAGGGCAGTGAGAGAGAGAGAGAGCAGGGCAGTGAGAGAGAGATAGAGTGAGCGAGCAGGGCAGCGAGAGAGAGAATGAGAGAGCAGGGCAGTGAGAGAGAGAGAGAGAGAGTAGGGCAGCGAGAGAGAGAGAGAGAGAGAGAAGGGCAGTGAGAAAGAGAGAGAAGCACATGGTAATGAGAGAGAGCAGGGCAGTGAGAGAGAGAGAGAGAGAGCCGGGCTGTGATAGGGAGAGAGCAGGGCTGTGAGAGAGAGTGAGAGAGCAGGGCAGTGAGAGAGAGAATGAGAGAACAGGTAAGTGAGAGAGAGAGAGAGAGCATGGCAGTGAGAGAGAGAGAGGAGGGCAGTGAGAGAGAGGTCAGGGCAGTGAGAGAGAGAGAGCAGGGCAGTGAGAGAGAGAGAGCAGGGCAGTGAGAGAGAGTGCAGGGCAGTGAGAGAGAGAGAGAGAGAGAGAACAGGGCAGAGAGAGAGAGAGAGAGCAGGGCAGCGAGAGAGAGAATGAGAGAGCAGGGCAGTGAGATAGAGAGAGAGAGTTGGGCAGCTAGAGAGAGAGAGAGAGAGAGAGAGAGAGAAGGGCAGTGAGAAAGAGAGGGAGAGCACAGGGTGGTGAGAGAGAGCAGGGCAGCAAGAGAGAGAGAGAAAGAGAAGGGCAGTGAGAAAGAGAGAGAGCCGCGCAGTGATAGAGAGAGAGAGCAGGGCTGTGAGAGAGAGAGAGAGAGAGAGCAGGGCAGTGAGAGAGAGAGAGCAGGACAGTGAGAGAGAGAGAGAGAGAGAGCAGGGCAGTGAGAGAGAGCAGGGCAATGAGAGAGAGAGAGAGAGAGAGCAGGTCAGTGAGAGAGTGAGAGAGAGAAGGGCAGTGAGGGAGAGCAGGACAGTAAGAGAGAGAGAGAGAGAGAAGGGCAGTGAGAAAGAGAGAGAGAGAGCACAGGGCAGTGAGAGAGAGCAGGGCAATGAGAGACAGCAGGGCAGTAAGAGAGAAAGGGCAGGGCAGTGAGAGAGAGAGAGAGAGAGCAGGGCAGTGGGAGAAGACAGAGCAGGGCAGTGAGAAAGAGAGCAGGGCAGTGAGAGAGAGAGAGAGCAGGTCAGTGAGCGAGAGAGAGTGTAGGGCAGCGAGAGAGGGAGAGAGAAAGAAGGGCAGTGAGAGAGAGAGAAATCACAGAGTAGTGAGAGAGAGCAGGGCAGTGAGAGAGAGAGCTGTGCAGTGAGAGAGAGAGCAGGGCAGTGAGAGAGAGAGAGAGCAGGGCAATGAGAGAGAGAGAGCAGGGCAGTGAGTGGGAGAGAGAGGGAGAGAGCGCAGGGCAGTGATAGAGAGAAAGAGAGCAAGGCACTGAGAGAGAGAAAGAGAGCCAGGCAGTGAGAGAGAGAGAGAGAAAGAGAGGGAGAGAGCAGTGCAGTGAGAGAGAGAGTGAGCAGGGTGGTGAGAGAGGGAGAGAGTGCAGGGTAGTGAGAGAGAGTGAGAGCAGGGCAGTCAATTGGGGAGAGAGAGCAGGGCAGTGAGAGAGAGAGAGCAGGGCAATGAGAGAGAGAGAGAGAGAAAGAAGCAAGGCAGTGAGAGAGAGAGAGAGAGAGAGCCAGGCAGCGAGAGAGAGAGAAAGCAGGGCAGTGAGAAAAAGAGAGAGCAGGGCAGTGAGAGAGAGGGAGAGAGAGCAGGGCACGGAGAGAGAGAGAGAGATCTGGGCAGTAAGAGAGAAAGCAGGGCAGTGAAAGAGAGAGCAGGGCAATGAGAGAGAGAGACAGCAGGGCAGTGAGACAGAGAGAGAGAGAGAGAGAGCAGGGCTGCGAGAGAGAGAGAGAGAGAGAGAGCAGGGCAGTGAGAGAGAGAGAGCAGGGCAGTGAGAGAGAGATAGAGTGAGCTAGCAGGGCAGCGAGAGAGAGAATGAGAGAGCAGGGCAGTGAGAGAGAGAGAGAGAGAGTAGGGCAGCGAGAGAGAGAGAGAGAGAGAGATTGAAGGGCAGTGAGAAAGAGAGAGAAGCACATGGTAATGAGAGAGAGCAGGGCAGTGAGAGAGAAAGAGAGAGAGAGCAGGGCAGTGATAGGGAGAGAGCAGGGCTGTGAGAGAGAGTGAGAGAGCAGGGCAGTGAGAGAGAGAATGAGAGAACAGGTAAGTGAGAGAGAGAGAGAGAGCATGGCAGTGAGAGAGAGAGAGGTGGGCAGTGAGAGAGAGGTCAGGGCAGTGAGAGAGAGAGAGCAGGGCAGTGAGAGAGAGAGAGAGCAGGGCTGCGAGAGAGAGAGACAGAGAGCAGGGCAGCGAGAGAGAGAATGAGAGAACAGGGCAGTGAGAGAGGGAGAGCAGGGCAGTGAAAGAGAGAGAGCAGGGCAGTGAGAGAGAGTGCAGGGCAGTGAGAGAGAGAGAGAGAGCAGGGCAGCGAGAGAGAGAATGAGAGAGCAGGGCAGTGAGATAGAGAGAGAGAGTAGGGCAGCAAGAGAGAGAGAGAGAGAGAGAGAGAGAGAGAGAGAAGGGCAGTGAGAAAGAGAGGGAGAGCACAGGGTGGTGAGAGAGATGAGAGCAGCGAGATAGAGAGAGAAAGAGAAGGGCAGTGAGAAAGAGAGAGAGCCGCGCAGTGATAGAGAGAGAGAGAGCAGGGCTGTGAGAGAGAGAGAGAGCAGGGCAGTGAGGGAGAGAGAGCAGGGCAGTGAGAGAGAGAGAGAGAGAGAGAGCGCAGGGCAGTGAGAGAGAGCAGGGCAGTGAGAGAGAGAGAGAGAGAGAGCAGGGCAGCGAGAAAGAAAGCACGGCAGTGAGAGAGAGAGAGAGCAGGGCAGTGAGAGAGAGCAGGACAGTGAGAGAGAGAGAGAGAAGGGCAGTGAGAAAGAGAGAGAGAGAGCACAGGGCAGTGAGAGAGAGCAGGGCAATGAGAGACAGCAGGGCAGTAAGAGAGAGAGGGCAGGGCAGTGAAGGAGAGAGAGAGAGAGAGCAGGGCAGTGAGAGAAGACAGAGCAGGGCAGTGAGAAAGAGAGCAGGGCAGTGAAAGAGAGCAGGGCAGTGAGAGAGAGGGCAGGGCATTGAGAGAGAGAGAGAGAGAGAGAGCAGGGCAGAGAGAGAGAGAATGAGAGAGCAGGGCAGTGAGAGAGACAGAGAGAGAGTAGGGCAGCGAGAGAGAGAGAGAGAGAGAGAGAGAGAGAGAAGGGCAGTGAGAAAGAGAGGGAGAGCACAGGGTGGTGAGAGAGAGTAGGGCAGAGAGAGAGAAAGCACGGCAGTGAGAGAGAGAGAGAGAGAGAGCAGGTCAGTGAGAGAGTGAGAGAGAGCAGGGCAGTGAGAGAGAGCAGGGCAATGAGAGACAGCAGGGCAGTAAGAGAGAGAGGGCAGGGCAGTGAGAGAGAGAGTGAGAGAGAGCAGAGCAGTGAGAGAAGACAGAGCAGGGCAGTGAGAAAGAGAGCAGGGCAGTGAGAGAGAGAGAGAGAGCAGGTCAGTGAGAGAGAGAGAGAGTGTAGGGCAGCGAGAGAGGGAGAGAGAGAGAAGGGCAGTGAGAGAGAGAGAGAAATCACAGAGTAGTGAGAGAGAGCAGGGCAGTGAGAGAGAGAGCTGTGCAGTGAGAGAGAGAGCAGGGCAGTGAGAGAGAGAGAGAGCGCAGGGCAATGACAGAGAGAGAGCAGGGCAGTGAGAGAGAGAGAGAGAGGGAGAGAGCGCAGGGCAGTGATAGAGAGAAAGAGAGCAAGGCACTGAGCGAGAGAAAGAGAGCCAGGCAGTGAGAGAGAGAGAGAAAGAGAGGGAGAGAGCAGTGCAGTGAGAGAGAGTGAGCAGGGTGGTGAGAGAGGGAGAGAGTGCAGGGTAGTGAGAGAGAGTGAGAGCAGGGCAGTGAATTGGGGAGAGAGAGCAGGGCAGTGAGAGAGAGAGAGAGCAGGGCAATGAGAGAGAGAGAGAGAGAGAGAGAGAAAGAATCAAGGCAGTGAGAGAGAGAGAGAGAGAGAGCCAGGCAGCGAGAGAGAGAGAAAGCAGGGCAGTGAGAAAAAGAGAGAGCAGGGCAGTGAGAGAGAGAGAGAGAGAGCAGGACACTGAGAGAGAGAGAGAGATCTGGGCAGTAAGAGAGACAGCAGGGCAGTGAAAGAGAGAGCAGGGCAATGAGAGAGAGAGACAGCAGGGCAGTGAGACAGAGAGAGAGAGAGAGAGAGAGCGGGGCAGTGAGAGAGTGAGGGAGAGCAGCGCAGTGAGAGAGAGGGAGCGAGAGTGCACAGGGCAGTGAAAGAGAGAGATCAGGGCAATGAGCGAGAGAGAGAGAGCAGGGCAGTGAGAAATAGAGAGCAGGGCAGAGAGAGAGAGAGAGCAGGTCAGTTAGAGAGAGAGAGGGCAGTGAGAGAGAGAGAGAGAGAGAGAGAGAGATCAGGGCAGCGAGACAGAGAGCAGGTCAATGAGATAGTGAGTGAGAGAGAGAGAGCAGGCTCGCAAGAGAGAGAGAGAGCAGGGCAGTGAGAGAGAGAGAGCTGGGCAATCAGAGAGTGAGAAGGGCAGTGAGAGAGAGAGAGAGCATGGCAGTGAGAGAGAGAGAGCAGGGCAGTGAAAGAAAGAGAGCAGGGCAGTGAGAGAGAGATCAGGTCAGTGAGAGAGAGAGGGCAGGGCAGTGAGAGAGAGAGAGAGAGAGAGAGAGCAGGGCAGCGAGAGAGAGAATGAGAGAACAGGGCAGTGAGAGAGAGAGAGCAGGGCAGTGAAAGAGAGCAGGGCAGTGAGAGAGAGGGCAGGGCATTGAGAGAGAGAGAGCTGGGCAATGAGAGAGTGAGAAGGGCAGTGAGAGAGTGAGAGAGCATGGCAGTGAGAGAGAGAGAGCAGGGCAGTGAAAGAGAGAGAGCAGGGCAGTGTTAGAGAGGTCAGGTCAGTGAGAGAGAGAGGGCAGGGCAGTGAGGAGAGAGAGAGAGAGAGAGAGAGCAAGTCTGCGAGAGAGAGCGAGAGAGAGCAGGGCAGCGAGAGAGAGAATGAGGGAACAGTGCAGTGAGAGAGAGAGAGAGCATGGCAGTCAGAGAGAGAGAGCAGGGCAGCGAGAGAGAGAATGAGGGAACAGTGCAGTGAGAGAGAGAGCAGGGCAGTGAGAGAGAGAGAGAGCAGGGCAGTGAGAGAGAGATAGAGTGAGCGAGCAGGGCAGCGAGAGAGAGAATGAGAGAGCAGGGCAGTGAGAGAGAGAGAGAGAGAGTAGGGCAGCGAGAGAGAGAGAGAGAGAGAGAAGGGCAGTGAGAAAGAGAGAGAAGCACATGGTAATGAGAGAGAGCAGGGCAGTGAGAGAGAGAGAGAGAGAGCCGGGCTGTGATAGGGAGAGAGCAGGGCTGTGAGAGAGAGTGAGAGAGCAGGGCAGTGAGAGAGAGAATGAGAGAACAGGTAAGTGAGAGAGAGAGAGAGCATGGCAGTGAGAGAGAGAGAGGAGGGCAGTGAGAGAGAGGTCAGGGCAGTGAGAGAGAGAGAGCAGGGCAGTGAGAGAGAGAGAGCAGGGCAGTGAGAGAGAGTGCAGGGCAGTGAGAGAGAGAGAGAGAGAGAGAACAGGGCAGAGAGAGAGAGAGAGAGCAGGGCAGCGAGAGAGAGAATGAGAGAGCAGGGCAGTGAGATAGAGAGAGAGAGTAGGGCAGCAAGAGAGAGAGAGAGAGAGAGAGAGAGAGAAGGGCAGTGAGAAAGAGAGGGAGAGCACAGGGTGGTGAGAGAGAGCAGGGCAGCAAGAGAGAGAGAGAAAGAGAAGGGCAGTGAGAAAGAGAGAGAGCCGCGCAGTGATAGAGAGAGAGAGCAGGGCTGTGAGAGAGAGAGAGAGAGAGAGCAGGGCAGTGAGAGAGAGAGAGCAGGACAGTGAGAGAGAGAGAGAGAGAGAGCAGGGCAGTGAGAGAGAGCAGGGCAATGAGAGAGAGAGAGAGAGAGAGCAGGTCAGTGAGAGAGTGAGAGAGAGAAGGGCAGTGAGGGAGAGCAGGACAGTAAGAGAGAGAGAGAGAGAGAAGGGCAGTGAGAAAGAGAGAGAGAGAGCACAGGGCAGTGAGAGAGAGCAGGGCAATGAGAGACAGCAGGGCAGTAAGAGAGAAAGGGCAGGGCAGTGAGAGAGAGAGAGAGAGAGCAGGGCAGTGGGAGAAGACAGAGCAGGGCAGTGAGAAAGAGAGCAGGGCAGTGAGAGAGAGAGAGAGCAGGTCAGTGAGCGAGAGAGAGTGTAGGGCAGCGAGAGAGGGAGAGAGAGAGAAGGGCAGTGAGAGAGAGAGAAATCACAGAGTAGTGAGAGAGAGCAGGGCAGTGAGAGAGAGAGCTGTGCAGTGAGAGAGAGAGCAGGGCAGTGAGAGAGAGAGAGAGCAGGGCAATGAGAGAGAGAGAGCAGGGCAGTGAGTGGGAGAGAGAGGGAGAGAGCGCAGGGCAGTGATAGAGAGAAAGAGAGCAAGGCACTGAGAGAGAGAAAGAGAGCCAGGCAGTGAGAGAGAGAGAGAGAAAGAGAGGGAGAGAGCAGTGCAGTGAGAGAGAGAGTGAGCAGGGTGGTGAGAGAGGGAGAGAGTGCAGGGTAGTGAGAGAGAGTGAGAGCAGGGCAGTCAATTGGGGAGAGAGAGCAGGGCAGTGAGAGAGAGAGAGCAGGGCAATGAGAGAGAGAGAGAGAGAAAGAAGCAAGGCAGTGAGAGAGAGAGAGAGAGAGAGCCAGGCAGCGAGAGAGAGAGAAAGCAGGGCAGTGAGAAAAAGAGAGAGCAGGGCAGTGAGAGAGAGGGAGAGAGAGCAGGGCACGGAGAGAGAGAGAGAGATCTGGGCAGTAAGAGAGAAAGCAGGGCAGTGAAAGAGAGAGCAGGGCAATGAGAGAGAGAGACAGCAGGGCAGTGAGACAGAGAGAGAGAGAGAGAGAGCAGGGCTGCGAGAGAGAGAGAGAGAGAGAGAGCGGGGCAGTGAGAGAGTGAGGGAGAGCAGCGCAGTGAGAGAGAGAGAGCGAGAGTGCACAGGGCAGTGAAAGAGAGAGATCAGGGCAATGAGCGAGAGAGAGAGATCAGGGCAGTGAGAAATAGAGAGCAGGGCAGAGAGAGAGAGAGAGCAGGTCAGTTAGAGAGAGAGAGGGCAGTGAGAGAGAGAGAGAGAGAGAGAGAGCAGGGCAGCGAGACAGAGAGCAGGTCAATGAGGTAGTGAGTGAGAGAGAGAGAGCAGGCTCGCAAGAGAGAGAGAGAGCAGGGCAGTGAGAGAGAGAGAGCTGGGCAGTGAAAGAGAGAGAGCAGGGCAGTGAGAGAGAGAGAGAGAGAGAGAGCAGGGCAGCGAGAGAGAGAATGAGAGAACAGGGCAGTGAGAGAGAGAGAGCAGGGCAGTGAAAGAGAGCAGTGCAGTGAGAGAGAGGACAGGGCATTGAGAGAGAGAGAGAGAGAGAGAGAGCAGGGCAGCGAGAGAGAGAATGAGAGAGCAGGGCAGTGAGAGAGACAGAGAGAGAGTAGGGCAGCGAGAGAGAGAGAGAGAGAGAGAGAAGGGCAGTGAGAAAGAGAGAGAGAGCACATGGTGGTGAGAGAGAGTAGGGCAGCGAGACAGAGAGAGAGAGAAGGGCAGTGAGAAAGAGAGAGAGAGCACATGGTAATGAGAGAGAGCAGGGCAGTGAAAGAGAGAGAGAGCCACGCAGTGATAGAGAGAGAGCAGGGCTGTGAGAGAGAGAGAGAGAGAGAGAGCAGGACAGTGAGAGAGAGAGAGCAGGGCAGTGAAAGAGAGAGAGCAGGGCAGTGTTAGAGAGGTCAGGTCAGCGAGAGAGAGAGGGCAGGGCAGTGAGAGAGAGAGAGAGAGAGCAGGTCTGCGAGAGAGAGCAAGAGAGAGCAGGGCAGCGAGAGAGAGAATGAGGGAACAGTGCAGTGAGAGAGAGAGAGAGCATGGCAGTCAGAGAGAGAGAGCAGGGCAGCGAGAGAGAGAGATCAGGGCTGTGAGAGAGAGAGAGAGAGAGAGCAGGGCAGTGAGAGAGAGAGAGCAGGGCAGTGAGAGAGAGATAGAGTGAGCTAGCAGGGCAGCGAGAGAGAGAATGAGAGAGCAGGGCAGTGAGAGAGAGAGAGAGAGAGTAGGGCAGCGAGAGAGAGAGAGAGAGAGAGATTGAAGGGCAGTGAGAAAGAGAGAGAAGCACATGGTAATGAGAGAGAGCAGGGCAGTGAGAGAGAAAGAGAGAGAGAGCAGGGCAGTGATAGGGAGAGAGCAGGGCTGTGAGAGAGAGTGAGAGAGCAGGGCAGTGAGAGAGAGAATGAGAGAACAGGTAAGTGAGAGAGAGAGAGAGCATGGCAGTGAGAGAGAGAGAGGAGGGCAGTGAGAGAGAGGTCAGGGCAGTGAGAGAGAGAGAGCAGGGCAGTGAGAGAGAGAGAGAGCAGGGCTGCGAGAGAGAGAGACAGAGAGCAGGGCAGCGAGAGAGAGAATGAGAGAACAGGGCAGTGAGAGAGGGAGAGCAGGGCAGTGAAAGAGAGAGAGCAGGGCAGTGAGAGAGAGTGCAGGGCAGTGAGAGAGAGAGAGAGCAGGGCAGCGAGAGAGAGAATGAGAGAGCAGGGCAGTGAGATAGAGAGAGAGAGTAGGGCAGCAAGAGAGAGAGAGAGAGAGAGAGAGAGAGAGAGAGAGAAGGGCAGTGAGAAAGAGAGGGAGAGCACAGGGTGGTGAGAGAGATGAGAGCAGCGAGACAGAGAGAGAAAGAGAAGGGCAGTGAGAAAGAGAGAGCCGCGCAGTGATAGAGAGAGAGAGAGCAGGGCTGTGAGAGAGAGAGAGAGCAGGGCAGTGAGGGAGAGAGAGCAGGGCAGTGAGAGAGAGAGAGAGAGAGAGAGCGCAGGGCAGTGAGAGAGAGCAGGGCAGTGAGAGAGAGAGAGAGAGAGAGCAGGGCAGCGAGAAAGAAAGCACGGCAGTGAGAGAGAGAGAGAGCAGGGCAGTGAGAGAGAGCAGGACAGTAAGAGAGAGAGAGAGAAGGGCAGTGAGAAAGAGAGAGAGAGAGCACAGGGCAGTGAGAGAGAGCAGGGCAATGAGAGACAGCAGGGCAGTAAGAGAGAGAGGGCAGGGCAGTGAGAGAGAGAGAGAGAGAGAGCAGGTCAGTGAGAGAGTGAGAGAGAGCAGGGCAGTGAGAGAGAGCAGGGCAATGAGAGACAGCAGGGCAGTAAGAGAGAGAGGGCAGGGCAGTGAGAGAGAGAGTGAGAGAGAGCAGAGCAGTGAGAGAAGACAGAGCAGGGCAGTGAGAAAGAGAGCAGGGCAGTGAGAGAGAGAGAGAGAGCAGGTCAGTGAGAGAGAGAGAGAGTGTAGGGCAGCGAGAGAGGGAGAGAGAGAGAAGGGCAGTGAGAGAGAGAGAAATCACAGAGTAGTGAGAGAGAGCAGGGCAGTGAGAGAGAGAGCTGTGCAGTGAGAGAGAGAGCAGGGCAGTGAGAGAGAGAGAGAGCGCAGGGCAATGACAGAGAGAGAGCAGGGCAGTGAGAGAGAGAGAGAGGGAGAGAGCGCAGGGCAGTGATAGAGAGAAAGAGAGCAAGGCACTGAGCGAGAGAAAGAGAGCCAGGCAGTGAGAGAGAGAGAGAAAGAGAGGGAGAGAGCAGTGCAGTGAGAGAGAGTGAGCAGGGTGGTGAGAGAGGGAGAGAGTGCAGGGTAGTGAGAGAGAGTGAGAGCAGGGCAGTGAATTGGGGAGAGAGAGCAGGGCAGTGAGAGAGAGAGAGAGCAGGGCAATGAGAGAGAGAGAGAGAGAAAGAATCAAGGCAGTGAGAGAGAGAGAGAGAGAGAGCCAGGCAGCGAGAGAGAGAGAAAGCAGGGCAGTGAGAAAAAGAGAGAGCAGGGCAGTGAGAGAGAGAGAGAGAGAGCAGGACACTGAGAGAGAGAGAGAGATCTGGGCAGTAAGAGAGACAGCAGGGCAGTGAAAGAGAGAGCAGGGCAATGAGAGAGAGAGACAGCAGGGCAGTGAGACAGAGAGAGAGAGAGAGAGAGAGCGGGGCAGTGAGAGAGTGAGGGAGAGCAGCGCAGTGAGAGAGAGAGAGCGAGAGTGCACAGGGCAGTGAAAGAGAGAGATCAGGGCAATGAGCGAGAGAGAGAGAGCAGGGCAGTGAGAAATAGAGAGCAGGGCAGAGAGAGAGAGAGAGCAGGTCAGTTAGAGAGAGAGAGGGCAGTGAGAGAGAGAGAGAGAGAGAGAGATCAGGGCAGCGAGACAGAGAGCAGGTCAATGAGATAGTGAGTGAGAGAGAGAGAGCAGGCTCGCAAGAGAGAGAGAGAGCAGGGCAGTGAGAGAGAGAGAGCTGGGCAATGAGAGAGTGAGAAGGGCAGTGAGAGAGAGAGAGAGCATGGCAGTGAGAGAGAGAGAGCAGGGCAGTGAAAGAGAGAGAGCAGGGCAGTGTTAGAGAGGTCAGGTCAGTGAGAGAGAGAGGGCAGGGCAGTGAGAGAGAGAGAGAGAGAGAGAGAGAGAGCAAGTCTGCGAGAGAGAGCGAGAGAGAGCAGGGCAGCGAGAGAGAGAATGAAGGAACAGTGCAGTGAGAGAGAGAGAGAGCATGGCAGTGATAGAGAGAGATCAGGGCTGTGAGAGAGAGAGAGAGAGAGAGCAGGGCAGTGAGAGAGAGAGAGAGCAGGGCAGTAAGAGAGAGATAGAGTGAGCGAGCAGGGCAGCGAGAGAGAGAATGAGAGAGCAGGGCAGTGAGAGAGAGAGAGAGAGAGTAGGGCAGCGAGAGAGAGAGAGAGAGAGAGAAGGGCAGTGAGAAAGAGAGAGAAGCACATGGTAATGAGAGAGAGCAGGGCAGTGAGAGAGAGAGAGAGAGAGAGCCGGGCTGTGATAGGGAGAGAGCAGGGCTGTGAGAGAGAGTGAGAGAGCAGGGCAGTGAGAGAGAGAATGAGAGAACAGGTAAGTGAGAGAGAGAGAGAGCATGGCAGTGAGAGAGAGAGAGGAGGGCAGTGAGAGAGAGGTCAGGGCAGTGAGAGAGAGAGAGCAGGGCAGTGAGAGAGAGAGACAGAGAGCAGGGCTGCGAGAGAGAGAGACAGAGAGCAGGGCAGCGAGAGAGAGAATGAGAGAACAGGGCAGTGAGAGAGAGAGAGCAGGGCAGTGAAAGAGAGAGAGCAGGGCAGTGAGAGAGAGTGCAGGGCAGTGAGAGAGAGAGAGAGAGAGAGAACAGGGCAGAGAGAGAGAGAGAGAGCAGGGCAGCGAGAGAGAGAATGAGAGAGCAGGGCAGTGAGATAGAGAGAGAGAGTAGGGCTCAAGAGAGAGAGAGAGAGAGAAGGGCAGTGAGAAAGAGAGGGAGAGCACAGGGTGGTGAGAGAGAGCAGGGCAGCAAGAGAGAGAGAGAAAGAGAAGGGCAGTGAGAAAGAGAGAGAGCCGCGCAGTGATAGAGAGAGAGAGCAGGGCTGTGAGAGAGAGAGAGAGAGCAGGGCAGTGAGAGAGAGAGAGCAGGACAGTGAGAGAGAGAGAGAGAGAGAGCAGGGCAGTGAGAGAGAGCAGGGCAATGAGAGAGAGAGAGAGAGAGCAGGTCAGTGAGAGAGTGAGAGAGAGCAGGGCAGTGAGGGAGAGCAGGACAGTAAGAGAGAGAGAGAGAGAGAAGGGTAGTGAGAAAGAGAGAGAGAGAGCACAGGGCAGTGAGAGAGAGCAGGGCAATGAGAGACAGCAGGGCAGTAAGAGAGAAAGGGCAGGGCAGTGAGAGAGAGAGAGAGAGCAGGGCAGTGGGAGAAGACAGAGCAGGGCAGTGAGAAAGAGAGCAGGGCAGTGAGAGAGAGAGAGAGCAGGTCAGTGAGCGAGAGAGAGTGTAGGGCAGCGAGAGAGGGAGAGAGAGAGAAGGGCAGTGAGAGAGAGAGAAATCACAGAGTAGTGAGAGAGAGCAGGGCAGTGAGAGAGAGAGCTGTGCAGTGAGAGAGAGAGCAGGGCAGTGAGAGAGAGAGAGAGCAGGGCAATGAGAGAGAGAGAGCAGGGCAGTGAGAGAGAGAGAGAGGGAGAGAGCGCAGGGCAGTGATAGAGAGAAAGAGAGCAAGGCACTGAGAGAGAGAAAGAGAGCCAGGCAGTGAGAGAGAGAGAGAGAAAGAGAGGGAGAGAGCAGTGCAGTGAGAGAGAGAGTGAGCAGGGTGGTGAGAGAGGGAGAGAGTGCAGGGTAGTGAGAGAGAGTGAGAGCAGGGCAGTCAATTGGGGAGAGAGAGCAGGGCAGTGAGAGAGAGAGAGCAGGGCAATGAGAGAGAGAGAGAGAGAAAGAAGCAAGGCAGTGAGAGAGAGAGAGAGAGAGAGAGCCAGGCAGCGAGAGAGAGAGAAAGCAGGGCAGTGAGAAAAAGAGAGAGCAGGGCAGTGAGAGAGAGGGAGAGAGAGCAGGGCACGGAGAGAGAGAGAGAGATCTGGGCAGTAAGAGAGAAAGCAGGGCAGTGAAAGAGAGAGCAGGGCAATGAGAGAGAGAGACAGCAGGGCAGTGAGACAGAGAGAGAGAGAGAGAGAGCAGGGCTGCGAGAGAGAGAGAGAGAGAGAGAGAGAGAGAGCGGGGCAGTGAGAGAGTGAGGGAGAGCAGCGCAGTGAGAGAGAGAGAGCGAGAGTGCACAGGGCAGTGAAAGAGAGAGATCAGGGCAATGAGCGAGAGAGAGAGATCAGGGCAGTGAGAAATAGAGAGCAGGGCAGAGAGAGAGAGAGAGCAGGTCAGTTAGAGAGAGAGAGGGCAGTGAGAGAGAGAGAGAGAGAGAGAGAGCAGGGCAGCGAGACAGAGAGCAGGTCAATGAGATAGTGAGTGAGAGAGAGAGAGCAGGCTCGCAAGAGAGAGAGAGAGCAGGGCAGTGAGAGAGAGAGAGCTGAGCAGTGAAAGAGAGAGAGCAGGGCAGTGAGAGAGAGAGAGAGAGAGAGAGCAGGGCAGCGAGAGAGAGAATGAGAGAACAGGGCAGTGAGAGAGAGAGAGCAGGGCAGTGAAAGAGAGCAGTGCAGTGAGAGAGAGGACAGGGCATTGAGAGAGAGAGAGAGAGAGAGAGAGCAGGGCAGCGAGAGAGAGAATGAGAGAGCAGGGCAGTGAGAGAGACAGAGAGAGAGTAGGGCAGCGAGAGAGAGAGAGAGAGAGAGAGAAGGGCAGTGAGAAAGAGAGAGAGAGCACATGGTGGTGAGAGAGAGTAGGGCAGCGAGACAGAGAGAGAGAGAGAAGGGCAGTGAGAAAGAGAGAGAGAGCACATGGTAATGAGAGAGAGCAGGGCAGTGAAAGAGAGAGAGAGCCACGCAGTGATAGAGAGAGAGCAGGGCTGTGAGAGAGAGAGAGAGAGAGAGCAAGACAGTGAGAGAGAGAGAGCAGGGCAGTGAAAGAGAGAGAGCAGGGCAGTGTTAGAGAGGTCATGTCAGCGAGAGAGAGAGGGCAGGGCAGTGAGAGAGAGAGAGAGAGAGCAGGTCTGCGAGAGAGAGCGAGAGAGAGCAGGGCAGCGAGGGAGAGAATGAGGGAACATTGCAGTGAGAGAGAGAGAGAGCATGGCAGTCAGAGAGAGAGAGCAGGGCAGCGAGAGAGAGAGATCAGGGCTGTGAGAGAGAGAGAGAGAGAGCAGGGCAGTGAGAGAGAGAGAGCAGGGCAGTGAGAGAGAGATAGAGTGAGCTAGCAGGGCAGCGAGAGAGAGAATGAGAGAGCAGGGCAGTGAGAGAGAGAGAGAGAGAGTAGGGCAGCGAGAGAGAGAGAGAGAGAGAGATTGAAGGGCAGTGAGAAAGAGAGAGAAGCACATGGTAATGAGAGAGAGCAGGGCAGTGAGAGAGAAAGAGAGAGAGAGCAGGGCAGTGATAGGGAGAGAGCAGGGCTGTGAGAGAGAGTGAGAGAGCAGGGCAGTGAGAGAGAGAATGAGAGAACAGGTAAGTGAGAGAGAGAGAGAGAGCATGGCAGTGAGAGAGAGAGAGGTGGGCAGTGAGAGAGAGGTCAGGGCAGTGAGAGAGAGAGAGCAGGGCAGTGAGAGAGAGAGAGAGAGCAGGGCTGCGAGAGAGAGAGACAGAGAGCAGGGCAGCAAGAGAGAGAATGAGAGAACAGGGCAGTGAGAGAGGGAGAGCAGGGCAGTGAAAGAGAGAGAGCAGGGCAGTGAGAGAGAGTGCAGGGCAGTGAGAGAGAGAGAGAGAGCAGGGCAGCGAGAGAGAGAATGAGAGAGCAGGGCAGTGAGATAGAGAGAGAGAGTAGGGCAGCAAGAGAGAGAGAGAGAGAGAGAGAGAGAGAGAGAAGGGCAGTGAGAAAGAGAGGGAGAGCACAGGGTGGTGAGAGAGATGAGAGCAGCGAGATAGAGAGAGAAAGAGAAGGGCAGTGAGAAAGAGAGAGAGCCGCGCAGTGATAGAGAGAGAGAGAGCAGGGCTGTGAGAGAGAGAGAGAGCAGGGCAGTGAGGGAGAGAGAGCAGGGCAGTGAGAGAGAGAGAGAGAGAGAGAGCGCAGGGCAGTGAGAGAGAGCAGGGCAGTGAGAGAGAGAGAGAGAGAGAGCAGGGCAGCGAGAAAGAAAGCACGGCAGTGAGAGAGAGAGAGAGCAGGGCAGTGAGAGAGAGCAGGACAGTGAGAGAGAGAGAGAGAAGGGCAGTGAGAAAGAGAGAGAGAGAGCACAGGGCAGTGAGAGAGAGCAGGGCAATGAGAGACAGCAGGGCAGTAAGAGAGAGAGGGCAGGGCAGTGAAGGAGAGAGAGAGAGAGAGCAGGGCAGTGAGAGAAGACAGAGCAGGGCAGTGAGAAAGAGAGCAGGGCAGTGAAAGAGAGCAGGGCAGTGAGAGAGAGGGCAGGGCATTGAGAGAGAGAGAGAGAGAGAGAGAGCAGGGCAGAGAGAGAGAGAATGAGAGAGCAGGGCAGTGAGAGAGACAGAGAGAGAGTAGGGCAGCGAGAGAGAGAGAGAGAGAGAGAGAGAGAGAGAAGGGCAGTGAGAAAGAGAGGGAGAGCACAGGGTGGTGAGAGAGAGTAGGGCAGAGAGAGAGAAAGCACGGCAGTGAGAGAGAGAGAGAGAGAGAGCAGGTCAGTGAGAGAGTGAGAGAGAGCAGGGCAGTGAGAGAGAGCAGGGCAATGAGAGACAGCAGGGCAGTAAGAGAGAGAGGGCAGGGCAGTGAGAGAGAGAGTGAGAGAGAGCAGAGCAGTGAGAGAAGACAGAGCAGGGCAGTGAGAAAGAGAGCAGGGCAGTGAGAGAGAGAGAGAGAGCAGGTCAGTGAGAGAGAGAGAGAGTGTAGGGCAGCGAGAGAGGGAGAGAGAGAGAAGGGCAGTGAGAGAGAGAGAGAAATCACAGAGTAGTGAGAGAGAGCAGGGCAGTGAGAGAGAGAGCTGTGCAGTGAGAGAGAGAGCAGGGCAGTGAGAGAGAGAGAGAGCGCAGGGCAATGACAGAGAGAGAGCAGGGCAGTGAGAGAGAGAGAGAGAGGGAGAGAGCGCAGGGCAGTGATAGAGAGAAAGAGAGCAAGGCACTGAGCGAGAGAAAGAGAGCCAGGCAGTGAGAGAGAGAGAGAAAGAGAGGGAGAGAGCAGTGCAGTGAGAGAGAGTGAGCAGGGTGGTGAGAGAGGGAGAGAGTGCAGGGTAGTGAGAGAGAGTGAGAGCAGGGCAGTGAATTGGGGAGAGAGAGCAGGGCAGTGAGAGAGAGAGAGAGCAGGGCAATGAGAGAGAGAGAGAGAGAGAGAGAGAAAGAATCAAGGCAGTGAGAGAGAGAGAGAGAGAGAGCCAGGCAGCGAGAGAGAGAGAAAGCAGGGCAGTGAGAAAAAGAGAGAGCAGGGCAGTGAGAGAGAGAGAGAGAGAGCAGGACACTGAGAGAGAGAGAGAGATCTGGGCAGTAAGAGAGACAGCAGGGCAGTGAAAGAGAGAGCAGGGCAATGAGAGAGAGAGACAGCAGGGCAGTGAGACAGAGAGAGAGAGAGAGAGAGAGCGGGGCAGTGAGAGAGTGAGGGAGAGCAGCGCAGTGAGAGAGAGGGAGCGAGAGTGCACAGGGCAGTGAAAGAGAGAGATCAGGGCAATGAGCGAGAGAGAGAGAGCAGGGCAGTGAGAAATAGAGAGCAGGGCAGAGAGAGAGAGAGAGCAGGTCAGTTAGAGAGAGAGAGAGCAGTGAGAGAGAGAGAGAGAGAGAGAGAGAGATCAGGGCAGCGAGACAGAGAGCAGGTCAATGAGATAGTGAGTGAGAGAGAGAGAGCAGGCTCGCAAGAGAGAGAGAGAGCAGGGCAGTGAGAGAGAGAGAGCTGGGCAATCAGAGAGTGAGAAGGGCAGTGAGAGAGAGAGAGAGCATGGCAGTGAGAGAGAGAGAGCAGGGCAGTGAAAGAAAGAGAGCAGGGCAGTGAGAGAGAGATCAGGTCAGTGAGAGAGAGAGGGCAGGGCAGTGAGAGAGAGAGAGAGAGAGAGAGAGCAGGGCAGCGAGAGAGAGAATGAGAGAACAGGGCAGTGAGAGAGAGAGAGCAGGGCAGTGAAAGAGAGCAGGGCAGTGAGAGAGAGGGCAGGGCATTGAGAGAGAGAGAGCTGGGCAATGAGAGAGTGAGAAGGGCAGTGAGAGAGTGAGAGAGCATGGCAGTGAGAGAGAGAGAGCAGGGCAGTGAAAGAGAGAGAGCAGGGCAGTGTTAGAGAGGTCAGGTCAGTGAGAGAGAGAGGGCAGGGCAGTGAGGAGAGAGAGAGAGAGAGAGAGAGCAAGTCTGCGAGAGAGAGCGAGAGAGAGCAGGGCAGCGAGAGAGAGAATGAGGGAACAGTGCAGTGAGAGAGAGAGAGAGCATGGCAGTCAGAGAGAGAGAGCAGGGCAGCGAGAGAGAGAATGAGGGAACAGTGCAGTGAGAGAGAGAGCAGGGCAGTGAGAGAGAGAGAGAGCAGGGCAGTGAGAGAGAGATAGAGTGAGCGAGCAGGGCAGCGAGAGAGAGAATGAGAGAGCAGGGCAGTGAGAGAGAGAGAGAGAGAGTAGGGCAGCGAGAGAGAGAGAGAGAGAGAGACGGGCAGTGAGAAAGAGAGAGAAGCACATGGTAATGAGAGAGAGCAGGGCAGTGAGAGAGAGAGAGAGAGAGCCGGGCTGTGATAGGGAGAGAGCAGGGCTGTGAGAGAGAGTGAGAGAGCAGGGCAGTGAGAGAGAGAATGAGAGAACAGGTAAGTGAGAGAGAGAGAGAGCATGGCAGTGAGAGAGAGAGAGCAGGGCAGTGAGAGAGAGATAGAGTGAGCGAGCAGGGCAGCGAGAGAGAGAATGAGAGAGCAGGGCAGTGAGAGAGAGAGAGAGAGAGTAGGGCAGCGAGAGAGAGAGAGAGAGAGAGAAGGGCAGTGAGAAAGAGAGAGAAGCACATGGTAATGAGAGAGAGCAGGGCAGTGAGAGAGAGAGAGAGAGAGCCGGGCTGTGATAGGGAGAGAGCAGGGCTGTGAGAGAGAGAATGAGAGAACAGGTAAGTGAGAGAGAGAGAGAGCATGGCAGTGAGAGAGAGAGAGGAGGGCAGTGAGAGAGAGGTCAGGGCAGTGAGAGAGAGAGAGCAGGGCAGTGAGAGAGAGAGACAGAGAGCAGGGCTGCGAGAGAGAGAGACAGAGAGCAGGGCAGCGAGAGAGAGAATGAGAGAACAGGGCAGTGAGAGAGAGAGAGCAGGGCAGTGAAAGAGAGAGAGCAGGGCAGTGAGAGAGAGTGCAGGGCAGTGAGAGAGAGAGAGAGAGAGAGAACAGGGCAGAGAGAGAGAGAGAGAGCAGGGCAGCGAGAGAGAGAATGAGAGAGCAGGGCAGTGAGATAGAGAGAGAGAGTAGGGCAGCAAGAGAGAGAGAGAGAGAGAGAGAGAGAGAAGGGCAGTGAGAAAGAGAGGGAGAGCACAGGGTGGTGAGAGAGAGCAGGGCAGCAAGAGAGAGAGAGAAAGAGAAGGGCAGTGAGAAAGAGAGAGAGCCGCGCAGTGATAGAGAGAGAGAGCAGGGCTGTGAGATAGAGAGAGAGAGAGAGCAGGGCAGTGAGAGAGAGAGAGCAGGACAGTGAGAGAGAGAGAGAGAGAGAGCAG
The DNA here is from genome assembly GCF_017639515.1 of Carcharodon carcharias. Lineage (NCBI taxonomy): Eukaryota > Metazoa > Chordata > Chondrichthyes > Lamniformes > Lamnidae > Carcharodon > Carcharodon carcharias. The sequence continues at coordinate 63,425,245 of NC_054479.1, forward strand.
GGCAGTGAGAGAGAGCAGGGCAATGAGAGAGAGAGAGAGAGAGAGCAGGTCAGTGAGAGAGTGAGAGAGAGAAGGGCAGTGAGGGAGAGCAGGACAGTAAGAGAGAGAGAGAGAGAGAAGGGCAGTGAGAAAGAGAGAGAGAGAGCACAGGGCAGTGAGAGAGAGCAGGGCAATGAGAGACAGCAGGGCAGTAAGAGAGAAAGGGCAGGGCAGTGAGAGAGAGAGAGAGAGCAGGGCAGTGGGAGAAGACAGAGCAGGGCAGTGAGAAAGAGAGCAGGGCAGTGAGAGAGAGAGAGAGCAGGTCAGTGAGCGAGAGAGAGTGTAGGGCAGCGAGAGAGGGAGAGAGAGAGAAGGGCAGTGAGAGAGAGAGAAATCACAGAGTAGTGAGAGAGAGCAGGGCAGTGAGAGAGAGAGCTGTGCAGTGAGAGAGAGAGCAGGGCAGTGAGAGAGAGAGAGAGCAGGGCAATGAGAGAGAGAGAGCAGGGCAGTGAGTGGGAGAGAGAGGGAGAGAGCGCAGGGCAGTGATAGAGAGAAAGAGAGCAAGGCACTGAGAGAGAGAAAGAGAGCCAGGCAGTGAGAGAGAGAGAGAGAAAGAGAGGGAGAGAGCAGTGCAGTGAGAGAGAGAGTGAGCAGGGTGGTGAGAGAGGGAGAGAGTGCAGGGTAGTGAGAGAGAGTGAGAGCAGGGCAGTCAATTGGGGAGAGAGAGCAGGGCAGTGAGAGAGAGAGAGCAGGGCAATGAGAGAGAGAGAGAGAGAAAGAAGCAAGGCAGTGAGAGAGAGAGAGAGAGAGAGCCAGGCAGCGAGAGAGAGAGAAAGCAGGGCAGTGAGAAAAAGAGAGAGCAGGGCAGTGAGAGAGAGGGAGAGAGAGCAGGGCACGGAGAGAGAGAGAGAGATCTGGGCAGTAAGAGAGAAAGCAGGGCAGTGAAAGAGAGAGCAGGGCAATGAGAGAGAGAGACAGCAGGGCAGTGAGACAGAGAGAGAGAGAGAGAGAGCAGGGCTGCGAGAGAGAGAGAGAGAGAGAGAGCGGGGCAGTGAGAGAGTGAGGGAGAGCAGCGCAGTGAGAGAGAGAGAGCGAGAGTGCACAGGGCAGTGAAAGAGAGAGATCAGGGCAATGAGCGAGAGAGAGAGATCAGGGCAGTGAGAAATAGAGAGCAGGGCAGAGAGAGAGAGAGAGCAGGTCAGTTAGAGAGAGAGAGGGCAGTGAGAGAGAGAGAGAGAGAGAGAGAGCAGGGCAGCGAGACAGAGAGCAGGTCAATGAGGTAGTGAGTGAGAGAGAGAGAGCAGGCTCGCAAGAGAGAGAGAGAGCAGGGCAGTGAGAGAGAGAGAGCTGGGCAGTGAAAGAGAGAGAGCAGGGCAGTGAGAGAGAGAGAGAGAGAGAGAGCAGGGCAGCGAGAGAGAGAATGAGAGAACAGGGCAGTGAGAGAGAGAGAGCAGGGCAGTGAAAGAGAGCAGTGCAGTGAGAGAGAGGACAGGGCATTGAGAGAGAGAGAGAGAGAGAGAGAGCAGGGCAGCGAGAGAGAGAATGAGAGAGCAGGGCAGTGAGAGAGACAGAGAGAGAGTAGGGCAGCGAGAGAGAGAGAGAGAGAGAGAGAAGGGCAGTGAGAAAGAGAGAGAGAGCACATGGTGGTGAGAGAGAGTAGGGCAGCGAGACACAGAGAGAGAGAAGGGCAGTGAGAAAGAGAGAGAGAGCACATGGTAATGAGAGAGAGCAGGGCAGTGAAAGAGAGAGAGAGCCACGCAGTGATAGAGAGAGAGCAGGGCTGTGAGAGAGAGAGAGAGAGAGAGCAGGACAGTGAGAGAGAGAGAGCAGGGCAGTGAAAGAGAGAGAGCAGGGCAGTGTTAGAGAGGTCAGGTCAGCGAGAGAGAGAGGGCAGGGCAGTGAGAGAGAGAGAGAGAGAGCAGGTCTGCGAGAGAGAGCAAGAGAGAGCAGGGCAGCGAGAGAGAGAATGAGGGAACAGTGCAGTGAGAGAGAGAGAGAGCATGGCAGTTAGAGAGAGAGAGCAGGGCTGCGAGAGAGAGAGACAGAGAGCAGGGCAGCGAGAGAGAGAATGAGAGAACAGGGCAGTGAGAGAGGGAGAGCAGGGCAGTGAAAGAGAGAGAGCAGGGCAGTGAGAGAGAGTGCAGGGCAGTGAGAGAGAGAGAGAGAGCAGGGCAGCGAGAGAGAGAATGAGAGAGCAGGGCAGTGAGATAGAGAGAGAGAGTAGGGCAGCAAGAGAGAGAGAGAGAGAGAGAGAGAGAGAGAGAAGGGCAGTGAGAAAGAGAGGGAGAGCACAGGGTGGTGAGAGAGATGAGAGCAGCGAGATAGAGAGAGAAAGAGAAGGGCAGTGAGAAAGAGAGAGAGCCGCGCAGTGATAGAGAGAGAGAGAGCAGGGCTGTGAGAGAGAGAGAGAGCAGGGCAGTGAGGGAGAGAGAGCAGGGCAGTGAGAGAGAGAGAGAGAGAGAGCGCGCAGGGCAGTGAGAGAGAGCAGGGCAGTGAGAGAGAGAGAGAGAGAGAGCAGGGCAGCGAGAAAGAAAGCACGGCAGTGAGAGAGAGAGAGAGCAGGGCAGTGAGAGAGAGCAGGACAGTGAGAGAGAGAGAGAGAAGGGCAGTGAGAAAGAGAGAGAGAGAGCACAGGGCAGTGAGAGAGAGCAGGGCAATGAGAGACTGCAGGGCAGTAAGAGAGAGAGGGCAGGGCAGTGAAGGAGAGAGAGAGAGAGAGCAGGGCAGTGAGAGAAGACAGAGCAGGGCAGTGAGAAAGAGAGCAGGGCAGTGAAAGAGAGCAGGGCAGTGAGAGAGAGGGCAGGGCATTGAGAGAGAGAGAGAGAGAGAGAGAGCAGGGCAGAGAGAGAGAGAATGAGAGAGCAGGGCAGTGAGAGAGACAGAGAGAGAGTAGGGCAGCGAGAGAGAGAGAGAGAGAGAGAGAGAGAGAGAGAAGGGCAGTGAGAAAGAGAGGGAGAGCACAGGGTGGTGAGAGAGAGTAGGGCAGAGAGAGAGAAAGCACGGCAGTGAGAGAGAGAGAGAGAGAGAGCAGGTCAGTGAGAGAGTGAGAGAGAGCAGGGCAGTGAGAGAGAGCAGGGCAATGAGAGACAGCAGGGCAGTAAGAGAGAGAGGGCAGGGCAGTGAGAGAGAGAGTGAGAGAGAGCAGAGCAGTGAGAGAAGACAGAGCAGGGCAGTGAGAAAGAGAGCAGGGCAGTGAGAGAGAGAGAGAGAGCAGGTCAGTGAGAGAGAGAGAGAGTGTAGGGCAGCGAGAGAGGGAGAGAGAGAGAAGGGCAGTGAGAGAGAGAGAGAAATCACAGAGTAGTGAGAGAGAGCAGGGCAGTGAGAGAGAGAGCTGTGCAGTGAGAGAGAGAGCAGGGCAGTGAGAGAGAGAGAGAGCGCAGGGCAATGACAGAGAGAGAGCAGGGCAGTGAGAGAGAGAGAGAGAGGGAGAGAGCGCAGGGCAGTGATAGAGAGAAAGAGAGCAAGGCACTGAGCGAGAGAAAGAGAGCCAGGCAGTGAGAGAGAGAGAGAAAGAGAGGGAGAGAGCAGTGCAGTGAGAGAGAGTGAGCAGGGTGGTGAGAGAGGGAGAGAGTGCAGGGTAGTGAGAGAGAGTGAGAGCAGGGCAGTGAATTGGGGAGAGAGAGCAGGGCAGTGAGAGAGAGAGAGAGCAGGGCAATGAGAGAGAGAGAGAGAGAGAGAGAGAAAGAATCAAGGCAGTGAGAGAGAGAGAGAGAGAGAGCCAGGCAGCGAGAGAGAGAGAAAGCAGGGCAGTGAGAAAAAGAGAGAGCAGGGCAGTGAGAGAGAGAGAGAGAGAGCAGGACACTGAGAGAGAGAGAGAGATCTGGGCAGTAAGAGAGACAGCAGGGCAGTGAAAGAGAGAGCAGGGCAATGAGAGAGAGAGACAGCAGGGCAGTGAGACAGAGAGAGAGAGAGAGAGAGCGGGGCAGTGAGAGAGTGAGGGAGAGCAGCGCAGTGAGAGAGAGGGAGCGAGAGTGCACAGGGCAGTGAAAGAGAGAGATCAGGGCAATGAGCGAGAGAGAGAGAGCAGGGCAGTGAGAAATAGAGAGCAGGGCAGAGAGAGAGAGAGAGCAGGTCAGTTAGAGAGAGAGAGAGCAGTGAGAGAGAGAGAGAGAGAGAGAGAGAGATCAGGGCAGCGAGACAGAGAGCAGGTCAATGAGATAGTGAGTGAGAGAGAGAGAGCAGGCTCGCAAGAGAGAGAGAGAGCAGGGCAGTGAGAGAGAGAGAGCTGGGCAATCAGAGAGTGAGAAGGGCAGTGAGAGAGAGAGAGAGCATGGCAGTGAGAGAGAGAGAGCAGGGCAGTGAAAGAAAGAGAGCAGGGCAGTGAGAGAGAGATCAGGTCAGTGAGAGAGAGAGGGCAGGGCAGTGAGAGAGAGAGAGAGAGAGAGAGAGCAGGGCAGCGAGAGAGAGAATGAGAGAACAGGGCAGTGAGAGAGAGAGAGCAGGGCAGTGAAAGAGAGCAGGGCAGTGAGAGAGAGGGCAGGGCATTGAGAGAGAGAGAGCTGGGCAATGAGAGAGTGAGAAGGGCAGTGAGAGAGTGAGAGAGCATGGCAGTGAGAGAGAGAGAGCAGGGCAGTGAAAGAGAGAGAGCAGGGCAGTGTTAGAGAGGTCAGGTCAGTGAGAGAGAGAGGGCAGGGCAGTGAGGAGAGAGAGAGAGAGAGAGCAAGTCTGCGAGAGAGAGCGAGAGAGAGCAGGGCAGCGAGAGAGAGAATGAGGGAACAGTGCAGTGAGAGAGAGAGAGAGCATGGCAGTCAGAGAGAGAGAGCAGGGCAGCGAGAGAGAGAATGAGGGAACAGTGCAGTGAGAGAGAGAGCAGGGCAGTGAGAGAGAGAGAGAGCAGGGCAGTGAGAGAGAGATAGAGTGAGCGAGCAGGGCAGCGAGAGAGAGAATGAGAGAGCAGGGCAGTGAGAGAGAGAGAGAGAGAGTAGGGCAGCGAGAGAGAGAGAGAGAGAGAGACGGGCAGTGAGAAAGAGAGAGAAGCACATGGTAATGAGAGAGAGCAGGGCAGTGAGAGAGAGAGAGAGAGAGCCGGGCTGTGATAGGGAGAGAGCAGGGCTGTGAGAGAGAGTGAGAGAGCAGGGCAGTGAGAGAGAGAATGAGAGAACAGGTAAGTGAGAGAGAGAGAGAGCATGGCAGTGAGAGAGAGAGAGGAGGGCAGTGAGAGAGAGGTCAGGGCAGTGAGAGAGAGAGAGCAGGGCAGTGAGAGAGAGAGACAGAGAGCAGGGCTGCGAGAGAGAGAGACAGAGAGCAGGGCAGCGAGAGAGAGAATGAGAGAACAGGGCAGTGAGAGAGAGAGAGCAGGGCAGTGAAAGAGAGAGAGCAGGGCAGTGAGAGAGAGTGCAGGGCAGTGAGAGAGAGAGAGAGAGAGAGAACAGGGCAGAGAGAGAGAGAGAGAGCAGGGCAGCGAGAGAGAGAATGAGAGAGCAGGGCAGTGAGATAGAGAGAGAGAGTAGGGCAGCAAGAGAGAGAGAGAGAGAGAGAGAGAGAGAAGGGCAGTGAGAAAGAGAGGGAGAGCACAGGGTGGTGAGAGAGAGCAGGGCAGCAAGAGAGAGAGAGAAAGAGAAGGGCAGTGAGAAAGAGAGAGAGCCGCGCAGTGATAGAGAGAGAGAGCAGGGCTGTGAGAGAGAGAGAGAGAGAGAGCAGGGCAGTGAGAGAGAGAGAGCAGGACAGTGAGAGAGAGAGAGAGAGAGAGCAGGGCAGTGAGAGAGAGCAGGGCAATGAGAGAGAGAGAGAGAGAGAGCAGGTCAGTGAGAGAGTGAGAGAGAGAAGGGCAGTGAGGGAGAGCAGGACAGTAAGAGAGAGAGAGAGAGAGAAGGGCAGTGAGAAAGAGAGAGAGAGAGCACAGGGCAGTGAGAGAGAGCAGGGCAATGAGAGACAGCAGGGCAGTAAGAGAGAAAGGGCAGGGCAGTGAGAGAGAGAGAGAGAGAGCAGGGCAGTGGGAGAAGACAGAGCAGGGCAGTGAGAAAGAGAGCAGGGCAGTGAGAGAGAGAGAGAGCAGGTCAGTGAGCGAGAGAGAGTGTAGGGCAGCGAGAGAGGGAGAGAGAGAGAAGGGCAGTGAGAGAGAGAGAAATCACAGAGTAGTGAGAGAGAGCAGGGCAGTGAGAGAGAGAGCTGTGCAGTGAGAGAGAGAGCAGGGCAGTGAGAGAGAGAGAGAGCAGGGCAATGAGAGAGAGAGAGCAGGGCAGTGAGTGAGAGAGAGAGGGAGAGAGCGCAGGGCAGTGATAGAGAGAAAGAGAGCAAGGCACTGAGAGAGAGAAAGAGAGCCAGGCAGTGAGAGAGAGAGAGAGAAAGAGAGGGAGAGAGCAGTGCAGTGAGAGAGAGAGTGAGCAGGGTGGTGAGAGAGGGAGAGAGTGCAGGGTAGTGAGAGAGAGTGAGAGCAGGGCAGTCAATTGGGGAGAGAGAGCAGGGCAGTGAGAGAGAGAGAGCAGGGCAATGAGAGAGAGAGAGAGAGAAAGAAGCAAGGCAGTGAGAGAGAGAGAGAGAGAGAGCCAGGCAGCGAGAGAGAGAGAAAGCAGGGCAGTGAGAAAAAGAGAGAGCAGGGCAGTGAGAGAGAGGGAGAGAGAGCAGGGCACGGAGAGAGAGAGAGAGATCTGGGCAGTAAGAGAGAAAGCAGGGCAGTGAAAGAGAGAGCAGGGCAATGAGAGAGAGAGACAGCAGGGCAGTGAGACAGAGAGAGAGAGAGAGAGAGCAGGGCTGCGAGAGAGAGAGAGAGAGAGAGAGCGGGGCAGTGAGAGAGTGAGGGAGAGCAGCGCAGTGAGAGAGAGAGCGAGAGTGCACAGGGCAGTGAAAGAGAGAGATCAGGGCAATGAGCGAGAGAGAGAGATCAGGGCAGTGAGAAATAGAGAGCAGGGCAGAGAGAGAGAGAGAGCAGGTCAGTTAGAGAGAGAGAGGGCAGTGAGAGAGAGAGAGAGAGAGAGAGAGCAGGGCAGCGAGACAGAGAGCAGGTCAATGAGGTAGTGAGTGAGAGAGAGAGAGCAGGCTCGCAAGAGAGAGAGAGAGCAGGGCAGTGAGAGAGAGAGAGCTGGGCAGTGAAAGAGAGAGAGCAGGGCAGTGAGAGAGAGAGAGAGAGAGAGAGCAGGGCAGCGAGAGAGAGAATGAGAGAACAGGGCAGTGAGAGAGAGAGAGCAGGGCAGTGAAAGAGAGCAGTGCAGTGAGAGAGAGGACAGGGCATTGAGAGAGAGAGAGAGAGAGAGAGAGCAGGGCAGCGAGAGAGAGAATGAGAGAGCAGGGCAGTGAGAGAGACAGAGAGAGAGTAGGGCAGCGAGAGAGAGAGAGAGAGAGAGAGAAGGGCAGTGAGAAAGAGAGAGAGAGCACATGGTGGTGAGAGAGAGTAGGGCAGCGAGACAGAGAGAGAGAGAAGGGCAGTGAGAAAGAGAGAGAGAGCACATGGTAATGAGAGAGAGCAGGGCAGTGAAAGAGAGAGAGAGCCACGCAGTGATAGAGAGAGAGCAGGGCTGTGAGAGAGAGAGAGAGAGAGAGCAGGACAGTGAGAGAGAGAGAGCAGGGCAGTGAAAGAGAGAGAGCAGGGCAGTGTTAGAGAGGTCAGGTCAGCGAGAGAGAGAGGGCAGGGCAGTGAGAGAGAGAGAGAGAGAGAGCAGGTCTGCGAGAGAGAGCAAGAGAGAGCAGGGCAGCGAGAGAGAGAATGAGGGAACAGTGCAGTGAGAGAGAGAGAGAGCATGGCAGTCAGAGAGAGAGAGCAGGGCAGCGAGAGAGAGAGATCAGGGCTGTGAGAGAGAGAGAGAGAGAGCAGGGCAGTGAGAGAGAGAGAGCAGGGCAGTGAGAGAGAGATAGAGTGAGCTAGCAGGGCAGCGAGAGAGAGAATGAGAGAGCAGGGCAGTGAGAGAGAGAGAGAGAGAGTAGGGCAGCGAGAGAGAGAGAGAGAGAGAGATTGAAGGGCAGTGAGAAAGAGAGAGAAGCACATGGTAATGAGAGAGAGCAGGGCAGTGAGAGAGAGAGAGAGAGAGAGCCGGGCTGTGATAGGGAGAGAGCAGGGCTGTGAGAGAGAGTGAGAGAGCAGGGCAGTGAGAGAGAGAATGAGAGAACAGGTAAGTGAGAGAGAGAGAGAGCATGGCAGTGAGAGAGAGAGAGGAGGGCAGTGAGAGAGAGGTCAGGGCAGTGAGAGAGAGAGAGCAGGGCAGTGAGAGAGAGAGAGAGCAGGGCTGCGAGAGAGAGAGACAGAGAGCAGGGCAGCGAGAGATAGAATGAGAGAACAGGGCAGTGAGAGAGGGAGAGCAGGGCAGTGAAAGAGAGAGAGCAGGGCAGTGAGAGAGAGTGCAGGGCAGTGAGAGAGAGAGAGAGCAGGGCAGCGAGAGAGAGAATGAGAGAGCAGGGCAGTGAGATAGAGAGAGAGAGTAGGGCAGCAAGAGAGAGAGAGAGAGAGAGAGAGAGAGAGAGAGAGAGAAGGGCAGTGAGAAAGAGAGGGAGAGCACAGGGTGGTGAGAGAGATGAGAGCAGCGAGACAGAGAGAGAAAGAGAAGGGCAGTGAGAAAGAGAGAGCCGCGCAGTGATAGAGAGAGAGAGAGCAGGGCTGTGAGAGAGAGAGAGAGCAGGGCAGTGAGGGAGAGAGAGCAGGGCAGTGAGAGAGAGAGAGAGAGAGAGAGCGCAGGGCAGTGAGAGAGAGCAGGGCAGTGAGAGAGAGAGAGAGAGAGAGCAGGGCAGCGAGAAAGAAAGCACGGCAGTGAGAGAGAGAGAGAGCAGGGCAGTGAGAGAGAGCAGGACAGTAAGAGAGAGAGAGAGAAGGGCAGTGAGAAAGAGAGAGAGAGAGCACAGGGCAGTGAGAGAGAGCAGGGCAATGAGAGACAGCAGGGCAGTAAGAGAGAGAGGGCAGGGCAGTGAGAGAGAGAGAGAGAGAGAGAGAGCAGGGCAGCGAGACAGAGAGCAGGTCAATGAGGTAGTGAGTGAGAGAGAGAGAGCAGGCTCGCAAGAGAGAGAGAGAGCAGGGCAGTGAGAGAGAGAGAGCTGGGCAATGAGAGAGTGAGAAGGGCAGTGAGAGAGAGAAAGAGCATGGCAGTGAGAGAGAGAGAGCAGGGCAGTGAAAGAGAGAGAGCAGGGCAGTGAGAGAGAGGTCAGGGCAGTGAGAGAGAGAGGGCAGGGCAGTGAGAGAGAGAGAGAGAGAGAGCAGGGCAGCGAGAGAGAGAATGAGAGAACAGGGCAGTGAGAGAGAGAGAGCAGGGCAGTGAAAGAGATCAGTGCAGTGAGAGAGAGGACAGGGCATTGAGAGAGAGAGAGAGAGAGAGAGCAGGGCAGCGAGAGAGAGAATGAGAGAGCAGGGCAGTGAGAGAGACAGAGAGAGAGTAGGGCAGCGAGAGAGAGAGAGAGAGAGAGAGGGAAGGGCAGTGAGAAAGAGAGAGAGAGCACATGGTGGTGAGAGAGAGTAGGGCAGTGAGACAGAGAGAGAGAGAGAAGGGCAGTGAGAAAGAGCGAGAGAGAGCAGGGCAGCGAGAGAGAGAATGAGGGAACAGTGCAGTGAGAGAGAGAGAGCATGGCAGTGATAGAGAGAGATCAGTGCTGTGAGAGAGAGAGAGAGAGAGAGCAGGGCAGTGAGAGAGAGAGAGCAGGGCAGTGACAGAGAGATAGAGTGAGCGAGCAGGGCAGCGAGAGAGAGAATGAGAGAGCAGGGCAGTGAGAGAGAGAGAGAGAGAGTAGGGCAGCGAGAGAGAGAGAGAGAGAGAGAGAGAGAGCAGGGCAGTGGGAAAGAGAGAGAAGCACATGGTAATGAGAGAGAGCAGGGCAGTGAGAGAGAAAGAGAGAGAAAGCCGGGCAGTGATAGGGAGAGAGCAGGGCTGTGAGAGAGAGTGAGAGAGCAGGGCAGTGAGAGAGAGAGAATGAGAGAACAGGTAAGTGAGAGAGAGAGAGAGCATGGCAGTGAGAGAGAGAGAGAGAGAGCAGGGCACTGAGAGAGAGATCTGGGCAGTAAGAGAGACAGCAGGGCAGTGAAAGAGAGAGCAGGGCAATGAGAGAGAGAGACAGCAGGGCAGTGAGACAGAGAGAGAGAGAGAGAGAATGAGCAGGGCTGCGAGAGAGAGAGAGAGAGAGAGAGAGAGAGTGGGGCAGTGAGAGAGTGAGGGAGAGCAGCGCAGTGAGAGAGAGAGAGCGAGAGTGCACAGGGCAGTGAAAGAGAGAGATCAGGGCAATGAGCGAGAGAGAGAGAGCAGGGCAGTGAGAAATAGAGAGCAGGGCAGAGAGAGAGAGAGAGCAGGTCAGTTAGAGAGAGAGAGGGCAGTGAGAGAGAGAGAGAGAGAGAGAGATCAGGGCAGCGAGACAGAGAGCAGGTCAATGAGATAGTGAGTGAGAGAGAGAGAGCAGGCTCGCAAAAGAGAGAGAGAGCAGGGCAGTGAGAGAGAGAGCATGGCAGTGAGAGAGAGAGAGAGAGAGAGCAGGGCAGCGAGAAAGGAAGCACGGCAGTGAGAGAGAGAGAGAGAGAGAGCAGGTCAGTGAGAGAGTGAGAGAGAGCAGGGCAGTGAGAGAGAGCAGGACAGTGAGAGTGAGAGAGAGAAGGGCAGTGAGAAAGAGAGAGAGAGAGCACAGGGCAGTGAGAGAGAGCAGGGCAATGAGAGACAGCAGGGCAGTAAGAGAGAGAGGGCAGGGCAGTGAGAGAGAGAGAGAGAGAGAGAGAGCAGGGCAGTGAGAGAAGACAGAGCAGGGCAGTGAGAAAGAGAGCAGGGCAGTGAGAGAGAGAGAGAGAGCAGGTCAGTGAGAGAGAGAGAGTGTAGGGCAGCGAGAGAGGGAGAGAGAGAGAAGGGCAGTGAGAGAGAGAGAAATCACAGAGTAGTGAGAGAGAGCAGGGCAGTGAGAGAGAGAGCTGTGCAGTGAGAGAGAGAGCAGGGCAGTGAGAGAGAGAGAGAGCGCAGGGCAATGACAGAGAGAGAGCAGGGCAGTGAGAGAGAGAGAGAGGGAGAGAGCGCAGGGCAGTGATAGAGAGAAAGAGAGCAAGGCACTGAGCGAGAGAAAGAGAGCCAGGCAGTGAGAGAGAGAGAGAGAAAGAGAGGGAGAGAGCAGTGCAGTGAGAGAGAGTGAGCAGGGTGGTGAGAGAGGGATAGAGTGCAGGGTAGTGAGAGAGTGAGAGCAGGGCAGTGAATTGGGGAGAGAGAGCAGGGCAGTGAGAGAGAGAGAGAGCAGGGCAAAGAGAGAGAGAGAGAGAGAGAGAAAGAATCAAGGCAGTGAGAGAGAGAGAGAGAGAGAGCCAGGCAGCGAGAGAGAGAGAAAGCAGGGCAGTGAGAAAAAGAGAGAGCAGGGCAGTGAGAGAGAGAGAGAGATCTGGGCAGTAAGAGAGACAGCAGGGCAGTGAAAGAGAGAGCAGGGCAATGAGAGAGAGAGACAGCATGGCAGTGAGACAGAGAGAGAGAGAGAGAGAGAGAGAGCAGGGCTGCAAGAGAGAGAGAGAGAGAGAGAGAGAGCGGGGCAGTGAGAGAGTGAGGGAGAGCAGCGCAGTGAGAGAGAGAGAGCGAGAGTGCACAGGGCAGTGAAAGAGAGAGATCAGGGCAATGAGCGAGAGAGAGAGAGCAGGGCAGTGAGAAATAGAGAGCAGGGCAGATAGAGAGAGAGAGCAGGTCAGTTAGAGAGAGAGAGGGCAGTGTGAGAGAGAGAGAGAGAGAGAGATCAGGGCAGCGAGACAGAGAGCAGGTCAATGAGATAGTGAGTGAGAGAGAGAGAGCAGGCTCGCAAGAGAGAGAGAGAGAGCAGGGCAGTGAGAGAGAGAGAGCTGGGCAATCAGAGAGTGAGAAGGGCAGTGAGAGAGAGAGAGAGCATGGCAGTGAGAGAGAGAGAGCAGGGCAGTGAAAGAGAGAGAGCAGGGCAGTGAGAGAGAGGTCAGGGCAGTGAGAGAGAGAGGGCAGGGCAGTGAGAGAGAGAGAGAGAGAGAGAGAGCAGGGCAGCGAGAGAGAGAATGAGAGAACAGGGCAGTGAGAGAGAGAGAGCAGGGCAGTGAAAGAGAGCAGGGCAGTGAGAGAGAGGGCAGGGCATTGAGAGAGAGAGAGAGAGAGAGCAGGGCAGCGAGAGAGAGAATGAGGGAGCAGGGCAGTGAGAGAGACAGAGAGAGAGAGTAGGGCAGCGAGAGAGAGAGAGAGAGAGAGAAGGGCATTGAGAAAGAGAGAGAGATCACATGGTAATGAGAAAGAGCAGGGCAGTGAAAGAGAGGGAGAGCCGCGCAGTGATAGAGAGAGAGCAGGGCTGTGAGAGAGAGAGAGAGAGAGAGAGCAGGGCAGTGAGAGAGAGAGAGAGCAGGGCAGTGAGAGAGAGATAGAGTGAGCGAGCAGGGCAGCGAGAGAGAGAATGAGAGAGCAGGGCAGTGAGAGAGAGAGAGAGAGAGAGAGTAGGGCAGCGAGAGAGAGAGAGAGAGAGAGCAGCGCAGTGAGAGAGAGCAGGACAGTAAGAGAGAGAGAGAAGGAAAGTGAGAGAGATAGAGAGCAGGGCAGCAAGAGAGAGAGAGAGCAGAGCAGTGAGAGAAAGAGAGAGAGAGACCGCAGGGCAGTGAGAGAGAGCAGGGCAATGAGAGACAGCAGGGCAGTAAGAGAGAGAGAGCAGGGCAGTGAGAGAGACAGAGACATCTGGGCAGTAAGAGAGAGAGAGAGCAGGGCAGTGAAAGAGAGAGCAGGGCAATGAGAGAGAGAGACAGCAGGGTAGTGAGACAGAGAGAGATGAGAGAGAGCAGGGCAGCGAGAGAGAGAGAGAGAGCAGGGCAGTGAGAGAGTGAGAGAGAGCAGCGCAGTGAGAGAGAGAGAGCGAGAGTGCGCAGGGCAGTGAAAGAGAGAGTTCAGGGCAATGAGTGAGAGAGAGAGAGCAGGGCAGTGAGAAATAGAGAGCAGGGCAGTGAGAGAGAGAGAGTGAGAGAGAGAGAGAGCAGGGCTGCGAGAGAGAGAGAGAGAGAGAGAGAGAGAGCGGGGCAGTGAGAGAGTGAGGGAGAGCAGCGCAGTGAGAGAGAGAGAGCGAGAGTGCACAGGGCACTGAAAGAGAGAGATCAGGGCAATGAGCGAGAGAGAGAGAGCAGGGCAGTGAGAAATAGAGAGCAGGGCAGAGAGAGAGAGAGCAGGTCAGTTAGAGAGAGAGAGGGCAGTGAGAGAGAGAGAGAGAGAGAGAGATCAGGGCAGCGAGACAGAGAGCAGGTCAATGAGATAGTGAGTGAGAGAGAGAGAGCAGGCTCGCAAAAGAGAGAGAGAGCAGGGCAGTGAGAGAGAGAGCAGGGCAATGAGAGAGAGAGACAGCAGGGCAGTGAGACAGAGAGAGAGAGAGAGAGAGAGAGCAGGGCTGCAAGAGAGAGAGAGAGAGAGAGAGCGGGGCAGTGAGAGAGTGAGGGAGAGCAGCGCAGTGAGAGAGAGAGAGCGAGAGTGCACAGGGCAGTGAAAGAGAGAGATCAGGGCAATGAGCGAGAGAGAGAGAGCAGGGCAGTGAGAAATAGAGAGCAGGGCAGATAGAGAGAGAGAGCAGGTCAGTTAGAGAGAGAGAGGGCAGTGTGAGAGAGAGAGAGAGAGAGAGATCAGGGCAGCGAGACAGAGAGCAGGTCAATGAGATAGTGAGTGAGAGAGAGAGAGCAGGCTCGCAAGAGAGAGAGAGAGAGCAGGGCAGTGAGAGAGAGAGAGCTGGGCAATCAGAGAGTGAGAAGGGCAGTGAGAGAGAGAGAGAGCATGGCAGTGAGAGAGAGAGAGCAGGGCAGTGAAAGAGAGAGAGCAGGGCAGTGAGAGAGAGGTCAGGGCAGTGAGAGAGAGAGGGCAGGGCAGTGAGAGAGAGAGAGAGAGAGAGAGAGCAGGGCAGCGAGAGAGAGAATGAGAGAACAGGGCAGTGAGAGAGAGAGAGCAGGGCAGTGAAAGAGAGCAGGGCAGTGAGAGAGAGGGCAGGGCATTGAGAGAGAGAGAGAGAGAGAGCAGGGCAGCGAGAGAGAGAATGAGAGAGCAGGGCAGTGAGAGAGACAGAGAGAGAGAGTAGGGCAGCGAGAGAGAGAGAGAGAGAGAGAAGGGCAGTGAGAAAGAGAGAGAGAGCACTTGGTAATGAGAAAGAGCAGGGCAGTGAACGAGAGGGAGAGCCGCGCAGTGATAGAGAGAGAGCAGGGCTGTGAGAGAGAGAGAGAGAGAGAGAGCAGGGCAGTGAGAGAGAGAGAGAGCAGGGCAGTGAGAGAGAGATAGAGTGAGCGAGCAGGGCAGCGAGAGAGAGAATGAGAGAGCAGGGCAGTGAGAGAGAGAGAGAGAGAGAGAGTAGGGCAGCGAGAGAGAGAGAGAGAGAGAGCAGCGCAGTGAGAGAGAGCAGGACAGTAAGAGAGAGAGAGAAGGAAAGTGAGATAGATAGAGAGCAGGGCAGCAAGAGAGAGAGAGAGCAGAGCAGTGAGAGAAAGAGAGAGAGAGACCGCAGGGCAGTGAGAGAGAGCAGGGCAATGAGAGACAGCAGGGCAGTAAGAGAGAGAGAGCAGGGCAGTGAGAGAGACAGAGACATCTGGGCAGTAAGAGAGAGAGAGAGCAGGGCAGTGAAAGAGAGAGCAGGGCAATGAGAGAGAGAGACAGCAGGGCAGTGAGACAGAGAGAGATGAGAGAGAGCAGGGCAGCGAGAGAGAGAGAGAGAGCAGGGCAGTGAGAGAGTGAGAGAGAGCAGCGCAGTGAGAGAGAGAGAGCGAGAGTGCGCAGGGCAGTGAAAGAGAGAGTTCAGGGCAATGAGTGAGAGAGAGAGAGCAGGGCAGTGAGAAATAGAGAGCAGGGCAGTGAGAGAGAGAGAGTGAGAGAGAGAGAGAGCAGGGCTGCGAGAGAGAGAGAGAGAGAGAGAGAGAGCGGGGCAGTGAGAGAGTGAGGGAGAGCAGAGCAGTGAGAGAGAGAGAGCGAGAGTGCACAGGGCACTGAAAGAGAGAGATCAGGGCAATGAGCGAGAGAGAGAGAGCAGGGCAGTGAGAAATAGAGAGCAGGGCAGAGAGAGAGAGAGCAGGTCAGTTAGAGAGAGAGAGGGCAGTGAGAGAGAGAGAGAGAGAGAGAGATCAGGGCAGCGAGACAGAGAGCAGGTCAATGAGATAGTGAGTGAGAGAGAGAGAGCAGGCTCGCAAGAGAGAGAGAGAGCAGGGCAGTGAGAGAGAGAGCAGGGCAATGAGAGAGAGAGACAGCAGGGCAGTGAGACAGAGAGAGAGAGAGAGAGAGAGAGAGCAGGGCAGCGAGACAGAGAGCAGGTCAATGAGATAGTGAGTGAGAGAGAGAGAGCAGGCTCGCAAGAGAGAGAGAGAGCAGGGCAGTGAGAGAGAGAGAGCTGGGCAATGAGAGAGTGAGAACGGCAGTGAGAGAGAGAAAGAGCATGGCAGTGAGAGAGAGAGAGCAGGGCAGTGAAAGATAGAGAGCAGGGCAGTGAGAGAGAGGTCAGGGCAGTGAGAGAGAGAGGGCAGGGCAGTGAGAGAGAGAGAGAGAGAGAGAGCAGGGCAGCGAGAGAGAGAATGAGAGAACAGGGCAGTGAGAGAGAGAGAGCAGGGCAGTGAAAGAGATCAGTGCAGTGAGAGAGAGGACAGGGCATTGAGAGAGAGAGAGAGAGAGAGAGCAGGGCAGCGAGAGAGAGAATGAGAGAGCAGGGCAGTGAGAGAGACAGAGAGAGAGTAGGGCAGCGAGAGAGAGAGAGAGAGAGAGAGAGAGAGAAGGGCAGTGAGAAAGAGAGAGAGAGCACATGGTGGTGAGAGAGAGTAGGGCAGCGAGACAGAGACAGAGAGAGAAGGGCAGTGAGAAAGAGAGAGAGAGCACATGGTAATGAGAGAGAGCAGGGCAGTGAAAGAGAGAGAGAGCCACGCAGTGATAGAGAGAGAGCAGAGCTGTGAGAGAGAGAGAGAGAGAGAGCAGGACAGTGAGAGAGAGAGCGCAGGGCAGTGAAAGAGAGAGAGCAGGGCAGTGTTAGAGAGGTCAGGTCAGCGAGAGAGAGAGGGCAGGGCAGTGAGAGAGAGAGAGAGAGCAGGTCTGCGAGAGAGAGCGAGAGAGAGCAGGGCAGCGAGAGAAAGAATGAGGGAACAGTGCAGTGAGAGAGAGAGAGAGCATGGCAGTCAGAGAGAGAGAGCAGGGCAGCGAGAGAGAGAATGAGGGAACAGTGCAGTGAGAGAGAGAGAGAGCATGGCAGTGATAGAGAGAGATCAGGGCTGTGAGAGAGAGAGAGAGAGAGAGCAGGGCAGTGAGAGAGAGAGAGCAGGGCAGTGACAGAGAGATAGAGTGAGCGAGCAGGGCAGCGAGAGAGAGAATGAGAGAGCAGGGCAGTGAGAGAGAGAGAGAGAGAGTAGGGCAGCGAGAGAGAGAGAGAGAGAGAGAGAGAGAAGGGCAGTGGGAAAGAGACAGAAGCACATGGTAATGAAAGAGAGCAGGGCAGTGAGAGAGAAAGAGAGAGAAAGCCGGGCAGTGATAGGGAGAGAGCAGGGCTGTGAGAGAGAGTGAGAGAGCAGGGCAGTGAGAGAGAGAATGAGAGAACAGGTAAGTGAGAGAGAGAGAGAGCATGGCAGTGAGAGAGAGAGAGAGAGAGCAGGGCACTGAGAGAGAGAGAGAGATCTGGGCAGTAAGAGAGACAGCAGGGCAGTGAAAGAGAGAGCAGGGCAATGAGAGAGAGAGACAGCAGGGCAGTGAGACAGAGAGAGAGAGAGAGAGAGAGAGAGCAGGGCTGCGAGAGAGAGAGAGAGAGAGAGAGAGAGTGAGGCAGTGAGAGAGTGAGGGAGAGCAGCGCAGTGAGAGAGAGAGAGCGAGAGTGCACAGGGCAGTGAAAGAGAGAGATCAGGGCAATGAGCGAGAGAGAGAGAGCAGGGCAGTGAGAAATAGAGAGCAGGGCAGAGAGAGAGAGAGAGCAGGTCAGTTAGAGAGAGAGAGGGCAGTGAGAGAGAGAGAGAGAGAGAGAGAGATCAGGGCAGCGAGACAGAGAGCAGGTCAATGAGATAGTGAGTGAGAGAGAGAGAGCAGGCTCGCAAGAGAGAGAGAGAGCAGGGCAGTGAGAGAGAGAGAAAGCAGGGCAGTGAGAAAAAGAGAGAGCAGGGCAGTGAGAGAGAGAGAGAGAGAGAGAGAGAGAGCAGGGCACTGATAGAGAGGGAGAGATCTGGGCAGTAAGAGAGACAGCAGGGCAGTGAAAGAGAGAGCAGGGCAATGAGAGAGAGAAACAGCAGGGCAGTGAGACAGAGAGAGAGAGAGAGAGAGAGAGCAGGGCTGCGAGAGAGAGAGAGAGAGAGAGCGGGGCAGTGAGAGAGTGAGGGAGAGCAGCGCAGTGAGAGAGAGAGAGCGAGAGTGCACAGGGCAGTGAAAGAGAGAGATCAGGGCAATGAGCGAGAGAGAGAGAGCAGGGCAGTGAGAAATAGAGAGCAGGGCAGAGAGAGAGAGAGAGCAGGTCAGTTAGAGAGAGAGAGGGCATGAGAGAGAGAGAGAGAGAGAGATCAGGGCAACGAGACAGAGAGCAGGTCAATGAGATAGTGAGTGAGAGAGAGAGAGCAGGCTCGCAAGAGAGAGAGAGAGCAGGGCAGTGAGAGAGAGAGAGCTGGGCAATCAGAGAGTGAGAAGGGCAGTGAGAGAGAGAGAGAGCATGGCAGTGAGAGAGAGAGAGAGCAGGGCAGTGAAAGAGAGAGAGCAGGGCAGTGAAAGAGAGCAGGGCAGTGACAGAGAGGGCAGGGCATTGAGAGAGAGAGAGAGAGAGAGAGAAGGGCAGTGAGAAAGAGAGGAAGAGCACAGGGTGGTGAGAGAGAGGAGAGCAGCGAGACAGAGAGAGAAAGAGAAGGGCAGGGAGATAGAGAGAGAGCCGCGCAGTGATAGAGAGAGAGAGAGCAGGGCTGTGAGAGAGAGAGAGAGCAGGGCAGTGAGAGAGAGAGAGCAGGGCAGTGAGAGAGAGAGAGAGAGAGAGCAGGGCAGCGAGAGAGAAAGCACGGCAGTGAGAGAGAGAGAGAGAGAGAGCAGGTCAGTGAGAGAGTGAGAGAGAGCAGGGCAGTGAGAGAGAGCAGGACAGTGAGAGAGAGAGAGAGAAGGGCAGTGAGAAAGAGAGAGAGAGCACATGGTAATGAGAGAGAGCAGGGCAGTGAAAGAGAGAGAGAGCCACGCAGTGATAGAGAGAGAGCAGGGCTGTGAGAGAGAGAGAGAGAGAGAGCAGGACAGTGAGAGAGAGAGAGCAGGGCAGTGAAAGAGAGAGAGCAGGGCAGTGTTAGAGAGGTGAGGTCAGCGAGAGAGAGAGGGCAGGGCAGTGAGAGAGAGAGAGAGAGAGCAGGTCTGCGAGAGAGAGCGAGAGAGAGCAGGGCAGTGAGAGAGAGAATGAGGGAACAGTGCAGTGAGAGAGAGAGAGAGCATGGCAGTCAGAGAGAGAGAGCAGGGCAGCGAGAGAGAGAATGAGGGAACAGTGCAGTGAGAGAGAGAGAGAGCATGGCAGTGATAGAGAGAGATCAGGGCTGTGAGAGAGAGAGAGAGAGAGAGCAGGGCAGTGACAGAGAGAGAGCAGGGCAGTGACAGAGAGATAGAGTGAGCGAGCAGGGCAGCGAGAGAGAGAATGAGAGAGCAGGGCAGTGAGAGAGAGAGAGAGAGAGAGCAGGGCTGCAAGAGAGAGAGAGAGAGAGCGGGGCAGTGAGAGAGTGAGGGAGAGCAGCGCAGTGAGAGAGAGAGAGCGAGAGTGCGCAGGGCACTGAAAGAGAGAGATCAGGGCAATGAGCGAGAGAGAGAGAGCAGGGCAGTGAGAAATAGAGAGCAGGGCAGAGAGAGAGAGAGAGCAGGTCAGTTAGAGAGAGAGAGTGCAGTGAGAGAGAGAGAGAGAGAGAGCAGGGCAGCGAGACAGAGAGCAGGTCAATGAGATAGTGAGTGAGAGAGAGAGAGCAGGCTCGCAAGAGAGAGAGAGAGCAGGGCAGTGAGAGAGAGAGAGCTGGGCAATGAGAGAGTGAGAAGGGCAGTGAGAGAGAGAAAGAGCATGGCAGTGAGAGAGAGAGAGCAGGGCAGTGAAAGAGAGAGAGCAGGGCAGTGAGAGAGAGGTCAGGGCAGTGAGAGAGAGAGGGCAGGGCAGTGAGAGAGAGAGAGAGAGAGAGCAGGGCAGCGAGAGAGAGAATGAGAGAACAGGGCAGTGAGAGAGAGAGAGCAGGGCAGTGAAAGAGATCAGTGCAGTGAGAGAGAGGACAGGGCATTGAGAGAGAGAGAGAGAGAGAGAGCAGGGCAGCGAGAGAGAGAATGAGAGAGCAGGGCAGTGAGAGAGACAGAGAGAGAGTAGGGCAGCGAGAGAGAGAGAGAGAGAGAGAGAGAGAGAAGGGCAGTGAGAAAGAGAGAGAGAGCACATGGTGGTGAGAGAGAGTAGGGCAGCGAGACAGAGAGAGAGAGAGAAGGGCAGTGAGAAAGAGAGAGAGAGCACATGGTAATGAGAGAGAGCAGGGCAGTGAAAGAGAGAGAGAGCCACGCAGTGATAGAGAGAGAGCAGAGCTTTGAGAGAGAGAGAGAGAGAGCAGGACAGTGAGAGAGAGAGCGCAGGGCAGTGAAAGAGAGAGAGCAGGGCAGTGTTAGAGAGGTCAGGTCAGCGAGAGAGAGAGGGCAGGGCAGTGAGAGAGAGAGAGAGAGCAGGTCTGCGAGAGAGAGCGAGAGAGAGCAGGGCAGCGAGAGAGAGAATGAGGGAACAGTGCAGTGAGAGAGAGAGAGAGCATGGCAGTCAGAGAGAGAGAGCAGGGCAGCGAGAGAGAGAATGAGGGAACAGTGCAGTGAGAGAGAGAGAGAGCATGGCAGTGATAGAGAGAGATCAGGGCTGTGAGAGAGAGAGAGAGAGAGAGCAGGGCAGTGAGAGAGAGAGAGCAGGGCAGTGACAGAGAGATAGAGTGAGCGAGCAGGGCAGCGAGAGAGAGAATGAGAGAGCAGGGCAGTGAGAGAGAGAGAGAGAGAGTAGGGCAGCGAGAGAGAGAGAGAGAGAGAGAGAGAAGGGCAGTGGGAAAGAGAGAGAAGCACATGGTAATGAGAGAGAGCAGGGCAGTGAGAGAGAAAGAGAGAGAAAGCCGGGCAGTGATAGGGAGAGAGCAGGGCTGTGAGAGAGAGTGAGAGAGCAGGGCAGTGAGAGAGAGAATGAGAGAACAGGTAAGTGAGAGAGAGAGAGAGCATGGCAGTGAGAGAGAGAGAGAGAGAGCAGGGCACTGAGAGAGAGAGAGAGATCTGGGCAGTAAGAGAGAAAGCAGGGCAGAGAAAGAGAGAGCAGGGCAATGAGAGAGAGAGACAGCAGGGCAGTGAGACAGAGAGAGAGAGAGAGAGAGAGAGAGAGAGAGAGCAGGGCTGCGAGAGAGAGAGAGAGAGAGAGAGTGGGGCAGTGAGAGAGTGAGGGAGAGCAGCGCAGTGAGAGAGAGAGAGCGAGAGTGCACAGGGCAGTGAAAGAGAGAGATCAGGGCAATGAGCGAGAGAGAGAGAGCAGGGCAGTGAGAAATAGAGAGCAGGGCAGAGAGAGAGAGAGAGCAGGTCAGTTAGAGAGAGAGAGGGCAGTGAGAGAGAGAGAGAGAGAGATCAGGGCAGCGAGACAGAGAGCAGGTCAATGAGATAGTGAGTGAGAGAGAGAGAGCAGGCTCGCAAGAGAGAGCGAGAGCAGGGCAGAGAGAGAGAGAGCAGGGCAATGAGAGAGAGAGAGAGAGAGCGCAGGGCAGTGAGAGAGAGCATGGCAGTGAGAGAGAGAGAGAGAGAGCAGGGCAGCGAGAAAGAAAGCATGGCAGTGAGAGAGAGAGAGAGAGAGAGCAGGGCAGTGAGAGAGTGAGAGAGAGCAGGGCAGTGAGAGAGAGCAGGACAGTGAGAGAGAGAGAGAGAAGGGCAGTGAGAAAGAGAGAGAGAGAGCACAGGGCAGTGAGAGAGAGCAGGGCAATGAGAGACAGCAGGGCAGTAAGAGAGAGAGGGCAGGGCAGTGAGAGAGAGAGAGAGAGAGAGAGAGCAGGGCAGTGAGAGAAGACAGAGCAGGGCAGTGAGAAAGAGAGCAGGGCAGTGAGAGAGAGAGAGAGAGCAGGTCAGTGAGAGAGAGAGAGTGTAGGGCAGCGAGAGAGGGAGAGAGAGAGAAGGGCAGTGAGAGAGAGAGAAATCACAGAGTAGTGAGAGAGAGCAGGGCAGTGAGAGAGAGAGCTGTGCAGTGAGAGAGAGAGCAGGGCAGTGAGAGAGAGAGAGAGCGCAGGGCAATGGCAGAGAGAGAGCAGGGCAGTGAGAGAGAGAGAGAGGGAGAGAGAGCAGCGCAGTGATAGAGAGAAAGAGAGCAAGGCACTGAGCGAGAGAAAGAGAGCCAGGCAGTGAGAGAGAGAGAGAGAAAGTGAGGGAGAGAGCAGTGCAGTGAGAGAGAGTGAGCAGGGTGGTGAGAGAGGGATAGAGTGCAGGGTAGTGAGAGAGAGTGAGAGCAGGGCAGTGAATTGGGGAGAGAGAGCAGGGCAGTGAGAGAGAGAGAGAGCAGGGCAAAGAGAGAGAGAGAGAGAGAGAGAAAGAATCAAGGCAGTGAGAGAGAGAGAGAGAGAGAGCCAGGCAGCGAGAGAGAGAGAAAGCAGGGCAGTGAGAAAAAGAGAGAGCAGGGCAGTGAGAGAGAGAGAGAGAGAGCAGGGCACTGAGAGAGAGAGAGAGATCTGGGCAGTAAGAGAGACAGCAGGGCAGTGAAAGAGAGAGCAGGGCAATGAGAGAGAGAGACAGCAGGGCAGTGAGACAGAGAGAGAGAGAGAGAGAGAGAGAGAGCAGGGCTGCGAGAGAGAGAGAGAGAGAGAGAGAGAGCGGGGCAGTGAGAGAGTGAGGGAGAGCAGCGCAGTGAGAGAGAGAGAGCGAGAGTGCACAGGGCAGTGAAAGAGAGAGATCAGGGCAATGAGCGAGAGAGAGAGAGCAGGGCAGTGAGAAATAGAGAGCAGGGCAGAGAGAGAGAGAGAGCAGGTCAGTTAGAGAGAGAGAGGGCAGTGAGAGAGAGAGAGAGAGAGAGAGATCAGGGCAACGAGACAGAGAGCAGGTCAATGAGATAGTGAGTGAGAGAGAGAGAGCAGGCTCGCAAGAGAGAGAGAGAGCAGGGCAGTGAGAGAGAGAGAGCTGGGCAATCAGAGAGTGAGAAGGGCAGTGAGAGAGAGAGAGAGCATGGCAGTGAGAGAGAGAGAGCAGGGCAGTGAGAAATAGAGAGCAGGGCAGAGAGAGAGAGAGCAGGTCAGTTAGAGAGAGAGAGGGCAGTGAGAGAGAGAGAGAGAGAGAGAGATCAGGGCAACGAGACAGAGAGCAGGTCAATGAGATAGTGAGTGAGAGAGAGAGAGCAGGCTCGCAAGAGAGAGAGAGAGCAGGGCAGTGAGAGAGAGAGAGCTGGGCAATCAGAGAGTGAGAAGGGCAGTGAGAGAGAGAGAGAGCATGGCAGTGAGAGAGAGAGAGCAGGGCAGTGAAAGAGAGAGAGCAGGGCAGTGAAAGAGAGCAGGGCAGTGAGAGAGAGGGCAGGGCATTGAGAGAGAGAGAGAGAGAGAGAGAGAAGGGCAGTGAGAAAGAGAGGGAGAGCACAGGGTGGTGAGAGAGAGGAGAGCGGCGAGACAGAGAGAGAAAGAGAAGGGCAGTGAGAAAGAGAGAGAGCCGCGCAGTGATAGAGAGAGAGAGAGCAGGGCTGTGAGAGAGAGAGAGCAGGGCAGTGAGAGAGAGAGAGCAGGGCAGTGAGAGAGAGAGAGAGAGAGAGAGCGCAGGGCAGTGAGAGAGAGCATGGCAGTGAGAGAGAGAGAGAGAGAGCAGGGCAGCGAGAGAGAAAGCACGGCAGTGAGAGAGAGAGAGAGAGAGAGCAGGTCAGTGAGAGAGTGAGAGAGAGCAGGGCAGTGAGAGAGAGCAGGACAGTGAGAGAGAGAGAGAGCAGGGCAGTGAAAGAGAGAGAGAGCCACGCAGTGATAGAGAGAGAGCAGGGCTGTGAGAGAGAGAGAGAGAGAGAGCAGGACAGTGAGAGAGAGAGAGCAGGGCAGTGAAAGAGAGAGAGCAGGGCAGTGTTAGAGAGGTCAGGTCAGCGAGAGAGAGAGGGCAGGGCAGTGAGAGAGAGAGAGAGAGAGCAGGTCTGCGAGAGAGAGCGAGAGAGAGCAGGGCAGCGAGAGAGAGAATGAGGGAACAGTGCAGTGAGAGAGAGAGAGAGCATGGCAGTCAGAGAGAGAGAGCAGGGCAGCGAGAGAGAGAATGAGGGAACAGTGCAGTGAGAGAGAGAGAGAGCATGGCAGTGATAGAGAGAGATCAGGGCTGTGAGAGAGAGAGAGAGAGAGAGCAGGGCAGTGACAGAGAGAGAGCAGGGCAGTGACAGAGAGATAGAGTGAGCGAGCAGGGCAGCGAGAGAGAGAATGAGAGAGCAGGGCAGTGAGAGAGAGAGAGAGAGAGCAGGGCTGCGAGAGAGAGCGAGAGAGAGAGAGAGAGCGGGGCAGTGAGAGAGTGAGGGAGAGCAGCGCAGTGAGAGAGAGAGAGCGAGAGTGCACAGGGCGCTGAAAGAGAGAGATCACGGCAATGAGCGAGAGAGAGAGAGCAGGGCAGTGAGAAATAGAGAGCAGGGCAGAGAGAGGGAGAGAGCAGGTCAGTTAGAGAGAGAGAGGGCAGTGAGAGAGAGAGAGAGAGAGAGAGCAGGGCAGCGAGACAGAGAGCAGGTCAATGAGATAGTGAGTGAGAGAGAGAGAGCAGGCTCGCAAGAGAGAGAGAGAGCAGGGCTGTGAGAGAGAGAGAGAGCAGGGCAGTGAGAGAGAGAGAGCAGGGCAGTGAGAGAGAGAGAGAGAGAGAGAGCGCAGGGCAGTGAGAGAGAGCAGGGCAGTGAGAGAGAGAGAGAGAGAGCAGGGCAGCGGGAGAGAAAGCACGGCAGTGAGAGAGAGAGAGAGAGAGAGCAGGTCAGTGAGAGAGTGAGAGAGAGCAGGGCAGTGAGAGAGAGCAGGACAGTGAGAGAGAGAGAGAGAAGGGCAGTGAGAAAGAGAGAGAGAGTAGGGCAGCAAGAGAGAGAGAGAGAGAGAGAGAGAGAGAAGGGCAGTGAGAAAGAGAGGGAGAGCACAGGGTGGTGAGAGAGAGGAGAGCAGCGAGACAGAGAGAGAAAGAGAAGGGCAGTGAGAAAGAGAGAGAGCCGCGCAGTGATAGAGAGAGAGAGAGCAGGGCTGTGAGAGAGAGAGAGAGCAGGGCAGTGAGAGAGAGAGAGCAGGGCAGTGAGAGAGAGAGAGAGAGAGAGAGCGCAGGGCAGTGAGAGAGAGCAGGGCAGTGAGAGAGAGAGAGAGAGAGCAGGGCAGCGAGAAAGAAAGCACGGCAGTGAGAGAGAGAGAGAGAGAGAGCAGGGCAGTGAGAGAGTGAGAGAGAGCAGGGCAGTGAGAGAGAGCAGGACAGTGAGAGAGAGAGAGAGAAGGGCAGTGAGAAAGAGAGAGAGAGAGCACAGGGCAGTGAGAGAGAGCAGGGCAATGAGAGAGAGCAGGGCAGTAAGAGAGAGAGGGCAGGGCACTGAGAGAGAGAGAGAGAGAGAGAGCAGGGCAGTGAGAGAAGACAGAGCAGGGCAGTGAGAAAGAGAGCAGGGCAGTGAGACAGAGAGAGAGAGAGAGAGAGAGAGCAGGGCTGCGAGAGAGAGAGAGAGAGAGAGAGAGCGGGGCAGTGAGAGAGTGAGGGAGAGCAGCGCAGTGAGAGAGAGAGAGCGAGAGTGCACAGGGCAGTGAAAGAGAGAGATCAGGGCAATGAGCGAGAGAGAGAGAGCAGGGCAGTGAGAAATAGAGAGCAGGGCAGAGAGAGAGAGAGAGCAGGTCAGTTAGAGAGAGAGAGGGCAGTGAGAGAGAGAGAGAGAGAGAGATCAGGGCAGCGAGACAGAGAGCAGGTCAATGAGATAGTGAGTGAGAGAGAGAGAGCAGGCTCGCAAGAGAGAGAGAGAGCAGGGCAGTGAGAGAGAGAGAGCTGGGCAATCAGAGAGTGAGAAGGGCAGTGAGAGAGAGAGAGAGCATGGCAGTGAGAGAGAGAGAGAGAGAGCAGGGCAGTGAAAGAGAGAGAGCAGGGCAGTGAGAGAGAGATCAGGGCAGTGAGAGAGAGAGGGCAGGGCAGTGAGAGAGAGAGAGAGAGAGAGAGCAGGGCAGCGAGAGAGAGAATGAGAGAACAGGGCAGTGAGAGAGAGAGAGCAGGGCAGTGAAAGAGAGCAGGGCAGTGAGAGAGAGGGCAGGGCATTGAGAGAGAGAGAGAGAGAGAGAGAAGGGCAGTGAGAAAGAGAGGGAGATCACAGGGTGGTGAGAGAGGAGAGCAGCGAGACAGAGAGAGAAAGAGAAGGGCAGTGAGAAAGAGAGAGAGCCGCGCAGTGATAGAGAGAGAGAGAGCAGGGCTGTGAGAGAGAGAGAGAGCAGGGCAGTGAGAGAGAGAGAGCAGGGCAGTGAGAGAGAGAGAGAGAGAGAGAGCGCAGGGCAGTGAGAGAGAGCAGGGCAGTGAGAGAGAGAGAGAGAGAGCAGGGCAGCGAGAGAGAAAGCACGGCAGTGAGAGAGAGAGAGAGAGAGAGCAGGTCAGTGAGAGAGTGAGAGAGAGCAGGGCAGTGAGAGAGAGCAGGACAGTGAGAGAGAGAGAGAGAAGGGCAGTGAGAAAGAGAGAGAGAGAGCACAGGGCAGTGAGAGAGAGCAGGGTAATGAGAGACAGCAGGGCAGTAAGAGAGAGAGGGCAGGGCAGTGAGAGAGAGAGAGAGAGAGAGAGCAGGGCAGTGAGAGAAGACAGAGCAGGGCAGTGAGAAAGAGAGCAGGGCAGTGAGAGAGAGAGAGAGAGCAGGTCAGTGAGAGAGAGAGAGTGTAGGGCAGCGAGAGAGGGAGAGAGAGAGAAGGGCAGTGAGAGAGAGGTCAGGGCAGTGAGAGAGAGAGGGCAGGGCAGTGAGAGAGAGAGAGAGAGAGCAGGGCAGCGAGAGAGAGAATGAGAGAACAGGGCAGTGAGAGAGAGAGAGCAGGGCAGTGAAAGAGAGCAGTGCAGTGAGAGAGAGGACAGGGCATTGAGAGAGAGAGAGAGAGAGAGAGAGCAGGGCAGCGAGAGAGAGAATGAGAGAGCAGGGCAGTGAGAGAGACAGAGAGAGAGCCAGGCAGCGAGAGAGAGAGAGAGAGAGAGAGAGAAGGGCAGTGAGAGAGAGAGAGAGAGCACATGGTGGTGAGAGAGAGTAGGGCAGCGAGACAGAGAGAGAGAGAGAAGGGCAGTGAGAAAGAGAGAGAGAGCACATGGTAATGAGAGAGAGCAGGGCAGTGAAAGAGAGAGAGCCACGCAGTGATAGAGAGAGAGCAGGGCTGTGAGAGAGAGAGAGAGAGAGCAGGACAGTGAGAGAGAGAGAGCAGGGCAGTGAAAGAGAGAGAGCAGGGCAGTGTTAGAGAGGTCAGGTCAGTGAGAGAGAGAGGGCAGGGCAGTGAGAGAGAGAGAGAGAGAGCAGGTCTGCGAGAGAGAGGGAGAGAGAGCAGTGCAGCGAGAGAGAGAATGAGGGAACAGTGCAGTGAGAGAGAGAGAGAGCATGGCAGTGAGAGAGAGAGAGCAGGGCAGCGAGAGAGAGAATGAGGGAACAGTGCAGTGAGAGAGAGAGAGAGCATGGCAGTGATAGAGAGAGATCAGGGCTGTGAGAGAGAGAGAGAGAGAGAGAGCAGGGCAGTGAGAGAGAGAGAGCAGGGCAGTGAGAGAGAGAATGAGAGAGCAGGGCAGTGAGAGAGAGAGAGAGAGAGTAGGGCAGCGAGAGAGAGAGAGAGAGAGAGAGAGAAGGGCAGTGAGAAAGAGAGAGAAGCACATGGTAATGAGAGAGAGCAGGGCATGAGAGAGAAAGAGAGAGAAAGCCGGGCAGTGATAGGGAGAGAGCAGGGCTGCGAGACAGAGAGACAGAGAGCAGGGCAGCGAGAGAGAGAATGAGAGAACAGGGCAGTGAGAGAGAGAGAGCAGGGCAGTGAAAGAGAGAGAGCAGGGCAGTGAGAGAGAGTGCAGGGCAGTGAGAGAGAGAGAGAGAGCAGGGCAGCGAGAGAGAGAATGAGAGAGCAGGGCAGTGAGATAGAGAGAGAGAGTAAGGCAGCAAGAGAGAGAGAGAGAGAGAGAGAGAGAAGGGCAGTGAGAAAGAGAGGGAGAGCACAGGGTGGTGAGAGAGAGGAGAGCAGCGAGACAGAGAGAGAAAGAGAAGGGCAGTGAGAAAGAGAGAGAGCCGCGCAGTGATAGAGAGAGAGAGAGCAGGGCTGTGAGAGAGAGAGAGAGCAGGGCAGTGAGAGAGAGAGAGCAGGGCAGTGAGAGAGAGAGAGAGAGCGCAGGGCAGTGAGAGAGAGCAGGGCAGTGAGAGAGAGAGAGAGAGAGCAGGGCAGTGAGAAAGAGAGAGAGAGAGCACAGGGCAGTGAGAGAGAGCAGGGCAATGAGAGACAGCAGGGCAGTAAGAGAGAGAGGGCAGGGCAGTGAGAGAGAGAGAGAGAGAGAGAGCAGGGCAGTGAGAGAAGACAGAGCAGGGCAGTGAGAAAGAGAGCAGGGCAGTGAGAGAGAGAGAGAGAGCAGGTCAGTGAGAGAGAGAGAGTGTAGGGCAGCGAGAGAGGGAGAGAGAGAGAAGGGCAGTGAGAGAGAGAGAAATCACAGAGTAGTGAGAGAGAGCAGGGCAGTGAGAGAGAGAGCTGTGCAGTGAGAGAGAGAGCAGGGCAGTGAGAGAGAGAGAGAGAGCACAGGGCAATGACAGAGAGAGAGCAGGGCAGTGAGAGAGAGAGAGAGGGAGAGAGCGCAGGGCAGTGATAGAGAGAAAGAGAGCAAGGCACTGAGCGAGAGAAAGAGAGCCAGGCAGTGAGAGAGAGAGAGAGAAAGAGAGGGAGAGAGCAGTGCAGTGAGAGAGAGTGAGCAGGGTGGTGAGAGAGGGATAGAGTGCAGGGTAGTGAGAGAGAGTGAGAGCAGGGCAGTGAATTGGGGAGAGAGAGCAGGGCAGTGAGAGAGAGAGAGAGCAGGGCAAAGAGAGAGAGAGAGAGAGAGAGAAAGAATCAAGGCAGTGAGAGAGAGAGAGAGAGAGAGCCAGGCAGCGAGAGAGAGAGAAAGCAGGGCAGTGAGAAAAAGAGAGAGCAGGGCAGTGAGAGAGAGAGAGAGCAGGGCACTGAGAGAGAGAGAGAGATCTGGGCAGTAAGAGAGACAGCAGGGCAGTGAAAGAGAGAGCAGGGCAATGAGAGAGAGAGACAGCAGGGCAGTGAGACAGAGAGAGAGAGAGAGAGAGAGAGCAGGGCTGCGAGAGAGAGAGAGAGAGAGAGAGAGAGCGGGGCAGTGAGAGAGTGAGGGAGAGCAGCGCAGTGAGAGAGAGAGAGCGAGAGTGCACAGGGCAGTGAAAGAGAGAGATCAGGGCAATGAGCGAGAGAGAGAGAGCAGGGCAGTGAGAAATAGAGAGCAGGGCAGAGAGAGAGAGAGAGCAGGTCAGTTAGAGAGAGAGAGGGCAGTGAGAGAGAGAGAGAGAGAGAGAGATCAGGGCAGCGAGACAGAGAGCAGGTCAATGAGATAGTGAGTGAGAGAGAGAGAGCAGGCTTGCAAGAGAGAGAGAGAGCAGGGCAGTGAGAGAGAGAGAGCTGGGCAATCAGAGAGTGAGAAGGGCAGTGAGAGAGAGAGAGAGCATGGCAGTGAGAGAGAGAGAGCAGGGCAGTGAAAGAAAGAGAGCAGGGCAGTGAGAGAGAGATCAGGTCAGTGAGAGAGAGAGGGCAGGGCAGTGAGAGAGAGAGAGAGAGAGAGAGCAGGGCAGCGAGAGAGAGAATGAGAGAACAGGGCAGTGAGAGAGAGAGAGCAGGGCAGTGAAAGAGAGCAGGGCAGTGAGAGAGAGGGCAGGGCATTGAGAGAGAGAGAGAGAGAGAGAGAAGGGCAGTGAGAAAGAGAGGGAGAGCATAGGGTGGTGAGAGAGAGGAGAGCAGCGAGACAGAGAGAGAAAGAGAAGGGCAGTGAGAAAGAGAGAGAGCCGCGCAGTGATAGAGAGAGAGAGAGCAGGGCTGTGAGAGAGAGAGAGAGCAGGGCAGGGAGAGAGAGAGAGCAGGGCAGTGAGAGAGAGAGAGAGAGTGAGAGCTCAGGGCAGTGAGAGAGAGCAGCGCAGTGAGAGAGAGAGAGAGAGAGCAGGGCAGCGAGAGAGAAAGCACGGCAGTGAGAGAGAGAGAGAGAGAGAGCAGGGCAGTGAGAGAGAGCAGGACAGTGAGAGAGAGAGAGAGAAGGGCAGTGAGAAAGAGAGAGAGAGAGCACAGGGCAGTGAGAGAGAGCAGGGCAATGAGAGACAGCAGGGCAGTAAGAGAGAGAGGGCAGGGCAGTGAGAGAGAGAGAGAGAGAGAGAGAGCAGGGCAGTGAGAGAAGACAGAGCAGGGCAGTGAGAAAGAGAGCAGGGCAGTGAGAGAGAGAGAGAGAGCAGGTCAGTGAGAGAGAGAGAGTGTAGGGCAACGAGAGAGGGAGAGAGAGAGAAGGGCAGTGAGAGAGAGGTCAGGGCAGTGAGAGAGAGAGGGCAGGGCAGTGAGAGAGAGAGAGAGAGAGAGCAGGGCAGCGAGAGAGAGAATGAGAGAACAGGGCAGTGAGAGAGAGAGAGCAGGGCAGTGAAAGAGAGCAGTGCAGTGAGAGAGAGGACAGGGCATTGAGAGAGAGAGAGAGAGAGAGAGAGCAGGGCAGTGAGAGAGAGAATGAGAGAGCAGGGCAGTGAGAGAGACAGAGAGAGAGCCAGGCAGCGAGAGAGAGAGAGAGAGAGAGAGAGAAGGGCAGTGAGATAGAGAGAGAGAGCACATGGTGGTGAGAGAGAGTAGGGCAGCGAGACAGAGAGAGAGAGAGAAGGGCAGTGAGAAAGAGAGAGAGAGCACATGGTAATGAGAGAGAGCAGGGCAGTGAAAGAGAGAGAGCCACGCAGTGATAGAGAGAGAGCAGGGCTGTGAGAGAGAGAGAGAGAGAGCAGGACAGTGAGAGAGAGAGAGCAGGGCAGTGAAAGAGACAGAGCAGGGCAGTGTTAGAGAGGTCAGGTCAGTGAGAGAGAGAGGGCAGGGCAGTGAGAGAGAGAGAGAGAGAGCAGGTCTGCGAGAGAGAGGGAGAGAGAGCAGGGCAGCGAGAGAGAGAATGAGGGAACAGTGCAGTGAGAGAGAGAGAGAGCATGGCAGTGAGAGAGAGAGAGCAGGGCAGCGAGAGAGAGAATGAGGGAACAGTGCAGTGAGAGAGAGAGAGAGCATGGCAGTGATAGAGAGAGATCAGGGCTGTGAGAGAGAGAGAGAGAGAGAGCAGGGCAGTGAGAGAGAGAGAGCAGGGCAGTGAGAGAGAGAATGAGAGAGCAGGGCAGTGAGAGAGAGAGAGAGAGAGTAGGGCAGCGAGAGAGAGAGAGAGAGAGAGAGAGAAGGGCAGTGAGAAAGAGAGAGAAGCACATGGTAATGAGAGAGAGCAGGGCAGTGAGAGAGAAAGAGAGAGAAAGCCGGGCAGTGATAGGGAGAGAGCAGGGCTGCGAGACAGAGAGACAGAGAGCAGGGCAGCGAGAGAGAGAATGAGAGAACAGGGCAGTGAGAGAGAGAGAGCAGGGCAGTGAAAGAGAGAGAGCAGGGCAGTGAGAGAGAGTGCAGGGCAGTGAGAGGGAGAGAGAGAGCAGGGCAGCGAGAGAGAGAATGAGAGAGCAGGGCAGTGAGATAGAGAGAGAGAGTAGGGCAGCAAGAGAGAGAGAGAGAGAGAGAGAGAGAAGGGCAGTGAGAAAGAGAGGGAGAGCACAGGGTGGTGAGAGAGAGGAGAGCAGCGAGACAGAGAGAGAAAGAGAAGGGCAGTGAGAAAGAGAGAGAGCCGCGCAGTGATAGAGAGAGAGAGAGCAGGGCTGTGAGAGAGAGAGAGAGCAGGGCAGTGAGAGAGAGAGAGCAGGGCAGTGAGAGAGAGAGAGAGAGCGCAGGGCAGTGAGAGAGAGCAGGGCAGTGAGAGAGAGAGAGAGAGAGCAGGGCAGTGAGAAAGAGAGAGAGAGAGCACAGGGCAGTGAGAGAGAGCAGGGCAATGAGAGACAGCAGGGCAGTAAGAGAGAGAGGGCAGGGCAGTGAGAGAGAGAGAGAGAGAGAGAGCAGGGCAGTGAGAGAAGACAGAGCAGGGCAGTGAGAAAGAGAGCAGGGCAGTGAGAGAGAGAGAGAGAGCAGGTCAGTGAGAGAGAGAGAGTGTAGGGCAGCGAGAGAGGGAGAGAGAGAGAAGGGCAGTGAGAGAGAGAGAAATCACAGAGTAGTGAGAGAGAGCAGGGCAGTGAGAGAGAGAGCTGTGCAGTGAGAGAGAGAGCAGGGCAGTGAGAGAGAGAGAGAGCACAGGGCAATGACAGAGAGAGAGCAGGGCAGTGAGAGAGAGAGAGAGGGAGAGAGCGCAGGGCAGTGATAGAGAGAAAGAGAGCAAGGCACTGAGCGAGAGAAAGAGAGCCAGGCAGTGAGAGAGAGAGAGAGAAAGAGAGGGAGAGAGCAGTGCAGTGAGAGAGAGTGAGCAGGGTGGTGAGAGAGGGATAGAGTGCAGGGTAGTGAGAGAGAGTGAGAGCAGGGCAGTGAATTGGGGAGAGAGAGCAGGGCAGTGAGAGAGAGAGAGAGCAGGGCAAAGAGAGAGAGAGAGAGAGAGAGAGAGAAAGAATCAAGGCAGTGAGAGAGAGAGAGAGAGAGAGCCAGGCAGCGAGAGAGAGAGAAAGCAGGGCAGTGAGAAAAAGAGAGAGCAGGGCAGTGAGAGAGAGAGAGAGCAGGGCACTGAGAGAGAGAGAGAGATCTGGGCAGTAAGAGAGACAGCAGGGCAGTGAAAGAGAGAGCAGGGCAATGAGAGAGAGAGACAGCAGGGCAGTGAGACAGAGAGAGAGAGAGAGAGAGAGAGCAGGGCTGCGAGAGAGAGAGAGAGAGAGAGAGAGAGCGGGGCAGTGAGAGAGTGAGGGAGAGCAGCGCAGTGAGAGAGAGAGAGCGAGAGTGCACAGGGCAGTGAAAGAGAGAGATCAGGGCAATGAGCGAGAGAGAGAGAGCAGGGCAGTGAGAAATAGAGAGCAGGGCAGAGAGAGAGAGAGAGCAGGTCAGTTAGAGAGAGAGAGGGCAGTGAGAGAGAGAGAGAGAGAGAGAGATCAGGGCAGCGAGACAGAGAGCAGGTCAATGAGATAGTGAGTGAGAGAGAGAGAGCAGGCTCGCAAGAGAGAGAGAGAGCAGGGCAGTGAGAGAGAGAGAGCTGGGCAATCAGAGAGTGAGAAGGGCAGTGAGAGAGAGAGAGAGCATGGCAGTGAGAGAGAGAGAGCAGGGCAGTGAAAGAAAGAGAGCAGGGCAGTGAGAGAGAGATCAGGTCAGTGAGAGAGAGAGGGCAGAGCAGTGAGAGAGAGAGAGAGAGAGAGAGAGCAGGGCAGCGAGAGAGAGAATGAGAGAACAGGGCAGTGAGAGAGAGAGAGAGAGCAGGGCAGTGAAAGAGAGCAGGGCAGTGAGAGAGAGGGCAGGGCATTGAGAGAGAGAGAGAGAGAGAGAGAAGGGCAGTGAGAAAGAGAGGGAGAGCATAGGGTGGTGAGAGAGAGGAGAGCAGCGAGACAGAGAGAGAAAGAGAAGGGCAGTGAGAAAGAGAGAGAGCCGCGCAGTGATAGAGAGAGAGAGAGCAGGGCTGTGAGAGAGAGAGAGAGCAGGGCAGTGAGAGAGAGAGAGCAGGGCAGTGAGAGAGAGAGAGAGAGTGAGAGCTCAGGGCAGTGAGAGAGAGCAGCGCAGTGAGAGAGAGAGAGAGAGAGCAGGGCAGCGAGAGAGAAAGCACGGCAGTGAGAGAGAGAGAGAGAGAGAGCAGGGCAGTGAGAGAGAGCAGGACAGTAAGAGAGAGAGAGAGAGAAGGGCAGTGAGAAAGAGAGAGAGAGAGCACAGGGCAGTGAGAGAGAGCAGGGCAATGAGAGACAGCAGGGCAGTAAGAGAGAGAGGGCAGGGCAGTGAGAGAGAGAGAGAGAGAGAGAGCAGGGCAGTGAGACAGAGAGCAGGGCAGTGAGAGAGAGAGAGAGAGCAGTGCAGTGAGAGAGAGTGAGCAGGGTGGTGAGAGAGGGATATAGTGCAGGGTAGTGAGAGAGAGTGAGAGCAGGGCAGTGAATTGGGGAGAGAGAGCAGGGCAGTGAGAGAGAGAGAGAGCAGGGCAAAGAGAGAGAGAGAGAGAGAGAGAGAAAGAATCAAGGCAGTGAGAGAGAGAGAGAGAGAGAGCCAGGCAGCGAGAGAGAGAGAAAGCAGGGCAGTGAGAAAAAGAGAGAGCAGGGCAGTGAGAGAGAGAGAGAGAGAGCAGGGCACTGAGAGAGAGAGAGAGATCTGGGCAGTAAGAGAGACAGCAGGGCAGTGAAAGAGAGAGCAGGGCAATGAGAGAGAGAGACAGCAGGGCAGTGAGACAGAGAGAGAGAGAGAGAGAGAGAGAGCAGGGCTGCGAGAGAGAGAGAGAGAGAGAGAGAGAGCGGGGCAGTGAGAGAGTGAGGGAGAGCAGGGCAGTGAGAGAGAGAGAGCGAGAGTGCACAGGGCAGTGAAAGAGAGATATCAGGGCAATGAGTGAGAGAGAGAGAGCAGGGCAGTGAGAAATAGAGAGCAGGGCAGAGAGAGAGAGAGAGCAGGTCAGTTAGAGAGAGAGAGGGCAGTGAGAGAGAGAGAGAGAGAGAGATCAGGGCAGCGAGACAGAGAGCAGGTCAATGAGATAGTGAGTGAGAGAGAGAGAGCAGGCTCGCAAGAGAGAGAGAGAGCAGGGCAGTGAGAGAGAGAGAGCTGGGCAATCAGAGAGTGAGAAGGGCAGTGAGAGAGAGAGAGAGCATGGCAGTGAGAGAGAGAGAGCAGGGCAGTGAAAGAGAGAGAGCAGGGCAGTGAGAGAGAGATCAGGGCAGTGAGAGAGAGAGGGCAGGGCAGTGAGAGAGAGAGAGAGAGAGAGCAGGGCAGCGAGAGAGAGAATGAGAGAACAGGGCAGTGAGAGAGAGAGAGCAGGGCAGTGAAAGAGAGCAGGGCAGTGAGAGAGAGGGCAGGGCATTGAGAGAGAGAGAGAGAGAGAGCAGGGCAGAGAGAGAGAGAATGAGAGAGCAGGGCAGTAAGAGAGACAGAGAGAGAGTAGGGCAGCGAGAGAGAGAGAGAGAAGGGCAGTGAGAAAGAGAGAGAGAGCACATGGTGGTGAGAGAGAGTAGGGCAGCGAGACAGAGAGAGAGAGAGAAGGGCAGTGAGAAAGAGAGAGAGAGAACATGGTAATGAGAAAGAGCAGGGCAGTGAAAGAGAGAGAGAGCCGCGCAGTGATAGAGAGAGAGCAGGGCTGTGTGAGAGAGAGAGAGAGAGAGGCAGTGAGAGAGAGAGAGCAGGGCAGTGAGAGAGAGAGAGCAGGTGAGTGAGAGAGAAAGAGAGCAGGGCAGTGAAAGAGAGAGCAGGGCAGTGAGATATAGAGCAGGGCAGTGAGAGAGAGGGCAGGGCAGTGAGAGAGAGAGAGAGATAGAGCAGGGCAGCGAGAGAGAGAGAGCAAGGCAGTGAGACAGAGAGAGCAGGGCAGTGAGAGAGAGATAGAGAGAGCAGGGCAGTGAGAGAGAAAGAGTGCAGGGCAGTGAGAGAGAGAGAGAGAGCGCAGGGCAATGAGCGCGAGCATTGAAGCGAGTGAGGGAGAGCTGGGCAGCGAGAGAGAGAGAACAGGGCAGCGAGAGAAAGAGAGAGAGAGAGCAGGGGAGAGAGAGAGAGAGCAGAGCAGTGAGAGAGAGGGAGAGAGAGAGAGCGCAGCGCAGTGAGAGAGAGAACAGGGCAGTGAGAGAGAGCAGGACAGTAAGAGAGAGAGCAGGACAGTGAGAGAAAGAGAGAGAGCAGGGCAGCAAAAGAGAGAGAGAGAGAGAGCAGAGCAGTGAGAGAAAGAGAGAGAGAGGCGCAGGGCAGTGAGAGAGAGCAGAGCAATGAGAGAGAGCAGGGCAGTGAGAGGGAGAGAGTAGGGCAGTGAGAGAGAGAGCAGGGCAGTGAGCGAGAGAGAGAGAGCAGGGCAGTGAGAGAGAGAGAGAGCAGGGCAGTGAGCGAGAGAGAGAGCAGGGCAGAGAGACAGAGAGAAAGAGAGCAAGGCAGTGAGTGAGAGAGAAAGCAGGGCAGTGTGTGAGAGAGAGAGAGAGAGAGAGCAGGGCAGTGAGAGAGAGCAGGGCAGTGAGAGAGAGAGAGAGAGAGCAGGGCAGTGAAAGGGGAGAGAGAGCAGGGCAGTGAGAGAAAGATTCAGAGAATAAAGCAAGGCAATGAGAGAGAGAGAAATCTGGGCAGTGAGAGAGAGAGAAAGCAGGGCAGTGAGAGAGAGAGAGAGAGAGAGAGAGTGAGAGATAGCAGGGAAGAGAGAGAGAGAGAGAGTGAGCGCAGGGCAGTGAAAGAGCGAGATCAGGGCAATGAGAGTGAGAGAGAGAGAGCAGGGCAGTGAGAGATAGAGAGCAGGGCAGTGAGAGAGAGAGAGAGATCTGGTCAGTAAGAGAGAGAGAGGGCAGTGAGAGAGAGAGAGAGAGCAGGGCACTGAAAGAGAGAGCAGGGCAATGAGAGAGAGGGAGAGAGCAGGGCAGTGAGAGAGAGAGAGAGAGAGAGAGAGAGAGAGAGAGACCATGGCAGCAAGAGACAGAGAGAGAGAGAGCAGGGCAGTGAGAGAGAGCAGTGCAGTGAGAGATAAAGAGAGAGAGAGAAAGCACAGGGCAGAGAAAGAGTGAGATCAGGGCAATGAGAGAGAGAGAGAGCAGGGCAGTGAGAGAGAGAGAGAGGGCAAGGCAGTGAGAGAGAGAGAGCAGGGCAATGAGAGAGAAAGAGAGCAGGGCATTGAGAGATAGAGAGCAGGGCAGTGAGAGAGAGAGAGAGATCTGGGCAGTAACAGAGAGAGAGAGGGCAGTGAGAGAGAAAGAGAGCAGGGCAGTGAGAGCGGGAGAGAGAGAAGGGCAGTGCGAGAGAGAGAGAGAGCACAGCACAATGAAAGAGAGAGATTAGGGCAATGAGAGAGAGAGAGAGCAGGACAGTGAGAGAGAGAGAGAGAGCAGCGCAGTGAGAGAGAGCAGGGAAATGAGAGAGAGAGAGCAGGGCAGTGAGAGAGAGAGAGCAGGTGAGTGAGAGAGAAAGAGAGCAGGGCAGTGAAAGAGAGAGCAGGGCAGTGAGATATAGAGCAGGTCAGTGAGAGAGAGGGCAGGGCAGTGAGAGAGAGAGAGAGATAGAGCAGGGCAGTGAGAGAGAGAGAGCAAGGCAGTGAGACAGAGAGAGCAGGGCAGTGAGAGAGAGATAGAGAGAGCAGAGCAGTGAGAGAGAAAGAGTGCAGGGCAGTGAGAGAGAGAGAGAGAGCAAAGGGCAATGAGCGAGAGCATTGAAGCGAGAGAGGGAGAGCTGGTCAGCGAGAGAGAGAGAGCAGGGCAGTGAGAGAAAGAGAGAGAGAGAGCAGGGGAGAGAGAGAGAGAGCAGAGCAGTGAGAGAGAGGGAGAGAGAGAGAGAGCGCAGCGCAGTGAGAGAGAGAACAGGGCAGTGAGAGAGAGCAGGACAGTAAGAGAGAGTGCAGGACAGTGAGAGAAAGAGAGAGAGCAGGGCAGCAAAAGAGAGAGAGAGAGAGAGCAGAGCAGTGAGAGAAAGAGAGAGAGAGGGGCAGGGCAGTGAGAGAGAGCAGTGCAATGACAGAGAGCAGGGCAGTGAGAGAGAGAGAGCGAGTAGGGCAGTGAGAGAGAGAGAGCAGGGCAGTGAGAGAAGAGAGAGAGAAATAGCAGGGCAGTGAGAGAGCAGGGCAGTGAGAGAGAGAGAGTAGGGCAGTGAGAGAGAGAGCAGGGCAGTGAGCGAGAGGGAGAGAGCAGGGCAGTGAGAGAGAGAGAGAGCAGGGCAGTGAGCGAGAGAGAGAGAGCAGGGCAGAGAGACAGAGAGAAAGAGAGCAGGGCAGTGAGAGAGAGAGAGGGCAGTGAGAGAGAGAGAGAGAGAGAGAGAGCAGGGCAGCGAAAGAGAGAGAAGGGCAATGAGAGAGAGAGAGATAGAGAGAGCAGGCTAGCGAGAGAGACAGAGCAGGGCAGTGAAAGAGCGAGATCAGGGCAATGAGAGAGAGAGAGTGAGCAGGGCAGTGAGAGATAGAGAGCAGGGCAGTGAGAGATAGAGAGAGATCTGGGCAGTAAGAGAGAGAGTGAGCAGGGTAGTGAAAGAGAGAGCAGGGCAATGAGAGAGAGAGAGACAGCAGGGCAGTGAGAGAGAGAGAGAGAGAGAGAGAGCAGGGCAGCGAGAGGGGGAGAGAGAGCAGGGCAGTGAGAGAGAGAGAGAGCAGGGCAGTGAGAGAGAGAGAGCAGGGCAATGAGAGAGAGAGAGAGAGAGAGAGCAGGGCAGTGAGAGAGTGAGAGAGAGCAGCGCAGTGAGAGAGAGAGAGAGAGTGCGCAGGGCTGTGAAAGAGTGAGATCAGGGCAATGAGAGAGAGAGAGCAGGGCAGTGAGAAATAGAGAGCAGGGCAGTGAGAGAGAGAGAGCAGGGCAATGAGAGAGAGAGAGGGCAGTGAGTGAGAGAGAGAGAGAGAGTGAAAGAGAGAGAAAGAGAGAGAGCAGGGCAGCAAGAGAGAGAGAGCAGGGCAATGACAGGGAGAGAGAGAGAGCAGGGCAGCGAGAGAGAGAGAGAAGGGCAGTGAGAGAGAGAGAGCAGGGCAGTGAGAGAGAGAGAGCAGGGCAGTGAGAGAGAGAGCAGGTGAGTGAGAGAGAAAGAGAGCAGGGCAGTGAAAGAGAGAGCAGGGCAGTGAGAGAGAGAGCAGGGCAGTGAAAGAGAGGGCAGGGCAGTGAGTGAGAGAGATAGAGCAGGACAGCGAGAGAGAGAGAGAGAGCAGGGCAGTGAGAGAGAGAGAGAGAGCGCAGGGCAGTGAGAGAGAAAGAGCGCAGGGCAGTGAGTGAGAGAGAGCGCAGGGCAATGAGCGAGAGCAGGGAAGCAAGAGAGGGAGAGCTGGGCAGCGAGAGAGAGAGAGCAGGGCAGTGAGAGAAAGAGAGAGAGAGCAGGGCAGAGAGAGAGCAGAGCACTGAGAGAGAGGGAGAGAGTGAGAGCGCAGCGCAGTGAGAGAGAGAACAGGGCAGTGAAACAGAACAGGACAGTAAGAGAGAGAGCAGGACAGTGAGAGAGAGAGAGAGAGCAGGGCAGCAAAAGGGAGAGAGAGAGAGCAGAGCAGTGAGAGAAAGAGAGAGAGAGGCGCAGGGCAGTGAGACAGAGCCGGGCAATGAGAGAGAGCAGGGCAGTAAGAGAAAGAGAGCAGGGCAGTGAGAGAGAGAGAGGGAGAGAGTGCAGGGCAGTGAGAGAGAGAGAGTAGGGCAGTGAGAGAGAGAGAGCAGGGCAGTGAGAGAAGAGAGAGAAAGAGCAGGGCAGTGAGAGAGCAGGGCAGTGAGAGAGAGAGAGTAGGGCAGTGAGAGAGAGAGAAAGAGAGAGCAGGGCAGTAAGAGAGAGAGAGAGAGCAGGGCAGTGAGAGAGAGAGAGAGATCTGGGCAGTAAGAGAGAGAGAGAGCAGGATAGTGAAAGAGAGAGCAGGGCAATGAGAGAGAGAGACAGCAGGGCAGTGAGAGAGTGAGAGAGAGCAGCGCAGTGAGAGAGAGAGATTGCGCAGGGCAGTGAAAGAGAGAGATCAGGGCAATGAGAGAGAGAGAGAGCAGGGCAGTGAGAAATAGAGAGCAGGGCAGTGAGAGAGAGAGGGAGAGAGAGCTGGGCAGTAAGAGAAGAGAGAGAGAGAGGGCAGTGAGAGAGAGAAAGAGAGAGCAGGGAAGTGAAAGAGAGCAGGGCAATGAGAGAGAGAGAGAGAGCAGGGCAGTGAGAGAGAGCAGGGCAGTGAGAGAGAGAGAGCTGGGCACTGAGAGAGAGTAGGGCTGTGAGAGAGAGAGAGCAGGGCAATGAGAGAGAGCGAGCAGGGCAGTGAGAGAGAAAGAGAGCAGGTCAATGAGAGAGAGAGAGGGAAGTGAGAGAGAGAGAGAGACTGAAAGAGAGAGAGAGAGAGCAGGGCAGCAAGAGAGAGAGAGCAGGGCAATGACAGGGAGAGAGAGAGAGCAGGGCAGCGAGAGAGAGAGAGAGAAGGGCAGTGAGAGAGAGAGAGCAGGGCAGTGAGAGAGAGAGAGCAGGGCAGTGAGAGAGAGAGCAGGTGAGTGAGAGAGAAAGAGAGCAGGGCAGTGAAAGAGAGAGCAGAGCAGTGAGAGAGAGAGAGCAGGGCAGTGAAAGAGAGGGCAGGCCAGTGAGCGAGAGAGATAGAGCAGGGCAGCGAGAGAGAGAGAGAGAGCAGGGCTGTGAGAGAGAGAGAGAGCAGGGCAGTGAGAGAGAGATAGAGAGCGCAGGGCAGTGAGAGAGAAAGAGCGCAGGGCAGTGAGTGAGAGAGAGCGCAGGGCAATGAGCGAGAGCAGGGAAGCGAGAGAGGGAGAGCTGGGCAGCGAGAGAGAGAGAGCAGGGCAGTGAGAGAAAGAGAGAGAGAGCAGGGCAGAGGGAGAGAGAGAGAGCAGAGCACTGAGAGAGAGGGAGAGAGTGAGAGCGCAGCGCAGTGAGAGAGAGAACAGGGCAGTGAAACAGAACAGGACAGTAAGAGAGAGAGCAGGACAGTGAGAGAGAGAGAGAGCAGGGCAGCAAAAGGGAGAGAGAGAGAGCAGAGCAGTGAGAGAAAGAGAGAGAGAGGCGCAGGGCAGTGAGACAGAGCCGGGCAATGAGAGAGAGCAGGGCAGTAAGAGAAAGAGAGCAGGGCAGTGAGAGAGAGAGAGGGAGAGAGTGCAGGGCAGTGAGAGAGAGAGAGTAGGGCAGTGAGAGAGAGAGAGCAGGGCAGTGAGAGAAGAGAGAGAAAGAGCAGGGCAGTGAGAGAGCAGGGCAGTGAGAGAGAGAGAGTAGGGCAGTGAGAGAGAGAGAAAGAGAGAGCAGGGCAGTAAGAGAGAGAGAGAGAGCAGGGCAGTGAGAGAGAGAGAGAGATCTGGGCAGTAAGAGAGAGAGAGAGCAGGATAGTGAAAGAGAGAGCAGGGCAATGAGAGAGAGAGACAGCAGGGCAGTGAGAGAGTGAGAGAGAGCAGCGCAGTGAGAGAGAGAGATTGCGCAGGGCAGTGAAAGAGAGAGATCAGGGCAATGAGAGAGAGAGAGAGCAGGGCAGTGAGAAATAGAGAGCAGGGCAGTGAGAGAGAGAGGGAGAGAGAGCTGGGCAGTAAGAGAAGAGAGAGAGAGAGGGCAGTGAGAGAGAGAAAGAGAGAGCAGGGAAGTGAAAGAGAGCAGGGCAATGAGAGAGAGAGAGAGAGCAGGGCAGTGAGAGAGAGCAGGGCAGTGAGAGAGAGAGAGCTGGGCACTGAGAGAGAGTAGGGCTGTGAGAGAGAGAGAGCAGGGCAATGAGAGAGAGCGAGCAGGGCAGTGAGAGAGAAAGAGAGCAGGTCAATGAGAGAGAGAGAGGGAAGTGAGAGAGAGAGAGAGACTGAAAGAGAGAGAGAGAGAGCAGGGCAGCAAGAGAGAGAGAGCAGGGCAATGACAGGGAGAGAGAGAGAGCAGGGCAGCGAGAGAGAGAGAGAGAAGGGCAGTGAGAGAGAGAGAGCAGGGCAGTGAGAGAGAGAGAGCAGGGCAGTGAGAGAGAGAGCAGGTGAGTGAGAGAGAAAGAGAGCAGGGCAGTGAAAGAGAGAGCAGAGCAGTGAGAGAGAGAGCAGGGCAGTGAAAGAGAGGGCAGGCCAGTGAGCGAGAGAGATAGAGCAGGGCAGCGAGAGAGAGAGAGAGAGCAGGGCTGTGAGAGAGAGAGAGAGCAGGGCAGTGAGAGAGAGATAGAGAGCGCAGGGCAGTGAGAGAGAAAGAGCGCAGGGCAGTGAGTGAGAGAGAGCGCAGGGCAATGAGCGAGAGCAGGGAAGCGAGAGAGGGAGAGCTGGGCAGCGAGAGAGAGAGAGCAGGGCAGTGAGAGAAAGAGAGAGAGAGCAGGGCAGAGGGAGAGAGAGAGAGCAGAGCACTGAGAGAGAGGGCAGGGCAGTGAGAGAGAGAACAGGGCAGTGAAACAGAACAGGACAGTAAGAGACAGAGCAGGACAGTGAGAGAGAGAGAGCAGGGCAGCAAAAGGGAGAGAGAGAGAGCAGACAAGTGAGAGAAAGAGAGAGAGAGGCGCAGGGCAGTGAGAGAGAGCAGGGCAATGCGAGAGAGCAGGGCAGTAAGAGAGAGAGAGCATGGCAGTGAGAGAGAGAGAGCAGGGCAAAGGGAGAGAGAGAGAGAGCAGGGAAGTGAGAGAGAGAGTGCAAGTCAGTGAGAGAGAGAGAGGGCAGTGAGAGAGAGAGTGATAGAGAGAGCAGGGCAGCGAGAGAGAGAGCAGGGCAATGAGAGAGAGAGAGGTAGAGAGAGCAGGCTAGCGAGAGAGAGAGAGCAGGGCAGTGAGAGAGAGAGAGCAGGGCAATGAGAGAGAGAGAGCAGGGCAGTGAGAGAGAGAGAGCAGGGCAGTGAGAGAGAGGGCAGGGCAGTGAGCGAGAGAGAGTGCAGGGCAGCGAGAGAGAGAGAGAGAGAGAGAGAGAGCAGGTCAGTGAGAGAGAGAATGTGCGAACAGGGCAGTGAGAGAGAGTAGGGCAGCGAGAGTGAGAGAGAGAGAGACAGAAGGGCAGTGAGAAAGAGAGAGAGAGCACAGGGTGGTGAGAGAGAGCAGGGCGGTGAGAGAGAGAGAGAGTAGGGTAGCGAGACAGAGAGAGAAGGGCAGTAAGAAAGAGAGAGAAGCACGTGGCAATGAGAGAGAGCAGGGCAGTGAGAGAGAGAGAGAGAGAGCCGGGCATTAATAGAGAGAGAGCAGGGCTGTGAGAGAGAGCGAGAGAGCAGGGCAGTGAGAGAGAGAGAGCAGGGCAGTGAGAGAGAGAGAGCAGGGCAGCGAGAGAGAAAGCACGGCAGTGAGAGAGAAGAGAGCAGCGCAGTGAGAGAGAGCAGGACTGTAAGAGAGAGAGAGGGACAGTGAGAGAGATAGAGTGCAGGGCAGCAAGAGAGCGAGAGAGAGAGCAGAGCAGTGAGAGAAAGAGAGAGAGACAGCGCAGGGCAGGGAGAGAGCAGGGCAATGAGAGACAGCAGGGCAGTAAGAGAGAGAGGGCAGGGCAGTGAGAGAGAGAGAGAGAGAGAGAGAGAGCAGGGCAGTGAGAGAAGACAGAGCAGGGCAGTGAGAAAGAAAGCAGGGCAGTGAGGGAGAGAGAGAGAGCAGGTCAGTGAGAGAGAGAGAGTGTAGGACAGCGAGAGAGGGAGAGAGAGAGCGCAGGGCAGTGAGAGAGAGAAAGAGAGCAAGGCACTGAGAGAGAGAAAGAGAGCCAGGCAGCGAGAGAGAGAGAAAGAGAGAGAGAGAGAGCAGTACAGTGAGAGAGAGAGAGCAGGGTGGTGAGAGAGGGAGAGAGTGCAGGGTAGTGAGAGAGAGAGAGAGAGCAGGGCAGTGAATTGGGGAGAGAGAGCAGGGCAAAGAGAGAGAGAGAGAGAAAGAAGCAAGGCAGTGAGAGAGAGAGAGAGAGAGCCAGGCAGCGAGAGAGAGAGAAAGCAGGGCAGTGAGAAAAAGAGAGAGCAGGGCAGTGAGAGAGAGAGAGAGAGAGAGATAGCAGGGCAGTGAGAGAAGACAGAGCAGGGCAGTGAGAAAGAGAGCAGGGCAGTGAGAGAGAGAGGGAGAGCAGGTCAGTGAGAGAGAGAGTGTGTAGGGCAGCGAGAGAGGGAGAGAGAGAGAAGGGCAGTGAGAGAGAGAGAGAGCACAGCGTAGTGAGAGAGAGCAGGGCAGTGAGAGAGAGAGCTGTGCAGTGAGAGAGAGAGCAGGGCAGTGAGAGAGAGAGAGAGAGCAGGGCAATGAGAGAGAGAGAGCAGGGCAGTGAGAGAGAGAGAGAGCGCAAGGGAAGTGAGAGAGAGCGGGCGAGATCAAGGCACTGAGAGAGAGAAAGAGAGCCAGGCAGTGAGAGAGAGAGAAAGAGAGAGAGAGAGAGCAGTGCAGTGAGAGAGAGAGAGCAGGGTGGTGAGAGAGGGAGAGAGTGCAGGGTAGTGAGAGAGAGAGAGAGAGAGCAGGGCAGTGAATTGGGGAGAGAGAGCAGGGCTGTGAGAGAGAGAGAGCAGGGCACTGAGAAAAAGAGAGAGCAGGGCAGCTAGAGAGAGAGAGAGCAGGGTAGTGAGAGAGTGAGAGATAGCGGGTCAGTGAGAGAGAGCGAGCAGGGAAGTGAGAGAGAGAGAGAGATCTGGGCAGTAAGAGAGACAGCAGGGCAGTGAGACAGAGAGAGAGAGAGAGAGAGAGCAGGGCTGCGAGAGAGAGAGAGAGAGAGAGAGCAGGGCAGTGAGAGAGTGAGATAGAGCAGTGCAGTGAGAGAGAGAGAGCGAGAGTGCGCAGGGCAGTGAAGGAGAGAGATCAGGGCAATGAGAAAGAGAGAAAGAGCAGGGCAGTGAGATATAGAGAGCAGGGCAGTGAGAGAGAGAGGGAGATCTGGGCAGTAAGAGAGAGAGAGAGAGCAGGGCAGTGAAAGAGAGAGCAGGGCAATGAGAGAGAGAGACAGCAGGGCAGTGAGACAGAGAGAGAGAGAGAGAGAGCAGGGCTGCGAGAGAGAGAGAGAGAGAGAGCAGGGCAGTGAGAGAGTGAGAGAGAGCAGCACAGTGAGAGAGAGAGAGTGCGCAGGGCAGTGAAAGAGAGAGATCTGGGCAATGAGAGAGAGAGAGCAGGTCAGTGAGAAATAGAGAGCAGGGCAATGAGAGAGAGAGAGAGCAGGGCAGTGAGAGAGAGCAGGGCAGTGAAAGAGAGAGAGCAGGGCAGTGAGCGAGAGAGAGTAGGGCAATGAGAGAGAGAGAGAGCAGGGCAGTGAGAGAGAGAGAGCAGGTCAGTGAGAGAGAGAGAGGGCAGTGAGAGAGAGAGAGAGAGAGCAGGGCAGCGAGAGAGAGAGCAGGACAATGAGAGAGAGAGAGAGAGAGAGAGAGAGCAGGCTAGCAAGAGAGAGAGAGAGAGCTGTGGAATGAGAGAGAGAGAGCTGGGCAATGAGATACTGAGAAGGGGTGTGAGAGAGATAGAGCATGGAAGATAGAGAGAGAGAGAGCAGGGCAGTGAAAGAGAGAGAGCAGGGCAGTGAGAGAGAGGTCAGGGCAGTGAGAGAGAGAAGGCAGGGCAGTGAGAGAGAGAGAGAGCAGGGCTGCGAGAGAGAGAATGAGAGAACAGGGCAGTGAGAGAGAGAGAGCAGGGCAGTGAAAGAGAGAGAGCAGGGCAGTGAGAGAGAGGGTGAGAGAGCAGCACAGTGAGAGAGAGAGAGAGAGTGCGCAGGGCAGTGAAAGAGAGAGATCTGGGCAATGAGAGAGAGAGAGAGCAGGTCAGTGAGAAATAGAGAGCAGGGCAATGAGTGAGAGAGAGAGCAGGGCAGTGAGAGAGAGCAGGGCAGTGAGAGAGAGAGAGCAGGGCAGTGAGAGAGAGAAGGGCTGTGAGAGAGAGAGAGCAGGGCAGAGAGCGAGAGAGAGTAGGGCAATGAGAGAGAGAGAGCAGGGCAGTGAGAGAGAGAGAGAGCAGGTCAGTGAGAGAGAGAGAGGGCAGTGAGAGAGAGAGAGAGAGAGAGAGCAGGGCAGCGAGAGAGAGAGCAGGACAATGAGAGAGAGAGAGAGAGAGAGAGCAGGCTAGCAAGAGAGAGAGAGAGTAGGGCAATGAGAGAGACAGAGAGCAGGGCAGTGAGAGAGTGAGAGCAGGTCAGTGAGAGAGAGAGAGGGCAGTGAGAGAGAGAGAGAGAGAGAGCAGGGCAGCGAGAGAGAGAGCAGGACAATGAGAGAGAGAGAGAGAGAGAGCAGGCTAGCAAGAGAGAGAGAGAGAGCTGTGGAATGAGAGAGAGAGAGCTGGGCAATGAGATAGTGAGAAGGGCAGTGAG
The DNA here is from genome assembly GCF_017639515.1 of Carcharodon carcharias. Lineage (NCBI taxonomy): Eukaryota > Metazoa > Chordata > Chondrichthyes > Lamniformes > Lamnidae > Carcharodon > Carcharodon carcharias. Next base: position 63,469,696 of record NC_054479.1, read on the forward strand.
AGAGAGAGAGAGCATGGAAGATAGAGAGAGAGAGCAGGGCAGTGAAAGAGAGCGAGCAGGGCAGTGAGAGAGAGGTCAGGGCAGTGAGAGAGAGAAGGCAGGGCAGTGAGAGAGAGAGAGAGAGAGAGAGAGCAGGGCTGCGAGAGAGAGAATGAGAAAACAGGGCAGTGAGAGAGAGAGAGCAGGGCAGTGAAAGAGAGAGATCTGGGCAATGAGAGAGAGAGAGCAGGTCAGTGAGAAATAGAGAGCAGGGCAATGAGTGAGAGAGAGAGCAGGGCAGTGAGAGAGAGCAGGGCAGTGAGAGAGAGAGAGCAGGGCAGTGAGAGAGAGAAGGGCAGTGAGAGAGAGAGCAGGGCAGTGAGCGAGAGAGAGTAGGGCAATGAGAGAGAGAGAGAGCAGGGCAGTGAGAGAGAGAGCAGGACAATGAGAGAGAGAATGAGAGAACAGGGCAGTGAGAGAGAGAGAGCAGGGCAGTGAAAGAGAGAGAGCAGGGCAGTGAGAGAGAGGGCAGGTCAGTGAGAGAGAGAGAGAGAGAACAGGGTAGAGAGAGAGAGAGAGAGCAGGGCAGTGAGAGAGAGAATGAGAGAGCTGGGAAGTGAGAGAGAGAGAGAGAGAGAGAGTAGGGCAGCGAGAGAGAGAGAGAGAGAGAGAAGGGCAGTGAGAAAGAGAGAGAGAGCAGAGGGTGGTGAGAGAGAGTAGGGCAGTGAGACAGAGAGAGAGAGAGAAGGGCAGTGAGAAAGAGAGAGAGAGCACATGGTAATGAGAGAGAGCAGGGCAGTGAGAGAGAGAGAGAGCCGCGCAGTGATAGAGAGAGAGCAGGTCAGTGAGAGAGAGAGAGGTCAGTGAGAGAGAGAGAGAGAGAGAGCAGGGCAGCGAGAGAGAGAGCAGGACAATGAGAGAGAGAGAGAGAGAGAGAGCAGGCTAGCAAGAGAGAGAGTGAGCAAGGCAATGAGAGAGAGAGAGCTGGGCAATGAGATAGTGAGAAGGGCAGTGAGAGAGAGCACGGCAGATAGAGAGAGAGAGCAGGGCAGTGAAAGAGAGAGAGCAGGGCAGTGAGAGAGAGGTCAGGGCAGTGAGAGAGAGAAGGCAGGGCAGTGAGAGAGAGAGAGAGTAGGGCAGCGAGAGAGAGAGAGAGAGAGAGAGAAGGGCAGTGAGAAAGAGAGAGAGAGCAGAGGGTGGTGAGAGAGAGTAGGGCAGTGAGACAGAGAGAGAGAGAGAAGGGCAGTGAGAAAGAGAGAGAGAGCACATGGTAATGAGAGAGAGCAGGGCAGTGAGAGAGAGAGAGAGCCGCGCAGTGATAGAGAGAGAGCAGGGCTGAGAGAGAGAGAGAGAGAGCAGGGCAGTGAGAGAGAGCAGGGCAGTGAGAGAGAGAGAGACAGCAGGGCAGCGAGAGAGAAAGCACGGCAGTGATAGAGAGAGAGAGCAGGGCAGTGAGAAATAGACAGCAGGGCAGGACAATGAGAGAAAGAGAGCAGGGCTGTGAGAGAGAGCAGGGCAGTGAGAGAGAGAGAGAGCAGGGCAATGAGAGAGAGAAGGGCTGTGAGAGAGAGAGAGCAGGGCAATGAGAGAGAGAGAGCAGGGCAGTGAGCGAGAAAGAGAGCAGGGCAATGAGAGAGAGAAAGGGCAGTGAGAGAGATAGAGTGAAAGAGAGAGAGAGAGCAGGGCAGAAAGAGAGAGAGAGCAGGGCAATGAGAGAGAGAGATAGAGCAGGGCAGCGAGAGTGAGTGAGCAGGGCAGTGAGAGAGAGAGAGGGCAGTGAGAGGGGGAGAGAGAGAGATTCAGGGCAGCGAGAGAGAGAGCAGGGCAAAGAGAGAGAGATAGATAGAGAGAGCAGGCTAGCGAGAGAGAGAGAGAGCAGGGCAGTGAGAGAGAGAGAGCAGGGCAATGAGAGAGAGAGAGCACGGCAGTGAGAGAGAGAGAGAGAGCAGGGCAGTGAGAGAGAGAGAGCAGGGCAGTGAATGAGAGAGAGGGCAGGGCAGTGAGAGAGAGGGCAGGGCAATGAGAGAGAGGGGGCAGGGCAGTGAAAGAGAGAGAGAGAGAGCAGGGCAGCGAGAGAGAGAATGAACCAACAGGGCAGTGAGAGAGAGTAGGGCAGCGAGAGTGAGAGAGAGAGAGACAGAAGGGCAGTGAGAAAGAGAGAGAGAGCACAGGGTCGTGAGAGAGAGCAGGGCAGTGAGAGAGAGAGAGAGTAGGGGCAGCGAGACAGAGAGAGAGAGAGAGAAGGGCAGTGAGAAAGAGAGAGAGAGCACAGGGTAGTGAGAGAGAGCAGGGCAGTGAGAGAGAGAGAGAGCCGGGCAGTGATAGAGGGAGAGCAGGGTTGTGAGAGAGAGTGAGCAGGGCAGTGAGAGAGAGAGAGAGCGCAGGTCAGTGAGAGAGAGCAGGGCAGTGAGAGAGAGAGAGAGAGCAGGGCAGCGAGAGTGAAAGCACGGCAGTGAGAGAGAGAGAGTTAGAGCAGGGCAGTGAGAGAGTGAGAGCGAGCAGGGCAGTGAGAGAGAGCAGGACAGTAAGAGAGGGAGCAGGACAATGAGAGTGAGAGAGAACAGGGCAGCAAGAGAGAGAGAGAGAGAGAAAGAGAAGTGAGAGAAAGAGAGAGAAATAGCGCAGGGCAGTGAGAGAAAGCAGGGCAATGAGAGACATTAGGGCAGTAATAGAGAGACTGCGCAGGGCAGTGAAAGAGAGAGATCTGCGCAATGAGAGAAAGAGCAGGTCAGTGAGAAATAGAGAGCAGGGCAATGAGAGAGAGAGAGCAGGGCATTGAGAGAGAGAATGAGAGAGCTGGGAAGTGAGAGAGAGAGAGAGAGAGAGAGTAGGGCAGCGAGAGAGAGAGAGAGAGAGAGAGAAGGGCAGTGAGAAAGAGAGAGAGAGCAGAGGGTGGTGAGAGAGAGTAGGGCAGTGAGACAGAGAGAGAGAGAGAAGGGCAGTGAGAAAGAGAGAGAGAGCACATGGTAATGAGAGAGAGCAGGGCAGTGAGAGAGAGAGAGAGCCGCGCAGTGATAGAGAGAGAGCAGGTCAGTGAGAGAGAGAGAGGTCAGTGAGAGAGAGAGAGAGAGAGAGCAGGGCAGCGAGAGAGAGAGCAGGACAATGAGAGAGAGAGAGAGAGAGAGAGCAGGCTAGCAAGAGAGAGAGTGAGCAAGGCAATGAGAGAGAGAGAGCTGGGCAATGAGATAGTGAGAAGGGCAGTGAGAGAGAGCACGGCAGATAGAGAGAGAGAGCAGGGCAGTGAAAGAGAGAGAGCAGGGCAGTGAGAGAGAGGTCAGGGCAGTGAGAGAGAGAAGGCAGGGCAGTGAGAGAGAGAGAGAGCAGGGCTGCGAGAGAGAGAGAGCAGGGCAGCGAGAGAGAGAATGAGAGAACAGGGCAGTGAGAGAGAGAGAGCAGGGCAGTGAAAGAGAGAGAGCAGGGCAGTGAGAGAGAGGGCAGGTCAGTGAGAGAGAGAGAGAGAGAACAGGGTAGAGAGAGAGAGAGAGAGCAGGGCAGTGAGAGAGAGAATGAGAGAGCTGGGAAGTGAGAGAGAGAGAGAGAGTAGGGCAGCGAGAGAGAGAGAGAGAGAGAGAGAAGGGCAGTGAGAAAGAGAGAGAGAGCAGAGGGTGGTGAGAGAGAGTAGGGCAGTGAGACAGAGAGAGAGAGAGAAGGGCAGTGAGAAAGAGAGAGAGAGCACATGGTAATGAGAGAGAGCAGGGCAGTGAGAGAGAGAGAGAGCCGCGCAGTGATAGAGAGAGAGCAGGTCAGTGAGAGAGAGAGAGGTCAGTGAGAGAGAGAGAGAGAGAGAGCAGGGCAGCGAGAGAGAGAGCAGGACAATGAGAGAGAGAGAGAGAGAGAGAGCAGGCTAGCAAGAGAGAGAGTGAGCAAGGCAATGAGAGAGAGAGAGCTGGGCAATGAGATAGTGAGAAGGGCAGTGAGAGAGAGCACGGCAGATAGAGAGAGAGAGCAGGGCAGTGAAAGAGAGAGAGCAGGGCAGTGAGAGAGAGGTCAGGGCAGTGAGAGAGAGAAGGCAGGGCAGTGAGAGAGAGAGAGAGCAGGGCTGCGAGAGAGAGAGAGCAGGGCAGCGAGAGAGAGAATGAGAGAACAGGGCAGTGAGAGAGAGAGAGCAGGGCAGTGAAAGAGAGAGAGCAGGGCAGTGAGAGAGAGGGCAGGTCAGTGAGAGAGAGAGAGAGAGAACAGGGTAGAGAGAGAGAGAGAGAGCAGGGCAGTGAGAGAGAGAATGAGAGAGCTGGGAAGTGAGAGAGAGAGAGAGAGAGAGAGTAGGGCAGCGAGAGAGAGAGAGAGAGAGAGAGAAGGGCAGTGAGAAAGAGAGAGAGAGCAAAGGGTGGTGAGAGAGAGTAGGGCAGTGAGACAGAGAGAGAGAGAGAGAAGGGCAGTGAGAAAGAGAGAGAGAGCACATGGTAATGAGAGAGAGCAGGGCAGTGAGAGAGAGAGAGAGCCGCGCAGTGATAGAGAGAGAGCAGGTCAGTGAGAGAGAGAGAGGTCAGTGAGAGAGAGAGAGAGAGAGAGCAGGGCAGCGAGAGAGAGAGCAGGACAATGAGAGAGAGAGAGAGAGAGAGAGCAGGCTAGCAAGAGAGAGAGTGAGCAAGGCAATGAGAGAGAGAGAGCTGGGCAATGAGATAGTGAGAAGGGCAGTGAGAGAGAGCACGGCAGATAGAGAGAGAGAGCAGGGCAGTGAAAGAGAGAGAGCAGGGCAGTGAGAGAGAGGTCAGGGCAGTGAGAGAGAGAAGGCAGGGCAGTGAGAGAGAGAGAGAGCAGGGCTGCGAGAGAGAGAGAGCAGGGCAGCGAGAGAGAGAATGAGAGAACAGGGCAGTGAGAGAGAGAGAGCAGGGCAGTGAAAGAGAGAGAGCAGGGCAGTGAGAGAGAGGGCAGGTCAGTGAGAGAGAGAGAGAGAGAACAGGGTAGAGAGAGAGAGAGAGAGCAGGGCAGTGAGAGAGAGAATGAGAGAGCTGGGAAGTGAGAGAGAGAGAGAGAGAGAGAGTAGGGCAGCGAGAGAGAGAGAGAGAGAGAAGGGCAGTGAGAAAGAGAGAGAGAGCACAGGGTGGTGAGAGAGAGTAGGGCAGTGAGACAGAGAGAGAGAGAGAAAGGCAGTGAGAAAGAGAGAGAGAGCACATGGTAATGAGAGAGAGCAGGGCAGTGAGAGAGAGAGAGAGCCGCGCAGTGATAGAGAGAGAGCAGGGCTGAGAGAGAGAGAGAGAGAGCAGGGCAGTGAGAGAGAGCAGGGCAGTGAGAGAGAGAGAGACAGCAGGGCAGCGAGAGAGAAAGCACGGCAGTGATAGAGAGAGAGAGCAGGGCAGTGAGAAATAGACAGCAGGGCAGGACAATGAGAGAAAGAGAGCAGGGCTGTGAGAGAGAGCAGGGCAGTGAGAGAGAGAGAGAGCAGGGCAATGAGAGAGAGAAGGGCTGTGAGAGAGAGAGAGCAGGGCAATGAGAGAGAGAGAGCAGGGCAGTGAGCGAGAAAGAGAGCAGGGCAATGAGAGAGAGAAAGGGCAGTGAGAGAGATAGAGTGAAAGAGAGAGAGAGAGCAGGGCAGAAAGAGAGAGAGAGCAGGGCAATGAGAGAGAGAGATAGAGCAGGGCAGCGAGAGTGAGTGAGCAGGGCAGTGAGAGAGAGAGAGGGCAGTGAGAGGGGGAGAGAGAGAGATTCAGGGCAGCGAGAGAGAGAGCAGGGCAAAGAGAGAGAGATAGATAGAGAGAGCAGGCTAGCGAGAGAGAGAGAGAGCAGGGCAGTGAGAGAGAGAGAGCAGGGCAATGAGAGAGAGAGAGCACGGCAGTGAGAGAGAGAGAGAGAGCAGGGCAGTGAGAGAGAGAGCAGGGCAGTGAATGAGAGAGAGCGCAGGGCAGTGAGAGAGAGGGCAGGGCAATGAGAGAGAGGGGGCAGGGCAGTGAAAGAGAGAGAGAGAGAGCAGGGCAGCGAGAGAGAGAATGAACCAACAGGGCAGTGAGAGAGAGTAGGGCAGCGAGAGTGAGAGAGAGAGAGACAGAAGGGCAGTGAGAAAGAGAGAGAGAGCACAGGGTCGTGAGAGAGAGCAGGGCAGTGAGAGAGAGAGAGAGTAGGGCAGCGAGACAGAGAGAGAGAGAGAGAAGGGCAGTGAGAAAGAGAGAGAGAGCACAGGGTAGTGAGAGAGAGCAGGGCAGTGAGAGAGAGAGAGAGCCGGGCAGTGATAGAGGGAGAGCAGGGTTGTGAGAGAGAGTGAGCAGGGCAGTGAGAGAGAGAGAGAGCGCAGGTCAGTGAGAGAGAGCAGGGCAGTGAGAGAGAGAGAGAGAGCAGGGCAGCGAGAGTGAAAGCACGGCAGTGAGAGAGAGAGAGTTAGAGCAGGGCAGTGAGAGAGTGAGAGCGAGCAGGGCAGTGAGAGAGAGCAGGACAGTAAGAGAGGGAGCAGGACAATGAGAGTGAGAGAGAACAGGGCAGCAAGAGAGAGAGAGAGAGAGAAAGAGAAGTGAGAGAAAGAGAGAGAAATAGCGCAGGGCAGTGAGAGAAAGCAGGGCAATGAGAGACATTAGGGCAGTAATAGAGAGACTGCGCAGGGCAGTGAAAGAGAGAGATCTGCGCAATGAGAGAAAGAGCAGGTCAGTGAGAAATAGAGAGCAGGGCAATGAGAGAGAGAGAGCAGGGCAGTGAGAGAGAGAGATCAGGGCAATGAGAGAGAGAGAGAGTAGGGCAGTGAGAGAGAGAGAGAGCAGCGCAGTGAGAGTGAGAGAGGGCAGGGCAGTGAGAGAGAGAGAGCAGGGCAATGAGAGAGAGAGAGCAGGGCAGTGAGAGAGAAAGAGAGCAGGTCAATGAGAGAGAGAGAGGGAAGTGAGAGAGAGAGAGAGACTGAAAGAGAGAGAGAGAGAGCAGGGCAGCATGAGAGAGAGAGAGCAGCGCAATGACAGAGGGAGAGAGAGAGCAGGGCAGCGAGAGAGAGAGAGAAGGGCAGTGAGAGAGAGAGAGCAGGGCAGTGAGAGAGAGAGAGCAGGTGAGTGAGAGAGAAAGAGAGCAGGGCAGTGAAAGAGAGAGCAGGGCAGTGAGATATAGAGCAGGGCAGTGAGAGAGAGGGCAGGGCAGTGAGAGAGAGAGAGAGATAGAGCAGGGCAGCGAGAGAGAGAGAGCAAGGCAGTGAGACAGAGAGAGCAGGGCAGTGAGAGAGAGATAGAGAGAGCAGGGCAGTGAGAGAGAAAGAGTGCAGGGCAGTGAGAGAGAGAGAGAGAGCGCAGGGCAATGAGCACGAGCATTGAAGCGAGTGAGGGAGAGCTGGGCAGCGAGAGAGAGAGAACAGGGCAGCGAGAGAAAGAGAGAGAGAGAGCAGGGGAGAGAGAGAGAGAGCAGAGCAGTGAGAGAGAGGGAGAGAGAGAGAGCGCAGCGCAGTGAGAGAGAGAACAGGGCAGTGAGAGAGAGCAGGACAGTAAGAGAGAGAGCAGGACAGTGAGAGAAAGAGAGAGAGCAGGGCAATGAGAGAGAGCAGGGCAGTGAGAGAGAGAGAGTAGGGCAGTGAGAGAGAGAGCAGGGCAGTGAGCGAGAGAGAGAGAGCAGGGCAGTGAGAGAGAGAGAGAGCAGGGCAGTGAGTGAGAGAGAGAGAGCAGGGCAGAGAGACAGAGAGAAAGAGAGCAAGGCAGTGAGTGAGAGAGAAAGCAGGGCAGTGTGTGAGAGAGAGAGAGAGAGAGAGAGCAGGGCAGTGAGAAAGAGCAGGGCAGTGAGAGAGAGAGAGAGAGAGAGCAGGGCAGTGAAAGGGGAGAGAGAGCAGGGCAGTGAGAGAAAGATTCAGAGAATAAAGCAAGGCAATGAGAGAGAGAGAAATCTGGGCAGCGAGAGAGAGAGGAAGCAGGGCAGTGAGAGAGAGAGAGAGAGAGAGAGAGAGTGAGAGATAGCAGGGAAGAGAGAGAGAGAGAGAGTGAGCGCAGGGCAGTGAAAGAGCGAGATCAGGGCAATGAGAGTGAGAGAGAGAGAGCAGGGCAGTGAGAGATAGAGAGCAGGGCAGTGAGAGAGAGAGAGCAGGGCAGTGAGAGAGAGGGCAGGGCAGTGAGAGAGAGAGAGAGATAGAGCAGGGCAGTGAGAGGGAGAGAGCAGGGCAGTGAGAGAGAAAGAGAGCAGGGCAGTGAGAGAGAGAGAGGGCAGTGAGAGAGAGAGAGAGAGAGAGAGAGAGCAGGGCAGCGAGAGAGAGAGAAGAGAAGTGAGAGAGAGAGAGATAGAGAGAGCAGGCTAGCGAGAGAGACAGAGCAGGGCAGTGAAAGAGCGAGATCAGGGCAATGAGAGAGAGAGAATGAGCAGGGCAGTGAGAGATAGAGAGCAGGGCAGTGAGAGATAGAGAGAGATCTGGGCAGTAAGAGAGAGAGTGAGCAGGGTAGTGAAAGAGAGAGCAGGGCAATGAGAGAGAGAGACAGCAGGGCAGTGAGAGAGAGAGAGAGAGAGAGCAGGGCAGCGAGAGGGGGAGAGAGAGCAGGGCAGTGAGAGAGAGAGAGAGCAGGGCAGTGAGAGAGAGAGAGAGAGAGCAGGGCAATGAGAGAGAGAGAGAGAGAGAGAGAGCAGGGCAGTGAGAGAGTGAGAGAGAGCAGCGCATTGAGAGAGAGAGAGAGTGCGCAGGGCAGTGAAAGAGTGAGATCAGGGCAATGAGAGAGAGAGAGAGCAGGGCAGTGAGAAATAGAGAGCAGGGCAGTGAGAGAGAGATAGAGAGCTGGGCAGTAAGAGAAGAGAGAGAGAGAGGGCAGTGAGAGAGAGAGAGAGAAAAGGGCAGTGAAAGAGAGAGCAGGGCAATGAGAGAGCGAGAGAGCAGGGCAGTGAGAGAGAGAGAGAGATCAGGGCAGTGAGAGAAAGCAGGGCAGTGAGAGAGAGAGAGCAGGGCAATGAGAGAGAGCAGGGCAGTGAGAGAGAAAGAGAGCAGGTCAATGAGAGAGAGAGAGGGCAGTGAGTGAGAGAGAGAGAGAGAGTGAAAGAGAGAGAAAGAGAGAGAGCAGGGCAGCAAGAGAGAGAGAGCAGGGCAATGACAGGGAGAGAGAGAGAGCAGGGCAGCGAGAGAGAGAGAGAAGGGCAGTGAGAGAGAGAGAGCAGGGCAGTGAGAGAGAGAGAGCAGGGCAGTGAGAGAGAGAGCAGGTGAGTGAGAGAGAAAGAGAGCAGGGCAGTGAAAGAGAGAGCAGGGCAGTGAGAGAGAGAGCAGGGCAGTGAAAGAGAGGGCAGGGCAGTGAGTGAGAGAGATAGAGCAGGGCAGCGAGAGAGAGAGAGAGAGCAGGGCAGTGAGAGAGAGAGAGAGCAGGGCAGTGAGAGAGAGATAGAGAGCGCAGGGCAGTGAGAGAGAAAGAGCTCAGGGCAGTGAGTGAGAGAGAGCGCAGGGCAATGAGCGAGAGCAGGGAAGTGAGAGAGGGAGAGCTGGGCAGCGAGAGAGAGAGAGCAGGGCAGTGAGAGAAAGAGAGAGAGAGCAGGGCAGAGAGAGAGAGAGAGAGCAGAGCACTGAGAGAGAGGGAGAGAGTGAGAGCGCAGCGCAGTGAGAGAGAGAACAGGGCCGTGAAACAGAACAGGATAGTAAGAGAGAGAGCAGGACAGTGAGAGAGAGAGAGAGCAGGGCAGCAAAAGGGAGAGAGAGAGAGCAGAGCAATGATAGAAAGAGAGAGAGAGGCGCAGGGCAGTGAGACAGAGCCGGGCAATGAGAGAGAGCAGGGCAGTAAGAGAAAGAGAACAGGGCAGTGAGAGAGAGAGAGGGAGAGAGTGCAGTGCAGTGAGAGAGAGAGAGCTAGTAGGGCAGTGAGAGAGAGAGAGAGCAGGGCAGTGAGAGAAGAGAGAGAGAGAGAGCAGGGCAGTGAGAGAGCAGGGCAGTAAGAGAGAGAGAGAGAGAGAGCAGGGCAGAGGGAGAGAGAGAGAGAGATCTGGGCAGTAAGAGAGAGAGAGAGCATGATAGTGAAAGAGAGAGCAGGGCAATGAGAGAGAGAGACAGCAGGGCAGTGAGAGAGTGAGAGAGAGCAGCGCAGTGAGAGAAAGAGAGAGAGAGAGCAGAGCAGTGAGAGAGAGGGAGAGAGAGAGAGAGAGCGCAGCCCAGTGAGAGAGAGAACAGGGCAGTGAGAGAGAGCAGGACAGTAAGAGAGAGAGCAGGACAGTGAGAGAAAGAGAGAGAGCAGGGTAGCAAAAGAGAGAGAGAGAGAGAGCAGAGCAGTGAGAGAAAGAGAGAGGCGCAGGGCAGTGAGAGAGAGCAGGGCAATGAGAGAGAGCGAGCAGGGCAGTGAGAGAGAGAGAGCGAGTAGGGCAGTGAGAGAGAGAGAGCAGGGCAGTGAGAGAAGAGAGAGAGAAATAGCAAGGCAGTGAGAGAGCTGGGCAGTGAGAGGGAGAGAATAGGGCAGTGAGAGAGAGAGCAGGGCAGTGAGCGAGAGAGAGAGAGCAGGGCAGTGAGAGAGAGAGAGAGCAGGGCAGTGAGTGAGAGAGAGAGAGCAGGGCAGAGAGACAGAGAGAAAGAGAGCAAGGCAGTGAGTGAGAGAGAAAGCAGGGCAGTGTGTGAGAGAGAGAGAGAGAGAGCAGGGCAGTGAGAGAGAGAGAGCAGGGCGGTGAGAGAGGGAGAGAGTGCAGGGCAGTGAGAGAGAGCAGGGCAGTGAGAGAGAGAGAGAGAGAGCAGGGCAGTGAAAGGGGAGAGAGAGCAGGGCAGTGAGAGAAAGATTCAGAGAATAAAGCAAGGCAATGAGAGAGAGAGAAATCTGGGCAGCGAGAGAGAGAGAAAGCAGGGCAGTGAGAGAGAGAGAGAGAGAGAGAGTGAGAGATAGCAGGGAAGAGAGAGAGAGAGGGAGAGTGAGCGCAGGGCAGTGAAAGAGCGAGATCAGGGCAATGAGAGTGAGAGAGAGAGAGCAGGGCAGTGAGAGATAGAGAGCAGGGCAGTGAGAGAGAGAGAGAGAGGGCAGTGAGAGAGAGAGAGAGAGCAGGGCACTGAAAGAGAGAGCAGGGCAATGAGAGAGAGAGAGAGAGAGCAGGGCAGTGAGATAGAGAGAGAGAGAGAGTGAGACCAGGGCAGCAAGAGACAGAGAGAGAGAGAGCAGGGCAGTGAGAGAGAGCAGTGCAGTGAGAGATAAAGAGAGAGAGAGAGAGCACAGGGCAGAGAAAGAGTGAGATCAGGGCAATGAGAGAGAGAGAGAGCAGGGCAGTGAGAGAGAGAGAGAGATCTGGGCAGTAAGAGAGAGAGAGAGGGCAGTGAGAGAGAGAGAGAGCAGGGCAGTGAGAGGGGGAGAGAGAGCAGGGCAGTGAAAGAGAGAGCAGGGCAGCGAGATATAGAGCAGGGCAGTGAGAGAGAGGGCAGGGCAGTGAGAGAGAGAGAGAGATAGCGCAGGGCAGCGAGAGAGAGAGAGCAAGGCAGTGAGACAGAGAGAGCAGGGCAGTGAGAGAGAGATAGACAGAGCAGGGCAGTGAGAGAGAAAGAGAGCAGGACAGTAAGAGAGAGAGCAGGACAGTGAGAGAAAGAGAGAGAGCAGGGCAGCAAAAGAGAGCGAGAGAGAGAGCAGAGCAGTGAGAGAGAGCAGGGCAATGAGAGAGAGCAGGGCATTGAGAGAAGAGAGAGAGAAATAGCAGGGCAGTGAGAGAGCAGGGCAGTGAGAGAGAGAGAGTAGGGCAGTGAGAGAGAGAGAGCAGGGCGGTGAGAGATGGAGAGAGTGCAGGGCAGTGAGAGAGTGCAGGGCAGTGAGAGAGAGAGAGAGAGCAGGGCAGTGAAAGGGGAGAAAGAGCAGGGCAGTGAGAGAAAGATTCAGAGAATAAAGCAAGGCAATGAGAGAGAGAGAAATCTGGGCAGTGAGAGAGAGAGAGCAGGGCAGTGAGCGAGAGAGAGAGAGCAGGGCAGAGAGACAGAGAGAAAGAGAGCAAGGCAGTGAGTGAGAGAGAAAGCAGGGCAGTGTGTGAGAGAGAGAGAGAGAGAGAGCAGGGCAGTGAGAGAGAGAGAGAGAGCGCAGCACAATGAAGGAGAGAGATCAGGGCAATGAGAGAGAGAGAGAGCAGGGCAGTGAGAGAGAGAGAGCAGGGCGGTGAGAGAGGGAGAGAGTGCAGGGCAGTGAGAGAGAGCAGGGCAGTGAGAGAGAGAGAGAGAGAGCAGGGCAGTGAAAGGGGAGAGAGAGCAGGGCAGTGAGAGAAAGATTCAGAGAATAAAGCAAGGCAATGAGAGAGAGAGAAATCTGGGCAGCGAGAGAGAGAGAAAGCAGGGCAGTGAGAGAGAGAGAGAGAGAGAGAGTGAGAGATAGCAGGGAAGAGAGAGAGAGAGGGAGAGTGAGCGCAGGGCAGTGAAAGAGCGAGATCAGGGCAATGAGAGTGAGAGAGAGAGAGCAGGGCAGTGAGAGATAGAGAGCAGGGCAGTGAGAGAGAGAGAGAGAGGGCAGTGAGAGAGAGAGAGAGAGCAGGGCACTGAAAGAGAGAGCAGGGCAATGAGAGAGAGAGAGAGAGAGCAGGGCAGTGAGATAGAGAGAGAGAGAGAGTGAGACCAGGGCAGCAAGAGACAGAGAGAGAGAGAGCAGGGCAGTGAGAGAGAGCAGTGCAGTGAGAGATAAAGAGAGAGAGAGAGAGCACAGGGCAGAGAAAGAGTGAGATCAGGGCAATGAGAGAGAGAGAGAGCAGGGCAGTGAGAGAGAGAGAGAGATCTGGGCAGTAAGAGAGAGAGAGAGGGCAGTGAGAGAGAGAGAGAGCAGGGCAGTGAGAGGGGGAGAGAGAGCAGGGCAGTGAAAGAGAGAGCAGGGCAGCGAGATATAGAGCAGGGCAGTGAGAGAGAGGGCAGGGCAGTGAGAGAGAGAGAGAGATAGCGCAGGGCAGCGAGAGAGAGAGAGCAAGGCAGTGAGACAGAGAGAGCAGGGCAGTGAGAGAGAGATAGACAGAGCAGGGCAGTGAGAGAGAAAGAGAGCAGGACAGTAAGAGAGAGAGCAGGACAGTGAGAGAAAGAGAGAGAGCAGGGCAGCAAAAGAGAGCGAGAGAGAGAGCAGAGCAGTGAGAGAGAGCAGGGCAATGAGAGAGAGCAGGGCATTGAGAGAAGAGAGAGAGAAATAGCAGGGCAGTGAGAGAGCAGGGCAGTGAGAGAGAGAGAGTAGGGCAGTGAGAGAGAGAGAGCAGGGCGGTGAGAGATGGAGAGAGTGCAGGGCAGTGAGAGAGTGCAGGGCAGTGAGAGAGAGAGAGAGAGCAGGGCAGTGAAAGGGGAGAAAGAGCAGGGCAGTGAGAGAAAGATTCAGAGAATAAAGCAAGGCAATGAGAGAGAGAGAAATCTGGGCAGTGAGAGAGAGAGAGCAGGGCAGTGAGCGAGAGAGAGAGAGCAGGGCAGAGAGACAGAGAGAAAGAGAGCAAGGCAGTGAGTGAGAGAGAAAGCAGGGCAGTGTGTGAGAGAGAGAGAGAGAGAGAGCAGGGCAGTGAGAGAGAGAGAGAGAGCGCAGCACAATGAAGGAGAGAGATCAGGGCAATGAGAGAGAGAGAGAGCAGGGCAGTGAGAGAGAGAGAGAGAGAGCAGCGCAGTGAGAGAGAGAGCAGGGAAATGAGAGAGAGAGAGCAGGGCAGTGAGAGAGAGAGAGCAGGTGAGTGAGAGAGAAAGAGAGCAGGGCAGTGAAAGAGAGAGCAGGGCATTGAGATATAGAGCAGGTCAGTGAGAGAGAGGGCAGGGCAGTGAGAGAGAGAGAGAGATAGAGCAGGGCAGTGAGAGAGAGAGAGCAAGGCAGTGAGACAGAGAGAGCAGGGCAGTGAGAGAGAGAGATAGAGAGAGCAGGGCAGTGAGAGAGAAAGAGTGCAGGGCAGTGAGAGAGAGAGAGAGAGCGCAGGGCAATGAGCGCGAGCATTGAAGCGAGAGAGTGAGAGCTGGGCAGCGAGAGAGAGAGAACAGGGCAGTGAGAGAAAGAGAGAGAGAGAGCAGGGGAGAGAGAGAGAGAGCAGAGCAGTGAGAGAGAGGGAGAGAGAGAGAGAGCGCAGCACAGTGAGAGGGAGAACAGGGCAGTGAGAGAGAGCAGGACAGTAAGAGAGAGAGCAGGACAGTGAGAGGAAGAGAGAAAGCAGGGCAGTAAAAGAGAGAGAGAGAGAGAGCAGAGCAGTGAGAGAAAGAGAGAGAGAGGCGCAGGGCAGTGAGAGAGAGCAGGGCAATGAGAGAGAGCAGGGCAGTGAGAGAGAGAGAGCGAGTAGGGCAGTGAGAGAGAGAGAGCAGGGCAGTGAGAGAAGAGAGAGAGAAATAGCAGGGCAGTGAGAGAGCTGGGCAGTGAGAGAGAGAGAGTAGGGCAGTGAGAGAGAGAGAGAGCAGGGCAGTGAGAGAGAGAGAGTAAGAGCAGGGCAGAGAGACAGAGAGAAAGAGAGCAAGACAGTGAGTGAGAGAGAAAGCAGGGCAGTGAAAGAGCCAGATCAGGGCAATGAGAGTGAGAGAGAGAGAGCAGGGCAGTGAGAGATAGAGAGCAGGGCAGTGAGAGAGAGAGAGAGATCTGGGCAGTAAGAGAGAGAGAGAGAGAGGGCAGTGAGAGAGAGAGAGAGAGCAGGGCACTGAAAGAGAGAGCAGGGCAATGAGAGAGAGAGAGAGAGAGGGCAGCGAGAGAGAGAGAGAGAGAGAGAGACCACGGCAGCAAGAGACAGAGAGAGAGAGAGCAGGGCAGTCAGAGAGAGCAGTGCAGTGAGAGATAAAGAGAGAGAGAGAGAGCACAGGGCAGAGAAAGAGTGAGATCAGGGCAATGAGAGAGAGAGAGAGCAGGGCAGTGAGAGAGAGAGAGAGTGCAAGGCAGTGAGAGAGAGAGAGCAGGGCAATGAGAGAGAGAGAGAGCAGGGCATTGAGAGATAGAGAGCAGGGCAGTGAGAGAGAGAGAGAGATCTGGGCAGTAACAGAGAGAGAGAGGGCAGTGAGAGAGAGAGAGCAGGGCAGTGAGAGGGGGAGAGAGAGCAGGGCAGTGAGAGAGAGAGAGAGAGCGCAGCACAATGAAAGAGAGAGATCAGGGCAATGAGAGAGAGAGAGATCAGGGCAGTGAGAGAGAGAGAGAGCAGCACAGTGAGAGAGAGAGCAGGGAAATGAGAGAGAGAGAGCAGGGCAGTGAGAGAGAGAGAGCAGGTGAGTGAGAGAGAAAGAGAGCAGGGCAGTGAAAGAGAGAGCAGGGCAGTGAGATATAGAGCAGGGCAGTGAGAGATAGAGAGCAGGGCAGTGAGAGAGAGAGAGAGATCTGGGCAGTAAGAGAGAGAGAGAGAGAGGGCAGTGAGAGAGAGAGAGAGAGCAGGGCACTGAAAGAGAGAGCAGGGCAATGAGAGAGAGAGAGAGAGAGGGCAGCGAGAGAGAGAGAGAGAGAGAGAGACCACGGCAGCAAGAGACAGAGAGAGAGAGAGCAGGGCAGTCAGAGAGAGCAGTGCAGTGAGAGATAAAGAGAGAGAGAGAGAGCACAGGGCAGAGAAAGAGTGAGATCAGGGCAATGAGAGAGAGAGAGAGCAGGGCAGTGAGAGAGAGAGAGAGTGCAAGGCAGTGAGAGAGAGAGAGCAGGGCAATGAGAGAGAGAGAGAGCAGGGCATTGAGAGATAGAGAGCAGGGCAGTGAGAGAGAGAGAGAGATCTGGGCAGTAACAGAGAGAGAGAGGGCAGTGAGAGAGAGAGAGCAGGGCAGTGAGAGGGGGAGAGAGAGCAGGGCAGTGAGAGAGAGAGAGAGAGCGCAGCACAATGAAAGAGAGAGATCAGGGCAATGAGAGAGAGAGAGATCAGGGCAGTGAGAGAGAGAGAGAGCAGCACAGTGAGAGAGAGAGCAGGGAAATGAGAGAGAGAGAGCAGGGCAGTGAGAGAGAGAGAGCAGGTGAGTGAGAGAGAAAGAGAGCAGGGCAGTGAAAGAGAGAGCAGGGCAGTGAGATATAGAGCAGGGCAGTGAGAGAGAGGGCAGGGCAGTGAGAGAGAGAGAGAGCAGGGCAGTGAGAGAGAGAGAGGGCAAGGCAGTGAGAGAGAGAGAGCAGGGCAATGAGAGAGAGAGAGAGCAGGGCATTGAGAGATAGAGTGCAGGGCAGTGAGTGAGAGAGAGAGATCTGGGCAGTAACAGAGAGAGAGAGGGCAGTGAGAGAGAGAGAGCAGGGCAGTGAGAGGGGGAGAGAGAGCAGGGCAGTGAGAGAGAGAGAGAGAGCGCAGCACAATGAAAGAGAGAGATCAGGGCAATGAGAGAGAGAGAGATCAGGGCAGTGAGAGAGAGAGAGAGCAGCACAGTGAGAGAGAGAGCAGGGAAATGAGAGAGAGAGAGCAGGGCAGTGAGAGAGAGAGAGCAGGTGAGTGAGAGAGAAAGAGAGCAGGGCAGTGAAAGAGAGAGCAGGACAGTGAGATATAGAGCAGGGCAGTGAGAGAGAGGGCAGGGCAGTGAGAGAGAGATAGAGATAGAGCAGGGCAGCAAGAGAGAGAGAGAAAGGCAGTGAGACAGAGAGAGCAGGGCAGTGAATGAGAGAGAGAGAGCAGGGCAGTGAGAGAGAGAGAGAGCAGGGCAGTGAGCGAGAGAGAGAGAGCAGGGCAGAGAGACAGAGAGAAAGAGAGCAAGGCAGTGAGTGAGAGAGAAAGCAGGGCAGTGTGTGAGAGAGAGAGAGAGAGAGAGCAGGGCAGTGAGAGAGAGAGAGCAGGGCAGTGAGAGAGAGAGAGAGAGAGCAGGGCAGTGAAAGGGGAGAGAGAGCAGGGCAGTGAGAGAAAGATTCAGAGAATAAAGCAAGGCAATGAGAGAGAGAGAAATCTGGGCAGCGAGAGAGAGAGAAAGCAGGGCAGTGAGAGAGAGAGAGAGAGAGAGAGAGATAGCAGGGAAGAGAGAGAGAGAGAGAGTGAGCGCAGGGCAGTGAAAGAGCGAGATCAGGGCAATGAGAGTGAGAGAGAGAGAGCAGGGCAGTGAGAGATAGAGAGCAGGGCAGTGAGAGAGAGAGAGCAGGGCAGTGAGAGAGAGGGCAGGGCAGTGAGAGAGAGAGAGAGATAGAGCAGGGCAGTGAGAGGGAGAGAGCAGGGCAGTGAGAGAGAAAGAGTGCAGGGCAGTGAGAGAGAGAGAGAGAGCCAAGGGCAATGAGCGAGAGCATTGAAGCGAGAGAGGGAGAGCTGGTCAGCGAGAGAGAGAGAGCAGGGCAGTGAGAGAAAGAGAGAGAGAGAGCAGGGGAGAGAGAGAGAGAGCAGAGCAGTGAGAGAGAGGGAGAGAGAGAGAGAGCGCAGCGCAGTGAGAGAGAGAACAGGGCAGTGAGAGAGAGCAGGACAGTAAGAAAGAGTGCAGGACAGTGAGAGAAAGAGAGAGAGCAGGGCAGCAAAAGAGAGAGAGAGAGAGAGAGAGCAGAGCAGTGAGAGAAAGAGAGAGAGAGGCGCAGGGCAGTGAGAGAGAGCAGGGCAATGAGAGACAGCAGGGCAGTGAGAGAGAGAGAGCGAGTAGGGCAGTGAGAGAGAGAGAGCAGGGCAGTGAGAGAAGAGAGAGAGAAATAGCAGGGCAGTGAGAGAGCAGATCAGTGAGAGAGAGAGAGTAGGGCAGTGAGAGAGAGAGCAGGGCAGTGAGCGAGAGAGAGAGAGCAGGGCAGTGAGAGAGAGAGAGCAGGGCAGTGAGCGAGAGAGAGAGAGCAGGGCAGAGAGACAGAGAGAAAGAGAGCAGGGCAGTGAGAGAGAGAGAGGGCAGTGAGAGAGAGAGAGAGAGAGAGAGAGAGAGCAGGGCAGCGAGAGAGAGAGAAGAGAAGTGAGAGAGAGAGAGATAGAGAGAGCAGGCTAGCGAGAGAGACAGAGCAGGGCAGTGAAAGAGCGAGATCAGGGCAATGAGAGAGAGAGAATGAGCAGGGCAGTGAGAGATAGAGAGCAGGGCAGTGAGAGATAGAGAGAGATCTGGGCAGTAAGAGAGAGAGTGAGCAGGGTAGTGAAAGAGAGAGCAGGGCAATGAGAGAGAGAGACAGCAGGGCAGTGAGAGAGAGAGAGAGAGAGAGCAGGGCAGCGAGAGGGGGAGAGAGAGCAGGGCAGTGAGAGAGAGAGAGAGCAGGGCAGTGAGAGAGAGAGAGAGCAGGGCAATGAGAGAGAGAGAGAGAGAGAGAGCAGGGCAGTGAGAGAGTGAGAGAGAGCAGCGCATTGAGAGAGAGAGAGAGTGCGCAGGGCAGTGAAAGAGTGAGATCAGGGCAATGAGAGAGAGAGAGAGCAGGGCAGTGAGAAATAGAGAGCAGGGCAGTGAGAGAGAGATAGAGAGCTGGGCAGTAAGAGAAGAGAGAGAGAGAGGGCAGTGAGAGAGAGAGAGAGAAAAAGGCAGTGAAAGAGAGAGCAGGGCAATGAGAGAGCGAGAGAGCAGGGCAGTGAGAGAGAGAGAGAGATCAGGGCAGTGAGAGAAAGCAGGGCAGTGAGAGAGAGAGAGCAGGGCAATGAGAGAGAGCAGGGCAGTGAGAGAGAAAGAGAGCAGGTCAATGAGAGAGAGAGAGGGCAGCGAGAGAGAGAGAGAGAGAGAGAGAGACCACGGCAGCAAGAGACAGAGAGAGAGAGAGCAGGGCAGTCAGAGAGAGCAGTGCAGTGAGAGATAAAGAGAGAGAGAGAGCACAGGGCAGAGAAAGAGTGAGATCAGGGCAATGAGAGAGAGAGAGAGCAGGGCAGTGAGAGAGAGAGAGAGTGCAAGGCAGTGAGAGAGAGAGAGCAGGGCAATGAGAGAGAGAGAGAGCAGGGCATTGAGAGATAGAGAGCAGGGCAGTGAGAGAGAGAGAGAGATCTGGGCAGTAACAGAGAGAGAGAGGGCAGTGAGAGAGAGAGAGCAGGGCAGTGAGAGGGGGAGAGAGAGCAGGGCAGTGAGAGAGAGAGAGAGAGCGCAGCACAATGAAAGAGAGAGATCAGGGCAATGAGAGAGAGAGAGATCAGGGCAGTGAGAGAGAGAGAGAGCAGCACAGTGAGAGAGAGAGCAGGGAAATGAGAGAGAGAGAGCAGGGCAGTGAGAGAGAGAGAGCAGGTGAGTGAGAGAGAAAGAGAGCAGGGCAGTGAAAGAGAGAGCAGGGCAGTGAGATATAGAGCAGGGCAGTGAGAGAGAGGGCAGGGCAGTGAGAGAGAGAGAGAGCAGGGCAGTGAGAGAGAGAGAGAGGGCAAGGCAGTGAGAGAGAGAGAGCAGGGCAATGAGAGAGAGAGAGAGCAGGGCATTGAGAGATAGAGAGCAGGGCAGTGAGTGAGAGAGAGAGATCTGGGCAGTAACAGAGAGAGAGAGGGCAGTGAGAGAGAGAGAGCAGGGCAGTGAGAGGGGGAGAGAGAGCAGGGCAGTGAGAGAGAGAGAGAGAGAGCGCAGCACAATGAAAGAGAGAGATCAGGGCAATGAGAGAGAGAGAGATCAGGGCAGTGAGAGAGAGAGAGAGCAGCACAGTGAGAGAGAGAGCAGGGAAATGAGAGAGAGAGAGCAGGGCAGTGAGAGAGAGAGAGCAGCTGAGTGAGAGAGAAAGAGAGCAGGGCAGTGAAAGAGAGAGCAGGGCAGTGAGATATAGAGCAGGGCAGTGAGAGAGAGGGCAGGGCAGTGAGAGAGAGATAGAGATAGAGCAGGGCAGCAAGAGAGAGAGAGAAAGGCAGTGAGACAGAGAGAGCAGGGCAGTGAATGAGAGAGAGAGAGCAGGTCAGTGAGAGAGAGAGAGAGCAGGGCAGTGAGCGAGAGAGAGAGAGCAGGGCAGAGAGACAGAGAGAAAGAGAGCAAGGCAGTGAGTGAGAGAGAAAGCAGGGCAGTGTGTGAGAGAGAGAGAGAGAGAGAGCAGGGCAGTGAGAGAGAGAGAGCAGGGCAGTGAGAGAGAGAGAGAGAGAGCAGGGCAGTGAAAGGGGAGAGAGAGCAGGGCAGTGAGAGAAAGATTCAGAGAATAAAGCAAGGCAATGAGAGAGAGAGAAATCTGGGCAGCGAGAGAGAGAGAAAGCAGGGCAGTGAGAGAGAGAGAGAGAGAGAGAGATAGCAGGGAAGAGAGAGAGAGAGAGAGTGAGCGCAGGGCAGTGAAAGAGCGAGATCAGGCCAATGAGAGTGAGAGAGAGAGAGCAGGGCAGTGAGAGATAGAGAGCAGGGCAGTGAGAGAGAGAGAGCAGGGCAGTGAGAGAGAGGGCAGGGCAGTGAGAGAGAGAGAGAGATAGAGCAGGGCAGTGAGAGGGAGAGAGCAGGGCAGTGAGAGAGAAAGAGTGCAGGGCAGTGAGAGAGAGAGAGAGAGCAAAGGGCAATGAGCGAGAGCATTGAAGCGAGAGAGGGAGAGCTGGGCAGCGAGAGAGAGAGAGCAGGGCAGTGAGAGAAAGAGAGAGAGAGAGCAGGGGAGAGAGAGAGAGAGCAGAGCAGTGAGAGAGAGGGAGAGAGAGAGAGAGCGCAGCGCAGTGAGAGAGAGAACAGGGCAGTGAGAGAGAGCAGGACAGTAAGAAAGAGTGCAGGACAGTGAGAGAAAGAGAGAGAGCAGGGCAGCAAAAGAGAGAGAGAGAGAGAGAGCAGAGCAGTGAGAGAAAGAGAGAGAGAGGCGCAGGGCAGTGAGAGAGAGCAGGGCAATGAGAGACAGCAGGGCAGTGAGAGAGAGAGAGCGAGTAGGGCAGTGAGAGAGAGAGAGCAGGGCAGTGAGAGAAGAGAGAGAGAAATAGCAGGGCAGTGAGAGAGCAGATCAGTGAGAGAGAGAGAGTAGGGCAGTGAGAGAGAGAGCAGGGCAGTGAGCGAGAGAGAGAGAGCAGGGCAGTGAGAGAGAGAGAGCAGGGCAGTGAGCGAGAGAGAGAGAGCAGGGCAGAGAGACAGAGAGAAAGAGAGCAGGGCAGTGAGAGAGAGAGAGGGCAGTGAGAGAGAGAGAGAGAGAGAGAGAGAGCAGGGCAGCGAGAGAGAGAGAAGAGAAGTGAGAGAGAGAGAGATAGAGAGAGCAGGCTAGCGAGAGAGACAGAGCAGGGCAGTGAAAGAGCGAGATCAGGGCAATGAGAGAGAGAGAATGAGCAGGGCAGTGAGAGATAGTGAGCAGGGCAGTGAGAGATAGAGAGAGATCTGGGCAGTAAGAGAGAGAGTGAGCAGGGTAGTGAAAGAGAGAGCAGGGCAATGAGAGAGAGAGACAGCAGGGCAGTGAGAGAGAGAGAGAGAGAGAGAGCAGGGCAGCGAGAGGGGGAGAGAGAGCAGGGCAGTGAGAGAGAGAGAGAGCAGGGCAGTGAGAGAGAGAGAGAGAGCAGGGCAATGAGAGAGAGAGAGAGAGAGAGAGCAGGGCAGTGAGAGAGTGAGAGAGAGCAGCGCATTGAGAGAGAGAGAGAGTGCGCAGGGCAGTGAAAGAGTGAGATCAGGGCAATGAGAGAGAGAGAGAGCAGGGCAGTGAGAAATAGAGAGCAGGGCAGTGAGAGAGAGATAGAGAGCTGGGCAGTAAGAGAAGAGAGAGAGAGAGGGCAGTGAGAGAGAGAGAGAGAAAAAGGCAGTGAAAGAGAGAGCAGGGCAATGAGAGAGCGAGAGAGCAGGGCAGTGAGAGAGAGAGAGATCAGGGCAGTGAGAGAAAGCAGGGCAGTGAGAGAGAGAGAGCAGGGCAATGAGAGAGAGCAGGGCAGTGAGAGAGAAAGAGAGCAGGTCAATGAGAGAGAGAGAGGGCAGTGAGTGAGAGTGAGAGAGAGTGAAAGAGAGAGAAAGAGAGAGAGCAGGGCAGCAAGAGAGAGAGAGCAGGGCAATGACAGGGAGAGAGAGAGAGCAGGGCAGCGAGAGAGAGAGAGAAGGGCAGTGAGAGAGAGAGAGCAGGGCAGTGAGAGAGAGAGAGCAGGGCAGTGAGAGAGAGAGCAGGTGAGTGAGAGAGAAAGAGAGCAGGGCAGTGAAAGAGAGAGCAGGGCAGTGAGAGAGAGAGCAGGGCAGTGAAAGAGAGGGCAGGGCAGTGAGTGAGAGAGATAGAGCAGGGCAGCGAGAGAGAGAGAGAGAGCAGGGCAGTGAGAGAGAGAGAGAGCAGGGCAGTGAGAGAGAGATAGAGAGCGCAGGGCAGTGAGAGAGAAAGAGCTCAGGGCAGTGAGTGAGAGAGAGCGCAGGGCAATGAGCGAGAGCAGGGAAGTGAGAGAGGGAGAGCTGGGCAGCGAGAGAGAGAGAGCAGGGCAGTGAGAGAAAGAGAGAGAGAGCAGGGCAGAGAGAGAGAGAGAGAGCAGAGCACTGAGAGAGAGGGAGAGAGTGAGAGCGCAGCGCAGTGAGAGAGAGAACAGGGCAGTGAAACAGAACAGGATAGTAAGAGAGAGAGCAGGACAGTGAGAGAGAGAGAGAGCAGGGCAGCAAAAGGGAGAGAGAGAGAGCAGAGCAATGATAGAAAGAGAGAGAGAGGCGCAGGGCAGTGAGACAGAGCCGGGCAATGAGAGAGAGCAGGGCAGTAAGAGAAAGAGAACAGGGCAGTGAGAGAGAGAGAGGGAGAGAGTGCAGTGCAGTGAGAGAGAGAGAGCTAGTAGGGCAGTGAGAGAGAGAGAGAGCAGGGCAGTGAGAGAAGAGAGAGAGAGAGAGCAGGGCAGTGAGAGAGCAGGGCAGTAAGAGAGAGAGAGAGAGAGAGCAGGGCAGAGGGAGAGAGAGAGAGAGATCTGGGCAGTAAGAGAGAGAGAGAGCATGATAGTGAAAGAGAGAGCAGGGCAATGAGAGAGAGAGACAGCAGGGCAGTGAGAGAGTGAGAGAGAGCAGCGCAGTGAGAGAAAGAGAGAGAGAGAGCAGAGCAGTGAGAGAGAGGGAGAGAGAGAGAGAGAGCGCAGCCCAGTGAGAGAGAGAACAGGGCAGTGAGAGAGAGCAGGACAGTAAGAGAGAGAGCAGGACAGTGAGAGAAAGAGAGAGAGCAGGGTAGCAAAAGAGAGAGAGAGAGAGAGCAGAGCAGTGAGAGAAAGAGAGAGGCGCAGGGCAGTGAGAGAGAGCAGGGCAATGAGAGAGAGCGAGCAGGGCAGTGAGAGAGAGAGAGCGAGTAGGGCAGTGAGAGAGAGAGAGCAGGGCAGTGAGAGAAGAGAGAGAGAAATAGCAAGGCAGTGAGAGAGCTGGGCAGTGAGAGGGAGAGAATAGGGCAGTGAGAGAGAGAGCAGGGCAGTGAGCGAGAGAGAGAGAGCAGGGCAGTGAGAGAGAGAGAGAGCAGGGCAGTGAGTGAGAGAGAGAGAGCAGGGCAGAGAGACAGAGAGAAAGAGAGCAAGGCAGTGAGTGAGAGAGAAAGCAGGGCAGTGTGTGAGAGAGAGAGAGAGAGAGCAGGGCAGTGAGAGAGAGAGAGCAGGGCGGTGAGAGAGGGAGAGAGTGCAGGGCAGTGAGAGAGAGCAGGGCAGTGAGAGAGAGAGAGAGAGAGCAGGGCAGTGAAAGGGGAGAGAGAGCAGGGCAGTGAGAGAAAGATTCAGAGAATAAAGCAAGGCAATGAGAGAGAGAGAAATCTGGGCAGCGAGAGAGAGAGAAAGCAGGGCAGTGAGAGAGAGAGAGAGAGAGAGAGTGAGAGATAGCAGGGAAGAGAGAGAGAGAGGGAGAGTGAGCGCAGGGCAGTGAAAGAGCGAGATCAGGGCAATGAGAGTGAGAGAGAGAGAGCAGGGCAGTGAGAGATAGAGAGCAGGGCAGTGAGAGAGAGAGAGAGAGGGCAGTGAGAGAGAGAGAGAGCAGGGCACTGAAAGAGAGAGCAGGGCAATGAGAGAGAGAGAGAGAGAGAGCAGGGCAGTGAGATAGAGAGAGAGAGAGAGTGAGACCAGGGCAGCAAGAGACAGAGAGAGAGAGAGCAGGGCAGTGAGAGAGAGCAGTGCAGTGAGAGATTAAGAGAGAGAGAGAGAGCACAGGGCAGAGAAAGAGTGAGATCAGGGCAATGAGAGAGAGAGAGAGCAGGGCAGTGAGAGAGAGAGAGAGATCTGGGCAGTAAGAGAGAGAGAGAGGGCAGTGAGAGAGAGAGAGAGCAGGGCAGTGAGAGGGGGAGAGAGAGCAGGGCAGTGAAAGAGAGAGCAGGGCAGCGAGATATAGAGCAGGGCAGTGAGAGAGAGGGCAGGGCAGTGAGAGAGAGAGAGAGATAGAGCAGGGCAGCGAGAGAGAGAGAGCAAGGCAGTGAGACAGAGAGAGCAGGGCAGTGAGAGAGAGATAGACAGAGCAGGGCAGTGAGAGAGAAAGAGAGCAGGACAGTAAGAGAGAGAGCAGGACAGTGAGAGAAAGAGAGAGAGCAGGGCAGCAAAAGAGAGAGAGAGAGAGAGCAGAGCAGTGAGAGAGAGCAGGGCAATGAGAGAGAGCAGGGCAGTGAGAGAAGAGAGAGAGAAATAGCAGGGCAGTGAGAGAGCAGGGCAGTGAGAGAGAGAGAGTAGGGCAGTGAGAGAGAGAGAGCAGGGCGGTGAGAGATGGAGAGAGTGCAGGGCAGTGAGAGAGTGCAGGGCAGTGAGAGAGAGAGAGAGAGCAGGGCAGTGAAAGGGGAGAAAGAGCAGGGCAGTGAGAGAAAGATTCAGAGAATAAAGCAAGGCAATGAGAGAGAGAGAAATCTGGGCAGTGAGAGAGAGAGAGCAGGGCAGTGAGCGAGAGAGAGAGAGCAGGGCAGAGAGAAAGAGAGAAAGAGAGCAAGGCAGTGAGTGAGAGAGAAAGCAGGGCAGTGTGTGAGAGAGAGAGAGAGAGCAGGGCAGTGAGAGAGAGAGAGAGAGCGCAGCACAATGAAGGAGAGAGATCAGGGCAATGAGAGAGAGAGAGAGCAGGGCAGTGAGAGAGAGAGAGAGAGAGCAGCGCAGTGAGAGAGAGAGCAGGGAAATGAGAGAGAGAGAGCAGGGCAGTGAGAGAGAGAGAGCAGGTGAGTGGGAGAGAAAGAGAGCAGGGCAGTGAATGAGAGAGCAGGGCATTGAGATATAGAGCAGGTCAGTGAGAGAGAGGGCAGGGCAGTGAGAGAGAGAGAGAGATAGAGCAGGGCAGTGAGAGAGAGAGAGCAAGGCAGTGAGACAGAGAGAGCAGGGCAGTGAGAGAGAGATAGAGAGAGCAGGGCAGTGAGAGAGAAAGAGTGCAGGGCAGTGAGAGAGAGAGAGAGAGCGCAGGGCAATGAGCGCGAGCATTGAAGCGAGAGAGTTAGAGCTGGGCAGCGAGAGAGAGAGAACAGGGCAGTGAGAGAAAGAGAGAGAGAGAGCAGGGGAGAGAGAGAGAGAGCAGAGCAGTGAGAGAGAGGGAGAGAGAGAGAGAGCGCAGCGCAGTGAGAGAGAGAACAGGGCAGTGAGAGAGAGCAGGACAGTAAGAGAGAGAGCAGGACAGTGAGAGAAAGAGAGAAAGCAGGGCAGTAAAAGAGAGAGAGAGAGAGAGCAGAGCAGTGAGAGAAAGAGAGAGAGAGGCGCAGGGCAGTGAGAGAGAGCAGGGCAATGAGAGAGAGCAGGGCAGTGAGAGAGAGAGAGCGAGTAGGGCAGTGAGAGAGAGAGAGCAGGGCAGTGAGAGAAGAGAGAGAGAAATAGCAGGGCAGTGAGAGAGCTGGGCAGTGAGAGAGAGAGAGTAGGGCAGTGAGAGAGAGAGAGAGCAGGGCAGTGAGAGAGAGAGAGAGAGAGAGCAGGGCAGAGAGACAGAGAGAAAGAGAGCAAGACAGTGAGTGAGAGAGAAAGCAGGGCAGTGAAAGAGCGAGATCAGGGCAATGAGAGTGAGAGAGAGAGAGCAGGGCAGTGAGAGATAGAGAGCAGGGCAGTGAGAGAGAGAGAGAGATCTGGGCAGTAAGAGAGAGAGAGAGAGAGGGCAGTGAGAGAGAGAGAGAGAGCAGGGCACTGAAAGAGAGAGCAGGGCAATGAGAGAGAGAGAGAGAGAGGGCAGCGAGAGAGAGAGAGAGAGAGAGAGACCACGGCAGCAAGAGACAGAGAGAGAGAGAGCAGGGCAGTCAGAGAGAGCAGTGCAGTGAGAGATAAAGAGAGAGAGAGAGAGCACAGGGCAGAGAAAGAGTGAGATCAGGGCAATGAGAGAGAGAGAGAGCAGGGCAGTGAGAGAGAGAGAGAGTGCAAGGCAGTGAGAGAGAGAGAGCAGGGCAATGAGAGAGAGAGAGAGCAGGGCATTGAGAGATAGAGAGCAGGGCAGTGAGAGAGAGAGAGAGATCTGGGCAGTAACAGAGAGAGAGAGGGCAGTGAGAGAGAGAGAGCAGGGCAGTGAGAGGGGGAGAGAGAGCAGGGCAGTGAGAGAGAGAGAGAGAGCGCAGCACAATGAAAGAGAGAGATCAGGGCAATGAGAGAGAGAGAGATCAGGGCAGTGAGAGAGAGAGAGCAGCACAGTGAGAGAGAGAGCAGGGAAATGAGAGAGAGAGAGCAGGGCAGTGAGAGAGAGAGAGCAGCTGAGTGAGAGAGAAAGAGAGCAGGGCAGTGAAAGAGAGAGCAGGGCAGTGAGATATAGAGCAGGGCAGTGAGAGAGAGGGCAGGGCAGTGAGAGAGAGATAGAGATAGAGCAGGGCAGCAAGAGAGAGAGAGAAAGGCAGTGAGACAGAGAGAGCAGGGCAGTGAATGAGAGAGAGAGAGCAGGGCAGTGAGAGAGAGAGAGAGCAGGGCAGTGAGCGAGAGAGAGAGAGCAGGGCAGAGAGACAGAGAGAAAAAGAGCAAGGCAGTGAGTGAGAGAGAAAGCAGGGCAGTGTGTGAGAGAGAGAGAGAGAGAGAGCAGGGCAGTGAGAGAGAGAGAGCAGGGCAGTGAGAGAGAGAGAGAGAGAGCAGGGCAGTGAAAGGGGAGAGAGAGCAGGGCAGTGAGAGAAAGATTCAGAGAATAAAGCAAGGCAATGAGAGAGAGAGAAATCTGGGCAGCGAGAGAGAGAGAAAGCAGGGCAGTGAGAGAGAGAGAGAGAGAGAGAGAGAGTGAGAGACAGCAGGGAAGAGAGAGAGAGAGAGAGTGAGCGCAGGGCAGTGAAAGAGCGAGATCAGGGCAATGAGAGTGAGAGAGAGAGAGCAGGGCAGAGAGAGATAGAGAGCAGGGCAGTGAGGGAGAGAGAGAGATCTGGGCAGTAAGAGAGAGAGAGAGAGAGGGCAGTGAGAGAGAGAGAGAGAGCAGGGCACTGAAAGAGAGAGCAGGGCAATGAGAGAGAGAGAGAGAGCAGGGCAGTGAGAGAGAGAGAGAGAGAGAGAGAGAGACCAGGGCAGCAAGAGACAGAGAGTGAGAGAGCAGGGCAGTGAGAGAGAGCAGTGCAGTGAGAGATAAAGAGAGAGAGAGAGAGCACAGGGCAGAGAAGGAGTGAGATCAGGGCAATGAGAGAGAGAGAGAACAGGGCAGTGAGAGAGAGAGAGAGGGCAAGGCAGTGAGAGAGAGAGAGCAGGGCAATGAGAGAGAGAGAGAGCAGGGCATTGAGAGATAGAGAGCAGGGCAGTGAGAGAGAGAGAGAGATCTGGGCAGTGAGAGAGAGAGAGAGGGCAGTGAGAGAGAGAGAGAGCAGGGCAGTGAGAGGGGGAGAGAGAGCAGGGCAGTGAGAGAGAGAGAGAGAGCGCGCAGCACAATGAAAGAGAGAGATCAGGGCAATGAAAGAGAGAGAGAGCAGGGCAGTGAGAGAGAGAGAGAGAGAGCAGCGCAGTGAGAGAGAGAGCAGGGAAATGAGAGAGAGAGAGCAGGGCAGTGAGAGAGAGAGAGCAGGTGAGTGGGAGAGAAAGAGAGCAGGGCAGTGAAAGAGAGAGCAGGGCAGTGAGATATAGAGCAGGGCAGTGAGAGAGAGGGCATGGCAGTGAGAGAGAGAGAGATAGAGCAGGGCAGTGAGAGAGAGAGAGCAAGGCAGTGAGACAGAGAGAGCAGGGCAGTGAGAGAGAGATAGAGAGAGCAGGGCAGTGAGAGAGAAAGAGTGCAGGGCAGTGAGAGAGAGAGAGAGAGCGCAGGGCAATGAGCGCGAGCATTGAAGCGAGAGAGGGAGAGCTGGGGAACGAGAGAGAGAGAAAAGGGCAGTGAGAGAAAGAGAGAGAGAGAGCAGGGGAGAGAGAGAGAGCAGAGCAGTGAGAGAGAGGGAGAGAGAGAGAGAGCGCAGCGCAGTGAGAGAGAGAACAGGGCAAAGAGAGAGAGCAGGACATTAAGAGAGAGAGCAGGACAGTGAGAGAAAGAGAGAGAGCAGGGCAGCAAAAGAGAGAGAGAGAGAGAGCAGAGCAGTGAGAGAAAGAGAGAGAGAGGCGCAGGGCAGTGAGAGAGAGCAGGGCAATGAGAGAGAGCAGGGCAGTGAGAGAGAGAGAGCGAGTAGGGCAGTGAGAGAGAGAGAGCAGGGCAGTGAGAGGAGAGAGAGAGAAATAGCAGGGCAGTGAGAGAGCTGGGCAGTGAGAGAGAGAGAGTAGGGCAGTGAGAGAGAGAGCAGGGCAGTGAGCGAGATAGAGAGAGCAGGGCAGTGAGAGAGAGAGAGAGCAGGGCAGTGAGAGAGAGAGAGCAGGGCAGAGAGACAGAGAGAAAGAGAGCAAGGCAGTGAGTGAGAGAGAAAGCAGGGCAGTGTGTGAGAGAGAGAGAGAGAGAGCAGGGCAGTGAAAGAGCGAGATCAGGGCAATGAGAGTGAGAGAGAGTGAGCAGGGCAGTGAGAGATAGAGAGCAGGGCAGTGAGAGAGAGAGAGATCTGGGCAGTAAGAGAGAGAGAGAGAGAGGGCAGTGAGAGAGAGAGTGCAGGGCACTGAAAGAGAGAGCAGGGCAATGAGAGAGAGAGAGAGAGCAGGGCAGTGAGAGAGGGAGAGAGAGAGAGAGAGAGAGAGACCAGGGCAGCAAGAGACAGAGAGAGAGAGAGCAGGGCAGTGAGAGAGAGCAGTGCAGTGAGAGATAAAGAGAGAGAGAGAGAGCACAGGGCAGAGAAAGAGTGAGATCAGGGCAATGAGAGAGAGAGAGAGCAGGGCAGTGAGAGAGAGAGAGAGGGCAAGGCAGTGAGAGAGAGAGAGCAGGGCAATAAGAGAGAGAGAGAGCAGGGCATTGAGAGATAGAGAGAAGGGCAGTGAGAGAGAGAGAGATCTGGGCAGTAAGAGAGAGAGAGAGGGCAGTGAGAGAGAGAGAGAGAGCAGGGCAGTGAGAGAAAGATTCAGAGAATAAAGCAAGGCAATGAGAGAGAGAGAAATCTGGGCAGCGAGAGAGAGAGAAAGCAGGACAGTGAGAGAGAGAGAGAGAGTGAGAGAGAGTGAGAGACAGCAGGGAAGAGAGAGAGAGAGAGAGTGAGCGCAGGGCAGTGAAAGAGCAAGATCAGGGCAATGAGAGTGAGAGAGAGAGAGCAGGGCAGTGAGAGATAGAGAGCAGGGCAGTGAGAGAGAGAGAGAGATCTGGGCAGTAAGAGAGAGAGAGAGAGAGAGGGCAGTGAGAGAGAGAGAGAGAGCAGGGCACTGAAAGAGAGAGCAGGGCAATGAGAGATAGAGAGAGAGCAGGGCAGTGAGAAAGAGATAGAGAGAGAGAGAGAGAGAGACCAGGGCAGCAAGAGACAGAGAGAGAGAGAGCAGGGCAGTGAGAGAGAGCAGTGCAGTGAGAGATAAAGAGAGAGAGAGAGAGCACAGGGCACAGAAAGTGAGATCAGGGCAATGAGAGAGAGAGCAGGGCATTAAGAGATAGAGAGCAGGGCAGTGAGAGAGAGAGAGAGACCTGGGCAGTAAGAGAGAGAGAGAGGGCAATGAGAGAGAGAGAGAGCAGGGCAGTGAGAGGGGGAGAGAGAGCAGGGCAGTGAGAGAGAGAGAGAGACCTGGGCAGTAAGAGAGAGAGAGAGGGCAGTGAGAGAGAGAGAGAGCAGGGCAGTGAGAGAGAGAGAGAGAGCAGCGCAGTGAGAGAGAGAGCAGGGAAATGAGAGAGAGAGAGCAGGGCAGTGAGTGATAGAGAGCAAGGCAGTGAGAGAGAGAGAGATCTGGGCAGTAAGAGAGAGAGAGAGGGCAGTGAGAGAGAGAGAGAGCAGGGCAGTGAGAGGGGGAGAGAGAGCAGGGCAGTGAGAGAGAGTGAGAGTGCAGCACAGTGAAAGAGAGAGATCAGGGCAATGAGAGAGAGAGAGAGCAGGGCAATGAGAGAGAGAGAGAGCAGGGCAGTGAGAGAGAGAGGGCAGGGCATTGAGAGAGAGAGAGAGCAGGGCAGTGAGAGAGAGTGAGGGCAGTGAGAGAGAGACAGAGAGAGAGAGAAGGGCAGTGAGAAAGAGAGAGAGAGCACAGGGTGGTGAGAGAGAGCAGGGCTGTGAGAGAGAGAGAGAGACAGCAGGGCAGTGAGAGAGAGAGAGAGAGAGAGCGCAGAACAGTGAAAGAGAGAGATCAGGGCAATGAGAGAGAGAGAGAGTAGGGCAGTGAGAGAGAGAGAGCAGGGCAATGAGAGAGTGAGAGAGCAGGGCAGTAAGAGAGAGAGCAGGGAAGTGAGAGAGAGCAGTGCAGTGAGAGATAAAGAGAGAGAGAGAGAGAACACAGGGCAGTGAAAGAGAGAGATCAGGGCAATGAGATAGAGATAGAGCAAGGCAGTGAGAGAGAGAGAGCAGGGCAATGAGAGAGAGAGAGAGCAGGGCATTGAGAGATAGAGAGCAGGGCAGTAAGAGAGAGAGAGAGATCTGGGCAGTAATAGAGAGAGAGAGGGCAGTGAGAGAGAGAGAGAGCAGGGCAGTGAGAGGGGGAGAGAGAGCAGGGCAGTGAGAGAGAGAGAGAGAGCGCAGCACAATGAAAGAGAGAGATCAGGGCAATGAGAGAGAGAGAGCCGGGCAGTGAGAGAGAGAGAGAGAGCAGTGCAGTGAGAGAGAGAGCAGGGAAATGAGAGAGAGAGAGCAGGGCGCTGAGAGAGAGCAGGGCAGTGAGAGAGAGAGAGAGAGAGCAGGGCAGTGAAAGGGGAAAGAGAGCAGGGCAGTGAGAGAAAGATTCAGAGAATAAAGCAAGGCAATGAGAGAGAGAGAAATCTGGGCAGCGAGAGAGAGAGAAAGCAGGGCAGTGAGAGAAAGAGAGAGAGAGAGTGAGAGATAGCAGGGAAGCGAGAGAGAGAGAGATTGAGCGCAGGGCAGTGAAAGAGCGAGATCAGGGCAATGAGAGTGAGAGAGAGAGAGCAGGGCAGTGAGAGATAGAGAGCAGGGCAGTGATAGAGAGAGAGAGATCTGGGCAGTAAGAGAGGGAGAGAGAGAGAGGGCAGTGAGAGAGAGAGAGAGAGCAGGGCACTGAAAGAGAGAGCAGGGCAATGAGAGAGAGAGAGAGAGCAGGGCAGTGAGAGAGAGAGAGAGAGAGAGAGAGAGAGAGAGACCAGGGCAGCAAGAGACAGAGAGAGAGAGAGCAGGGCAGTGAGAGAGAGCAGTGCAAGTGAGAGATAAAGAGAGAGAGAGAGAGCACAGGGCAGAGAAAGAGTGAGATCAGGGCAATGAGAGAGAGAGAGAGAGAGCAGGGCAGTGAGAGAGAGAGCAGGGAAATGAGAGAGAGAGAGCAGGGCAGTGAGTGATAGAGAGCAAGGCAGTGAGAGAGAGAGAGATCTGGGCAGTAAGAGAGAGAGAGAGGGCAGTGAGAGAGAGAGAGAGCAGTGCAGTGAGAGGGGGAGAGAGAGCAGGGCAGTGAGAGAGAGAGAGAGTGCAGCACAGTGAAAGAGAGAGATCAGGGCAATGAGAGAGAGAGAGAGCAGGACAGTGAGAGAGAGAGAGAGCAGGGCAGTGAGAGAGAGAGGGCAGGGCATTGAGAGAGAGAGAGAGCAGGGCAGTGAGAGAGAGTGAGGGCAGTGAGGGAGAGACAGAGAGAGAGAGAAGAGCAGTGAAAAAGAGAGAGAGAGCACAGGGTGGTGAGAGAGAGAGAGAGCGCGGAACAGTGAAAGAGAGAGATCAGGTCAATGAGAGAGAGAGAGAGTAGGGCATTGAGAGAGAGAGAGTGCAGCGCAGTGAGAGTGAGAGAGGGCAGGGCAGTGAGAGAGAGAGAGCAGGGCAATGAGAGATTGAGAGAGCAGGGCAGTGAGAGAGAGAGCAGGGAAGTGAGAGAGAGCAGTGCAGTGAGAGATAAAGAGAGAGAGAGAGGGAACACAGGGCAGTGAAAGAGAGAGATCAGGGCAATGAGAGAGAGATAGAGCAGGGCAGTCAGAGAGAGAGAGGGCAAGGCAGTGAGAGAGAGAGAGCAGGGCAATGAGAGAGAGAGAGAGCAGGGCATTGAGAGATAGAGAGCAGGGCAATGAGAGAGAGAGAGAGATCTGGGCAGTAATAGAGAGAGAGAGGGCAGTGAGAGAGAGAGAGAGCAGGGCAGTGAGAGGGGGAGAGAGAGCAGGGCAGTGAGAGAGAGAGAGAGAGCGCAGCACAATGAAAGAGAGAGATCAGGGCAATGAGAGAGAGAGAGAGCAGGGCAGTGAGAGAGAGAGAGAGAGCAGTGCAGTGAGAGAGAGAGCAGGGAAATGAGAGAGAGAGAGCAGGGCGGTGAGAGAGGGAGAGAGTGCAGGGCAGTGAGAGAGAGCAGGGCAGTGAGAGAGAGAGAGAGAGAGCAGGGCAGTGAAAGGGGAGAGAGAGCAGGGCAGTGAGAGAAAGATTCAGAGAATAAAGCAAGGCAATGAGAGAGAGAGAAATCTGGGCAGCGAGAGAGAGAGAAAGCAGGGCAGTGAGAGAAAGAGAGAGAGAGAGTGAGAGATAGCAGGGAAGAGAGAGAGAGAGAGAGTGAGCGCAGGGCAGTGAAAGAGCGAGATCAGGGCAATGAGAGTGAGAGAGAGAGAGCAGGGCAGTGAGAGATAGAGAGCAGGGCAGTGAGAGAGAGAGAGAGATCTGGGCAGTAAGAGAGAGAGAGAGAGAGGGCAGTGAGAGACAGAGTGAGAGCAGGGCAGTGAGAGAGAGAGATAGAGAAAGAGAGAGAGAGACCAGGGCAGCAAGAGACAGAGAGAGAGAGAGCAGGGCAGTGAGAGAGAGCAGTGCAGTGAGAGATAAAGAGAGAGAGAGCACAGGGCAGAGAAAGAGTGAGATCAGGGCAATGAGAGAGAGAGAGAGCAGGGCAGTGAGAGAGAGAGGGAGGGCAAGGCAGTGAGAGAGAGAGAGCAGGGCAATGAGAGAGAGAGAGAGCAGGGCATTAAGAGATAGAGAGCAGGGCAGTGAGAGAGAGAGAGAGATCTGGGCAGTAAGAGAGAGAGAGAGGGCAGTGAGAGAGAGAGAGAGCAGGGCAGTGAGAGGGGGAGAGAGAGCAGGGCAGTGAGAGAGAGAGAGAGCAGGGCAGTGAAAGAGAGAGAGAGCAGGGCAGTGAGAGAGAGAGTGAGCAGCGCAGTGAGAGAGAGAGCAGGGAAATGAGAGAGAGAGAGCAGGGCAGTGAGAGATAGAGAGCAAGGAAGTGAGAGATGAGAGAGATCTGGGCAGTAAGAGAGGCAGAGAGGGCAGTGAGAGAGAGAGAGAGCAGGGCAGTGAGAGGGGGAGAGAGAGCAGGGCAGTGAGAGAGAGAGAGAGTGCAGCACAATGAAAGAGAGATCAGGGCAATGAGAGAGAGAGCGAGCAGGGCAGTGAGATAGAGAGTGAGAGCAGCGCAGTGAGAGAGAGAGAGAGCAGGGCAATGAGAGATAGAGAGAGCAGGGCAGTGAAAGAGAGTGAGGGCAGTGAGAGAGAGACAGAGAGAGAGAGAAGGGCAGTGAGAAAGAGAGAGAGAGATCAGGGTGGTGAGAGAGAGCAGGGCTGTGAGAGAGAGAGAGAGCCGGGGAGTGAAAGAGAGAGAGCAGGGCTGTGAGAGAGAGAGAGAGACAGCAGGGCAGTGAGAGAGAGAGAGAGAGCGCAGCACAGTGAAAGAGAGAGATCAGGGCAATGAGAGAGAGAGAGTAGGACAGTGAGAGAGAGAGAGAGCAGCGCAGTGAGAGAGAGAGCGAGCAGGGCAGTGAGAGGGGGAGAGAGAGCAGGGCAGTGAGAGAGAGAGAGAGTGCAGCACAGTGAAAGAGAGAGATCAGGGCAATGAGAGAGAGAGAGAGCAGGGCAGTGAGATAGAGAGAGAGAGCAGCGCAGTGAGAGAGAGAGAGAGCAGGGCAATGAGAGAGAGAGAGAGCAGGGCAGTGAGAGAGAGTGAGGGCAGTGAGAGAGAGACAGAGAGAGAGAGAAGGGCAGTGAGAAAGAGAGAGAGAGCACAGGGTGGTGAGAGAGAGCAGGGCTGTGAGAGAGAGAGCCGGGGAGTGAAAGAGAGAGAGCAGGGCTGTGAGAGAGAGAGAGACAGCAGGGCAGTGAGAGAGAGAGAGAGAGCGCAGCACAGTGAAAGAGAGAGATCAGGGCAATGAGAGAGAGAGAGAGTAGGACAGTGAGAGAGAGAGAGAGCAGCACAGTGAGAGTGAGAGAGGGCAGGGCAGTGAGAGAGAGAGAGCAGGGCAATGAGAGAGTTTGAGAGCAGGGCAGTGAGAGAGAGAGCAGGGAAGTGAGAGAGAGCAGTGCAGTGAGAGATAAAGAGAGAGAGAGAGAACACAGGGCAGTGAAAGAGAGAGATCAGGGCAATGAGAGAGAGATAGAGCAGGGCAGTGAGAGAGAGAGAGGGCAAGGTAGTGAGAGATAGAGAGCAGGGCAGTGAGAGAGAGAGAGAGATCTGGGCAGCAAGAGAGAGAGAGAGGGCAGTGAGAGAGAGAGAGAGCAGGGCAGTGAGAGAGAGAGAGAGAGCGCAGCACAATGAAAGAGAGAGATCAGGGCAATGAGAGAGAGAGAGAGCAGGGCAGTGAGAGAGAGAGAGAGCAGTGCAGTGAGAGAGAGAGCAGGGCAGTGAGAGATAGAGAGCAAGGCAGTGAGAGAGAGAGAGAGATCTGGGCAGTAAGAGAGAGAGAGAGTGCAGTGAGAGAGAGAGAGAGAGCAGGGCAGTGAGAGGGGGAGAGAGAGCAGGGCAGTGAGAGAGAGAGAGAGAGTGAAGCACAGTTAAAGAGAGAGATCAGGGCAATGAGAGAGAGAGAGAGCAGGGCAGTGAGAGAGAGAGAGAGAGCAGCGCAGTGAGAGAGAGAGAGAGCAGGGCAATGAGAGAGAGAGAGAGCAGGGCAGTAAGAGAGAGAGGGCAGGGCAGTGAGAGAGAGAGAGAGCAGGGCAGTGAGAGAGAGTGAGGGCAGTGAGAGAGAGACAGAGAGAGAGAGAAGGGCAGTGAGAAAGAGAGAGCGAGCACAGGATGGTGAGAGAGAGCAGGGCTGGGAGAGAGATAGAGAGCTGGGGAGTGAAAGAGAGAGAGCAGGGCTGTGAGAGAGAGAGAGACAGCAGGGCAGTGAGAGAGAGAGAGAGAGCACAGCACAGTGAAAGAGAGAGAACAGGGCAATGAGAGAGAGAGAGAGTAGGGCAGTGAGAGAGAGAGAGAGCAGCGCAGTGAGAGTGAGAGAGGGCAGGGCAGTGAGAGAGAGAGAGCAGCGCAATGAGAGAGAGAGCAGGGCAGTGAGAGAGAGAGAGCAGGGCAGTGAGAGAGAGAGAGCAGGGCAGTGAGAGAGAGTGAGGGCAGTGAGAGAGAGAGAGCAGGGCAGTGAGAGAGAGTGAGGGCAGTGAGAGAGAGACAGAGAGAGAGAGAAGGGCAGTGAGAAAGAGAGAAAGAGCACAGGGTGGTGGGAGAGAGCATGGCTGTGAGAGAGAGAGAGAGTAGGGCAGCGAGACAGAGAGAGAGAGAGTAGGGCAGTGAGAAAGAGAGAGAGATCTGGGCAGAAAGAGAGAGAGAGAGAGAGGGCAGTGAGAGAGAGAGAGAGAGCGCAGCACAATGAAAGAGAGAGATCAGGGCAATGAGAGAGAGAGAGCAGAGCAGCGAAAGAGAGAGAGAGTGCAGCGCAGTGAGAGTGAGAGATGGCAGGGCAGTGAGAGAGAGAGAGCAGGGAAGTGAGAGAGAGAGAGAGAGAGAGAGACCAGGGCAGCAAGAGACAGAGAGAGAGAGAGCAGGGCAGTGAGAGAGAGAGAGCAGGTGAGTGAGAGAGAAAGTGAGCAGGGCAGTGAAAGAGAGAGCAGGGCAGTGAGATATAGAGCAGGGCAGTGAGAGAGAGGGCAGGGCAGTGAGAGAGAGAGAGAGATAGAGCAGGGCAGCGAGAGAGAGAGAGCAAGGCAGTGAGACAGAGAGAGCAGGGCAGTGAGAGAGAGATAGAGAGAGCAGGGCAGTGAGAGAGAAAGAGTGCAGGGCAGTGAGAGAGAGAGAGAGAGCGCAGGGCAATGAGCGAGAGCATTGAAGTGAGAGAGGGAGAGCTGGGCAGCGAGAGAGAGAGAGAGCAGGGCAGTGAGAGAAAGAGAGAGAGAGAGAGCAGGGGAGAGAGAGAGAGAGCCGAGCAGTGAGAGAGAAACAGGGTAGTGAGAGAGGGCAGGACAGTAAGAGAGAGTGCAGGACAGTGAGAGAAAGAGAGAGAGCAGGGCAGCAAAAGAGAGAGAGAGAGCAGAGCAGTGAGAAAAAGAGAGAGAGAGGCGCAGGGCAGTGAGAGAGAGCAGGGCAATGAGAGAGAGCAGGGCAGAGAGAGAGAGATAGCGAGTAGGGCAGTGAGAGAGAGAGAACAGGGCAGTGAGAGAAGAGAGAGAGAAATAGCAGGGCAGTGAGAGAGCAGGGCAGTGAGAGAGAGAGAGAGAGCGCAGCACAATGAAAGAGAGAGATCAGGGCAATGAGAGAGAGAGAGCAGGGAAGTGAGAGAGAGAGAGAGAGCAGTGCAGTGAGAGAGAGAGCAGGGAAATGAGAGAGAGAGAGCAGGGCAGTGAGAGATAGAGAGCAAGGCAGTGAGAGAGAGAGAGAGATCTGGGCAGTAAGAGAGAGAGAGAGAGGGCAGTGAGAGAGAGAGAGAGAGTGCAGCACAGTGAAAGAGAGAGATCAGGGCAATGAGAGAGAGAGAGAGCAGGGCAGTGAGAGAGAGAGAGAGAGAGCAGCGCAGTGAGAGAGAGAGAGAGCAGGGCAGTGAGAGAGAGAGAGCAGGGCAGTGAGAGAGAGAGGGCAGGGCAGTGAGAGAGAGAGAGAGCAGGGCAGTGAGAGAGAGTGAGGGCAGTGAGAGAGAGACAGAGAGAGAGAGAAGGGCAGTGAGAAAGAGAAAGAGAGCACAGGGTGGTGAGAGAGAGCAGGGCTGTGAGAGAGATAGAGAGCCGGGGAGTGAAAGAGAGAGAGCAGGGCTGTGAGAGAGAGAGAGACAGCAGGGCAGTGAGAGAGAGAGAGAGAGCGCAGCACAGTGAAAGAGAGAGATCAGGGCAATGAGAGAGAGAGAGAGTAGGG
The DNA here is from genome assembly GCF_017639515.1 of Carcharodon carcharias. Taxonomy (NCBI): domain Eukaryota; kingdom Metazoa; phylum Chordata; class Chondrichthyes; order Lamniformes; family Lamnidae; genus Carcharodon; species Carcharodon carcharias. The sequence goes on from NC_054479.1 coordinate 63,506,401, forward strand.
CAGTGAGAGAGAGAGAGAGCAGCGCAGTGAGAGTGAGAGAGTGCAGGGCAGTGAGAGAGAGAGAGCAGGGCAGTGAGAGAGAGAGAGCAGGGCAGTGAGAGAGATGAGGCCAGTGAGAGAGAGAGAGCAGGGCAGTGAGAGAGAGTGAGGGCAGAGAGAGAGAGACAGAGAGAGAGAGAAGGGCAGTGAGAAAGAGAGAAAGAGCAAGGGTGGTGGGAGAGAACAGGGCCGTGAGAGAGAGAGAGAGTAGGGCAGCGAGACAGAGAGAGAGAGAGAAGGGCAGTGAGAAAGAGGGAGAGATCTGGGCAGTAAGAGAGAGAGAGAGAGAGAGGGCAGTGAGAGAGAGAGAGAGAGCGCAGCACAGTGAACGAGAGAGATCAGGGCAATGAGAGAGAGAGAGCAGAGCAGCGAAGGAGAGAGAGAGCAGCGCAGTGAGAGTGAGAGAGGGCAGGGCAGTGAGAGAGAGAGAGCAGGGAAGTGAGAGAGAGAGAGAGAGAGAGAGAGTGAGAGACCAGGGCAGCAAGAGACAGAGAGAGAGAGAGCAGGGCAGTGAGAGAGAGAGAGCAGGTGAGTGAGAGAGAAAGAGAGCAGGGCAGTGAAAGAGAGAGCAGGGCAGTGAGATATAGAGCAGGGCAGTGAGAGAGAGGGCAGGGCAGTGAGAGAGAGAGAGAGATAGAGCAGGGCAGCGAGAGAGAGAGAGCAAGGCAGTGAGACAGAGAGAGCAGGGCAGTGAGAGAGAGATAGAGAGAGCAGGGCAGTGAGAGAGAAAGAGTGCAGGGCAGTGAGAGAGAGAGAGAGCGCAGGGCAATGATCGCGAGCATTGAAGCGAGAGAGGGAGAGCTGGGCAGCGAGAGAGAGAGAACAGGGCAGTGAGAGAAAGAGAGAGAGAGAGCAGGGGAGAGAGAGAGAGAGCAGAGCAGTGAGAGAGAGGGAGAGAGAGAGAGAGCGCAGCGCAGTGAGAGAGAGAACAGGGCAGTGAGAGAGAGCAGGACAGTAAGAGAGAGAGCAGGACAGTGAGAGAAAGAGAGAGAGCAGGGCAGAAAAAGAGAGAGAGAGAGAGCAGAGCAGTGAGAGAAAGAGAGAGAGAGAGGCGCAGGGCAATGTTCGCGAGCATTGAAGCGAGAGAGGGAGAGCTGGGCAGCGAGAGAGAGAGAACAGGGCAGTGAGAGAAAGAGAGAGAGAGAGCAGGGGAGAGAGAGAGAGAGCAGAGCAGTGAGAGAGAGGGAGAGAGAGAGAGAGCGCAGCGCAGTGAGAGAAAGAACAGGGCAGTGAGAGAGAGCAGGACAGTAAGAGAGAGAGCAGGACAGTGAGAGAAAGAGAGAGAGTAGGGCAGAAAAAGAGAGAGAGAGAGAGCAGAGCAGTGAGAGAAAGAGAGAGAGAGAGGCGCAGGGCAGTGAGAGAGAACAGGACAATGAGAGAGAGCAGGGCAGAGCGAGAGAGATAGTGAGTAGGGCAGTGAGAGAGAGAGAACAGGGCAGTGAGAGAAGAGAGAGAGAAATAGCAGGGCAGTGAGAGAGCAGGGCAGTGAGAGAGAGAGAGTAGGGCACTGAGTGAGAGAGCAGGGCAGTGAGCGAGAGAGAGAGAGCAGGGCAGTGAGAGAGAGAGAGAGCAGGGCAGTGAGCGAGAGAGAGAGAGCAGGACAGAGAGACAGAGAGAAAGAGAGCAAGGCAGTGTGTGAGAGAGAAAGCAGGGCAGTGTGTGAGAGAGAGAGAGAGAGCAGGGCGGTGAGAGACGGAGAGAGTGCAGGGCAGTGAGAGAGAGCAGGGCAGTGAGAGAGAGAGAGAGCAGGGCAGTGAAAGGGGAGAGAGAGAGCAGGGCAGTGAGAGAAAGATTCAGAGAATAAAGCAATGCAATGAGAGAGAGAGAAAGCAGTGCAGTGAGAGAGAGAGAGGGAGAGAGTGAGAGATAGCAGGGAAGAGAGAGAGAGAGAGAGTGAGCGCAGGGCATTGAAAGAGCGAGATCAGGGCAATGAGAGAGAGAGAGAGAGAGCAGGGCAGTGAGAGATAGAGAGCAGGGCAGTGAGAGAGAGAGAGAGATCTGGGCAGTAAGAGAGAGAGAGAGAGAGGGCAGTGAGAGAGAGAGAGAGAGCAGGGCACTGAAAGAGAGAGCAGGGCAATGAGAGAGAGAGAGAGAGCAGGGCAGTGAGAGAGAGAGAGAGAGAGAGAGAGAGAGAGAGACCAGGGCAGCAAGAGACAGAGAGAGAGAGAGCAGGGCAGTGAGAGAGAGCAGTGCAGTGAGAGATAAAGAGAGAGAGAGAGAGCACAGGGCAGTGAAAGAGTGAGATCAGTGCAATGAGAGAGAGAGAGAGCAGGGCAGTGAGAGAGAGAGAGAGGGCAAGGCAGTGAGAGAGAGAAAGCAGGGCAATGAGAGAGAGAGAGAGCAGGGCATTGAGAGATAGAGAGCAGGGCAGTGAGAGAGAGAGAGAGATCTGGGCAGTAAGAGAGAGAGAGAGGGCAGTGAGAGAGAGAGAGAGCAGGGCAGTGAGAGGGGGATGAGAGCAGGGCAGTGAGAGAGAGAGAGAGAGCGCAGCACAATGAAAGAGAGAGATCAGGGCAATGAGAGAGAGAGAGAGCAGGGCAGTGAGAGAGAGAGAGAGCAGGGCAGTGAGAGGGGGAGAGAGAGCAGGGCAGTGAGAGAGAGAGAGCACAGCACAATGAAAGAGAGAGATCAGGGCAATGAGAGAGAGAGAGAGCAGGGCAGTGAGAGAGAGAGAGAGAGAGCAGCGCAGTGAGAGAGAGAGCATGGAAATGAGAGAGAGAGCAAGGCAGTGAGAGATAGAGAGCAAGGCAGTGAGAGAGAGAGAGATCTGGGCAGTAAGAGAGAGAGAGAGAGGGCAGTGAGAGAGAGAGAGAGCAGGGCAGTGAGAGGGGGAGAGAGAGCAGGGCAGTGAGAGAGAGAAAGAGAGTGCAGCACAGTGAAAGAGAGAGATCAGGGCAATGAGAGAGAGAGAAAGCAGGGCAGTGAGAGAGAGATCAGGGCAATGCAGTGAGAGAGAGAGAGCAGGGAAGTGAGAGAGAGAGAGAGAGAGAGACCAGGGCAGCAAGAGACAGAGAGAGAGAGAGCAGCGCAGTGAGAGTGAGAGAGGGCAGGGCAGTGAGAGAGAGAGAGCAGGGCAATGAGAGATTGAGAGAGCAGGGCAGTGAGAGAGAGAGCAGGGAAGTGAGAGAGAGCAGTGCAGTGAGAGATAAAGAGAGAGAGAGAGGGAACACAGGGCAGTGAAAGAGAGAGATCAGGGCAATGAGAGAGAGATAGAGCAGGGCAGTGAGAGAGAGAGAGGGCAAGGCAGTGAGAGAGAGAGTGCAGGGCAGTGAGAGAGAGAGAGAGCAGGGCAGTGAGAGAGAGAGAGAGCAGGGCAGTGAGAGAGAGTGAGGGCAGTGAGAGAGAGACAGAGAGAGAGAGAAGGGCAGTGAGAAAGAGAGAGAGAGCACAGGATGGTGAGAGAGAGCAGGGCTGTGAGAGAGATAGAGAGCCGGGGAGTGAAAGAGAGAGAGCAGGGCTGTGAGAGAGAGAGAGAGACAGCAGGGCAGTGAGAGAGAGAGAGAGAGCACAGCAAAGTGAAAGAGAGAGAGCAGGGCAGTGAGAGAGAGAGAGTAGGGCAGTGAGAGAGAGAGAGAGAGCAGCGCAGTGAGAGTGAGAGAGGGCAGGGCAGTGAGAGAGAGAGCAAGGCAATGAGAGAGAGAGAGAGCAGGGCAGTGAGAGAGAGAGAGCAGGGCAGTGAGAGAGAGAGAGCAGGGCAGTGAGAGAGTGTGAGGGCAGTGAGAGAGAGAGAGCAGGGCAGTGAGAGAGAGTGAGGGCAGTGAGAGAGAGACAGAGAGAGAGAGAAGGGCAGTGAGAAAGAGAGAAAGAGCACAGGGTGGTGGGAGAGAGCATGGCTGTGAGAGAAAGAGAGAGTAGGGCAGCGAGACAGAGAGAGAGAGAGAAGGGCAGTGAGAAAGAGAGAGAGATCTGGGCAGAAAGAGAGAGAGACAGAGAGTGCAGTGAGAGAGAGAGAGAGAGCACAGCACAGTGAAAGAGAGAGATCAGGGCAATGAGAGAGAGAGAGCAGAGCAGCGAAGGAGAGAGAGAGCAGCGCAGTGAGAGTGAGAGATGGCAGGGCAGTGAGAGAGAGAGAGCAGGGAAGTGAGAGAGAGAGAGAGAGAGAGAGAGACCAGGGCAGAAAGAGACAGAGAGAGAGAGAGCAGGGCAGTGAGAGAGAGAGAGCAGGTGAGTGAGAGAGAAAGTGAGCAGGGCAGTGAAAGAGAGAGCAGGGCAGTGAGATATAGAGCAGGGCAGTGAGAGAGAGGGCAGGGCAGTGAGAGAGAGAGAGAGATAGAGCAGGGCAGCGAGAGAAAGAGAGCAAGGCAGTGAGACAGAGAGAGCAGGGCAGTGAGAGAGAGATAGAGAGAGCAGGGCAGTGAGAGAGAAAGAGTGCAGGGCAGTGAGAGAGAGAGAGAGAGAGCGCAGGGCAATGAGCGAGAGCATTGAAGTGAGAGAGGGAGAGCTGGGCAGCGAGAGAGAGAGAGAGCAGGGCAGTGAGAGAAAGAGAGAGAGAGAGAGCAGGGGAGAGAGAGAGAGAGCCGAGCAGTGAGAGAGAAACAGGGTAGTGAGAGAGGGCAGGACAGTAAGAGAGAGTGCAGGACAGTGAGAGAAAGAGAGAGAGCAGGGCAGCAAAAGAGAGAGAGAGAGCAGAGCAGTGAGAAAAAGAGAGAGAGAGGCGCAGGGCAGTGAGAGAGAGCAGGGCAATGAGAGAGAGCAGGGCAGAGAGAGAGAGATAGCGAGTAGGGCAGTGAGAGAGAGAGAACAGGGCAGTGAGAGAAGAGAGAGAGAAATAGCAGGGCAGTGAGAGAGCAGGGCAGTGAGAGAGAGAGAGAGAGCGCAGCACAATGAAAGAGAGCGATCAGGGCAATGAGAGAGAGAGAGAGCAGGGCAGTGAGAGAGAGAGAGAGAGCAGTGCAGTGAGAGAGAGAGCAGGGAAATGAGAGAGAGAGAGCAAGGCAGTGAGAGATAGAGAGCAAGGCAGTGAGAGAGAGAGAGAGATCTGGGCAGTAAGAGAGAGAGAGAGGGCAGTGAGAGAGAGAGAGAGCAGGGCAGTGAGAGGGGGAGAGAGAGCAGGGCAGTGAGAGAGAGAGAGAGAGTGCAGCACAGTGAAAGAGAGAGATCAGGGCAATGAGAGAGAGAGAGAGCAGGGCAGTGAGAGAGAGAGAGAGAGCAGCGCAGTGAGAGAGAGAGAGAGCAGGGCAGTGAGAGAGAGAGTGCAGGGCAGTGAGAGAGAGAGAGCAGGGCAGTGAGAGAGAGAGAGCAGGGCAGTGAGAGAGATGAGGGCAGTGAGAGAGAGAGAGCAGGGCAGTGAGAGAGAGTGAGGGCAGAGAGAGAGAGACAGAGAGAGAGAGAAGGGCAGTGAGAAAGAGAGAAAGAGCAAGGGTGGTGGGAGAGAACAGGGCCGTGAGAGAGAGAGAGAGTAGGGCAGCGAGACAGAGAGAGAGAGAGAAGGGCAGTGAGAAAGAGAGAGAGATCTGGGCAGTAAGAGAGAGAGAGAGAGAGGGCAGTGAGAGAGAGAGAGAGAGCGCAGCACAGTGAACGAGAGAGATCAGGGCAATGAGAGAGAGAGAGCAGAGCAGCGAAGGAGAGAGAGAGCAGCGCAGTGAGAGTGAGAGAGGGCAGGGCAGTGAGAGAGAGAGAGCAGGGAAGTGAGAGAGAGAGAGAGAGAGAGAGAGAGAGAGACCAGGGCAGCAAGAGACAGAGAGAGAGAGAGCAGGGCAGTGAGAGAGAGAGAGCAGGTGAGTGAGAGAGAAAGAGAGCAGGGCAGTGAAAGAGAGAGCAGGGCAGTGAGATATAGAGCAGGGCAGTGAGAGAGAGGGCAGGGCAGTGAGAGAGAGAGAGAGATAGAGCAGGGCAGCGAGAGAGAGAGAGAGCAAGGCCTTGAGACAGAGAGAGCAGGGCAGTGAGAGAGAGATAGAGAGAGCAGGGCAGTGAGAGAGAAAGAGTGCAGGGCAGTGAGAGAGAGAGAGAGAGCGCAGGGCAATGATCGCGAGCATTGAAGCGAGAGAGGGAGAGCTGGGCAGCGAGAGAGAGAGAACAGGGCAGTGAGAGAAAGAGAGAGAGAGAGCAGGGGAGAGAGAGAGAGAGCAGAGCAGTGAGAGAGAGGGAGAGAGAGAGAGAGAGCGCAGCGCAGTGAGAGAGAGAACAGGGCAGTGAGAGAGAGCAGGACAGTAAGAGAGAGAGCAGGACAGTGAGAGAAAGAGAGAGAGCAGGGCAGAAAAAGCGAGAGAGAGAGAGCAGAGCAGTGAGAGAAAGGGAGAGAGCAGGACAGAGAGACAGAGAGAAAGAGAGCAAGGCAGTGTGTGAGAGAGAAAGCAGGGCAGTGTGTGAGAGAGAGAGAGAGAGAGAGCAGGGCGGTGAGAGACGGAGAGAGTGCAGGGCAGTGAGAGAGAGCAGGGCAGTGAGAGAGAGAGAGAGAGAGCAGGGCAGTGAAAGGGGAGAGAGAGCAGGGCAGTGAGAGAAAGATTCAGAGAATAAAGCAACGCAATGAGAGAGAGAGAAAGCAGTGCAGTGAGAGAGAGAGAGAGAGAGAGAGTGAGAGATAGCAGGGAAGCGAGAGAGAGAGAGAGTGAGCGCAGGGCACTGAAAGAGCGAGATCAGGGCAATGAGAGTGAGAGAGAGAGAGCAGGGCAGTGAGAGATAGAGAGCAGGGCAGTGAGAGAGAGAGAGAGATCTGGGCAGTAAGAGAGAGAGAGAGAGAGGGCAGTGAGAGAGAGAGAGAGAGAGCAGGGCACTGAAAGAGAGAGCAGGGCAATGAGAGAGAGAGAGAGAGCAGGGCAGTGAGAGAGAGAGAGAGAGAGAGAGAGAGAGAGACCAGGGCAGCAAGAGACAGAGAGAGAGAGAGCAGGGCAGTGAGAGAGAGCAGTGCAGTGAGAGATAAAGAGAGAGAGAGCACAGGGCAGTGAAAGAGTGAGATCAGGGCAATGAGAGAGAGAGAGAGCAGGGCAGTGAGAGAGAGAGAGAGGGCAAGGCAGTGAGAGAGAGAAAGCAGGGCAATGAGAGAGAGAGAGAGCAGGGCATTGAGAGATAGAGAGCAGGGCAGTGAGAGAGAGAGAGAGATCTGGGAAGTAAGAGAGAGAGAGAGGGCAGTGAGAGAGAGAGAGCAGGGCAGTGAGAGGGGGATGAGAGCAGGGCAGTGAGAGAGAGAGAGAGAGCGCAGCACAATGAAAGAGAGAGATCAGGGCAATGAGAGAGAGAGAGAGCAGGGCAGTGAGAGAGAGAGAGAGCAGGGCAGTGAGAGGGGGAGAGAGAGCAGGGCAGTGAGAGAGAGAGAGCACAGCACAATGAAAGAGAGAGATCAGGGCAATGAGAGAGAGAGAGAGCAGGGCAGTGAGAGAGAGAGAGAGAGAGCAGTGCAGTGAGAGAGAGAGCATGGAAATGAGAGAGAGAGCAAGGCAGTGAGAGATAGAGAGCAAGGCAGTGAGAGAGAGAGAGATCTGGGCAGTAAGAGAGAGAGAGAGAGGGCAGTGAGAGAGAGAGAGAGCAGGGCAGTGAGAGGGGGAGAGAGAGCAGGGCAGTGAGAGAGAGAAAGAGAGTGCAGCACAGTGAAAGAGAGAGATCAGGGCAATGAGAGAGAGAGAGAGCAGGGCAGTGAGAGAGAGATCAGGGCAATGCAGTGAGAGAGAGAGAGCAGGGAAGTGAGAGAGAGAGAGAGAGAGAGACCAGGGCAGCAAGAGACAGAGAGAGAGAGAGCAGGGCAGTGAGAGAGAGAGAGCAGGTGAGTGAGAGAGAAAGAGAGCAGGGCAGTGAAAGAGAGAGCAGGGCAGTGAGATATAGAGCAGGGCAGTGAGAGAGAGGGCAGGGCAGTGAGAGAGAGAGAGAGATAGAGCAGGGCAGCGAGAGAGAGAGAGCAAGGCAGTGAGACAGAGAGAGCAGGGCATTGAGAGAGAGATATAGAGAGCAGGGCAGTGAGAGAGAAAGAGTGCAGGGCAGTGAGAGAGAGAGAGAGAGCGCAGGGCAATGAGTGAGAGCATTGGAGCGAGAGAGGGAGAGCTGGGCAGCGAGAGAGAGAGAGCAGGGCAGTGAGAGAAAGAGAGAGAGAGAGCAGGGGAGAGAGAGAGAGAGCAGAGCAGTGAGAGAGATTGTGGGCAGTGAGAGAGAGACAGAGAGAGAGAGTAGGGCAGTGAAAAAGAAAGAGAGAGCACAGGGTGGTGAGAGAGAGCAGGGCTGTGAGAGAGAGAGAGACAGCAGGGCAGTGAGAGAGAGAGAGAGCGCGGAACAGTGAAAGAGAGAGATCAGGGCAATGAGAGAGAGAGAGAGTAGGGCAGTGAGAGAGAGAGAGCAGCGCAGTGAGAGTGAGAGAGGGCAGGGCAGTGAGAGAGAGAGAGCAGGGCAATGAGAGATTGAGAGAGCAGGGCAGTGAGAGAGAGAGCAGGGAAGTGAGAGAGAGCAGTGCAGTGAGAGATAAAGAGAGAGAGAGAGGGAACACAGGGCAGTGAAAGAGAGAGATCAGGGCAATGAGAGAGAGATAGAGCAGGGCAGTGAGAGAGAGAGAGGGCAAGGCAGTGAGAGAGAGAGTGCAGGGCAGTGAGAGAGAGAGAGAGCAGGGCAGTGAGAGAGAGAGAGAGAGCAGCGCAGTGAGAGAGAGAGCAGGGAAATGAGAGAGAGAGAGCAGGGCAGTGAGTGATAGAGAGCAAGGCAGTGAGAGAGAGAGAGATCTGGGCAGTAAGAGAGAGAGAGAGGGCAGTGAGAGAGAGAGAGAGCAGGGCAGTGAGAGGGGGAGAGAGAGCAGGGCAGTGAGAGAGAGAGAGAGTGCAGCACAGTGAAAGAGAGAGATCAGGGCAATGAGAGAGAGAGAGAGCAGGGCAATGAGAGAGAGAGAGAGCAGGGCAGTGAGAGAGAGAGGGCAGGGCATTGAGAGAGAGAGAGAGCAGGGCAGTGAGAGAGAGTGAGGGCAGTGAGAGAGAGACAGAGAGAGAGAGAAGGGCAGTGAGAAAGAGAGAGAGAGCACAGGGTGGTGAGAGAGAGCAGGGCTGTGAGAGAGAGAGAGACAGCAGGGCAGTGAGAGAGAGAGAGAGAGAGCGCAGAACAGTGAAAGAGAGAGATCAGGGCAATGAGAGAGAGAGAGAGCAGGGCAATGAGAGAGAGAGAGAGCAGGGCAGTGAGAGAGAGAGGGCAGGGCAGTGAGAGAGAGAGAGAGCAGGGCAGTGAGAGAGAGTGAGGGCAGTGAGAGAGAGACAGAGAGAGAGAGAAGGGCAGTGAGAAAGAGAGAGAGAGCACAGGATGGTGAGAGAGAGCAGGGCTGTGAGAGAGATAGAGAGCCGGGGAGTGAAAGAGAGAGAGCAGGGCTGTGAGAGAGAGAGAGAGACAGCAGGGCAGTGAGAGAGAGAGAGAGAGCACAGCAAAGTGAAAGAGAGAGAACAGGGCAATGAGAGAGAGAGAGAGTAGGGCAGTGAGAGAGAGAGAGAGAGCAGCGCAGTGAGAGTGAGAGAGGGCAGGGCAGTGAGAGAGAGAGCAGGGCAATGAGAGAGAGAGAGAGCAGGGCAGTGAGAGAGAGAGAGCAGGGCAGTGAGAGAGAGAGAGCAGGGCAGTGAGAGAGTGTGAGGGCAGTGAGAGAGAGAGAGCAGGGCAGTGAGAGAGAGTGAGGGCAGTGAGAGAGAGACAGAGAGAGAGAGAAGGGCAGTGAGAAAGAGAGAAAGAGCACAGGGTGGTGGGAGAGAGCATGGCTGTGAGAGAAAGAGAGAGTAGGGCAGCGAGACAGAGAGAGAGAGAGAAGGGCAGTGAGAAAGAGAGAGAGATCTGGGCAGAAAGAGAGAGAGACAGAGAGTGCAGTGAGAGAGAGAGAGAGAGCACAGCACAGTGAAAGAGAGAGATCAGGGCAATGAGAGAGAGAGAGCAGAGCAGCGAAGGAGAGAGAGAGCAGCGCAGTGAGAGTGAGAGATGGCAGGGCAGTGAGAGAGAGAGAGCAGGGAAGTGAGAGAGAGAGAGAGAGAGAGAGACCAGGGCAGAAAGAGACAGAGAGAGAGAGAGCAGGGCAGTGAGAGAGAGAGAGCAGGTGAGTGAGAGAGAAAGTGAGCAGGGCAGTGAAAGGGAGAGCAGGGCAGTGAGATATAGAGCAGGGCAGTGAGAGAGAGGGCAGGGCAGTGAGAGAGAGAGAGAGATAGAGCAGGGCAGCGAGAGAAAGAGAGCAAGGCAGTGAGACAGAGAGAGCAGGGCAGTGAGAGAGAGATAGAGAGAGCAGGGCAGTGAGAGAGAAAGAGTGCAGGGCAGTGAGAGAGAGAGAGAGAGCGCAGGGCAATGATCGCGAGCATTGAAGCGAGAGAGGGAGAGCTGGGCAGCGAGAGAGAGAGAGAGCAGGGCAGTGAGAGAAAGAGAGAGAGAGAGAGCAGGGGAGAGAGAGAGAGAGCCGAGCAGTGAGAGAGAAACAGGGTAGTGAGAGAGGGCAGGACAGTAAGAGAGAGTGCAGGACAGTGAGAGAAAGAGAGAGAGCAGGGCAGCAAAAGAGAGAGAGAGAGCAGAGCAGTGAGAAAAAGAGAGAGAGAGGCGCAGGGCAGTGAGAGAGAGCAGGGCAATGAGAGAGAGCAGGGCAGAGAGAGAGAGATAGCGAGTAGGGCAGTGAGAGAGAGAGAACAGGGCAGTGAGAGAAGAGAGAGAGAAATAGCAGGGCAGTGAGAGAGCAGGGCAGTGAGAGAGAGAGAGAGAGCGCAGCACAATGAAAGAGAGAGATCAGGGCAATGAGAGAGAGAGAGAGCAGGGCAGTGAGAGAGAGAGAGAGAGCAGTGCAGTGAGAGAGAGAGCAGGGAAATGAGAGAGAGAGAGCAGGGCAGTGAGAGATAGAGAGCAAGGCAGTGAGAGAGAGAGAGAGATCTGGGCAGTAAGAGAGAGAGAGAGGGCAGTGAGAGAGAGAGAGAGCAGGGCAGTGAGAGGGGGAGAGAGAGCAGGGCAGTGAGAGAGAGAGAGAGAGTGCAGCACAGTGAAAGAGAGAGATCAGGGCAATGAGAGAGAGAGAGAGCAGGGCAGTGAGAGAGAGAGAGAGAGCAGCGCAGTGAGAGAGAGAGAGAGCAGGGCAGTGAGAGAGAGAGGGCAGGGCAGAGAGAGAGAGAGAGAGCAGGGCAGTGAGAGAGAGTGAGGGCAGTGAGAGAGAGATAGAGAGAGAGAGAAGGGCAGTGAGAAAGAGAAAGAGAGCACAAGGTGGTGAGAGAGAGCAGGGCTGTGAGAGAGATAGAGAGCCGGGGAGTGAAAGAGAGAGAGAAGGGCTGTGAGAGAGAGAGAGACAGCAGGGCAGTGAGAGAGAGAGAGAGAGCGCAGCACAGTGAAAGAGAGAAATCAGGGCAATGAGAGAGAGAGAGAGTAGGGCAGTGAGAGAGAGAGAGAGCAGCGCAGTGAGAGTGAGAGAGTGCAGGGCAGTGAGAGAGAGAGAGCAGGGCAATGAGAGAGGGAGAGAGCAGGGCAGTGAGAGAGAGAGAGCAGGGCAGTGAGAGAGAGTGAGGGCAGTGAGAGAGAGAGAGAGCAGGGCAGTGAGAGAGAGTGAGGGCAGAGAGAGAGAGACAGAGAGAGAGAGAAGGGCAGTGAGAAAGAGAGAGAGAGCACAGGATGGTGAGAGAGAGCAGGGCTGTGAGAGAGATAGAGAGCCGGGGAGTGAAAGAGAGAGAGCAGGGCTGTGAGAGAGAGAGAGAGACAGCAGGGCAGTGAGAGAGAGAGAGAGAGCACAGCAAAGTGAAAGAGAGAGAACAGGGCAATGAGAGAGAGAGAGAGTAGGGCAGTGAGAGAGAGAGAGAGAGCAGCGCAGTGAGAGTGAGAGAGGGCAGGGCAGTGAGAGAGAGAGCAGGGCAATGAGAGAGAGAGAGAGCAGGGCAGTGAGAGAGAGAGAGCAGGGCAGTGAGAGAGAGAGAGCAGGGCAGTGAGAGAGTGTGAGGGCAGTGAGAGAGAGAGAGCAGGGCAGTGAGAGAGAGTGAGGGCAGTGAGAGAGAGACAGAGAGAGAGAGAAGGGCAGTGAGAAAGAGAGAAAGAGCACAGGGTGGTGGGAGAGAGCATGGCTGTGAGAGAAAGAGAGAGTAGGGCAGCGAGACAGAGAGAGAGAGAGAAGGGCAGTGAGAAAGAGAGAGAGATCTGGGCAGAAAGAGAGAGAGACAGAGAGTGCAGTGAGAGAGAGAGAGAGAGCACAGCACAGTGAAAGAGAGAGATCAGGGCAATGAGAGAGAGAGAGCAGAGCAGCGAAGGAGAGAGAGAGCAGCGCAGTGAGAGTGAGAGATGGCAGGGCAGTGAGAGAGAGAGAGCAGGGAAGTGAGAGAGAGAGAGAGAGAGAGAGACCAGGGCAGAAAGAGACAGAGAGAGAGAGAGCAGGGCAGTGAGAGAGAGAGAGCAGGTGAGTGAGAGAGAAAGTGAGCAGGGCAGTGAAAGGGAGAGCAGGGCAGTGAGATATAGAGCAGGGCAGTGAGAGAGAGGGCAGGGCAGTGAGAGAGAGAGAGAGATAGAGCAGGGCAGCGAGAGAAAGAGAGCAAGGCAGTGAGACAGAGAGAGCAGGGCAGTGAGAGAGAGATAGAGAGAGCAGGGCAGTGAGAGAGAAAGAGTGCAGGGCAGTGAGAGAGAGAGAGAGAGCGCAGGGCAATGATCGCGAGCATTGAAGCGAGAGAGGGAGAGCTGGGCAGCGAGAGAGAGAGAGAGCAGGGCAGTGAGAGAAAGAGAGAGAGAGAGAGCAGGGGAGAGAGAGAGAGAGCCGAGCAGTGAGAGAGAAACAGGGTAGTGAGAGAGGGCAGGACAGTAAGAGAGAGTGCAGGACAGTGAGAGAAAGAGAGAGAGCAGGGCAGCAAAAGAGAGAGAGAGAGCAGAGCAGTGAGAAAAAGAGAGAGAGAGGCGCAGGGCAGTGAGAGAGAGCAGGGCAATGAGAGAGAGCAGGGCAGAGAGAGAGAGATAGCGAGTAGGGCAGTGAGAGAGAGAGAACAGGGCAGTGAGAGAAGAGAGAGAGAAATAGCAGGGCAGTGAGAGAGCAGGGCAGTGAGAGAGAGAGAGAGAGCGCAGCACAATGAAAGAGAGAGATCAGGGCAATGAGAGAGAGAGAGAGCAGGGCAGTGAGAGAGAGAGAGAGAGCAGTGCAGTGAGAGAGAGAGCAGGGAAATGAGAGAGAGAGAGCAGGGCAGTGAGAGATAGAGAGCAAGGCAGTGAGAGAGAGAGAGAGATCTGGGCAGTAAGAGAGAGAGAGAGGGCAGTGAGAGAGAGAGAGAGCAGGGCAGTGAGAGGGGGAGAGAGAGCAGGGCAGTGAGAGAGAGAGAGAGAGTGCAGCACAGTGAAAGAGAGAGATCAGGGCAATGAGAGAGAGAGAGAGCAGGGCAGTGAGAGAGAGAGAGAGAGCAGCGCAGTGAGAGAGAGAGAGAGCAGGGCAGTGAGAGAGAGAGGGCAGGGCAGAGAGAGAGAGAGAGAGCAGGGCAGTGAGAGAGAGTGAGGGCAGTGAGAGAGAGATAGAGAGAGAGAGAAGGGCAGTGAGAAAGAGAAAGAGAGCACAGGGTGGTGAGAGAGAGCAGGGCTGTGAGAGAGATAGAGAGCCGGGGAGTGAAAGAGAGAGAGAAGGGCTGTGAGAGAGAGAGAGACAGCAGGGCAGTGAGAGAGAGAGAGAGAGCGCAGCACAGTGAAAGAGAGAAATCAGGGCAATGAGAGAGAGAGAGAGTAGGGCAGTGAGAGAGAGAGAGAGCAGCGCAGTGAGAGTGAGAGAGTGCAGGGCAGTGAGAGAGAGAGAGCAGGGCAATGAGAGAGGGAGAGAGCAGGGCAGTGAGAGAGAGAGAGCAGGGCAGTGAGAGAGAGTGAGGGCAGTGAGAGAGAGAGAGAGCAGGGCAGTGAGAGAGAGTGAGGGCAGAGAGAGAGAGACAGAGAGAGAGAGAAGGGCAGTGAGAAAGAGGGAAAGAGCAAGGGTGGTGGGAGAGAACAGGGCCGTGAGAGAGAGAGAGAGTAGGGCAGCGAGACAGAGAGAGAGAGAGAAGGGCAGTGAGAAAGAGAGAGAGATCTGGGCAGTAAGAGAGAGAGAGAGAGAGGGCAGTGAGAGAGAGAGAGAGAGCGCAGCACAGTGAACGAGAGAGATCAGGGCAATGAGAGAGAGAGAGCAGAGCAGCGAAGGAGAGAGAGAGCAGCGCAGTGAGAGTGAGAGAGGGCAGGGCAGTGAGAGAGAGAGAGCAGGGAAGTGAGAGAGAGAGAGAGAGAGAGAGAGAGAGAGACCAGGGCAGCAAGAGACAGAGAGAGAGAGAGCAGGGCAGTGAGAGAGAGAGAGCAGGTGAGTGAGAGAGAAAGAGAGCAGGGCAGTGAAAGAGAGAGCAGGGCAGTGAGATATAGAGCAGGGCATTGAGAGAGAGGGCAGGGCAGTGAGAGAGAGAGAGAGATAGAGCAGGGCAGCGAGAGAGAGAGAGAGCAAGGCATTGAGACAGAGAGAGCAGGGCAGTGAGAGAGAGATAGAGAGAGCAGGGCAGTGAGAGAGAAAGAGTGCAGGGCAGTGAGAGAGAGAGAGAGAGCGCAGGGCAATGATCGCGAGCATTGAAGCGAGAGAGGGAGAGCTGGGCAGCGAGAGAGAGAGAACAGGGCAGTGAGAGAAAGAGAGAGAGAGAGCAGGGGAGAGAGAGAGAGAGCAGAGCAGTGAGAGAGAGGGAGAGAGAGAGAGAGAGCGCAGCGCAGTGAGAGAGAGAACAGGGCAGTGAGAGAGAGCAGGACAGTAAGAGAGAGAGCAGGACAGTGAGAGAAAGAGAGAGAGCAGGGCAGAAAAAGCGAGAGAGAGAGAGCAGAGCAGTGAGAGAAAGGGAGAGAGCAGGACAGAGAGACGGAGAGAAAGAGAGCAAGGCAGTGTGTGAGAGAGAAAGCAGGGCAGTGTGTGAGAGAGAGAGAGAGAGAGAGCAGGGCGGTGAGAGACGGAGAGAGTGCAGGGCAGTGAGAGAGAGCAGGGCAGTGAGAGAGAGAGAGAGAGAGCAGGGCAGTGAAAGGGGAGAGAGAGCAGGGCAGTGAGAGAAAGATTCAGAGAATAAAGCAACGCAATGAGAGAGAGAGAAAGCAGTGCAGTGAGAGAGAGAGAGAGAGAGAGAGTGAGAGATAGCAGGGAAGCGAGAGAGAGAGAGAGTGAGCGCAGGGCAGTGAAAGAGCGAGATCAGGGCAATGAGAGTGAGAGAGAGAGAGCAGGGCAGTGAGAGATAGAGAGCAGGGCAGTGAGAGAGAGAGAGAGATCTGGGCAGTAAGAGAGAGAGAGAGAGAGGGCAGTGAGAGAGAGAGAGAGAGCAGGGCACTGAAAGAGAGAGCAGGGCAATGAGAGAGAGAGAGAGCAGGGCAGTGAGAGAGGGAGAGAGAGAGAGAGAGAGAGAGACCAGGGCAGCAAGAGACAGAGAGAGAGAGAGCAGGGCAGTGAGAGAGAGCAGTGCAGTGAGAGATAAAGAGAGAGAGAGCACAGGGCAGTGAGAGGGGGAGAGAGAGCAGGGCAGTGAGAGAGAGAGAGCACAGCACAATGAAAGAGAGAGATCAGGGCAATGAGAGAGAGAGAGAGCAGGGCAGTGAGAGAGAGAGAGAGAGAGCAGTGCAGTGAGAGAGAGAGCATGGAAATGAGAGAGAGAGCAAGGCAGTGAGAGATAGAGAGCAAGGCAGTGAGAGAGAGAGAGATCTGGGCAGTAAGAGAGAGAGAGAGAGGGCAGTGAGAGAGAGAGAGAGCAGGGCAGTGAGAAGGGGAGAGAGAGCAGGGCAGTGAGAGAGAGAAAGAGAGTGCAGCACAGTGAAAGAGAGAGATCAGGGCAATGAGAGAGAGAGAGAGCAGGGCAGTGAGAGAGAGATCAGGGCAATGCAGTGAGAGAGAGAGAGCAGGGAAGTGAGAGAGAGAGAGAGAGAGAGAGACCAGGGCAGCAAGAGACAGAGAGAGAGAGAGCAGGGCAGTGAGAGAGAGAGAGCAGGTGAGTGAGAGAGAAAGAGAGCAGGGCAGTGAAAGAGAGAGCAGGGCAGTGAGATATAGAGCAGGGCAGTGAGAGAGAGGGCAGGGCAGTGAGAGAGAGGGAGAGATAGAGCAGGGCAGCGAGAGAGAGAGAGCAAGGCAGTGAGACAGAGAGAGCAGGGCATTGAGAGAGAGATAGAGAGAGCAGGGCAGTGAGAGAGAAAGAGTGCAGGGCAGTGAGAGAGAGAGAGAGAGCGCAGGGCAATGAGTGAGAGCATTGGAGCGAGAGAGGGAGAGCTGGGCAGCGAGAGAGAGAGAGCAGGGCAGTGAGAGAAAGAGAGAGAGAGAGCAGGGGAGAGAGAGAGAGAGCAGAGCAGTGAGAGAGAGGGAGAGAGAGAGAGAGCACAGTGCAGTGAGAGAGAGAACAGGGCAGTGAGAGAGAGCAGGACAGTAAGAGAGAGAGAGAGAGAGGGCAGTGAGAGAGAGAGAGAGAGCGCAGCACAGTGAACGAGAGAGATCAGGGCAATGAGAGAGAGAGAGCAGAGCAGCGAAGGTGAGAGAGAGCAGCGCAGTGAGAGTGAGAGAGGGCAGGGCAGTGAGAGAGAGAGAGCAGGGAAGTGAGAGAGAGAGAGAGAGAGAGAGAGAGAGAGACCAGGGCAGCAAGAGACAGAGAGAGAGAGAGCAGGGCAGTGAGAGAGAGAGAGCAGGTGAGTGAGAGAGAAAGAGAGCAGGGCAGTGAAAGAGAGAGCAGGGCAGTGAGATATAGAGCAGGGCATTGAGAGAGAGGGCAGGGCAGTGAGAGAGAGAGAGAGATAGAGCAGGGCAGCGAGAGAGAGAGAGAGCAAGGCATTGAGACAGAGAGAGCAGGGCAGTGAGAGAGAGATAGAGAGAGCAGGGCAGTGAGAGAGAAAGAGTGCAGGGCAGTGAGAGAGAGAGAGAGAGCGCAGGGCAATGATCGCGAGCATTGAAGCGAGAGAGGGAGAGCTGGGCAGCGAGAGAGAGAGAACAGGGCAGTGAGAGAAAGAGAGAGAGAGAGCAGGGGAGAGAGAGAGAGAGCAGAGCAGTGAGAGAGAGGGAGAGAGAGAGAGAGAGCGCAGCGCAGTGAGAGAGAGAACAGGGCAGTGAGAGAGAGCAGGACAGTAAGAGAGAGAGCAGGACAGTGAGAGAAAGAGAGAGAGCAGGGCAGAAAAAGCGAGAGAGAGAGAGCAGAGCAGTGAGAGAAAGGGAGAGAGCAGGACAGAGAGACGGAGAGAAAGAGAGCAAGGCAGTGTGTGAGAGAGAAAGCAGGGCAGTGTGTGAGAGAGAGAGAGAGAGAGAGCAGGGCGGTGAGAGACGGAGAGAGTGCAGGGCAGTGAGAGAGAGCAGGGCAGTGAGAGAGAGAGAGAGAGAGCAGGGCAGTGAAAGGGGAGAGAGAGCAGGGCAGTGAGAGAAAGATTCAGAGAATAAAGCAACGCAATGAGAGAGAGAGAAAGCAGTGCAGTGAGAGAGAGAGAGAGAGAGAGAGTGAGAGATAGCAGGGAAGCGAGAGAGAGAGAGAGTGAGCGCAGGGCAGTGAAAGAGCGAGATCAGGGCAATGAGAGTGAGAGAGAGAGAGCAGGGCAGTGAGAGATAGAGAGCAGGGCAGTGAGAGAGAGAGAGAGATCTGGGCAGTAAGAGAGAGAGAGAGAGAGAGAGGGCAGTGAGAGAGAGAGAGAGAGCAGGGCACTGAAAGAGAGAGCAGGGCAATGAGAGAGAGAGAGAGAGCAGGGCAGTGAGAGAGGGAGAGAGAGAGAGAGAGAGAGAGACCAGGGCAGCAAGAGACAGAGAGAGAGAGAGCAGGGCAGTGAGAGAGAGCAGTGCAGTGAGAGATAAAGAGAGAGAGAGCACAGGGCAGTGAGAGGGGGAGAGAGAGCAGGGCAGTGAGAGAGAGAGAGCACAGCACAATGAAAGAGAGAGATCAGGGCAATGAGAGAGAGAGAGAGCAGGGCAGTGAGAGAGAGAGAGAGAGAGAGCAGTGCAGTGAGAGAGAGAGCATGGAAATGAGAGAGAGAGCAAGGCAGTGAGAGATAGAGAGCAAGGCAGTGAGAGAGAGAGAGATCTGGGCAGTAAGAGAGAGAGAGAGAGGGCAGTGAGAGAGAGAGAGAGCAGGGCAGTGAGAAGGGGAGAGAGAGCAGGGCAGTGAGAGAGAGAAAGAGAGTGCAGCACAGTGAAAGAGAGAGATCAGGGCAATGAGAGAGAGAGAGAGCAGGGCAGTGAGAGAGAGATCAGGGCAATGCAGTGAGAGAGAGAGAGCAGGGAAGTGAGAGAGAGAGAGAGAGAGAGAGACCAGGGCAGCAAGAGACAGAGAGAGAGAGAGCAGGGCAGTGAGAGAGAGAGAGCAGGTGAGTGAGAGAGAAAGAGAGCAGGGCAGTGAAAGAGAGAGCAGGGCAGTGAGATATAGAGCAGGGCAGTGAGAGAGAGGGCAGGGCAGTGAGAGAGAGGGAGAGATAGAGCAGGGCAGCGAGAGAGAGAGAGCAAGGCAGTGAGACAGAGAGAGCAGGGCATTGAGAGAGAGATAGAGAGAGCAGGGCAGTGAGAGAGAAAGAGTGCAGGGCAGTGAGAGAGAGAGAGAGAGCGCAGGGCAATGAGTGAGAGCATTGGAGCGAGAGAGGGAGAGCTGGGCAGCGAGAGAGAGAGAGCAGGGCAGTGAGAGAAAGAGAGAGAGAGAGCAGGGGAGAGAGAGAGAGAGCAGAGCAGTGAGAGAGAGGGAGAGAGAGAGAGAGCACAGTGCAGTGAGAGAGAGAACAGGGCAGTGAGAGAGAGCAGGACAGTAAGAGAGAGAGCAGGACAGTGAGAGAAAGAGAGAGAGCAGGGCAGCAAAAGAGAGAGAGAGAGAGAGCAGAGCAGTCAGAGAAAGAGAGACAGAGGCGCAGGGCAGTGAGAGAGAGCAGGGCAATGAGAGAGAGCAGGGCAGTGAGAGAGAGAGCGAGTAGGGCAGTGAGAGAGAGAGAACAGGACAGTGAGAGAAGAGAGAGAGAAATAGCAGGGCAGTGAGAGAGCAGGGCAGTGAGAGAGAGAGAGTAGGGCACTGAGAGAGAGAGCAGGGCAGTGAGCGAGAGAGAGAGAGCAGGGCAGTGAGAGAGAGAGAGAGAGAGCAGGGCAGTGAGGGAGAGAGAGAGAGCAGGGCAGAGAGACAGAGAGAAAGAGAGCAAGGCAGTGAGTGAGAGAGAAAGCAGGGCAGTGTGTGTGTGAGAGAGAGAGAGAGAGCAGGGCAGTGAGAGAGAGAGAGCAGGGCGGTGAGAGAGGGAGAGAGTGCAGGGCAGTGAGAGAGAGCAGGGCAGTGAGAGAGAGAGAGAGCAGGGCAGTGAAAGGGGAGAGAGAGCAGGGCAGTGAGAGAAAGATTCAGAGAATAAAGCAAGGCAATGAGAGAGAGAGAAAGCAGGGCAGTGAGAGAGAGAGAGAGAGTGAGAGATAGCAGGGAAGAGAGAGAGAGTGAGAGTGAGCGCAGGGCAGTGAAAGAGCGAGATCAGGGCAATGAGAGTGAGAGAGAGAGAGCAGGGCAGTGAGAGATAGAGAGCAGGGCAGTGAGATAGAGAGATCTGGGCAGTAAGAGAGAGAGAGAGAGAGGGCAGTGAGAGAGAGAGAGAGAGCAGGGCACTGAAAGAGAGAGCAGGGCAATGAGAGAGAGAGAGAGCAGGGCAGTGAGAGAGAGAGAGAGAGAGAGACCAGGGCAGCAAGAGACAGAGAGAGAGAGAGCAGGGCAGTGAGAGAGAGCAGTGCAGTGAGAGATAAAGAGAGAGAGAGAGAGCACAGGGCAGTGAAAGAGTGAGATCAGGGCAATGAGAGAGAGAGAGAGCAGGGCAGTGAGAGAGAGCAGGGCAGTGAGAGAGAGAGAGAGCAGGGCAGTGAAAGGGGAGAGAGAGCAGGGCAGTGAGAGAAAGATTCAGAGAATAAAGCAAGGCAATGAGAGAGAGAGAAAGCAGGGCAGTGAGAGAGAGAGAGAGAGTGAGAGATAGCAGGGAAGAGAGAGAGAGAGAGAGTGAGCGCAGGGCAGTGAAAGAGCGAGATCAGGGCAATGAGAGTGAGAGAGAGAGAGCAGGGCAGTGAGAGATAGAGAGCAGGGCAGTGAGATAGAGAGATCTGGGCAGTAAGAGAGAGAGAGAGAGAGGGCAGTGAGAGAGAGAGAGAGAGCAGGGCACTGAAAGAGAGAGCAGGGCAATGAGAGAGAGAGAGAGCAGGGCAGTGAGAGAGAGAGAGAGAGAGAGAGAGACCAGGGCAGCAAGAGACAGAGAGAGAGAGCAGGGCAGTGAGAGAGAGCAGTGCAGTGAGAGATAAAGAGAGAGAGAGAGAGCACAGGGCAGTGAAAGAGTGAGATCAGGGCAATGAGAGAGAGAGAGAGCAGGGCAGTGAGAGAGAGAGAGAGGGCAAGGCAGTGAGAGAGAGAGAGAGCGCAGCACAATGAAAGAGAGAGATCAGGGCAATGAGAGTGAGAGAGAGCAGGGCAGTGAGAGAGAGAGAGAGCAGGGCAGTGAGAGGGGGAGAGAGAGCAGGGCAGTGAGAGAGAGAGAGAGAGCGCAGCACAATGAAAGAGAGAGATCAGGGCAATGAGAGAGAGAGAGAGCAGGGCAGTGAGAGAGAGAGAGCAGGGCAGTGAGAGAGAGTGAGGGCAGTGAGAGAGAGAGAGAGCAGGGCAGTGAGAGAGAGTGAGGGCAGAGAGAGAGAGACAGAGAGAGAGAGAAGGGCAGTGAGAAAGAGAGAGAGAGCACAGGATGGTGAGAGAGAGCAGGGCTGTGAGAGAGATAGAGAGCCGGGGAGTGAAAGAGAGAGAGCAGGGCTGTGAGAGAGAGAGAGAGACAGCAGGGCAGTGAGAGAGAGAGAGAGAGCACAGCAAAGTGAAAGAGAGAGAACAGGGCAATGAGAGAGAGAGAGAGTAGGGCAGTGAGAGAGAGAGAGAGAGCAGCGCAGTGAGAGTGAGAGAGGGCAGGGCAGTGAGAGAGAGAGCAGGGCAATGAGAGAGAGAGAGAGCAGGGCAGTGAGAGAGAGAGAGCAGGGCAGTGAGAGAGAGAGAGCAGGGCAGTGAGAGAGTGTGAGGGCAGTGAGAGAGAGAGAGCAGGGCAGTGAGAGAGAGTGAGGGCAGTGAGAGAGAGACAGAGAGAGAGAGAAGGGCAGTGAGAAAGAGAGAAAGAGCACAGGGTGGTGGGAGAGAGCATGGCTGTGAGAGAAAGAGAGAGTAGGGCAGCGAGACAGAGAGAGAGAGAGAAGGGCAGTGAGAAAGAGAGAGAGATCTGGGCAGAAAGAGAGAGAGACAGAGAGTGCAGTGAGAGAGAGAGAGAGAGCACAGCACAGTGAAAGAGAGAGATCAGGGCAATGAGAGAGAGAGAGCAGAGCAGCGAAGGAGAGAGAGAGCAGCGCAGTGAGAGTGAGAGATGGCAGGGCAGTGAGAGAGAGAGAGCAGGGAAGTGAGAGAGAGAGAGAGAGAGAGAGACCAGGGCAGAAAGAGACAGAGAGAGAGAGAGCAGGGCAGTGAGAGAGAGAGAGCAGGTGAGTGAGAGAGAAAGTGAGCAGGGCAGTGAAAGGGAGAGCAGGGCAGTGAGATATAGAGCAGGGCAGTGAGAGAGAGGGCAGGGCAGTGAGAGAGAGAGAGAGATAGAGCAGGGCAGCGAGAGAAAGAGAGCAAGGCAGTGAGACAGAGAGAGCAGGGCAGTGAGAGAGAGATAGAGAGAGCAGGGCAGTGAGAGAGAAAGAGTGCAGGGCAGTGAGAGAGAGAGAGAGAGCGCAGGGCAATGATCGCGAGCATTGAAGCGAGAGAGGGAGAGCTGGGCAGCGAGAGAGAGAGAGAGCAGGGCAGTGAGAGAAAGAGAGAGAGAGAGAGCAGGGGAGAGAGAGAGAGAGCCGAGCAGTGAGAGAGAAACAGGGTAGTGAGAGAGGGCAGGACAGTAAGAGAGAGTGCAGGACAGTGAGAGAAAGAGAGAGAGCAGGGCAGCAAAAGAGAGAGAGAGAGCAGAGCAGTGAGAAAAAGAGAGAGAGAGGCGCAGGGCAGTGAGAGAGAGCAGGGCAATGAGAGAGAGCAGGGCAGAGAGAGAGAGATAGCGAGTAGGGCAGTGAGAGAGAGAGAACAGGGCAGTGAGAGAAGAGAGAGAGAAATAGCAGGGCAGTGAGAGAGCAGGGCAGTGAGAGAGAGAGAGAGAGCGCAGCACAATGAAAGAGAGAGATCAGGGCAATGAGAGAGAGAGAGAGCAGGGCAGTGAGAGAGAGAGAGAGAGCAGTGCAGTGAGAGAGAGAGCAGGGAAATGAGAGAGAGAGAGCAGGGCAGTGAGAGATAGAGAGCAAGGCAGTGAGAGAGAGAGAGAGATCTG
This sequence comes from Carcharodon carcharias, assembly GCF_017639515.1. Classification (NCBI taxonomy): domain Eukaryota; kingdom Metazoa; phylum Chordata; class Chondrichthyes; order Lamniformes; family Lamnidae; genus Carcharodon; species Carcharodon carcharias. The sequence goes on from NC_054479.1 coordinate 63,528,553, forward strand.
GGCAGTAAGAGAGAGAGAGAGGGCAGTGAGAGAGAGAGAGAGCAGGGCAGTGAGAGGGGGAGAGAGAGCAGGGCAGTGAGAGAGAGAGAGAGAGTGCAGCACAGTGAAAGAGAGAGATCAGGGCAATGAGAGAGAGAGAGAGCAGGGCAGTGAGAGAGAGAGAGAGAGCAGCGCAGTGAGAGAGAGAGAGAGCAGGGCAGTGAGAGAGAGAGGGCAGGGCAGAGAGAGAGAGAGAGAGCAGGGCAGTGAGAGAGAGTGAGGGCAGTGAGAGAGAGATAGAGAGAGAGAGAAGGGCAGTGAGAAAGAGAAAGAGAGCACAGGGTGGTGAGAGAGAGCAGGGCTGTGAGAGAGATAGAGAGCCGGGGAGTGAAAGAGAGAGAGAAGGGCTGTGAGAGAGAGAGAGACAGCAGGGCAGTGAGAGAGAGAGAGAGAGCGCAGCACAGTGAAAGAGAGAAATCAGGGCAATGAGAGAGAGAGAGAGTAGGGCAGTGAGAGAGAGAGAGAGCAGCGCAGTGAGAGTGAGAGAGTGCAGGGCAGTGAGAGAGAGAGAGCAGGGCAATGAGAGAGGGAGAGAGCAGGGCAGTGAGAGAGAGAGAGCAGGGCAGTGAGAGAGAGTGAGGGCAGTGAGAGAGAGAGAGAGCAGGGCAGTGAGAGAGAGTGAGGGCAGAGAGAGAGAGACAGAGAGAGAGAGAAGGGCAGTGAGAAAGAGGGAAAGAGCAAGGGTGGTGGGAGAGAACAGGGCCGTGAGAGAGAGAGAGAGTAGGGCAGCGAGACAGAGAGAGAGAGAGAAGGGCAGTGAGAAAGAGAGAGAGATCTGGGCAGTAAGAGAGAGAGAGAGAGAGGGCAGTGAGAGAGAGAGAGAGAGCGCAGCACAGTGAACGAGAGAGATCAGGGCAATGAGAGAGAGAGAGCAGAGCAGCGAAGGAGAGAGAGAGCAGCGCAGTGAGAGTGAGAGAGGGCAGGGCAGTGAGAGAGAGAGAGCAGGGAAGTGAGAGAGAGAGAGAGAGAGAGAGAGAGAGAGACCAGGGCAGCAAGAGACAGAGAGAGAGAGAGCAGGGCAGTGAGAGAGAGAGAGCAGGTGAGTGAGAGAGAAAGAGAGCAGGGCAGTGAAAGAGAGAGCAGGGCAGTGAGATATAGAGCAGGGCATTGAGAGAGAGGGCAGGGCAGTGAGAGAGAGAGAGAGATAGAGCAGGGCAGCGAGAGAGAGAGAGAGCAAGGCATTGAGACAGAGAGAGCAGGGCAGTGAGAGAGAGATAGAGAGAGCAGGGCAGTGAGAGAGAAAGAGTGCAGGGCAGTGAGAGAGAGAGAGAGAGCGCAGGGCAATGATCGCGAGCATTGAAGCGAGAGAGGGAGAGCTGGGCAGCGAGAGAGAGAGAACAGGGCAGTGAGAGAAAGAGAGAGAGAGAGCAGGGGAGAGAGAGAGAGAGCAGAGCAGTGAGAGAGAGGGAGAGAGAGAGAGAGAGCGCAGCGCAGTGAGAGAGAGAACAGGGCAGTGAGAGAGAGCAGGACAGTAAGAGAGAGAGCAGGACAGTGAGAGAAAGAGAGAGAGCAGGGCAGAAAAAGCGAGAGAGAGAGAGCAGAGCAGTGAGAGAAAGGGAGAGAGCAGGACAGAGAGACGGAGAGAAAGAGAGCAAGGCAGTGTGTGAGAGAGAAAGCAGGGCAGTGTGTGAGAGAGAGAGAGAGAGAGAGCAGGGCGGTGAGAGACGGAGAGAGTGCAGGGCAGTGAGAGAGAGCAGGGCAGTGAGAGAGAGAGAGAGAGAGCAGGGCAGTGAAAGGGGAGAGAGAGCAGGGCAGTGAGAGAAAGATTCAGAGAATAAAGCAACGCAATGAGAGAGAGAGAAAGCAGTGCAGTGAGAGAGAGAGAGAGAGAGAGAGTGAGAGATAGCAGGGAAGCGAGAGAGAGAGAGAGTGAGCGCAGGGCAGTGAAAGAGCGAGATCAGGGCAATGAGAGTGAGAGAGAGAGAGCAGGGCAGTGAGAGATAGAGAGCAGGGCAGTGAGAGAGAGAGAGAGATCTGGGCAGTAAGAGAGAGAGAGAGAGAGGGCAGTGAGAGAGAGAGAGAGAGCAGGGCACTGAAAGAGAGAGCAGGGCAATGAGAGAGAGAGAGAGAGCAGGGCAGTGAGAGAGGGAGAGAGAGAGAGAGAGAGAGAGACCAGGGCAGCAAGAGACAGAGAGAGAGAGAGCAGGGCAGTGAGAGAGAGCAGTGCAGTGAGAGATAAAGAGAGAGAGAGCACAGGGCAGTGAGAGAGTGAGAGAGCAGGGCAGTGAGAGATAGAGAGCAGGGCAGTGAGAGGGGGAGAGAGAGCAGGGCAGTGAGAGAGAGAGAGCACAGCACAATGAAAGAGAGAGATCAGGGCAATGAGAGAGAGAGAGAGCAGGGCAGTGAGAGAGAGAGAGAGAGAGCAGTGCAGTGAGAGAGAGAGCATGGAAATGAGAGAGAGAGCAAGGCAGTGAGAGATAGAGAGCAAGGCAGTGAGAGAGAGAGAGATCTGGGCAGTAAGAGAGAGAGAGAGAGGGCAGTGAGAGAGAGAGAGAGCAGGGCAGTGAGAAGGGGAGAGAGAGCAGGGCAGTGAGAGAGAGAAAGAGAGTGCAGCACAGTGAAAGAGAGAGATCAGGGCAATGAGAGAGAGAGAGAGCAGGGCAGTGAGAGAGAGATCAGGGCAATGCAGTGAGAGAGAGAGAGCAGGGAAGTGAGAGAGAGAGAGAGAGAGAGAGACCAGGGCAGCAAGAGACAGAGAGAGAGAGAGCAGGGCAGTGAGAGAGAGAGAGCAGGTGAGTGAGAGAGAAAGAGAGCAGGGCAGTGAAAGAGAGAGCAGGGCAGTGAGATATAGAGCAGGGCAGTGAGAGAGAGGGCAGGGCAGTGAGAGAGAGGGAGAGATAGAGCAGGGCAGCGAGAGAGAGAGAGCAAGGCAGTGAGACAGAGAGAGCAGGGCATTGAGAGAGAGATAGAGAGAGCAGGGCAGTGAGAGAGAAAGAGTGCAGGGCAGTGAGAGAGAGAGAGAGAGCGCAGGGCAATGAGTGAGAGCATTGGAGCGAGAGAGGGAGAGCTGGGCAGCGAGAGAGAGAGAGCAGGGCAGTGAGAGAAAGAGAGAGAGAGAGCAGGGGAGAGAGAGAGAGAGCAGAGCAGTGAGAGAGAGGGAGAGAGAGAGAGAGCACAGTGCAGTGAGAGAGAGAACAGGGCAGTGAGAGAGAGCAGGACAGTAAGAGAGAGAGCAGGACAGTGAGAGAAAGAGAGAGAGCAGGGCAGCAAAAGAGAGAGAGAGAGAGAGCAGAGCAGTCAGAGAAAGAGAGACAGAGGCGCAGGGCAGTGAGAGAGAGCAGGGCAATGAGAGAGAGCAGGGCAGTGAGAGAGAGAGCGAGTAGGGCAGTGAGAGAGAGAGAACAGGACAGTGAGAGAAGAGAGAGAGAAATAGCAGGGCAGTGAGAGAGCAGGGCAGTGAGAGAGAGAGAGTAGGGCACTGAGAGAGAGAGCAGGGCAGTGAGCGAGAGAGAGAGAGCAGGGCAGTGAGAGAGAGAGAGAGAGAGCAGGGCAGTGAGGGAGAGAGAGAGAGCAGGGCAGAGAGACAGAGAGAAAGAGAGCAAGGCAGTGAGTGAGAGAGAAAGCAGGGCAGTGTGTGTGTGAGAGAGAGAGAGAGAGCAGGGCAGTGAGAGAGAGAGAGCAGGGCGGTGAGAGAGGGAGAGAGTGCAGGGCAGTGAGAGAGAGCAGGGCAGTGAGAGAGAGAGAGAGCAGGGCAGTGAAAGGGGAGAGAGAGCAGGGCAGTGAGAGAAAGATTCAGAGAATAAAGCAAGGCAATGAGAGAGAGAGAAAGCAGGGCAGTGAGAGAGAGAGAGAGAGTGAGAGATAGCAGGGAAGAGAGAGAGAGTGAGAGTGAGCGCAGGGCAGTGAAAGAGCGAGATCAGGGCAATGAGAGTGAGAGAGAGAGAGCAGGGCAGTGAGAGATAGAGAGCAGGGCAGTGAGATAGAGAGATCTGGGCAGTAAGAGAGAGAGAGAGAGAGGGCAGTGAGAGAGAGAGAGAGAGCAGGGCACTGAAAGAGAGAGCAGGGCAATGAGAGAGAGAGAGAGCAGGGCAGTGAGAGAGAGAGAGAGAGAGAGACCAGGGCAGCAAGAGACAGAGAGAGAGAGAGCAGGGCAGTGAGAGAGAGCAGTGCAGTGAGAGATAAAGAGAGAGAGAGAGAGCACAGGGCAGTGAAAGAGTGAGATCAGGGCAATGAGAGAGAGAGAGAGCAGGGCAGTGAGAGAGAGCAGGGCAGTGAGAGAGAGAGAGAGCAGGGCAGTGAAAGGGGAGAGAGAGCAGGGCAGTGAGAGAAAGATTCAGAGAATAAAGCAAGGCAATGAGAGAGAGAGAAAGCAGGGCAGTGAGAGAGAGAGAGAGAGTGAGAGATAGCAGGGAAGAGAGAGAGAGAGAGAGTGAGCGCAGGGCAGTGAAAGAGCGAGATCAGGGCAATGAGAGTGAGAGAGAGAGAGCAGGGCAGTGAGAGATAGAGAGCAGGGCAGTGAGATAGAGAGATCTGGGCAGTAAGAGAGAGAGAGAGAGAGGGCAGTGAGAGAGAGAGAGAGAGAGCAGGGCACTGAAAGAGAGAGCAGGGCAATGAGAGAGAGAGAGAGCAGGGCAGTGAGAGAGAGAGAGAGAGAGAGAGAGACCAGGGCAGCAAGAGACAGAGAGAGAGAGAGCAGGGCAGTGAGAGAGAGCAGTGCAGTGAGAGATAAAGAGAGAGAGAGAGAGCACAGGGCAGTGAAAGAGTGAGATCAGGGCAATGAGAGAGAGAGAGAGCAGGGCAGTGAGAGAGAGAGAGAGGGCAAGGCAGTGAGAGAGAGAGAGAGCGCAGCACAATGAAAGAGAGAGATCAGGGCAATGAGAGTGAGAGAGAGCAGGGCAGTGAGAGAGAGAGAGAGCAGGGCAGTGAGAGGGGGAGAGAGAGCAGGGCAGTGAGAGAGAGAGAGAGAGCGCAGCACAATGAAAGAGAGAGATCAGGGCAATGAGAGAGAGAGAGAGCAGGGCAGTGAGAGAGAGAGAGAGAGCAGTGCAGTGAGAGAGAGAGCAGGGCAATGAGAGAGAGGGAGCAGGGCATTGAGAGATAGAGAGCAGGGCAGTGAGATAGAGAGAGAGATCTGGGCAGTAAGAGAGAGAGAGAGAGGGCAGTGAGAGAGAGAGAGAGAGCAGGGCACTGAAAGAGAGAGCAGGGCAATGAGAGAGAGAGAGAGAGCAGGGCAGTGAGGGAGAGAGAGAGAGAGAGAGAGAGACCAGGGCAGCAAGAGACAGAGAGAGAGAGCAGGGCAGTGAGAGAGAGCAGTGCAGTGAGAGATAAAGAGAGAGAGAGAGAGCACAGGGCAGTGAAAGAGTGAGATAAGGGCAATGAAAGAGAGAGAGAGCAGGGCATTGAGAGATAGAGAGCAGGGCAGTGAGAGAGAGAGAGAGATCTGGGCAGTAATAGAGAGAGAGAGGGCAGTGAAAGAGAGAGAGAGCAGGGCAGTGAGAGGGGGAGAGAGAGCAGGGCAGTGAGAGAGAGAGAGAGCGCAGCACAATGAAAGAGAGAGATCAGGGCAATGAGAGTGAGAGAGAGCAGGGCAGTGAGAGAGAGAGAGAGCAGGGCAGTGAGAGGGGGAGAGAGAGCAGGGCAGTGAGAGAGAGAGAGAGAGCGCAGCACAATGAAAGAGAGAGATCAGGGCAATGAGAGAGAGAGAGAGCAGGGCAGTGAGAGAGAGAGAGAGAGCAGTGCAGTGAGAGAGAGAGCAGGGAAATGAGAGAGAGAGAGCAGGGCAGTGAGAGAGAGAGAGCAAGGCAGTGAGAGAGAGAGAGATCTGGGCACTAAGAGAGAGAGAGAGAGGGCAGTGAGAGAGAGAGAGAGCAGTGCAGTGAGAGGGGGAGAGAGAGTGCAGCACAGTGAAAGAGAGAGATCAGGGCAATGAGAGAGAGAGAGAGCAGGGCAGTGAGAGAGAGAGAGAGAGCAGGGCAGTGAGAGAAAGATTCAGAGAATAAAGCAACGCAATGAGAGAGAGAGAAAGCAGTGCAGTGAGAGAGAGAGAGAGAGAGAGAGTGAGAGATAGCAGGGAAGCGAGAGAGAGAGAGAGTGAGCGCAGGGCAGTGAAAGAGCGAGATCAGGGCAATGAGAGTGAGAGAGAGAGAGCAGGGCAGTGAGAGATAGAGAGCAGGGCAGTGAGAGAGAGAGAGAGATCTGGGCAGTAAGAGAGAGAGAGAGAGAGGGCAGTGAGAGAGAGAGAGAGAGCAGGGCACTGAAAGAGAGAGCAGGGCAATGAGAGAGAGAGAGAGAGCAGGGCAGTGAGAGAGGGAGAGAGAGAGAGAGAGAGAGAGACCAGGGCAGCAAGAGACAGAGAGAGAGAGAGCAGGGCAGTGAGAGAGAGCAGTGCAGTGAGAGATAAAGAGAGAGAGAGCACAGGGCAGTGAGAGAGTGAGAGAGCAGGGCAGTGAGAGATAGAGAGCAGGGCAGTGAGAGGGGGAGAGAGAGCAGGGCAGTGAGAGAGAGAGAGCACAGCACAATGAAAGAGAGAGATCAGGGCAATGAGAGAGAGAGAGAGCAGGGCAGTGAGAGAGAGAGAGAGAGAGCAGTGCAGTGAGAGAGAGAGCATGGAAATGAGAGAGAGAGCAAGGCAGTGAGAGATAGAGAGCAAGGCAGTGAGAGAGAGAGAGATCTGGGCAGTAAGAGAGAGAGAGAGAGGGCAGTGAGAGAGAGAGAGAGCAGGGCAGTGAGAAGGGGAGAGAGAGCAGGGCAGTGAGAGAGAGAAAGAGAGTGCAGCACAGTGAAAGAGAGAGATCAGGGCAATGAGAGAGAGAGAGAGCAGGGCAGTGAGAGAGAGATCAGGGCAATGCAGTGAGAGAGAGAGAGCAGGGAAGTGAGAGAGAGAGAGAGAGAGAGAGACCAGGGCAGCAAGAGACAGAGAGAGAGAGAGCAGGGCAGTGAGAGAGAGAGAGCAGGTGAGTGAGAGAGAAAGAGAGCAGGGCAGTGAAAGAGAGAGCAGGGCAGTGAGATATAGAGCAGGGCAGTGAGAGAGAGGGCAGGGCAGTGAGAGAGAGGGAGAGATAGAGCAGGGCAGCGAGAGAGAGAGAGCAAGGCAGTGAGACAGAGAGAGCAGGGCATTGAGAGAGAGATAGAGAGAGCAGGGCAGTGAGAGAGAAAGAGTGCAGGGCAGTGAGAGAGAGAGAGAGAGCGCAGGGCAATGAGTGAGAGCATTGGAGCGAGAGAGGGAGAGCTGGGCAGCGAGAGAGAGAGAGCAGGGCAGTGAGAGAAAGAGAGAGAGAGAGCAGGGGAGAGAGAGAGAGAGCAGAGCAGTGAGAGAGAGGGAGAGAGAGAGAGAGCACAGTGCAGTGAGAGAGAGAACAGGGCAGTGAGAGAGAGCAGGACAGTAAGAGAGAGAGCAGGACAGTGAGAGAAAGAGAGAGAGCAGGGCAGCAAAAGAGAGAGAGAGAGAGAGCAGAGCAGTCAGAGAAAGAGAGACAGAGGCGCAGGGCAGTGAGAGAGAGCAGGGCAATGAGAGAGAGCAGGGCAGTGAGAGAGAGAGCGAGTAGGGCAGTGAGAGAGAGAGAACAGGACAGTGAGAGAAGAGAGAGAGAAATAGCAGGGCAGTGAGAGAGCAGGGCAGTGAGAGAGAGAGAGTAGGGCACTGAGAGAGAGAGCAGGGCAGTGAGCGAGAGAGAGAGAGCAGGGCAGTGAGAGAGAGAGAGAGAGAGCAGGGCAGTGAGGGAGAGAGAGAGAGCAGGGCAGAGAGACAGAGAGAAAGAGAGCAAGGCAGTGAGTGAGAGAGAAAGCAGGGCAGTGTGTGTGTGAGAGAGAGAGAGAGAGCAGGGCAGTGAGAGAGAGAGAGCAGGGCGGTGAGAGAGGGAGAGAGTGCAGGGCAGTGAGAGAGAGCAGGGCAGTGAGAGAGAGAGAGAGCAGGGCAGTGAAAGGGGAGAGAGAGCAGGGCAGTGAGAGAAAGATTCAGAGAATAAAGCAAGGCAATGAGAGAGAGAGAAAGCAGGGCAGTGAGAGAGAGAGAGAGAGTGAGAGATAGCAGGGAAGAGAGAGAGAGTGAGAGTGAGCGCAGGGCAGTGAAAGAGCGAGATCAGGGCAATGAGAGTGAGAGAGAGAGAGCAGGGCAGTGAGAGATAGAGAGCAGGGCAGTGAGATAGAGAGATCTGGGCAGTAAGAGAGAGAGAGAGAGAGGGCAGTGAGAGAGAGAGAGAGAGCAGGGCACTGAAAGAGAGAGCAGGGCAATGAGAGAGAGAGAGAGCAGGGCAGTGAGAGAGAGAGAGAGAGAGAGACCAGGGCAGCAAGAGACAGAGAGAGAGAGAGCAGGGCAGTGAGAGAGAGCAGTGCAGTGAGAGATAAAGAGAGAGAGAGAGAGCACAGGGCAGTGAAAGAGTGAGATCAGGGCAATGAGAGAGAGAGAGAGCAGGGCAGTGAGAGAGAGCAGGGCAGTGAGAGAGAGAGAGAGCAGGGCAGTGAAAGGGGAGAGAGAGCAGGGCAGTGAGAGAAAGATTCAGAGAATAAAGCAAGGCAATGAGAGAGAGAGAAAGCAGGGCAGTGAGAGAGAGAGAGAGAGTGAGAGATAGCAGGGAAGAGAGAGAGAGAGAGAGTGAGCGCAGGGCAGTGAAAGAGCGAGATCAGGGCAATGAGAGTGAGAGAGAGAGAGCAGGGCAGTGAGAGATAGAGAGCAGGGCAGTGAGATAGAGAGATCTGGGCAGTAAGAGAGAGAGAGAGAGAGGGCAGTGAGAGAGAGAGAGAGAGAGCAGGGCACTGAAAGAGAGAGCAGGGCAATGAGAGAGAGAGAGAGCAGGGCAGTGAGAGAGAGAGAGAGAGAGAGAGAGACCAGGGCAGCAAGAGACAGAGAGAGAGAGAGCAGGGCAGTGAGAGAGAGCAGTGCAGTGAGAGATAAAGAGAGAGAGAGAGAGCACAGGGCAGTGAAAGAGTGAGATCAGGGCAATGAGAGAGAGAGAGAGCAGGGCAGTGAGAGAGAGAGAGAGGGCAAGGCAGTGAGAGAGAGAGAGAGCGCAGCACAATGAAAGAGAGAGATCAGGGCAATGAGAGTGAGAGAGAGCAGGGCAGTGAGAGAGAGAGAGAGCAGGGCAGTGAGAGGGGGAGAGAGAGCAGGGCAGTGAGAGAGAGAGAGAGAGCGCAGCACAATGAAAGAGAGAGATCAGGGCAATGAGAGAGAGAGAGAGCAGGGCAGTGAGAGAGAGAGAGAGAGCAGTGCAGTGAGAGAGAGAGCAGGGCAATGAGAGAGAGGGAGCAGGGCATTGAGAGATAGAGAGCAGGGCAGTGAGATAGAGAGAGAGATCTGGGCAGTAAGAGAGAGAGAGAGAGGGCAGTGAGAGAGAGAGAGAGAGCAGGGCACTGAAAGAGAGAGCAGGGCAATGAGAGAGAGAGAGAGAGCAGGGCAGTGAGGGAGAGAGAGAGAGAGAGAGAGAGACCAGGGCAGCAAGAGACAGAGAGAGAGAGCAGGGCAGTGAGAGAGAGCAGTGCAGTGAGAGATAAAGAGAGAGAGAGAGAGCACAGGGCAGTGAAAGAGTGAGATAAGGGCAATGAAAGAGAGAGAGAGCAGGGCATTGAGAGATAGAGAGCAGGGCAGTGAGAGAGAGAGAGAGATCTGGGCAGTAATAGAGAGAGAGAGGGCAGTGAAAGAGAGAGAGAGCAGGGCAGTGAGAGGGGGAGAGAGAGCAGGGCAGTGAGAGAGAGAGAGAGCGCAGCACAATGAAAGAGAGAGATCAGGGCAATGAGAGTGAGAGAGAGCAGGGCAGTGAGAGAGAGAGAGAGCAGGGCAGTGAGAGGGGGAGAGAGAGCAGGGCAGTGAGAGAGAGAGAGAGAGCGCAGCACAATGAAAGAGAGAGATCAGGGCAATGAGAGAGAGAGAGAGCAGGGCAGTGAGAGAGAGAGAGAGAGCAGTGCAGTGAGAGAGAGAGCAGGGAAATGAGAGAGAGAGAGCAGGGCAGTGAGAGAGAGAGAGCAAGGCAGTGAGAGAGAGAGAGATCTGGGCACTAAGAGAGAGAGAGAGAGGGCAGTGAGAGAGAGAGAGAGCAGTGCAGTGAGAGGGGGAGAGAGAGCAGGGCAGTGAGATAGAGAGAGAGAGTGCAGCACAGTGAAAGAGAGAGATCAGGGCAATGAGAGAGAGAGAGAGCAGGGCAGTGAGAGAGAGAGAGAGAGCAGCGCAGTGAGAGAGAGTGAGAGCAGGGCAATGAGAGAGAGAGAGAGAGGAGCAGTGAGAGAGAGAGGGCAGGGCAGTGAAGGAGAGAGAGAGAGCAAGGTAGTGAGAGAGAGTGAGGGCAGTGAGAGAGAGACAGAGAGAGAGAGAAGGACAGTGAGAAAGAGAGAGAGAGCACAGGGTGGTGAGAGAGAGCAGGGCTGTGAGAGAGAGAGAGACAGCAGGGCAGTGTGAGAGAGAGAGAGAGCACAGCACAGTGAAAGAGAGGGATCAGGGCAATGAGAGAGAGAGAGAGTAGGGCAGTGAGAGAGAGAGAGAGCAGCGCAGTGAGAGTGAGAGAGGGCAGGGCAGTGAGAGAGAGAGAGCAGGGCAATGAGAGAGAGAGCAGGGCAGTGAGAGAGAAAGAGAGCATGTCAATGAGAGAGAGAGAGGGAAGTGAGAGAGAGAGAGAGACTGACAGAGAGAGAGAGAGAGAGCAGGGCAGCATGAGAGAGAGAGCAGGGCAATGACAGAGGGAGAGAGAGAGTAGGGCAGCGAGAGAGAGAGAAAAGGGCAGTGACAGAGAGAGAGCAGCGCAGTGAGAGCGAGAGAGCAGGTGAGTGAGAGAGAAAGAGAGCAGGGCAGTGAAAGAGAGAGCAGGGCAGTGAGATATAGAGCAGGGCAGTGAGAGAGAGAGCAAGGCAGTGAGACAGAGAGTGCAGGGCAGTGAGAGAGAGAGAGCGCAGGGCAGTGAGAGAGAGAACAGGGCAGTGAGAGAGAGCAGGACAGTAAGAGAGAGAGCAGGACAGTGAGAGAAAGCGAGAGAGCAGGGCAGCAAAAGAGAGAGAGAGAGAGAGCAGAGCAGTGAGAGAAAGAGAGAGAGAGGCGCAGGGCAGTGAGAGAGAGCAGGGCAATGAGAGAGAGCAGGGCAGTGAGAGAGAGAGAGTGAGTAGGGCAGTGAGAGAGAGAGAACAGGGCAGTGGGAGAGGAGAGAGAGAAATAGTAGGGCAGTGAGAGAGCAGGGCAGTGAGAGAGAGAGAGTAGGGCAGTGAGAGAGAGAGCAGGGCAGTGAGCGAGAGAGAGAGAGCAGGGCAGTGACAGAGAGAGAGAGCAGGGCAGTGAGCGAGAGAGAGAGAGCAGGGCAGAGAGACAGAGAGAAAGAGAGCAAGGCAGTGAGTGAGAGAGAAAGCAGGGCAGTGTGTGTGAGAGAGAGAGAGAGAGCAGGGCAGTGAGAGAGAGAGAGCTGGGCGGTGAGAGAGGGAGAGAGTGCAGGGCAGTGAGAGAGAACAGGGAAGTGAGAGAGAGAGAGAGAGAGCAGGGCAGTAAAAGGGGAGAGAGAGCAGGGCAGTGAGAGAAAGATTCAGAGAATAAAGCAAGGCAATGAGAGAGAGAGAAAGCAGGGCAGTGAGAGAGAGAGAGAGAGTGAGAGATAGCAGGGAAGAGAGAGAGAGAGAGTGAGCGCAGGGCAGTGAAAGAGCGAGATCAGGGCAATGAAAGTCAGAGATAGAGAGCAGGGCAGTGAGAGATAGAGAGCAGGGCAGTGAGAGAGAGAGAGAGATCTGGGCAGTAAGAGAGAGAGAGAGAGGGCAGTGAGAGAGAGAGAGAGAGCAGGGCACTGAAAGAGAGAGCAGGGCAATGAGAGAGAGAGAGAGAGCAGGGCAGTGAGAGAGAGAGAGAGCGCGCAGCACAGTGAAAGAGAGAGATCAGGGCAATGAGAGAGAGAGAGAGTAGGGCAGTGAGAGAGAGAGAGAGCAGTGAAGTGAGAGTGAGAGAGGGCAGGGCAGTGAGAGAGAGAGAGGAGGGCAATGAGAGAGAGAGAGCAGGGCAGTGAGAGAGAAAGAGAGCAGGTCAATGAGAGAGAGAGAGGGAAGTGAGAGAGAGAGAGAGACTGAAAGAGAGAGAGAGAGCAGGGCAGCATGAGAGAGAGAGCAGGGCAATGACAGAGGGAGAGAGAGAGCAGGGCAGCGAGAGAGAGAGAGAAGGGCAGTGAGAGAGAGAGAGCAGGGCAGTGAGAGTGAGAGAGCAGGTGAGTGAGAGAGAAAGAGAGCAGGGCAGTGAAAGAGAGAGCAGGGCAGTGAGATATAGAGCAGGGCAGTGAGAGAGAGGGCAGGGCAGTGAGAGAGAGAGAGAGATAGAGCAGGGTAGCGAGAGAGAGAGAGCAAGGCAGTGACTCAGAGAGAGCAGGGCAGTGAGAGAGAGATAGAGAGAGCAGGGCAGTGAGAGAGAAAGAGTGCAGGGCAGTGAGAGAGAGAGAGAGAGTGCAGGGCAATGAGCGAGAGCATTGAAGCGAGAGAGGGAGAGCTGGGCAGTGAGAGAGAGAGAGCAGGGCAGTGAGAGAGAGAGAGCAGGGCAGTGAGAGAGAGAGCAGGGGAGAGAGAGAGAGAGCAGGGGAGAGAGAGAGAGAGCAGACCAGTGAGAGAGAGGGAGAGAGAGAGAGAGCGCAGCGCAGTGAGAGAGAGAACAGGGCAGTGAGAGAGAGCAGGACAGTAAGAGAGAGAGCAGGACAGTGAGAGAAAGAGAGAGAGCAGGGCAGCAAAAGAGAGAGAGAGAGAGAGCAGAGCAGTGAGAGAAAGAGAGAGAGAGGCGCAGGGCAGTGAGAGAGAGCAGGGCAATGAGAGAGAGCAGGGCAGTGAGAGAGAGAGTGCGAGTAGGGCAGTGAGAGAGAGAGAGCAGGGCAGTGAGAGAAGAGAGAGAGAAATAGCAGGGCAGTGAGAGAGCAGGGCAGTGAGAGAGAGAGAGTAAGGCAGTGAGAGAGAGAGCAGGGCAGTGAGCGAGAGAGAGAGAGCAGGGCAGTGAAAGAGAGAGCAGGGCAGTGAGATATAGAGCAGGGCAGTGAGAGAGAGGGCAGGGCAGTGAGAGAGAGAGAGAGATAGAGCAGGGCAGCGAGAGAGAGAGAGAAAGGCAGTGAGACAGAGAGAGCAGGGCAGTGAGCAAGAGAGAGAGAGCAGGGCAGTGAGAGAGAGAGAGAGCAGGGCAGTGAGCGAGAGAGAGAGAGCAGGGCAGAGAGACAGAGAGAAAGAGAGCAAGGCAGTGAGTGAGAGAGAAAGCAGGGCAGTGTGTGAGAGAGAGAGAGAGAGAGAGAGCAGGGTAGTGAGAGAGAGAGAGCAGGGCGGTGAGAGAGGGAGAGAGTGCAGTGCAGTGAGAGAGAGCAGGGCAGTGAGAGAGAGAGAGAGAGAGCAGGGCAGTGAGAGAAAGATTCAGAGAATAAAGCAAGGCAATGAGAGAGAGAGAAATCTGGGCAGCGAGAGAGAGAGAAAGCAGGGCAGTGAGAGAGAGAGAGAGAGAGAGAGAGAGATAGCAGGGAAGAGAGAGAGAGAGAGAGTGAGCGCAGGGCAGTGAAAGAGCTAGATCAGGGCAATGAGAGTGAGAGAGAGAGAGCAGGGCAGTGAGAGATAGAGAGCAGGGCAGTGAGAGAGAGAGAGAGATCTGGGCAGTAAGAGAGAGAGAGAGCAGGGCACTGAAAGAGAGAGCAGGGCAATGAGAGAGAGAGAGAGAGCAGGGCAGTGAGAGTGTGAGAGAGAGAGAGAGAGAGAGAGAGAGACCAGGGCAGCAAGAGACAGAGAGAGAGAGAGCAGGGCAGTGAGAGAGTGCAGTGCAGTGAGAGTTAAAGAGAGAGAGAGAGCACAGGGCAGTGAAAGAGTGAGATCAGGGCAATGAGAGAGAGAGAGAGCAGGGCAGTGAGAGAGAGAGAAAGGGCAAGGCAGTGAGAGAGAGAGAGCAGGGCAATGAGAGAGAGAGAGCAGGGCATTGAGAGATAGAGAGCAGGGCAGTGAGAGAGAGAGAGAGAGATGGGCATTGAGAGATAGAGAGCAGGGCAGTGAGAGAGAGAGAGAGATCTGGGCAGTAAGAGAGAGAGAGAGGGCAGTGAGAGAGAGAGAGAGAGCAGGGCAGTGAGAGGGGGAGAGAGAGCAAGGCAGTGAGAGAGAGAGAGAGCGCAGCACAATGAAAGAGAGAGATCAGGGCAATGAGAGAGAGAGAGAGCAGGGCAGTGAGCGAGAGAGAGAGAGCAGCACAGTGAGAGAGAGAGCAGGGAAATGAGAGACAGAGAGCAGTGCAGTGAGAGAGAGAGGGCAAGGCAGTGAGAGAGAGAGAGAGATCTGGGCAGTAAGAGAGAGAGAGAGGGCAGTGAGAGTAAGAGAGCAGGGCAGTGAGAGGTGGAGAGAGAGCAGGGCAGTGAGAGAGAGAGAGAGAGTAGGGCAGTGAGAGAGAGAGAACAGGGCAGTGAGAGAAGAGAGAGAAATAGCAGGGCAGTGAGAGAGCAGGGCAGGGAGAGAGAGAGAGAGTAGGGCACTGAGAGAGAGAGCAGGGCAGTGAGCGAGAGAGAGAGAGCAGGGCAGTGAGAGAGAGGGAGAGCAGGGCAGTGAGCGAGAGAGAGAGAGCAGGGCAGAGAGACAGAGAGAAAGAGAGCAAGGCAGTGAGTGAGAGAGAAAGCAGGGCAGTGTGTGAGAGAGAGAGAGAGAGGGAGCAGGGCAGTGAGAGAGAGCAGGGCAGTGAGAGAGAGAGAGAGAGAGAGCAGGGTAGTGAAAGGGGAGAGAGAGCAGGGCAGTGAGAGAGAGAGAGAGAGAGCAGGGCAGTGAGAGAGAGAGAGCAGGGCGGTGAGAGAGGGAGAGAGTGCAGGGCAGTGAGAGAGAGCAGGGCAATGAGAGAGAGAGAAAGATTCAGAGAATAAAGCAAGGCAATGAGAGAGAGTGAAATCTGGGCAGCGAGAGAGAGAGAAAGCAGGGCAGTGAGAGAGAGAGAGAGAGAGTGAGAGATAGCAGGGAAGAGAGAGAGAGAGAGAGTGAGCGCAGGGCAGTGAAAGAGTGAGATCAGGGCAATGAGAGTGAGAGAGAGAGAGCAGGGCAGTGAGAGATAGAGAGCAGGGCAGTGAGAGCAAGAGAGAGAGAGCAGGGCACTGAAAGAGAGAGCAGGGCAATGAGAGAGAGAGAGAGAGCAGGGCAGTGAGAGAGAGAGAGAGAGAGAGGGAGAGAGACCAGGGCAGCAAGAGACAGAGAGAGAGAGAGCAGGGCAGTGAGAGAGAGCAGTGCAGTGAGAGATAAACAGAGAGAGAGAGAGCACAGGGCAGTGAAAAAGTGAGATCAGGGCAATGAGAGAGAGAGAGAGCAGGGCAGTGAGAGAGAGAGAGAGGGCAAGGCAGTGAGAGAGAGAGAGCAGGGCAATGAGAGAGAGAGCAGGGCATTGAGAGATAGAGAGCAGGGCAGTGAGAGAGAGAGAGAGATCTGGGCACTAAGAGAGAGAGAGGGGGCAGTGAGAGAGAGAGAGAGCAGGGCAGTGAGAGGGGGAGAGAGAGCAGGGCAGTGAGAGAGAGAGAGCGCAGCACAATGAAAGAGATCAGGGCAATGAGAGAGAGAGAGAGCAGGGCAGTGAGAGAGAGAGAGAGAGAGCAGTGCAGTGAGAGAGAAAGCAGGGAAATGAGAGAGAGAGAGCAGGGCAGTGAGAGATAGAGAGCAAGGCAGTGAGAGAGAGAGATCTGGCCAGTAAGAGAGAGAGAGAGGGCAGTGAGAGAGAGAGAGAGCAGGGCAGTGAGAGGGGGAGAGAGAGCAGGGCAGTGAGAGATAGAGAGCAAGGCAGTGAGAGAGAGAGATCTGGCCAGTAAGAGAGAGAGAGAGGGCAGTGAGAGAGAGAGAGAGCAGGGCAGTGAGAGGGGGAGAGAGATCAGGGCAATGAGAGAGAGAGAGAGCAGGGCAGTGAGAGAGAGAGAGAGAGCAGGGCAATGAGAGAGAGAGAGAGCAGGGCAGTGAGAGAGAGAGGGAGAGCAGCGCAGTGAGAGAGAGAGAGAGCAGGGCAGTGAGAGAGAGAGAGAGCAGGGCAATGAGAGAGAGAGAGAGCAGGGCAGTGAGAGAGAGAGGGAGAGCAGCGCAGTGAGAGAGAGAGAGAGCAGGGCAGTGACAGAGAGTGAGGGCATTGAGAGAGAGACAGAGAGAGAGAGAAGGGCAGTGAGAAAGAGAGAGCGAGCACAGGGTGGTGAGAGAGAGCAGGGCTGTGAGAGAGAGAGAGAGCCGGGGAGTGAAAGAGAGAGAGCAGGGCTGTGAGGGAGAGAGAGAGAGTGCAGCACAGTGAAAGAGAGAGATGAGGGCAATGAGAGAGAGAGAGAGTAGGGCAGTGAGAGAGAGAGAGAACAGCGCAGTGAGAGTGAGCGAGGGCAGGGCAGTGAGAGAGAGAGAGCAGGGCAGCGAGAGAGAGCAGGGCAGTGAGCGAGAGAGAGAGAGCAGGGCAGTGAGAGAGAGAGAGAGTAGGGCAGCGAGAGAGAGAGAGAGTAGGGCAGCGAGAGAGAGAGAGAGAGAGAGCAGGGCAGAGAGACAGAGAGAAAGAGAGCAACGCAGTGAGAGAGAGAGAAAGCAGGGCAGTGTGAGAGAGAGAGAGAGAGAGAGCAGGGCAGTGATAGAGAGCAGGACAGTGAGAGAGAGCAGGACAGTAAGAGAGAGAGCAGAACAGTGCGAGAGAGAGAGAACAGGGCAGCAAGAGAGAGAGAGAGAGAGCAGAGCAGTGAGAGAAAGAGAGAGAAATAGCGCAGGGCAGTGAGAGAGAGCAGGGCAATGAGAGACATTAGGGCAGTAAGAGAGAGAGTGCAGGGCAGTGAGAGAGAGAGAGAGAGGAAGAGAGCGCAGGGCAGTGAGAGAGAGGGAGACCGAGTAGTGCAGCGAGAGAGAGAGCAGGGCAGTGAGAGAAGAGAAAGAGAAAGAGCAGGGCAGTGAGAGAGCAGGGCAGTGAGACAGAGAGAGCAGGGCAGTGAGAAAGAGAGCAGGGCAGTGAGAGAGAGAGAGAGAGAGCTGGGCAGCGAGAGAGAGAGCAGGGCCGTGAGAGAGAGAGAGAGTGGGGCAGCGAGAGAGAGTGAGAGAGAGCAGGGCAGTGAGAGAGAGAGAGCAGGGCAGTGAGAGAGAGAGAGAGATCCAGGCAGCGAGAGAGAGAGAAAGCAGGGCAGTGAGAGAGGGAGAGAGAGAGCAGTGCAGTGAGAGAGAGAGATCAGGGCGGTGAGAGAGGGAGAAATTGCAGGGTAGTGAGAGAGAGAGAGAGAGCAGGGCAGTGAGAGGGGGAGAGTGAGCAGGGCAGTGAGCGAGAGAGAGCAGGGCAATGAGAGAGAGAGAGAGAGAGAGAGAGCAGGACAGTGAGAGAGTGAGAGATAGCAGGGCAGTGAGAGAGAGAGAGCGAGAGCGCAGGGCAGTGAAAGAGCGAGATCAGGGCAATGAGAGAGAGAGAATGAGCAGGGCAGTGAGAGATAGAGAGCAGGGCAGTAAGAGAGAGAGAGAGATCTGGGCAGTAAGAGAGAGAGTGAGCAGGGTAGTGAAAGAGAGAGCAGGGCAATGAGAGAGAGAGACAGCAGGGCAGTGAGAGAGAGAGAGAGAGAGAGAGCAGGGCAGCGAGAGAGAGACAGTGAGCAGGGCAGTGAGAGAGTGAGAGAGAGCAGCGCAGTGAGAGAGAGAGATAGTGCGCAGGGCAGTGAAAGAGAGTGATCAGGGCAATGAGAGAGAGAGAGAGAGCAGGCCAGTGAGAAATAGAGAGCAGGGCAGTGAGAGAGAGATAGAGAGCTGGGCAGTAAGAGAAGAGAGAGAGAGAGGGCAGTGAGAGAGAGAGAGAAAAAAGGGCAGTGAAAGAGAGAGCAGGGCAATGAGAGAGAGAGATCAGGGCAGTGAGAGAAAGCAGGGCAGTGAGAGAGAGAGAGCAGGGCAATGAGAGAGAGCAGGGCAGTGAGAGAGAAAGAGAGCAGGTCAATGAGAGAGAGAGGGCAGTGAGAGAGAGAGAGTGAAAGAGAGAGAAAGAGAGAGAGCAGGGCAGCAAGAGAGAGAGAGCAGGGCAATGACAGGGAGAGAGAGAGCAGGGCAGCGAGAGAGAGAGAGAAGGGCAGTGAGAGAGAGAGAGCAGGCAGTGAGAGAGAGAGAGCAGGTGAGTGAGAGAGAAAGAGAGCAGGGCAGTGAAAGAGAGAGCAGGGCAGTGAGAGAGAGGGCAGGGCAGTGAGAGAGAGAGAGCAGGGCAGTGAGAGAGAGAGCAGGTGAGTGAGAGAGAAAGAGAGCAGGGCAGTGAAAGAGCAAGAGAGCAGGGCAGTGAGAGAGAGAGCAGGGCAGTGAGAGAGAGGGCAGGGCAGTGAGTGAGTGAGATAGAGCAGGGCAGCGAGAGAGAGAGAGAGAGCAGGGCAGTGAGAGAGAGAGAGAGAGCAGGGCAGTGAGAGAGAGGGAGCAGGGCAGTGAGAGAGAGCAGAGAAACGAGTTAGGGAGAGCTGGGCAGCGAGAGAGAGAGAGCAGGGCAGTGAGAGAAAGAGAGAGAGAGAGCAGGGCAGAGAGAGAGAGAGAGAGCAGAGCACTGAGAGAGGGAGAGAGAGAGAGCGCAGCGCAGTGAGAGAGAGAACAGGGCAGTGAAACAGAAGAGGACAGTAAGAGACAGAGCAGGGCAGTGAGAGGGGGAAAGAGAGCAGGGCAGTGAGAGAGAGAGAGAGAGTGCAGCACAGTGACAGAGAGAGATCAGGGCATTGAGAGAGAGAGAGAGCAGGGCAGTGAGAGAGAGAGAGAGCAGCGCAGTGAGAGAGAGAGAGAGCAGGGCAATGTGAGAGAGAGAGAGCAGGGCAGTGAGAGAGAGAGAGAGAGCAGCGCAGTGAGAGAGAGAGAGAGCAGGGCAGTGACAGAGAGTGAGGGCAGTGAGAGAGAGACAGAGAGAGAGAGAAGGGCCGTGAGAAAGAGAGAGCGAGCACAGGGTGATGAGAAAGAGCAGGGCTGTGAGAGAGAGAGAGAGCCGGGGAGTGAAAGAGAAAGAGCAGGGCTGTGAGAGAGAGAGAGACAGCAGGGCAGTGAGAGAGAGAGAGAGAGCGCAGCACAGTGAAAGAGAGAGATCAGGGCAATGAGAGAGAGAGAGAGTAGGGCAGTGAGAGAGAGAGAGCGCAGCACAATGAAAGAGATCAGGGCAATGAGAGAGAGAGAGAGCAGGGCAGTGAGAGAGAGAGAGAGAGAGCAGTGCAGTGAGAGAGAAAGCAGGGAAATGAGAGAGAGAGAGCAGGGCAGTGAGAGATAGAGAGCAAGGCAGTGAGAGAGAGAGATCTGGCCAGTAAGAGAGAGAGAGAGGGCAGTGAGAGAGAGAGAGAGCAGGGCAGTGAGAGGGGGAGAGAGAGCAGGGCAGTGAGAGATAGAGAGCAAGGCAGTGAGAGAGAGAGATCTGGCCAGTAAGAGAGAGAGAGAGGGCAGTGAGAGAGAGAGAGAGCAGGGCAGTGAGAGGGGGAGAGAACTCAGGGCAATGAGAGAGAGAGAGAGCAGGGCAGTGAAAGAGAGAGAGAGAGCAGGGCAATGAGAGAGAGAGAGAGCAGGGCAGTGAGAGAGAGAGGGAGAGCAGCGCAGTGAGAGAGAGAGAGAGCAGGGCAGTGAGAGAGAGAGAGAGCAGGGCAATGAGAGAGAGAGAGAGCAGGGCAGTGAGAGAGAGAGGGAGAGCAGCGCAGTGAGAGAGAGAGAGAGCAGGGCAGTGACAGAGAGTGAGGGCATTGAGAGAGAGACAGAGAGAGAGAGAAGGGCAGTGAGAAAGAGAGAGCGAGCACAGGGTGGTGAGAGAGAGCAGGGCTGTGAGAGAGAGAGAGAGCCGGGGAGTGAAAGAGAGAGAGCAGGGCTGTGAGGGAGAGAGAGAGAGTGCAGCACAGTGAAAGAGAGAGATGAGGGCAATGAGAGAGAGAGAGAGTAGGGCAGTGAGAGAGAGAGAGAACAGCGCAGTGAGAGTGAGCGAGGGCAGGGCAGTGAGAGAGAGAGAGCAGGGCAGCGAGAGAGAGCAGGGCAGTGAGCGAGAGAGAGAGAGCAGGGCAGTGAGAGAGAGAGAGAGTAGGGCAGCGAGAGAGAGAGAGAGTAGGGCAGCGAGAGAGAGAGAGAGAGAGAGAGAGCAGGGCAGAGAGACAGAGAGAAAGAGAGCAACGCAGTGAGAGAGAGAGAAAGCAGGGCAGTGTGAGAGAGAGAGAGAGAGAGCAGGGCAGTGAGAGAGAGCAGGACAGTGAGAGAGAGCAGGACAGTAAGAGAGAGAGCAGAACAGTGCGAGAGAGAGAGAACAGGGCAGCAAGAGAGAGAGAGAGAGAGCAGAGCAGTGAGAGAAAGAGAGAGAAATAGCGCAGGGCAGTGAGAGAGAGCAGGGCAATGAGAGACATTAGGGCAGTAAGAGAGAGAGTGCAGGGCAGTGAGAGAGAGAGAGAGAGGAAGAGAGCGCAGGGCAGTGAGAGAGAGGGAGACCGAGTAGTGCAGCGAGAGAGAGAGCAGGGCAGTGAGAGAAGAGAAAGAGAAAGAGCAGGGCAGTGAGAGAGCAGGGCAGTGAGACAGAGAGAGCAGGGCAGTGAGAAAGAGAGCAGGGCAGTGAGAGAGAGAGAGAGAGAGCTGGGCAGCGAGAGAGAGAGCAGGGCCGTGAGAGAGAGAGAGAGTGGGGCAGCGAGAGAGAGTGAGAGAGAGCAGGGCAGTGAGAGAGAGAGAGCAGGGCAGTGAGAGAGAGAGAGAGATCCAGGCAGCGAGAGAGAGAGAAAGCAGGGCAGTGAGAGAGGGAGAGAGAGAGCAGTGCAGTGAGAGAGAGAGATCAGGGCGGTGAGAGAGGGAGAAATTGCAGGGTAGTGAGAGAGAGAGAGAGAGCAGGGCAGTGAGAGGGGGAGAGTGAGCAGGGCAGTGAGCGAGAGAGAGCAGGGCAATGAGAGAGAGAGAGAGAGAGAGAGAGCAGGACAGAGAGAGAGTGAGAGATAGCAGGGCAGTGAGAGAGAGAGAGCGAGAGCGCAGGGCAGTGAAAGAGCGAGATCAGGGCAATGAGAGAGAGAGAATGAGCAGGGCAGTGAGAGATAGAGAGCAGGGCAGTAAGAGAGAGAGAGAGATCTGGGCAGTAAGAGAGAGAGTGAGCAGGGTAGTGAAAGAGAGAGCAGGGCAATGAGAGAGAGAGACAGCAGGGCAGTGAGAGAGAGAGAGAGAGAGAGAGAGCAGGGCAGCGAGAGAGAGACAGTGAGCAGGGCAGTGAGAGAGTGAGAGAGAGCAGCGCAGTGAGAGAGAGAGTTAGTGCGCAGGGCAGTGAAAGAGAGTGATCAGGGCAATGAGAGAGAGAGAGAGCAGGCCAGTGAGAAATAGAGAGCAGGGCAGTGAGAGAGAGATAGAGAGCTGGGCAGTAAGAGAAGAGAGAGAGAGAGGGCAGTGAGAGAGAGAGAGAAAAAAGGGCAGTGAAAGAGAGAGCAGGGCAATGAGAGAGAGAGATCAGGGCAGTGAGAGAAAGCAGGGCAGTGAGAGAGAGAGAGCAGGGCAATGAGAGAGAGCAGGGCAGTGAGAGAGAAAGAGAGCAGGTCAATGAGAGAGAGAGGGCAGTGAGAGAGAGAGAGTGAAAGAGAGAGAAAGAGAGAGAGCAGGGCAGCAAGAGAGAGAGAGCAGGGCAATGACAGGGAGAGAGAGAGCAGGGCAGCGAGAGAGAGAGAGAAGGGCAGTGAGAGAGAGAGAGCAGGCAGTGAGAGAGAGAGAGCAGGTGAGTGAGAGAGAAAGAGAGCAGGGCAGTGAAAGAGAGAGCAGGGCAGTGAGAGAGAGGGCAGGGCAGTGAGAGAGAGAGAGCAGGGCAGTGAGAGAGAGAGCAGGTGAGTGAGAGAGAAAGAGAGCAGGGCAGTGAAAGAGCAAGAGAGCAGGGCAGTGAGAGAGAGAGCAGGGCAGTGAGAGAGAGGGCAGGGCAGTGAGTGAGTGAGATAGAGCAGGGCAGCGAGAGAGAGAGAGAGAGCAGGACAGTGAGAGAGAGAGAGAGAGCAGGGCAGTGAGAGAGAGGGAGCAGGGCAGTGAGAGAGAGCAGAGAAACGAGTTAGGGAGAGCTGGGCAGCGAGAGAGAGAGAGCAGGGCAGTGAGAGAAAGAGAGAGAGAGAGCAGGGCAGAGAGAGAGAGAGAGAGCAGAGCACTGAGAGAGGGAGAGAGAGAGAGCGCAGCGCAGTGAGAGAGAGAACAGGGCAGTGAAACAGAAGAGGACAGTAAGAGACAGAGCAGGGCAGTGAGAGGGGGAAAGAGAGCAGGGCAGTGAGAGAGAGAGAGAGAGTGCAGCACAGTGAAAGAGAGAGATCAGGGCAATGAGAGAGAGAGAGAGCAGGGCAGTGAGAGAGAGAGAGAGCAGCGCAGTGAGAGAGAGAGAGAGCAGGGCAATGTGAGAGAGAGAGAGCAGGGCAGTGAGAGAGAGAGAGAGAGCAGCGCAGTGAGAGAGAGAGAGAGCAGGGCAGTGACAGAGAGTGAGGGCAGTGAGAGAGAGACAGAGAGAGAGAGAAGGGCCGTGAGAAAGAGAGAGCGAGCACAGGGTGATGAGAAAGAGCAGGGCTGTGAGAGAGAGAGAGAGCCGGGGAGTGAAAGAGAAAGAGCAGGGCTGTGAGAGAGAGAGAGACAGCAGGGCAGTGAGAGAGAGAGAGAGAGCGCAGCACAGTGAAAGAGAGAGATCAGGGCAATGAGAGAGAGAGAGAGCAGGGCAGTGAGAGAGAGAGAGAGCAGCGCAGTGAGAGAGAGAGAGCAGGGCAATGTGAGAGAGAGAGAGCAGGGCAGTGAGAGAGAGAGAGAGAGCAGCGCAGTGAGAGAGAGAGAGAGCAGGGCAGTGACAGAGAGTGAGGGCAGTGAGAGAGAGACAGAGAGAGAGAGAAGGGCCGTGAGAAAGAGAGAGCGAGCACAGGGTGATGAGAAAGAGCAGGGCTGTGAGAGAGAGAGAGAGCCGGGGAGTGAAAGAGAAAGAGCAGGGCTGTGAGAGAGAGAGAGACAGCAGGGCAGTGAGAGAGAGAGGGAGAGCGCAGCACAGTGAAAGAGAGAGATCAGGGCAATGAGAGAGAGAGAGAGTAGGGCAGTGAGAGAGAGAGAGAGCAGCGCAGTGAGAGTGAGAGAGGGCAGGGCAGTGAGAGAGAGAGAGCAGGGCAATGAGAGAGAGAGAGAGCAGGGCAGTGAGAGAGAGAGAGCAGGGCAGTGAGAGAGAGAGAGCAGGGCAGTGAGAGAGAGTGAGGGCAGTGAGAGAGAGACAGAGAGAGAGAGAAGGGCAGTGAGAAAGAGAGAAAGAGCACAGGGTGGTGGGAGAGAGCAGGGCCGTGAGAGAGAGAGAGAGTAGGGCAGCGAGACAGAGAGAGAGAGAGAAGGGCAGTGAGAAAGAGAGAGAGATCTGGGCAGTAAGAGAGAGAGAGAGAGAGGGCAGTGAGAGAGAGAGAGAGCGCAGCACAGTGAACGAGAGAGATCAGGGCAATGAGAGAGAGAGAGAGCAGCACAGTGATTGTGAGAGAGGGCAGGGCAGTGAGAGAGAGAGAGCAGGGAAGTGAGAGAGAGAGAGAGAGAGAGAGAGAGACCAGGGCAGCAAGAGACAGAGAGAGAGAGAGCAGGGCAGTGACAGAGAGCAGTGCAGTGAGACATAAAGAGAGACAGAGAGAGCACAGGGCAGTGAAAGAGAGAGATCAGGGCAATGAGAGAGAGAGAGAGAGCAGAGCACTGAGAGAGAGGGAGAGAGAGAGAGCGCAGCGCAGTGAGAGAGAGAACAGGGCAGTGAAACAGAAGAGGACAGTAAGAGACAGAGCAGGGCAGTGAGAGGGGGAAAGAGAGCAGGGCAGTGAGAGAGAGAGAGAGAGTGCAGCACAGTGAAAGAGAGAGATCAGGGCAATGAGAGAGAGAGAGAGCAGGGCAGTGAGAGAGAGAGAGAGAGCAGCGCAGTGAGAGAGAGAGAGAGCAGGGCAGTGACAGAGAGTGAGGGCAGTGAGAGAGAGACAGAGAGAGAGAGAAGGGCCATGAGAAAGAGAGAGCGAGCACAGGGTGATGAGAGAGAGCAGGGCTGTGAGAGAGAGAGAGAGCCGGGGAGTGAAAGAGAAAGAGCAGGGCTGTGAGAGAGAGAGAGAGACAGCAGGGCAGTGAGAGAGAGAGAGAGAGCGCAGCACAGTGAAAGAGAGAGATCAGGGCAATGAGAGAGAGAGAGAGTAGGGCAGTGAGAGAGAGAGAGAGCAGCGCAGTGAGAGTGAGAGAGGGCAGGGCAGTGAGAGAGAGAGAGCAGGGCAATGAGAGAGAGAGAGAGCAGGGCAGTGAGAGAGAGAGAGCAGGGCAGTGAGAGAGAGAGAGCAGGGCAGTGAGAGAGAGTGAGGGCAGTGAGAGAGAGACAGAGAGAGAGAGTGAGGGCAGTGAGAAAGAGAGAAAGAGCACAGGGTGGTGGGAGAGAACAGGGCCGTGAGAGAGAGAGAGAGTAGGGCAGCGAGACAGAGAGAGAGAGAGAGAAGGGCAGTGAGAAAGAGAGAGAGATCTGGGCAGTAAGAGAGAGAGAGAGAGAGGGCAGTGAGAGAGAGAGAGAGAGCGCAGCACAGTGAACGAGAGAGATCAGGGCAATGAGAGAGAGAGAGAGCAGCACAGTGAGAGTGAGAGAGGGCAGGGCAGTGAGAGAGAGAGAGCAGGGAAGTGAGAGAGAGAGAGAGAGAGAGAGAGAGAGAGAGAGACCAGGGCAGCAAGAGACAGAGAGAGAGAGAGCAGGGCAGTGACAGAGAGCAGTGCAGTGAGAGATAAAGAGAGACAGAGAGAGCACAGGGCAGTGAAAGAGAGAGATCAGGGCAATGAGAGAGAGAGAGAGAGCAGGGCAGTGAGAGAGAGAGAGAGAGGGCAAGGCAGTGAGAGAGAGAGAGCAGGGCAATGAGAGAGAGAGAGCGCAGGGCAGTGAGAGATAGAGAGAGCCGGGCAGTGAAAGAGAGAGAGCAGGACAGTGAGAGAGACTGAGAGAGCAGGGCAGGAAAAGAGAGAGAGAGAGAGAGCAGAGCAGTGAGAGAAAGAGAGAGAGAGGCGCAGGGCAGTGAGAGAGAGCAGGGCAATGAGAGAGCGCAGGGCAGTAAGAGAGAGAGAGCAGGGCAGTGTGAGAGAGAGAGAGAATGAGCGCAGGGCAGTGAGAGAGAGAGAGAGCAAGTAGGGCTTTGAGAGAGAGAGAGCAGGGCAGTGAGAGAAGAGAGAGAGAAAGAGCAGGGCAGTGAGAGAGCAGGGCAGTGAGATAGAGAGAGAGCAGGGCAGCGAGGGAGAGCAGGGCAGTGAGCGAGAGAGAGAGAGCAGGGCAGTGAGAGAGAGAGAGAGTAGGGCAGCGAGAGAGAGAGAGTAGGGCAGCGAGAGAGAGAGAGAGAGCAGGGCAGTGAGAGAGAGAGAGAGATCAGGGCAATGAGAGACTGAGAGCAGGGCAGTGAGATATAGAGAGCAGGGCAATGAGAGAGTGAGAGAGAGTAGGGCAGTGAGAGAGAGAGAGATAGAGAATGCGCAGGGCAGTGAAAGCGTGAGATCAGGGCAATGAGAGAGAGAGAGAGGGCAGTGAGAGAGAGAGAATGAGAGTAGAGCAGTGAAAGAGAGAGCAGGGCAATGAGAGAGAGAGAGCAGGGCAGTGAGAGAGAGAGACAGAGCAGGGCAGTGAGAGAGAGCAGGGCAATGAGAGAGAGCAGGGCAGTAAGAGATAGAGAGCAGGGCTGTGAGAGAGAGAGAGGGAGAGAGCGCAGGGCAGTGAGAGAGAGAGAGCGAGTAGGGCAGTGACAGAGAGAGAGCAGGGCAGTGAGAGAAGAGAGAGAGAAAGAGCAGGGCAGTGAGAGAGCAGGGCAGTGAGAGAGAGAGAGCAGGGCAGCGAGAGAGAGCAGGGCAGTGAGCGAGAGAGAGAGAGCAGGGCAGTGAGAGAGAGAGAGAGTAGTGCAGCGAGAGAGAGAGAGAGAGTAGGGCAGCGAGAGAGAGAGAGAGAGAGCAGGGCAGAGAGACAGAGAGAAAGAGAGCGAGGCAGTGAGAGAGAGAGAAAACAGGGCAGTGTGAGAGAGAGAGAGAGAGAGCAGGGCAGTGAGAGAGTGAGAGAGAGCAGGACAGTGAGAGAGAGCAGGACAGTAAGAGAGAGAGCAGGACAGTGAGAGAGAGAGAGAACAGGGCAGCAAGAGAGAGAGAGAGAGAGCAGAGCAGTGAGAGAAATTAGGGCAGTAAGAGAGAGAGTGCAGGGCAGTGAGAGAGAGAGAGAGCGGGAGAGAGCGCAGGGCAGTGAGAGAGAGGGTGACCGAGTAGGGCAGCGAGAGATAGAGCAGGGCAGTGAGAGAAGAGAAGGAGAAAGAGCAGGGCAGTGAGAGAGCAGGGCAGTGAGACAGAGAGAGCAGGGCAGTGAGAAAGAGAGCAGGGCAGTGAGAGAGAGAGAGAGAGAGCTGGGCAGCGAGAGAGAGAGCAGGGCCGTGAGAGAGAGAGAGAGTGGGGCAGCGAGAGAGAGAGAGCAGGGCAGTGAGAGAGAGTGAGGGCAGTGAGAGAGAGACAGAGAGAGAGGGAAGGGCAGTGAGAAAGAGAGAAAGAGCACAGGGTGGTGGGAGAGAGCAGGGCCGTGAGAGAGAGAGAGAGTAGGGCAGTGAGAAAGAGAGAGAGATCTGGGCAGTAAGAGAGAGAGAGAGAGAGGGCAATGAGAGAGAGAGTGAGCAGCACAGTGAGAGTGAGAGAGGGCAGGGCAGTGAGAGAGAGAGAGCAGGGAAGTGAGAGAGAGAGAGAGAGAGAGAGAGAGAGACCAGGGCAGCAAGAGACAGAGAGAGAGAGAGCAGGGCAGTGAGAGAGAGCAGTGCAGTGAGAGATAAAGAGAGACAGAGAGAGCACAGGGCAGTGAAAGAGAGAGATCAGGGCAATGAGAGAGAGAGAGCAGGGCAGTGAGAGAGAGAGAGAGCAGGGCAGTGAGAGATAGAGAGAGCCGGGCAGTGAAAGAGAGAGAGCAGGACAGTGAGAGAGACTGAGAGAGCAGGGCAGGAAAAGAGAGAGAGAGAGAGAGCAGAGCAGTGAGAGAAAGAGAGAGAGAGGCGCAGGGCAGTGAGAGAGAGCAGGACAATGAGAGAGCGCAGGGCAGTAAGAGAGAGAGAGCAGGGCAGTGTGAGAGAGAGAGAGAATGAGCGCAGGGCAGTGAGAGAGAGAGAGAGCAAGTAGGGCTTTGAGAGAGAGAGAGCAGGGCAGTGAGAGAAGAGAGAGAGAAAGAGCAGGGCAGTGAGAGAGCAGGGCAGTGAGATAGAGAGAGAGCAGGGCAGCAAGGGAGAGCAGGGCAGTGAGCGAGAGAGAGAGAGCAGGGCAGTGAGAGAGAGAGAGAGTAGGGCAGCGAGAGAGAGAGAGTAGGGCAGCGAGAGAGAGAGAGAGATCAGGGCAATGAGAGAGAGAGAGCAGGGCAGTGAGATATAGAGAGCAGGGCAATGAGAGAGTGAGAGAGAGTAGGGCAGTGAGAGAGAGAGAGATAGAGAATGCACAGGGCAGTGAAAGCGTGAGATCAGGGCAATGAGAGAGAGAGAGGGCAGTGAGAGAGAGAGAATGAGAGCAGAGCAGTGAAAGAGAGAGCAGGGCAATGAGAGAGAGAGAGCAGGGCAGTGAGAGAGAGAGACAGAGCAGGGCAGTGAGAGAGAGCAGGGCAATGAGAGAGAGCAGGGCAGTAAGAGATAGAGAGCAGGGCTGTGAGAGAGAAAGAGGGAGAGAGCGCAGGGCAGTGAGAGAGAGAGATCAGGGCGGTGAGAGAGGGAGAAATTGCAGGGTAGTGAGAGAGAGAGAGAGAGCAGGGCAGTGAGAGGGGGAGAGAGAGAAGGGCAGTGAGAGAGAGAGAGAAGGGCAATGAGAGAGAGAGAGAGAGAGAGCAGGACAGTGAGAGAGTGAGAGATAGCAGGGCAGTGAGAGAGAGAGAGCGAGAGCGCAGGGCAGTGAAAGAGCGAGATCAGGGCAATGAGAGAGAGAGAATGAGCAGGGCAGTGAGAGATAAGAGAGCAGGGCAGTAAGAGAGAGAGAGAGATCTGGGCAGTAAGAGAGAGAGTGAGCAGGGTAGTGAAAGAGAGAGCAGGGCAATGAGAGTGAGAGACAGCAGGGCAGTGAGAGAGAGAGAGAGAGAGAGAGAGCAGGGCAGCGAGAGAGAGACAGTGAGCAGGGCAGTGAGAGAGTGAGAGAGAGCAGCGCAGTGAGAGAGAGAGAGAGTGCGCAGGGCAGTGAAAGAGAGAGATCAGGGCAATGAGAGAGAGAGAGAGCAGGCCAGTGAGAAATAGAGAGCAGGGCAGTGAGAGAGAGATAGAGAGCTGGGCAGTAAGAGAAGAGAGAGAGAGAGGGCAGTGAGAGAGAGAGAGAGAAAAGGGCAGTGAAAGAGAGAGCAAGGCAATGAGAGAGAGAGATCAGGGCAGTGAGAGAAAGCAGGGCAGTGAGAGAGAGAGAGCAGGGCAATGAGAGAGAGCAGGGCAGTGAGAGAGAAAGAGAGCAGGTCAATGAGAGAGAGAGAGGGCAGTGAGAGAGAGAGAGAGAGTGAAAGAGAGAGAAAGAGAGAGAGCAGGGCAGCAAGAGAGAGAGAGCAGGGCAATGACAGGGAGAGAGAGAGCAGGGCAGCGAGAGAGAGAGAGAAGGGCAGTGAGAGAGGGAGAGCAGGGCAGTGAGAGAGAGAGAGCAGGGCAGTGAGAGAGAGAGAGCAGGTGAGTGAGAGAGAAAGAGAGCAGGGCAGTGAAAGAAAGAGCAGGGCAGTGAGAGAGAGAGCAGGGCAGTGAGAGAGAGGGCAGGGCACTGAGTGAGAGAGATAGAGCAGGGCAGAGAGAGAGAGAGAGAGCAGAGCACTGAGAGAGAGGGAGAGAGAGAGAGCGCAGCGCAGTGAGAGAGAGAACAGGGCAGTGAAACAGAACAGGACAGTAAGAGACAGAGCAGGACAGTGAGAGAGAGAGAGAGCAGGGCAGCAAAAGAGAGAGAGAGAGAGCAGAGCAGTGAGAGAAAGAGAGAGAGAGAGAGGCGCAGGGCAGTGAGAAAGAGCAGGGCAATGAGAGAGAGCAGGGCAGTAAGAGAGAGAGAGCAGGGCAGTGAGAGAGAGAGAGCGAGTAGGGCAGTGAGAGAAGAGAGAGAGAAAGAGCAGGGCAGTGAGAGAGCAGGGCAGTGAGAGAGAGAGAGTAGGGCAGTGAGAGAGAGAGAGAGGGCAAGGCAGTGAGTGAGAGAGAGAGAGAGCAGGGCAGTAAGAGAGAGAGAGCAGGGCAGTGAGAGAGAGAGAGAGATCTGGGCAGTAAGAGAGAGAGAGAGCAGGATAGTGAAAGAGAGAGCAGGGCAATGAGAGAGAGAGACAGCAGGGCAGTGAGAGAGTGAGAGAGAGCAGAGCAGTGAGAGAGAGAGAGTGCCCAGGGCAGTGAAAGAGAGAGATCAGGGCAATGAGAGAGAGAGAGAGCAGGGCAGTGAGAAATAGAGAGCAGGGCAGTGAGAGAGAGAGAGAGAGCTGGGCTTTAAGAGAGAGAGAGAGAGCAGGGCAATGAGAGAGAGAGAGAGCAGGGCAGTGAGAGAGAGAGAGAGAGATCAGGGCAGTGAGAGAGAGCAGGGCAGTGAGAGAGAGAGCAGGGCAGTGAGAGAGAGGGCAGGGCAGTGAGAGAGAGAGGGAGATAGAGCAGGGCAGTGAGAGAGAGAGAGCAAGGCAGTGAGACAGAGAGAGCAGGGCAGTGAGAGAGAAAGAGCGCAGCGCAGCGAGAGACAGAGAGAGAGATCAGGGCAGTGAGAGAGAGCAGGGCAGTGAGAGAGAGAGAGAACTGGGCAATGAGAGAGAGCAGGGCTGTGAGAGAGAGAGAGCAGGGCAATGAGAGAGAGTGAGCAGGGCAGTGAGAGAGAAAGAGAGCAGGTCAATGAGAGAGAGTGGGCAGTGAGAGAGAGAGAGAGACTGAAAGAGAGAGAGAGAGAGCAGGGCAGCATGAGAGAGAGAGCAGGGCAATGACAGAGGGAGAGAGAGAGCAAGGCAGCGAGAGAGAGAGAGCAAGGCAGTGAGAGAGAGAGAGCAGGTGAGTGAGATAGAAAGAGAGCAGGGCAGTGAAAGAGAGAGTAGGGCAGTGAGATAGAGAGCAGAGCAGTGAGAGAGAGGGCAGGGCAGTGAGAGAGAGAGAGAGATAGAGCAGGGCAGCGAGAGAGAGAGAGCAAGGCAGTGAGACAGACAGAGCAGGGCAGTGAGAGAGAAAGAGCGCAGGGCAGTGAGAGAGAGAGAGTGCGCAGGGCAATGAGCGAGAGCAGGGAAGCGAGAGAGGGAGAGCTGGGCAGCGAGAGAGAGAGAGCAGGGCAGTGAGAGAAAGAGAGAGAGAGAGCAGGGGAGAGAGAGAGAGAGCAGAGCAGTGAGAGAGAGGGAGAGAGAGAGAGAGCGCAGCAGGGTGAGAGAGAGAACAGGGCAGTGAGAGAAAGAGAGAGAGCAGGGCAGCAAAAGAGAGAGAGAGAGAGAGCAGAGCAGAGATAGAAAGAGAGAGAGAGGTGCAGGGCAGTGAGAGAGAGCAGGGCAATGAGAGAGAGCAGGGCAGTAAGAGAGAGAGAGCAGGGCAGTGAGAGAGAGAGAGGGAGAGAGCGCAGGGCAGTGAGAGTGAGAGAGCGAGTAGGGCAGTGAGAGAGAGAGAGCAGGGCAGTGAGAGAAGAGAGAGAGAAATAGCAGGGCAGTGAGAGAGAGCAGGGCAGTGAGCGAGAGAGAGAGAGCAGGGCAGTGAGCGAGAGAGAGAGAGCAGGGCAGAGAGACAGAGAAAAAGAGAGCAAGGCAGTGAGTGAGAGAGACAACAAGGCAGTGTGTGAGAGAGAGAGAGAGAGCAGGGCAGTGAGAGAGAGCAGGACAGTGAGAGAGAGAGAGCAGGGCTTTGAAAGGGGAGAGAGAGCAGGGCAGTGAGAGAGAGAGAGAGAGCAGGGCAATGAGAGAAAGAGTCAGAGAAAAAAGCAAGGCAATCAGAGAGAGAGAGAGAAATCTGGGCAGCGAGAGAGAGAGAAAGCAGGGCAGTGAGAGAGAGAGAGAAAGAGAGAGTGAGAGATAGCAGGGAAGAGAGAGAGAGAGAACAAGAGAGTGAGCGCAGGGCAGTGAAAGAGAGAGATCAGGGCAATGAGAGTGAGAGAGAGAGAGCAGGGCAGTGAGAGATAGAGAGCAGGGCAGTGAGAGAGAGAGAGAGATCTGGGCAGTAAGAGAGAGAGAGAGACAGGGCAGTGAGAGAGAGAGAGAGAGAGAGCAGGGCACTGAAAGAGAGAGCAGGGCAATGAGAGAGAGAGAGAAAGCAGTGCAGTGAGAGAGAGAGAGAGAGAGAGAGAGACCAGGGCAGCAAGAGACAGAGAGAGAGAGAGCAGGACAGTGAGAGAGAGAGAGAGAGAGCAGGGCAGTGAAAGGGGAGAGAGAGCAGGGCAGTGAGAGAGAGAGAGAAAGAGAGAGTGAGAGATAGCAGGGAAGAGAGAGAGAGAGAACAAGAGAGTGAGCGCAGGGCAGTGAAAGAGAGAGATCAGGGCAATGAGAGTGAGAGAGAGAGAGCAGGGCAGTGAGAGATAGAGAGCAGGGCCGTGAGAGAGAGAGAGAGAGATCTGGGCAGTAAGAGAGAGAGAGACAGGGCAGTGAGAGAGAGAGAGAGAGAGCAGGGCACTGAAAGAGAGAGCAGGGCAATGAGAGAGAGAGAGAAAGCAGGGCAGTGAGAGAGAGAGAGAGAGAGAGAGAGACCAGGGCAGCAAGAGACAGAGAGAGAGAGAGCAGGGCAGTGAGAGAAAGCAGTGCAGTGAGAGATAAAGAGAGAGAGAGAGAGAGCACAGGGCAGTGAAAGAGAGAGATCAGGGCAATGAGAGAGAGATAGAGCAGGGCAGTGAGAGAGAGCGAGAGGGCAAGGCAGTGAGAGAGAGAGAGCAGGGCAATGAGAGAGAGAGAGCAGGGCAGTGAGAAATAGAGAGCAAGGCAGTGAGAGAGAGAGAGAGATCAGGGCAGTAAGAGAGAGAGAGCAAGGCAGTGAGAGAGAGAGAGACCAGGGCAGCAAGAGACAGAGAGAGAGAGAGCAGGGCAGTGACAGAGAGCAGTGCAGTGAGACATAAAGAGAGACAGAGAGAGCACAGGGCAGTAAGAGAGAGAGAGCAAGGCAGTGAGAGAGAGAGAGAGCAGGGCAGTGAGAGGGGGAGAGAGAGCAGGGCAGTGAGAGAGAGAGAGAGAGCGCAGCACAGTGAAAGAGAGACATCAGGGCAATGAGAGAGAGAGAGAGAGCAAGGCAGTGAGAGAGAGAGAGAGAGCAGCGCAGTGAGAGAGAGAGATCAGGCCAATGAGAGAGAGAGAGAGAGCAGGGCAGTGAGAGAGAGAGAGAGAGCAGTGCAGTGAGAGAGAGAGAGAGGGCAGGGCAGTGAGAGAGAGAGCAGGGCAGTGAGAGAGAGTGAGGGCAGTGAGAGAGAGACAGAGAGAGAGAGAAGGGCAGTGAGAAAGAGAGAGAGCACAGGGTGGTGAGAGAGAGCAGGGCTGTGAGAGAGAAAGAGACAGCAGGGCAGTGAGAGAGAGAGAGCGCAGCACAGTGAAAGAGAGAGATCAGGGCAATGAGAGAGAGAGTAGGGCAGTGAGAGAGAGAGAGCAGGGCAGTGAGAGAGAGTGAGGGCAGTGAGAGAGAGAGAGCAGGGCAGTGAGAGAGAGTGAGGGCAGTGAGAGAGAGACAGAGAGAGAGAGAAGGGCAGTGAGAAAGATAGAGAGAGCACAGGGTGGTGGGAGAGAGCAGGGCTGTGAGAGAGAGAGAGAGTAGGGCAGCGAGACAGAGAGAGAGAGAAGGGCAGTGAGAAAGAGAGAGAGATCTGGGCAGTAAGAGAGAGAGAGAGAGGGCAGTGAGAGAGAGAAGAGCGCAGCACAGTGAAAGGGAGAGATCAGGGCAATGAGAGAGAGAGAGAGCAGAGCAGTGAGAGAGAGAGAGCAGCGCAGTGAGAGTGAGAGAGGGCAGGGCAGTGAGAGAGAGAGAGCAGGGAAGTGAGAGAGAGAGAGAGAGAGAGACCAGGGCAGCAAGAGACAGAGAGAGAGATAGCAGGGCAGTGAGAGAGAGCAGTGCAGTGAGAGATAAAGAGAGAGAGAGAGAGAGCACAGGGCAGTGAAAGAGAGAGATCAGGGCAATGAGAGAGAGATAGAGCAGAGCTGTGAGAGAGAGAGAGAGAGGGCAAGGCAGTGAGAGAGAGAGAGCAGGGCAATGAGAGAGAGAGAGAGCAGGGCAGTGAGA
The DNA here is from genome assembly GCF_017639515.1 of Carcharodon carcharias. Classification (NCBI taxonomy): domain Eukaryota; kingdom Metazoa; phylum Chordata; class Chondrichthyes; order Lamniformes; family Lamnidae; genus Carcharodon; species Carcharodon carcharias. Next base: position 63,561,507 of record NC_054479.1, read on the forward strand.
GATAGAGAGAGCCGGGCAGTGAAAGAGAGAGCAGGACAGTGAGAGAGACTGAGAGAGCAGGGCAGGAAAAGAGAGAGAGAGAGAGCGAGCGGAGCAGTGAGAGCAAGAGAGAGAGAGGCGCAGGGCAGTGAGAGAGAGCAGGGCAATGAGGGAGCGCAGGGCAGTAAGAGAGAGAGAGCAGGGCAGTGTGAGAGAGAGAGAAAATGAGCGCAGGGCAGTGAGAGAGAGAGAGAGCAAGTAGGGCTTTGAGAGAGAGAGAGCAGGGCAGTGAGAGAAGAGAGAGAGAAAGAGCAGGGCAGTGAGAGAGAAGGCAGTGAGATAGAGAGAGAGAGCAGGGCAGCGAGAGAGAGCAGGGCAGTGAGCGAGAGAGAGAGAGCAGGGCAGTGAGAGAGAGAGAGAGTAGGGCAGTGAGAGAGAGAGAGAGAAAGATCAGGGCAATGAGAGAGAGAGAGCAGGGCAGTGAGATATAGAGAGCAGGGCAATGAGAGAGGGAGAGAGAGTAGGGCAGTGAGAGACAGAGAGAGATAGAGAGAGCGCAGGGCAGTGAAAGCGTGAGATCAGGGCAATGAGAGAGAGAGAGAGAGCAGGGCAGTGAGAGAGAGAGAGAGAGGTCTGTGAGAGAGAGAGAGAGAGAGCATGGCAGTGAAAGAGAGAGCAGGACAATGAGAGAGAGAGAGCAGGGCAGTGAGAGAGAGAGACAGAGCAGGGCAGTGAGAGAGAGCAGGGCAATGAGAGAGAGCAGGGCAGTAAGAGAGAGAGAGAGCAGGGCAGTGAGAGAGAGAGAGGGAGAGAGCGCAGGGCAGTGAGAGAGAGAGCGAGTAGGGCAGTGACAGAGAGAGAGCAGGGCAGTGAGAGAGCAGGGCAGTGAGAGAGAGAGCGAGTAGGGCAGTGACAGAGAAAGAGCAGGGCAGTGAGAGAGCAGGGCAGTGAGAGACAGAGAGCAGGGCAGTGAGAGAGAGACAGAGAGAGAGAGCAGGGCAGTGAGAGAGAGCAGGGCAGTGAGCAAGAGAGAGAGCAGGGCAGTGAGAGAGAGAGAGAGTAGGGCAGCGAGAGAGAGAGAGAGAGAGAGCAGGGCAGAGAGACAGAGAGAAAGAGAGCAAGGCAGTGAGAGAGAGAGACAGCAGGGCAGTGTGAGAGAGAGAGAGAGAGAGAGCAGGGCAGTGAGAGAAGAGAGAGAGAAAGAGCAGGGCAGTGAGAGAGAGAGAGCATGGCAGTGAGAGAGAGAGAGAGAGAGAGAGCAGGGCAGCGAGAGAGAGCAGGGCAGTGAGCGAGAGAGAGAGAGCAGGGCAGAGAGAGAGAGAGAGAATAGGGCAGCGAGAGAGAGAGAGAGAGTAGGGCAGCGAGACAGAGAGAGAGAGAGCAGGGCAGAGAGACAGAGAGAAAGAGAGCAAGGCAGTGAGAGAGAGAGAAAGCAGGGCAGTGTGAGAGAGAGAGAGAGAGAGAGCAGGGCAGTGAGAGAGTGAGAGAGAGCAGGACAGTGAGAGAGAGCAGGACAGTAAGAGAGAGAGCAGGACAGTGAGAGAGAGAGAGAACAGGGCAGCAAGAGAGAGAGAGAGCAGAGCAGTGAGAGAAAGAGAGAGAAATAGCGCAGGGCAGTAAGAGAGAGCAGGGCAATGAGAGACATTAGGGCAGTAAGAGAGAGAGCGCAGGGCAGTGAGAGAGAGAGAGCGCAGGGCAATGAGCGAGAGCAGGGAAGCGAGAAAGGGAGAGCTGGGCAGCGAGAGAGTGAGAGCAGGGCAGTGAGAGAAAGAGAGAGAGAGAGCAGGGGAGAGAGAGAGAGAGAGTGAGCAGGGCAGTGAGAGAGTGAGAGAGAGCAGCGCAGTGAGAGAGAGAGAGAGTGCGCAGGGCAGTGAAAGAGAGAGTACAGGGCAATGAAAGAGAGAGAGAGCAGGGCAGTGAGAAATAGAGAGGAGGGCAGTGAGAGAGAGATAGAGAGCTGGGCAGTAAGAGAAGAGAGAGAGAGGGCAGTGAGAGAGAGAGAGAGAAAAGGGCAGTGAAAGAGAGAGCAGTGCAATGAGAGAGAGCAGGGCAGTGAGAGAGAAAGAGAGCAGGTCAATGAGAGAGAGAGAGGGCAGTGAGAGAGAGAGAGAGAGAGTGAAAGAGAGAGAAAGAGAGAGAGCAGGGCAGCAAGTCAGAGAGAGCAGGGCAAAGACAGGGAGAGAGAGAGAGCAGGGCAGCGAGAGAGAGAGAGAAGGGCAGTGAGAGAGAGAGAGCAGGGCAGTGAGAGAGAGAGAGCAGGGCAGCGAGAGAGAGAGAGAAGGGCAGTAAGAGAGAGATAGCAGGGCAGTGAGAGAGAGAGAGCAGGGCAGTGAGAGAGAGAGAGCAGGTGAGTGAGAGAGAAAGAGAGCAGGGAAGTGAAAGAGAGAGCAGGGCAGTGAGAGAGAGAGCAGGGCAGTGAGAGAAAGGGCAGGGCAGTGAGTGAGAGAGATAGAGCAGGGCAGCGAGAGAGAGAGCAGGGCAGTGAGAGAGTGAGAGCAGGGCAGTGAGAGTGAGATAGAGAGCGCAGGGCATTGAGAGAGAAAAAGCGCAGGGCAGTGAGAGAGAGAGCGCAGGGCAATGAGCGAGAGCAGGGAAGCGAGAGAGGGAGAGCAGGGCAGCGAGAGAGAGAGAGCAGGGCAGTGAGAGAAAGAGAGAGAGAGAGCAGGGCAGAGAGAGAGAGAGAGAGCAGAGCACTGAGAGAGAGGGAGAAAGAGAGAGCGCAGCGCAGTGAGAGAGAGAACAGGGCAGTGAAACAGAACAGGACAGTAAGAGACAGAGCAGGACAGTGAGAGAGAGAGAGAAAGCAGGGCAGCAAAAGAGAGAGAGAGAGAGCAGAGCAGTGAGAGAAAGAGAGAGAGAGGCGCAGGGCAGTGAGACAGAGCAGGGCAATGAGAGAGCGCAGGGCAGTAAGAGAGAGAGAGCAGGGCAGTGAGAGACAGAGAGGGAGAGAGCGCAGGGCAGTGAGAGAGAGAGAGCGAGTAGGGCAGTGAGAGAGAGAGAGCAGGGCAGTGAGAGAAGAAAGAGAGAAAGAGCAGGGCAGTGAGAGAGCAGGGCAGTGAGAGAGAGAGAGAGTGAGGCAGTGAGAGAGAGAGAGAGAGAGAGCAGGGCAGTAAGAGAGAGAGAGAGAGAGAGAGAGAGCAGGGCAATGAGAGACAGAGCGAGAGCTGGGCAGTAAGAGAGAGAGAGAGCAGGATAGTGAAAGAGAGAGCAGGGCAATGAGAGAGAGAGACAGCAGGGCAGTGAGAGAGTGAGAGAGAGCAGCGCAGTGAGAGAGAGAGAGTGCGCAGGGCAGTGAAAGAGAGAGATCAGGGCAATGAGAGAGAGGGAGAGCAGTGCAGTGAGAAATAGAGAGCAGGGCAGTGAGAGAGAAAGAGAGAGCTGGGCTTTAAGAGAGAGAGAGAGAGAGAGGGCAGCGAGAGAGAGAGAGAGAGAGAGAGGAGCACAGGGAAGTGAAAGAGAGAGATCAGGGCAATGAGAGGGAGAGAGAGCAGGGCAGTGAGAGAGAGAGAGAGGGCAAGGCAGTGAGAGAGAGAGAGCAGGTCAGTGAGAGAAGAGAGAGAGAAAGAGCAGGGCAGTGAGAGAGCAGGGCAGTGAGAGAGAGAGAGAGGGCAAGGCAGTGATAGAGAGAGAGAGAGAGAGCAGGGCAGTAAGAGAGAGAGAGAGAGAGAGCAGGGCAGTGAGAGAGAGAGAGAGCAGGGCAGTGAGACATAGAGAGCAGGGCAGTGAGAGAGAGTAGAGAGAGCTGGGCTTTAAGATAGAGAGAGAGAGAGCAGTGAGAGAGAGAGAGCAGGGAAGTGAAAGAGAGAGCAGGGCAATGAGAGAGAGAGAGAGCAGGGCAGTGAGAGAGAGAGAGATCAGGGCAGTGAGAGAGAGCAGGGTAGTGAGAGAGAGAGAGAGTAGGGCAGCGAGACAGAGAGAGAGAGAGAAGGGCAGTGAGAAAGAGAGAGAGAGATCTGGGCAGTAAGAGAGAGAGAGAGAGAGGGCAGTGAGAGAGAGAGAGAGAGCAGGGCACTGAAAGAGTGAGCAGGGCAATGAGAGAGAGAGAGAGAGAGCAGGGAAGTGAGAGAGAGAGAGAGAGAGAGAGAGCAGGGCAGTGAGAGAGAGATAGAGAGCGCAGGGCATTGAGAGAGAAAGACCGCAGGGCAGTGAGAGAGAGAGAGCGCAGGGCAAGGAGCGAGAGCAGGGAAGCGAGAGAGGGAGAGCTGGGCAGCAAGAGAGAGAGAGAGAGAGAGAGAGCAGGGCAGTGAGAGAGAGAGAGAGATCTGGGCAGTAAGAGAGAGAGAGAGCAGGATAGTGAAAGAGACAGCAGGGCAGTGAGACAGAGAGGGCAAGGCAGTGAGAGAGAGAGAGCAGGGCAATGAGAGAGAGAGAGAGAGAGAGAGAGAGCAGGGCAGTGAGAGAGAGAGAGGGCAAGGCAGTGAGAGATAGAGAGAGCCGGGCAGTGAAAGAGAGAGAGCAGGACAGTGAGAGAGACTGAGAGAGCAGGGCAGGAAAACAGAGAGAGAGAGAGAGAGAGCAGAGCAGTGAGAGAAAGAGAGAGAGAGGGCAAGTGCAGTGAGAGAGAGCAGGGCAATGAGAGAGCGCAGGGCAGTAAGAGAGAGAGAGCAGGGATAATGAGCACAGGGCAGTGAGAGAGAGAGAGAGAGCGAGTAGGGCTTTGAGAGAGAGAGAGCAGGGCAGTGAAAGAAGAGAGAGAGAAAGAGCAGGGCAGTGAGAGAGCAGGGCAGTGAGAGAGAGAGAGCAGGGCAGTGAGAGAGAGAGCAGGGCAGTGAGATAGAGAGAGAGAGCAGGGCAGCGAGAGAGAGCAGAGCAGTGAGCGAGAGAGAGAGAGCAGGGCAGTGAGAGAGAGAGAGTAGGGCAGCGAGAGAGAGATAGTAGGGCAGCGAGAGAGAGAGAGAGAGCAGGGCAGTGAGATATAGAGAGCAGGGCAATGAGAGAGTGAGAGAGAGAAGGGCAGTGAGAGAGAGAGAGATAGAGAGAGCGCAGGGCAGTGAAAGCATGAGATCAGGGCAATGAGAGAAAGAGAGAGAGCAGGGCAGTGAGAGAGAGAGAGAGAGGGCAGTGAGAGAGAAAGAGAGAGAGCAGGGCAGTGAAAGAGAGAGCAGGGCAATGAGAGAGAGAGAGCAGGGCAGTGAGATAGAGAGAGAGCAGGGCAGTGAGAGAGAGAGTTGTCAGTAAGAGAGAGAGAGAGAGAGAGAGATAGCAGGGCAGTGAGAGAGAGAGAGAGAGAGAGAGCAGGGCAACGAGAGAGTGAGATAGAGCAGGGCAGTGAGAGAGAGAGAGAGCAGTTCAGTGAGAGAGAGAGAGAGGTCAGTGAGAGAGAGAGAGAAAGAGAGGGAGAGCAGGGCAGTGAGAGAGAGATAGCAGGGCAATGCCAGAGAGAGAGAGAGAGAGAGAGAGAGAGCAGGGTAGCGAGAGAGAGAGAGAGCAGGGCAATGAGAGAGAGAAAGAGCAGGTCAACGAGAGAGAGCAGGGCAGTGAGAGACAGAGAGCAGGGCAGTGAGAGAGAGAGAGAGCAGTTCAGTGAGAGAGACAGAGGGCAGTGAGAGAGAGAGAGCATTTCAGTGAGAGAGAGAGAGAGGTCAGTGAGAGAGAGAGAGAAAGAGAGAGAGAGCAGGGTAGTGAGAGAGAGAGAGAGAACGAACGCAGGGCAGTGAGAGAGAGAGAGAGCGAGTAGGGCTTTGAGAGAGAGAGAGAGCAGGGCAGTGAGAGATGAGAGAGAGAAAGAGCAGGGCAGTGAGAGAGCAGGGCAGTGAGAGAGAGAGAGCAGGGCAGTGAGAGAGAGAGCAGGGCAGTCAGATAGAGAGAGAGAGCAGGGCAGCGAGAGAGAGCAGGGCAGTGAGCGAGAGAGAGAGCAGGGCAGTGAAAGAGAGAGAGAGTAGGGCAGCGAGAGAGAGAGAGAGAGAGCAGGGCAATGAGAGAGAGAGAGAGAGAGATCAGGGCAATGAGAGAGAGAGAGCAGGGCAGTGAGATATAGAGAGCAGGGCAATGAGAGAGTGAGAGAGAGTAGGGCAGTGAGAGAGAGAGAGATAGAGAGAGCGCAGGGCAGTGAAAGCGTGAGATCAGGGCAATGAGAGAGAGAGAGAGAGGAAAGTGAGAGAGAGAGAGAGAGAGAGCAGGGCAGTGAAAGATGGAGCAGGGCAATGAGAGAGAGAGAGCAGGGCAGTGAGAGAGAGAGAGAGAGCAGGGCTGTGAGAGAGAGAGAGAGAGAGCAGGGCAGTGAGAGATTGAGAGGTCGGTAAGAGAGAGAGAGAGAGAGATAGCAGGGCAGTGAGAGAGAGAGAGAGAGAGAGAGCAGGGCAACGAGAGAGTGAGAGAGAGCAGGGCAGTGAGAGAGAGAGAGATAGAGAGAGCGCAGGGCAGTGAAAGAGAGAGATAAGGGCAATGAGAGAGAGAGAGAGCAGGGGTGTGAGAGTGAGAGAGATCAGGGCAGTGAGAGAGAGAGAGCAGGGCAATGAGAGAGAGAGAGCAGGGCAGAGAGAGAGAGAGAGAGTGCAGTTCAGTGAGAGAGACAGAGGGCAGTGAGAGAGAGCGAGCAGTTCAGTGAGAGAGAGAGAGTGGTCAGTGAGAGAGAGAGAGAGAGAGAGCACAGGGCAGTGAAAGAGAGAGATCAGGGCAATGAGAGAGAGAGAGAGTAGGGCAGTGAGAGAGAGAGAGAGAGGGCAAGGCAGTGAGAGAGAGAGAGCAGGGCAAAGAGAGAGAGAGAGCAGGGCAGTGAAAGATAGAGAGAGCCGGGCAGTGAAAGAGAGAGAGCAGGACAGTGAGAGAGACTGAGAGAGCATGGCAGGAAAAGAGAGAGAGAGAGAGAGAGCAGAGCAGTGAGAGAAAGAGAGAGAGTGGCGCAGGGCAGTGAGAGAGAGCAGGGCAATGAGAGAGCGCAGGGCAGTAAGAGAGAGAGAGCAGGGCAGTGTGAGAGAGAGAGAGAACGAGCGCAGGGCAGTGAGAGAGAGAGAGAGCGAGTAGGGCTTAGAGAGAGAGCAGGGCAGTGAGAGAAGAGAGAGAGAAAGAGCAGGGCAGTGAGAGAGCAGGGCATTGAGAGAGAGAGAGCAGGGCAGTGAGAGAGAGAGCAGGGCAGTGAGATAGAGAGAGAGAGCAGACAGCGAGAGAGAGCAGGGCAGTGAGCAAGAGAGAGAGAGCAGGGCAGTGAGAGAGAGAGTGAGAGAGATCAGGGCAATGAGAGAGAGAGAGAGCAGGGCAGTGAGATATAGAGAGCAGGGCAATGAGAGAGTGAGAGAGAGTAGGGCAGTGAGAGAGAGAGAGATAGAGAGAGCGCAGGGCAGTGAAAGCGTGAGATCAGGGCAATGAGAGAGAGAGAGAGAGCAGGGCAGTGAGAGAGAGAGAGAGAGGGCAGTGAGAGAGAAAGAGAGAGAGCAGGGCAGTGAAAGAGAGAGCAGGGCAATGAGAGAGAGAGAGCAGGGCAGTGAGATAGAGAGAGAGCAGGGCAGTGAGAGAGAGAGTTGTCAGTAAGAGAGAGAGAGAGAGAGAGATAGCAGGGCAGTGAGAGAGAGAGAGAGAGAGAGAGAGCAGGGCAACGAGAGAGTGAGATAGAGCAGGGCAGTGAGAGAGAGAGAGAGCAGTTCAGTGAGAGAGAGAGAGAGGTCAGTGAGAGAGAGAGAGAAAGAGAGGGAGAGCAAGGCAGTGAGAGAGAGAGAGCAGGACAATGAGAGAGAGAGAGAGAGAGCAGGGTAGCGAGAGAGAGAGAGAGCAGGGCAATGAGAGAGAGAAAGAGCAGGTCAACGAGAGAGAGCAGGGCAGTGAGAGACAGAGAGCAGGGCAGTGAGAGAGAGAGAGAGCAGTTCAGTGAGAGAGACAGAGGGCAGTGAGAGAGAGAGAGCATTTCAGTGAGAGAGAGAGAGAGGTCAGTGAGAGAGAGAGAGAAAGAGAGAGAGAGCAGGGTAGTGAGAGAGAGATAGCAGGGCAATGCCGGAGAGAGAGAGAGAGAGAGAGAGAGAGAGAGAGCAGGGTAGTGAGAGAGAGAGAGCAGGGCAATGAGAGACAGAGAGAGCAGGGCAGTGAGAGATAGAGAGAGCCAGGCAGTGAAAGAGAGAGAGCAGGACAGTGAGAGAGACAGAGAGAGCAGGGCAGGAAAACAGAGAGAGAGAGAGAGCAGAGCAGTGAGAGAAAGAGAGAGAGAGGCCCAGGACAGTGAGAGAGAGCAGGGCAATGAGAGAGCGCAGGGCAGTGAGAGAGAGAGAGCAGGGCAGTGTGAGAGAGGGAGAGAATGAGCGCAGGGCAGTGAGAGAGAGAGAGAGCGAGTAGGGCTTTGAGAGAGAGAGAGTAGGGTAGTGAGAGAAGAGAGAGAAAAAGAGCAGGGCAGTGAGAGAGCAGGGCAGTGAGAGAGAGAGAGCAGGGCAGTGAGAGAGAGAGCAGGGCAGTGAGATAGAGAGAGAGAGCAGGGCAGCGAGAGAGAGCAGAGCAGTGAGCGAGAGAGAGAGAGCAGGGCAGTGAGAGAGAGAGAGTAGGGCAGCGAGAGAGAGAGAGTAGGGAAGCGAGAGAGAGAGAGAGATCAGGGCAGTGAGAGAGAGAGAGAGAGAGATCAGGGCAATGAGAGAGAGAGAGAGCAGGGCAGTGAGATATAGAGAGCAGGGCAATGAGAGAGTGAGAGAGAGTAGGGCAGTGAGAGAGAGAGAGATAGACAGAGCGCAGGGCAGTGAAAGCATGAGATCAGGGCAATGAGAGAAAGAGAGAGAGCAGGGCAGTGAGAGAGAGAGAGAGAGGGCAGTGAGAGAGAAAGAGAGAGAGCAGGGCAGTGAAAGAGAGAGCAGGGCAATGAGAGAGAGAGTGAGTAGGGCAGTGAGAGAGAGAGAGATAGAGAGAGTGCAGGGCAGTGAAAGCATGAGATCAGGGCAATGAGAGAAAGAGAGAGAGCAGGGCAGTGAGAGAGAGAGAGAGAGGGCAGTGAGAGAGAAAGAGAGAGAGCAGGGCAGTGAAAGAGAGAGCAGGGCAATGAGAGAGAGAGAGCAGGGCAGTGAGAGAGAGAGAGAGCAGGGCAGTGAGAGAGAGAGAGCAGGGCAGTGAGAGAGAGAGAGCAGGGCAGTGAGAGAGAGAGCAGGGCAGTGAGATAGAGAGAGAGAGCAGGGCAGCGAGAGAGAGCAGGGCAGTGAGCGAGAGAGAGAGAGAGCAGGGCAGTGAGAGAGAGAGAGTAGGGCAGCGAGAGAGAGAGAGTAGGGCAGCGAGAGAGAGAGAGAGATCAGGGCAGTGAGAGAGAGAGAGAGAGATCAGGGCAATGAGCGAGAGAGAGCAGCGCAGTGAGATATAGAGAGCAGGGCAATGAGAGAGTGAGAGAGAGTAGGGCAGTGAGAGAGAGATAGAGAGAGCGCAGGGCAGTGAAAGCGTGAGATCAGGGCAATGAGAGAGAGAGAGAGAGCAGGGCAGTGAGAGAGAGAGAGAGCTGGGCAATGAGAGAAAGAGAGAGAGAGAGAGAGCAGGACAGTGAGAGAGTGAGAGATAGCAGGGAAGTGAGAGAGCGAGAGCGCAGGGCAGTGAAAGAGCGGGATCAGGGCAATGAGAGAGAGAGAATGAACAGGCCAGTGAGAGATAGAGAGCAGGGCAGTGAGAGAGAGAGAGAGATCTGGGCAGTAAGAGAGAGAGTGTGCAGGGTAGTGAAAGAGAGAGCAGGGCAATGAGAGAGAGAGACAGCAGGGCAGTGAGAGAGAGAGAGAGAGAGAGCAGGGCAGTGAGAGAGAGAGAGAGTGCGCAGGGCAGTGAAAGAGAGAGATCAGGGCAATGAGAGAGAGAGAGAGCAGGCCTTTGAGAAATAGAGAGCAGGGCAGTGAGAGAGAGATAGAGAGCTGGGCAGTAAGAGAAGAGAGAGAGAGAGGGCAGTGAGAGAGAGAGAGAAAAGGGCAGTGAAAGAGAGAGCAGGGCAATGAGATAGAGAGAGATCAGGGCAGTGAGAGAAAGCAGGGCAGTGAGAGAGAGAGAGCAGGGCAATGAGAGAGAGCAGGGCAGTGAGAGAGAAAGAGAGCAGGTCAATGAGAGAGAGAGAGGGCAGTGAGAGAGAGAGAGAGAGTGAAAGAGAGAGAAAGAGAGAGAGCATGGCAGAAAGAGAGAGAGAGCAGGGCAATGACAGGGAGAGAGAGAGCAGGGCAGCGAGAGAGAGAGAGAAGGGCAGTGAAAGAGAGAGCAGGGCAGTGAGAGAGAGAGAGCAGGGCAGTGAGAGAGAGAGAGCAGGTGAGTGAGAGAGAAAGAGAGCAGGGCAGTGAAAGAGAGAGCAGGGCAGTGAGAGAGAGAGCAGGGCAGTGAGAGAGAGGGCAGGGCAGTGAGTGAGAGAGATAGAGCAGGGCAGCGAGAGAGAGAGAGAGAGCAGGGCAGTGAGAGAGAGAGAGCAGGGCAGTGAGAGAGAGATAGAGAGCGCAGGGCAGTGAGTTAGAAAGAGCGCAGGGCAGTGAGAGAGAGAGAGCGCAGCGCAATGAGAAAGAGCAGGGAAGCGAGAGAGGGAGAGCTGGGCAGCAAGAGAGAGAGAGCAGGGCAGTGAGAGAAAGAGAGAGAGTGAGCAGGGCAGAGAGAGAGAGAGAGAGCAGAGCACTGAGAGAGAGGGAGAGAGAGAGAGCGCAGTGCAGTGAGAGAGAGAACAGGGCAGTGAAACAGATCAGGACAGTAAGAGACAGAGCAGGACAGTGAGAGAGAGAGAGAGCAGGACTGCAAAAGAGAGAGAGAGAGAGCAGAGCAGTGAGAGAAAGAGAGAGAGAGGCGCAGGGCAGTGAGAAAGAGCAGGGCAGTGAGAGAGAGAGAGGGAGAGAGCGCAGGGCAGTGAGAGAGAGAGAGCGAGTAGGGAAGTGAGAGAGAGAGAGCAGGGCAGTGAGAGAAGAGAGAGAGAAAGAGCAGGGCAGTGAGAGAGAGAGAGAGAGAGAGAGAGCAGGGCAGTGAGAGAGAGAGAGAGATCTGGGCAGTAAGAGAGAGAGAGAGCAGGATAGTGAAAGAGACAGCAGGCCAGTGAGAGAGTGAGAGAGAGCAGCGCAGTGAGAGAGAGAGAGTGCGCAGGGCAGTGAAAGAGAGAGATCAGGGCAATGAGAGAGAGAGAGAGAGCAGGGCAGTGAGAAATAGAGAGCAGGGCAGTGAGAGAGAGAGAGAGAGCTGGGCTTTAAGAGAGAGAGAGAGAGGGCAGCGAGAGATAGAGAGAGAGCAGGGAAGTGAAAGAGAGAGCAGGCCAATGAGAGAGAGAGAGAGCAGGGCAGTGAGAGAGAGAGAGAGATCAGGGAAGTGAGAGAGAGCAGGGCAGTGAGAGAGAGAGAGAGTAGGGCAGCGAGACAGAGAGAGAGAGAGAGAAGGGCAGTGAGAAAGAGAGAGAGATCTGGGCAGTAAGAGAGAGAGAGAGAGAGGGGATTGAGAGAGAGAGAGAGAGCAGGGCACTGAAAGAGTGAGCAGGGCAATGAGAGAGAGAGAGAGAGAGCAGGGAGGTGAGAGAGAGAGAGAGAGAGAGAGAGACCAGGGCAGCAAGAGACAGAGAGAGAGAGAGCAGGGCAGTGAGAGAGAGCAGTGCAGTGAGAGATAAAGAGAGAGAGAGAGAGAACACAGGGCAGTGAAAGAGAGAGATCAGGGCAATGAGAGAGAGATAGAGCAGGGCAGTGAGAGAGAGAGAGGGCAAGGCAGTGAGAGAGAGAGAGAGATCTGGGCAGTAAGAGAGAGAGAGAGGGCAGTGAGAGAGAGAGAGAGCAGGGCAGTGAGAGGGGGAGAGAGAGCAGGGCAGTGAGAGAGAGAGAGCAGCGCAGTGAAAGAGAGAGCAGGGAAATGAGAGAGAGAGAGCAGGGCAGTGAGTGATAGAGAGCAAGGCAGTGAGAGAGAGAGAGATCTGGGCAGTAAGAGAGAGAGAGAGGGCAGTGAGAGTGAGAGAGAGAAGGGCAGTGACAAAGAGAGAGAGCACAGGGTAGTGAGAGAGAGCAGGGCAGTGACAGAGAGAGAGAGCCGGGCAGTGAAAGAGAGAGAGCAGGGCAGTGAGAGAGAGCAGTGCAGTGAGAGATAAAGAGAGAGAGAGAGAGAACACAGGGCAGTGAAAGAGAGAGATCAGGGCAATGAGAGAGAGATAGAGCAGGGCAGTGAGAGAGAGAGAGGGCAGTGCAGTGAGAGAGAGAGAGCAGGGCAATGAGAGAGAGAGAGAGCAGGGCAGTGAGATGATAGAGAGAGCCGGGCAGTGAAAGAGAGAGAGCAGGACAGTGAGAGAGACTGAGAAAGCAGGGCAGGAAAACAGAGAGAGAGAGAGAGCAGAGCAGTGAGAGAAAGAGAGAGAGAGGCCCAGTGCAGTGAGAGAGAGCAGGGCAATGAGAGAGCGCAGGGCAGTAAGAGAGAGAGAGCAGGGCAGTGTGTGAGAGAGAGAGAATGAGCGCAGGGCAGTGAGAGAGAGAGAGAGAGCGAGTAGGGCTTTGAGAGAGAGAGAGCAGGGCAGTGAGAGAAGAGAGAGAGAAAGAGCAGGGCAGTGAGAGAGCAGGGCAGTGAGAGAGAGAGAGCAGGGCAGTGAGAGAGAGAGCAGGGCAGTGAGATAGAGAGAGAGAGCAGGGCAGGGAGAGAGAGCAGAGCAGTGAGCGACAGAGAGAGAGCAGGGCAGTGAGAGAGAGAGAGTAGGGCAGCAAGAGAGAGAGAGTAGGGCAGCGAGAGAGAGAGAGAGATCAGGGCAGTGAGAGAGAGAGAGAGATCAGGGCAATGAGAGAGAGAGAGAGCAGGGCAGTGAGATATAGAGAGCAGGGCAATGAGAGAGTGAGAGAAAGTAGGGCAGTGAGAGAGAGAAAGATAGAGAGAGCGCAGGGCAGTGAAAGCTTGAGATCAGGGCAATGAGAGAGAGAGAGAGAGCAGGGCAGTGAGAGAGAGAGAGAGAGGGCAGTGAGAGAGAAAGAGAGAGAGCAGGGCAGTGAAAGAGAGAGCAGGGCAATGAGAGAGAGAGAGCAGGGCAGTGAGAGAGAGAGAGAGAGCAGGACAGTGAGAGAGAGAGAGAGCAGGGCAGTGAGAGAGAGTGTTGTCAGTAAGAGAGAGAGAGAGAGAGAGAGATAGCAGGGTAGTGAGAGAGAGAGAGATAGAGAGAGCGCAGGGCAGTGAAATCTTGAGATCAGGGCAATGAGAGAGAGAGAGAGAGAGCAGGGCAGTGAGAGAGAGAGAGAGAGGGCAGTGAGAGAGAAAGAGAGAGAGCAGGGCAGTGAAAGAGAGAGCAGGGCAATGAGAGAGAGAGAGCAGGGCAGTGAGAGAGAGAGAGAGCAGGGCAGTGAGAGAGAGAGTTGTCTGTAAGAGAGAGAGAGAGAGAGAGAGATAGCAGGGCAGTGAGAGAGAGAGAGAGAGAGCAGGGCAACGAGAGAGTGAGAGAGCAGGGCAGTGAGAGAGAGAGAGAGCAGTTCAGTGAGAGAGAGAGAGCAGGGCAGTGAGAGAGAGATAGAGATCGCAGGGCAGTGAGAGAGAAAGAGCGCAGGGCATTGAGAGAGAGAGAGCGCAGGGCAATGAGCGAGAGCAGGGAAGCGAGAGAGCGAGAGCTGGGCAGCAAGAGAGAGAGAGCAGGGCAGTGAGAGAAAGAGAGAGAGAGAGCAGGCCAGAGAGAGAGAGAGAGAGCAGAGCACTGAGAGAGAGGGAGAGAGAGAGAGCGCAGCGCAGTGAGAGAGAGAACAGGGCAGTGAAACAGAACAGGACAGTAAGAGACAGAGCAGGACAGTGAGAGAGAGAGAGAGCAGGGCAGCAAAAGAGAGAGAGAGAGAGCAGAGCAGTGAGAGAAAGAGAGAGAGAGAGGCGCAAGGCAGTGAGAAAGAGCAGGGCAATGAGAGAGAGCAGGGCAGTAAGAGAGAGAGAGCAGGGCAGTGAGAGAGAGAGAGGGAGAGAGCGCAGGACAGTGAGAGAGAGAGAGCGAGTAGGGCAGTGAGAGAGAGAGAGCAGGGCAGTGAGAGAAGAGAGAGAGAAAGAGCAGGGCAGTGAGAGAGCAGGGCAGTGAGAGAGAGAGAGTAGGGCAGTGAGAGAGAGAGAGAGGGCAAGGCAGTGAGAGAGAGAGAGAGATCTGGGCAGTAAGAGAGAGAGAGAGAGCAGGATAGTGAAAGAGACAGCAGGGCAGTGAGAGAGTGAGAGAGAGCAGCGCAGTGAGAGAGAGAGAATGCGCAGGGCAGTGAAAGAGAGAGTTCAGGGCAATGAGAGAGAGAGAGAGAGCTGGGCTTTAAGAGAGAGAGAGAGAGGTCAGCGAGAGAGAGAGAGCAGGGAAGTGAAAGAGAGAGCAGGGCAATGAGAGAGAGAGAGCAGGGCAGTGAGAGAGAGAGAGAGATCAGGGCAGTGAGAGAGAGCAGGGCAGTGAGAGAGAGAGAGAGAGAGTAGGGCAGCGAGACAGAGAGAGAGAGAGAAGGGCAGTGAGAAAGAGAGAGAGATCTGGGCAGTAAGAGAGAGAGAGAGAGAGGGCAGTGAGAGAGAGAGAGAGAGCAGGGCACTGAAAGAGTGAGCAGGGCAATGAGAGAGAGAGAGAGAGAGCAGGGAAGTGAGAGAGAGAGAGAGAGAGAGAGAGACCAGGGCAGCAAGAGACAGAGAGAGAGAGCAGGGCAGTGAGAGAGAGCAGTGCAGTGAGAGATAAAGAGAGAGAGAGAGAGAGAGCACAGGGCAGTGAAAGAGAGAGATCAGGGCAATGAGAGAGAGAGAGCAGGGCAGTGAGAGAGAGAGAGAGGGCAAGGCAGTGAGAGAGAGAGAGCAGGGCAATGAGAGAGAGAGAGAGCAGGGTAGTGAGATGATAGAGAGAGCCGGGCAGTGAAAGAGAGAGAGCCGGACAGTGAGAGAGACTGGGAGAGCAGGGCAGGAAAACAGAGAGAGAGAGAGAGAGCAGAGCAGTGAGAGAAAGAGAGAGAGAGGCCCAGTGCAGTGAGAGATAGCAGGGCAATGAGAGAGCGCAGGGCAGTAAGAGAGAGAGAGCAGGGCAGTGTATGAGAGAGAGAGAATGAGCGCAGGGCAGTGAGAGAGAGAGAGAGAGAGTGAGTAGGGCTTTGAGAGAGAGAGAGCAGGGCAGTGAGAGAAGAGAGAGAGAAAGAGTAGGGCAGTGAGAGAGCAGGGCAGTGAGAGAGAGAGAGCAGTGCAGTGAGAGAGAGAGAGAGAGCAGGGCAGCGAGAGAGAGCAGAGCAGTGAGCGAGAGAGAGAGAGCCCGGCAGTGAGAGAGAGAGAGTAGGGCAGCGAGAGAGAGAGAGTAGGGCAGCGAGAGAGAGAGGGAGATCAGGGCAGTGAGAGAGAGAGAGAGATCAGGGCAATGAGAGAGAGAGAGAGCAGGACAGTGAGATATAGAGAGCAGGGCAATGAGAGAGTGAGAGAGTGTAGGGCAGTGAGAGAGAGAGATAGAGAGAGAGCGCAGGGCAGTGAAAGCATGAGATCAGGGCAATGAGAGAGAGAGAGAGAGCAGGGCAGTGAGAGAGAGAGAGGGCAGTGAGAGAGAAAGAGAGAGAGCAGGGCAGTGAAAGAGAGAGCAGGGCAATGAGAGAGAGAGAGCAGGGCAGTGAGAGAGAGAGAGAGAGAGCAGGGCAGTGAGAGAGAGAGAGAGCAGGGCAGTGAGAGAGAGAGTTGTCTGTAAGAGAGAGGGAGAGAGAGAGAGATAGCAGGGCAGTGAGAGAGAGAGAGAGAGCAGTTCAGTGAGAGAGAGAGAGAGGTCAGTGAGAGAGAGAGAGAAAGAGAGAGAGAGCAGGGCAGTGAGAGAGAGATAGCAGGGCAATGCCAGAGAGAGAGAGAGAGAGAGCAGGGTAGTGAGAGAGAGAGAGCAGGGCAATGAGAGAGAGAGAGAGCAGGGCAGTGAGAGAGAGAGAGCAGGGCAGTGAGAGTGAGAGCAGGGCAAAGGGAGAGAGAGAGAGAGCAGGGAAGTGAGAGAGAGAGTGCAGGTCAGTGAGAGAGAGAGAGGGCAGTGAGAGAGAGAGAGGGCAATGAGAGAGAGAGAGCAGGGCAGTGAGAGAGAGAGAGAGAGCAGGGCAGTGAGAGAGAGAGAGAGCAGGGCAGTGAGAGAGAGAGTTGTCTGTAAGAGAGAGAGAGAGAGAGAGATAGCAGGGCAGTGAGAGAGAGAGAGAGAGCAGTTCAGTGAGAGAGAGAGAGAGGTCAGTGAGAGAGAGAGAGAAAGAGAGAGAGAGCAGGGCAGTGAGAGAGAGATAGCAGGGCATTGCCAGAGAGAGAGAGAGAGAGAGAGAGAGAGAGAGCAGGGTAGTGAGAGAGAGAGAGCAGGGCAATGAGAGAGAGAGAGAGCAGGGCAGTGAGAGAGAGAGAGCAGGGCAGTGAAAGAGAGAGAGCAGGGCAGTGAGAGAGAGGGCAGTGCAGTGAGAGAGAGAGGGCAGGGCAGAGAGAGAGGGAGAGAGAGAGAGAGGGCAGAGAAAGAAAGAGAGAGAGAGACAGAGATAGAGCAGGGCAGCAAAAGAGAGAGAGAGAAAAAGCAAGGCAGTGAGAGAGAGAGAGAGAACAGGGCAGCGAGAGAAAGATAGAGCAGGGCAGTGAGAAAAAGAGAGCAGGGCAATGAGAGAGAGAGAGCTGGGCAGTGAGAGGGAGAGAGAGAGCAGGGCAGTGAGAGAGAGAGAGAGCAGGGCAGTGAGAGAGAGAGAGGTCAGTAAGAGAGAGAGAGAGACAGAGAGAGCAGGGCAGTGAGAGAGAGAGAGCAGGGCAACAAGAGAGTGAGAGAGAGCAGGGCAGTGAGAGAGAGAGAGAGATAGAATTAGCGCAGGGCAGTGAAAGAGAGAGATAAGGGCAATGAGAGAGAGAGAGCAGGGCAGTGAGAGATAGAGAGCAGGTCAACGAGAGAGACCAGAGCAGTGAGAGAGAGAGAGCATGGCAAAGAGAGAGAGAGAGCAGGGGTGTGAGAGAGAATGAGAGGAGGGCAGTGAGAGAGAGAGAGGGCAGTGAGAGAGAGAGAGAAAAAGAGAGAGCAGGGCAGAGAGAGAGAGAGAGAGAGAGAGAGAAAGCAGGGCAGTGAGAGAGAGAGAGCAGTGCAATGACAGAGAGAGAGAACAGGGCAGTGAGAGAGAGAGAGCATGGCAGTGAAACAGAGAGAGCAGGGTAGTGAGAGAGAGAGGGCAGGGCAGTGAGAGAGAGAGAGAGAGCAGGGCAGCGAGAGAGAGAGAGAGAGAAGGGCAGTGAGAAGGAGAGAGAGAGCACAGGGTAGTGAGAGATAGCAGGGCAGTGAGAGAGAGAGAGAGAGTGAAAGAGAGAGAAAGAGAGAGAGCATGGCAGCAAGAGAGAGAGAGCAGGGCAATGACAGGGAGAGAGAGAGCAGGGCAGCGAGAGAGAGAGAGAAGGGCAGTGAGAGAGAGAGCAGGGCAGTGAGAGAGAGAGAGCAGGGCAGTGAGAGAGAGAGAGCAGGTGAGTGAGAGAGAAAGAGAGCAGGGCAGTGAAAGAGAGAGCAGGGCAGTGAGAGAGAGAGCAGGGCAGTGAGAGAGAGGGCAGGGCAGTGAGTGAGAGAGATAGAGCAGGGCAGCGAGAGAGAGAGAGAGAGAGCAGGGCAGTGAGAGAGAGAGAGCAGGGCAGTGAGAGAGAGATAGAGAGCGCAGGGCAGTGAGAGAGAAAGAGCGCAGGGCAGTGAGAGAGAGAGAGCGCAGCGCAATGAGAAAGAGCAGGGAAGCGAGAGAGGGAGAGCTGGGCAGCAAGAGTGAGAGAGCAGGGCAGTGAGAGAAAGAGAGAGAGTGAGCAGGGCAGAGAGAGAGAGAGAGAGCAGAGCACTGAGAGAGAGGGAGAGAGAGAGAGCGCAGTGCAGTGAGAGAGAGAACAGGGCAGTGAAACAGATCAGGACAGTAAGAGACAGAGCAGGACAGTGAGAGAGAGAGAGAGAGCAGGACTGCAAAAGAGAGAGAGAGAGAGCAGAGCAGTGAGAGAAAGAGAGAGAGAGGCGCAGGGCAGTGAGAAAGAGCAGGGCAGTGAGAGAGAGAGATGGAGAGAGCACAGGGCAGTGAGAGAGAGAGAGCGAGTAGGGAAGTGAGAGAGAGAGAGCAGGGCAGTGAGAGAAGAGAGAGAGAAAGAGCAGGGCAGTGAGAGAGAGAGAGAGAGATCTGGGCAGTAAGAGAGAGAGAGAGCAGGATAGTGAAAGAGACAGCAGGCCAGTGAGAGAGTGAGAGAGAGCAGCGCAGTGAGAGAGAGAGAGTGCGCAGGGCAGTGAAAGAGAGAGATCAGGGCAATGAGAGAGAGAGAGAGAGCAGGGCAGTGAGAAATAGAGAGCAGGGCAGTGAGAGAGAGAGAGAGAGCTGGGCTTTAAGAGAGAGAGAGAGAGGGCAGCGAGAGATAGAGAGAGAGCAGGGAAGTGAAAGAGAGAGCAGGCCAATGAGAGAGAGAGAGAGCAGGGCAGTGAGAGAGAGAGAGAGATCAGGGAAGTGAGAGAGAGCAGGGCAGTGAGAGAGAGAGAGAGTAGGGCAGCGAGACAGAGAGAGAGAGAGAGAAGGGCAGTGAGAAAGAGAGAGAGATCTGGGCAGTAAGAGAGAGAGAGAGAGAGGGGAGTGAGAGAGAGAGCAGGGCACTGAAAGAGTGAGCAGGGCAATGAGAGAGAGAGAGAGAGAGCAAGGAGGTGAGAGAGAGAGAGAGAGAGAGAGACCAGGGCAGCAAGAGACAGAGAGAGAGAGAGCAGGGCAGTGAGAGAGAGCAGTGCAGTGAGAGATAAAGAGAGAGAGAGAGAGAACACAGGGCAGTGAAAGAGAGAGATCAGGGCAATGAGAGAGAGATAGAGCAGGGCAGTGAGAGAGAGAGAGGGCAAGGCAGTGAGAGAGAGAGAGAGATCTGGGCAGTAAGAGAGAGAGAGAGGGCAGTGAGAGAGAGAGAGAGCAGGGCAGTGAGAGGGGGAGAGAGAGCAGGGCAGTGAGAGAGAGAGAGCAGCGCAGTGAAAGAGAGAGCAGGGAAATGAGAGAGAGAGAGCAGGGCAGTGAGTGATAGAGAGCAAGGCAGTGAGAGAGAGAGAGATCTGGGCAGTAAGAGAGAGAGAGAGGGCAGTGAGAGTGAGAGAGAGAAGGGCAGTGACAAAGAGAGAGAGCACAGGGTAGTGAGAGAGAGCAGGGCAGTGACAGAGAGAGAGAGCCGGGCAGCGAAAGAGAGAGAGCAGGGCAGTGAGAGAGAGCAGTGCAGTGAGAGATAAAGAGAGAGAGAGAGAGAACACAGGGCAGTGAAAGAGAGAGATCAGGGCAATGAGAGAGAGATAGAGCAGGGCAGTGAGAGAGAGAGAGGGCAAGGCAGTGAGAGAGAGAGAGCAGGGCAATGAGAGAGAGAGAGAGCAGGGCAGTGAGATGATAGAGAGAGCCGGGCAGTGAAAGAGAGAGAGCAGGACAGTGAGAGAGACTGAGAAAGCAGGGCAGGAAAAGAGAGAGAGAGAGAGAGAGCAGAGCAGTGAGAGAAAGAGAGAGAGAGGCCCAGTGCAGTGAGAGAGAGCAGGGCAATGAGAGAGCGCAGGGCAGTAAGAGAGAGAGAGCAGGGCAGTGTGTGAGAGAGAGAGAATGAGCGCAGGGCAGTGAGAGAGAGAGAGAGAGCGAGTAGGGCTTTGAGAGAGAGAGAGCAGGGCAGTGAGAGAAGAGAGAGAGAAAGAGCAGGGCAGTGAGAGAGCAGGGCAGTGAGAGAGAGAGAGCAGGGCAGTGAGAGAGAGAGCAGGGCAGTGAGATAGAGAGAGAGAGCAGGGCAGCGAGAGAGAGCAGAGCAGTGAGCGACAGAGAGAGAGCAGGGCAGTGAGAGAGAGAGAGTAGGGCAGCAAGAGAGAGAGAGTAGGGCAGCGAGAGAGAGAGAGAGATCAGGGCAGTGAGAGAGAGAGAGAGAGATCAGGGCAATGAGAGAGATAGAGAGCAGGGCAGTGAGATATAGAGAGCAGGGCAATGAGAGAGTGAGAGAAAGTAGGGCAGTGAGAGAGAGAAAGATAGAGAGAGCGCAGGGCAGTGAAAGCTTGAGATCAGGGCAATGAGAGAGAGAGAGAGAGCAGGGCAGTGAGAGAGAGAGAGAGAGGGCAGTGAGAGAGAAAGAGAGAGAGCAGGGCAGTGAAAGAGAGAGCAGGGCAATGAGAGAGAGAGAGCAGGGCAGTGAGAGAGAGAGAGAGAGCAGGACAGTGAGAGAGAGAGAGAGAGCAGGGCAGTGAGAGAGAGTGTTGTCAGTAAGAGAGAGAGAGAGAGAGAGAGATAGCAGGGTAGTGAGAGAGAGAGAGATAGAGAGAGCGCAGGGCAGTGAAATCTTGAGATCAGGGCAATGAGAGAGAGAGAGAGAGAGCAGGGCAGTGAGAGAGAGAGAGAGAGGGCAGTGAGAGAGAAAGAGAGAGTGCAGGGCAGTGAAAGAGAGAGCAGGGCAATGAGAGAGAGAGAGCAGGGCACTGAGAGAGAGAGAGAGAGCAGGGCAGTGAGAGAGAGAGAGAGCAGGGCAGTGAGAGAGAGAGTTGTCAGTAAGAGAGAGAGAGAGAGAGAGAGATAGCAGGGCAGTGAGAGAGAGAGAGAGAGAGCAGGGCAACGAGAGAGTGAGAGAGCAGGGCAGTGAGAGAGTGAGAGAGCAGGGCAGTGAGAGAGAGAGAGCAGGGCAGTTAGAGAGAGATAGAGAGCGCAGGGCAGTGAGAGAGAAAGAGCGCAGGGCATTGAGAGAGAGAGAGCGCAGGGCAATGAGCGAGAGCAGGGAAGCGAGAGAGCGAGAGCTGGGCAGCAAGAGAGGGAGAGCAGGCCAGAGAGGGAGAGAGAGAGCAGAGCACTGAGAGAGAGGGAGAGAGAGAGAGAGCAGCGCAGTGAGAGAGAGCACAGGGCAGTGAAACAGAACAGGACAGTAAGAGACAGAGCAGGACAGTGAGAGAGAGAGAGAGCAGGGCAGCAAAAGAGAGAGAGAGAGCAGAGCAGTGAGAGAAAGAGAGAGAGAGAGGCGCAGGGCAGTGAGAAAGAGCAGGGCAATGAGAGAGAGCAGGGCAGTAAGAGAGAGAGAGCAGGGCAGTGAGAGAGAGATAGAGAGCGCAGGGCAGTGAGAGAGAAAGAGCGCAGGGCAGTGAGAGAGAGAGAGCGCAGCGCAATGAGAAAGAGCAGGGAAGCGAGAGAGGGAGAGCTGGGCAGCAAGAGAGAGAGAGCAGGGCAGTGAGAGAAAGAGAGAGAGTGAGCAGGGCAGAGAGAGAGAGAGAGAGCAGAGCACTGAGAGAGAGGGAGAGAGAGAGAGCGCAGTGCAGTGAGAGAGAGAACAGGGCAGTGAAACAGATCAGGACAGTAAGAGACAGAGCAGGACAGTGAGAGAGAGAGAGAGAGCAGGACTGCAAAAGAGAGAGAGAGAGAGCAAAGCAGTGAGAGAAAGAGAGAGAGAGGCGCAGGGCAGTGAGAAAGAGCAGGGCAGTGAGAGAGAGAGAGGGAGAGAGCGCAGGGCAGTGAGAGAGAGAGAGCGAGTAGGGAAGTGAGAGAGAGAGAGCAGGGCAGTGAGAGAAGAGAGAGAGAAAGAGCAGGGCAGTGAGAGAGAGAGAGAGAGAGAGAGAGCAGGGCAGTGAGAGAGAGAGAGAGATCTGGGCAGTAAGAGAGAGAGAGAGCAGGATAGTGAAAGAGACAGCAGGCCAGTGAGAGAGAGAGAGAGAGCAGCGCAGTGAGAGAGAGAGAGTGCGCAGGGCAGTGAAAGAGAGAGATCAGGGCAATGAGAGAGAGAGAGAGAGCAGGGCAGTGAGAAATAGAGAGCAGGGCAGTGAGAGAGAGAGAGAGAGCTGGGCTTTAAGAGAGAGAGAGAGAGGGCAGCGAGAGATAGAGAGAGAGCAGGGAAGTGAAAGAGAGAGCAGGCCAATGAGAGAGAGAGAGAGCAGGGCAGTGAGAGAGAGAGAGAGATCAGGGAAGTGAGAGAGAGCAGGGCAGTGAGAGAGAGAGAGAGTAGGGCAGCGAGACAGAGAGAGAGAGAGAGAAGGGCAGTGAGAAAGAGAGAGAGATCTGGGCAGTAAGAGAGAGAGAGAGAGAGGGGATTGAGAGAGAGAGAGAGAGCAGGGCACTGAAAGAGTGAGCAGGGCAATGAGAGAGAGAGAGAGAGAGCAGGGAGGTGAGAGAGAGAGAGAGAGAGAGAGACCAGGGCAGCAAGAGAAAGAGAGAGAGAGAGCAGGGCAGTGAGAGAGAGCAGTGCAGTGAGAGATAAAGAGAGAGAGAGAGAGAACACAGGGCAGTGAAAGAGAGAGATCAGGGCAATGAGAGAGAGATAGAGCAGGGCAGTGAGAGAGAGAGAGGGCAAGGCAGTGAGAGAGAGAGAGAGATCTGGGCAGTAAGAGAGAGAGAGAGGGCAGTGAGAGAGAGAGAGAGCAGGGCAGTGAGAGGGGGAGAGAGAGCAGGGCAGTGAGAGAGAGAGAGCAGCGCAGTGAAAGAGAGAGCAGGGAAATGAGAGAGAGAGAGCAGGGCAGTGAGTGATAGAGAGCAAGGCAGTGAGAGAGAGAGAGATCTGGGCAGTAAGAGAGAGAGAGAGGGCAGTGAGAGTGAGAGAGAGAAGGGCAGTGACAAAGAGAGAGAGCACAGGGTAGTGAGAGAGAGCAGGGCAGTGACAGAGAGAGAGAGCCGGGCAGTGAAAGAGAGAGAGCAGGGCAGTGAGAGAGAGCAGTGCAGTGAGAGATAAAGAGAGAGAGAGAGAGAACACAGGGCAGTGAAAGAGAGAGATCAGGGCAATGAGAGAGAGATAGAGCAGGGCAGTGAGAGAGAGAGAGGGCAGTGCAGTGAGAGAGAGAGAGCAGGGCAATGAGAGAGAGAGAGAGCAGGGCAGTGAGATGATAGAGAGAGCCGGGCAGTGAAAGAGAGAGAGCAGGACAGTGAGAGAGACTGAGAAAGCAGGGCAGGAAAACAGAGAGAGAGAGAGAGCAGAGCAGTGAGAGAAAGAGAGAGAGAGGCCCAGTGCAGTGAGAGAGAGCAGGGCAATGAGAGAGCGCAGGGCAGTAAGAGAGAGAGAGCAGGGCAGTGTGTGAGAGAGAGAGAATGAGCGCAGGGCAGTGAGAGAGAGAGAGAGAGCGAGTAGGGCTTTGAGAGAGAGAGAGCAGGGCAGTGAGAGAAGAGAGAGAGAAAGAGCAGGGCAGTGAGAGAGCAGGGCAGTGAGAGAGAGAGAGCAGGGCAGTGAGAGAGAGAGCAGGGCAGTGAGATAGAGAGAGAGAGCAGGGCAGCGAGAGAGAGCAGAGCAGTGAGCGACAGAGAGAGAGCAGGGCAGTGAGAGAGAGAGAGTAGGGCAGCAAGAGAGAGAGAGTAGGGCAGCGAGAGAGAGAGAGAGATCAGGGCAGTGAGAGAGAGAGAGAGAGATCAGGGCAATGAGAGAGAGAGAGAGCAGGGCAGTGAGATATAGAGAGCAGGGCAATGAGAGAGTGAGAGAAAGTAGGGCAGTGAGAGAGAGAAAGATAGAGAGAGCGCAGGGCAGTGAAAGCTTGAGATCAGGGCAATGAGAGAGAGAGAGAGAGCAGGGCAGTGAGAGAGAGAGAGAGAGGGCAGTGAGAGAGAAAGAGAGAGAGCAGGGCAGTGAAAGAGAGAGCAGGGCAATGAGAGAGAGAGAGCAGGGCAGTGAGAGAGAGAGAGAGAGCAGGACAGTGAGAGAGAGAGAGAGCAGGGCAGTGAGAGAGAGTGTTGTCAGTAAGAGAGAGAGAGAGAGAGAGAGATAGCAGGGTAGTGAGAGAGAGAGAGATAGAGAGAGCGCAGGGCAGTGAAATCTTGAGATCAGGGCAATGAGAGAGAGAGAGAGAGCAGGGCAGTGAGAGAGAGAGAGAGAGGGCAGTGAGAGAGAAAGAGAGAGAGCAGGGCAGTGAAAGAGAGAGCAGGGCAATGAGAGAGAGAGAGCAGGGCAGTGAGAGAGAGAGAGAGCAGGGCAGTGAGAGAGAGAGTTGTCTGTAAGAGAGAGAGAGAGAGAGAGAGATAGCAGGGCAGTGAGAGAGAGAGAGAGAGAGCAGGGCAACGAGAGAGTGAGAGAGCAGGGCAGTGAGAGAGAGAGAGAGCAGTTCAGTGAGAGAGAGAGAGCAGGGCAGTGAGAGAGAGATAGAGAGCGCAGGGCAGTGAGAGAGAAAGAGCGCAGGGCATTGAGAGAGAGAGAGCGCAGGGCAATGAGCGAGAGCAGGGAAGCGAGAGAGCAAGAGCTGGGCAGCAAGAGAGAGAGAGCAGGGCAGTGAGAGAAAGAGAGAGAGAGAGCAGGCCAGAGAGAGAGAGAGAGAGCAGAGCACTGAGAGAGAGGGAGAGAGAGAGAGCGCAGCACAGTGAGAGAGAGAACAGGGCAGTGAAACAGAACAGGACAGTAAGAGACAGAGCAGGACAGTGAGAGAGAGAGAGAGCAGGGCAGCAAAAGAGAGAGAGAGAGAGCAGAGCAGTGAGAGAAAGAGAGAGAGAGAGGCGCAAGGCAGTGAGAAAGAGCAGGGCAATGAGAGAGAGCAGGGCAGTAAGAGAGAGAGAGCAGGGCAGTGAGAGAGAGAGAGGGAGAGAGCGCAGGGCAGTGAGAGAGAGAGAGCGAGTAGGGCAGTGAGAGAGAGAGAGCAGGGCAGTGAGAGAAGAGAGAGAGAAAGAGCAGGGCAGTGAGAGAGCAGGGCAGTGAGAGAGAGAGAGTAGGGCAGTGAGAGAGAGAGAGAGGGCAAGGCAGTGAGAGAGAGAGAGAGATCTGGGCAGTAAGAGAGAGAGAGAGAGCAGGATAGTGAAAGAGACAGCAGGGCAGTGAGAGAGTGAGAGAGAGCAGCGCAGTGAGAGAGAGAGAATGCGCAGGGCAGTGAAAGAGTGAGTTCAGGGCAATGAGAGAGAGAGAGAGAGCTGGGCTTTAAGAGAGAGAGAGAGAGGTCAGCGAGAGAGAGAGAGCAGGGAAGTGAAAGAGAGAGCAGGGCAATGAGAGAGAGAGAGCAGGGCAGTGAGAGAGAGAGAGAGATCAGGGCAGTGAGAGAGAGCAGGGCAGTGAGAGAGAGAGAGAGAGAGTAGGGCAGCGAGACAGAGAGAGAGAGAGAAGGGCAGTGAGAAAGAGAGAGAGATCTGGGCAGTAAGAGAGAGAGAGAGAGAGGGCAGTGAGAGAGAGAGAGAGAGCAGGGCACTGAAAGAGTGAACAGGGCAATGAGAGAGAGAGAGAGCAGGGAAGTGAGAGAGAGAGAGAGAGAGAGAGAGACCAGGGCAGCAAGAGACAGAGAGAGAGAGCAGGGCAGTGAGAGAGAGCAGTGCAGTGAGAGATAAAGAGAGAGAGAGAGAGAGAGCACAGGGCAGTGAAAGAGAGAGATCAGGGCAATGAGAGAGAGAGAGCAGGGCAGTGAGAGAGAGAGAGAGGGCAAGGCAGTGAGAGAGAGAGAGCAGGGCAATGAGAGAGAGAGAGAGCAGGGTAGTGAGATGATAGAGAGAGCCGGGCAGTGAAAGAGAGAGAGCCGGACAGTGAGAGAGACTGGGAGAGCAGGGCAGGAAAACAGAGAGAGAGAGAGAGCAGAGCAGTGAGAGAAAGAGAGAGAGAGGCCCAGTGCAGTGAGAGAGAGCAGGGCAATGAGAGAGCGCAGGGCAGTAAGAGAGAGAGAGCAGGGCAGTGTATGAGAGAGAGAGAATGAGCGCAGGGCAGTGAGAGAGAGAGAGAGAGAGCGAGTAGGGCTTTGAGAGAGAGAGAGCAGGGCAGTGAGAGAAGAGAGAGAGAAAGAGTAGGGCAGTGAGAGAGCAGGGCAGTGAGAGAGAGAGAGCAGTGCAGTGAGAGAGAGAGAGAGAGCAGGGCAGCGAGAGAGAGCAGAGCAGTGAGCGAGAGAGAGAGAGCCCGGCAGTGAGAGAGAGAGAGTAGGGCAGCGAGAGAGAGACAGTAGGGCAGCGAGAGAGAGAGAGAGATCAGGGCAGTGAGAGAGAGAGAGAGATCAGGGCAATGAGAGAGAGAGAGCAGGGCAGTGAGATATAGAGAGCAGGGCAATGAGAGAGTGAGAGAGTGTAGGGCAGTGAGAGAGAGAGATAGAGAGAAAGCGCAGGGCAGTGAAAGCATGAGATCAGGGCAATGAGAGAGAGAGAGAGAGCAGGGCAGTGAGAGAGAGAGAGAGAGGGCAGTGAGAGAGAAAGAGAGAGAGCAGGGCAGTGAAAGAGAGAGCAGGGCAATGAGAGAGAGAGAGCAGGGCAGTGAGAGAGAGAGAGAGAGCAGGGCAGTGAGAGAGAGAGAGAGCAGGGCAGTGAGAGAGAGAGTTGTCTGTAAGAGAGAGAGAGAGAGAGAGAGATAGCAGGGCAGTGAGAGAGAGAGAGAGAGAGCGAGTAGGGCTTTGAGAGAGAGAGAGCAGGGCAGTGAGAGAAGAGAGAGAGAAAGAGTAGGGCAGTGAGAGAGCAGGGCAGTGAGAGAGAGAGAGCAGTGCAGTGAGAGAGAGAGAGAGAGCAGGGCAGCGAGAGAGAGCAGAGCAGTGAGCGAGAGAGAGAGAGCCCGGCAGTGAGAGAGAGAGAGTAGGGCAGCGAGAGAGAGAGAGTAGGGCAGCGAGAGAGAGAGAGAGATCAGGGCAGTGAGAGAGAGAGAGAGATCAGGGCAATGAGAGAGAGAGAGAGCAGGGCAGTGAGATATAGAGAGCAGGGCAATGAGAGAGTGAGAGAGTGTAGGGCAGTGAGAGAGAGAGATAGAGAGAGAGCGCAGGGCAGTGAAAGCATGAGATCAGGGCAATGAGAGAGAGAGAGAGAGCAGGGCAGTGAGAAAGAGAGAGGGCAGTGAGAGAGAAAGAGAGAGAGCAGGGCAGTGAAAGAGAGAGCAGGGCAATGAGAGAGAGAGAGGCAGAGAGAGAGAGCAGGGCAGTGAGAGAGAGAGAGAGAGCAGGGCAGTGAGAGAGAGAGAGAGCAGGGCAGTGAGAGAGAGAGTTGTCTGTAAGAGAGAGGGAGAGAGAGAGAGATAGCAGGGCAGTGAGAGAGAGAGAGAGAGCAGTTCAGTGAGAGAGAGAGAGAGGTCAGTGAGAGAGAGAGAGAAAGAGAGAGAGAGCAGGGCAGTGAGAGAGAGATAGCAGGGCAATGCCAGAGAGAGAGAGAGAGAGAGCAGGGTAGTGAGAGAGAGAGAGCAGGGCAATGAGAGAGAGAGAGAGCAGGGCAGTGAGAGAGAGAGAGCAGGGCAGTGAGAGTGAGAGCAGGGCAAAGGGAGAGAGAGAGAGAGCAGGGAAGTGAGAGAGAGAGTGCAGGTCAGTGAGAGAGAGAGAGGGCAGTGAGAGAGAGAGAGGGCAGTGAGAGAGAAAGAGAGAGAGCAGGGCAGTGAAAGAGAGAGCAGGGCAATGAGAGAGAGAGAGCAGGGCAGTGAGAGAGAGAGAGAGCAGGGCAGTGAGAGAGAGAGAGAGCAGGGCAGTGAGAGAGAGAGTTGTCTGTAAGAGAGAGAGAGAGAGAGAGATAGCAGGGCAGTGAGAGAGAGAGAGAGAGCAGTTCAGTGAGAGAGAGAGAGAGGTCAGTGAGAGAGAGAGAGAAAGAGAGAGAGAGCAGGGCAGTGAGAGAGAGATAGCAGGGCATTGCCAGAGAGAGAGAGAGAGAGAGAGAGAGCAGGGTAGTGAGAGAGAGAGAGCAGGGCAATGAGAGAGAGAGAGAGCAGGGCAGTGAGAGAGAGAGAGCAGGGCAGTGAAAGAGAGAGAGCAGGGCAGTGAGAGAGAGGGCAGTGCAGTGAGAGAGAGAGGGCAGGGCAGAGAGAGAGGGAGAGAGAGAGAGCACGCAGAGAAAGAAAGAGAGAGAGAGACAGAGATAGAGCAGGGCAGCAAAAGAGAGAGAGAGAAAAAGCAGGGCAGTGAGAGAGAGAGAGAGAACAGGGCAGCGAGAGAGAGATAGAGCAGGGCAGTGAGAAAAAGAGAGCAGGGCAATGAGAGAGAGAGAGCTGGGCAGTGAGAGGGAGAGAGAGAGCAGGGCAGTGAGAGAGAGAGAGAGCAGGGCAGTGAGAGAGAGAGAGGTCAGTAAGAGAGAGAGAGAGACAGAGAGAGCAGGGCAGTGAGAGAGAGAGAGCAGGGCAACAAGAGAGTGAGAGAGAGCAGGGCAGTGAGAGAGAGAGAGAGATAGAGTTAGCGCAGGGCAGTGAAAGAGAGAGATAAGGGCAATGAGAGATAGAGAGCAGGGCAGTGAGAGATAGAGAGCAGGTCAACGAGAGAGACCAGGGCAGTGAAAGAGAGAGAGCATGGCAATGAGAGAGAGA
The DNA here is from genome assembly GCF_017639515.1 of Carcharodon carcharias. Classification (NCBI taxonomy): domain Eukaryota; kingdom Metazoa; phylum Chordata; class Chondrichthyes; order Lamniformes; family Lamnidae; genus Carcharodon; species Carcharodon carcharias. The sequence goes on from NC_054479.1 coordinate 63,589,401, forward strand.
GAGCAGGGGTGTGAGACAGAATGAGAGGAGTTCAGTGAGAGAGAGAGAGGGCAGTGAGAGAGAGAGAGAAAAAGAGAGAGCAGGGCAGAGAGAGAGAGAGAGAGAGAGAGAGAAAGCAGGGCAGTGAGAGAGAGAGAGCAGTGCAATGACAGAGAGAGAGAACAGGGCAGTGAGAGAGAGAGAGCATGGCAGTGAAACAGAGAGAGCAGGGTAGTGAGAGAGAGAGGGCAGGGCAGTGAGAGAGAGAGAGAGAGCACAGGGTAGTGAGAGATAGCAGGGCAGTGAGAGAGAGAGAGAGAGTGAAAGAGAGAGAAAGAGAGAGAGCATGGCAGCAAGAGAGAGAGAGCAGGGCAATGACAGGGAGAGAGAGAGCAGGGCAGCGAGAGAGAGAGAGAAGGGCAGTGAGAGAGAGAGAGCAGGGCAGTGAGAGAGAGAGAGCAGGGCAGTGAGAGAGAGAGAGCAGGTGAGTGAGAGAGAAAGAGAGCAGGGCAGTGAAAGAGAGAGCAGGGCAGTGAGAGAGAGAGCAGGGCAGTGAGAGAGAGGGCAGGGCAGTGAGTGAGAGAGATAGAGCAGGGCAGCGAGAGAGAGAGAGAGAGCAGGGCAGTGAGAGAGAGAGAGCAGGGCAGTGAGAGAGAGATAGAGAGCGCAGGGCAGTGAGAGAGAAAGAGCGCAGGGCAGTGAGAGAGAGAGAGCGCAGCGCAATGAGAAAGAGCAGGGAAGCGAGAGAGGGAGAGCTGGGCAGCAAGAGAGAGAGAGCAGGGCAGTGAGAGAAAGAGAGAGAGTGAGCAGGGCAGAGAGAGAGAGAGAGAGCAGAGCACTGAGAGAGAGGGAGAGAGAGAGAGCGCAGTGCAGTGAGAGAGAGAACAGGGCAGTGAAACAGATCAGGACAGTAAGAGACAGAGCAGGACAGTGAGAGAGAGAGAGAGAGCAGGACTGCAAAAGAGAGAGAGAGAGAGCAGAGCAGTGAGAGAAAGAGAGAGAGAGGCGCAGGGCAGTGAGAAAGAGAAGGGCAGTGAGAGAGAGAGATGGAGAGAGCACAGGGCAGTGAGAGAGAGAGAGCGAGTAGGGAAGTGAGAGAGAGAGAGCAGGGCAGTGAGAGAAGAGAGAGAGAAAGAGCAGGGCAGTGAGAGAGAGAGAGAGAGATCTGGGCAGTAAGAGAGAGAGAGAGCAGGATAGTGAAAGAGACAGCAGGGCAGTGAGAGAGTGAGAGAGAGCAGCGCAGTGAGAGAGAGAGAGTGCGCAGGGCAGTGAAAGAGAGAGATCAGGGCAATGAGAGAGAGAGAGAGAGCAGGGCAGTGAGAAATAGAGAGCAGGGCAGTGAGAGAGAGAGAGAGAGCTGGGCTTTAAGAGAGAGAGAGAGAGGGCAGCGAGAGATAGAGAGAGAGCAGGGAAGTGAAAGAGAGAGCAGGCCAATGAGAGAGAGAGAGAGCAGGGCAGTGAGAGAGAGAGAGAGATCAGGGAAGTGAGAGAGAGCAGGGCAGTGAGAGAGAGAGAGAGTAGGGCAGCGAGACAGAGAGAGAGAGAGAGAAGGGCAGTGAGAAAGAGAGAGAGATCTGGGCAGTAAGAGAGAGAGAGAGAGAGGGGAGTGAGAGAGAGAGAGAGAGCAGGGCACTGAAAGAGTGAGCAGGGCAATGAGAGAGAGAGAGAGAGAGAGCAGGGAGGTGAGAGAGAGAGAGAGAGAGAGAGAGAGACCAGGGCAGCAAGAGACAGAGAGAGAGAGAGCAGGGCAGTGAGAGAGAGCAGTGCAGTGAGAGATAAAGAGAGAGAGAGAGAGAACACAGGGCAGTGAAAGAGAGAGATCAGGGCAATGAGAGAGAGATAGAGCAGGGCAGTGAGAGAGAGAGAGGGCAAGGCAGTGAGAGAGAGAGAGAGAGAGATCTGGGCAGTAAGAGAGAGAGAGAGGGCAGTGAGAGAGAGAGAGAGCAGGGCAGTGAGAGGGGGAGAGAGAGCAGGGCAGTGAGAGAGAGAGAGCAGCGCAGTGAAAGAGAGAGCAGGGAAATGAGAGAGAGAGAGCAGGGCAGTGAGTGATAGAGAGCAAGGCAGTGAGAGAGAGAGAGATCTGGGCAGTAAGAGAGAGAGAGAGAGGGCAGTGAGAGTGAGAGAGAGAAGGGCAGTGACAAAGAGAGAGAGCACAGGGTAGTGAGAGAGAGCAGGGCAGTGACAGAGAGAGAGAGCCGGGCAGTGAAAGAGAGAGAGCAGGGCAGTGAGAGAGAGCAGTGCAGTGAGAGATAAAGAGAGAGAGAGAGAGAACACAGGGCAGTGAAAGAGAGAGATCAGGGCAATGAGAGAGAGATAGAGCAGGGCAGTGAGAGAGAGAGAGGGCAAGGCAGTGAGAGAGAGAGAGCAGGGCAATGAGAGAGAGAGAGAGCAGGGCAGTGAGATGATAGAGAGAGCCGGGCAGTGAAAGAGAGAGAGCAGGACAGTGAGAGAGACTGAGAAAGCAGGGCAGGAAAAGAGAGAGAGAGAGAGAGCAGAGCAGTGAGAGAAAGAGAGAGAGAGGCCCAGTGCAGTGAGAGAGAGCAGGGCAATGAGAGAGCGCAGGGCAGTAAGAGAGAGAGAGCAGGGCAGTGTTTGAGAGAGAGAGAATGAGCGCAGGGCAGTGAGAGAGAGAGAGAGAGAGAGAGAGCAGGGCAGTGAGAGAAGAGAGAGAGAAAGAGCAGGGCAGTGAGAGAGCAGGGCAGTGAGAGAGAGAGAGCAGGGCAGTGAGAGAGAGAGCAGGGCAGTGAGATAGAGAGAGAGAGCAGGGCAGCGAGAGAGAGCAGAGCAGTGAGCGACAGAGAGAGAGCAGGGCAGTGAGAGAGAGAGAGTAGGGCAGCAAGAGAGAGAGAGTAGGGCAGCGAGAGAGAGAGAGAGATCAGGGCAGTGAGAGAGAGAGAGAGAGATCAGGGCAATGAGAGAGAGAGAGAGCAGGGCAGTGAGATATAGAGAGCAGGGCAATGAGAGAGTGAGAGAAAGTAGGGCAGTGAGAGAGAGAAAGATAGAGAGAGCGCAGGGCAGTGAAAGCTTGAGATCAGGGCAATGAGAGAGAGAGAGAGAGCAGGGCAGTGAGAGAGAGAGAGAGAGGGCAGTGAGAGAGAAAGAGAGAGAGCAGGGCAGTGAAAGAGAGAGCAGGGCAATGAGAGAGAGAGAGCAGGGCAGTGAGAGAGAGAGAGAGCAGGAGTGTGAGAGAGAGAGAGAGAGCAGGGCAGTGAGAGAGAGTGTTGTCAGTAAGAGAGAGAGAGAGAGAGAGAGATAGCAGGGTAGTGAGAGAGAGAGAGATAGAGAGAGCGCAGGGCAGTGAAATCTTGAGATCAGGGCAATGAGAGAGAGAGAGAGAGCAGGGCAGTGAGAGAGAGAGAGAGAGGGCAGTGAGAGAGAAAGAGAGAGAGCAGGGCAGTGAAAGAGAGAGCAGGGCAATGAGAGAGAGAGAGCAGGGCAGTGAGAGAGAGAGAGAGAGAGCAGGGCAGTGAGAGAGAGAGAGAGCAGGGCAGTGAGAGAGAGAGTTGTCAGTAAGAGAGAGAGTGAGAGAGAGAGATAGCAGGGCAGTGAGAGAGAGAGAGAGAGAGCAGGGCAACGAGAGAGTGAGAGAGCAGGGCAGTGAGAGAGTGAGAGAGCAGGGCAGTGAGAGAGAGAGAGCAGGGCAGTTAGAGAGAGATAGAGAGCGCAGGGCAGTGAGAGAGAAAGAGCGCAGGGCATTGAGAGAGAGAGAGCGCAAGGCAATGAGCGAGAGCAGGGAAGCGAGAGAGCAAGAGCTGGGCAGCAAGAGAGGGAGAGCAGGCCAGAGAGAGAGAGAGAGAGCAGAGCACTGAGAGAGAGGGAGAGAGAGAGAGCGCAGCGCAGTGAGAGAGAGCACAGGGCAGTGAAACAGAACAGGACAGTAAGAGACAGAGCAGGACAGTGAGAGAGAGAGAGAGCAGGGCAGCAAAAGAGAGAGAGAGAGAGCAGAGCAGTGAGAGAAAGAGAGAGAGAGAGGCGCAGGGCAGTGAGAAAGAGCAGGGCAATGAGAGAGAGCAGGGCAGTAAGAGAGAGAGAGCAGGACAGTGAGAGAGAGAGAGGGAGAGAGCGCAGGGCAGTGAGAGAGAGAGAGCGAGTAGGGCAGTGAGAGAGAGAGAGCAGGGCAGTGAGAGAAGAGAGAGAGAAAGAGCAGGGCAGTGAGAGAGCAGGGCAGTGAGAGAGAGAGAGTAGGGCAGTGAGAGAGAGAGAGAGGGCAAGGCAGTGAGAGAGAGAGAGAGATCTGGGCAGTAAGAGAGAGAGAGAGAGCAGGATAGTGAAAGAGACAGCAGGGCAGTGAGAGAGTGAGAGAGAGCAGCGCAGTGAGAGAGAGAGTTCAGGGCAATGAGAGAGAGAGAGAGAGCTGGGCTTTAAGAGAGAGAGAGAGAGGTCAGCGAGAGAGAGAGAGCAGGGAAGTGAAAGAGAGAGCAGGGCAATGAGAGAGAGAGAGCAGGGCAGTGAGAGAGAGAGAGAGATCAGGGCAGTGAGAGAGAGCAGGGCAGTGAGAGAGAGAGAGAGAGAGTAGGGCAGCGAGACAGAGAGAGAGAGAGAAGGGCAGTGAGAAAGAGAGAGAGATCTGGGCAGTAAGGGAGAGAGAGAGAGAGGGCAGTGAGAGAGAAAGAGAGAGCAGGGCACTGAAAGAGTGAGCAGGGCAATGAGAGAGAGAGAGAGAGAGCAGGGAAGTGAGAGAGAGAGAGAGAGAGAGAGAGACCAGGGCAGCAAGAGACAGAGAGAGAGAGCAGAGCAGTGAGAGAGAGCAGTGCAGTGAGAGATAAAGAGAGAGAGAGAGAGAACACAGGGCAGTGAAAGAGAGAGATCAGGGCAATGAGAGAGAGAGAGCAGGGCAGTGAGAGAGAGAGAGAGGGCAAGGCAGTGAGAGAGAGAGAGCAGGGCAATGAGAGAGAGAGAGAGCAGGGTAGTGAGATGATAGAGAGAGCCGGGCAGTGAAAGAGAGAGAGCCGGACAGTGAGAGAGACTGGGAGAGCAGGGCAGGAAAACAGAGAGAGAGAGAGAGCAGAGCAGTGAGAGAAAGAGAGAGAGAGGCCCAGTGCAGTGAGAGAGAGCAGGGCAATGAGAGAGCGCAGGGCAGTAAGAGAGAGAGAGAGCAGGGCAGTGTATGAGAGAGAGAGAATGAGCGCAGGGCAGTGAGAGAGAGAGAGAGAGCGAGTAGGGCTTTGAGAGAGAGAGAGCAGGGCAGTGAGAGAAGAGAGAGAGAAAGAGCAGGGCAGTGAGAGAGCAGGGCAGTGAGAGAGAGAGAGCAGTGCAGTGAGAGAGAGAGAGCAGGGCAGCGAGAGAGAGCAGAGCAGTGAGCGAGAGAGAGAGAGCCCGGCAGTGAGAGAGAGAGAGTAGGGCAGCGAGAGAGAGAGAGTAGGGCAGCGAGAGAGAGAGAGAGATCAGGGCAGTGAGAGAGAGAGAGAGATCAGGGCAATGAGAGAGAGAGAGAGCAGGGCAGTGAGATATAGAGAGCAGGGCAATGAGAGAGTGAGAGAGTGTAGGGCAGTGAGAGAGAGAGATAGAGAGAAAGCGCAGGGCAGTGAAAGCATGAGATCAGGGCAATGAGAGAGAGAGAGAGAGCAGGGCAGTGAGAGAGAGAGAGAGAGGGCAGTGAGAGAGAAAGAGAGAGAGCAGGGCAGTGAAAGAGAGAGCAGGGCAATGAGAGAGAGAGAGCAGGGCAGTGAGAGAGAGAGAGAGAGCAGGGCAGTGAGAGAGAGAGAGAGCAGGGCAGTGAGAGAGAGAGTTGTCTGTAAGAGAGAGAAAGAGAGAGAGATAGCAGGGCAGTGAGAGAGAGAGAGAGAGCAGTTCAGTGAGAGAGAGAGAGAGGTCAGTGAGAGAGAGAGAGAAAGAGAGAGAGAGCAGGGCAGTGAGAGAGAGATAGCAGGGCAATGCCAGAGAGAGAGAGAGAGAGAGCAGGGTAGTGAGAGAGAGAGAGCAGGGCAATGAGAGAGAGAGAGAGCAGGGCAGTGAGAGAGAGAGAGCAGGGCAGTGAGAGTGAGAGCAGGGCAAAGGGAGAGAGAGAGAGAGCAGGGAAGTGAGAGAGAGAGTGCAGGTCAGTGAGAGAGAGAGAGGGCAGTGAGAGAGAGAGAGGGCAGTGAGAGAGAAAGAGAGAGAGCAGGGCAGTGAAAGAGAGAGCAGGGCAATGAGAGAGAGAGAGCAGGGCAGTGAGAGAGAGAGAGAGAGCAGGGCAGTGAGAGAGAGAGAGAGCAGGGCAGTGAGAGAGAGAGTTGTCTGTAAGAGAGAGAGAGAGAGAGAGATAGCAGGGCAGTGAGAGAGAGAGAGAGAGCAGTTCAGTGAGAGAGAGAGAGAGGTCAGTGAGAGAGAGAGAGAAAGAGAGAGAGAGCAGGGCAGTGAGAGAGAGATAGCAGGGCATTGCCAGAGAGAGAGAGAGAGAGAGAGAGAGAGAGCAGGGTAGTGAGAGAGAGAGAGCAGGGCAATGAGAGAGAGAGAGAGCAGGGCAGTGAGAGAGAGAGAGCAGGGCAGTGAAAGAGAGAGAGCAGGGCAGTGAGAGAGAGGGCAGTGCAGTGAGAGAGAGAGGGCAGGGCAGAGAGAGAGGGAGAGAGAGAGAGCAGGCAGAGAAAGAAAGAGAGAGAGAGACAGAGAGAGAGCAGGGCAGCAAAAGAGAGAGAGAGAAAAAGCAGGGCAGTGAGAGAGAGAGAGAGAGCAGTTCAGTGAGAGAGAGAGAGAGGTCAGTGAGAGAGAGAGAGAAAGAGAGAGAGAGCAGGGCAGTGAGAGAGAGATAGCAGGGCATTGCCAGAGAGAGAGAGAGAGAGAGAGAGAGAGCAGGGTAGTGAGAGAGAGAGAGCAGGGCAATGAGAGAGAGAGAGAGCAGGGCAGTGAGAGAGAGAGAGCAGGGCAGTGAGAGTGAGAGCAGGGCAAAGGGAGAGAGAGAGAGAGCAGCGAGAGATAGAGAGAGAGCAGGGAAGTGAAAGAGAGAGCAGGCCAATGAGAGAGAGAGAGAGCAGGGCAGTGAGAGAGAGAGAGAGATCAGGGAAGTGAGAGAGAGCAGGGCAGTGAGAGAGAGAGAGAGTAGGGCAGCGAGACAGAGAGAGAGAGAGAGAAGGGCAGTGAGAAAGAGAGAGAGATCTGGGCAGTAAGAGAGAGAGAGAGAGAGGGGATTGAGAGAGAGAGAGAGAGCAGGGCACTGAAAGAGTGAGCAGGGCAATGAGAGAGAGAGAGAGAGAGCAGGGAGGTGAGAGAGAGAGAGAGAGAGAGAGACCAGGGCAGCAAGAGACAGAGAGAGAGAGAGCAGGGCAGTGAGAGAGAGCAGTGCAGTGAGAGATAAAGAGAGAGAGAGAGAGAACACAGGGCAGTGAAAGAGAGAGATCAGGGCAATGAGAGAGAGATAGAGCAGGGCAGTGAGAGAGAGAGAGGGCAAGGCAGTGAGAGAGAGAGAGAGATCTGGGCAGTAAGAGAGAGAGAGAGGGCAGTGAGAGAGAGAGAGAGCAGGGCAGTGAGAGGGGGAGAGAGAGCAGGGCAGTGAGAGAGAGAGAGCAGCGCAGTGAAAGAGAGAGCAGGGAAATGAGAGAGAGAGAGCAGGGCAGTGAGTGATAGAGAGCAAGGCAGTGAGAGAGAGAGAGATCTGGGCAGTAAGAGAGAGAGAGAGGGCAGTGAGAGTGAGAGAGAGAAGGGCAGTGACAAAGAGAGAGAGCACAGGGTAGTGAGAGAGAGCAGGGCAGTGACAGAGAGAGAGAGCCGGGCAGTGAAAGAGAGAGAGCAGGGCAGTGAGAGAGAGCAGTGCAGTGAGAGATAAAGAGAGAGAGAGAGAGAACACAGGGCAGTGAAAGAGAGAGATCAGGGCAATGAGAGAGAGATAGAGCAGGGCAGTGAGAGAGAGAGATGGCAGTGCAGTGAGAGAGAGAGAGCAGGGCAATGAGAGAGAGAGAGAGCAGGGCAGTGAGATGATAGAGAGAGCCGGGCAGTGAAAGAGAGAGAGCAGGACAGTGAGAGAGACTGAGAAAGCAGGGCAGGAAAAGAGAGAGAGAGAGAGAGCAGAGCAGTGAGAGAAAGAGAGAGAGAGGCCCAGTGCAGTGAGAGAGAGCAGGGCAATGAGAGAGCGCAGGGCAGTAAGAGAGAGAGAGCAGGGCAGTGTGTGAGAGAGAGAGAATGAGCGCAGGGCAGTGAGAGAGAGAGGGAGAGCGAGTAGGGCTTTGAGAGAGAGAGAGCAGGGCAGTGAGAGAAGAGAGAGAGAAAGAGCAGGGCAGTGAGAGAGCAGGGCAGTGAGAGAGAGAGAGCAGGGCAGTGAGAGAGAGAGCAGGGCAGTGAGATAGAGAGAGAGAGCAGGGCAGCGAGAGAGAGCAGAGCAGTGAGCGACAGAGAGAGAGCAGGGCAGTGAGAGAGAGAGAGCAGGGCAGTTAGAGAGAGATAGAGAGCGCAGGGCAGTGAGAGAGAAAGAGCGCAGGGCATTGAGAGAGAGAGAGCGCAAGGCAATGAGCGAGAGCAGGGAAGCGAGAGAGCAAGAGCTGGGCAGCAAGAGAGGGAGAGCAGGCCAGAGAGAGAGAGAGAGAGCAGAGCACTGAGAGAGAGGGAGAGAGAGAGAGCGCAGCGCAGTGAGAGAGAGCACAGGGCAGTGAAACAGAACAGGACAGTAAGAGACAGAGCAGGACAGTGAGAGAGAGAGAGAGCAGGGCAGCAAAAGAGAGAGAGAGAGAGCAGAGCAGTGAGAGAAAGAGAGAGAGAGAGGCGCAGGGCAGTGAGAAAGAGCAGGGCAATGAGAGAGAGCAGGGCAGTAAGAGAGAGAGAGCAGGGCAGTGAGAGAGAGAGAGGGAGAGAGCGCAGGGCAGTGAGAGAGAGAGAGCGAGTAGGGCAGTGAGAGAGAGAGAGCAGGGCAGTGAGAGAAGAGAGAGAGAAAGAGCAGGGCAGTGAGAGAGCAGGGCAGTGAGAGAGAGAGAGTAGGGCAGTGAGAGAGAGAGAGAGGGCAAGGCAGTGAGAGAGAGAGAGAGATCTGGGCAGTAAGAGAGAGAGAGAGAGCAGGATAGTGAAAGAGACAGCAGGGCAGTGAGAGAGTGAGAGAGAGCAGCGCAGTGAGAGAGAGAGAATGCGCAGGGCAGTGAAAGAGAGAGTTCAGGGCAATGAGAGAGAGAGAGAGAGCTGGGCTTTAAGAGAGAGAGAGAGAGGTCAGCGAGAGAGAGAGAGCAGGGAAGTGAAAGAGAGAGCAGGGCAATGAGAGAGAGAGAGCAGGGCAGTGAGAGAGAGAGAGAGATCAGGGCAGTGAGAGAGAGCAGGGCAGTGAGAGAGAGAGAGAGAGAGTAGGGCAGCGAGACAGAGAGAGAGAGAGAAGGGCAGTGAGAAAGAGAGAGAGATCTGGGCAGTAAGGGAGAGAGCGAGAGAGGGCAGTGAGAGAGAAAGAGAGAGCAGGGCACTGAAAGAGTGAGCAGGGCAATGAGAGAGAGAGAGAGAGAGCAGGGAAGTGAGAGAGAGAGAGAGAGAGAGAGAGACCAGGGCAGCAAGATACAGAGAGAGAGAGCAGAGCAGTGAGAGAGAGCAGTGCAGTGAGAGATAAAGAGAGAGAGAGAGAGAACACAGGGCAGTGAAAGAGAGAGATCAGGGCAATGAGAGAGAGAGAGCAGGGCAGTGAGAGAGAGAGAGAGGGCAAGGCAGTGAGAGAGAGAGAGCAGGGCAATGAGAGAGAGAGAGAGCAGGGTAGTGAGATGATAGAGAGAGCCGGGCAGTGAAAGAGAGAGAGCCGGACAGTGAGAGAGACTGGGAGAGCAGGGCAGGAAAACAGAGAGAGAGAGAGCAGAGCAGTGAGAGAAAGAGAGAGAGAGGCCCAGTGCAGTGAGAGAGAGCAGGGCAATGAGAGAGCGCAGGGCAGTAAGAGAGAGAGAGAGCAGGGCAGTGTATGAGAGAGAGAGAATGAGCGCAGGGCAGTGAGAGAGAGAGAGAGAGCGAGTAGGGCTTTGAGAGAGAGAGAGCAGGGCAGTGAGAGAAGAGAGAGAGAAAGAGCAGGGCAGTGAGAGAGCAGGGCAGTGAGAGAGAGAGAGCAGTGCAGTGAGAGAGAGAGAGCAGGGCAGCGAGAGAGAGCAGAGCAGTGAGCGAGAGAGAGAGAGCCCGGCAGTGAGAGAGAGAGAGTAGGGCAGCGAGAGAGAGAGAGTAGGGCAGCGAGAGAGAGAGAGAGATCAGGGCAGTGAGAGAGAGAGAGAGATCAGGGCAATGAGAGAGAGAGAGAGCAAGGCAGTGAGATATAGAGAGCAGGGCAATGAGAGAGTGAGAGAGTGTAGGGCAGTGAGAGAGAGAGATAGAGAGAAAGCGCAGGGCAGTGAAAGCATGAGATCAGGGCAATGAGAGAGAGAAAGAGAGCAGGGCAGTGAGAGAGAGAGAGAGAGGGCAGTGAGAGAGAAAGAGAGAGAGCAGGGCAGTGAAAGAGAGAGCAGGGCAATGAGAGAGAGAGAGCAGGGCAGTGAGAGAGAGAGAGAGAGCAGGGCAGTGAGAGAGAGAGAGAGCAGGGCAGTGAGAGAGAGAGTTGTCTGTAAGAGAGAGAGAGAGAGAGAGAGATAGCAGGGCAGTGAGAGAGAGAGAGAGAGCAGTTCAGTGAGAGAGAGAGAGAGGTCAGTGAGAGAGAGAGAGAAAGAGAGAGAGAGCAGGGCAGTGAGAGAGAGATAGCAGGGCAATGCCAGAGAGAGAGAGAGAGAGAGCAGGGTAGTGAGAGAGAGAGAGCAGGGCAATGAGAGAGAGAGAGAGCAGGGCAGTGAGAGAGAGAGAGCAGGGCAGTGAGAGTGAGAGCAGGGCAAAGGGAGAGAGAGAGAGAGCAGGGAAGTGAGAGAGAGAGTGCAGGTCAGTGAGAGAGAGAGAGGGCAGTGAGAGAGAGAGAGGGCAGTGAGAGAGAAAGAGAGAGAGCAGGGCAGTGAAAGAGAGAGCAGGGCAATGAGAGAGAGAGAGCAGGGCAGTGAGAGAGAGAGAGAGAGCAGGGCAGTGAGAGAGAGAGAGAGCAGGGCAGTGAGAGAGAGAGTTGTCTGTAAGAGAGAGAGAGAGAGAGAGATAGCAGGGCAGTGAGAGAGAGAGAGAGAGCAGTTCAGTGAGAGAGAGAGAGAGGTCAGTGAGAGAGAGAGAGAAAGAGAGAGAGAGCAGGGCAGTGAGAGAGAGATAGCAGGGCATTGCCAGAGAGAGAGAGAGAGAGAGAGAGAGAGAGCAGGGTAGTGAGAGAGAGAGAGCAGGGCAATGAGAGAGAGAGAGAGCAGGGCAGTGAGAGAGAGAGAGCAGGGCAGTGAAAGAGAGAGAGCAGGGCAGTGAGAGAGAGGGCAGTGCAGTGAGAGAGAGAGGGCAGGGCAGAGAGAGAGGGAGAGAGAGAGAGCAGGCAGAGAAAGAAAGAGAGAGAGAGACAGAGAGAGAGCAGGGCAGCAAAAGAGAGAGAGAGAAAAAGCAGGGCAGTGAGAGAGAGAGAGAGAGCAGTTCAGTGAGAGAGAGAGAGAGGTCAGTGAGAGAGAGAGAGAAAGAGAGAGAGAGCAGGGCAGTGAGAGAGAGATAGCAGGGCATTGCCAGAGAGAGAGAGAGAGAGAGAGAGAGAGCAGGGTAGTGAGAGAGAGAGAGCAGGGCAATGAGAGAGAGAGAGAGCAGGGCAGTGAGAGAGAGAGAGCAGGGCAGTGAGAGTGAGAGCAGGGCAAAGGGAGAGAGAGAGAGAGCAGCGAGAGATAGAGAGAGAGCAGGGAAGTGAAAGAGAGAGCAGGCCAATGAGAGAGAGAGAGCAGGGCAGTGAGAGAGAGAGAGAGATCAGGGAAGTGAGAGAGAGCAGGGCAGTGAGAGAGAGAGAGAGTAGGGCAGCGAGACAGAGAGAGAGAGAGAGAAGGGCAGTGAGAAAGAGAGAGAGATCTGGGCAGTAAGAGAGAGAGAGAGAGAGGGGATTGAGAGAGAGAGAGAGAGCAGGGCACTGAAAGAGTGAGCAGGGCAATGAGAGAGACAGAGAGAGAGCAGGGAGGTGAGAGAGAGAGAGAGAGAGAGAGACCAGGGCAGCAAGAGACAGAGAGAGAGAGAGCAGGGCAGTGAGAGAGAGCAGTGCAGTGAGAGATAAAGAGAGAGAGAGAGAGAACACAGGGCAGTGAAAGAGAGAGATCAGGGCAATGAGAGAGAGATAGAGCAGGGCAGTGAGAGAGAGAGAGGGCAAGGCAGTGAGAGAGAGAGAGAGATCTGGGCAGTAAGAGAGAGAGAGAGGGCAGTGAGAGAGAGAGAGAGCAGGGCAGTGAGAGGGGGAGAGAGAGCAGGGCAGTGAGAGAGAGAGAGCAGCGCAGTGAAAGAGAGAGCAGGGAAATGAGAGAGAGAGAGCAGGGCAGTGAGTGATAGAGAGCAAGGCAGTGAGAGAGAGAGAGATCTGGGCAGTAAGAGAGAGAGAGAGGGCAGTGAGAGTGAGAGAGAGAAGGGCAGTGACAAAGAGAGAGAGCACAGGGTAGTGAAAGAGAGCAGGGCAGTGACAGAGAGAGAGAGCCGGGCAGTGAAAGAGAGAGAGCAGGGCAGTGAGAGAGAGCAGTGCAGTGAGAGATAAAGAGAGAGAGAGAGAGAACACAGGGCAGTGAAAGAGAGAGATCAGGGCAATGAGAGAGAGATAGAGCAGGGCAGTGAGAGAGAGAGAGGGCAGTGCAGTGAGAGAGAGAGAGCAGGGCAATGAGAGAGAGAGAGAGCAGGGCAGTGAGATGATAGAGAGAGCCGGGCAGTGAAAGAGAGAGAGCAGGACAGTGAGAGAGACTGAGAAAGCAGGGCAGGAAAACAGAGAGAGAGAGAGAGCAGAGCAGTGAGAGAAAGAGAGAGAGAGGCCCAGTGCAGTGAGAGAGAGCAGGGCAATGAGAGAGCGCAGGGCAGTAAGAGAGAGAGAGCAGGGCAGTGTGTGAGAGAGAGAGAATGAGCGCAGGGCAGTGAGAGAGAGAGAGAGAGCGAGTAGGGCTTTGAGAGAGAGAGAGCAGGGCAGTGAGAGAAGAGAGAGAGAAAGAGCAGGGCAGTGAGAGAGCAGGGCAGTGAGAGAGAGAGAGCAGGGCAGTGAGAGAGAGAGCAGGGCAGTGAGATAGAGAGAGAGAGCAGGGCAGTGAGATATAGAGAGCAGGGCAATGAGAGAGTGAGAGAAAGTAGGGCAGTGAGAGAGAGAAAGATAGAGAGAGCGCAGGGCAGTGAAAGCTTGAGATCAGGGCAATGAGAGAGAGAGAGAGAGCAGGGCAGTGAGAGAGAGAGAGAGAGGGCAGTGAGAGAGAAAGAGAGAGAGCAGGGCAGTGAAAGAGAGAGCAGGGCAATGAGAGAGAGAGAGCAGGGCAGTGAGAGAGAGAGAGAGAGCAGGACAGTGAGAGAGAGAGAGAGCAGGGCAGTGAGAGAGAGTGTTGTCAGTAAGAGAGAGAGAGAGAGAGAGATAGCAGGGTAGTGAGAGAGAGAGAGATAGAGAGAGCGCAGGGCAGTGAAATCTTGAGATCAGGGCAATGAGAGAGAGAGAGAGAGCAGGGCAGTGAGAGAGAGAGAGAGAGGGCAGTGAGAGAGAAAGAGAGAGAGCAGGGCAGTGAAAGAGAGAGCAGGGCAATGAGAGAGAGAGAGCAGGGCTGTGAGAGAGAGAGAGAGCAGGGCAGTGAGAGAGAGAGTTGTCTGTAAGAGAGAGAGAGAGAGAGAGAGATAGCAGGGCAGTGAGAGAGAGAGAGAGAGAGCAGGGCAACGAGAGAGTGAGAGAGCAGGGCAGTGAGAGAGAGAGAGAGCAGTTCAGTGAGAGAGAGAGAGCAGGGCAGTGAGAGAGAGATAGAGAGCGCAGGGCAGTGAGAGAGAAAGAGCGCAGGGCATTGAGAGAGAGAGAGCGCAGGGCAATGAGCGAGAGCAGGGAAGCGAGAGAGCGAGAGCTGGGCAGCAAGAGAGAGAGAGCAGGGCAGTGAGAGAAAGAGAGAGAGAGAGCAGGCCAGAGAGAGAGAGAGAGAGCAGAGCACTGAGAGAGAGGGAGAGAGAGAGAGCGCAGCGCAGTGAGAGAGAGAACAGGGCAGTGAAACAGAACAGGACAGTAAGAGACAGAGCAGGACAGTGAGAGAGAGAGAGAGCAGGGCAGCAAAAGAGAGAGAGAGAGAGCAGAGCAGTGAGAGAAAGAGAGAGAGAGAGGCGCAAGGCAGTGAGAAAGAGCAGGGCAATGAGAGAGAGCAGGGCAGTAAGAGAGAGAGAGCAGGGCAGTGAGAGAGAGAGAGGGAGAGAGCGCAGGGCAGTGAGAGAGAGAGAGCGAGTAGGGCAGTGAGAGAGAGAGAGCAGGGCAGTGAGAGAAGAGAGAGAGAAAGAGCAGGGCAGTGAGAGAGCAGGGCAGTGAGAGAGAGAGAGTAGGGCAGTGAGAGAGAGAGAGAGGGCAAGGCAGTGAGAGAGAGAGAGAGATCTGGGCAGTAAGAGAGAGAGAGAGAGCAGGATAGTGAAAGAGACAGCAGGGCAGTGAGAGAGTGAGAGAGAGCAGCGCAGTGAGAGAGAGAGAATGCGCAGGGCAGTGAAAGAGAGAGTTCAGGGCAATGAGAGAGAGAGAGAGAGCTGGGCTTTAAGAGAGAGAGAGAGAGGTCAGCGAGAGAGAGAGAGCAGGGAAGTGAAAGAGAGAGCAGGGCAATGAGAGAGAGAGAGCAGGGCAGTGAGAGAGAGAGAGAGATCAGGGCAGTGAGAGAGAGCAGGGCAGTGAGAGAGAGAGAGAGAGAGTAGGGCAGCGAGACAGAGAGAGAGAGAGAAGGGCAGTGAGAAAGAGAGAGAGATCTGGGCAGTAAGAGAGAGAGAGAGAGAGGGCAGTGAGAGAGAGAGAGAGAGCAGGGCACTGAAAGAGTGAGCAGGGCAATGAGAGAGAGAGAGAGCAGGGAAGTGAGAGAGAGAGAGAGAGAGAGAGAGACCAGGGCAGCAAGAGACAGAGAGAGAGAGCAGGGCAGTGAGAGAGAGCAGTGCAGTGAGAGATAAAGAGAGAGAGAGAGAGAGAGCACAGGGCAGTGAAAGAGAGAGATCAGGGCAATGAGAGAGAGAGAGCAGGGCAGTGAGAGAGAGAGAGAGGGCAAGGCAGTGAGAGAGAGAGAGCAGGGCAATGAGAGAGAGAGAGAGCAGGGTAGTGAGATGATAGAGAGAGCCGGGCAGTGAAAGAGAGAGAGCCGGACAGTGAGAGAGACTGGGAGAGCAGGGCAGGAAAACAGAGAGAGAGAGAGAGCAGAGCAGTGAGAGAAAGAGAGAGAGAGGCCCAGTGCAGTGAGAGAGAGCAGGGCAATGAGAGAGCGCAGGGCAGTAAGAGAGAGAGAGCAGGGCAGTGTATGAGAGAGAGAGAATGAGCGCAGGGCAGTGAGAGAGAGAGAGAGAGAGCGAGTAGGGCTTTGAGAGAGAGAGAGCAGGGCAGTGAGAGAAGAGAGAGAGAAAGAGTAGGGCAGTGAGAGAGCAGGGCAGTGAGAGAGAGAGAGCAGTGCAGTGAGAGAGAGAGAGAGAGCAGGGCAGCGAGAGAGAGCAGAGCAGTGAGCGAGAGAGAGAGAGCCCGGCAGTGAGAGAGAGAGAGTAGGGCAGCGAGAGAGAGAGAGTAGGGCAGCGAGAGAGAGAGAGAGATCAGGGCAGTGAGAGAGAGAGAGAGATCAGGGCAATGAGAGAGAGAGAGAGCAGGGCAGTGAGATATAGAGAGCAGGGCAATGAGAGAGTGAGAGAGTGTAGGGCAGTGAGAGAGAGAGATAGAGAGAGAGCGCAGGGCAGTGAAAGCATGAGATCAGGGCAATGAGAGAGAGAGAGAGAGCAGGGCAGTGAGAGAGAGAGAGGGCAGTGAGAGAGAAAGAGAGAGAGCAGGGCAGTGAAAGAGAGAGCAGGGCAATGAGAGAGAGAGAGAGAGCAGGGCAGTGAGAGAGAGAGAGAGCAGGGCAGTGAGAGAGAGAGTTGTCTGTAAGATAGAGGGAGAGAGAGAGAGATAGCAGGGCAGTGAGAGAGAGAGAGAGAGCAGTTCAGTGAGAGAGAGAGAGGTCAGTGAGAGAGAGAGAGAAAGAGAGAGAGAGCAGGGCAGTGAGAGAGAGATAGCAGGGCAATGCCAGAGAGAGAGAGAGAGAGAGCAGGGTAGTGAGAGAGAGAGAGCAGGGCAATGAGAGAGAGAGAGAGCAGGGCAGTGAGAGAGAGAGAGCAGGGCAGTGAGAGTGAGAGCAGGGCAAAGGGAGAGAGAGAGAGAGCAGGGAAGTGAGAGAGAGAGTGCAGGTCAGTGAGAGAGAGAGAGGGCAGTGAGAGAGAGAGAGGGCAGTGAGAGAGAAAGAGAGAGAGCAGGGCAGTGAAAGAGAGAGCAGGGCAATGAGAGAGAGAGAGAGCAGGGCAGTGAGAGAGAGAGAGAGCAGGGCAGTGAGAGAGAGAGTTGTCTGTAAGAGAGAGAGAGAGAGATAGCAGGGCAGTGAGAGAGAGAGAGAGAGCAGTTCAGTGAGAGAGAGAGAGAGGTCAGTGAGAGAGAGAGAGAAAGAGAGAGAGAGCAGGGCAGTGAGAGAGAGATAGCAGGGCATTGCCAGAGAGAGAGAGAGAGAGACAGAGAGAGCAGGGTAGTGAGAGAGAGAGAGCAGGGCAATGAGAGAGAGAGAGAGCAGGGCAGTGAGAGAGAGAGAGCAGGGCAGTGAAAGAGAGAGAGCAGGGCAGTGAGAGAGAGGGCAGTGCAGTGAGAGAGAGAGGGCAGGGCAGAGAGAGAGGGAGAGAGAGAGAGCAGGCAGAGAAAGAAAGAGAGAGAGAGACAGAGATAGAGCAGGGCAGCAAAAGAGAGAGAGAGAAAAAGCAGGGCAGTGAGAGAGAGAGAGAGAACAGGGCAGCGAGAGAGAGATAGAGCAGGGCAGTGAGAAAAAGAGAGCAGGGCAATGAGAGAGAGAGAGCTGGGCAGTGAGAGGGAGAGAGAGAGCAGGGCAGTGAGAGAGAGAGAGAGCAGGGCAGTGAGAGAGAGAGAGGTCAGTAAGAGAGAGAGAGAGACAGAGAGAGCAGGGCAGTGAGAGAGAGAGAGCAGGGCAACAAGAGAGTGAGAGAGAGCAGGGCAGTGAGAGAGAGAGAGAGATAGAGTTAGCGCAGGGCAGTGAAAGAGAGAGATAAGGGCAATGAGAGAGAGAGAGCAGGGCAGTGAGAGATAGAGAGCAGGTCAACGAGAGAGACCAGGGCAGTGAGAGAGAGAGAGCATGGCAATGAGAGAGAGAGAGCAGGGGTGTGAGAGAGAATGAGAGGAGTTCAGTGAGAGAGAGAGAGGGCAGTGAGAGAGAGAGAGAAAAAGAGAGAGCAGGGCAGAGAGAGAGAGAGAGAGAGAGAGAAAGCAGGGCAGTGAGAGAGAGAGAGCAGTGCAATGACAGAGAGAGAGAACAGGGCAGTGAGAGAGAGAGAGCATGGCAGTGAAACAGAGAGAGCAGGGTAGTGAGAGAGAGAGGGCAGGGCAGTGAGAGAGAGAGAGAGAGCAGGGCTGCGAGAGAGAGAGAGAGAGAAGGGCAGTGAGAAGGAGAGAGAGAGCACAGGGTAGTGAGAGATAGCAGGGCAGTGAGAGAGAGAGAGAGAGTGAAAGAGAGAGAAAGAGAGAGAGCATGGCAGCAAGAGAGAGAGAGCAGGGCAATGACAGGGAGAGAGAGAGCAGGGCAGCGAGAGAGAGAGAGAAGGGCAGTGAGAGAGAGAGAGCAGGGCAGTGAGAGAGAGAGAGCAGGGCAGTGAGAGAGAGAGAGCAGGTGAGTGAGAGAGAAAGAGAGCAGGGCAGTGAGAGAGAGAGCAGGGCAGTGAGAGAGAGAGCAGGGCAGTGAGAGAGAGGGCAGGGCAGTGAGTGAGAGAGATAGAGCAGGGCAGCGAGAGAGAGAGAGAGAGCAGGGCAGTGAGAGAGAGAGAGCAGGGCAGTGAGAGAGAGATAGAGAGCGCAGGGCAGTGAGAGAGAAAGAGCGCAGGGCAGTGAGAGAGAGAGAGCGCAGCGCAATGAGAAAGAGCAGGGAAGCGAGAGAGGGAGAGCTGGGCAGCAAGAGAAAGAGAGCAGGGCAGTGAGAGAAAGAGAGAGAGTGAGCAGGGCAGAGAGAGAGAGAGAGAGCAGAGCACTGAGAGAGAGGGAGAGAGAGAGAGAGCGCAGTGCAGTGAGAGAGAGAACAGGGCAGTGAAACAGATCAGGACAGTAAGAGACAGAGCAGGACAGTGAGAGAGAGAGAGAGCAGGACTGCAAAAGAGAGAGAGAGAGAGCAGAGCAGTGAGAGAAAGAGAGAGAGAGGCGCAGGGCAGTGAGAAAGAGCAGGGCAGTGAGAGAGAGAGATGGAGAGAGCACAGGGCAGTGAGAGAGAGAGAGCGAGTAGGGAAGTGAGAGAGAGAGAGCAGGGCAGTGAGAGAAGAGAGAGAGAAAGAGCAGGGCAGTGAGAGAGAGAGAGAGAGATCTGGGCAGTTAGAGAGAGAGAGAGCAGGATAGTGAAAGAGACAGCAGGGCAGTGAGAGAGTGAGAGAGAGCAGCGCAGTGAGAGAGAGAGAGTGCGCAGGGCAGTGAAAGAGAGAGATCAGGGCAATGAGAGAGAGAGAGAGAGCAGGGCAGTGAGAAATAGAGAGCAGGGCAGTGAGAGAGAGAGAGAGAGCTGGGCTTTAAGAGAGAGAGAGAGAGGGCAGCGAGAGATAGAGAGAGAGCAGGGAAGTGAAATAGAGAGCAGGCCAATGAGAGAGAGAGAGAGCAGGGCAGTGAGAGAGAGAGAGAGATCAGGGAAGTGAGAGAGAGCAGGGCAGTGAGAGAGAGAGAGAGTAGGGCAGCGAGACAGAGAGAGAGAGAGAGAAGGGCAGTGAGAAAGAGAGAGAGATCTGGGCAGTAAGAGAGAGAGAGAGAGAGGGGAGTGAGAGAGAGAGAGAGAGCAGGGCACTGAAAGAGTGAGCAGGGCAATGAGAGAGAGAGAGAGAGAGCAGGGAGGTGAGAGAGAGAGAGAGAGAGAGAGAGAGACCAGGGCAGCAAGAGACAGAGAGAGAGAGAGCAGGGCAGTGAGAGAGAGCAGTGCAGTGAGAGATAAAGAGAGAGAGAGAGAGAACACAGGGCAGTGAAAGAGAGAGATCAGGGCAATGAGAGAGAGATAGAGCAGGGCAGTGAGAGAGAGAGAGGGCAAGGCAGTGAGAGAGAGAGAGAGAGAGATCTGGGCAGTAAGAGAGAGAGAGAGGGCAGTGAGAGAGAGAGAGAGCAGGGCAGTGAGAGGGGGAGAGAGAGCAGGGCAGTGAGAGAGAGAGAGCAGCGCAGTGAAAGAGAGAGCAGGGAAATGAGAGAGAGAGAGCAGGGCAGTGAGTGATAGAGAGCAAGGCAGTGAGAGAGAGAGAGATCTGGGCAGTAAGAGAGAGAGAGAGGGCAGTGAGAGTGAGAGAGAGAAGGGCAGTGACAAAGAGAGAGAGCACAGGGTAGTGAGAGAGAGCAGGGCAGTGACAGAGAGAGAGAGCCGGGCAGCGAAAGAGAGAGAGCAGGGCAGTGAGAGAGAGCAGTGCAGTGAGAGATAAAGAGAGAGAGAGAGAGAACACAGGGCAGTGAAAGAGAGAGATCAGGGCAATGAGAGAGAGATAGAGCAGGGCAGTGAGAGAGAGAGAGGGCAAGGCAGTGAGAGAGAGAGAGCAGGGCAATGAGAGAGAGAGAGAGCAGGGCAGTGAGATGATAGAGAGAGCCGGGCAGTGAAAGAGAGAGAGCAGGACAGTGAGAGAGACTGAGAAAGCAGGGCAGGAAAAGAGAGAGAGAGAGAGAGCAGAGCAGTGAGAGAAAGAGAGAGAGAGGCCCAGTGCAGTGAGAGAGAGCAGGGCAATGAGAGAGCGCAGGGCAGTAAGAGAGAGAGAGCAGGGCAGTGTGTGAGAGAGAGAGAATGAGCGCAGGGCAGTGAGAGAGAGAGAGAGAGAGAGAGAGCAGGGCAGTGAGAGAAGAGAGAGAGAAAGAGCAGGGCAGTGAGAGAGCAGGGCAGAGAGAGAGAGAGAGCAGGGCAGTGAGAGAGAGAGCAGGGCAGTGAGATAGAGAGAGAGAGCAGGGCAGCGAGAGAGAGCAGAGCAGTGAGCGACAGAGAGAGAGCAGGGCAGTGAGAGAGAGAGAGTAGGGCAGCAAGAGAGAGAGAGTAGGGCAGCGAGAGAGAGAGAGAGATCAGGGCAGTGAGAGAGAGAGAGAGAGATCAGGGCAATGAGAGAGAGAGAGAGCAGGGCAGTGAGATATAGAGAGCAGGGCAATGAGAGAGTGAGAGAAAGTAGGGCAGTGAGAGAGAGAAAGATAGAGAGAGCGCAGGGCAGTGAAAGCTTGAGATCAGGGCAATGAGAGAGAGAGAGAGAGCAGGGCAGTGAGAGAGAGAGAGAGAGGGCAGTGAGAGAGAAAGAGAGAGAGCAGGGCAGTGAAAGAGAGAGCAGGGCAATGAGAGAGAGAGAGCAGGGCAGTGAGAGAGAGAGAGAGCAGGACAGTGAGAGAGAGAGAGAGAGCAGGGCAGTGAGAGAGAGTGTTGTCAGTAAGAGAGAGAGAGAGAGAGAGAGAGAGCAGGGTAGTGAGAGAGAGAGAGATAGAGAGAGCGCAGGGCAGTGAAATCTTGAGATCAGGGCAATGAGAGAGAGAGAGAGAGCAGGGCAGTGAGAGAGAGAGAGAGAGGGCAGTGAGAGAGAAAGAGAGAGAGCAGGGCAGTGAAAGAGAGAGCAGGGCAATGAGAGAGAGAGAGCAGGGCAGTGAGAGAGAGAGAGAGAGAGAGCAGGGCAGTGAGAGAGAGAGAGAGCAGGGCAGTGAGAGAGAGAGTTGTCAGTAAGAGAGAGAGAGAGAGAGAGAGATAGCAGGGCAGTGAGAGAGAGAGAGAGAGAGAGCAGGGCAACGAGAGAGTGAGAGAGCAGGGCAGTGAGAGAGTGAGAGAGCAGGGCAGTGAGAGAGAGAGAGCAGGGCAGTTAGAGAGAGATAGAGAGCGCAGGGCAGTGAGAGAGAAAGAGCGCAGGGCATTGAGAGAGAGAGAGCGCAAGGCAATGAGCGAGAGCAGGGAAGCGAGAGAGCAAGAGCTGGGCAGCAAGAGAGGGAGAGCAGGCCAGAGAGAGAGGGAGAGCAGAGCACTGAGAGAGAGGGAGAGAGAGAGAGCGCAGCGCAGTGAGAGAGAGCACAGGGCAGTGAAACAGAACAGGACAGTAAGAGACAGAGCAGGACAGTGAGAGAGAGAGAGAGCAGGGCAGCAAAAGAGAGAGAGAGAGCAGAGCAGTGAGAGAAAGAGAGAGAGAGAGGCGCAGGGCAGTGAGAAAGAGCAGGGCAATGAGAGAGAGCAGGGCAGTAAGAGAGAGAGAGCAGGGCAGTGAGAGAGAGAGAGGGAGAGAGCGCAGGGCAGTGAGAGAGAGAGAGCGAGTAGGGCAGTGAGAGAGAGAGAGCAGGGCAGTGAGAGAAGAGAGAGAGAAAGAGCAGGGCAGTGAGAGAGCAGGGCAGTGAGAGAGAGAGAGTAGGGCAGTGAGAGAGAGAGAGAGGGCAAGGCAGTGAGAGAGAGAGAGAGATCTGGGCAGTAAGAGAGAGAGAGAGAGCAGGATAGTGAAAGAGACAGCAGGGCAGTGAGAGAGTGAGAGAGAG